>NC_141689.1:1711799183-1713052069 GCF_964263255.1 Lissotriton vulgaris
ACAAGCTATGGTTGGTCTCAAAGAAGGACACCACCGCACGAGACTGTCTGCAGAGGTTCGCCAGGATATGCGCATTTGGTTGGCATTTCTGGCAGACTTCAACGGTCGAGTAGTGTGGAACAAGCCGCCAGCATCTTCGGACGAGCTGGGTTTGTGGACTGACTCTGCGGGGAGGGTGGGATTTGGCGCCATCTTTGGTAACCGATGGTCGGTGCAAACATGGCCGGCGTGGTGGCACTCCTGTGGTCTCACAAGTAACATTGGGTTCCTGGAGCTATTCCCTATTTTTGTTGCTCTGATGGCATGGCCAGATGATTTCAGAGACCGCTCTGTGGTATTTTGGTCTGATAATATGACTGTTGTTGAATGCATTAACAATCAGGCAGCACGCTGCAAATGGATCTTGAGATTGTTGAAGGAAGTTGTGCTGCTTTGCATGAGACTGAACGTACAGTTCAGGGCGAAACATGTGCTGGGCGTACTGAATCATGCAGCTGATGCACTCTCTCGTTCACATATGCAGGCGTTCAGGGGTTATCTACCTACAGCGGACCTAGTGGCGGCACCATTCCCCGAGGCGCTTTGGCTAATCGGTGCCCCGGATTACAAGACCTCGTGGCAGCAAGTTTAGCCCCCAGGACAAGGAAAGCATACGAAGGAGTGTTTCGTTCCTATTGCGCATTTTTGGGTCCGACAGGGAGTCAGAACTGGGGTCAGGAGGAGTCCTTCCTGGGGTTCTTGGTAGCTCTACACCGAGAAGGTCGATCAGCGGCAACGGCCAGTAGGCACAGGGCGGCCATTTCATTTATGGCGCAGGTGCATGGCGTAAAAGACCCAACAAGTTTCTTTTTGGCGAGAAAAGCCCTTCGCGGCTGGCAGCGCCTTGAAGGTCGCAAGCATGATGAGAGGCGCCAGATTGGCTTAGAAAGGTTGTCCCTACTTATGGCGAAACAGTCGAGACATGCTCCTCCCAATTCGAGGCGGTTTTGTTGCGGGCAGCTTTCGCATTAGCGTTCCATGGGGCGATGCGGGTGAGCGAACTGGTCGCTAGGAATAAAAAAGACGTTGAGGGAGGCCTGTGCAGGAATCACATCCTAATTAGGGGTGATTCGATGGTAGTGACGATAGCCAGGTCCAAAACCGACCAGGGGGCTACGGGAAACAGTGTTATTGTGCAGCGCATGCGAGGGCTCCCACGTGCCCAATACTGTGTATAGAGGAATACTTGGCACTGAGGGCTGCTACGTGGGGGGGAAGTTTGCTGAGGCACAGGGATGGCACCCCACTGACGAGATTTCAGTTTCAGAGGGTGCTGGCGCTGACAATCGCTGCCGCAGGCATGGACCCGAGCGATTTCGGGACCCACTCCTTTAGGATAGGGGCGGCTACTGAGGCTACAGCCAGGGGTCAGAGTGTGGACGAAGTAAAACAGTTGGGACGGTGGTCCTCGAATTGCTTCAAAAGGTACGTTCGATTGCACATGTTGTAAGTCAATTGACATGCACTCACGCTTCTTGTCATTTGTTTGAATTACAGTTTGGCGAGCATATCATGCGGGGCGGAATTTGCAGTCGACCCAGTACCAGGAGACCAGCGGTCATGGATCACCGTCTGTGGAGAGAGTGGTGTGGGTCGTGGGCCACCCAGACGTGAGGCGGGCCGGGGACGTATTCAAAGCAGTAGACGCGACTCGCGCAGCTGGGGAATACGGGTACAGAGTGGCCTTCCACGGAAGGGGCGGGCTCTGTATTGACCAATTCGAATCTTTTGTTGAGGGTCTCTTAGGGCGGCAGAGGTCACCGCCATCTGTAGTCATAGTACACCTGGGGGGCAATGACTTGGTGACTCTGGGTAGACGAGTATTGTTCGAGCAAGTTTTGTCTGGCGTTAGCTGGTTGGCAAAAAGAATCCCGGGGTGCACGATTGCCTGGTCCCACATGATTCCCAGGAAAGTATGGCGGGGGGGCCTTTCGGTGTCGGCACTGAACCATTCGGTGAAGAAGGTTAACTATAAAATTGGTAGATTGCTTCGCTCTGCGCAGTTGCATAGTATTCCTCATGGGTGTATTCGGGGTGATCACATGTATCTGAATGATGGGGTTCACCTGTCCCGGGAGGGGAATGTTTTACTCATAGGAGACTTCATAGCATGGCTAAGGGGTTTGAGGAAGCATGACCTTTAGGAGGAGTCTGAGGGGGGCCGGATAGCCGGTCAACTATCCGGCCTGTGGCGGTAAGGTCATGATCGGTGAGCAGTAATTTCAAGGTCCCTAGAGGGGGGCGCCACCCACTATGGATGGGAGGGCCCGGGGGGAGGCGGCCATTGGCCCCTCCCACTGAGAGGCGGAACCCACTAAGGATGGGTCGCCTAAGGGGAGACGGCCATAGGCCCCTTCCAGGGGAGGAGGCGGCTATATGCCCCTCCTATGATTTCCCCGGGGCCCGGATATCCGCGACGGCGGATAGAGAGTGTGGGGTTGGGGGGGGAGTCCACGCTGTCCTTCCTACAGATACCTCACACGGGAGCTCGGACGACCTTTAAGATGGCGTCGAGCGGAAAGGGGGGCCCCCAACAAGACAAGGGAAATTGCAGTTGGCAATGAGGGTACAGTCCTCTGCGCATGCGTCATTCACACCGTGAGGGCGACAGTTTTGGTAGTAGGGATCTGACACCGGTTAAGACCTTGCCGTTGGCCCTTAAAGCTAGGATGTACAATTTTAATTGAGAATGTATGCATTTGCAGGATGTTAGACTCGGCTAGGCAACCTTTGTATTAGAGATTTGTTAAGGTTAGCCAAAGAACATGTCTTCATCAAAATGTAATAAATGTAAAATTGTACATGATTATGAAACTTTTATTTAATGTTTTACATTTTGTTTCATATTTTAATAAATACAGCCGGGAGGGTGACTCCCTCTCGCCTTCCAAAAGTTCAGAACTGCGTCCGACTTCAAATCCTTGGGGATTGTGTTGGGAGGGGGTGACGGGCATCCCGGCCATATGGAAAGGGGCGACCACTCGGTCCCCCCGAACGTATGGTTGGGTGCCCCGATCCTCCCGGGAAACCATTTTTGGGCGGGGGCGTGTCTCGGCTGGTATGCCCGAAGCGGCGTAGCCGGGGAGCGCCTTTTCCCACCCAAGAGGGGTTGTCCTAGACACCTATACCGATGACCACGCCCAGTAGGCGTACCGGAGGAGGGTACACGCCCTCCCGAAGAAGAATAAATAGAGCGGGAATCCGAAGAAGCGTCCTCTTGTTCCTGTGCTCTGAAGGCTCCACCCACTCGTTGCTCGTGAGCCCTCGACGGAACAAGGAGCAATTTTGACCCACCCACCAGCCCCTTATGGCAATGTTTGTTTTGCAATAAAGTTTTGCTGTGGTAGGCCCATTTTTTCCTCCGTATAAAAGTAAATGAATGTTTAGGTTGAGGATGTGCCTTCTGTCTGTAGGATTCTGTTTTTTCTTTTTAGGAGTAAAACAGGTTTGATACAGTTAGACATGCTGATATTTGCTTCCTTAGTAGGTGAACAACTGTCGTATTTATTTTTTGGTCAGGCGGTAAGGTCATGATCGGTGAGCAGTAATTTCAAGGTCCCTAGAGGGGGGCGCCACCCACTATGGATGGGAGCGCCCGGGGGGAGGCGGCCATTGGCCCCTCCCACTGAGAGGCGGAACCCACTAAGGATGGGTCGCCTAAGGGGAGACGGCCATAGGCCCCTTCCAGGGGAGGAGGCGGCTATATGCCCCTCCTTCAAATTTCCCGGGGCCCGGATATCCGCGACAGCGGATAGAGAGTGTGGGGATGGGGGGGAGTCCACGCTGTCCTTCCTACAGATACCTCACACGGGAGCTCGGACGACCTTTAAGATGGCGTCGAGCGGAAAGGGGGGCCCCCAACAAGACAAGGGAAATTGCAGTTGGCAATGAGGGTACAGTCCTCTGCGCATGCGTCATTCACACCGTGAGGGCGACAGTTTTGGTAGTAGGGATCTGACACCGGTTAAGACCTTGCCGTTGGCCCTTAAAGCTAGGATGTACAATTTTAATTGAGAATGTATGCATTTGCAGGATGTTAGACTCGGCTAGGAAACCTTTATATTAGAGATTTGTTAATGTTAGCCAAAGAACATGTCTTCATCGAAATGTAATAAATGTAAAATTGTACATGATTATGAAACTTTTATTTAATGTTTTAAATTTTGTTTTATATTTTAATAAATACGGCCGGGAGGGTGACTCCCTCCCGCCTTCCAAAAGTTCAGAACTGCGTCCGACTTCCCATCCTTGGGGATTGTGTTGGGAGGGGGTGACGGGCATCCCGGCCATACTGTATTAGGTGTATGCTTCTGACCATGTTGGAAATTACTAGTTGGCTCAACAGCCACCTACATGCATCTTACCTCCAAAATTGGAAACAAATAAATTGTACTGTTCTTCAGAACCACGGCGCGGGACCACCTAAATGACATGAAACACAAAGCTCAGCCGAGCTATACCAATATTTCTGCTTTAGGACATAGCATATTTAAAGCCAAGCACTACTCACTGTTTTTACGTGGTATTCACACACACTCTACCCTGCAACAAAACATGAGGTATGTGGTTAGGGGAGCTTTCCTATTCTCTTTTTAAGTATCATATGTTTTATGTCTGCATTGCGAATCAACTCTTACCTAATGGCTTTCTTATTTGGTAGATGTCGGTAGAAGGGATTTGTTTATTTCGATGGTGCCCCTGAAAGAATAAACAAGGCTTGTGTCAACCGCGATGGCATGAGATATATACGATTGCCTATGTAGCAGTGCGGTCGATAACATAGTTATAAGTAATCACGACATCTCCCTCGGAGATTCGCCGGCTGGGTTAAAGTACGATGTCGAGCGTGATTAGATGATTCATCGTAGCGCTTACCTTAATCACGGGCAGCCCTCGGTGTATGCCGGCTCCTGCAGCTCAATTCAGACGTGGCCACTCATTCAGGCTTGGACACACCGGGCTTCGGTATATCCAGGTCTTCCGGGTCGCGCCATCTTGGAATGTCTAACTTTCGTCTTATTGAAATCTTTTTGCTGTAACCGGCCCCTATGTATAATTTTCAGAGAAATTTCTGCGCTAGTAAATAATTGCCTAGTATTAAAAGCTCGATCTGTCAACTTATTCAATTCGGTCTCGTTTTTTTTCATGGGGGCCATCTTGTAGTGTATATGGAGTAGGCAATAGTGAATTGCTGGATAGTAGTCAGTGTTGATAATTCATTTCTGGTGGCTAAAATTTGCAGCACATTGTCATGGCATATGGTGGTTAAAGGTCTATACATCATATGTACAATTTGTCAAAGCATTCCTTTAGTGGCTGCACTTCAACTTTGAAGTGATCATCCTTACCATTCAGTAATTTTTTGTAGTGTGTTACTCAGTGCTCTTTCTACTACTCTTAGTTTCACGTCAATTGGAGTCCATAGGACTTGTTGTGCTGTTGTCAAAAGTGCGTTCCATGTGACTAGGTGTCCCTCTTTAAGATAATTTATACATTTCAGAAAGTTTGTTTAGCCCTTCTGTCGCAGAATTAAATTTCACTATCATCATTGCCTCATGCCTTGACAGTTTTGCCTCCAGATCGCCTCCTCTCTTGTCCTGCTCCACTTTGGCGATCACTGTCCATCGCAACTCATTTTCTTTATGATTCTTGAGTTGCCAATGATGTACCAAGGGTGTATTCGGGACCTTCCGTTTTATTCTCGATTTATGCTGCTGGATTCCTATTTTGATTTCCTGATTGGTTTTGCCAATGTAAAGCAAATCACACGGGCATTTCACTACGTATATCACGTAACGTGACTTGCAATTAGTAAAGGCCTCATGCTTCCATGCAATTTCCTTATGTTTGAAAATGGTGCCTTCTTCAGTGGTCGCACAACAATTGCAGCTGCCACATTTGTGGTCACCTTGGATCGGTGGCAACTCAATCATGGTTCTTAGGGTCACTTGTTCTCTTGCAGGCATTGATGCTCTTACTAGTTTGTTTGCCATACTGGCTTCTTTTCGAAAGGCAAATAAAGGTGGTTTAGTGAAACCTTCATTTAGATTCTTTATCAAATGCCAGTTACTATTGACTACCTTCTTTAGCATGTTTGAGTTGGGGCAATATGTTGTTACAAGTACCATTCTATCCATTTTTTGTTTGGCCTTCTTCTCCAAAAGACACTCCCGTGCTGTCCACCATGCTCCTTTCATACACCGTCTGAGCAATTTTTTGGGGTATCCACGTTCAATAAAAATTGGCAGTCAGCTTTTCAGAGTGTTTCATATATTCCGTTTTTTGTTGGCAGTTCCTACGAATCCGGAGGTATTCCCCATATAGAAGGTTCTCCTTTAAGCTGCGGGGGTGGTTACTAGAAAAGTGCAACAATCTTTTGCGATCTGTTTCTTTTTTGAAAAGAGTTGTTATCAAACCTCCTTCATCTGATGGATAAATCGCAACGTCGAGAAAAGGCATTTTACTCCTGGAGTGGTTGAGGCTGAATTTGATTTCATGTGTTCTATTATTCAGCCATCCATGAAAATGTATTATTTCGTTCTCTGGACCTGTCCACACAAAGAAGACCTCGTCGATGTAACGATTCCAATTTTTGATCTATAGGCCAAAAGGGTTATTTTCATAAATACATTTCTCCTCATAGCTTGACATAAATAATACTGCCAATTCAGGAGCAAATGGACAGCCCATTGCTACGCCCCCTACCTGGAAATAAAAATCTCCATCAAAGTTGAAATAGTTGCGTTTCAGGGCGAACTCTGCAAGTAGGACAATGAACTCGGTTGGCACCTTTTGTGGTTTCTCTCTTGTGTCCAATATATTTCTTAGAACTTGTATACCCTCATCTTGTGGCATTTGGGTGTAGAAAGATGTTATATCCATTGTTACCATCCAGTGGTTATTTCTATCAAATTCGATGTCACTCAATTTGTTAATAAAGTCCATCGTATCTCTGATGTATGATTTTACGCTGGGCAAAAATGGCTTTAAGAAAAAATCCACAAACTTGGATATCGTTTCCATTAATGATTCACATCCTGAAACGATGGGACGTCCGGTTTTTTTAAAAAAAAATTATGGACTTTTGGCAAGAAGTAAAATAAAGGAATTCTTGGATATTTGATCTTTAAGTATTCTGATTCCTTTTTGCCAAGGAAGTCTTGTTGGAATGCTTCATCTATGATCGAGTGTAATTCATTTTTCAATTTTGGTGTAGGGTCTTTATTGATCTTCCGGTAGCAGTTAACATCGCTCAGTTGTTTTTTCACTTCCTCAATGTATAATATACGATCCCAGACCACAATGGATCCACCCTTATCAGCCTGCTTGATAATTACTGATGTATCTTTCTTCAGGGTGGTTAATGCCATGGATTCAGATTTTGTTATATTATGCTTGATCCATTTTTTCTTTTTCTCTATTTCTGAGATTGTGGATACAATCGTTCGTTCAAAAGTTATCACTTCTTTAGGTATTTTGTGATTTGGAGGGCAACATGTGGATTTATTCTGGAGGCCAGTTGTTTCGGTCCCTAGGTCCATTGGATTTTCTGAGAAAAAGATTTTTAACTTGATTTTTCTACAGAATTCGATTGTTTCCATCTTTAGTTTGACAAAATCCGTTCTTTTAGTCAGAACAAATGAGAGTCCTTTTTGGAGGACGCTTTCCTCTTCCTCTGTGAGGATTTTGTTGGAAAGATTGAATATAATAGAAGGTGTCAATTTTTGTAATTTTGGTGTCGGGTCGACATTTCCTAGGGTTGATTGTATCTTACTTTTCCTCTGGTTTTTGTCTGGCCTCTCACTAAAAATTAAGGGCCCGATGTAGGAGCCCTAATACCGGTCGGAAAACGGCCGAATTCGGCCGTTTCCGACCGGTATTACGTTTTTCTTATGTATGGGGCTACATAGGTACAGATTCGGTAATTTTACCGATTCTGTACATTTACCGATTCGGTAAAATACCGAATCGGTAAATGTACAGAATCGGTAAATAGAGATGTAGGTGGCACTCTGAAGAGTGCCACAGGCCTTCAGGAGTCGGTATTTTACCACCCAATCCAATTGGGTGGTAAAATACCGAATCCAGGTGTGCATGCACATCTGTGCATGCACACCTGTGCCATGTGACACACAGACATGCCCTTAGGGCATTTATGTGTGCCACATGGCATACAAGCCTGTAATTGGGGTGCTAGAGGGTGTCAAAGTGACACCCCCTGCACCCTTGCAAGAATAGGTAATTACCGATTCGGTAAATACCGATTCGGTATTACACATTGGTTCCTTTGGGCTTCAAGGCCCATAGGAATCAATGGGGGATACCGATTCGGTATTTACAGAATCGGTAAATACCTAATCTTACAGATTCGGTATTTACCGAATCAGAATTACCTACATTTCCCTGCCTCTAATTTACCACTTCTTAAATACCGAATCGGTATGATTCGGTATTTTAGAGAGTGGTAAATTAGATTTACCTACATCGGGCCCTTAGACCCTTGTTGATTCTGTTGGAACAATCCTCTTCGACTGTTGTATATTTTGGAAGGTGCCCAACACTAAAAAATCTTTTTCAGTAGATTTTCCATCACATTAATGGTATTCTGGTGTTCCCAAGACCAGGATTTCTAAGCTGATTCTACTGGCACTTACAAGTGAAAAAGTGCAGACATATGTCAAGGCACCAAGGGTCAACTTCCAGGAATGGCTACATCTCTGCTAGTACTACATGGGAAAAATCTGAACCACCAATACTAAGTCAGAGGTTTCTCAAACATTGCAGTTTCTTGACTTGGAAAAACTGACTTTTGCTGTGAAATGAGAAGAGAATCACTTTTCGAAAAATTGAGTCCTCTAATCAAATATCTGTAAGGAACTGGACATGGAATAAATGCTCCAGTGATACTACATGCATTGCAAATCATCTTATAATAAACTGTAAGCAAAGTCTGTCTCCTGAATGGCTGTTTAACTGAAGGCATTGGATAACCATTACATAGCAGAGGTCCTTTAAAGGTTTTAATATTATTAAACCATTATAAACGCTGCTACATTTTTCTGAATATTTATTTCGTTTTTTAATACTTTTTATTTAAATAAACTATGTATTGATAAAGTACTTTCTACATGTTAATAATGTTTTACAAATATAAAATTACTCAGTTTTTACTTTTGGAAATATATAAGTGATATGAACTTTTATACTAAATATAGAAAAATACTTGACTTTTCTTTTATACATTGGTTAAGTACGAGCACATAGGGGAGTTGCAGATTTACTATTTTATCCCAACGGCCTACACCAATTTGGTTAACACAAAGGCCCTGATTCTGGAACCTGGGGTGGCACTGCTGTGCGAACTGGCTGTCCGACCACCATATTACAACTTTGGCGGTTGTACCACAATGGGACTTCCACGACTGCCAGGGATCGGTGATCCCTGGTGCTGGCATGGCAGTCTTGGTGCTGCAAAATGCTTGGCAGTGAGGCAGTGGCACCACCAAGCCTATTACAAGTTTCCTCACTGTCACCGTAATCACAGTAGTAAACCCGCATTACAAAAAGGTGGCAATGAGGAAACAAGGAGGGCCAAATAGGGCCACCTCTTTCCTCAGGCCCATTGTATGCATATGGGGGCGCGCATGGTGTGCCCCATCTTTGCATGCACCCACTTTCCTGCACAGCATGGACTTCACAGTCCATGCCGTGCAGGAATTGACTTTGATTTTCCCATTGCAGTGCCTTTCTGAAAGGCACCAAGGTGGGAACACCAAAGGACAGCCCACCAGACTATGAAGAAACTTGGAATCTGGGCCAAACTCATTACTGGGCCAAAGTCTTTGGATAAAGTCAGATTTTATAGTCTAACTTCAAAGTATACAAACATTGGTGTAAGTACAAATATTTGGGGGACTGCACTGTAATATACTTAAACATAGGTATAACTGCAAATAGTTGGGGTACTGGAGATCTACTATTTTAATTCCAAAGCCTACCAATGAGGTAACACACAATATTTGTTAGAATGGAAATGTCCTATTTTTACGGAAAGTCTTACACACCTTGGCTAACACCAAATAATTGTAGAAGTGCAGATGTACAATTCTGACTACAAAGCCTACAAACATTAAGGCCATTGGGAATATTTTGGGGAGACTAATTATATTCTAGCTTCGAAACCTACATACTATGCAGTGAGTTCATATATTTGGGAAATTGCCTATATTTTGGTGAGTACAGATTTACTATCATAACCTCAAGACTTTCAAAACATTGGGGAAATTGCGAATATTTGGTCTGCGGATGCATATATATATTACCTACTGGCGGTCGCCAGTAGGTAGTTATAGTTAGGATTATTTTCAATAGGGAAATCGCAACATTCTATTGGGAATAACTTTGGCGCCGGGTGAGGAATCTGCCTGACAATTTCCTCAAATTTGCCTCACGGCGCTCCGGTCCTTGCCTGAAAGTTTGGGGGGGATTCGTCAAGCGGGGGCTGAGAAAAAAGGGGGGTCTCAAAACATGTTTTTCCCATGTTAATTTCCATAGGGCGGTCGACCTCACTTTTAGCCGGAATGGCTGAATGGATTTCCACGAAACTTGGCACAATTGTAGGGACTGGTAGCCCAATGTGCCTTTGCTATGTCTCAAGATATGTTCTCCAGTGGATTTTGAGTAATTTAGATTCAAAAAAAATATATATATCTATAAGCGCGCCCCGGTACGCGCCCCGGGGCGCTAACCAGCGCGCTACGCGAGTTCGCGCGTGGAGAGCTGATTGGCTCTCGGGTGTCTGTAAACATTCGAAACAGTCCGGAGCGAATGCCATCTTGTGTCTCGGTAGGATCGAGACACAAGAGGTGGCAAAAACAAAGAGGGAAATGACCAAAAGGGGGCAGGATAGACCCCCCCTGACCCCCTAGGTTTGATGTGGGGGCCATAAAAGGGCCCAGCGGGGCAAAAAAAAAAAAAAAATCGATTTGCCTGGGGGAGCGCCCGGTACGCGCAGCGGGCAACGGACCGAGGAGCATACCATGGGGAAAAAAGAATAACAGAGTTTTAAAAAAATGTAGCCTTTTTTATAAATTGAAGGTAGTTCTAAAAAGAACAGGTTTTTTTCTTATTTTTATTGTTTTATATATATATATTTTTTTGGAACATTTTATACTTTTTTTGGCTTTTATGAACAGTTTTATTTTTTATTGTATTTTTTATGGGGACAAACAAAAAACAGGGAATTGTAAACAGCTCAACTGGAGCAAAAAAAAACGGGGAAAAATTAAGGCTTCTTTCGGCACCGGTGGTTGTCTCCAGCACGGTTTATAAGTTTGATGCTCTGCTCCCCATAAGAACTAACAAATTCTTCGACCTTGTGTCACCCTAACAACATTTCTTCAGCCTTATGCCAAAAATAAACCTCAAATTAAAGAAAACTAAACCTAGTCATTGTCACCATTTTCTTTCAAGACCACCTGACTGCTACTGCGCTCCTCAACTATTGGAGGGATAGTTATGTAGGCCCATTCTGGAGATTTGTATTTTACATTTGGTCTCAATGGTCCTTTGCTCTTCCTGGTAATCATTTAAATTTTTTCTTCAGCTTGCTCTTTTTTTTTTGTCTGAATCACTCTTCTGAATTGACACTTCATATTTGAATTTTAAATCTTTAGGCCAGACATCACCTTTTCTCAAGAGTTTCTTCTTAGGCTTGCTTTCTTTACATTCAGCTTTCCAAGCCCTTTTTCTGAATTTTCTTATCTCAGACTCTTCATCACTCCCATCTGTATTTGTTTCTGAGACTTCAAATCCGTACCTAGGAACTTCTTTACTCGGCAGCTTCACTCCATTAGGAACGTCATCCTTACAGCTGGTACTTGGTAATTGTTCCTTTTCTTCAGGGATCACCTTTAGCTTCCCAGTTTCAGGATTCTTGTTCCTGCACACAGAGCTACTCCTCTGCTTTTCAATACTCTCCTGGACTTGATTATCTTCTTGCTCAGAATTTTCTGCTTCTGAATCTTCTTCTTTTCCTTGACATTCTTTTTCTATCAGATTTTCATCATTTTCTGAATCTAGAATCACAATCTCTAGATCTTCTTCATTCAATGTTTCATTCACATTGACATCATCATCCAGATGTCGACCACCTTGTCGATCGACAAAATCTGGATTTTTGACATTATCATCCAGATGTCGACCACCTTGTCGATCTTCAAGATCTGGATTTTCCTGTTCTTGTTCTGAGTCTGAATCAGTTATAGTGTTTTCACTAACTTCATCAGTGTTATCTGGTGCAGGTACACAAAGGGTATCTGTTGTCACCTGACTTGCTTTCGGCCACCTGGGTACTAGACAGTTTCTCCTCCGATGAGCCTTTGTTCTGACCAAGTCTCTTGGCAATAGATCATGAGCCTGCTCCTTTTCCACATCTGTTCCCAACTGATGGAATACAGAAACTGTATCATTCTTTCTTGTTGGAAAAGCTTCTAACCATTTTGAAAGTAAACAAATGATGACTAGGATATATCTCAGTTTGTTATGTTGGGGCATTTCAAAGAAATCTATTTGAATTTTTGCAAATGAACCACCCTCCCGGCCTATGGTTCCCAAATTCTCAATCGTCTTTTGATCTGCATTGTTTTTCTGGCATGTGTTTTTCTGACATGTCAGACATGTTTCCCTGAACAGTTGAATCATTGTGTCTCTTGCTAAATTACCTGGACCATGGTACATCTGTGCCATGTCAGCAATCATGCAATTGGACATAACAGGTCCGCCATCTTTGTAAACCCTTTCATCTTCCTCTCTCTGTCTGCAACCTTCTTTGAGCCGTGTGTTTTTCTCCTCATCATGTGCCTCATCTTGTAATTGTTTTAATTCTTGCCATGTCTGAATTGCAAAGATTAGTATGAGGATGCATGAAACATGTTCATTGAATTTTTCCCCATAGATTGCAACCCTCTCCTGAGCACAGAACTTAACAATGGTACCTACGTGCTCATTGCCTTTTGAGACATAATCATTTTTCTCTCCATTTGCAGCACATTTTATCACTGCTATTTGGTCAAGAAGCTCAAATTCTTTATTGAAGTCTAGCATGCCCTGAGCTGGAGCTTCACACAAACTCTTTTTAAATTGCTCAAAGGCCTCAAATTTAATTTCTGTCAGGACAATTAGGTCTTTTATATCTGCTTTTGTCGGTCTCTGCAATGGTTTTGCAAACACTGAGAAAGCACTAATCCATTGGCAACAGTATCCAACCATGCCTAGGAACATTCTTACCTGTTTTTGCGTCTTAGGGGATTCCATTGCCTGAATCATTTTATTTCTCTCAATAGTTACCTGACTAAGAATTTTCTCTTGGAACCTGTAAACAAAAATTATTTGACTCTCTGGGTGCATTGGGACCCAATACCACTCAGTATCATGTGGTATCTGACAATGGATCTCTACTGGTTTGGGCACAATAGGACAACAAGGGATAACTATCTCGTTAACCTTTCTCAGGTCCTGTATTTTGTACCTTTCATCTGGCTTTCTAATTCCCATATCTGGTGTGTCACAAAGACTATTCTCAAACTCTTTTAAGACACCCTGCTGAATAAATTTTTCAATATCAGGATTAACGCCTTTAATTCTTTCTGACTTCATCTTGTACTGTGAAATATTAGGAAATGAGTTTCCCTGCTTGTTTGCAATTTTAACTGGATCAGGTCTGTTTTCCTTGTCTCCCCTAATCCTGTATCTGTATTGTATTTCTGCTCATTAACATAATTTGGAAATAGCGGCGAAGGTATCTCATTCTGCTGAATCACCACCTGTCTCTGAATTTGTAGCTTTTCATTCAGTAACTGTTGCTGCTGATTTATCTCATTCTGCATCTGTGGATTTTTACACTCACCTTCAAAAGCTAAAGTCGCTTTTTCTTTCACTTTTTTCTTCATCCATTTTGTCTTCCATTTATTCATATTACCCCTTTTTCTCAAAGCCCAAATTAAATCTTTTAAATGGACAGAGGCAATCCTACCTGTATTGTTCAAACCTTCAATGTTCTCATCATCCTGTAATCTTTTTAATCTGTCTGTACTAATTGTATTATCCTGTAATTTGTACTCACCAGGCTGTGTCAGGTCAATCAGGTCAACGTCAGAGTTTTCACTAGGTGAAACTAGAGTCATCACTCTCTCTTGCTGAGTTAGAATCATTACTAGCTCATTTTCAGGTACATCAGAATAAAGTTTTTCAGCAAACTTTTGAATTGGGACCGTTAAAGCTGTGGGACTAGTTTCATCTTTTCTAAGCACTGGTGGAACAGGTCCAATTATCACAAGAACTGTCACTGCTTCCATGTTTGACGTTAACTGCTCAATTAAATCATTTGTAGAATTTACATGATCAGGAATAATAATTCCAGAAGTACTAAGCATCTCATCACACCTACCTGTTGTGACACCTTGAGAAGAGGTCTGGACTAGGACTCCATTAATCTGAACTGGGACTCTTGATTTTACATTAATCTGCTCTGGGCGTTTGCTTAAATTTCTATCCTGATCTGTATTTACACCATCATTTTTACAATGATCAATTAATTCTTCTCTGACAGGTTTATTGCTTACATTCGCTAATTTGGGAATCGAATTTTCATTAAAAATGATTTCTTTTGGGGGAGGTGATATTCTTTCAGAATATGTATCGTTTAAAACTGCATCTTTAGCATCTGTATTTTTATTATGCTTACTAGTTACTTCATTACTCACCTGTTTATTCATTAATTTGCTCTCACATGTAGCAACAACCCTTTTAAATACATTTTTCATTTTCTGATGGCAGAAAAACGTTTTCTTTTTCTTTTGATAATTTTGATCCATGTTTTAATATACTTACCTTTATTAAAATTAATTAAAAATAATTACAATAAGTAATTGCATTCACTTAATTGGCCTAATAGCGTTTGCTGATCAATTAATTAATTAACCTGACAAGGTCAAGTGAAGTAAAACTTTATAACCTTATCAATTTAATATAACTCCTAATTTACCTGTATCTTTATTTTTAATAAACCTGGAAAAAATATGCATTTGCAAAACAGCAATATAAACATTTATTTTGCAACAAACAAACACCTAAATGTGATTAGATATGTTTAAAATATATTTTATTTGCACTTACACACCTTTCTGCATCATCAGCTGTGGAAAAAGAAAACTTGATGTGTTTGCCTTTAATTTAAATACAAATGTCTTGCTACCACCTTGAACACAGCGCAACCTTCCTAATTACACCAGTAATTACAGTAACTAGCAAAATGCTTGGAAATATTTATTTATTTAATTATGTTGCACAATCCTTTTATTAATTCTTTTGTCAATCAACTTTAAAATCAGTCTTCTCTGAACTTAATTTTGGCTTTCCTATTCTAGTAGAAGCTAATTCTGCTATGGCTCTATTTGCTATGCTCTGATGACAGTTATTAATGTTGCACTACTACTTAATATTGTATTAATGAATAATACCAATGTCCTTACTCTAATTACCTTTGCTGCTATTGTCCTAATATATCCCCTATATTATTCACTAATTGATAGCAAAATGTGTTGTTGTAAATATCAAACAATTAACAAAAATGAAGCTTTGGGCATGGAAAAACTAAATCCTTGGCAGAAAGTAAACAATGTGCATCAACACGAGTGTTTCAGCCAATCAGTGTGTGGCTGCACAATGCTTAACCAACTATAATGCCTGTCAGAGCCTCAACCAATCCAGCTCTTCTATGACACTGACACTGCACATTTGATCAGAACACCACAATTCAGCTCAGCGTGTCACACAGTGGGAATCCAAGCCTGCCTTTTACTTAGGAAATCGGCAAGAGCAGCACAGGCAATATTTTGTAAAGAGAAACAAACAACCTCGAGGCTCACGAAGCCTCAACCAATGAGGTTGCGGCCCTTGTGTGACGCTACGCGTCAACAACCAATGGGTGCGCGACCAACCTTTCCAGGATGCGCCGGGAACCAATCAGGGATGCGCGTCACCAACCAATGGGTGCGCGACCCTACTGTGACACATCGAAACGAGGGCGTCTCCCTCTATAACCTGAATCAGTCTTTACATGCGTTCCTCTCAATGCGCGGAAAACGGCTCCTCTCAATGCGCGGAAAACCCCAAAGAATTTACACAGGGACTCATATATTATTCACAACACACCAATGGTGGTCACGGCCCTTGTGTGATGCTGCACGTTAATGGCCAATGGTTGCGTGACCTTCTTATGATGCGCCGGAACCTCAGCCAATCACAGCGCGGCCCCTTTGTGCTCTGTGAATGACGCGACGGCGTCCTAATCCAATAGGAGCGCGGCGGCAGCCGCTGCAGCTGCTCTCTCTCCCTTGCTCCTTAGCAGCCCCCCTCCTTCACTAAATTACTCGGCAAACAGTTTTAATCAGAAAAAACACAAACTTGGCGAAAAACAATCTGCGTGTATAGCCAGGCGCGTTGTTAAGGGGCTCGCTTATTAAAGAAACTTGCCAAGGGGGCGCAAATAACAGAAAGCTCGTAGGGATGGGGTCAAGCCCATTTCTAAAATAGCGCAATTTGAGAGAAAATAAATTAAATGAAATATTTATAATATGAATAATATTTCAAACATTTGATCGCGTTTAACCAATGAGAGCGCTTGCTCTGATAATCCAGAGACATAAACCAATCAGAGCGCGGTAGGCTCTGACGCATGCAGCAGCTGTGGCTGCAGGCTTTCTCCTCACACGCTTCCACTCCTACTCAGCCCCTCCCTCACAATTTTCGATCGGGGCACTTTTTAATGAATTTAAATAGCGCGCAATGCCTTAAAATGAATTTAAATAGCGCAAAACACTTTGCAATACTCTAAAAATAGCGTATTCTTTACCATAAGGGCTCAAAAACGCTTTCCAATTATCCTTGTAAACGCAATTAATAACAACATAAAGGAAACCATTTGTCTGCTTCTCTAAACAAAGAGATAGTTTTATATACATTCATTCAAGTATTCTCAATGTGGAATAGACGACGCTATTCTCACAGAATAGTTTCAATTGCCAATAGAGTAATTCTTACCCTACCCTTCAGTTTTACAGACCATTCACACACTTTCAAACAAGAAAACCCTGATCATACACACATGAATTCTTGGCAGGACTTTAACCAACCACAGAAAACGTCAGGCGTTGATAAGAAATAGACGACGCTACGCTATCTCACCCTTCTCTCAAGCTTGGATAAATCCTACTACTCTCTTCACAGAAAGCTTTAAAACAGGCTCACCAGGTCCCTCTGCTTAATGCTACAATTTCATAGGCAATCCTCACTATACACTATACATTCAACCATGCACATCTAAGGTCCCTAAACTTGTGTTGTACGTCCACAACACGTGATATATTCTATACCACAATTTTGAAACAGGACAAATGCACTGTGTAACTCTTCTAGCTACACTACTCTTGCCATGGCAAACAGGAATTTTTCACACTGCTGGAAAAAACCCTTAAAGATTACATACTACATATATAACAATCTGACAAAATCAAAAAATCAAAAACTCAACATATGTTAAACATTGATCCTATGACTATACCAACATATATGTAACATACATGTCAAAAACAACATATAACCGTCTGATGCTACCAAATTGATGCAGCGCAGCAACTAAAATTCTTTATAAATGATGTCATAATCCACTATCACACTTACACTTATCAATCAATACCAGGCCATAAGAAGTCATGAGGTGAATAGATCAATATATGTTGAAATTGAACTCTCACAATAAACAAGACCAGCTTGTCATTTTAAAAGTTTATTTAAACATATTCAGGAAAACTTAGGTTTGGAACTTTATTAAGCAAGCATTAGAAAAAGTCATAAGAAAGTTTTATTCAGCATTTTATAAAGAGAGCTTAATTCAAGAAAATATTATTCATTAGCAGAAATAAGTGAAAAAAAACATTTCCAAAACCTAACAAACTCTCTGTCTCTACCCTCATCGCCTGAAAACAAAGTCTTAAAAAGTTACTTTCCTTACGTGTAATCATCGGACAGCAGAACGTCCGTCTGGAATCAAGAATCGTAAGCCCAAAAAATCTGCAGCTAAAGCCTATTCTTATACCCTAAATTAAGCTGAGCTAACTATTTTTTTCACATTCCATTTGCTGAATTCTGGCTCTCCATTGGCTGAATCACCTCACGCCACAGTAAACTGTGACATCTTCCACCACGAGACCAGGCTTTACACAGAGCCATTGTTCATGCACAGAATCCTGGCGACAGTTCCTTAGTCTGCTACATTTTGTAGCAAAGATGTTCAAGCAATACAAAATCTGTCACGTCTCTTCCTTTCAACCTTGAGCCTGTCCGTTCTGAGCTTTCCGTGGCACATCCAAACCCACTCCACAGAGTTGTCTTTAGCAGTTCATTTTCAAGTGATTTCAGAATAAAAGTTTATCATCCACTTCAAAATATGGTTTTCTCATGTGGCTTTCAACAACAGCAGGCCTTTTCTGCACCATTTCTGATTGCGTCACTGCGCCACTTTTAACTTGCGTCACTGCGCCACTTTCAGCTTGCGTCACTTTTTCAGAAAACAAACACAAAAGAATAATTAATTCAGGTAAAACAAACCCTTCTGTACCACCCAGCCCTTGCTAATTATTAATTAACCCACTAATAAAAGACATTTAGCAAATTCAAACAAATAAAGCAACACATAAAATAACTACCATTCTTCATGTAATCCAGCTTTATGTTTCTGAAAGAGTAAAAAGATGATTAAATGATACAAAGACAGACAAACACAACATAGGACAAACATGTAAGCACATATAAAAAGCACATGCCATGAATGATCAGCCGCATATTAATAGTGACAAAGACAATAGGACAGACATAACAAACAGGACAATATTAATAATGTGTTACAAAAACAGACTTGCAAATGCAACAAGAGCACATGTAATTAGTTTCCCGCCTGTATGTGTGTGGTGCAAACTTAATCTAGGTTGAGTTAATTAAACAAATCATGCAAACACTCATTAATTTATTATTTCAAGTTATGAGAGTATGACATCACGAGCTAGAATAAAATATTTTCATAAAGCTCGCTCCATCACCATGCATACGACCAATTTTGCGAATGGTTCAACTGAGTCCTAGACACCTTAATCCCAACTAAATGGATCAAAGCACGCGCCCACGAATCCAGCCCCTGGTACAATAAGGAACTCTCCGCACTAAAAAAAAATGCAAAAAAGCCGAAAGAGGCTGAAGGAGAAACTACGACCCTGCCCTTAAAATTTTGTACATACAAATAAAAAAAACTACCACCGCAGTATATGCAGGATCAGGGCAGCCTACTACGCCACTGAGATCAAGAACAGCCACAATGCCTCAAAAACCATCTTTAAAATTCTTAAAGAACTTAGTGCCAAAAAAAAGTGGCTAACCCAAACACCTCACCCGCACTATGCCTATTATGGCCTCATTCTTTTTAGAAAAAATCCGGAAAATCTACAGTACCTTCCCCTCTACTTGTGACCTCATTCCATCGAATGATCCCAACAGACCCAACCTTTCTAACATCCCGGCCCTTAGCCAAGAGGATTTTACAAAAATCTGTAATAAAATCAAGTCTGGCTCACCGGCAGACCCTCTCAAACTCGAAACCTTCAGAGAAGCTGACATAACTGTTCTAGGCCTCCTGAGAGACATTATTAACAAATCCTTCTCTACAGCCATAATCCCCTCCAAATGGAAACAAGCCTGGATATCACCTATCATCAAAAAACCTTCGCTGGACCCTAACATACCCAAAAATTTCAGACCGATATCCCTCCTCCCATGGCCAGCCAAGGTAGCAGAATCCCATGTAAACACCATCCTGACCAAATATCTGTCACCCAATAACATCTTGGACTGGTCACAACATGGCTTCCGGGCTGGACACAGCACCGAGACAGCCCTACTAAGTATGACACAACACCTCCGTACCATTCTAGACTCTGGCAGAGCGGCAGCACTGATTCTACTTGATCTCAGTGCTGCCTTCAAGATGGTTGCAAACAAAACGGGTGATGGACCGAATGTGGATCAATGTCACACATTCATCCCAGTCCTAGGATCTGGGCCCAAATCCATGGCTTTTGTAGTTCGGACTGGACTGTTCCCATGGGGCAACAGGGTCAGAGCTGATTTGCATATCGCCATTGTCTAACCCAGGGTGGTGTGGAGTGCAAAAAAACGATGGATTTGGGCCCAGATCTTTTGACTGGGGGAATGTGTGACATTGATCCACATTCGGTCCATCACTTGTTGTTTTTGCCTTCGAGATGGTGTCACACAAAGTTCTGCTGTTCAGGCTAAAAGAGGTCGGGATATCAGGACTAGCCCTTGACTGGTTTAGAGACTTTCTATCAGGCAGATAATTTCGAGTCTCCACCCCCCCCTACCTCTCCAGGGAATGCCCCATTGAACAGGGCGTGCCCCAGGGGTCAGCTCTTAGACCCTCCCTGTTCAATGTGTATGTCCAACCCCTGGCAGAGGTAGCCAGGAGGCACGGAATGTCTCTCGTATCCTACGCTGACGACACACTGCTGGTGGTGGCACTAAATGATAAAAGCGGTCACAGCGCCCAAAAATTCCAACAAACTCTCGTTGACATCACAGAATGGATGACAGCGAACTACCTCCAGCTCAACGCCGGAAAAACAGTGTTGTTGGTTGGAAAAAATAACACTTGGGGGAACAACTGGTGGCCAGAAAACCTCGGCCAACCTCCTGAACCCAAGGACTGTGTCAAAAACCTAGGAGTCTGGGTAGATTCTGCCCTAAGATTTACCCACCATACTAAAAAAGTGGCAGCAACCTGCTTCGGCATTTTACGGAACCTTAGACCCATCCTAGGATTCTTTGACTACCAAACCCGTCAGATGATAGTCCAAGCAGCCATCCTCTCCAGGCTGGACTACGCCAGCTCCCTCCTGCTAGGAGCGAGCGTGGCAGAAAAAGCTAGACTGCAGGGAGTCCAGAACGCCGCCGCCAGGGCTCTGGTAGGTCTCCCCTGCCACACGTCTGTGGCTAGCGTCCTTATCAAACTCCACTGGCTCCCAATGGAGAAAAGGATTCACTTCAAAATGCTAGGCCTAGTATTCAAAATCCTAAAAACGGCTTCCCCCCATGCTTTGCCCACTCCTGTCAACCTACGTCCCTCGACGCGCCCTACGCTCAGAAGGACAAAACCTAGCAATGGTACCTCACATCAAACTAGCCAGGATGGGTGGCCGTTCCTTCAAAAACTTGGCCGCCAAACTCTGGAATGGCCTCCCAGACCAGATTCGAGGAATACAAGATCTGTTGACCTTTAGGAAAGCAATCAAAACACACCTCTTCTGTTAAACAAATTTCCTCCCTCCTTACCTCCCTGACCCTATCCTCTGTCCACTTCTCATACAGTAAGCGCCGGGACGCCCCTTCGCTGGGGCAGCCGCGCGCTATACAAGCACATATAACATCAACATTAAAATTCACATTAACATATGAAGTGAAACACCTATACATCCTGTTACACACCGACAGTCATCCAAAAGTTACTCACACACATACTCACACATGCAAATAAACTTTTGAACATCCATTTATTTGCATATACAGCTATACACACACTACCACCTTACTTCTAAGGAAACTTAAACATACTTACTCTCTTAAGCAATCACTTATAGAAACACATACTTATTTAAACAGGAACTCTTACATTCTCTTACTCTCACATATACTCACTTATATACATCAATATTCACATATACTGGATTAAAACATATGTAGTTACTGATAAATACACTAGTGAGCCAGTCATTCACTTAATAACACACACATATACACACTCATCCATCCATACAGTCCTGCACATATGTTTTCCCCATGCAATTTTCCATAGGGACCTTTAGCCAGGGCTACAGCCTGAATTGCTGAACGGAATTACACAAAATTTGGGAGTGTGGTAGAGTTCGGGTCGCAGATTGTGCTTTTTGTTAAATGGTGTAAATCCGTTCAGTAGTTTCTGAGAAAATTAAAAGTAAAATCATAGCGATATCTAGAGACGAAGTACAGCACGCCTACGGAAATCCATACAATTACGAGCACGAGCGGCATGCTGATTGGCTGTCAACTGTGTGTCAATACTCCAAACCAGGAAGTGTTGGCAGCCATCTTGTTCGTCGCTAGAACCGAGTCACAAGAAAACAGTAAAACAAAGTTGAGAAATAAGGAAAGGGGGCAGGGTAGAAACATACTTGGCTTGCTCAAGGGGTCGTACATGGATCTTTAGGCTCAATTTTTTTTAAAATTAAAAATCGCGGATAAAAAAACTAGAAGTCCTTTTTTATTCCTTAGGTCCCGGGGGTCGAATTCCGGGGGCAATTTTTTTCCATATTGGCGGCTTGTAAGGTGCCCGAGCGCCGAGGAATGCCACCCTTCTGTGGTTTTATTTTGAAGTATGCGGGGGGTTATGGTCCTCCTCCCCTCAGTCTCGGGGACCAGCACCCCGTTGGGGCTTTTTTAAAAAAAAATATTTTTTAAAAGTATGTTTTCAGCTCCCCTTCACTCCCCGTACACATCACGGGGACCGGCACCTTCCTGGGGCAGTAATATGTAAAATAACCTTCCAGCCCCGGGTATGTGCACTCTCCGGGGTTTTTTAATGTTGGGAGGGGGTTGCGCACCCCCTTACTGGAACCCTTGATGGTCCTGGGGTCTACCATCTCCCAGGGCCGACTCTTGCTGTGTCTCGGGTGCGTACTTCCGGGACACTGCTGTTTGCTATGGTAGCACAAAAGAGGGTGGTGATGGACGGAGCATCTGAACCAATCAAATACACCTAGTCAACAGATCTGGGTTTAATCCATCACCGTCCTTTAGCCCACTCTGCCACCCCAGTTCAGACATGGCCATATGCAAATCTGTCTGATCCTGTGCCTCATGGGAACAGTCCAGCCCGAACTGTCAAGCCATGCCTTCCCTGGACCGGAAATAAGCTTCTGAGGACCGTTTTCTGGCATTTCAGCCATCTTCAGCCCGGCTTGTTTGAATCCAGTGGCAAAGAGAGCAAGCGACTCACGTCTGAGCATACTCTGCCAACTTCTGGCGAACAAAGTGGTACAAAAGAGGTTGGTGATGGACGGAGCATCTGAACCAATCAAATACTCACACCCAGTCAACAGATCTGGGTTTAATCCATCACTGTTCTTTAGCCCACTCTGCCACCCCAGTTCAGACATGGCCATATGCAAATTAGTCTGACCCTGTGCCTCATGGGAACAGTCCAGCCTGAACTGCCAAGCCATGCCTTCCCTGGACCGGAAAAAAGCTTCTGAGGACCGATTTCTGGCATTTCAGCCGTCTTCAGCCCGACTCAATCAATCAATCAATCAATCAAAGACATTTGTAGAGCGCACTACTTACCCGGAGGGTCTCAAGGCGCTTGGGGGGGGGGGGGGGGGTGCTGCTACTGCTCGAACATCCAGGTCTTGAGCTTCTTCCTGAAGGAGAGGTGGTCTTGGGTCAGGCGCAGGTCGGGAGGGAGGGAGTTCCAGGTCTTGGCGGCCAGGTAGGAGAAGGACCTTCCTCCTGTTGTCGTTCTTCGGATGCGGGGGACGGCGGCGAGGGCGTGACTGGCTGATCGGGGATGGCGTTTGGGAGCGTAGAAGTTGATGCGGTTGTTGAGGTAGCTCAGGCCTTGATCGTGTAGGGCTTTGTGTGCGTGGGTGAGGAGACGGAAGGTGATTCTTTTGTTGACGGGGAGCCAATGCAGGTCTCTCAGATGTCCGGAGATGTGGCTATGTCGTGGGATGTCGAGGATGAGTCTGGCCAAGGTGTTCTGGATCCGCTGGAGTCTCTTCTGGAGCTTGGCGGTGGTTCCGGCGTAGAGGGCGTTGCCGTAGTCCAGACGGCTGGTGACGAGGGCCTGGGTGACGTCTTCCTGGTCTCGGTGGGGATCCACCGGAAGATCTTCCGTAGCATGCGCAGGATGTTGAAGCATGACGAGGAGACGGCGTTGACTTGTCTGGTCATGGAGAGTGAGGAGTCCAGGATGAAGCCCAGCTTGCGTGCGTGGTCTGTCGGTTTGGGTGCGGTGCCCAGGGCGGGGGGCCACCAGGAGTCGTCCCAGGCGGAGGGCGAGGAGCCCAGGATGAGGACTTCCGTCTTGTCTGAGTTCAGTTTTGGCTACGTCTTTCATCCCTTCGTGAAGGTCGGCTCTGGCGGCGGCGGGGTCGTTGGTCAGGGAGAGGATCAGCTGGGTGTCGTCAGCGTAAGAGATGATGTTGAGGTTGTGTCGGGGTGCGATGGCCGCGAAGGGGCTCATGTAGACGTTGAAGAGGGTGGGGCTCAGCGAGGATCCTTGAGGGACGCCGCAGATGACTTTGGTGGCCTCTGACTTGTACGGTGGTAGACGGACTCTCTGTGTTCTTCCGTCGAGGAAGGAGATGATCCATTCCAGTGCCTTCTCCTGGATTCCGACATTGCTGAGGCGCTGCACTAGGGTGCGGTGGCAGACAGTGTCGAATGCCGCAGAGAGGTCTAGGAGGATGAGGGCCGCTGTTTCTCCGTTGTCCATCAAGGCTCGGATGTCATCGGTGGCGGCGATGAGGGCGGTCTCGGTGCTTTGGTTGGCTCGGAAGCCAGACTGTGAGGGGTCGAGGGATCCATTCGTCTTGAGGAAGGCAGGCAGCTGTTTGTTGACGGTCTTCTCGATGACTTTGGCTGGAAACGGGAGGAGCAAGATGGGGCGGTAATTCTTGAGTTCGGCGGGGTCCGCTGTAGGTTTCTTGAGTAGGGCGCTGAGTTCTGCGTGCTTCCAGCTCTCCGGGAAGGTGGCGGTGTCGAAGGAGGTGTTGATGATGTTCCGCAGGTGGGGTGCGATGACAGCGTCAGCCTTGTTGAAGATGTGGTGAGGGCAGGGGTCGGTTGGAGATCCGGAGTGGATGGAGTTCATCATGCAGACGGTGTCTTCGGTGCTGATCGGAGTCCAGGCGCGGAGGGTGGTGGTGGGGGGCGGTGGTTCGGTCATGGCGTGCGTCGGTTGAGTGCTGAAGCTGTTGTGTATGTCCGTGATTTTGTTGTGGAAGTAGGAGGCGAGGGAGTTGCAGAGGTCTTGCGATGGGGTGATGTCGTTGTTTCTGGCATTGGGGTTGGAGAGCTCTTTCACGATGTTGAAGAGTTCCTTGCAGTTGTGTGCGTTGTTGTCCAGCCGGTCCTTGAATGCAGTTTTCTTGGTGGCGCGGATCAGTTGGTGGTGCTTCCGGGTGGCAAGCTTGAGGGTGGTCATGTTGTCCGATGTTGGTTCCCTTCTCCAGGCTTTCTCGAGGGCTCGGCAGTTCTTCTTGGAGCTCTTGAGTTCGTCGGTGAACCATGGGGCCTTCTTGCTGCCAGGTCTGCTGGGCGGGGTCCTCAGTGGGGCGAGTTCGTCCGCGCAGTTGCTGATCCACTTCGTGAGGTTGTCGGCGGCCTGGCTGGGGTTTGCTGAGCTGGCGGGAGGGTGCTGGCTCAGGGAGGCGGCGAGTTGGTCGGCTGTGATCTTGTTCCAGCTTCTTCGAGCAACCTGTTGCTGGTGGTGGTCCATCCAGTGGAGTCCGGTGGCGTGGCTGAAGGTGATGTCCTTGCTGGATGAGAAGACGGCGTCGAGTGTGTGTCCAGCAAAGTGGGTGGGGGTGGATACCAACTGCTTGAGACCGAGGTTGTCGAGGTTGTCGAGCAGGGTGATGGTGTTGCGGTCTTTGTTGTTCTCCAGGTGGAAGTTGATGTCCCCCAGGAGGATGTAGTCAGCGGAGGGGAGGGCATGCGGGCTGATGAAGTCGGCAATGTCCTCGCTGAATTGTGTGCGTGGTCCCAGGGGTCGGTAGATCAGGGTGCCTCTGAGGGTAGTTTTGGGGTCCCTGTGGATCTGGAAGTGCAGGTGTTCGGCGGTGTTGGTCTTGATGCGGATGGTGTCCCTGTAGATGATGGCGATGCCTCCTCCAGTCTGGTTGTCGCGGTCTCTTCGGGTGATCTTGTAGCCCTCTGGGATGGCGATGTCGGGCGCTGAGGAGTCGTTCATCCAGGTTTCCGTGAGGAAGGCGACGACAGGAGCTGTGGTGTCGAGGAGGTTCCAGAGTTGGATGGAGTGTCTGTGGACGGAGCGGGTGTTGAGGAGGATGCACTTCAGGTGGTTGCTGATGGTGTTTGGCTTGGCGGGTGTAGGTGCGGGACAGGTCCGGATGCAGGTGAACTTGCAGGCGTGGCAGCTGAAGGGTCCGTGGGTTCGTCTCGGGGTGGCTCGGTAGCATCCCGGGATTCGGCCGGTGTTGAGTGCGTTGAGGGTGGCGGCATCGTAGGTCCGGCGGGTGGGCTGGTGTCTGCGGGGCCCAGGGGTCCTGACACTGGGCGCGGTCCAGGCGCGGACGGGCGCAGACGGGCTTACCTTTGGCTTACCTTTGGCGCGCAATCGGCGCGCCCGCTGCGCGTGCACGCTGCGGTTTGGCCCCTCTGCCATAAGAGGAGAGTGGGTGGGGCGGAGCGAGGGAGGGGCAGCTGGGAGGCGGGAGCGGGCGGTGAATGGGAAGGCTCCAGGTGGAGGGGGGCGGGGCCGCAGGGGATCAGCGGCGGGGAGCGGGGAGGTGGCGGGGACACAGCGGGAAAAACGGCGGCAAAAAAACGGCGGACTGGGCAAGAGTCTGGGAGAGAAAAGTAATGCTGGGCAAAGCAGGGGAAAGCAGCCCCAACACAGGGGGGACAGACGGTACTGCAGAGGCAGAAACAGAACGGTCACGCAGGCAGCAGAAGCGGCGCTGCGCTCCAGTAGCAGGGATCACGCCTCGTGGTCAGGGGCACAGCTGCGAGCAGAGGCGGGAACGGGGCAGCTAGGGCACACCCACGGGGAGTGCGCGCAGTGTGTGGTGGAGTGACCAGCCCAGGGGCACAGAGGTCACCTGTGCTTGAATCCAGTGGCAAAGTGAGCAAGGGACTCACGTCTGAGCATACCCTGCCAACTTATGGTAAACAAAGTGGTACAAAAGGGGGTGGTGATGGTAGGGTGGTACCGTCGCCGCTCCCACTTTACCATAGCAAACCGTTTTGTTATTTGAAAAAGAGATTAAGTTAATCTGCTCTCTCTTTCAAGTAAGAAAGCAGATTGTTTTTCGTCAGAGAGAGCAGCATGTAAGCTGCTGTCTCTGATAAAGCAATGCGGGATGTCGAAGAATGCGGGGAGCCATCTGGGATCGTGGGGGCATTGGGGCTAAAACAAAAAAAAAGAATTCTTTTTGAGAACTAACTTTACTGGTCAAAATAAGAGCTATATTTCTATGATAGTACGTAAATGTTTCTTTTTTGTGCACCAGTTGTACTCTCTACCAATGCGCAGCCTCGTTTCCAAGCCCACAATTATTATTTTTTTCTTCAAGTTCGCCAAGAAAACCTCTACTCAAGTATTAAATTTGCCGCTTTCTTTTCCCAGGCCGTGTGTGTCATCCGCTGCTATACTTTTGTAATATATTAATAAACATATTGTATCTATATTTATTTGAAATGTAGTGTCGAGTCGCCAAACGTTGATTACATACTCCGTCCACCGCTATTTTAGTAGTTTTCTTCCGTTATTTTTACTTTCATTTTACCCTCTGCTTATTTTCTCTGTGATTGATGAGTTTTACTGCCACAGACACCACAGTGTTTGTCCTTGGCCTCCGATCTTATCAGACTTGGTCAACCGTATACCTAAAAACTAATTTGAAGCACGTAAGCCACAGCCATTACAACGCGTCTTAGTCAACACAAAGACATTATTAAGATTATGCGTTTATCATGCGTGGTAAATGTTTACTAGTTGTAAAAGCATGGGTGGTAAAGCCATATGCGTGCTAATGGCTTCGTGGTGACGATCACGCGTGGTTATGACCACGTTGTAATGGCTGTTTCCCCCAGGACAATGCAGCAACCGGGTCTGGGCGTGGTGGACTCCAGGGCACCAGGCGGAGGGCACGCAGCCCCTCTCATACAATATAGAAATCTTTGTGGGGTGATTGTTTTCGTGGTTTGAGGGGCGTCATTGAGGCCCACACACTTAATTTTGTAGGGAGGTAGGTTTGCAGGGGCAAATGTCGCAAGAGGTTTGTAAATGTGTTACACATTGTTTATTATTACTTTGATTTCTTTTCCATGTTGTAGTGTATCCAGAGAAAATATAACTCAGTACTATTCAATCCTACTCTTGAACATCTTACTATAGCACTTCAACATTATAAATATTATTTTTATTGTGGACCGTCATTCCCCCTCACAAACAAAAAGTAGTATGTCATTTTTTTTAATTAACTTTTAATAAAAGAATAACTTTAAACGAAACTTAATGATAACTATATCATAAACAACTAGAAAAATTACTTTAATAAAACAATATTATAAACAAATTGTGAAGTGGACTCCAAAAGAGGTACTATTGGTAATCTGCAAAACAAAAAAGAAAATTAGAGTTTAAAATTATGTAGATGTGAGTAAATGAGCTGAAGCATTACAAGTCAAGGTAACACTACGATTTTACGTGTGCAGTGTGCCTGGTACATTTCACTTCTGTTATAGTGCTGCGTTCAAGTGGTGTCTATATGGAAGTGCCTACTGCGTTACTGACACAAAAGTGGCACACCGGGATTGTAAATATGCCGACTTATTTCTAATGCATTGTAATGAAGGCATTGTATATATAGGCCTCTGTGCTTACCGTTATATAAACACTGCAGCCAAACCCTGCGGCAAGTGGAATTCACAACTTGAAGACACCTTTGCTTCTACACCTCAAAGCAGACAGCAGTGTCTATAAGTTTAAAAGAGAAAGAGAAATGATGTCACAGAGAGTGAGAGAGAGAAAGAAAGAGAGAGAAAACAACACTAAAACTCTCACAGAGTCTGGAGTTGAGATTTTTTCTTGAAAAGTCAGATGTAGATTTACAAGCTCCTTGCGTCACTTTTCCCATGTTAACAATGACACAAAAGTGGTGTAAAAAGCTTGTAGATCTGTTTGTTGTCACTGCTCGGAGGTAATTATACATTTTACACAATGAAGCTGGTGCACACTACCCACTCACTCCTTTCCCATATAATTTGTTGTTGTTTCGGAAACAAAATTCTTTGTCACCTAGTGCCATTGGCGTGATTGAAACATGGTGCTCTACATGTGGAAGAAGCCTTCACTGTAATCAAGAGAGTTAATCATTTCAATTCAGATAAGGTTGTATACAGCAGAGTGGAGATAGCAGCGTCAAAAACTTTAAAAAAGAAAGAGAAACAATGTGAGAGAGTAAGAAAGAGAAAAAAGGACATTAAAACGTGGGAGAGACACACATGACAGGGGAGGGAGTACCTGAAGCCAGAAGCGCAAACACAGTCAAAAATATGTAAAATGTAAATTGATACTTGTATAGCGCACTACTCACCCGCAAGGGTCTCAAGGCGCTTGTACGAATACCGCTGTGGAACCCATCCTGGCTTTCCCTGTGAGGCGTCCACACCTGGGCACCCCCAAGGTGGAGGCCAGGCATCCTTAGCGTTGTGGGGGCTGTTGTGGAGATTAAGCAAGCTATTACCCAGAGTTGCAGAGTGGGACTCCATGATTGGAATAGGCACCGAGGCGAGAATTATCAGGTCCATGGAATTTTGAGCCCGAGTCCCGCCGAGGCAGGGAATTGAACCCTGGTCCCAGGCTAGACCTCTGCATCAGGGTCTGCCACTCTAATCATTGAGCCACACTTCTTAAAATATCAGGGGGGGCTAGAAAAAATTTGGGGTGGGGGCTTAAGTGCAAGCAAAAAGAAGAGTAGAGCTGCAGGGGCTGTAAGCGGGGGTGAAATCAAAGCTCCATTAATAAGCAAAATGTCTTTAAAAGACATGTGATGTACTCAGGTGCAACTGTGTGTGGGCCCAGGAAGCCATCTCATTCTAGCAGAAGCCCAGTAAGCCCAGTGTGTGCTTTGCGCGCCTGCTGCATACTACAGATTCTCTCTTTCACAGATAACTTGTAGTTGTTTCAGAAGCAAGCTTCTTTGCTCACCTTGTGCTATTACCGTCGTCCTTGTTACATAATCCATTGTGAAGCTGTACATCTAAAAGATAGTAAAAGAAAGATGTTATGATTGGTAATTTTTCCTATATTCAATTCAATTCAATTAAAACTTTATTCAATTTCATTACATGAGAAATCATAAAAGTACAAAAGCAGAGATAAACAAATACATAAGCACAATTGAATATATATTCATTTAAAAATCTAAAAAGAACAAATACAAGTTGTATGTCTAGGAAGACGGGCGAATCTCAGAAGATTAGGCAAAAACATTTGATTTAAGAGGCAAAAATTCATTTATAGTGTGCCAGGGTCTAATATTTAAAAACATAATCTAAAATTTATAAAAAAATATAGTGTGCTAATAAAGCAGATCCTAACAAAAGTATTAGCAAAACCCCGTAATTAAGTGGGGACAAAATCACCCTATAAATACAACATTACATTGTGGCAGGGGACCTAATAATCGCCTTTAGATACGTTGTTACAGCCAGAATAATCGCTGGTGTTTCTAGAAGCTGTAATCTTAGGAACGCTACCCTACAATATCTGACATTCCAGCTTCAAAGAATCGGTCTAAGGTATTTCTTTCTGGTTACGGTGAAGAATTTACGAAATAAAGTGCAGTGCAGTGTTGATTGTAATGACATCATCACAGGGACATACAAGTATGTCGGCTGACCAAACATTTGCCACTGGGAATAAAACCATTCTAAAAAAGGAGCCAAGTGGGAAGCGGGCCAAAATCATACAGCTAAAGCTATTTTGTACCATCAATAGATAATATTGAGTGCCCTCACCACTCATGATCAGTTGGTTTGCCATTACTCTATGTTTTACTCTCTCTTTACACCATCTTTGCTCCTCAAAGTATTTCAGGCAACAAACTTACAGGTCTTTTCTAGAGATATCTTCCAAACTACTGGGGTCCATAAAATATTCGGGATGTCCAATGGCGTTAGTTGTATTTTTTATATAATTGAACCACACCATGTCTTTGACCCCATCTAATTTAAGGCAATCCCGAATTACATCCCTACTGAATCCTGTTTTATCCGTTACTCAAACCTTATGCCACAATCGCAACTGAGCTCTCTTGATGGTGTCTTTTATGTAAGGAATACCCATTCCTGATAGCAGCTGTAAGTAGCAGAAGAGGTGGGGACGCCCAGGTGGTAACGGATAAAACCATTTTCACGAATTTGTATTATATCCGATCCTTCAATGCCCCATAGACCTGCCCCATATAACCCAGTGTAAATACATTTAGACTTACAGACTTCCAACAACACTTTTACTGGGCTTTCTCCTATCTTTTTAGCAAAATTTAGAACTGCCCCCACCGCTCAGGTAAAATTCAACTTTCTGGCCTTAATCGCCGATTTCTATGTACCTTTCTTATCAAAGGTGATACCTAAATAACAAAGAGTATCAGTGTTTTCTAGCTTTCTGTTATCAATAAAAACATTATATGTTGTGCCTCTATTCTCGCCATAACCCATAGTGAATGTCTTAGTTATGTTTACTCTTAGGCCCCTCTCTTTCATGTAAATTATGAGATTTTTCACTGCCCTTTGGAGGCCCCGTTGGGTCCTTGAAATAATCACTGCATCGTCGGTGTATAGTAAAAGAGGGACGGGGGCACCCCCTATAGTCGGGTAGTCATTTTGATCTTTACTGAGGTGTTGGTCCAAACTATTTATATAAAGTGTAAAAAGAAAAGGGGCCAATATGCACCCCTGTCTGACACCCTTTTTAATTGGGAATTTGGCAGAACACTCCCCCATCTTCCCATAGCGCACCCTCACCCCTGCATTCTTATACATTTCCCTTATGAATGATAATAAAACCGGGTCCACCTTAAGATCTTCTAAAATATTCCATAACATGCCATAGTCAACACAATCAAACGCGGAACTCAAATCTATGAAAGTAAGAAAAAGTGTCCCCATCTTTACCTGAGTATGTTTGTCTATATTTAAAGCCAGATTCAATCCCTGCTCTATGGTTCCCATGCCTGCACGAAAACCATATTAAAGTTTTGTTCAAAAACCTGCCTCAACAGCCCAGGTTTGAAGTCTGTTTAAAATTATTCTCCCCACAATTTTCATTAGGGCATCCAAGAGGGAAATTGGCTGGTAGCAACTGTGGTAATTTCTGTTTCCCTTCTTGAAGATAGGTACCACTATCGCGTCTGACCAGGTAGGAATAAGTTTAAAATTAGTGCTATTATTTAGCACCAATGTTTACAGTGGGGCCCACAAGTCTATATTTGATTTGTAGACATCCACTGGAACCCTGTCCGGGCCTGGTGCTTTCCCTGCCGTGCTCTCTTTAATGGCCCTTTTCACCTCCTCTAATGTGACGTTCAAGGCGAGGGGGAAAACTCCCTGCTCACTTACTACTCGCATATCAGTTAATACTTCCTTTGATTTATAGAAGTCCCCAAAGAATTCCACCCACCTTTCTCCCGTAATTGCCACATCTATAATATCTAGCTCTTTATCATGGTTAAAAGGAACATTTACAGCTTTCCATAAACCGCTATTGTCCTTTATTACACATGCCTGGTGTAGGGCATCCCAGGATTCCTTCTTTAACTGCCTTTTCCACTTCTTCAAAGCGAAGCGGTAGGCAGTCCTCGCCTGTCTAATGTCTTCCTTACATTTAGGTATAGCGTGCAGCATACTTTTAAGATGGGTGTGGGCTCTGGAACAATCTCTATCAAACCAACCCTTCAATTTAGTTCTTCCCCCGCTGTTTTCCCTCTTTAGGAGTCTATAAGCCTCCTCTGATATCCTTGAGAAGGCAAAGTGAATGTCATCAGTGGCACTCCCCTGTGTGAGACATATATCCATATCAGACTGGGTTTTTCTAATCAAATTAGACATAAAGGTTTCAGAATCAACTCTATCCCATTTTAGTGAAAACCATTTATGGTAGCGAGTATGACTTTATGCTCATAAGGGGCCTGCCTCTTCCTATTTTTATGATTTTAGAAACGAGGAACTTTAGGCTTCTTGGGTAGTGATCACTCATGGAAATTACCTCTTTTTTACAATCCAAAACATTAGAGGCATATCTCTTGGACAATATGATAAAGTCAATGGTAGAATTACACCCTCTCCCATTAAAAGTTGGTTGAAAAGGCATAGGATTTAGGCACAGCTCATTTGCAAAACCTAGGCCATGTTGATGTAGTATGTCATTAAACAGCTCCCCACTTTTATTATGAGTAAAATGTGAGGAAGTGTTCTCGTTATCTTCACCTAGGCCGCAAATGCCATGTTCACCAGCCACGCAGAGGGAGCAATTAAAGTCCCCCACCCATATTAAAGGCATGTCTTCTTCCATATTTTCCTCAATGTTTTTAAGGCACTACCCAATTCCCCAATGACGGTCTCTGATCTATTGGGACGTTATTATAAAAATTCACTAGGACCACTTCCTTATTCCCTCTTAACCTCATGTTCAACATTTGATAAAACTCAGACCAATATTTGATCTTCACATTTAGTACCCCAGTCTCTACTGAGATGTAGGTACACAAACCCCCTTTGTTACTGCCATGTTCTGTGGTAATTCCTGGAGTGTGAAATGTACTAAAACCCTGAATATGGGTTTCCCTCTATAGCCATTTTTCTTGGAAACATAATATATCGTACTTATCCACAAATGACAGCCACTCAGGATCGTGTACTTTTGTGGCTAGGCCTGCAATATTCTAACTCAGCAATTTACTGACACTCACTTCACCCTCCAACTCTTTTACATTTTCACATGCTCCCTGTGAGGTGCTTGTGTGACCAATGATATCTATCTTTTCCCTGGTTCTTGGGGATCTATGTGAGAATACAACGGCGGTCTGGCTGCTATTTTTCACCAACTTTGGGTTATTCTCTTTGCTGCACGAGTATTTATCAATATTCATCTTACTATTTCCCCTACTGTCCTTCGTCCCTGGGGACAGAGTAGTATACCCATGACTTTCCTCCCTATCAAGGGCAACAAACTGTCAATCCTGGTCATCCAACCGTGTCAAAGGTTCATAACGATTTGGGTGTGACCAGTTGATGCCTAGATGATGTGTGTCTTGGAAGTCCCTCACTGGTCTCCTCCCTGGAAATATGTTAACAGGATGTATTAATTCAAAGTTTGTAATTATCAGGGTTCAAGGGTAAAAAAACCTCGAAGGCAATATATTAATATCAGAATGATCATAGTAGTTATTTCCAGCACTATTCAAGATCTCCATAATTAATCTAGGATCACTGAAGGTCAAGACAAGGCAATCCCCTTTAAGCTCTTTTCACCCTTTCCCGACCCATGATATTCGTCTTGCCATTTCAAAGTGCTTAAATAAAGGGTCACACAGGCCGGTCCGCTTACCCAGCCAATGTAATGATTGATTGGGCAGCTCCCTCCATGTTTCTTGAGCATGATGTTCCAATTCCGGGACATTTGCTAAAATGACCACATAAGGGGTGGCTGCTGGGGGTAGATCCAGGCAAGATTGCCCTCTCATAAGTTGATCTAAGCTTTGGTCCCCTCGGGGTAGGATCACATCTGAGCCTGTATTACTGTCAGTTGATTTTTTCTGTTCCCTATCATTTTTCCCTTGTTCACCTGCCCTACTCTGTCTTTGCACTGATATAGTATTATTAGGGTATCTAACCACCACTGTGGTATTAATTACTTTGACAGGAGTATTTGTACTGGGATCCTGTAAGCCCCTGGTCTTCCTATGTGTCCCCTCTTTATAGTTACCTGTAATATCACGTATGATAGTTTCCAAATTAGTCACCCTATCTGATAATATCCCCAGGGCCTGTGAAATGTATGATTTTAAGGAATCCACGGTGTTCTGGAGGCCATCCTCTATTCTTTTTTAGCCTTCCAGTATCTCAGCAATAGAATTGATGCCCCCACTATGTTGATTTTTCTTAGTATAGCTTTTTCAAGTAGGTTGGTACTTAGTGGATTTTCTCTTTTTAGCACCTTTATCAATATGGCCAATAACCGCCTGTGAGTCAGCTACTTTGATTGCCTGACATCCCTCCAGACGTGCAGATATCTTACTGCATTTAGATGGAGGGTGTGAGTCCTCTCCCGTCTCACTATGTTCACTTGAAATTGTTTGATCATCCACAATCTGTATACATCCATTCCGCGGGCTCCTACGCTTGCCATCTATTTGATTTACTACATCTCCCCCCCCCTTTGGTAATGTTTCTTCCACCATGTGGATTTGTCCTTCAATAGCTCCCATGGCCCCTGTGAGGTAGGTCAAAAGTGATTGCTGCCCCGCTCCCTTCCGATTGGAAGTTGCATAACTCAATTTACATTTTGACATCCTAAAAAATACTAGTAATGAAGTTATATACTACAACACACTTTAAAATTACTCACAAAGTCAATATATTTCGAGGGACAGTTCTCAGAGGGGGGGCCAGCCAGGCCTCCTCTGGTCCCTGACGGGCTTAGGCGGGCCTGCCCTTGGCCCGGGCTTTGCCGGCGCGCGTCCTGCACTGCGGGAGTCGTGAGGCGCTAATGAGTGCTGCAGGCGCCTGGTAATGACAATGTCAGTGCGCACCTCCAAGACATTGATTGTCACATTTCTACGAACTGTTTGTATTGTGAATATATTCCAGACATTTCAGCGATTATAAAAACTTAACTGCTATTGCTAAAAAAATTAAACATGTCAATTAATACATTATGTAGGAGTGCGTTCGTCTAAAATACGAAGTCACATTTTTGTATGTAGTCAGCTACAACCCTTTGACTCCTTTCGATGCGTACTCAAGTCTCAATGCTCACCTTTTTGAGGAAAAGACCCCTTCTTCATGATGTAGTCCCGATCTCCAACAAAGAAGTCTCATATATGGTGCAGAGTCTTGATATCTGTATGGCTAACAACATACTCGTGCTCCCATCATCATCGCAGGTTCTTCACCCGCTCAGTGCTTCAGGCACCACTAACTCAGTGACCAAGGAGGCCACGCATGTAGTAGTGTGCCCCTTGTTCGGTGCTTTGGGATCAACGTTTTTTTTATACATAGGGCCACGTGTGTAGTGACGGATAAGCTGAATGGGTGTGGTGTGGGTGTATACCAGCCATGAGGTAGTGTGTGTGTCGATCTGACAACTAGACTAGCAACTAAGAAATCACTACAATGGAAATTTGGGCCTTGTACTGTTGTTGTGCTTTCCTGGTAGCATAAGAGTGGCATTATTTTTTCTCTGTGACATTATGATACAGTCACCATGTATGTAGCCTATTTTGTGACGCATATTATTGTATAATGCGTTATAAAAACTAGTTGTGGTACTGTGTTTTTGAATTAAACTGTGTACTCTGCTTACGAGTTTATTGAGTGTAAAAGTATTTTTTTTCTATTTTCTATTGTATCATAATTGTGCTGACATTTCTCATTTAGCGTGCAGTACTATATTATATTATAACATGTATAACTGTTGAAATCATCTTTGAAAGTAGAATGTAAGCATGTAAGCTGCTTAATGTGACGAAAAGCAATGCCGGCTCCCGCAGGAAGTGGGGAGTCGGCTGGGACCATGGAGGCCTTGGGGCTCTTCCCACGGTCTGCAACGTTACATTTGAGCCCCCGGGCATGGGGTCCTCGGGGATTATAAAAAAATTTGTGGTTAAGGCTATTTTTTTATGGTAGATTTAACATACACGTACCAAGCACGTATGGACGACGTACTGTGCAAAGATTGGAAGTCGTCCCATAAGCGTACTGAAGGAAGAAAAAGAAGAATATTTTTCAGATATTCATGAAGTGTATGTGTTTAGATGTTGGGTGGCTCTAAAAAGAGCCCTTGTGTTTATCGGGAGATTTTAGTACCTACAAGTAAGTACCAATGCAAAGTTCAAGAGGAAGACTCTGTTTCCCTCATCTGTAAAATGTACACTGTCTCTCCTATAGATGTCATGGATATTGAAACGCAGATTGTTGTGGTAGATGGACCCTATTCTATAGTCTCGGAGAAAGGCAGAAACAGATTTATTCACATGTTTCCTAGCTTTTTCAATCTGTCGACAATAGTGGTTGGACCACTTCCATTTCTGCCTTTGGCATATATTAGAATAGACAAAGGCAGTTTTGGGGAACAGTGTCATCAATTGTGCAACGCTGTCCTTCATAAGCATTTCCAGACCTATCCCTGTCAAAGTGCCTAGTTCATTGCCACCACAGTGCACAATTATGAGGTCAGCGATTTGGAGATGCAAAAAGAATTTCACTAATGGCATCAATTGGTGACACTTTAATCCTCTCTGTTCAGTCCATTTAATGTCTACATTTGGTAAACGTAGGTCTTTGTGAATTCCTTTCTGTTCTGCGTACCTTTGACTCCAGCAAATATAGATGTGTCCAACAATGCTCACTGTAAGCATCTTGACGAGAGGTCTGGATGCACTCTGATGGCAGCTTGAAAAGTAAGATTTTTCTATAATAGTGGACAACATGCAGTTTTGAAAAAAGAAAAGAAATGATTGGTTGTTTGACAACATCCTACATTAAGCTAGGATGCATGTTTCTGTTTTTTAAAAGCCTGACTATTATTAGTTAAGAAAAACTGATAGAAAAGAACATTACATAAGAGAAGCTGGTATATTCTGAAGTCAAGCACACTTGCTGTTTTAATTTGCAACAATGTATGATGAACTTTTCACCTGAGTTAGGTGTTCCCTGAAGTTTTTCTATGATAACTGGCAGATTGTGGAATGGGGAAGGGTTGAAAGTTTTGTCAGTTGGAAAGGGTGCAAAAGTTCAAGCAATATTAAAATGTGTGTATCGTTTTCATTTAATGTGGGAATACATGTGATTTTTTATTTATTTGTATATGTGTGTAGATTGAGTGAGTAGATTGACAAGAAAAGTTTACTATTTGCTATAGGACTTCCTGTCCACCTAGGACTGCTTAGGGGGGTTTACAATGATCCCCAAGGTGAAAAATCTTTGATGGCCTTTGTTGAGCCTTTGATGGCCGTGGGGACCACCACCCCCCAGGGCCGGCTCCTGTAGTGTTACGGGGTGCCTATCCCTGGAACACTGCTGTTTGCTATGGTAGGGCAAGAGTTCTCTTTCAAGTAGGAAAGCAGATTGCTTTTTGTCTGAGAGAGCAGTATGTAAGCTGGTCTCTCTGACAAAAAGCAATGCCGGCTCCCGGAGGATGCAGGAAGCCGGCAGGGACTGTGGGGGTTTTGGGGCTCCCCCCCACAGTGCTGAATGTTATATTTGAGCCCTGGGGGATGGGGCCCCTGGGGATTATAAAACTTTAGTGATAGATGTTACTTTTTGTTTTAACAGCATATTTAGTGTAAGCGTACTGTGCGAATTCTGAAAGTCGTTTCATAAGCGTACGTAAGCAAGAAAAAATCCATAAAGAATATATATTTTACAGATATCTATCAAGTTTATGGTGTCCATAGGATGGCAGGCGGATTGCCCCTGCCAGGCTGGCGGTACCCACCGCCAGCCTGGCGGGGACAATCCGCCCGCCATTCTTCCCTGTATTCCTCCCACCATATTAGAATGGCGAGGGGGACCACTGCGGAGCAAAACACCGCCCGCCACTGTTCCGCCCCGGTCGCATTGCGGCAGAAAATTATTAATATGGTGGCGGTGTCAAGCATACACCGCAAGCCATATTATGATGGGCTGAGGGGGATGCCTAAGAGCACCGCTCGCCACAATGCTAGAAATGCAGGATGTGCCCACCACTGTGGCAGGCACATCCTAATGCTGGCGTCGGGATCCCCGCCCTTAAGGCGGGTGGTCCTGTTTACCGATAGGGTGGCATCCTAATGGAGCCCTATGTGTTTATATGTTGGTTGCTTGTAATGAGACCTTTTCTTTTTATTGGTACTTATAAGTAAGCGATTATGTATAGTCTAAAATTGTATAGGAGCAGTGTTTTATACAGTGCTGAACTTTTGACCACGGAAAGTTATGTCAGTTGGAAAGGTTTGAAATGTTAAAGCAATAGAAATGTGTGTTTCGTTTTGAATTAATGTGTGAAGGATTTGAATTGGTTGTTTATATGTATGTATGTGTACAATGAGAGGGAGAATGTTCCATTTCGTGGTGCTGCTGCAAACACTGAACTAGAGAGAATCTGTTTAAGAATATCTACTGTGTGAGTGACATTGTTCTTAATCTACAAATCAATTTGAAGGGTGAGTTGTGGAAATTAGGAAAAAAATGTTTTTTAATAGAGTTGTATTAAATTTAATTAAAGAAATTAAGGGATGCAAAAAAAAAACAGCATTTTATAAGAAGAAGAAAGGTATAGAAAATGTAGTTGAGAAAGCTTTCGAATTGAAAACAACATTGTTTATTTTAGTAATCAATAGAATTTGATCACTAGATAAGCCAATCCATTTAACGAAGGCCAAAAGTAAGTGGAGAAGAGTAATTTATGTGAGTTTTTTTGGGTGAATGGAAACATTGTTCAAAATCTGAGCCTTTTTTTAATGAAGAAAGTTATCTTCAGAGTAATGATTTGTTGCATGCAGTTGACACTAGTGGTCGTGCTTATGAGGTTAGAAATGGTTGTCCTATTGAGAAAGAGAAAATTGTTCATAGAAATGCAGAAGAGGTATTAGCTGATGAAGTTTTAGGGAGACGTCTTAAAGCTCCAGTGTACACTTGGAATTGTAGTAGTATTTGTAGTGTACGGCAAGAATCTATTGATTTTTTACGCAATTTCTTACATAACTATACTAAGAAAAGTGTTAAACAAAAGATTAAGATGTTGCAAGGACTAGACCCTTGCAGAGTGAGAGAAAATACTGGGTTGCAAGGTCATTCTCTGGCTTGTGTTTCTAAAAAAGAATGTTGAAGTGTTTTTCACCATTTCAGGATGTTAGCAGTACATCATTCTGAAATGAGGAAATTAGTCAGAAGATTGTACTATGCAACAAGTCCAGCTCTACTGTTAAAAAAGTTGAACAGTGCTCTTTTGCATGGATCTGTATCAAATGTAAAGATCGTTTGTGATGAAATTGAGGTTAGTTATTTTGGTCCTGAGGAAGACAGTGCAGAATTTGAGATATTAATAGAAGGAAATATAGAAGAGAATGTACAAAATTGTAGTACAGAAAATTATGAGCAAGAAATTACAACGTTTAAGGTGATTTCAGGTGAAAGGACAAATTATCATTGTGTCTGTTGTCGACAAACTCTTTATAAAAATCAGACCAGGACTGTTGATTTGTATTTAAAAAGCAAAAAGGAAAATAATGAATGGAAGGATTTTGCAACTTATTTGTTGGTAGAGAATTGTTTTAATTTGGGTTCTGATCAGCTTATTTGTAAATATTGTTATAACAAATTAGACAAGAACAAAATGTCTGCTAGAGCTGTGCATAATAATCTTGAGTTGGTAAATATTCCTTCTGAACTGATGGATTTAAATACCTATGAGTCTATTCTTATTCAATGTGTGCATCCATTCCAGGCTATCGTTCGTATGGAGCCTAAGACAGGTAAATTGCCTCCTTCTGATTTGCAGAGAGGATTAACGGGAAGAGTTGTATATTTTCCTCTAGATTTAAAGAAAAATATTGAAACAATTGGTGTAGAAAATGTAGAGGATGAACCTTTAGTTATTATTGTTAATGGCATTCCTACTAAGAGTACGAAAATCTGGCAAGAATTAGTGGATGTTAGGAAAGTAAAAAAGCCAATGTTGTATCTGGTAAAAAATAATCAATATTACAGATATGTGTATGTGAGAGAAGAAGAAATAACTGTAGAAGAAGATAGTGACTTGCCATCTGGACAAATTGAAAAAGTGGATGTGTCCAGTGTTAGAAACCAGGTCTAGTCTGTCCTCTATTGCCACACTCCACCATCACTTGATCGGCCTTGAGGGAACATAAGCACCGCCCCTCCCTTGAATCAGTGCTTGGTATCTTTTAGATTGGGTTCCAGGTGCTGGGTTGTTGTTCCTAAGCTATAGTCTGACTGGGGTTCACGGGCTCGTGTTCCCTTGTTCATTGGATCCCTTTTTGTATTGCTCCAATTCCCTGCCCCTCCCTCCCCTCTTTACTTTGTTAGACTTCACGTCCTTTCCCTGTACTTTGCACCTTGCTCCCTGGAGCTCTTTGACTCGTTACTGTTGTTTTGAGGAGCCGAGGTAAACCGGGGCTCCAGTTTACTCGGCTACCAGTAGAAGTAGAAGAAGCGTTTGTGTGCGCGCTGAGAAGAGACTCTTACCGGTGCCTTCGGTAGCTACACTGAAGCAGCGCACTCGGTATCCGCATTTTGTGTAGGCAGTCCGCCTCTTTGTGTGCCGCTTGGGCGTTTTCTGCCGCGCTGGGCAGAGCTGCAGACGCTGCCGATCCCGGAAGAGAGAGTTAGTTGTTGGTCTGAACTCTACCTGTTCGAAGACGGAAAGACACTTATGGACATTCGTTTGGGGGTTTTTTATGCCCATGGACATGGCTTTTTCCCCCTAGAGTCCCTGATTAGTACATTTTGTTTGCCGAGTGCAGTCTCCCTTTAATTGGCCCCTTTCTGGAACTGGAAGCTCCTACCCACTTTGGAGTTTCATTCTCCTTGTTGCAGAGACCTCCCTGAAAGCGGTTCCTGTATCATCCTCTAGTAAGGAGATCGTGTTTTGTGTATGGTGGAGTGTGGTTATGGGACAGGGTGGAAAGGGAGGGTATAAGGAGAAATAGGATTCAGGACTGATTATGTGTATCTTGTATTCCTAGATACAGAGGCGTGGAGGTGGAGGTCGGATATCGTAGTCCAGTCCAGCTTGGGGTGAAACCTTTGGACGTCCCTTTCCTTTGTTTTACTTTCCGGTCCCCTGTCCTGGACTCGAGTGCCTTCTTATGGTTTTTTACTTCATGAGTCGCATTTGAGTCGGGGTAGTGGATTGGGCATACATCGTTCCTGCAGTGTCTGGGCCAGTGGAATCCAACATACAGAACTGAAGAAATCTACGAACATTACAGTGTTCATCCACTGCATTCTAAAGAAGTGATGGGGAATACTATTAAGTTATTCCAAATGATAGAAGCAAAAGGAAGTCTCATTAGTGTATGGGGAAAAAAGCTTGGAAGCTCGTTGTTTCCCTCAATTGTTTGCCACAGGAAAAGGAGGATGATATGATGACCGACCTGTGCAGATTCCTGCAACTGAATACCGGACATCAAGATTATGTGCAGAAGATCCAACATTTTGACAATGTATTCTGTATTTGTTTCATTTTTTGTATGAAAGTGATTTGTCTGGACCTTCTTATGCAGTAAACCATATATTGAAAACAGGTGTACATCTGCAAAATGTTTCGGCAAAGGAATTTATTGATAAAGTACTGCAGAAAGATAATGTTTTGGAATCTCAGCTAATTATTCTCATGGCGTGTCAGCGTGGTACTAATGAGTACTGGTACCGTCGTCATGGAGAACTGAAATGTATTCTAAGGAATATAGGAACTCCTACATGGTTCCTTACTCTAAGCTGTGCTGAATATGCTTGGGATGATTTACTTCAATTTCTTCGAGAGGCAAATCCAAATATACTAAATATTGAATAAAAGGCACCCGGAGAATTGTGCTCTTTGGATCCAGCTAATGTATGCAGGTATTTTATTTTATTATAATAGATTTGAACTATGAATCTTTTATCACTATTAAAAAAAATCCTCCTCTTGGAGAGGTTATGGATTTCTTTTGAAGAAAGGAGTATCAAGCAAGAGGTGCTCCTCACATAAACATGCTAATATGGATCAAAGATGCTCCGAAATTTGGTACAGGCTCAGGTGATACTGTGTTGTCTTTTATTGAAGAATATGCTACATTTGATGTACCCAAAAAGTACACAAGAAAAGGACTTAAGACAACAAGTCTTAAGATTCCAAAGCCATCGTTGTTGGAAATACTGTCGTCGAAAGTACAAATCTAAGGACAAATTTTACACCAAATGCCGTTTTGGATTTCCACGTCCAGTAATATCGAAAGGAAGAGTGAACAGTTTTATGTCATCTTTGCGACATACTATCACAAGAAAGTCTCCAAAATATACCTACAACTTAAGAAGAAATGAAGAGTCAAAATACATAAATGACAATAACCCAGTCATTTTGTCCATGTGGAATGCTAATATGGATATTCAAAATGTTGCAGACAATTCCATTGATGTTGCTCAATATGTAACATCGTACATAACAAAATCAGAAAAGACGGAGTTGAAGGAAATGTGGGAAGAGATTTCCCACGAGAAGAGTCTAAGTTAGATGTTATCTCATCGAGAAATTGGAGCTTATGAATGCTCGGATCACATATCATCTGCAAGTCTATACTCCAAATGTAGAAGAATCATTTGGGTCAGTCTAGGTCTTGCTGCAACACGATACCGAGTTTTTAAATTTGTACAAGAAATTGCATATTTAGCTGAAAAAGATCCAGAAAGTACAGCTATTGTGAAAACAAATATGTTGGATACATATTATCCAAATATAAGTCATCATCTTGAGAACATTTGTCTCTATAAAGTGCTGCAAAACTATATTTTTAAACAGAATATTACAGAAAAGATCAATATTGGTATTTATTCTGTGACTGGTTCTGAAGTATGTCTGGTGAAAAAAAGAAAAGGACATTTGATTAATCACCGTAAACTGAGTTGTGAAACACCTGACAAAAGAGAATTTTACTATTTAGCTCTTTTGCAACGTTTCAAGCCATGGCGTTCAGAATTGGAATTACTTGGAGATTTCGAGAGCTATGAAGATTCCTTCAATGCAACTAAAGATACTATAGAATGTCCTGTTTTTGCTAATTATGTAAAAATGTTGAATGATGAAATTGAGCAAGAAGCTACAATTGCAGCTGAGATTGCTAGAGACAGTTCGCAAGAGAGTCAAACTTCTGCTCCATTGAGTCAGAACTCACTCGGAGAACCAATTGTTCAAAATGAAGCAGCAACTGCTATGGAAGAGGTGGAAACAGCAATGTATCAAGTTCAAGAAGATGTAACAAAATTAGGAAACTTGGAAGAACAACTAAATCTTGAGCAGAAAGAAATATATGAGCAAGCAAGAGAACAGATTTACCATGGATTACTTCATGAGACGAAAGAGTGCTCTTGTTCATCATTTGAACCTATCCACATGTATGTGAGTGGACAAGCTGGAACAGGCAAAAGTTTTTTAATTAAAGTAATCCCAACTTTTCTACAGAAAACAACTGACTCGCATTTGTCTTGTGTTGTCACTTCCCCAACTGGATTAGCAGCCCACAATATTAAAGGAATTAATTTACATTGTTTATTAATTCTGCCAGTATAGCATGACAACAAATTACAATACCACAAGCTATCTGGAGAAGCTTGTCTCGAAGTTTCAAGAGTCTTGAGGAAAATGAAACTTCTCATTGTTGATGAGGTAAGCATTGTATCAAACGTAATGCTGGCCTTTGTGCATTTAAGAATAAAGCAAATTCTTAAAACAGAGTATGACGTATTATTCGAAGGAAAACACGTCATAGTTTTTGGAGATCTTCTACAACTTACTCCTGTAAAAGGACAACCAGTGTTTTAAAACACTGGCGCATGAAGATACCAGAAAGTCTTTGGGGAGCATTGGAAATATAAACATTTGGTCATATTTTGAGTATAAGGAACTTATTACAAATATGCAACAGGCAAATGATGCTGATTATGGAACTATTCTTCAAGATATAAGAATTGGAAAAATGACTGAAGATGGCAAACAAGCTTTACAGAGACGATTACTTTCCAATTTGTTTCCAAGGGAAACTGTAGAGAAAGAAAGAAACAAGATGAAGTTGCGCCTGCAAGCAAAAAGAAAAAGGACAGTGTTGAAGAGAATGGTGGTTATCGGTTTGAAAATAGTTCTGGTGTCAACTGCTATGCTAATGTAGATGTTAATGTTGTTTTTGTTCTTGAAAGTTTGCAACAGCAAATTGTTGAAAATCGGGACGAAAGATTCTGTTCATTGTTGTATTCTGTTTAAGAGAAATGTAGTAGTGATAAAAGTAAAATACAAAGTGTTTCTGATATTCGAAATGTTTTGGACATATGTTCTGGTACTAGCCAATTTACTCACAATATCCAGCAAGATTGTCAGGAATTTTTAATGTTTATGCTTGGTGTTCTGGAAGATGAAGGTATAGATATTGAAAACCTTTTTGGGCTTTCTTTTAAATGACACCATGACTGTCAAAATTGTTTGTTTACATGTAGAACTAATATAGACACTGAAAGATTCATATATTTGACTTTACCTGACTATGAATCAGTATCTTTTAACAATCTAATTAGAGGAGCAAGTCAAAACATGGAGTGTAGCCAATGTAAATCAGAAATGTCATCAACATTATTTATACAAACATATGGACAGTATGTAATTTTAATGCTGCAATCTTGTAGAGGAAGAAAATTGGAAACTTGAATTAAACATTTTGTAGCTGGTCAAGTTTCAATATCAGGAAGAACTTTTGTAGCTGTTGCAATTATTTTTCATGATGGACCTTCTACAACATCTGGACATTACACTGTTTATTTAAAATATCTGAAAGGTTGGAAATATTGTAATGATAGTCAATTCGTTTTTAAGCAACGTTTTCCCAAATTCTTACCTAATATTTTTAAAGCCAAAATTTTAAGATCAAAATTTGGCCTTTCAGGATTACTGCTGGTAAGGTAGATTAGTCTGGTGTTGTAGAGTATTTTGTATGTGAGGGTGAGGAGCTTTAAGGTGATCCTTTTGTTGATATTGAGGCAGTGTAGGTGTATCAGGAGGTGGGTGATGTGGCTGCAACAGGGGACATTGATGATCACTCAGGTGGAGGTTTTTTGGATGTGTTGTAGTTGTTGTAGGTGTTTGGCTGGAATTCCTGTGTAGAGTGTTTTGCCACAGTGTAGACTGCTGCTGATGAGGGCCTGTGTCACTGTTCTTCTTTTTTTGGTTAGGTTCCACTTGTAAATGTTGCGGAGCATGTGGAGGGTGTTATAGCAGTACGAGGAGACAGTGTAGACTTGCTTACAAACGGAGAGGGAGGAGTTGAGGATGAATCCTAGGTTGTGGACATGGTTGGTAGGTGTTGTTACTGTCCACAACGTTAGTCAGCTATCAGGAGTCGTCCGAGGCTGAGGGGGTGGGTCTGAGGATGAGTACCTTCATTTTGTGCGAGTTCATGTTTAGAGAGCTGCTCTTTATGTAGTTGCTGACGTCCTTTATTGTGTCGTGGAGGTTGCTTTTGGTGGTATGTGGCTTCCTGGTGAGGAAGAGGATGAGCTGGGTGTTGTTGGTGTAGGAGATGTTGTTGAGGTTGTGATGGTGGGCTACTTGTGTGAGGGTGGCCATATAGATGTTGAATAGTGTCGAGTTGAGGGATGAGCACTGGGGGACCGAGCAAATGATGTTGGTGGTTTTGGATCAGAATGCTGGGAGGCAGATGCTCAGGATTACTATTGAATAATTTCCAAAGTAAGAATTTGACACGTACTATTTAGCCGTGCAGAAAAGTATGTGACACCAATTACGAGTTTTTGTTGTATATTTTGTCAGTATATATTTGTAAGTAACATTATTTTCAGTGTATAAAAATTAATCATAATGTTTTGTTATTTTATGATTGTTAGAGATGTTTCATATTTACGTAAAAAATTGCTCTTACAAAAAAACATTTATGATACGTTTTATTTCTATTTTTTAGATTGTTATTGAGAATGTTTATTACGATAATCTTATTGATTGTCTTCTTTTTTTTTGCCCTCTGTTATGTGATGATTACTATTGAACTCACTGTTTCTAGTGAAATTCAATATATTCTAAGAACAGCAAACAAGGCAAATGTAATACTCTACAAATTATTTTGTGTTGTTAAAGAAATATTGTAACTGTATTTTTTGTGTCTTTCACAGATGGCAAGTTAATAATACATACTTTTTTTTATTATTTATTATGCTTAAGGTGAGTACAAGTAACTGTTAAAAATGGTCAATGGAATGTGCTTCAACCAAGCTGAAGTAATAAAACATGGATGGAGAACATAAGTGTGTGACGATGGTTTGTAGCTTTTAAAGACATTTCAAAAAATGATATACTGAGTGTACCTGTCAGAACCTGATATCAATCAGTGGATACGATAATGACTTATCTAAAAAGTAGCTGGCGCAGGAGAGATTAAGTATCCGCAAGGAAACAAACTTGGAGTGGTTTAGTGGAATGGAGGAATTCTAAGATGGCCGCCTCGAGGAAAGACGCGGTGGCGGTCTAGTCATTTACCACACACCTGTGGGGATTCCTTGGTGAGGCGCGCTCTCCCTAACGAGTGCGCACTTCACCTAAGACATTCCCGAGTTCAGACCCGTTTTCAATTGCTCCATACATATTCCTGAAGAGAAAGCACAAAGGTTGCAGATAAACACTAGAGGAGAGGTTAGTTTGAAAGACCAAGGAGTAGGTAATTAGTAGCGTTAGACTAAATTATAGATAAGGAATAAAGATAGAGTAGGGTAGGTTATTAAATAATTGTTCTTTGTTAGTTTCCGTTATGTATCCATGTCAATGATACAAAGATGGTTTATATATTTTATATAGATTTGAAAAACTTAAAATATAAATATACTGAGTGTTCCAGTATTCTTTGCATTTCACTATAACACATGTACTAGTTTGGACCAGCTAAGGTGAATAGAGATATTGTACTTTTTTTACTACTGCATTTTAAAATAACAGCCTGTTTTTTTTCCGATAGTGATACGGAGTGACTGGTTTTGTAATTTGAGAAATTTTAAAACTGAACGTTCATATAAATAATTATAATTATATAATGTTATAAAGTAGTTGAGAATGGTATTTATATAACATATATTAAAGGGCAAATTAGTTGATAAAGCTAGTTTTGTGTTCTGTATTAGGAATAAAGATAAAATAAAGTGTTTATGTTTTTGTAGAAGGAGGTCAGCATAACAAATTTACATGGAAAATCAAGAAAACTATATGGAACACGATTTTGAAAATACTAACACTGTCGTAGAAGAGATGAACATATCTTTTATGAGCAACGTTATTGAAGTGGAAGAAATGAATGCTGGAGATATCAGGTGTGACTTTCTTGATGAAACCTTGGATGATGCTTTTGTGGAAGCATTAGATGAGATTGAGATTCATCAGATGACTTTTGAAAATGATAACCAGGAAAATGAAATACCTGATGAAATTATATTAGAAGCTGTATTAACTTATAAAATGTTACAAGAATACATGTATTATTATATAATAATAATGGTTTGAGACACTCTGCTTCCAGAATTGTAATCATTTAGCTACTACACAAGTACTCATGGTGCAAAGTGGGCCTTAGGGTATGGACTGTTTCAAACCCTTATAGACAACAAATTTATTTTTTTTATGCACCGGCAAACTTGTCTTTTATAGGTTCTATTCCCCAGTCTGTATCATTAGACGTTCACTAAACACTCTCACACTACTGTTTCAATGTTCTAGTGAATCATTCAGCGGTATGTGCTTATGTATATACTATTCTAAAAGTGAAGCTGCTATACATTTAGCCAGACACTCTTACTTTCACTCTCACTTGGCAGTTTCACATTCACCATACACTACTAATGAATTCATTTATTAATTTATGAACTACACTTTCATTGTGACAAACTTTTACAGACTAACATAGAAATATAGTTCTTTCTTTGACCAGTGAAGGTAGTTCTAAAAAGAACTGTTTTATTTGTCGTTTTAGTTTTCTATTTTTTTTGTATTTTTTCAACAAGTTAAAAAAAATAAATGGAACTGGAAACAAAAAAGAGTGGAACAGGAACAAAAAAGTTAAAAATAAAATTAATGTTTTGGGCAACAGTGCTCTTCTTTCCTCTTCACAATGAGATCAATAGACTGCTGATTGTAACAAAGTAATTTGTTGCAATATTTACAATGAAATTTCAGATCTGCACAATAATAGGATGCGGACTGCTCGGAGGAGGTGGTGGTGCAGTTGAGGTAGTAGGAACTGCAGGTTGAGGATTCTCCTGCAACGTTTGTGTTGCCATCCTTGCATAGTTATTTGCATGCAAATTTTTGACATGGTGAACCATGCTGGCTGTACTGAAAGAGAACATTTTAGTGGGATAAGCCCTGGAAAGAGTAACCTCACGGATCTTGCAAGTTTCTTTCGGTGCATTGACTTTTTCAGTCCCTCAGGCTATGTAAAAAAACTTCCAAATGAAACCTTCTTTTCTCTTTTTCTGAGGTTGCTCAGCAACAAATTCTTCCTCAGAGGAATGTTCTAATGAAGTTTGAAAAAGAGCAGCCATTGTGTAGTTTGGTTCTAAGGATGACAGCTCCACAGAATAGAGGCTTCTCTCGAGAAAGTCCAAGTAGAATGATCAAAATTGGAAGGGTCTTTCAACAGTTTAAATAGGAAGTATTATGAACGAATCAAAACTTTCCTTTTATGCTCACATGACTTTGCATACGCTTACAGTGCACTTACCGTGCGTTTACGGTGCGAGTACGTATGACGTAGAGTTGCATTTTTCGTAATTGCTTTCAAAAGTAATATACGGTTATTAAAAGTTAAAAAAAAGTATTTTCATGAATACCCCAGATAATGTCTTCCCTTAGTATGTACATTAAATACATAAATATATGTTTTAAACAATTAGAAACGTTGGCGCCGTATGTGCACGGGGTGTCGTACATGACGTCACACGCAAGCGTCGATGCGACGCGTAACGTCAAAACGTATTCATAATGTATGCATTTGTATGTGCAGTGTGTGATTACCCGTACAAAGTATGTGCGATCACCGTACACGTACAGTATGATTATACAAAAAGGAAAAACAAAATATATAGATTTTGATTTTAATATATTGGAAAAAAAATAATGAATACAAATTTTTTAGAATGTTGCTTTGTTATTATTTTACATTAAGAATATGAAATATAACTCAAAAAATGAAATAACTATAAATAATTTTAATAACATTTAGGAAATTAGTATAAAAAGACAGAAATATAATAATGAATACCTTTAAAAATTATCATTTACAAAACCTTTGAAATTCACTGAAAAAACCATAGGTTTCACACCCGTTATAGGGGCTGATTAGGATTGTGGTGAATTTGCATCCTCCGGGCCGGTGGAAGCCACCGCCGGCCCGGAGGATGTGGATTCACCGCTGCGGTGATTGCAAAGACCCCCCGCCAGATTAGGATGGCAGGGGGGGTCATCTGTGGAAGTGAAGACAGGCCGCCGTTTTCCGCCGCTGTCCTGCGGCAGAAAAGCTCTAATATGGTGGCTGTGTCTATCAGACACCGCCAGCCATATTAGGATTCATGCGGAAACATGCTTTTCCACGGTGGAATGCCCCCCTTAGTGCATTGCGGGTGCGCAAGTTATAGTTAGCTAAACTAACTATAACAGGGAAATTTCAATGGTTTGTATGAGTGAAATGTCCAGCTAACTATAACATGTGTGAAAACTATGTTTTTTTCTGTGAATTTCAAAGGTTTTTTAAATGCTAATTCCTAACTATAATGGGTGTGAAACCTATGGTTTTTTGAGTGAATATATATATATGTATATATATATATATTATCTGTTCGCATGTACACAAAATAATAACCAAGGGACGGAGGAATGGAGATAGTCTTTGAACATCGATAATCATAATATCCAATGTTTCAATTCCCAGAATATTGACACAAATGCGAAGGTTGACAGTAAATGTGCACCATATAACAAATTTGATGCTCACAATTTAAATGAATTTAGAGCAAATAAAGGCATCTTTGAATAACGAGCACATTGAAACAATAATGGGGAAAGTTATGATATTGTTGTGAATGTTTCATTCCTTCTAGATGTCCCATAAATGAAAAATGTTATATATGTGACCAAATGATCTGTGAAAATAACAACTTGGACAATTCAATGTTTTTAACTGCACAAGCACTTTTATACAACATTTAACCCACCATGTAAAGTTTGTGGAAAGGACATTCAACATGATGTTGCATACTACAAGATGGCCACCGATTTGGCGAGATTCAGTCCTCTTACTATGTTGTGGAGGAGGTGGGGATAAAATGGTGTTTCTTACTACAATCAGGTTGACACTGACGAAGCCCTAGTGGCGAAACGCGTTTGTCGAGGGGGCAGGGGGTCTGCCAAATAAAATTCTTTTCTTGGACTTTGGAGTGCTGTCCATTTTTCGTTTGAGAGCGAAGTGTGACATATATATATATATATATATATATATATATATATATATTTATTTATATATATATATATATATATATATATATATATATATATATATATATATATATATATATATATATATATATATATACATATACATATATATTCACTGAAAAAACCATAGGTTATAGACCATATATAGTTAGGAATTCGCATTTACAAAACCTTATTTTACTCACACAAAACCATTGAAATTCCATATATAGTTAGTTGCACTAACTATATATCGCGCACCCGCAATCCACTGCTGATGATGTCACATATTACATCATTCATGACATGGTCAGTGACATCACTGATGACATCACTGGTCTGCCTGGAGGTACCTGAAGGTTTTTGTGCACCTTGGGGAGCAAATACAATGCAGGTGTTTTAGGATATTTCACATAGAGGTAAGAAAACTCATCGTCCTCAATTAACCCCCTAGCTTTCCAATCCCGTAATTTATCACCACATGTATTTTTTGACATATTGTAGTCCTCTTTGTTCGCTCTGGCATAATTACGTTCATCAGACAATTGTGCCATGCCTTCTTTAAGGTACATATCAATGGGCCAGACCACTACATTCCCACCTTTGTCGCTATTTTTAATAACCACGTCCGCCCAATTCTCCATTTCCTTTAAGGCAAAGTACTGTTTTTTGTTAAGGTTCCAAATCATTTTAGGCTTCACCTTGTCCATATGTCTCATTTCCTGTATCATTCCCTGTTCGAAGCTGTCAATGTAGCTATTGGCAATTTGTGGAACAAACACCGATCTCGGTTTGAAACCACTGCCACTACTCATACCCACCGAGTCCTCAGTACTGACTAAGTTAAACAAGGCATCATCATGTACATCTTCACAACCTGCTAATAATTGTACTGATTGCAAAAGTTCTGCATCGTTCACATTCAGTGTACTGGGTTTCTCGGTCGTGCCCTCTTTTCTGATTCGAGATTTATTCGCAAACCACTTTTTGAGTTTCAATTTGCGTGTGAAACAAAAAAGATCAATTCGGGCATTGGTGAAATTAAAATTAGACGTAGGACAAAATGAAAGCCCCCTCGACAGTACCTCAATTTGTACAGGTGTTAAAGTGCGTGAAGAAAGATTTACCACAGTCTTGGAGTTTACTTCCTCGCCGCCTTGCCTCGGGTAACCACTCCTACTGGGCTTGAGACCGCGTCAAAGGATTTGCTGCCTCTTCCGCGTCCTCCTCTGCCGCCTCTTCCACGCCCTTTTGATGGGGTGCCTGTCTGACGTTCCTTGGTCATCAGGGCTACTTCCTTTAAAATTAAATCTTTTGCTGGAATCACTTCCAATGTGTCTGAGATGTCACTTTCAATTGACTCAGTGTCATCCACAATTACTGATTTGGTGCCGCTGTCTTTTTCCCGGGTGTGGTATAATTTTTAGTTTTCGCTTTCTTTGTGGCATTTCTTATTTCATCATATCGCTTGGCAAAGGTTAGGATTTGACCCTTGCTGTAGTCGACTTCGTCGCGATGACATTTCCGCTGTTTCTTCTCTTTAATTTCATCCTCAATTTTATTGAGACGTTTGTTCATTTTATCCATTTCAATGGTAAAATATATTTATATATATGTATATCTTTTCTTGGACTTTGGAGTGCTGTCCATTTTTCGTTTGAGAGCGAAGTGTGACATATATATATATATATATATATATATATATATATATATATATATATATATATATATATATATATATATATATATATATATATATATATATATATATATATATATATATATATATATATATATATATATATATATATATATATATGTGTGTGTGTATATATATATTTGTATATATGTATATATATATATATATATATATATATATATATATATGTATATATATTTATATATATGTATATATATATATATATTTATTGATATATATATATATATATATATATATATATATATATATATATATATATATATATATATATATATATATATATATATATACATATATATATTGAGCTAAGTGTATATATTTGTGATAAGGAGATTGATCCTGATGGATTTCATGCATGAATCCTGACCATGCCCTCGAAATCCCATGGCTCAATTATATAAACGGATGCTTCTCGAGCTTGGGAAGATCTGACCTATTTTCCAACCCAGAAACAGTGAATAAGAATGACCTGGGTGGGCAAGGGTGCCCTTTTTCAGATGGAGTGCCTTAGGTAGGGAAGAACGGGAGCTAGTGAAGCCTAGCATATGCAGATGCAGATTTGTCATCCTGAAAACCGTTCAAACCACTGAACCATATCTTTTAAGAATTATAAGTACTCATCTCCTGCTGTTGCAGCCATTTTGTTTATAAACAGTATTATTAACCACATGGATGCTCCACATTTTCCTCTGCTGTGCTGGGCCATAATGCTAATGGGTGTGGTCATGACAAGCTCAGCTCGTCATGAGCACACGCGCACCGTGCCTCATGACAAGCTGAGCTCGTCATGAGCATCGAAGGGGTTAATAATCATTTGCATCACAAAAGCAATACTAATATTAAAATTCAAATTTAATGTATCATTATTTAAACCTGCATTAATAATGTCATACATTTTAAATGGATTATCTTCTAAATTTTAAGTATTTGTTTAACAGATTAATGATTTACCAAAAATACTTATTATTTCGAATATTGTCCCTCAATAAAGGAAATCATATTTTTATATATTTAAAATAAATATTTTATACTTTATGAAACTCCAAGTAATTTAGAAATTCTCTAGATGACATTTTATTCTATTATATTTAAAATTATATATATGTAACATAACGTCATGAATTTGTTTTACTTCATTATTGTAGTAGGTATGGCCATCTACACTGAGAATTAAGTTCAGAAATGTTTATTCTTTCCTGATTTCCCTTATCCAGATTAATACCTCTTTTAAAGATAACTGATCTGGATCTGTTCTGTAGTCTTTGTGATCTACTTTTCTTCAGGCTTAATGACAATTAGTTTGCTAATCCCTTCTTTTCAGGCAGATAAAGCTCCTGGACTGTACCTGAATAATCTTCTTTGGAGTTGAGCTGCAAAATAAACCACTTCAGGGCAGATAATTACATTTCTTGCTTTTCTTCATCATTTCTCGTTCTTGACGTTGTTTCCTACTTTTTACCTCAAATTAGTACTCTTATTTTTAACAACTGCATTGGATTGAAAAGCAAACTTTGAAGGCATTGACAGTCTCCAGTGAGCTTAGAAAGTCCACTTACCTGAATTTTAACCAACTTCACTTATGGTATTTTGCTCCACAAGGACCCTTTCCCTCACACATGCTCCATTTTTCACCCCTAAAGAGACCCTTCTCCTTCCATTGCATCCACCTGTGGATGCCATTACCACCCTGGGTCATGGGGGAAATAGCACAGCTCTTCTGGTGTTTTTGGCTGTTTCCTCCCTCATAAATAGTTTCCTGGTAGTGGGTGCATCTACTTGACAATAGTGAAGCTGCCTTCCTATTAGCAGCCTGCATGACAAAGCTCATTCTCACTTTCCTGCAGGTTGCTTCAGCTTCTTCTTTTGTTCCGACATCCTTCACTGTGGTTTCCACTTTCCCAGGCCAGTACAGTTAGTGTATTCATGTTGTTCTTCCTCGACTGGGCAGCCCACAGGTTCCTGGTGGAGTGGTGTGAAAATGTGGCTATTAGTTGAGAGGGATAGAAACCCTGCTCAAACAATAAGCACAGTCCTTGTTAGGGTGAACCACCAAAGTCACCAAATAAACATGTATTTAAGCATTAGCTTTGCACAAAAGCAGTCAGACCTGGCTTAACTTGGAGGCTGTGTGTACAGTTTTCATCCAACACTCAAATAGCATTAAAGTGAGGACACAATATGAGAAGAATTCCAAACCACTATAGAAAAAAGAGCTAAATGTAACTAAATTGACACAAAAAAACATCCCAGCAGTAGAAGTGGAGGTATGAGTTTTCAAGTGTCCAGGTGAATATAGTGCCAGAAAGTGCAAAGCGCCACTTACATTATCTGGTGGTGCTATAACGGGAGAATATCATAAGTTTAGGCCTACTGTGATTGAATGGGGTTTGGCTGGAGGGACAAAGTAGGCTTCACTTAAGAGTTACCTTCCTAAGTCTGGCATGATGGTTGATGTTCATGATGGATGAGGCCAAAAGGAAGAGGCTGCCAGCAGAAGGTCATTGCAGATGGACAGTCACTGCTGTAGCATGAAGAGCAAGTTGTCACTGGAGATTTACTCTGGCTGTCAACATGAGATGTCACTGTTGGCATGACAAGCAGGCCTTACTGGAGCTTCATATTGGTGATCGTCAGGGACAGTCACTGTCAGTGCAAAGTGCAGGTCCTATTGGACCTTCACATTGGGAGTCTACATGGGTAGGCGATTCTTAGTGTGATAAAGTCACTTCTCAGTCATGAGGAACCCAAAACGTTTAGATCTACGCCCATTTTTCAGGAGTACGTACTGATGACAGCCAGGGGTTGAGGATCTGATGGGCACCTCTTGGGAATCAGAGCTTACTAAGGCAGAGACAGAAAGAAGGCTCAGGTAGGTCCTGAAAAGTCCAGTTGGAGCTGTTCTGCTGGGCATTCACATAGATGCTTCCAAAAGCTTTTTGTCTCCTTGTAAATCAAATAGGAGGCCAGGAAAACAGCCCTTTGAGTCCAAGGAAAGATTGACCAATCTTCCTTCTTCTGATAAGGTCCAAAAATCCCTCTTCAGACACCAAGGTAGCCCTCCTTCTCGATCTTTCACAGACTTAGGAGGATTTTGTGAGACTTTCTGAAGGTACTATTTTATAGCTAGTGCTAGTTTTATTTTTTAACCTACCACCAAAACTAGTTCCAGTCAGTTAGTCCCCTTCATCTGGTACTTGCCCCAAACTGTCTAGGGTGATAAAGGCGGGCCTGGTGTTAGTATCCTTTGTGAGTGCTGCAGGCAGGGTCCTTAGAACTTTAATCAGGGTAAGACACAGCTCCTTCACAACCATCCTGTCAGAAAGACCCTCTACCTCAACACCTAGGTCTCTTTTGTCTCAATGTCAGGAAGCAATACACAACCTAAAAAGGCAGAGTCATTAACAGTAGCTGGCAAAAAGTCATATTTGTTTTGGGCAGAATAATGGCAACTTTCTGGGAGTAAAAAGAACAAATTATGGACTGAATGTTGAACAAATCAAACATTCACCTCCAGTCACGGATCTGCATTTAATCCATTGTGTTTTTGCTCACCACACCACTCCAATTTGGACTCAGCCATTAGCAAATCAGTCTTGACTCTGCTCCTCATTTTGCATATGACTGAGTTGAAACTGGAATAACATGGCGTGCAAAAGACACATTGGATTTGATACAGTTGCACACCTACAGCTAAAAGACTGTCCACTAGAGACTCTAAACTATGGTACAATGGGAGCTTAAATGAAGAAAGACACAATTTGAGACTATCCAAATGAGTGTGGAGATCCTCAGGACTCATAGAATACCTCAAGCTCCTGTAATCACTGAGGAACACCTACAATAATCACATAAGAAACTCAAAGCGTTTTTTTTCAGAGTTCAACAAGACACAGCCAGAAATCGCCCAAGAAAACCCAACCGCAACACAACGGTATCCCTTCCACTTCCAAACTGCAACATATTTGCCTCATTCTTTCTTGAAAAGTTTCCAAACAGCAATTGAGCTCCTCCCAAAGATAGCTCAAAAGAGCCCACACCCGCATATGACCGTTCAGCCCCCATACCTACAAAGACTTACCCGCAAAAACAACGCTTCGTGGGACACTTTCAAAACCTTTGATAAAAATGCCATTCTTAACATATAAAAAACAATTAAACCATCAACCCACTCTACCAGCTAACGTCTTGAATGAGATTACAACTTCTTTAGTGCTTCTCTGGACTAAGATATTCCAAGGGGCTAAAATCAGGCAGGTAACCCACATTCTAAAAAAAACACAACAGACCACACAAACCCAAATAACCTCTGCCCATCTGCACCATTACCCTCTGGAAAAGCTCCTACATTCCCAACTTTGCAATCACATTGATCCGTTCCACCATATTGACCCATTCCAATCGGGTTTCCATCAGGGTCCCAGCACGGAAACAGTCGTTAAACACATAGTTGATGATGTGCTTAAAATGCTAGATCAAAACAATTCTTGCATTCTAATCCTCCTAGACCTATCCTCAGCCTTCGACACAGTCAAACATGACAGCCTCCTTGAATTACTTGAACACAGAATGTGATTATCAGGGTTTGTCCTGAATTTATTTGCTTGATTTCTACACATCAGAACTCAATGAATTAAGGTTAACCAATCCTTGTCCACTACCACTCTGGTCACTTTTGGGGTCACTCAAGGGTCCAACCTCTCACCTACTCTCTTTAACATGTTCATGGAGCCTCTAACCAAATTCTGAAAGATTTCAATGTACAATACCATAGGTATGCAGATGACACCCAACTATACTTTAAAATCTCCTCCCATGAGGATATCCGCTAATTCAACACAACTCTGCTAAAAACCCAAACTGGCTAAGCAGGAACCACTTTCAACTCAGCTCGTTCAAAACCGAATTCCTCTTAATTGCCTCACCTAAATGATCCTTCAACATCGACGATTGAATGAAACATTTAACATCCTTCAACTGCCTTCCACACATTATAGATTCCACAAGATCACTAGAAATTACACTTAACAAGAATATCAACATGCAAGAGCAAATCAGCTCAGCAACCAGAGGAGCAAACTTTTAAATGAGCATTCTAAGAAAAGTAAAACCATTCCTCCTCTTCGACGACCCTAAATCAGCGGTGAAAGCTCTAGTGATCCCCAGATTAGACAACGGGAGTGCGACCCTATGTGTTCCGCTGAGATCCAAGTTGGCTCCACTAAGGGCATACCTTAACTCTGCTGCATGAGCCATCACTGGATCAAAAAGGTACAATCACATCACTCCAGATCTGAAGGCAACAAAGTGTCATCCTTATGAGGCAAGGATTCTAGTGAAAATTGCATGCATGATGCACAAAGCCCTACACTTCAACACACCGATGTACCTAGTTGACAAACTGGAACTGACCGGTGGGTGCAGATGCCTAAAAGGACCAGCACCTTACTGTTGAAACCTCAAACATTTTGGAAAAAGAAAACCTACAACCGAGCTTTCTCAATAGTAGCCCCTACAATTTGGAGCTCCCAGGCCCCTGAAATCAGACTGATCCCTCCAACCACTTCATTAAAAAAAGAAGTCAAACTGCTTTTAATGAACACATATCTACCCTGAACCCATTGACTCATTCCCTGGATACTGATATGATGCAGTTCTCCAACCAGGGCTTGCACTAGCCATCTGCGTCCTGGTTTACAACACACTGTCCCACACTTGATTTGCAACTGACAGTGTCCGCGTTTATGTATCTTGGTTATCTATTTTCTACTTATTGGACTATTTCTAAAGTGCTTTGATACTCCTTCTAGGGTCAAGTTTGCGCTATATAAAACTGTGTAAATAAAATACATTTAACCCACCATCTGTTCTTTTTGTAACTTTTTAAAAAGTGGCATTTTCAAACTGATAACCTAAAATCTGATTTCACTGTTAAAGAAGATATTAACATATAAGTAATTGGAAACAGCATACCTATTTCTGGTCCTAAAATGAAGTTAGCACTTATCATGTTTATTAAGATAACTCAGTGTTAGGCTATTGGAGAGATAGTCTTACAGAAGTGAAAAATAGCTTTAGAGTTTTTCACTGCCAGGACATATGAAATTTAAGTACACATGCCCTACCTTTTAAATACAATGCCCCCTGCCCTCTGAGCCTTTTTAGGCCTACCATAGGTGTGACTTAGGAGTATTAAAATGGAAGGCCTAGGCCTGGCTTTATTTTGCCATGTCGCAATGGCAGTCCAAAACTACAGACAGGCTGTAGTTGCAAAACTGAGACATGTTTAGTGGATGGCACAATGTGTGTTGAAGCCTTCTAGTAGTATTTATTTTACATGCCCTAAGTACAGGTAGTACAATATAACAGGAATGTACAAGTACATTAAAGGTAATAATCTGGTGAAGGCCAAGTTAACCATGTTTTAGAGAAAGAGCACAAGCATTTTACACCTGGTTAACAGGAGTCCTAATGTGAACATAAAGGAGTTTAGCAAAAAAGGGGGAAGTTTGGAGAAAATATCAGACAAAAAATATTGTCATACAAGAATATTGTGTCAAGAATATTGTGATACCTAAAATATTGATGGTAAGAATAACATTTTAAGGGCCAGAATACAACCCTAGCTGGAAGACAACCAGGCTATGGTGGCGGAGTTCAGGATAAAGCTGCCAAGCCAGCGGCGTCCCATCTGCCGCATAAACACTTATATGCAGGGCAGTCAGTCTTTGCTGTTGCGCAGTCATGGCTGCAGTATGCTGTGACTCTATGAAAGACACGTTGCCAAGAATTAAAGAAAGAATGATGGAAGTTCTTCTTCCACATGAGATATTTTAGAGGTGGAACAACATACCCGTTCCACATCTATTAATTAGCATACTTTTGCACAACCAGCATATATCATAATTCCTGAGTACAAAATGATTGCATAACTCTGTTTCAGATCTCTGAATGTTGAACAATGTGCTACTTGCACTTTTTTCTCCCCAGTCTGAAATACAGAAAAACCCAACATTTTCACTATTTACAAGCATTAATTGCACCGGTGTTAAGATGGTGCTAATCGGGCAGGAAAAAATTCTCAATGTGCCCATTCTGCTCCCCAGTTAAAGTCGTGTTATCAGGATTGGCTCTTGACCAGTTTAAGGACCTGAGTGTTTTGAAAGGTACAGACAGGTTAATGATACTTGAATGAAAACAAATGACTAATATTCAGTAAGTGAAATCATTTTTAAAAGTTAAATTGGAAATTAATGCAAGCAGTAATGGTAAAATTACTTACTGATAATCTTTAATATTCAACAGACCGTGCTGAAAAGGAATCCTGCCTACTCAGCTGAGGTGCTACAAGTAGGTGTACCTTCCCAGCTCCCACCTGACTTACTAAACCTAGAAGAAGGTTTTAAGTCAAGGGTGGGATGCTGAGTCATAATAATTGGGTCAAGTACCAGTAAAATTAAAAGTAACCATTACCTATGCATGCATCTTCCTTGTTCCAGTCCTTACTAATGAGAAATGCCAAAGATCCAATGGATATTGTCAATAACCAGTGTCAAACAATATTTCATTGCATACCCATTGATTTATTGAACCTCACAACAATATGACGTAACAGACTTAAAAATGTCAGCACTGGAATTCCTATCCATTTTGTGCAGTTCACAAAGTCTATAGTGACTGACAAAAGTTTGAGGAGTTGCCAAATAGCTGCCCTGCAAATCTCCAAAAGGCACACTCCAATTAACATGGAAAGCAGTCAAACTGTTTGTTGATCTTTCCTGTATCCCTTCTGAAACTGGAATACCAAAGACTTCAGAGGCCAAAGCAGTAGTTGGCCTCCTTCATTGGCTAATAGTCATGGAGGAAGCTTTGTTCCTCTGGCTTGGCTTTGCCAAAAGTCATAAAAATATAGCCATGCTTATGAAACCCACTGGTGTTCTCTAAGAGACACACAGAGCTCCAACAGCATCCACAAATTACAATTGCCCTTCCCCCAAAGAAGAAGCAGGAATCAGAAATGTGTGTAAATTTACTTGTTAAAATCTATGAAAGACAGGATTCACCTTAAGTAAAAATTAAGGCTGAAGATGCAGCATAACCACATCCTTAAAAAAGAAAGAAAGAGAGTTATTCATTGAAGAGCTCCTATCACTCCCATCCTATTATCTGAAGTAATCATCACTATGAATGCTGTCTTTGTAGTAAGCCATATAATACCCACAGTATTCAAGAACTCAACAATAAAAGGCAATCCCAAGGAAAACCATAGCTTTGATCATAGATCTCAAAAGAAAAAATATTACATTTTCTCACAAGGGCCCATGGTTCTCTGAAATTTGTATTTGTTGACTATTGGTATTTAAGTGTTGAAAGTGGCAAATTAATTTTAAACCCATCCAAAAGCAATTGCAGGATGTCAGGAATACCACAAATAAGAGGGATACTTAGATTGGGAATTACAGTAGGACTAAAAAGACTACCAGGGTTTGGCATATGATCTAAGAGGGGAAGATCTCCTGGAACTTTGAATTACCTCCATTCAAATAGGATAAATACCTTTCTGCTGCCACTCCTTCCTCCCATTTTCAGACCGAAAGGCTATTTTGTCTGAAAATGCCTTTACATTCTTGCCTGGATTGGGTTAAGGTGGAATTTTCAAAGGACCCTGAGATGCAAGGGTTTTCATCAGAGGACATTAAGTCCTCCTCAGCCGAAAGAAATGTTCTAGAATGAACTGTGTGTCCTCCCCTTGAAGCCTGGATAAAACCTCAGGATCAGGGAGAATGGTGCTAATGCGTAGGGAACAGCTGACGCACAAGTCATTAAGTGGGTATTAACCTCTCCTAGGTCCCGGTCATAGGAATCTGAAAAAAACTGGAACCTGTGCATTATTCCTGGAGACAAATAGGACTATAATTGGATTCTAAAGCTTCTTGCAAACCTCCTGAAACACCTGAGAGGTCAGAACTTGATCTTGGAAACAGGCAAACTTCAAGCAAGGTTGTTGTACTTACCCCAGATAAAATTTCCCTTAGTTACAGGAGGTGATTCTCTGCCCAGAAATCAAAAAGATGCCACATGATCCCTAGAGAAGTGAATTTCATACCACTTTGGTGCTTGAAATATGCCACAGTTAACATTTTGTGGACCTTATCAACACACGAGTACCTGAAATGAATTGTTTCACATTTCCGAGTGCTTTGAAGAATGCTATCGACTTTCTCCAGTTGGAGGAAATACGACTCTTCACAGTCAAACACCAACCTTGAGTTATTTTGTCCTCCCACGTTGCACCTTAACTCAAGAGTCTGGCATCTGTTACTATTGTTTCCAGGAGCAAGATGCAGAGAGAAAACCTTGCTGAGATTCAGTTGAATCACCACCACTTCAAAGACTCTATGATGTACAGAGATACAGGCTTCAAAGTCTTGCAATTCTTGGAAATGGATCCCAACATGTTTTTGCAGGATTCATCAAAGGACAAAAGTGCAAGAGTGCCCAAGGGACTGGAAATGAAGGAGGCTTTATGCTCTTGATTTTTCAGTCTAAATATCACAGCAGCCTGGGTCATCCAAAGCAATGTCTCCAGCATTTGGCACATTCTGAATGATTCAAGATCTGTAAGAAAAAACAGCTTCTTGAACCTTGCCCCTTAAATGTACTTTCTTGTGACAGGCCCATCTGACAATTTGACTTGTTCAACAGAAACAGTTAACAATATTGTCGGAACTTATCAACACTTAAGGACCAGAGATGAACTGGAAACAATGTCTCATGGAGGTGGTATCACCTATTAGACGAGGGACATAGAGGTTATGAGACGTACCATACATTACAACTTTTTTGACAAGTTCTAAAAAATGTATTTATTTGTACAACAGAAAATACGTTAGTAGTCAGCTTCAGGCAGTCAACATCGCTGTTATCTAACTTATTTGTGCAGCGAAAACTAGTAATTATTTGCAGTATGTTCTAGCAAACATTGTATTTGAGAACATTTTTTAAGACCCTGAGTGCTCTGGATGTTTCACAGAAGTCTAATTACGCCTTTTCATATTACAAAAAGGTCTTGGTATTTACTGTTTGATAGCTGAGATCCAAAAAAACACAAGATTAAGAGAATAATTAGACTTTAAAATCAATTACACCTTGAGGCAAGCACGATATGCTCAGGAATGAAAATGTTTAAAACTAATTCTAGTACCAATATGTGAGTATTTTTTCGGGATTGTCAAGTTTAATAAAGGCTTTTTCAAAAATCAGTTCTAATTCCGAAAACAACCCAAATTTGCAAAGTTTATGTTTTAGGGTATACTAATTAAGTCCGTCTGATAATTAAGGAGTGTGAACGAAGTTATGTGCCTGCCTTGCTTGTGGCTCGTTTGTAAATTAAGGGGCTTATTCACAAGAGGCCAGCGCCCCAGAGCATCACCTTTTTGACGCTCTGGTGGCAGAGGCCTCTCAATCGTGTCTATGACACAACGGTTTCACTCTTCGTGGCTTAGCAAGGCCTCATAGATATGGAGTAAGGCAAAGCAGCACAAAGAGCTGCGTTGATCATGGTACAATACCATTGGCGTTGTAGTGTTGTTCTCACACAAAACCCATGGATTTTGACGCTGCCCCTGATTTACAAAATGACTTAAGCCTGTGGCAGTGCCAAACACTACCCCTCCACAGAGCAGGAGTGAAGAGGAGAAAGCACACATAGAATGAGGAAACCACATCCTTCCTGCACAAAAAAAATTCTGCTAACAATGCAGACACCCTTGCACCACGGTGCAAGGGTGCCTACATTGTCACTAGGCACGGAATTGTTTGATGATGCTGAATGAAAGGACAGGAATGCATTGTGTCTTATAACTATGATGCATTCTGCCCTTTTTGCGTAGGGCAGGACAGCAAATAGGTGTGCAGCAAAGCCTTGAGCCATTTTTTTTTGTAAACGAGTCCGTAAATGCCTATCATGCTTTGAAATTTGAAATCATTTGGGAGCTAATTTGGGAGAGCACGATATACTTTGATTTCAAAACTTGACCGTGACCATGAAATACTGTGTCTCCCTGGTTTGGAGGAGCAGATTAACCGTAGTGTAATATAAAGGAGAAAGTAGTACGGTGCAGCTCTAGGCTGCTGTTTTGTATAATTTCCTACGTCAGTAAAATTATGAATCTGTATTTGAATGGAAAGCACATCATAGGTCAGTCAATCAACTTTATTCGGTTTCATATGTTAAAATCATAAAGCTCACATAAACGGTAAATAAAACATTCTTCATAAACTGCACCAATTAAAATAATGACCCAGGCTAAAAATAAAGATCAAAATGCAAGTGATACCAAAGTGGCACAAACGAAGTTCCTTGAGCCCTTTAGCAGCAGGCTCATATTTTCGAATGTTTTTTAAAAGACTGAAGCCTCTGGAGCATACCCAGATGGATGGCGTTACAGTTATCCATCCAAAAGAGCACTAAAGAGACAAACACAGTTGTATGAAGATTCATAGAGATAAATGGGCAAACTTGTTTTAGCATTTTTACGAAATAGATGCAAACAGGCAAGCTCTCGGCTCATGAAGGTGAGATGCATGAGGCTGGAACAGCACAGAAATTGAGTGCAGAGCACACTAAGCATTAGGCTGTGGCCCCTGAGTAACTGTGGTGAGGAGGTGGCTCACAATAGGCCCGTGCTGCTTCTTTTTAGTTAAAAAGAAATATGTTTATTGAAGAAAAAGCAAATCTTAATACAAGAAGCAATGTTACATTGTATAATCACATGAAATACCTTTTGAGTACAAGGAAGAGTTAGATATAAAAGCAATCAGAAATGGTCTATCTAAATATAAGAAATTGATAAAAAAAGGAAAAAGAAGTCACGTAATGTGAAAATTGTAATACAAGGGAGGAATAACCAAGCATATAAAAATTACAAAATCAGGAAATTATGGAGGTTTGAGAACTTCTTCTTGTACAGGAGTTAGAGTAGATGAACATCTAGTACTAGCTTCAATAAATGTTGTAATAGGTAACCACAGACCCACATGTTTCGTAGCCATGGTAATAGGATACACAAAAGCTGTGTCTAGTCTGTGATTAAAACAAATAGCATACCACCAAGCTTGATGAGATAATTTGTTGAAGTCTTTCCAATTTTTATGAAAGGCAACTGCCAGTAGTAGGTCTATATGTTTTACATTAGAAGTTTGATCTGACCATATTGGGGATAATCTACCTAAAAATATGTTAGACAGGGAAAAAGGAATGTGAGAGTTCAAAATTAAGTTGATACGGGTCCAGACCTTCCCCCCAAAAATATGAACAGGCGGACACGGAAAAAGTAAATGGTGAAGGTCTGTGTGTGGGGAGGGACATGTCCAACAAGCTTCTGAAACACAAGCACGTTGTTTGTGCAAAACAACTGGAGAGAATAGTAACCTATGGAAATAAAAAAAGTGTTTGCGTGGTGTTATCAGCTCTCGAGGATTTCCTAATCGTACTCCATATTTTATTCTAAAGAGTAATTGGCCAGTTAACTTCCAGGTCCTGGTTCCAGGGGAGTTCTATCTTGGATTTGTCCTGTGGGGTGAATGAAACTTGTAAATAATTGTAAATGGCAGAAGCTTTGGGATTGACTTGTAATAGGGAATGTTTTTTATCAGCCGGAGAAGAAAGAGGAGTACTAAAAGAGGAGGGTGGTGTACAGCGAGTGTATGCATGAAAAATAGCTTGTTTTAGAAGTATATACTTGGAGTGAAAGGAGGATGGTAACCCAAATATGCTTTTAATCTGCGAAAGGACATGATTTGATCTTGTTGATAAAGTTGGTGAACCCGTATTAGACCCTTTTGTCTCCACGTTTTCCAGTAGAGAGGTTTATCGCGTATCAATATCAGATTATTAAGCCATATCGTTGAATTGGATAGAAAAGTTCCATCTGTGGAAACATTGGGGTGCGCAGCTTGCAAAATCTTAGAGGTATGTTTAATTATTGGGGTCGACAGATGTTGTGGTTTTCGAGAGAAAGAGAGATATTCTTGAAAAGAGAAAGGGGATAAAATGGAGAGCTCAAGTTTAGTCCACAGGTTGAAATGTGTGGAGGATTGTGAGAGCCATCTAGAAGATTGTTGGAACAAAAAAGATTTTTGATATATAGGAAAGTTAGGGAAATTAACACCCAATTCTAATTTGGGGGGACTCAGTTTGGACAAGGACATACAGGATTTTTTATTGTATCAAAGAAAAGAGGATAACAAAGAATTTTTTTGTTTTACATTTTTTAAAGAGATGGATAGTGGTATGTTAGATATTGTATAAAGAACTATGGGGGACGACATCATGTTTATGGTGTCTAGATGACCCCACCATGATAAGTATAAAGGGTGCCATTTGGCAGTTAACATTGATAATCTCTGTATACAGTTATCCATGCATCTGGATATTGTATTTGAGATGGATGGAGTGAAATGTAGACCCAAGTACCTAATATAATGGGGACACCATGCAAAGGTTGAAAAGGCGAAATCGTCTTTAAAGGTGTACTTTGTCAGGGGTAAGATTTCACATTTATCTTTATTTAATTTATACCTGGAAACAGCTGCAAAGAAATATACTTCATTAAGAAATGCAGGAATAGAGGATTGGGGTTGAGACATAAATAACAATATATCATCAGCATATGCTGCTAATTTAATATGAGTATCTTTGAAGTTAAAATCCTGAATATCTTTATTCTGGCGAATTCGCAAGAGAAACGGTTCTAAGGCAAGGTTAAAACGAAATGGAGACAATGGACAGCCTTGGCGGACACCCCTCCCCAGGGTAAAAAAAGAGGAAGACATACCATTGGCACTTACTGCTGCTTTTGGCTTGGAATACAAAAGTGAAATTACGGAAACTATCTCAGGTCCAAATCCAAACCATTTGAGGGTTTGAAAAAGATACAGCCACTCTACTCTATCGAATAATTTCTCACCGTCCAATACTATGGCAGCCAGAGAATATGGAACATGAGAGGATTTGGATAAAATATTAAAAAACAAAGAGGTATTTTCTGTCATATATCGTCCTTTAACAAAACCCGACTATTCCAATCCAAATAAATTTGGAAGGTGTGAATCCAAACGGAAAGCTAAAGATTTTGAGAACATTTTATAATCAACATTGATAAGAGAGATTGTTCGGTAATTTTGACAGTATTTCAAGTCTTTCCCCTCTTTGGGGATAAGGCATTGAGAAATTCAGAGAAAGTGCCAGAAGACTTACCCGAAGATAAAAAGGAATTCAACAATAAGTGTAATTTTGATAATGAAGCAAAGTGTGTAAAAAATTCAACTGTAAATCCATCCGGCCGAGAGTGCAGCGTGGAGTTCCTTTTGGGAAAAGTCTTATTCTAGATTGGAAAGGTCGGGTTGAGCAGAGGAAGTTCGGTTTATATCAGATAAGAACTGAGAAATATGATGTTCTGTAGGAGATGCTTCTGAGGTTAAACAATAAATTTTTAATTTCATCATCTTTATATTTCAATTCTTTTTGAGCATTCATAATAGATTCTATATTTAATTTGTTATGTTTAACTTTCAAGTAATTAGCAGTCAGTCAGTCAAGGTAGTCTTTATTCAATTTGCATCATAAAAGACAGAAATACATCATCTAAATACATTCAATAATTGTTAAAACAATAAATACCAAACAAGTTAAGATCTATATAAGAAACATAGTAAATTGTAATTAGCTAAGACCTTGCCAACTTTGTTCTGCCGCCATAAAACTTTGCCCTGGACGACAGAAGGTAAGTGGAAGCATTATTTATTGATTCTTTATTAAAATGAAGTTTAACATTGATAAGTTCTGACAAACATTCCTTTGATCTAGATGAGTAGAAAGAATGTTCAAGTCTTTTACTTCTGGCCAGGAGAGAGGTGGTGAGCTCTTTTGACTTTTTAAGTTTTTTAGAGACATAGGCAACAATAAAATCCCTGGATGTTGCCTTAAAGGCGTCTCAAATCACATGAAAGGGAAGGTCATCAGTCTGGTTGATTGAGTAATATTTATTGAAAATAAAGTAAAAGAAGAAACAAAAGACGTATCCAATAGAAGGGAGTTGTTGAAACGCCACTTCCGTTGGATATTGGGTCTTTGTAAAATGTCTAATTGCATAATAATGGGAGCGTGATCAGAGATCAGGATAGATCCAATCTCTGTTGCCATTAATGACTGTGATATATTATGAGAAATTAAAAAATAGTGCAATATTGACTGAATATGGTGAGCTGAAAATTAATAAGTGTATTCTGTAGTGGTAAGGTGGCATATTCTCCAAGCAAAGATGAGCTTGTATTGTTTGATAGTTTGTACAAATGATATGTGGGCTTTGTGAGGGACAAAGGAAATCTTAGAATTAGGATCTAGAAAAGGGTCATGTACTTGGTTGCAATTGCCTGTAAGTATGACATTTTCAAGTTGATGTGCGAGAGTCGACCAAAAGGACGGGTTCCCAGTGGCCGGTGCTTAAACATTTAACAAGGAAATTGGTACTTCCTCAATCAGAAGCTTAGTAAATAACCATCTGCCATTACCATCTGAGCTTTGTGATAGTACTTTAACAGAGAGTGATTTACGACAAAGAGTAAGAACTAAATTCCAATTGCCATCACCTGGCGAATAGAAAACCTCCCCAACCCAACCTCTCTTCAACTTAATAGATTCTTCTGCTGTTAAATGATACTCCTGTAAACACGCTATATCTGCACCAAACTTGGCCAAGTTAGTCAGGACCCGTGGACTTTTAATGGGCGAATGGAGACCTTTCACATTCCAAGAGACAATGTTTAAAGACATTTATAGAATAAAACGACAAGTATGGAACAAGTAACCAAAAGAAAAAAAACATAAAAAGGTATGAACCAGAAGATAGACCAACTAATTATTGTATGAATCAATTGTATAGAGAGGAAATAAATACAATAACATTAAAAAAGACTTGCATGTGACAAATATAAAATGCAAAACAGAAAAACATTATACGCAGCATCAAGCTAAGCATAGTGAATATGCCAAGGGAAAAAATATGATAAAAAAGATAAAGAGTAAAAGATAAGAAGTAGAAAGAAGAAACATTATGCAGATACAGGTTGAAGACGAGTAACAGTAAATAAATAGAAAAGGGTAGAGGTATTTTTGAGAATAGAGAGAAGAAAGTGAAGAAAGAAACTATACCTAGAAGGAGTCCAAAACATGAAGAGGGTGGGGAGGGATGAGGCAACATGGAACGATGGCGCGTCCGAACTCCACAGGATGAGACAGCACAACTTCGGGAAGAACAATTACAAACATGAGAGAGAAACAACGTGAAGAGGAATCTGTAAGGGAAAAGAGTTAATTAACCCATTGTGGTACATATAAACAATTAAATCACTAATAAAACTGTATAAGTATAAATCTACTTAAATAACGAATAATGAGCACATTACATTGATTATAATAATATATAAATGAGTGTGTAGTCAATGAGCACAAAAACAGCATCAGTGGAGCAGAAATTTAAGTTTGCGCTTAGATTTTCTGCAAGAGTACAACCATCAAGGGCGGGATCTAGAAATTTTATTCTATCAGGGCAATGAGAGTTCAAGAAACCTTTGAGTTTAATCGGGTCTTCGTAAGTAACGGTGCTATTTTTGATGGTTACTTTGAACAAACAAGGGTGAAATAAGCCGAACTGAGCACCAATAGAATGTAGAACAGGTCTCATAGACAAAAAATCCTTTCTTCTATCTGCCGTAGATTTTGGGTAATCCTGCGAGAAAAAGAGTTTGTTTCCTGAGGATAAATTCCGCTTTAGTGAACAGACTGCAGACATTACCTTGAGGAGATCTGTGTACTCCAGAAAATAACATTTTCACACTTCGTGGTTTGCGTTGAGCAGTTGGCGAAGAGTGCAAGGGGCCTAGCCTATGAGACTGTGGATTCCGGCAACTTGAGCACTGACGGCAGGAACAATTTGAAAACATTTATAGATTCTGACCCCTCTGAACTGTCTGGCAATCTGTAAATGCATAACTTATTCCTTCTATTACTGTTTTCAAGGTTCTCAATCTGCTTCTGATAAGATGCAACCTGTGATTGAAGAGCTGTCACCTGAGCACAAGACGAACTCAAGGAGTCCACACATTGTTCTACTGCTGTGATTCTCTCTTCCACTTTTGACCATCCCTCAGTCAAGACTTATATCTTCAAATTAGTCTCCTCTACAAATGGGCGTAACACCTGTATTTCTTCCAAAAGAATATCCATTGAGACAGACGAAGAATGCTTTGGAAGTGATGGCGGGTCTTTTTTCAGCAGCTTGGAAGGAGCCTTGGTAGTTGCAGCGGAAGAGGCAGAAGCACTCTTTGGAAAAGAGGCCAGAGAGTCGTCCATTTTGAAGCTATTAGCATAGAGGCGAGCACGAGAGACAGATGAACTGTTTTCAATCTGCCCATATAAATAAGAAATGGAAGTAGTCTTATCTGAGAAAAAAATTGGTTCGAGATTGGTTCAATTCCTATTGCAAACAAGTAGAAGCAAGTACTCGGGACTCTCTCGAGCTTGATGAGGAAACAAATGCACTTAAAACTGAGAAAGTTATCTTGCCCAGAGATAAAAAACTATAATAAATAGCAAAATTAGGATATACAAAATTAAATAAATAATGCATACGAAGAAAAAGCACCTTTATATCCTTTGGAACAATGAAGAGGCATTAAGTATGAAAAAGGTGCCTTATAGCAAAAATATAATAACCCACCTGTCAGCATTGGCAAAATATACATGTGCTAGGAAATAAAATAGTACGAAAGTTATAAACCTCTCAGCAATACATTGGAAGAAAAAAGAAAAGCTAGGAGTGTACATGCAGAATAATAAATGCTGGCAATATACATGTAATAATAAATTGAGCAAACAGTGTTCATGTGAGGCTTTGTATGCGTAGGCTCCATGAATTCAAAATGGCTGCTGATGGCTGGAGTGAAGAGAAAGGAATTCCAGTTATGAGCGATGAAAAATTGCAAACAAATCTCTTCCTATGCCAAAGCTGCCCCAAAACTGTTCACAATTGTACTTGCTGTGGTTAAATGCGCAAAAATACATGGTTAAACCCAACGAGGATATGAGGATGTCACCTCATGTTCCTGGAGCATTTTAAAATGGCCGGCGCCATAAGACGGGAAAAAAAGGGTAATTTCAATCCCTGTAGCGTGACCTTCGCGCTGAAAATCATACCACCAGGAGCCGCCTGAGTTCTGACGTCTGCAGTGAAAGTTTTACCGGCTCTCCTCACACATGAGTCATAGTGGTGCCCTCGTTGTCGCCGGCGTCTCTGGGAACTCTACAGACCCGCCACCATCTCCCGTGGGTGCTAGCCACACCCACCCGGCCCTTGCTGCTTCTGCCATGCTGTGGGGCTGGCTCTAGCACACTGTCCCCGTAACTGATCACTGCCAATAAAGCAACTTGACAGGGCACTAGCAGTTGAACAGCCTGATGACTTTAGAGAGGCTTAGGCACCTAGCTCATAGACCTTGCTGTATAATGAGGAGCTAATGTACTGTTAGGCCTATAAAACCAACTAACTAGCTCTAAACCTTCAGGGAGGTTGCAGAAGGTTTCCAAAAGCAGGAGTGCAAGCAGCGCCAAGCAGCAGCTTAAGCAACATAAGCATGAAAAGCAACAAAAGCTAGGCGTCTGCTTATCCAGGAAGCATATTGGAGCCTTTTTGAGCCTGGGAGTGATTAATAAATGCCAGCTCATATTTTGCACAGTCAACAAGCCAGCCCAGCCTCCACATTATTCCATTTACTACAAGATTATTAAGAGCAGATTAATCTCTGCTACAAGGCAAGGGAAGGCAGCAACTGGTGAAGCATAGCAAAGCAAGCAAGATAACAGAAAGATAAAATAAGACATAGCAGAAAGAACAAAGAAGTTAACCAACTGCATCCTTTTGCTTGTGAGGCACTCATGTTAACTCACCCAATCGAATGCCCATTAGCACCCTTGAATGCACAAACATGGCCTCCAACTCGGTCTTGTAAGACAAGACAGAAGGGATCTGCTTTCTGCACCAACTGGAATCTCTCACACAGAGTTTGGAGGCTCCTAGAATCATCACCAACTAAAGAAGGGCCCAGAGAAAAGTAGGCCCTGTGGATTCATTTACCAAGGCAGAATGAGCGGGTCAAAAAAGGGAGACGGAGTTGCATGCCTAGTCAACATAAGTCAGGGCCCTATGATAATCCAGTCAAAAGACCTAATCAGGCTTAGAAAAGGACAGCTGACTAGAATCCTTATAGGGGTACATTGGCCTAAGCCTGTGGCCTTGTTGCTACTAACAACCCCATAAATAGGTATTTCACAAGAAAGAAGGTGGGCATGAGGGAACCATTGGGAGAGCCCATAGGGAAAACTGGAAGGTTGTGGCAACCCACGAGGGAATCAAGACCAAGTGGCCCAGAAGTTGTCAAAAACCACTGTGGAAAACAGCAACCCTCTAAAGAACTTCCATAACCCCTATGACCAAGGTATACCGGTAGAACAATCAGAGTTCATAGAGTTCTTTTCTCCAACAAACATAGGTGAAACAAGCGGCAAAACTATGACACATGAGCTGGCAGGGATGATACAGGGGCATGATTTAAATTAATCCATTGCTTTGAATGTAGCTAATCTGGATACAATAAAAAAAAAGGCAAGCGGTCACAACAGAGGCACTTGTACATATGCCAAATAACCAGAAATGTAATCCCCATACGATCCTATAAACACACTAGATGATAGGTCCAAACAAAACTGTTCTATCACAATGGAGAAAACTAGGAAGGTGCTTTGCAACAACCCATTGAATGCTATTCAGTGGACAAAAACCGTAATGCCTTTGGATGGTGGCAGACCTCAAGGGGCAACAAAGACCGCACCTCGAGTGGATCACTCCCCGTTCTTCACCTCCACCAAAGGAGTCCAGGCAATTCACAGACCGGCTTATAGGAAAAATCAATTTGGAAGATTAATGGGAGGCATTTGCATGTTTTTATTAAACTAGGTCTGTGGGTATGAATATAGGAATAGATCAACTACTTACATGATATGTAGATCCTCAGCATCAATGGCATAGCAATAGATGGATACTCAATCGTAGTGGTAAATCTCCATGTTAATCCACACAGAGATGGGAAAGTAGCAAATGCCATGAAGATCACTGACCTGATAAAAGAGTTCCTTTACAATCACCTCGGACATGAGTGTCTTGTGGCAGGAGACTTCAATATTAGAGATATATGTCATCCTGAGATAAGCTATGGGGACCGTGGTCAAAACATCCTGGAAGCCTGCGTAGTGAGTTTGAGTTGGTATCTGCTGATCGATCAGGTTCTGGAGAGGGTAAAACAAAGCCCACATTCAAAAACATCTCTACATTGGACTACACCTTTCTAAGTAAGAAGCTCCTAAGTAGGTGTGTAAGCTATCAAGTCCAACATAGGACCAAAAGCGACCATCACCCCATACCTATTGTGGTTAATGTTAGATGGACGATGCATGGGGAATACCATCCTACAGAACAAATACGCACCTTCAATGCTGATCCATCTATAAAAAAGTAAAACTGAAATGTGGCGTTACATGCCTGGCTAGATACTAAAGGTGGAAACTAGACTGTGCTCTTCAGGACACAGGAATTGAGAAGCATTGGGCGGCAATAATGGAAAAGCTGTACAAAGCCTTGTCTGCACACAAGCGCCAAAACTTACAAAGAGTGTACACAAAAAGAAAGCCCTTGTCAAATCTTGACAATAAATAATTTAAGGAAAGTAAGAGGAAGTGCTGTTGGTCTGATCGCCTACATAGAAGAAAGAAGAGCATATGCACAGAAAACATGCTGAAAGAGGCAAGGAAATTACACAAAAGAACTGCCTGGATGCTAAAAAAAATAGCAAATAGCGAAGGAATGGAAATATATATACTCCATGTTAGTGTCCAGTAGGACCAGGAACTTTTGCGGATACATTCATAGCCTTACAGGCAGAGCCCACATGGAGAATGCCATGCTAGCAAATGAATGGGGGTCCTATGCAACAAGACTCTATGTCAACCCTGATAAAACCAGAGACTCCGTCAAGAAAGCACTCAAAAATAACGTAGAAGGCTTGGAGGAGTTCTGAATGATAGTAACATGAATGGAATACAATAAGTTTTTTGAATGGCATCCAGTAGAATGTGGCCCCTGGAAAAGAGTCCTACCAGGCGGCATCTTTAAAAAAAACTGGGATTACTGGACTCCGTACATGCATAGCCTGTTCAATGCATGCATTTCAACACTGATCATTCTGGACTCATGGAAGGGTTACATTCTGCATCCCATACATCCAAGATGGCCACCGCAATGGAGTTCTAGGAAGAAGCTCCCGGGTTGGGCTTCACCATTCGGTAGATATCCATGCTAATACCCCACCATCCTCCCACCTCGAACCGCCTCAATGACAACAAACACTCAGGGTCTCCTACAAACAAAGCTTGTTTTTGGTAACGGGCCCTCATCCACTGAGAAGCCCCATCCACTGCTCTCTCTCTGGACGGAGAGAGATAGCGGGCACCAATCTACGGTGCCCAAGAGCCACAATTAGCTCTGGCACACAGGAAAGTGAAAAATAGAGGTTGCTGCCCACACCTTCGACCAGCACAAAGACTACCCCGAACATACCCAGCAAGATTCGAGATAGGAGGTCTCACACATGAAGGGTCCTGGAACCTACGCTCTCGCCCAGAGAATGACCAGCCTGATACGACATTGCCTGTGGCCTGACAGCAGGTTGATTGTTCAAGGAGACAAGAAAACTGCCCGAGCTAGGAGGAGCTGGAGAGGGAAAAATTCCAATGCCAGTACCTTCACAAAAGATTCCTGCAGTTCGGGGCGGTCGGGCCGCTGTCTATATGGCGACTGCAGCAGCTTCGGAGTTCAGTGACTTCAGGGGATCTTGGTTGCATCGGGGGATCGTGAATGCTGCATAACTGTTCATGCGTGAGAACCCGAAGTCCACTGGGCTCAACTGGATTGCACCAACTGTGGATCCTGCAGTGAGTCAGTCGCCCCCCCTCGGGAACACCACCGATCTCCTCCCACGCCCTGGCCCCAGTGCCAGTGAGGTCGGATGGGCGGGGGCTTTCTGAACTGCACACCCGTCAAATTCTGCTGCACTGCACCGTAATTTGCGCTGCGTCAAAGAGGTTAATGCGAGAAAAAAAATAAAGTCTAGCTGCCAACTACACCCAGTCATGTGGACCAGTCACAGGCTGCAGGCACCAATTAGCTAGAGCAGGAAAATGGTAACTTTCTAAAAGTGACATTTTCAAAATTGTAACTGAAAATAAAATGTTTCCATTAAAGATGATTTTAAATTGCAATTTCTTATACACAAAACAAGAAATCTAAACTGTTCCCAATCAAAGGTTAGCACTTATTAAATGTAATAGGGTAACCCTATGTTATCCAATTAAATGAAATGAAAAAATGAGTTTAGGGGGTCTTAACTACCAGCACATGTAAAACTGAAAGTGCCTGTCCAACCTTTTATTTACAATGCACTCTGCCCTATGGGTTGCCTTGGGTCTACCTTGGGGGCGACTTACATGTATTAAAGGGGAGTTAAAGTCTTGAAAAGAGGTTTATTTTTGACAAGTCGAATTGGCAGTTTCCAACTGCATCCAGTCTAGGCTGCAATGACAAACCTGGGAAATGTTTGAAGGGGCTACTTAAGTATGTAGTTCAGGCTTGTTGTAGGATTTAATTTGCAGGCCTGCAGTATAATGTATACCACTTTACCAGGGTCTTAAGTAAATTAAATATGCTAATCAGATGTAAGCTAGTTTTACCATATTTTAGGGAGTGAGCAAAAACATTTTAGTACAGGTTTCAGTCATAAAGTGCATAAAGTCCTGAGCCCAACAAAACAAATTCAGAAAAATAGGGACCGCTGAAAGCAAAATGTTTGGGGGTGGCACCACATGTGCCCCCCCTGTGTTCATACACATAGGTTCCTGAACGGCATGGAGTTTCAAGAAGCGTGCCTTGCAGGAACCTTGTAGTGCGTTCCCATTGAGGAGTCTTTTTTAAAAAAAAGAGCCACCTCCTTTGGACCGCCAAGCTGCTCACCTGCCAGACTACCTAAAAGTCATATTCTGGTGTGTGGGCAGCAGCGACCTTCGGCAGAGCGGTGCACCATCACTCCGCTAAAAGTGATAATCGAGGCCTTAGTGGTGTGTGAAGGACTGGGCTATTCTAAGGCCCAGCGGTGCCAGGGAACAACACCTGAAACCTTCGTGGGTTACCTGTTCTGGCGTACAAATCACAGAGACACGGGACACTTCCTTCAGCGTCAAAGATCAGAGTTTATTTACTGCAGGGATACAGAAATTGCAAGAAGTACACCACGTGTAGGTTCTGAGAGTCTGCTTCGAATTGCAACAGTGGGTCGCTCCTTTTATACATATTTTAGTCATAGCTCAACATGGCGAACAAAAGGTTACAACTCAGTTCCCACAGTAAACTTCAAAAGGGTCGCTTTCATGTATTCAGAAACCCGGAACATAATTACAGTAGCATCGCCGGTTCCCAACTGTAAAAGTACGTTATCCCATCATTAAGTACATTCCATTCTGGCTGTAAACAAGTTAAGAAAAGAGACAGAAACAGGTGCAAGGAAGACGAAGATAGACAACAGATTGAAAAAGAGTGTAGGGGGCAACATCGGAAGCATGATTACAGGATCAAAGGATTCGTGCCTAATGCATGCACGACTGAAACAATAGACCGGCACGGCAAGATGAGCCTCGAGCGAAGCCATCTGCCTTTGCTGTGTCATCCCCCTCGTCATAAAGACACCCTCAAAGGAACACGTGTCTTCCGCAAGAGCTTGGGAATCCCAGGGTCATGAAGCGGACAGTGTCCGTTCGCTGGCTACTTGAGGGCAAGAGACAAAATGGATGCCGTATCTAAAATGGAACCCGTGGGTTCAGATGGAGAAACCCACGAATAAGACGAACGGTGCAAAATAGTGTAGCGAAAACGCGTACACCCACTAAACTCGTCATTTGCGGTTCATAGATACCAAACTCGTCCATATTCGAACAAGTCGGAAACACCATTACGATTTCCACGGAACCTCAGACACTCCTTTTGCCCTCATGTAGGCAAGCACTAGTCGATATCAGATTCGATCTCGATATTCATCAGATCGTTCAGATGTTGCTGCAACATTATTCTATCCATCAATGCTTCCTTGGTAACAGATGGCCGTCTTATACACGTTGTAGCACAAAGGCCACATAAGGCAGGACCACACTGCACGCAAAGACAACACGTGAACAGAAACGTCACAACAACCCCGATGATCATCAGAATCGTCCAACCCCAAGTCGACATCAGGCCCCAAAACCATCCTAGTAGCGTCCAATCATCTACGTCCACGTGTATGGACTCGGAGATCTTATGCAACTTCGAGATGGCTTGATATACAGTTGGAGCGTTATCAGGAATGAAAATGCAGCAACTCGAATGGATCACCTTGCACACACCACCTCTATCTGCGAGAACAACGTCTAGAACCATACGGTTCTGCAACGTCATAAGCCTATCCGCCTGAAGCTCTGCTGTCAGATTACCAAGAGCACTTGCAGTTATGTTAGCAGTTGATTCTACCACACGAGTCAATTGTCTCAAGTTCCTACTATTAATCATAGGTACCCAAAATGGCAGGAAACCCTTAAAGAAGTCTCCTGCTTCTTGACCGGCAGTATCCTCTTTGCTAATAACGCCTCTCACAACTCTAGTCTTGTGATAGTCCAAGGCAACTGTGAAAGTTGGTGGCAAAAGATTCGCAATATAACAGGTGCCCGAGAAGTCACGGGGCAACCACGTATATGCGCGATCATAACATACAAAGTAGGTACCCTTGGCAGTCAGGAAAACAGGGGAAGAGAGCATTGGTAAAACATACGTTTCAGTGCAAGCACTCTTCCCAAGCTGAGCTCGCGGATTTCGACCAAGACCTTTCAAGCAGAAATTACCGAGGTGGGGTACGATCCAGATCGGAGACGAGCTCTTAAGCTGTCTATCACCCAATGACATGCTATACTCAGCCTCACTCAGATCCTTGTATGCTCGCACCTCTTCCTCCGGAATAAGCGATGCATCAAAAATATCTCTATCTAGGTCAGCAATCGCTATTGCCAGAGTCTTATGGTACGGGCCGGGACCAAGACCTGCAGAGCGTGGCTCTCGATGGGGGTAGGAATCTAGTGCACTACGGAACATGGTTTGGAGTGCCCGAGCTGACCCCTGGGAGCTGTAAGGAAGAACCAAATACGGAATACCCCTATCCATGGTATGTGGCATTAACCCACACACCCAACAGTTAGTAGTATTCATCACCAACTGATGCTGATGAAGGAGCTGGACAAAGGAGTTGTTCATGAATTCCGCACGTCTAACCTGTTCATGTTGGGGCAGAGGATGAAAGGAATGTGGAGAAACAGTGGGAATAGAATCCAGTTTAGGAGAAGAGAAAGTAGGTGAAGCGGAAGGCAATAACGACTGTATTCCAAAATACACTCCACCCACCAATAGCATAAAAACAGTCAGAAACAGCAGGAATACCTGAAACAGAAAACATTTTGTTCGTACGATCTTATGCATTCTTGATCTTTGAGCCAACATCCTCTCTACTTCCGACAACTTAGAGAACTCCATCCTCTAAAAACCGTCCGTAACGTTCTTGACGCACTTCGTTCTGAGTAGCGATTATCAATTCCCAGGAATTCCCAGGAATCGACAAAAGTAACCGACCTAGTGTCAGGAACCTGCTAAACAGAAGGAAGTACCCGCACGGCCCTACGGTCAACCCGGATGAAAGGTTTTCTTTAATCAAACTTTCAATTTTAATGCAAATCTCCTAGCTGTGGAAAAAGAGGAACACACGTAAAAAGAAACTCAAAAATTAATAGAGGATGCAATTGTTCATACTGTTCATGGCAACAGTAAGGGGGGTAATATGAATTCAAAGGGGGAAAACAAAAGGGGATGTTTTATTAGTCTTGTCACGAGAACGAAGGAAATATCGACTTCTTCCAGGTCGAGTCTGTTCTTCAAATAATTGTTCAGATGACAAAACAGTGTTCGATCCTTCTGATGACAGTTCAGACCTTGAATTCTCCAATGCTGATGATTCAACAGATGTATCTGACTGCAATGAATTGTCTCCTACAAGTTGAGCATCACTGAACGGCACAAAATGTGTTGGGGTCTCGGTTTCTGTTGCAGCAACTCCAGTTCTCACCCAAGAATCTGCTGGCAAAGGGATCGGGACTTTCTTGGTGTGGGTGGCATGCACCCAATTCTTTCGGCCTTCCAACCGAACTGCAGTTCTTGTTGCCAGCAGGACTTGGAAAGGACCCACAAATCTCGGCTCCAAGTTACGCTTTCTCCCAAAGTTGCGGGTGACCACCCAGTCACCCGGTTGGAGCTGATGTCCAGGACCCTCTGTCTGTGCCGGTAGTGCTTCAAAGACCTGTTGATGAATTAACCTCAATTTAGCAGTCAGATCATAAAGATAATCAATCAACATTGGGTATTCAAGACTATCAAATGCCTTAGGCCTCGGGACTCCCCAAATGTTCGCAGGACGGCCGAACACAATCTCATATGGGCTAAGCCCTACTCGAGAGTGCACAGTCGCCCTGGTCGACAAGAGAGCTAGAGGCAAGGCATCAGGCCATGACAAACCAGTCATAGCTTGAATCTTAGCAAGTTTCAGTTTCAGAGTACCATTGTACCCTTCTACTAAACCTGCTGACTGGGGATGATTGGCGCTATGGAATTTCTGTCGTATTCCAAGGCCCTTACACACACTCTTCATCACACTCCCCACAAACTCACTTCCGTTATCTGACCATACAATCCGTGGCATTCCATACCGAGGAAAGTATTCCTTCAGTAGGACTTTCGCTGTGGACAGGGCATTATTATCTTTAAGAGGATAGGCCTCAATCCATCTGGAGAACGCGCAAACCACAACTAAAACGTACTTCAGGTTATTGCATCTCTCCATATGGATGAAGTCCAATTGGATGACTTCAAAGGGACAGGTAGGAGGAGCAAAATGGCCAGGTGGAGTGGGGGTGCCCTTGCCAGGATTATACATCATACATACCATACAATTCTTAACCACTCTCTCAGCACACTTAGCAATACCATCATTCTTCCATACAGGAGACAACAACTTACATATACCTTTCGCGCTAATATGTGACAAGCCGTGAGCCATAGTCACAACGGCTAGCACATATGCATCCGGTAACATCCACCTCTGATATTCTGACAAATCAACCCAACATCCATGCGCGTCTAACTTTCCCGTGCTTTCTTTCCACTTAGTCTTTTCAATTTCGGTGGCCTCATTCTGAATCGCTTTCACGCTCTCAACAGTGTCCTCACACATACCAGTCTCAGCCGGCCACCTCACCGAGCGCGTAACGTACATTCGGGTTGCAAGATTCTTAGCCGTTTCCTTAGCAATCTCATCCGCAAACGCGTTACCACGACCAACATCATCCGTAACCTTACGGTGCGCGCTGCATTTAATGATTGCCACCTGCTTAGGCAATGTAAGTGCGTCCAAAAGATCATTCACGACCTGTCCGTGTTGAATCTTCGTGCCATGCGATGTCATAAATCCTCTTTCTCTCCACAAACGACCAAAGCTATGTGCAACGCCAAACGCATATTGGCTATCTGTAAACACATTCACTCGCTTTCCCTTAGACAAAACACACGCTCTCGTCAACGCAATCAACTCTGCCGCCTGCGCTGAATTCTGACTCAATCTCGCAGTTTCCACAACCGTACTCAACGTCACTACAGCATACGCAGTCGTCACATCACCATTCGGCAACTTAAAGCATGAACCATCAACATACAAAGTACCATCGGGATCTGCCAATGAGTGTTTTTTAGGTCAACACGACCCTTCGTTTCTTCTTCAGTTCTTAAATAACAATCATGTGGTGGTACATCATCTGATTCCATATTAGTCGGCAACAAGGTCGCCGGATTCAGCACATTACAACGTTTTATTTGTATATGACTTGCCAAAAGCGTCAACTCATAACCAGACAACCTTGCGCTTGTCAAGTGTTGAGTTTTTGTTCGATTCAAGAGAGTGTCAACTGCATGCGGAACCATCACCGTAAGCATATTATCCATGACCAGTCCTGCAGATTGCCGGATGGACACCGCAGCTGCCGCTGTCGCTCTTAGACAACTCGGCAAAGCTCTAGCTACTGGGTCCAAGGTCGAAGAAAAATATGCACATGGACGCTGCTTACCGCCAAATTGTTGCGTCAAAACACTCAACGCACAACCTTCCCTCTCGTGAACGTATAGTGTAAACGGCTTACTGTAGTCAGGAGTACCTAACACAGGAGCCGAACACAACGCATCACGCAATTCAGAAAAACTTTTCTGACACTCTTCAGTCCATGGCAAAGGAGTCGGAACATCCTTGCACGTAAGGGCTAACAATGGCTTCGCTAGCAATGAAAAATTTGGAATCCATTGCCTGCAGTATGACGTGATACCTAGAAAGGCACGCACATCTCTCTGAGTTGTTGGCACAGTCATTCGAGCGATCGCTGCAATTCTTTCTGGGGTCAACCTTCTTCCCTCCTTTGACAATAAGTGACCTAGATAGGTTACTTCTTGACAACAATATTGTAGCTTAGAAGGTGACACCTTGTGATGTAAATCACATAGATGCTGTAACAGCGATACTGTAGCTGTTTTGCAAATCTGCTTAGTGTCAGGAGCCACTAACAGGTCATCAACGTACTGAATCAAGGCCGCACCAGCCGGTAACACAAACGCATCAAGTTGACTCTTAAGGGCATGACTGTAGATCGATGGACTCTCACAGTAGCCCTGAGGAGCGCGTTTAAACCTAAAGCTGCGACCACCTAATGAGAAGCCGAATAGATCTCTGCTTTCCTCAGCAATCGGAATGCTAAAGAAAGCATTCTTCAAATCGATTACCGAGAACCAAAAGGCAGAGGCTGGAATCAGAGTCAGTAAACCCGTAATGTCAGGCACCACAGGAAATTGTGGAATCACGATCTTATTTACCTCTCTTAAATCACTAACAAAACGGTACACAGGAGGCTTGGATGGGTCAGTTCGTTTCAAAATAGGTAACACAGGACTATTACACACATTTCCCCGAGTTTCCTCAATAACATCCTTCTTGATCAAGTCATAAATGATCGCTAATAGCGCTCGTTCACCATCAAGAGAGATACGATACTGGGGAATACGTGGTAATCGCACATTCGATTTCAATTGGACGACATAAGGTGAAATGTCCAGCAGGCCCACGTCATTGGGACCTGTTGCCCACAAAGACTCAGGAAGAGAACTCAATTCCGGTGGGAGCTTATCAGTTGACAAGTACATAGGAGAGATCACTCTCTGGCCCAATGTAAGCTCCACTCCTGCAGGAGAACAATACAGAGTCGCATATAACCGTTTCAATAAATCCAGGCCCAAAAGATTCTCACCACAACCAGTAGTTAAAATCAAGGGAGCTTCCAGCTCACGCGGCCCAATTGTATGGGGAAAGGGCTAGAAACCAGATTGCTAACGGGGGCGCCAGAGAATCCAACGGAAACATTCGTTAAGCCAGACAAAGGTGCGCCAGGGAGTTTCGAATGCATGATGGAACTTTTCGCTGCACCAGTGTCCAACAGAAAAGGCTCAACTACGCCCGATGTGGCAACTGCAACGTAAGGCCCTCTCTGATCAACCGGAACTGATACTACTCCCTCTCTTTGTCTGTGGCTGACCTAGTAATTACCGTCAGCATCAATTTCATGCTCAATGTAATAGTCGTCCACATGATACTGTGCAGATCTACCAGATGATGAATTGCGCTGATCAAAGCAATTGCTCGAGTCTGATGAAGTGGTAGAACGCTCATTCTGATTTTGAACGACACCGCGACCTCTACCACGTGATGCTTGTTGAGGACCGCTACGACCTCCTCGAGCCGAAACACCATTATTTCGGTCACGTAGAACAGGACAATTAAACTTCAAATGGCCCTCACCCCTACAATATGCGCATTGATTGTACCCAAGCATAGGTCTCGGTGTAGAGGAGTCAGTACGCGACTGCGTCCTAGAAGACTGTGATTGTGATCTATTTTGCTGCTGTGAGTCATTTTGATTTGAACGCGGAGGATACGCTTGCTGCAACAAAACCTTAGTTTTAAGATCCTTTGTTTTCTTATCTGCACGATCACTTTCTTCCTTTTCTCTATTTTCGTAATATTGAGCCGTGGCTAATATTTGAGCAGTAGTCGAAACAGCCCACGAACTTTCGGAATTTTTCAATTTGTTGCTTAGTTCAGGCAACAAATTCGATACAAATTTATCAACAAATAGTCGCTGACCTCCCTCAGTGCTCATATCCTGACCACTGTGATCGATGAATGCCTCCTCAAATCTGGTAAAGAAATCAGAGACACTCTCGTCCTTCTTTTGCTTGCACGAAGACAATTTATCCCAGTTAACTCTCATTGCTGGCATAAGTGTCTTCATAAGTGTAATGATTCTTTGGGGCAGATCCGTAATAATCTGTTCTGGCTTAGCCCCACCAACTTGTCGTCTGTCAGCCGCCGCAAGAGCAGCCCAATCACCACCTAACTCGGCTATGTGATTCTCTTGACGGATTTTTGCCCAAATTGGTTGAGGTACTACGTTACCGAACAACATATCAATGTCGGCAAGGTTCATAATAGTAGCATCCACTAGCTGAGATAACTCCTTATAATAACCTGCCGGATTTTTCTGGGGGTCAGGCAAAGATTGCTTCACCTGCAAAACTTCCGATCGTTTCCATGGGAGGTGTATCCAAACTCTCTGGAAGTGTGGTAAAATGACAGGATTAGCAGCAGGGTTACCAGGCATCCACACTGGGGGGACTTCTCGCATGGGATACTGACCAGGTTGTGCCATCCACTCCTCAGTGTCGTCATTAAACAATGCTCGAGGTTGTACCGTGGATCGAAACGATAAGAGATGCTCTAAAGCACGTCGGACATTACCACCCACAATCATACCATTCGAAAACTGATTCTGGAGTTCAGTCATTTCGGGCGGTACATTGTCTACCTCATCATTATCCCACTCTTCACGTAAAAATTTACACATTTCCTCAAACACGAATCTTTGTGTCGGCTCATTAAACTGAGAGAACGTGTCGAAAACTATGCGCGGGGTGTATTTAGCAGGATCCCTAATCCATTTACGCCTCATTTTCACTAACGTCTTACTCTCTCTACCACCAGGAATTTGACTTCGTCTCTGAGAGACGTCAGAAACATCGGACCCAAGTATTGATCCAAATGGAGAGTAAAGAGTGGCAACCGCATTAGGTATGCGACTATGGACAGAAGGAGAAGAGGAGAGAAGTACAGGGGCAACGGCATGAGCACTGAACGTAGGAGCAGTAGGAGTAGCCAAGAGAGCAGAAGTAGCAGGAACAATAGACTGAGAAGGTATAGGCAGTGGAGCAGTAGGAAGAAGGGCAGGTAAGGGAGCAGGGACAGCTTGAGGAACAAGAGGATTCGGAAGGACAGGACCAACGGCATGCTGACCAGCAGCTGCCGGAACAACAGGTGGAGGGACAGGAGGAATCACAGGAGCTGTAGTATCCTGCGCATATGGAGGTGGTGACTTCAGTAGATAGGACAGCAAAGGGTCCTCTACCGCTTCTTCTCCCTTCTTATCAGAACTCGACGGTAAAACCGGATAACATTTATCCACCGCCATATGTTGCAGTCTAGCAAAAACTTCCTTTTCCTTCTCTTCTTTGTCTCGCTGAAACTGCTCTGCATTGCATCACCGTAATGATACCTTCCCTCTTATTTTTCTTAATCTGTTTGATTTCTTTCTGCTTGGCCTCTTTACGCCATAACCGAAAGGAATCAAACATGGCCGGCCTAGCTTTCTTTTTAAACAATTTTGCTTCGAGATTGTCCAAAATTGCAGTTTCGAAACTACCATGGGATGGCCAACTGAGGACACCATCATCTTTAGTGTAACGGATCCAATATTCATTATATACGATAGGACCTACTCCGTGTCGACTATAGAGCTCATAAATTGGAGTTCCAACTGGAGGTATCGGACATAAGTCCTCCAATCGGGAATCCGTACCGCAACATTTGAAGAAACCAAACAAAGTACTACGGCCAGGCATCGTGCACACTAACCGAGTTTACAAACATCAAGGGTTATCGAATTACGATGTCCTCCCAAAAATGCAAGACCCTCGGTTTTTGGCAATTGCAATCGTCAAATAAAACCCAACAACTAAGAACCAACAACTAAGAACCACAAATGCAATGGAACCATGCAAAACAACCAAGTTACAACAACAACGACCAAGGATTCTGGGAGCGACCCACAAATACGTAACTGAAAGAACAATGGCGTCACCAGGAAGGCCCGTCTATCGTCTCGCCGTACAAAGGACTACGCCAGGTGCCAAAACAGGTCGACAGTCAGGGCATCAGTCCGTCGCAGCCGTCAGGAGGCGGGGATCTTCGCGGGAAAAGTCTTCGGACCACTTATTTCGACAACAGGATCGATGAAGCTGGGTGCACCTTCCCTCGGAGATTTCACACGAAGTTCCTCACGATCGTCGGGCTTTGGACCGGTACCGCTGATGTCGCCCCACATTGGGCGCCAACTGAAGGACTGGGCTATTCTAAGGCCCAGCAGTGCCAGGGAACAACACCTGAAACCTTCGTGGGTTACCTGTTCTGGCGTACAAATCACAGAGACACGGGACACTTCCTTCGGCGTCAAAGATCAGAGTTTATTTACTGCAGGGATACAGAAATCGCAAGAAGTACACCACGTGTAGGTTCTGAGAGTCTGCTTCGAATTGCAACAGTGGGTCGCTCCTTTTATACATATTTTAGTCATAGCACAACATGGCGAACAAAAGGTTACAACTCAGTTCCCACAGTAAACTTCAAAAGAGTCGCTTTCATGTATTCAGAAACCCGGAACATAAGTACAGTAGCATCGCCGGTTCCCAACTGTAAAAGTACGTTATCCCATCATTAAGTACATTCCATTCTGGCTGTAAACGAGTTAAGAAAAGAGACAGAAACAGGTGCAAGGAAGACGAAGATAGACAACAGATTGAAAAAGAGTGTAAGGGGGCAACATCGGAAGCATGATTACAGGATCAAAGGTTTCGTGCCTAATGCATGCACGACTGAAACAATAGACCGGCACGGCAATATGAGCCTCGAGCGAAGCCATCTGCCTTTGCAGTGTCATCCCCCTCGTCATAAAGACACCCTCAAAGGAACACGTGTCTTCCGCAAGAGCTTGGGATTCCCAGGGTCACGAAGCGGACAGTGTCCGTTCGCTGGCTACTTGAGGGCAAGAGACAAAATGGATGCCGTATCTAAAATGGAACCCGTGGGTTCAGATGGAGAAACCCACGAATAAGACGAACGGTGCAAAATAGTGTAGCGAAAACGCGTACACCCACTAAACTCGTCATTTGCGGTTCATAGATACCAAACTCGTCCATATTCGAACAAGTCGGAAACACCATTACGATTTCCACGGAACCTCATGTGATGTCTGTGCATTCTGATAATTATATCTCTCTGACCTAACTAGTGAAATTATTTTAGAGGTAGCTACAGCCCTATATGTTGTTTTTTCCTGAACATCACACTTTTTTGTGCGTATGATGTTCCATCAATGCCAGTGGTGGTGGGTAAAGTTTCCACCAACAAATATGGGCATAGAGACATTACAAAAATATGGATGTATACCGTCAGTACCACATGTCTGGCTGGTGTTGTTAATATATTTAGTTATTTTCCCAGCATGTTCGGTATGTTTTTTTGTTTTTCTTTTAAACCTTTATTATATCGTTCAAGACAAGATACAAAAGTAGCCCTGCAACAGCAGGGGCCGGTACCAGAGGTATGTAACAAAGATCAATAATATCAATAACACAGCTATTCAGCCGACAACCCGTGGGTCCGGCAGCGGTAAAGGATAAACAGTGTATCGGAAACATTTCGAATCAAGGATATGAATAAGGTTTCATTTTATATTTACCCCCCCCCCCCAAGAACGAGATAGAAGAAAATACAGGATATCCAGAGCTACACACTCGGAGGTACAGAAATGCGGGTAGGTGGTAAAGGTAGTCGTGAAACAAAATAGATCAACAATATAAATGTAAGCGTCAGTTAGTTCATGAAGAGGGAAGAACAAAGCTACCTATCCATCATCGCAGCCACCCACCCCAGACCCCGCCCACTCGTCTACTTCAGGATGAAACCGAAAGTTATCGCTACCGGACCCTGCATGTAAAGAAAAAGAAAAAGAAAAGGGGCCATAGAACACAACAAAGGCAAAATAACAAACCCCCCTCAGACCCCCCACCCTGCTGCCCCGCAATGGCTACGGCCTACCCCACTAGCAGCGCGTCTGTCGCCCAGAGAATAAACCCGAAATAGAGAAGAGAGAGAAGAAAAAGGGGCCATAGAACAAAACAAAGGCGAAATAACAAACACCCCCACCACCCTGCACCCCTGAATGGCTACGGCCTAACCCACCAGCAGCGTGCCTGTCGCCCCGAAGCATCCCTAAAGGGAAAAAGTAGCGGAGGAGGAGAAACAGAGAAACACACTCCCAGACACCCCCATCCCCCACCAGATGCGACCCCCCGGAACAACTTCAAAATAAACGCAGCGAAATACGCTATCAATCCGGGGAAGCACCAAACATACCACCGACTCCCGCAAGTAACAGGGCACAATCCCAACAGCAGAGTAAAGTGTTGTCCCATATCCTGAAAAGCCCCACAAGTTAACCCTGGCCAGTACGAACATTCACTGGAGCACTTATAACCCAGGCCACAGCAACAGTGAGAGCGATAATGCTTGCATGAAAATTCAAGTCAATATGAACAAGCCAAATAAAGGATAAGAGTTCACGATCCGTACAAAGCATGCGAGAAAAAGCGTGGCAGAATGATGAAACTCTCAAATAGTCACAGATGATCTTGTTAAGGCAGTCAAGGTTGTCCATAGTGAAATTCGGCGAGATAGGGTTGAAGAAGGGAACGCAGACAATGTTCATGGGTGCGCAATCCGTAGTATAGGAATCCACAGCGCCAAAGGGGTCTGGCGTCTGTACGGGGACCTCGAAATCAAATATACAATGTTCCGTTGGCGACAACGCTGGCTGCAATGATGGCAAAAAGCCGCTGTCCGGTCTCCGGCAAAGATCGTCCATTGTTACCGACAGTGCCTGGCAGTTGACGGTGATCTGTGAGTGGAGCGCTCTAATGGCCGCCATTACGGCGTGCAGCGGTGGCGAGTCTTCTGTCTCCTCCATCTCCCCTCGCAAGCCACAGATCAGGATGCAAACCCCGGAGGCCGGCTTCTCCGAGGTAGCAAGCAAACCTGGAGCGGACACCACCAACGGGAGCTCTCACCTCACGACGTTACTCCTTTGCCGCTGATAAGGGCTCCCGTCCTCACTCCCACGACAAGCTCACTGTGTCTCCGGATGCAGGATACGGGGCCACAGCAAACGATGTGACACGCCGTAGCGTGTGTGTTGCAGGCAGGATATGAAATCGCCGTCAAAAACAGGAAGATTATATCTCCATTCGGGAGACCGGACAAAGCCCAGGGTTCACAGCCGATGTTGTTCAATTCCAGCCCGGATGGGTTGGAAATCGAGGCCCCGGCTTCCGCCCTGGGGTAGGCCAAGAATAAAACACAGCGTATCTCTGTCACCCGGTATGATAGAAAGTTCGGGATTGCGCCCTCAGAATCGGTTACTCCTCATACATACGGGAGTTCGGTGTGAAGTCAGGATAATTTGCAGGATATACGAGTTGCTGGCGGAGGTCGGCGGAGCCGGGAGTTTATGCGGCCATCTTGGTTACTAGCGTAGCTCCTCCCCTCCATGTTAGGTATGTTAAATGTATGTTTTGGTGAAAATTGATCATCATATGCTAGGCGGTCTTTCTCTGAGTTAACTCTATCAGATGTGGTGTCAGACGAGGACTGACTGCTACATCCTCACCTTTGTGGAGAAGATACTGCACCATGGATGACGTGATGGTGACGATAGATGTGTTTGCCATGTGTAAACTTAGAACTCGATAGCTAACCTGCTAACAAAAAAACAAAAACTGAGGTACTGCCCTCCTTCTGGTAAGGGGCTCTACACGATTAAGCTCATACTTGTGCAAGGCTGTATGCTTTCCGAGACGAGCAAATACTTGGACTGTTACTTACCACTTAAAACTACTAATGACAAATAATGTAATGGCTTATTTTTCTGAACAGAAGCCTACATCTTGTCCTACTATCGACTTTTGCATCTTACCATCTTCTTAAAAGCCTATGTTTTCCCGACATATTTGGCACTTTCATTTTCAAAGTGTCATGCAAAACCTAATCCTAAAACGGGTAGGTCAGTTTGGCACACTAAATTACAAATAATCATAGATTGCAGAGAAAGGGTCAAATTATCTAAAACAACAAAAGATACAATGTGGTGAAAATCGAATTTTAAAATCGTTTTGAATGCACATCTCTTCTGAATGAAACTCAAATCAAGATTCATTCATGCATTGCTCTTACTGGACATATATTACCTTCTTTTTGAATGAAAGTCTGTGAAAGAGCTGGAGGGAAATTGGGGAATGGATATGAAATGACAAATACTGTGATAGAATACGAACCTAACATCACGCGAGAATATTAGGCAAGACCGCGGGTTCCAGGTTCAGAGAAGAAATGTCTGAAATGACATTGCCATGTTTCAAAAAAACATTACAGTGAATGTTCTATTGTAATTTTCGCAGCCTTTTGATAGTAATGCACTGTACTAGATGTTCAGTGATTAATTGCTATTGAGATAAGCAAACGTGTACTGCTCAGTAAAGAATGCTAGATCGCTTGTTAGAATAATTTATGTAGGCTGAATATTGAGAGCATTTTGGTCCGGTTTAGAAATAAATCTGCTCCTCTGCCTAGGTCTAGCAATTAAAACAGAGGTCATTATTTGTGAAAAAGAAACATGTAAAGTGTGATCCGAGACAGGAAAATGTATAATATATAAGTGGTTAATGAATCATTTAGGGTGAAATTGTATTAAGGCAAAGAAAGCACTTTAACTTTCAATTTATTTTAAATTACAAGTGACAAGTAGGAGGGTTTCAGTAGTTATCTTAAAGAAGAATAAAAAATGTCTATGCATTGTTCTAAGAAGTGAATCGTGCTGTAAACTGTATTTACTTGCAGTAGATACTTTGGAGTTTGTCATTAAAAAAATGAATTCTACATTGGACGTTGTGAAATAAACATACAATAATCTGAGCAAGATTACTCAAAGCCACTGGTTTTATGAACTCTTAGCATTTTCATTTTATTGTTCACATCTTCAAGAGTGTTTGTTTGTTTTGTGTGAGAAATACACACGCAGAATGGATGTGAGGGATTTTGATTATGGACAGCCATTCTCCAGTTTCCGATGGTCTGTTTCAAGCATTTGTTCTATTTTTGAACACGCATATTAAATAGCATCTTAACAATAGAATTAATAGGTTGTAACAAAGAGTGTTTAGGTCTGACAGAAAATATAGAAACAAGTTACCAAGACACCCTTTATAGTAAACTCCGTACTAATTAAATATTACCATGATTTTTATGTTTGACTAGACAGCATTGGTGTCTGTAAGACTTATCACTTAATTTATAAGTCGTATTGACAAATGTACTATCTAGCCAAACCCAGAATTATTATAACCTATTATAAGTTATAATATACAAAAAATGGGCTTTAGCTCAGACCCTTTCACCAATGATTCAGCCATTGGCTTATCAGCATGATTCAGATTCTTAGATCAGGCCAGTCGAGTATGCTTCTCTCACTTTCATGCTAATTGTTGCTTGGAGTAAGATTCTGTCCTGTCCGTAGTGCTTGATTTCGAATGCATAAGAGAACATTCTACATTTGAAAAGTACACGAAATAATTATATTTTGTGACATGTTCAGTTATTTGACCCCCATATTGGCTTCTCTTTTTATAGGTATATTCACAAGAATGTGTGCTAAACATCACTCAAAAAAAGCTAATGCACCTTCGCAGCAGATCGCGGGAAAATAACCCTGTGCCAACGTGGAATTCACAAGGCAGTAGCATGTGATAGTCTGAGGGAATAACCAACAGAGCTCAACCAGAATGTCTCGTAGGTCTCGAGAAACAGACTTAGTGGCACCGGGGCTGAAAGGGGACGCAGTCTGTAATGAGGCCTGTACACTGACGTCAAGTAAACCATAAATGAATCAAGGCTGAATTCAAATTTGTGTGTGGCCTACTCAACAGCAGTGTAGACCTAAGGCAGCGGTCAGCACGGGCCATTCACCGAGTGTCACAGGCTTAGATTGGATGGCCCCACCGGCCTGCGTAGTTCAGGTTCAGTGGCACCATAGGACGTTGACTTGCGGTGAACAGGGTTGATGGCACCAGGTCAGTTGTTCGATCACCTCCGTGACTCTGATCCGGCTTTCATCCAGAGTGAGCCGCATTTTCCTCTTACTCCTCTTCGTGCATTCACTGGAGGGGACTCTGCCAGTCATGAGTCACGACTAGTGGTGGATGTGGGCCCAACTGGTCCGCAGGTTAGGCCTGGGCCCTCATCCACGTGTTGCCGGCTGGCGTTGAACAGGGTCAGTGGCACCTCGTGTGGCCGGCTGGCATTGAACAGGGTTAATAGCACCTCATGTGGCCGGCTGCCATTGAACAGGGTTAGTGGCACCTCGTGTGACCGGCTGGCGTTAAACAGGGTTAGTGGCACCTCGTGTCTCCAGCTGGCATTGAACAGGGTTGGTGGAACCTCGTGTCGTAGGCCTGCCATATGGAATCATGCCTCACTGATCGAAGGGAGTCTGGTGCTGTGGTCGCTGCCACAGACTTGGGGTTACTGTCATTTAGGACTCAGGACACAGTTCCACATGTGGGACCTACTGGGCTGCAGCAGAGGTTGCGTGACTGGTGCTTGGAGCTTGCCCCGGCAAATGGTGGGCCTTGTTTGCCACACACCGGTGTAGGCAGGTGAGTGGAGCCTCCGTGGTGCTCTGGGGCAGGCATGGTGGGTCTGGGGCCTGGGGTGCAGCAGGCGCTCAGGGCCACAGGCGCTCAGGGCCGCAGGCCCCGCCGTGCTCAGAGGATGACTTGTTGTGGGCTGAGAGGCACCGCCCTGGTTGATGAGTGGCCCATTCCGAATGAGAACCAAGTCCAAAGCTATGGGCTTTTTCTTCACACCCCTTTGAAGGCCTGGCATACGCAGGTCCAACCCACTACGCACGCGCATGCAGGGGGGGCGCAACATGAGACAGTTCCGCATTCTGCCCAACAGCCTGTGGGTTACAAAAAAATAGGGTCAACCCAAGGAGTCACTGGGACCTGGGTTTTTAGTGTTATAGAAAAGAGGGGTCCCAGAACATGAGGACAAATTCGAGAAATTATACAAAAACACTCTATTTTGCTTATTTGGAAAACACAATGTTGTTTATTCACATCGTGTTAAAGGCATCTTAATGGGCATTTTCATTGAAATACTTTACAAAGATGGGTGCCCACAAAGGAGGGAAAGGGGGTGAGGGTGAAGTGGTTGGGATTAGTGCAGTTTGGAGATGTGACAAGGTCAAGCATAAACTCTTTTTATGCAAAACACAGTTAATAGTGGCTTCACAGGGGAGCCATGTGAGAATACATCATATTTTTCATTTTTCTGTTGCCATCCTATAACCCCTTCGCTGCGGCGGCTATTCCGCCGCAGCGCTAAGGGGGTGGGGCCGAGCGGTTCCGTCACAAGCATGCAACGGGTTAATAAACAGTGTTGGGAATCACACTTGTATCAGGTGGCGGTGGGATGATGGTCTACGTTTCGACCCTGGGGTGGTAGGGGTGCTATCCCTTACAGAACGTGTCTTCTTCAGGATGAAGGGGAGTGGTGGGCAGAATTCTAAAAGGAACACGTTTTTAAACCATAATTAAATATGTCCCATAGGGATCATAAATTCATAAGAGGGTATATCCAAAAGCTTATTGGTGTGCCTCCACATTTGTTGTGTTAGGGTGGGGATAAATCGGAGATGAGTACTTGTGAATATCCCCTTAGAGTGTCATTTTGGGGTCGGGTCATCACGATCACGATCTCGATTACAACATAGCAGGCTTCCATCTGGTTTTTGATTGTTAGGCAATATATTTAGAACATTTTAATCTGATGGCCTATGCCCTATTTTCAACCTCTCAGGTTTCTTCACATTTTACATCAGCTAACACGTCACATGCACTCGTTTTTGTGCCATTCTGCCCTCTGCCCCACTTGTTTTTGTGCCCTTCTGCCCTCTGCCCCACTCGTTTTTGTGCCATTCTGCCCTCTGCCCCACTCGTTTTTGTGCCCTTCTGCCCTCTGCCCCACTCGTATTTGTGCCCTTCTGCCCTCTGCCCCACTCGTTTTGGTGCCATTCTGCCCTCTGCCCCACTCATTGTTGTGCCATTCTGCCCTCTGCCCCACTCGTTGTTGTGCCCTTCTGCCCTCAGCCCCACTTGTTGTTGTGCCCTTCTGCCCTCTGCCCCACTCGTTGTTGTGCCCTTCTGCCCTCTGCCACACTCGTTGCTGTGCCCTTCCGCCCTCTGCCCCTCTCCTGTTTTATTTCAGAATGGCGCCGGCATGCTGCCAGCGCCATTTTAAAATAGTTACTAAGTTAGCTTCATCAGGAAGCACTAATAGATAAAATAAAGCAGGTGCTCGAATTCAGTTAAACTCGAGCACCTGCTTCTATTAGTGCTTCCTGTTGAAGCTAACTTAGTAACTATTTTAGCATGGTGCTGGCAGCTTGCCGGCGCCATTCTAAAATAGTTACAAGCTTGAAGTTTGAACTTTTGCCCCCCGGATCCGTTCCGCTCGTGGACTCGCGGATTTTAAGCAAATTCGCGGGAATTCGCGGATTGCGAATTTGCCGAAAATCCGCAAAATTCGCGAGCGGAATGGATTTTGCTCCCATTCTTAGTAATTTTAAACTTGTTGTCATTAAGCTTGGTGATAAATTCCCTGGCACGATCCTCACTGCCTTTCCAAATGGAAAAAAGGTTGTCTATGTACCAGAGCCAGACTGCCAATTGGATGAACATGGGATTGAGGGTTTCATCTTTCCTGATGTCTTCCTCCCACACTCCCAGAAACAGGTTCGGAATACTGGGAGCAAAACATGTGCCCATCGCAGTTCCTAGTGTTTGTTTATATAGTACACCATCAAACATAAGAATATTATTTCAGAGGCAGAAATTTATCATCTCCGCAATGACATATGTAGGTTCTAGGTATTTCATGGGTCTGTTCTCCAAAAAGTGTCTGCATGCGCTGATTCCCAGACCACAATTAATAACAGTTTACAATGCATTAACATCCATTGTAATAAGTAGGAAGTTATCCTCCCAGGTGATGTTACTAAGTTTGCACAGGAAGTCTTTCGTGTTCTTGATGTATGATGGCAGTGTTCTAACATACTGTCTCGAAAATTGATCCACATAGTTGGAAATTCTTTCTGACAAGCACCCAATAGAAGACATAATAGGTCTTCCAGGTGGTCTGAGGGAGTTTATGTGAATCTTTGGTAGAAGGTACAAAATGGGAAGTCTAGGGTAGTCTTGTGTCAGAGAGCAATATTCTTCCCAGCGTAGGATGCCTTGTCTTTCCATCGTTCTTTGCTGTTCCAGATAATGAAGTTGAAGTTGAAGTTGAAATTATTTGTAGAGCGCTCTGTGACCAAGCTGTTTCCTGGCGCTAGAGGGATGATAGGATCAGGTGGAGGAGGCGGCCAGGGAATTACAGGTTTGTGAATGCTTGGGAATACAGGTGGGTTTTGAGCGCCTTACGAAATTGCAAGTAAACAGTGATGGATCTGATGACGGGGGGAAGACTGTTCCAGAAGCGGGGGGCAAGAATGGAAAATCTGGTGCCGCCGGTTCTGGATTTGTGGAAACGAGGAACGCAGAGGAGGGCCTGACTGGAGGAGCGAAGATTACGACCGGGGTGATAGTGGGTGATCATGGAGTTAATGAAGGCAGGGGCAGTGCGGTCACAAGCCATGAAGACTAGGCATCCCAGCTTGAAGAGAGATCTCTGCAGGATGGGAAGCCATTGGAGGGATTTAAGAAGAGGGGTGGTACGGTGGGACTTGGAAAGCCGATGGATAAAGCGGGCGGCCTGGTTCTGGATGGTCTGCAGGCGCCGGAGCTCGTAGGCAGGGATGCCCACGTAAAGGCAGTTCCTATAGTCCAACCGTGTGAGAATCATGGCCAAGACAATAATTTTGAGGGCTTCAGTAGAAAAGTAACAGGAGATCTTGCGAATGATCCTGAGGGAAAGAAAACAGGATGAAACAACAGAGCTAACCTGGGGACGCATGGAGAGGTCCTGACTGATTTTGATGCCAAGGGTTTTTACTGTCCCAAAGGGAACCGGGGGAGGGCCAAAGGTGGAAGGCCAAAAGGTGGATGTCCAGGGACTGATGGCACCACCAGTCAGGACCAACTCTGTTTTGTCCGGGTTAAGCTTAAGAGAGTTTTGATTCATCCAAGGACAGATTGGAATTTGAGAAGAGAATCAGGGGCAGGGGAAAGATCAAAAACAAGCTGAAGGTCATCTGCGTAGTTATACATGGAGACCTCCATGTTGAGCAAAGAAATAATGAGGGGCTAGATATAAAGATTGAAGGGGAGAGGGGAAAAGGAAGATCCTTGGGGGACCCCACAAGGCACAGGCCGAGGGGGAGCAGAGAAACCGGAGAGACGGACGGCCTGTGTTTTGCCCTGGAGGCACGAGGAGAGCCAAGAGAGGGCGGTGCCCTGGATGCCCTCTGCCCTGCCACGGTCGAGAAGGATGGAATGGTCGACCGTGTCAAAGACAGCGGACAGATCAAGGAGCACCAGCGCCTGGGGAGAGTTAGAGTCCGCCTTTCTCTTCAACTTGTCAAGCGCATAAATGACCACAGATTCGGTCGAATGGACTGGGCGAAAGCCAGCTTGATGGGAGGCTAAAAGATGATTTTCCTCTATATAGGTTGACAAGCACAAAGTAATGTGGCTCTCGAGGATCTTACTTAAGTAAGGGAGCAAAGAAATGGGTCTGAAATTACCCGGAAGGGTGGGGTCAGAGCCTGTTTTTTTTAGAATGGGGATGACTGCAGCTGATTTAAACAGTGAGGGAACTATACCTAGGGAAATAGATGAATTAAGGAGGGATAGAGGGGGGTCAGGGCAGGTAGAGAACAACTCCCTTAGGATGCGAGCTGGACCACAGTCAGCCGGGGAGCCTGACTTGACCTTCCCAAGAAGGGCGAGGAAGGATTCCTGCGAGATGAGAGAAAAATGGTTGAAGGAGGAGAGCAAAGGGGGAAGGTGGCAGTGGGAAGAAGGGAAGAGGAGGGGGGATATTCTGTTTAATATTAGAAATCTTCTCGAGAAAGAAGTCGTTCAGGGAAAGGCAAAGAGATTGGGAAGGGATGAGATTGGGGTTAACTCTGTCGGATGCGCTCAGGTTGTGGACAATGGAGAAAATCTCCTTAGATTTGTTGGCTGCTGTCAGGATTTTACCTGAAAAGTATTCCAGTTTAGTTGAGAGAATAGCTCTCTTGTAGTTCTTGAGAAGAGATCTGTAGCGGTCCCTCAGGAGGGGACAGGGGGGCCTGTCAATGACTGAAAGTTCAATGGAGAAGGAGATGATCGAATGATCCGACCAAGTACAGGGAAGAGTAGGAGATATGGTTCAGCCGGCCGACCATATCTGATCGAGAGTATGACCACAAACATGAGTCGGGCATGAATGTGGGAGGTGAAATTAAAGCATCGGAGAGTGTCAAGTCTTTAGAGGTCTGATCTTCCCTAGGGTCACCAGGCCAATAGTTGAAGTCACCCAGAAGGAGAACAGATGAATTGTTAATTGCAAGAGTGGCCAACAGATCTTGTAGAGCGGGCACGAAGTGAGGCATGGTTTGGCGGGTCGGTATAAAAGGACAATAGTAAGGGGAGCTAAAAGGTTAGTTGAGCGGGCAACTAAGAGGTCCACATTGGGTATAGGAGGGTGAGAAGGTAGGCAGAGGCCGAAGACGGCAAGGGAGAGGGGGGGAATTGAAGAACATACCGGGTGAGGGACAGTCTTGGGCTTAAGTGGTGAGGCAGTGGTAGGAGCGGGGTAAAGGATAAGAATTCCAAGGGATGCTATACGTTCCAGAGTAGAAGGGCAAATGGACCAATTGCCCTGATGAGCAAGGAGCTGCGCAGAAGTGCACATAATAAAAGGCACAGGGTCAGTGGCCCCTGGTCCCGGTCGGTCGCGGACGGGCGCAGACGGGCTCACCTTTGGGATAGTGGTATTGTATTCCTGAATGTCTATATTTGAATAGAGGGGGTTCTAGAGTTTTTCAAGGAGTGCCATTTCTTAAGTTTTAGTTTTCAAATATATTTAAAAACATCTATCCTAGTCTCTGGCAGTAGCGGTCGGCAGTAGGTGTTTCTATAGGGCGGTGACGTGGGCAGGAGGAGGGGCAGGGTGGGGGGAAATAATGTATGGATTACGGAGTTTTACAGGTAAGTAAACATTTAAATACATAAAACGAATTTCGTTGCGCACACTGCATCACCAAATGTGATGCAGTGTGCGCAACGAAATTCGTTTTATGTATTTAAATGTTTACTTACCTGTAAAACTCCGTAATCCATACATTATTTCCCCCCACCCTGCCCCTCCTCCTGCCCACGTCACCGCCCTATAGAAACACCTACTGCCGACCGCTACTGGTCTCTGGATAACTGAAAGGGCAGAAAGAGAGTCCATAGCAGAGTGTTCTTTTTTCAAGTCGTGCCAGTGGTCTATTGGATACGTTCACAATAGTTCTCTGTACCATTTCATCATCTATTATTGTTGTTTCTTTGGTGTTGACTTGCTTCCCACTAGTCCTCTTCCTCATACTTTGCCTCTTCTGGTATAGATGTAGGTCTTGGTTTCTTCTCCGCTTGCTTCGTCTTGACTTCTTCCTCGGCCTCTCCCTCGCTGTCCTCGTCCTCTGCCCTGTGACTTTGGAAGTGGTGTCGTTCTTGGAGTTTGTCGCCCCGGTCTCAAGAGACGATACTCCTCTAAAAAAGTAGTCAGACCTTTCATTGTTGATCTTCTTGTCGGTAGTTGGTCTTTACCCTCTGTTAATAGGGTCTCAGCATCACTACTGGTCATTGATTCATTCTCGCTAGTCGCTGTTGCTGTGCCTTCTATCTCCTCTCCTGCTTTTAGTTTCTTGTACATATGGCCATACTTATGGCTGAATGTTAAAATCCAGCCACTTTCATATTCCATGCAATCAGGGGGAAGTTTTCTTTGTTTACGTGCCTTTATGTCTTCTTCATATGTCTTGAGTCATACTTTAAGATCTGTGAGGATTTTTTAGATCATTTCTTGTTCTTTATGTCCTTTCAGATCGTCTTCCACGGTTTTGATATTTTTTTAATCTGTTCCCTATCTTCCCACACATATTTAACTAAAATGGTTAGCATATTTTTGGAACTCTGGGCAGAGTTTTCCACCCATTCTTCAAGCATTCTAGGATTACGGGACCATGCCCTTGTCCAAGTAATTTTGCAACAATATTGCTTCCCACCACTTTGATATCTTGGAGCGTTTAAGCTTCTCTAGCTTCGTAAGATTGTCATGCAAGGTAGTGTCTCTAGAGATTTCTAGAAAGTCTGGGTTTTGTTTGGTGCTCTAGCAAACAAGCTCTGGGCAGCTACCTGTCTTTCTGATTCTTCATCCATTTGTTGCTGGTCTGAGTACCAGGCCTGTATCTCACTTCCACGCGAGTGGGAATGCAGGGGAACCTTGTGTGGTAGTTGCCGTAACTGGAAAGGTATTGTAAAATCCCCTCCTTTGATAAGGAATTCCTATTGCCACTTGATCATGCGGTATGATTGTGTATTGCAAGTTCATACACGTTGCAAGTGTGGATCGGATAAAATATGCAGTGATGCTTCCAGATATTGAATGTCTTTGTTTTTCACTTATATCTTGGTGAACGCTTTCATTGTAGATAAGCGTAAGTGCCCGTACACTGTATCTGGGAAAAAGAAAGTGATGACAGGTAGGGTGATCGCTATGAAATTAGATCGGGTTTAAAAAGGATCTAAAACTCCAATTCGTCTAAGCGTTTCAGCGATGTGACCGTCATATGGTCATGGGCTTGCTTCTTCCTTTCAGAGCCTTGAAATGGACTCTGTCGGGTTAACCGGGTGTTTAGGAGGACTCTGCACATCCTCCGATCTGTATTAATCTTCCCTCCCATCCTCAGGACTTGGTCCACTCACCTCTGGGCTGTAGGGGGCCTCAGGTTGCTCCTCCTGGTATCCATGCTTCCTTATCGATGTCTGATTGCGATGCTTTAAGTGGCCGGTTGCCAGGGAGGGGCATCCATTAAATTCCAAATGGCTTGATTGCTCTGAATGCTCCTTCCTGCCCCTTCAGCCCATGAGTAGGTGGTGCAAAAGGCCAGCGAAGCCCACTGGACAAGTAGAATTCCTTTCTGAAAAAAGTGATCGCACTCTCAGAATAATTGCAATACTAAGGCTTTTATTTGTCAGTAACATGTTTTGACTGTCCAAGCAGTCTTGCTCCCACACAGGTGTGTCAGGACAGCGTCAGTTTTGAATACACAGTCATGAAAATAAACATAGGACAATCACGTATGTTAAATCGATGAATGATACAAGTCAAGTCACAGTTGCATCCATTTTGAAATGGGGTGGCATAGTGAGCAAAATAACGATGGATTAACCCCAGATCTGTGACTGGGGTGAATGTTTTGCCATTGTGCAACATTCTGTCCATCATCTTGTTTGTTTTGCTGTTCACCCTATGGTTTTATACACATTAGACAATATTTCTTTCATAAAGAAAGCTTCTCATGATTCTGAATATTGCAGTTAGTTGATATGTGTGAGAGAGGGTAATTGTACTCATTACTCTCTAAACTCATGCTATCATGTAAACACGTCCTATATCTACGTACGTTCCATCTCGTAGTAATTCAACAGTCACTTGTCATTGCAAACTCTCCAGTTTATGGTATGCATCTGTTTCTGGCAATTTATACCAGGCGCACTAGCTAAGTTACCTGTTGAGATGGAGATGCCAGTTTACAAACACTACATTCTCAGCAGGTATATTGACCCATGACTGCAGGTTGTCCAGGCGATGTCTGAAGAGGCCTATTTCTCACCCAGGAATGTACCAGCCACTCCCTAAGAGTAGAAGCACGGAGATAGTCAAACCTAGGGTGAGGCCCATTCTGTAACAAATTCCAATTATTTTAGTTGATCTGGCAAATCTTAGAGGCCAGGGGCTAAAATGTCATGACTACAGTTCTACATTCTGACTTTTGTTTAGGATGTTTCTTCAGCAGAGCTGAGTGTGGCGTGTTCAGGGCTCACTTATGGGCTCTATTGATAACTTGATAATATGGTCTCTGCTTCAGATTACCTTGTAACATCAAAGATTGTTTAACAAATGTCTTTGTCTCGACCAGTTCTTCCAATATCTGAACAATTGACCAACAGGTAGCTTGCCGCTTTTGGATAATAGGAGCTGCAGTGCAGTAGGGGGTACTCGCAATTGTGGTATTGGTAGTCTTCTTTCTCCAAATGGGAACATTTAATGGTGATATAAGGGTCTCGCTATGTAATGGGTTCACCTGTATTGTTCCCCGTAAAGTGATAATGAGGATTCAGCCACCTTAAATACCCCAACAACTCCACTTAGATCCAGTTCACACAGAGAGCACATCATCAATATATTGTTTCCAGAGAGCCATGTTTGAACAATATCGATAGGAATGGTGATAGATAAAGTTAATTTAGAACAATCAAGCATATATGCTTGCAAACTGGGTGCAAATATTGCACTCAGAGAAGTGCTGGATACCAGCATGTATTTTTGATCTTTAAATTTAAAGAAGTTGTGGGTTAATGCCAGCTTGATGCACTAATGTTTGAATGACTGTGGGATATCATAGAACTATTCCTGAGCTGCCAATGCCCTTACTGTAGCCACCAGAGTTGCATCCTGCGTGTGATACTTCTTTACAGTGATTAAGTATATTGAAGGCTACTAACAGAGGTGTTGAGATCGAATGTCAAATCCTGCAACAGATGTAAGACATCGGAGGTGCCCTTATTATATGCCAGTTGATTTATGGCACTCTCCCTTAGAATAAATCAGCAGATTGTGAAAATGGCTCCATGCCAGATTTTATTCCAGACGCAATTGATTCGCCAAGAAGGCAACATAGGTATATGAATTTCCAACAGCACATAGAAAGTCAAAGTCTGAGGATCAATAATAATCAAAAAATGTCTTTCCTTCTTTGTGAGCCGCTGTTTTTACAATGCATCATCAACCATCTCTTTGATGGTAAGCTTTAATTCCTAGGCTAGACCTTTTGCCATAATTGGTTCTCATACTCAATAGTCTGTGTACTTCAGCTTTATAATCCTGGATGTTCATATCAACTACAATACAACACCTGGATACCTTCACAGAGATTAGATGTGCTCTATAAAACCTGTTTGATTGTTGAATACTATGGTTATCCTACAAAGATTTTATGACATGCTTTTCTTCTCGTGAAATATTTTGGAAGACTCGGAGGTCGGATTTTCAAGAATAGAGACAGGCTAGAAAACCTATCGTTCAAACAGCACCACATCAGGTACCAATGCCGAAACAAAAGTAGAGAGATTTCTAAGATCAGTGTTAAACACCAAACTAGTTCTGGTTTGTCATAGGAAAATGTTTGCAATTTTAACTTCTGCATTGTACCCTGAAATTCCAACCGGACTTTGAAAGGATCATGTGTGGGAGTAGGGGTGAGTCCCAGTCCCCTATTGATAACCCGTTTTTGAATTCCAGTGAGTACATAGGTAGACAGATTGAATATGTAAGAAAGTACTGTTCCTGACCTTTGACCCTTGTGATTCAGGGTAATTTTCCGTGCCATTGTTGGTCCAAGTGACTTCTTTCTCCTCCCTCATCTGGTGCCTCTCTCGTCTTAACCTAAAAGTGATAACAATGTAAACCCCAATTATTCTGATTGACAGTGTTGGGGTGCAAAGTGAGCATGTTGAGTAGATGAAGTGGAGGTTTGTTCGGTAGTTTGAACCCATTTTTACTACTTGTGTTATTGAAGATCCAATTCTGCGGAGTGCAATCTTTGTTGCTCAAAGACGATTTATCGTGATGTAATGAACCATTGGTAGGTCTCTAAGTAGAGAAAGGCCCATTCATGAGAGAACTACTCTAAGTTCCTCCTTAATCCCTGTAACTTTTGAATACCAATGTAGGTTTTGCATTAGCCAAGGCCTTGTAGGATTCTGGCTGGGCGCTCTTTGGCATCTGTGATGGTGGTATCTTCCTGGTTTCCATCATCTCTTTCTCTTGACAAATGATCTCCTTCAGAAGATCATCACTAAAATGCTTTGCTTTTATTTTTTTAAGTTTCCGTTTTTTGGAAAACAAACAGAACAGACATGAAGAAACAGTTAAAATGATAAAACCATACATTTTATAAGATAAAAATATAAACTGCTAAAAGTATTGCAAAATATATAAGAACAAAGTAGAAATGCAATCAAATGATATGAATAGAAATAACATCGTAAGCATAACAATACCTGCAAATGAGAACATTATACAATATATCAATCAAAAGACAATTGGTAATTAGCCAGATAAATGGTAAAAGGCAATGGGAGAACTCAAGGTGGTTTCTGTACTTCAGCTGATCTAGTCTTAGAAGTAGTGGTTAAGGAAGCAACTAAAGATAAATAATTGGCTAGGGGGAACCAGAGGAGATCTCTTTTGATTGCCAGTGAAATGAGAGAAACATAATTAGTGTCTAGCCGATGATGGAAACAAACCGCATTCCATCAAGAATGAAAAGCCACATTGTTAGCCTGTTTCCAATTGGAGGTGATGAGATGAAAGGCAATAGCTATCAAAAGGTCTAGGAGCTTATATTGTTGTGAAGATTGAGGCCAGAGAGGAGAAAGAGAAGCCGGGAAGATGTGAGTAACGGAGAAGGGAATGTAGACTTTAAAAACTTTCTGATTTTGGGACCATACAAGTTTCCAAAACTGGAGTATAGGAGGGCATTCAAATAGCATATGTTTTAAATCAACAGTTGAGCACGAGCAAGACCAACAAGTAGAGGGAGTGTCTGATGAAAAAGTTGACAGAATCAATGGAGTGAATAAAATCTCATTATGAATGAAAAAAACGGTTTGCGTGGTATTAGCGGCTCTAGAGGTCTTATGAATCTTTGACCAAATCTTGTCCCAAAGAGGAACAGTCCAATCCTGAGAATGATCTTTATCCCAGGCTATCTCAATTTTCGTTTTGGGTCTGTTTAAGGAAAGTTGAAAGGATTTATAGTGAAAAAAAGCAGACGGAGAGTGATCCGATGCAGAGGATACAGTGTGAGATATAGTGGGGATATCATTAGTAATGGGTAAGGATTGAAGGTATTGAACAAGAATGGGACAAAGCAAATTATACTGTGAACGAGAAGACGAAGATAAGGAACATTGAGATTGGAGATCAGAGAAGGAAAGAGGTTGATTATTAGAATGAAGTTGAGAAATCCATTGCAGGCCTTGGGAATACCAAGACATCCAGTATATGGAATGATTACGGATCTGGAGATGTTTATTATGCCAAATAGGCTGTAGATGAGTGGAATTGATAGAGGGATAAGAGGAGGACATAAAAGGGATAAGGAGATTATGAGAGTGGGAAATAACAGGGTTGCGAAGAGAAGTCATATTGGATGTAAAAAAAGGATATCCCGGAACTCAAAGAGAGTAAGAAATAAAGATTCTATAATTAGCAGGAGAGGAGGATAAAAGGTAAGATCAGTAGAAATCCGGCGGGCAGCCTGTTTCAAAGAGAAAGCGCGATGATAACTTTTGAAATCAGGCAATCGAAGTCCACCATTAGATTTATCCTTCTTCAGGGCAGCGAGATCTATACGAGAACGTTTGCCTTTCCACATAAATTTAAGTAGGGTAGAATCAATCCTCCTAAAATAATGATCAGGAATATAAATAGGAATAATTGAGATAGTATATAATGTAAGTGGTGATAACATCATTTTAATTGAATCAAGACAACCCCACCAAGATAGAAACACAGGGTTCCATCAGGTAATGGGCGCATTTAATTTTTTGGTTATATAATCAAAGTTTATTTTAAGAGTGTGAGACAAGAGAGGAGCGAACCAAATTCCCAAATATTTAATCTTAGATGGTTGCAAAGAGAAACCAGAATGTTCAAAGATATGTTTTTGGAATAAGGGATTTAAAGGTAGAATTTCACACTTGTCAACGTTAAGACCATACCCAGAAACTTTAGAGAAAGAAGAAACCTGTTGAAGAAAGAAAGAAGAAGAGGATTGAGGATCAGAACAGCATAAAAGAATATCCTCAGCGAAAACTGAAAGCTTAACTTGTTGGGAACTGAAAAGGAAACCAGAGATATTATCGTCTTGTCGAATCTTGGTGAGAAAGGGTTCTAAAGCTAAAACAAATTATAAAGGGAGCAGCGGACAACCTTGTCTGACATCTCTGTGCAATGAAAAATAATCTGAAACCATACCATTAACAAATATTAATGCCTGAGGATCAGAATAAAGTAAGGAGATAAAAGAAATAAATGTAGGTAGGAGACTTGTCCATTTGAGAGCATTGAACATAAAATCCCAGCTAATCCTAACAAATGCTTTCTCCGCATCCAAAGAGATAGCGGCCAGAGGATGATTTAGTGAAGAAGATTTAACCAGAACATTGAAAAAGATGAGTGAATTCTAGGAAGAAAGTCTTCCTTTAACAAAACCTGATTGTTCAGGGCCAATTAAGTCAGTTAAAAGTGGATCCATCCTAAGAGCCAAAATCTTGGCAACAATCTTACAGTTAGTATTTACCAAAGAAATAGGACGATAATTCTTGCATAAAGAATGATCTTTATCTTCTTTAGGGATTAAACAAATCAAGGCTTCTTGAAACGTGCCACGTGAAGAACCTGAGTCAAGAAAGGATTGAAATAAAAGTAAAAGATTTGGTACGAGAAGTGAAGCAAAATGATTGTAAAATTCAATGACAAATCCATCAGGACCAGGTGCTTTTCCACGACGTAAAACCGAAACCGCATATGAGATTTCTGCAAGCGAGATGTCAGATTCCAAGGGCCCAAAATCAACATGGTTGGAAGGAGGTGAAGGTATAGATCGAAAATAGGAAAGAAGATCAATCAAGTCTGGAGTAGTTTCAGGATTATAAAGATTTTTGTAGAAAGCGACAATCTCATTTAGAATATCCTTGCCTTTAAATAAAGAAACAACAGTGGGACCTTGAATAGATTCAATTTTTGTTCGTTCTTTTCGTACCTTCAAATAATTGGCTAGTGGTTTTCCCTTTTAATTCTGACCTCCATAATAGCGGGAGTTACATTTTAATAAAACATTTAAGTCCGCGTCCGTGGTTAACATATTGAAAGTAAATTTGGCATCAATAAGGTCCTTAAGAGAGGATTCAGTATTGGAGTGATAATATGTATATTCAAGGTGTTTGATTTTATTGAGAAGTTGAGCCGATTTAGCTTCCATAAGTTTTTTATTCTGTGAGACAAAATTGATGATAAAACCTCTAGCAGCCGCATTGAAATAATCCCACATCATAACAAAAGGGGAATCAGGGGTATGATTAATCATAAAAACCTCAGTGGCAAAAGCATTGAATTTGGTTAAAAAAACGGGATCAAGGAGTAAAGAATTATTAAATCTCCATCTTCCTGGGTGGGGAGAAAAGGGAATGAGATCAATATCAACGTGAACAGGAGCGTGATCTGAAATTAAAATGGAGCCAATGTCAGAGTGAGTGGCATGTTGAGCTAAAGATTTACTTAGAAAAAGATAATCTATACGGGATTCGGAGTGATGGGAAGGAGAATAATAACTATAGTCTCTAAGGTCGGGGTGGCATAATCTCTATTGTGTTTTTATCTAGGAACCTGAATCAATATTACCATTTTATGCCCTTACATAGCCCTTACATAGCTATAATCAATACATATCCCTATAATGGCATATTAATCAGATCCATATTTCAGTAAATCACCCTTGCAGCCCAAGGCATGGCAAAAGCTACTTCCTTAGATTCCTAGAAACAACAACGAGTTCTTTCAACACACCAAACCTCCAGCAACCTGGGAAATCCCCGCTTGCTTTGTTTTGATTTGTAATAGAATTCCTGCGAGCACTGTAAGAACCGCCAGTTCTTAGTGACATCTTTATTGACGTCTTATGTCCAAACCTTACGTCAAACTCGGCACCTTTCAGGTATAAATATACCAACATTGCCTTAAGCAAACACACAGTGGTGGTTTTGGAGCAGAGCAGCTAATCTACTTGCCGAGAGCCCAGCAGACGCGGGGAGCCCACGGACACTGCCCCTCCTCTTTGACGCTCTGAGAAAGACGCTGTCTTTTCTCCTGCCGAGAAAATCCAGCCTACCCTTGCGGGTGACTGGGATATCGAGTCCTGAGAGAGCGATACCAGACCTCCTACATTCTATTCCCAAGGTACAGTGCTGACTAAACCCTTAGAGAGAATTCTTGAGTCAGATTCTTGGCAAAACCAACTTAACTTAAACTGCTACTTACTTACTCCTTCCCACGTATTAGGCTTAGGTCAGGTACACCGGGGTAGGCGTATTTTAGAAGCACCAGTTGAGCAAGTTAGCCAATGTAAATATGTATGTATATATTTTATCCATTTTATCCATTTTAAAGTGTCTTATGGCTAAGAAACCATATCAATGCTTTTACAGTATTATTTCATAATACTCCTTTTACTGTACGTACTTTACTTTACATTAAGTATTGCAATTGTGGCAATTAATTTCTCTTGCATGAGAAGGAAGACTGCTCAATAAATAATACCTTTTATTGAAAACGCCTGTCTCTCTATTCTCTGCACTCTGGTGAAACTAAGAATGCACATCTGACTGAGTGAAATAGCTGTCTATTGTTTTCACACGACTCTAGAGATTTACTCTTATTCTGAGGAAGCAAAGTTGTCATGTTTATGCAGTTGTCGGAAGCTGAATCCCTTCTTGTCTGAGCCAAGGAAGCTGATCCCTTCCTATGCAGTCAAGAAAGTTTCCAGTGACCTCTGAGCTAGCTGGCGTAAACCTAAATTAAGTCTAACATAGTCAGTAGAGACCTAGATGACCTCAGTCCTATGTCTACACTGCTGTTTATGTTATCCCCTTGAGTGCACTTCCTCTAAGCAGTTTACAGAATCACTTCAATCCTTGAATTTTGTTTCTCACATACAAGTCCCCACGCACATACACGGACATATGCTAGACCAGATCTGGTCTCTTAACATTTCCGTTTCTTCTATGTCCGTGTCCCCATGTCCCTGGTCAGATCACGCTCTAATCTCCTTCTCCCTCCACCTTAACCCTGTAGCAAAGGTCCCGCTTGCTAAAAACACCTGGGCGCGGAATTGGAACCGTGTCGACCTCCCTTTGTTATCATCTTCCCTCCTGAACTCTTCACCTAACCTGGCGGGCTTATCTTCCTCATCTCAAGCCACCTCCATTAACATCTGGCTTGCTGGAGGCTGTGACTTGGTAGCCCCCCTACGTCGGATTTCAACTAGACGGCCTAAGGAGTCAAATCGGTGGTTCAGTGAAGATCTGAAGGCAAAAAAGCTGACCCTTTGGCGGGCTGAGAGGCAATGGAGAAGGGACTATTGTCCTTTACTGAAAACCCATTACACCACACTATTAGGTGACTATAAAAGAGCCATACTAGGCGCCAAAACTGCCTACTTCTCAGCAAAAATTTTGGTGGCGGAGAATAAACCCAGGGAGATTTTCACAATTATTCACGACCTGGCCTTCTCTGACAGGGCTACACTTAAACCTCCCCCTACCCAGTCCTTATGTGACTCTTTGAATTCTTATTTTTTGGAAAAAATTATTAACATCAAAGCCAATATTCCACTCCCCTCCCTTACTTTTGTTGAACCCCTTCCCCCGACTGCCCAGTGCGGCCTTTCTTCGATCCCCCCTCTCACCGAAGAAGTGTTCTTGGCAATACTTCCTAAAGTAAAGTCAGGCTCCCCGGCGGACATTTGCCCGGCCCATATTCTCCAACAGATTTACTCTGTCTGCACTAAGCCCCCGATTACTTTTCTTAACAGTTCCCTTGCCCAGGGGGTTGTGATCCCAGCACTTAAATCTGCCACAATAGTGCCTATCCTGAAGAAGCCTGGTACGGATCCTTCCGCCCCGGCTAACTATCGCCCTATTTCACTGTTGCCCTATTTGGGCAAGGTGCTTGAGCGCCAGGTAACATCGGTACTCAGCGCCCATGTAGAAGTGAATGGGGGCCTAGCGTTTCGCCAGGCAGGCTTGCGGCCTAGGCACTCCACCGAGTCCGTCGTGGTGTCGGTCCTGGACAACCTCAGGGAGGGCATGGACCAAAACAAACACCAGGCCCTGGTGCTCCTCGATCTCTCCGCCGCTTTTGACACGGTGGACCATTCCATCTTGCTTTCACATGTCAGAGCGGCGGGAATCGGGGGCTCGGCCTTGGTCTGGCTATCGTCCTTCCTCAGGGACCGCACCCAGGCGGTCCGGTTGGGGGATTTCTCGGCCACCCCACTTAAGGTCACATGTGGTGTTCCCCAGGGTTCTTCTCTCTCTTCTCTTTTGTTCAATCTTTATATCTATCGCCTAATCTTTGCGCTCCAGCAGCTGGAGGTCACCGTTTATAACTATGCGGATGACCTCCAGCTCATTCTATTTCCGACTTTCAGACTACTATGATTTTTATTAGGGACTGGATGAACCACAACCATCTGAAGTTGAACCCGGATAAAACTGAGTTGGTTCTCACGGGTGGTTCTTCCAGTCCCTGGAACTCTTTATTTTGGCCTTCTTCCTTTGGTCCCCTCCCACTCCCTCTCCCTCAGTCAAGACCTTAGGCATCCAAATTAAAAGGCCGCAGCACTGAAACCGCGATGCTGAACATCATAGATGACATCCACGGATCTCTTGACGCTGACAAGTGCTGCCTCCTCATACTCCTTGATCTCTCAGCAGCGTTCGACACGGTGGACCACAAGCTCCTCATCAGGACTCTTCAAGAAAGAGCCGGCCTTGGCGAAGTAGTTCTCAAGTGGTTTTCCTCCTTTTTACATAACCGTTCGCAATTAATAAAAATCAAGAACTTCACCTCCGATACCCAGCAAGTCAACAAGGGTGTCCCTCAAGGATCAGTGCTCTCCCCCCAGCTCTTTAACATCTACATGGAACCACTCGCCAAGTTACTCAGGAACGCCAACATCCACTTCCACCTGTACGCGGATGACACGCAGATTTACCTGGAAACCTCCTCTCTCAAAGACATCCACAGACTCAATGATGTCCTAAATGAAGTGCAAGACTGGCTGACAAATAATCACCTGAAACTCAACCCCGATAAGACAGAAACACTCCTCATCTCAAACAAAGAAGATAACCCTCAAATCACCGAGTGGCTAAAGTCGATCGATGCTCTCAAAGGTAACCTCACGCTAGCCGACTCTGTTAAATCCCTGGGCTTCACCCTAGACCCCAAACTAACCCTGACAAACCACATCAAGAACTCAGCGAAAAGCGCATTCTTCAACCTCAGACTTTTGAACAAAATTAAACCTTACATTCCCAACAAGGACCTCAAACTAGCCACGCATTCTCTAGTTTTATCAAGACTGGACTATGGGAACTCAATCCTAACAGGCATCCCCAAATCGCACCTGGCACCACTAAAAACAACAAGCAAGAATGATCACAGGCTTCAAAAAATATGACCACATCTCCCCGGCACTCAAAGAACTCGAATGGCTCCCTGCGGAAATGCGAAGTACCTTCAGAGCGGCCTGCCTAACCCACAAGGCCCTCCACACCGGCAAACCGGAATACCTAGCTAACAAGCTCAAAAAAGCAGGCCAAGCCAGAAATCTGAGAAGCTCTAACTCCCTGCTGCTCATCCTACCAAAAACCAGAAGAAAGAGAACTGCGGACTGCTCTTTCTCAGGAAATGCCCCCAAATTATGGAACGCCATCCCCCCGCACATCAGAACTCTACCGTCCTATGCAGAATTCAAGAGCCAACTTAAATCCTTGTGCCTTATCCGCTCCCTTGGTTGTGGATAACTTGGAGCTGCAAACATCTCAGAATCCTTGCGGTAATGTTGAATCCAGCACCAGAAAGCCCTGCTGTCCGAACTTTTCTTCTCTCCAAATTGTCGCTCGCCGATTGCTTTTATTGGGTTTGTCTCATGCTGTTCTCTTTTTCTTGTCCTCTACTGTGAAGCGCTCTGATACCTTCGGGTCTTGTTAGCGCTATAGAAAACTTCTAAATAAATAAATAAAATAAAATTAACAATCATCTTACCCTCCACTCACAAATTAGCTCTGTTGTTTCTTCCTGCTTTTCTTACTCTTCGCACTATTCGCGCTGTTTCTCGCTTCTTTTCTCCCCTGGCACTTAAACTGATGTCCGCCTTGGTGATCTCCCGGCTGGATTACGCTAATGCCGTGTACAACGGCATTCCAGCGTACAGCCTACGGAAGCTACAACTGGTCCTAAACCAGGCGGCCCGATTAGTGTACGGCCTTTCCCGCTCTCACCACTCAACCCCTTTATTGAAGGCGCTCCACTGGCTGCCTGCCAGGGAGCGATCCTTTTTCGAAACAGGTTGTATGGTCTTCCAGGCGCGCCAGGGCTCAGCTCCCGCCTTCATTGCCTCTTTGATAAGGGAGTACATCCCCGCTAGAGAGCTTCGTTCATCATCTCAATCACTTCTGCAGGTACCCCGCTACAAGCGCAAAAAGTGGGGAGGGGCCAACTTCTCTTTTTTGGCACCCTCTTTTTGGAACTCCCTCCCCGACCACCTACGGTTGGCCAAGCACTACCCTCTTTTCCGTAAAGACCTCAAAACTTTCCTATTCAATCAGGCCTTCCCTCTGTAAATTGCCCTCATATTTTTCTTTATTTGCACCAGCACCTATTGCCTCTCCTCTGCTATTTTAGCCTCCATAGCGCCAAGAAAACCGCATGGTGAATGTAGCGCTTTACAAGTATTTTAAATTCAAATTCTAATTCAGGGCCTATAGGGAAAATAGGAACTACACTACATTGCGCCCAACGTTTGGTAAGGCGATAAAACTAACGCAAGACGTTAGAGTAACTCAGTCGTGCTTTTTCACGCAGACTCTTTGGGCCCGATTCACAGAATGAACTTACTACTTTTGGCATTCACAGAATGCACTTACTACTTTTGGTATTCACAGAATGAACTTACTCATTTCGGTATTCACAGAAGTTAGGACTACTAACTTTTAGGACTCCTAAATGCCTTCTGTGAATACCGAAAGTCTTAAAAATAGGATTTTTCTCAATTTAGTAGTAGTAAAGTTAGGACTCCTAACTTTAGGATGCCTAAATGCCTTCTGTGAATACCGAAAGTCTTAAAATTAGGATTTTTCTCTATTTAGTAGTAGTAAAGTTAGGACTACTAACTTTACTACTACTAAATTGAGAAAAATCGTAATTTTAAGACTTTCGGTATTCACAGAAGGCATTTAGGCATCCTAAAGTTAGTAGTACTAACTTTACTACTACTAAATTGAGAAAAATCGTAATTTTAAGACTTTCGGTATTCACAGAAGGCATTTAGGCATCCTAAAGTTAGTAGTCCTAACTTTACTACTACTAAATTGAGAAAAATCGTAATTTTAAGACTTTCGGTATTCACAGAAGGCATTTAGGCGTCCTAAAGTTAGTAGTCCTAACTTTACTACTACTAAATAGAGAAAAATCGTAATTTTAAGACTTTCGGTATTCACAGAAGGCATTTAGGCATCCTAAAGTTAGGAGTCCTAACTTTACTACTACTAAATAGAGAAAAATCCTAATTTTAAGACTTTCGGTATTCACAGAAGGCATTTAGGAGTCCTAAAGTTAGTAGTCCTAACTTCTGTGAATACCAAAATGAGTAAGTTCATTCTGTGAATACCAAAAGTAGTAAGTGCATTCTGTGAATGCCAAAAGTAGTAAGTTCATTCTGTGAATCGGGCCCTTTTTTCCAGTAAATACTCCAATAGACGTCTGGAGTGGGTGAAAGGTTAAAATCCGCCGGAACTTAGTAGGAACAGATTCCTATGTAGAGTTTTTGATTTAGTCAACGTTGAAGGATAGAGTGTTCCAAAATATTGTGCACCTAATCTTTTGTTTCCTTGGAAACCTGCTCTGCAAACTTTCATTAAAACAATGTCAAATAACGGCGACAACAACGAAACCGATGAAGCGGCAGTAGATGCGAATCAACAGGGTTTCGATGTTACAGGGTTTAATGAAAATGATCCGGGTGCAATTATCATCCCGGCAAACATAAGAGAAACTATACCTTTAAAACTTATAGAAAACGGACTGACATCACGAGGTGGTACAGTCATTTTCGTGATAGAGGCACACGAGTATCGGCAGACAGAGGTATTCTATTCATGGATAAACTTTCCAGCGGCAAACGGTACAACACACGAATTCCACTATTACAAAATAGAGGAACCTCTGGATGAATACACTCCTTTCGAGGATGTGGAAATTCAACTAAATTACCAAGAGCACCTGCTCTGGTTTAAAGGCGCCCTAAAACATAATGATCACATCACCAGGCTCGGTCCACTAGGTAGACCAGGAGCAACATGGCCGGTTCTAGCCAGCTACACACCACATCCTGATATTGATAAAATGTCAGACAAGGAACTTTTAGCCCAGCTAAAATTACTAATTAAAATTCATAGACAATTAGTCCAATATGTAATGCGGACTGCAACAGTCCAACCAGCTGTTAACCTTCCACAGCTGACCCCTCATCAGGGGAACACAAATAAAATTACACCACAGAACATACAATCATGTCTTGGTAAAACACCCGCAAAACGGGAACAAATTCCATTCTGGCTAGCACAGACAATAACTCAAATAGAGGCAGTATTCCCAAATACTACCCCTAGTGAGAAACACAGAATTCTGACTATCTGCCTTCAAATGGGGTTCGCACCACATGTGGAGGACTGTGACACTTGGGGCACAGTCTTTGCTTCCATTTATACAAAAACACATGGTGTTCCGTCTCTGGCGGTGATACCAGATGTGCTAAGACAGATTCAAAAGGAATACGGTCCAGAACCTGCTTTAACGCTTGGTATGAAATTACTGAAAGACTTCAAGCAGGTCTCGGCTATATTATTAGCCAACATAAAAGGAGAAGCAGCATCTGTGGGGATCCGCCAAAAATTGAAAGAAACAGATATAGCAGACCAGCCAACTGAACTTGCCAGAATCAAAGATAAATCCTATGAAGAACTAGGTAGAGATAGTTTGGGTGGGAAACCAGTAAAACCCCAACTACTTGAAAGTCCTGAAAAGATATTTATTAAAAATAATCTAAACACTCCTAAAAAGAGCTGGGATGGAAATGAACAATCCACTCCCACAGAAAAAAGATTCCAGTCCAGAGGAAGGTCTCCTCAGCGGAGGGAAAGAGCTCCGAACCGAGAACACCAGTCTCCCCAAAGAGAGCCCTCTGAGAAAAGATACAACCTTAGAAATAGGGATAATTTGAAAAAGCCTGATAGATATCAAGATATTGATACACGCCCCTCTCGATCTTTTTCGCAGAAACCGGAAAGAAGAGGACGGTCAGAACACAGGGAAGAGCACGTCAAGTCCAAAGACAAGGAACCTGCTCAAAGTAAAAAATTACAATTTCCAAAAAAGATGGTAGCGAGTATTAAAATAATTGAACATGCCGAGAATACTGAGGACACAACTGAAAAACGGGGAGTGGGCACAGACAATGCTAGACAGCGCAGCAGAAGTCACCATAGCTCGCAAGATCCTGATGAATCATCTGGAGACAGTGGACACGAATGAATACATTAAGGTGGAAACTGCTGATACCAGAGTTAGCGAACCTCATAAAATATACAAAATAACATTGCGTATAGAGGGAGATAAGACTAGGAAGGTAAGGGGTCTGTTTTGTAATAACCTCTCAAAAGGCTATGACATCCTATTAGCTGAGAAAGACTGGCAACCAGAGTTTGTCAGGGAGTGCCCTCATGGCAAAGAAATGATTATGCCTGCCTTCTCAAATCATATTCCAATAAATAGAAAATACATATATGCCAGAAAATGGGCAGTAGCTCAAGCACCTGCATTATATAAGAATCATGTAGGATGGGATGAGGACTCTCCTCCTCACAAAATCCAGTTAAAAAGTCGACCAACTGCACAAAGGCAGTACCCAATTAAGCAAGAAGCTAAAAAACAGGTCAGGGAGATCCTAGATCAACTTGAATACCAAGGGGTGATTGAAACATGCACCTCTCAAATGAACAATCCTTTGTTTCCTGTCTCCAAACCAGACGATTCATATTGTCTAGTCTTGGCCTCAGACACCTTAACTCATGTTGCAAAATATTTGCGGTACAAAATTCGCACAGTGCGGCACTAATGAATAACATAGATCGGAAAAAAATACAAAACAACATTAGACATTTCTAATGTTTTTTTTGTGAAAACATCGCACCGGAAAGCAGGTATTTAACCGCTTTCTCAATAATGGGGTCACAGAAAAATTTCTGTTGACTCCCACAGGGATTCAAGAACAGCCCAGGATTATTCTCAGCAAGAGTAACAGAGTTACTACAAATGTATGATGATGAGGCATTATCTTATGTCGATGACAACTATCTCACAGACGACGACTTGGATACTCACTTGAAAAGAGTGAACACCATAATACTTGGGTTTGCAGCAGAGTGTTACTAAATCAACTTTAAAAAGTCACGAATTGCCCATCTAACTGTCTTATTTCTAGGCTATGAATTATCAAGTGAAGGCAAAAGCCTAGCAGACAACTTCTTAGAGAAGTGCGCTGTACTCCAAGCACCAAAAACGCTGAACTTACAATCGATACTAGGCTTCCTGAATTTCGGAAGAACTTACATTCTAAATTATGCAGAGAGGGTTAAACCTCTCTACGAATTAATAAAACCTGATTTCAAACCAATAAATTGGACTCAGAAACACACAGAAATTTTGAGATCTCTGCAAACAGACATGTTAGCTAAAACAAAATTAGAAATACGCGTCAATACACGCAACCTTGTAATCCGAGTCATCCCAGGAAGATGTGGATTCACGTACCTAACCTCTAATGAGGGAGAAGTGTGGCTCTCTGGTTAGAGGAGGCAGACCTGGAAGCAGAGGTCAGCCTGGGACCAGGGTTCAATTCCCGGCTCGGTGGGGTCTTGAGTCCTAAAATATCCATGGACTCGACAATTCTCGCTCCGGTGCCTACTCGGTTCACGGGTTCACACTCTGCGACTCTGGGCAATAGCTTGCTTAATCTCCACAATGGCCTCTCGCGGCGAAATGCCTGGCTTTAACCTTGCGGATACCCTGCCAGGGTTATCTCACAGGGGAATACCAGGACGGGTTACCTAAGCAAGCACTTAGGAACTGGTTGGTTATTTGCGCTATATAAATTCCTGTATATTTATATTTACATTTACATTCCAATAGCTTACAAATCACATTTGTACACATAAACAGAAAAAACATTCAGTCTTACAGAAAATACTGTGAAGGCGGTTCAGACGGCTGTAGCAAAAGAAAGAGCCCGAGCCCAAGGCAAAAGAATAACTTTTTTTACAGCAGAATCAGCCTTTGAGGCATTATTCAGCCCAGTTAATCTAAAAACGGTGGCACTAAATCCAAAATGGATACAGTGGGAAAATTCTCTTGCTGCAGAAGACGTGACATACTATTTTGTCCCGAAAATGAAAAAACGTAATGATTTGAAATATGAAGAAGAATATCCTCTGCCAATCGAAATTCTGCCTCTCCAACAGTACTCCTGTATAATCTATATGGACAGATTTGTACAGCATTACAATGTAGATGATAAATCCTACAATGCAGCCTGCACGATTGTTAAAGTTCGCTGGCTCTGCGGTAAATTCAGACTGAAAATAACAAAAACTGAATCACTAAGAAACTGTTCGGCTCAGCGAGCTGAAATCAGATCTTTAAAGATGGCGCTTGAAAATGCTGATCGTGAATTCCCGACACTAATAGTGTGCGATTCGCATTTTTGCATCAAATCTTACAATAATGATTTGCAGAACTGGGTTAAAAACGATTACAAAGATGACACAGGTGCCACAATCAAACATAAAATGCTTTGGAAACAAGTAGTTATTTTACAAAAAGAACTACAAAAGACTCATGTGATACACACACTGAGTCATCAACGTGATGGCGTTCACGTTGCAGGGAATTCATTGGCTTATACAGCCACAGCGGAAGCAAGTAAACCGGCTTCCGTAGCCACAAAAAAGCGTTCAGAAAAATACATAGACGGGGAAACCATGCTGGTGGTAAAAACGTCTTCAAAAGGCAACTGTGCAGCACTACCCATGAACTATCCACTCAAATATACATACGTAATTGACGCAAACTCCGTTCCTTTTGCTCAATTCCCTGGAGTGGGGGATAGAGTAATTCCAAGCATGAACAGGAGAGTCTTATTAGCAGACACACACATGGGTACAGGTCCGAGGCACAAACAGATGAAGGAATCTCTGACAGAATTACTATCAGAATACTGGTGGCCGGGGATGAGCCTGCAACATTATAAATTTGCAAAGAGCTGTCCAGACTGCAACAGAGATCGCAGTAACGAGCCAACCGGAGTATTGCCATGGCCATTTCTGTAGTTAGCATAAGGCTATCTATACGTAAAATCCAGCGTCCCATTAATTTCTTTTAAGACTAGATTCACTTAAAAATGTGGCCCCAGTGCTCGGCTGACGCCAGAACTGTTATAAAAGATTTGCGAGTCTATACCGGCACCTACGCAATTGCCATGCTTCATTCTGACCAGGGTCCTGCTTTTAGCTCTCGAGCTTATAAGGAGGCCATGACCAGCATGGGCATTGGGTTGCGGTACTCTTGTCCCTTCCATCCTGAGGAAAACGGGATTGTGGAAAGAAAAAACCGAGACATAAAGCAATCTATAACGGCAATGGTACTAGGTTCGTGTGATGGGTGGGTCCAGCCTTTAATAAGTGTCCAACGTAGTCTTAACAATCTGCCAAGAAATTCTCTAAAAAGTTTCAGCCCGTGCGAACTGTTGTTCAGAACTAGAATGTATATTCAGGATTTAGATAGTCAGACTTCAGTGGTAAAAGATAAGAAAAAATGCTTTGACATCAAAGATCGTTTGGCTGTTTTACAGGACTTAAATGAAACAAGAAAAGCCCTGAGCAACATAAAGTTAAAACAACAGCCAACAACCACTGAAGATACACCACCTGTTTCAGCAAGACCTGTCTGGATTCCAAAGATTGGGGATCTTGTCAGAGAGAAGATAGCGGTGAAGAAGGAATTTGGGCCTTCTTACAGAAAAGCAGTACCTGTCTTAGCTATCAACGGAACGAGATCAGTTGTACTACCGCCCCTTGCTGGTAAAAAGGAGAACTGAGTTGTATCCATCGACCTGGTAAAACTACAATCATGTGGCCAATAATAAGTAGTAGGCCCAGTGGACTCCCAAGAAATAGCAGAATACTAAAATTTGCTACAATCCAAGAGGTTCAAACTGAGAGACTAATCACATTTGATAAACCTGCAGTGGATACAAAAGGACTATGCAACAATGTCATGGAACGTGTGTCTCTTGAAACCCAAATTGAAACAGTTCGTCAAGAAACACCAGTCTACAACGATGTAGCCTCAGACTGTGCTAATGAAAGACAAATTAAAAAAGCAATCCCAACAATTGACAGAACTGCATCTGGCTACTTCATCCATTTCGATAACTTTTCTGAAGATCAAAGCGACCCTGAAGTAACGCCAGCAACAAAAACTTTTAAAGACAAAGTAACAGAACTCTTTCATCAACTCAAAGAAACCTATCTGAATGCACCATTGATTGAATTTTGGATTGTATTAGGCGTACTCATACTCCTACTCTGCCTAATTTTAGTTCTAATTTTAGGAAAATGTATTACAGTACAATGGACACAGCAAGTCAGAACATCAACTTGGTCCTAAAGCCACACAAGTCATCTCACATAGAGAAAAGAGAACTATCATCAGTGAATGTGACAGCAATTCCAATACCCGGAGGGGTAGTTTGGGACAAAACTGATTACGAAATCTATAGCCCTGTCGAACTCTTGAAATATCCTCATCAGTTTAAGGTTTCATTAAGTGACTTTGTAAAACCAACTACTTTCTCTGATGATTGGGACTTTGAAAGCATAAATAATATGTCAGATTTACTAATGTCAGCAAAATTTACAGAACATGATTATTTACAGGGTTCATCGAACTATGAACAGATGTATTGCTATAACCACTATGCACACCACTACTTGCATAAATCTGCTCAACCTAGAAATGTTTTTATATTTAATCAATGGGAACATTGTGCAACTCCACCTAAAAGCAGTTCGAAAACATTCTATGAGAAATTCTCATACTTCTCAGGGTTTAACACAAGTGATGCAGAAACATTTTATTATAAACTGTTAGATAAAACAGGGACAAAAACCATGCTGACAAATACTAAATTGATTTATTCGGAAACATTTTTTGAAAAAATGATTACATTTGGTTTTGATTTCTGGAAAAACAACATTGAAACAAAAACCATCGGGGGTACAAAAGAATGGCAGGTCCAAGGATTAGGAGCGTTATTTAGAGCCTGCATGATCCCAGAACAAATAATGTTCTTGAATGACACCATTCAACAAACTACCTGTCTTGGCCTAGCCAAGATCAAAGACTTAAACAAACCGTCTATTCCAAAGCCAATACCTGATAACACAACCACAGATATTGAGATAGACGTATCACAAATTTTACATCAAAACAGAACACATCCTGATTGGAAAAAGTGGTTCACTGGCCAACAGACACAAATAACTGTCAAGATAGATTCCTGAACAAAATACAGAAGTTAAAAATGACCAGACCAGACCCTAGATACTCACAGAGAAAACATCCAGGGATAGTAACAACATACAGTGTAGGGAAATTATGCCTTGAATGGCTACAGACATCCACACTGGCAGAAATTAAGCAACACTTGACTTTACTTAAAGACGGTGCTGACCCACTTGTGGGACACCCCCGCGCCGCACGGCCACCAGCTGCTGCGTGTGCCCTTTGCCCTGCCTCTACTGCCTCGCTGCCTGCCTCGCTGACGCTGACCACGCCCCCTCCTCCGAGCGGCGTGGTCCGTGCTCGCCTGCCGGCTGCCTTCGCTTTTCATTGTTTTTGCTCTTGTTTTTGCGCTCCATTTGTGCTTGTTTCTTAGTATTTTTGTGTTTACGTTTTCCTTCCTGTTTGCCTGCCTACCTCGCCGCCCTCCGCTCTCCCTCCCCGCTTCCCGCCACCGCCGATTACCCCGCCCCTTTTTCTCTTCTGTACCCTCCCCGCTCCCGCCTCCCAGCTGCTCCACCCACCCGCGCACTTGGCCTTATATGGAGACCGTGCGAACGCGCAGCGGTCACGCGCAGCGGGTGCGCCGATTGTGCGCCGAAGGCGCGCCAAAGGTAAGCCCGTCTGCGACCGGACCGCGCCCAGTGCCAGGACCCCTGGCCCACGAGGACCCCGACCTACCCGCCTGACGTACTCCGCCGCCACCCTCATCGCACTCAACACCGGCCGACTCCCAGATTGCCACCAAGCCTCACCACGACGCACCCACGGACCTTTCAGCTGCCACGCCTGCAAGTTCACCTGCACCCGGACCTGCCTCGCACCAGCACCCGCCAAGTCGAACACCAGCAGCACCCACCTCAAGTGCATCCTGCTCAACACCCGCTCCGTCCACAGACACGCCATCGAACTCTGGAACCTCCTAGACGCCACAGCCCCTGACGCCGCCTTCCTCACGGAGACCTGGATGAACGCCTCTTCAGCTCCCGACATCGCCATCGCTATCCCAGAGGGCTACAAGATCGTCCGGAGGGACCGCAACGCCAACCAGATGGGAGGAGGCATCGCCATCATCCACAGGAACACCATCCGTCTCACGACCAGCACCGACAACACCCTGACCACCGCCGAACACCTGCATTTCCAGATCCACACCGACCCGAAGACCACCCTCAGAGGCACCCTGATCTACCGACCCCCGGGACCACGCACACAATTCAGCGAGGACATCGCCGATTTCGTCAGCCCGCATGCCCTCCCCTCCGCTGACTACATCCTCCTGGGGGACCTCAACTTCCACCTGGAGAACAACAACGACCGCAACACCAGCTCCCTGCTCGACAACCTCGCCAATCTTGGACTCAAGCAGCTGGTGTCCACCCCCACCCACCTCGCCGGACACACTCTCGACGCAGTCTTCTCTTCCAGCACAGACATCGACTTCAGCCACGCCACAGAGCTTCAATGGACGGACCACAGCTGCGTCCACTTCACCTTCAAGAGAACGACGACCCACCACCACCAGCAACAGGCCGCCCGCAGAAGCTGGAACAAGATCACAGCAGACCAGCTCGCCACCTCCCTGAGCCAGCACCCTCCTGCCAGCTCAGCGAACCCCAGCCAGGCTGCCGACAACCTCACGAAGTGGATCAGCATCTGCGCGGACGAGCTCGCCCCGCTGAGGACCCCGCCCAGCAGACCCGGCAGCAAGAAAGCCCCATGGTTCACCGACAAACTCAAGAGCTCCAAGAAGAACTGCCGAGCCCTCGAGAAAGTCTGGAGAAGGGAACCTACACCGGACAACAGGACCACCTTCAAGCTGGCCACCCGGAAGCACCACCAGCTGATTCGCGCCGCCAAGAAAACTGCATTCAAGGACCGGCTGGACAACAACACACACAACGGCAAGGAACTCTTCAACATCGTGAAAGAGCTATCCAACCCCAGCGCAGGAAACAACGGCATCACCCCATCGCAAGACCTCTGCAACTCCCTCGCTTCATACTTCCACAACAAGATCGCAGACATACACAACAGCTTCAACAACCAACCAACGCACACCAAGACCGAACAACCACCCCCCACCACCACCCTCCATGCCTGGACCCCGATCAGCACCGAAGACACCATCCGCACGATGAACTCCATCCACTCCGGATCACCGACCGACCCCTGCCCTCACCACATCTTTAACAAGGCTGACGCTGTCATCGCACCCCACCTGCGAGACATCATCAACACATCCTTCGACACCGCCACCTTCCCTGAGAGCTGGAAGCACGCCGAACTTAGCGCTCTACTCAAGAAACCCACAGCGGACCCCACCGAACTCAAGAATTACCGCCCCATCTCGCTCCTCCCGTTTCCAGCCAAAGTCATCGAGAAGACCGTCAACAAGCAGATGGCCGCCTTCCTCGAGACGAATGGATCCCTCGACCCCTCACAGTCCGGCTTCCGAGCCAATCACAGCACCGAGACCGCCCTCATCGCCGCCACCGATGACATCCGAGCCCTGATGGACAACAGAGAAACAGCGGCCCTCATCCTCCTAGACCTCTCCGCGGCATTCGACACTGTCTGCCACCGCACCCTAGTACAGCGCCTCAGCAACGTCGGAATCCAGGACAAGGCGCTGGAATGGATCATCTCCTTCCTCGACGGAAGAACACAGAGAGTCCGCCTACCACCGTACAAGTCAGAGGCCTCCGAAGTCATCTGCGGCGTCCCTCAAGGATCCTCTCTGAGCCCCACCCTCTTCAACGTCTACATGAGCCCCCTCGCGGCCATCGCATGCCAACACAACCTCAGCATAATCTCCTACGCCGACGACACCCAGCTGATCCTCTCCCTGACCAACGACCCCGCCGCCGCCAGAGCCAACCTGCACGAAGGGATGAAAGAGGTAGCCGAGTGGATGACGACCAGCCGCCTGAAACTGAACTCGGACAAGATGGAGGTCCTCATCCTGGGCTCTTCACCCTCCGCCTGGGACGACTCCTGGTGGCCTCCCGCCCTGGGCACCGCACCCAAGCCAACAGACCATGCACGCAACCTGGGCTTCATCCTGGACTCCTCCCTCTCCATGACCAGGCAAGTCAACAACGTCTCCTCGGCGTGCTTCAACATCCTACGCATGCTACGGAATATCTTCTGGTGGATCCCCTCCGAGACCAGGAAGACCGTCACCCAGGCCCTCGTCACTAGCCGACTGGACTACGGCAACGCCCTCTACGCCGGTACCACCGCCAAGCTCCAGAAGAGACTCCAGCGGATCCAGAACGCCTCTGCCAGACTCATCCTCGACATCCCACGAACCAGCCACATCTCCGGACATCTGAGAGACCTCCACTGGCTCCCCGTCAACAAAAGAATCACCTTCCGCCTCCTCACCCATGCACACAAAGCCCTACACGACCAAGGCCCGAGCTACCTCAACAGCCGAATCAACTTCTACGCTCCCAAACGCCACCTCCGATCAGCCAACCACGCCCTCGCCGCCGTCCCCCGCATCCGAAGAGCGACTACAGGAGGAAGGTCCTTCTCCTACCTGGCCGCCAAGACCTGGAACTCCCTCCCGACCGACCTGCGCCTGACCCAAGACCACCTCTCCTTCAGGAAGAAGCTGAAGACCTGGCTGTTCGAGCAGTAGCGGCACCCCTCCTCCCCCAGCGCCTTGAGACCCCACGGGTATGTAGTGCGCTCTATAAATGTCATTGATTGATTGATTGATTGATTGACTTGCGTGATTTCATAATGGGACCACGCAAACATTGTCAAAAACGTTTCATAGCGGCCAGTATATACGCTGCGTACAACGAAGCATGGAAAGTGACTCAAATTGAGACAGCTGAGAAAATACGAGAAATTGATCGTATTAATTTGGAAAAATCACTTTCTGTTGTGGACAATGGGTTAATGACTCTGTCCTCCAGAATGTGTTCACTGGACAGTATTGTATCATCTGCTATAGATATAATAGATCAGGACTTACTAATGTTACAACACGGTCAGTCCCAATCACGTTCTATTGTACAGCTAGGCTGGGCGTTGCAAAATCTACGTTCAGGCTATGTGCCTTGGCATTTAATCAACACAACGTCATTGTTCTCTATCTTTAACCTTACTGATAAACAAATCAGTTTGGCACAAAAACGAGCAGACTATACGATTCTGAGCATTGAAAAACTTGAGAGATTACCATTGATAATGTCAGAAAGACCTGTCATTGAATGGATAATACACGGAATAATCACAATTCCGATAACAACTTTCCAATTTAAAAAATGGTAAGAGTATATACCAGCAGGCCAGTATGAAAGGTTGTGTAAAGGCTACATTAAGTCATCATGGAAATTACCTCATACACATAGATGTTATAGTGACAAAAACCAGAATGTGTTTCTTAGTGGTAATAATTGTAAACAATCACTAAGCGGTATACTTCCGTGCCAAGGTATTAATTTACATGGGGCCTGTGAGGGAACTTCAAATAACCTTTAATGCCACCAGCACGGCACACCTGCAGCACAAATAGAGCCATTCTTTAGACAACTTTCTAACAGGAGTTACGTTCTAATAACGGACAACAGCTGTTGTGGCATGGTGCCAGGGAAAGCATATCTCGTAAGCGTTAGTTCCATGGTCACTTGCTGTATGCAAGCATTGTATCCAAACGTCCCTACTGATACTGAGGCGACGATTTGGCCTCCCTTAAATATCTCTTCTATACGAATTGATACTTTAAGCAGAATGAAGTCTGTGCTTTTACAGACAACAGTGCCTATTACGTCATCAAAAGAAACGTATGATCTTCAAGTTGCAAGGACAACGGCAGGGATACATACACTTTTATCAACTAATTGCCCCGTGCATTTCGTAGAAATGCTAAGCCAAATCCTAAATATGTCAGATGCCAGTGGTATCGCACTTGTTTTAAGACAATTTTTCGGGACTGTTAACACCCTTCGAAGCAGTCCTGGGCATCTTTCCCAATTTTGTCCATTCGGTCTTTGGCGGCCTACCACTACTTTTGGGACTCGTAGCAGGGATTTTATTTTTGCCCCTTCTGCTCCGATATGGCAAGCCAAAATGCAGACATGACTCCAGCAGCAATGGAAGAAACGATCCTAGCAATACGCTACCGGGACCGCATAACTAAAGTCCTTGGATTAGCCCGGCTAAGAGATCTGAATATGACCTGGTTTCTTTCATTCAGACCTATATGGCAGAACTGCATCTTACCTGTGCTTCGATGTATGCTATGCGGAGCAGAATGCATGTTGGACACCTGTCTTACACTACAATCAGCAGTACCAATGGATATAGATAATTTGCTAAGTCCTGTAACGGCTCATGCATCGTGTTGTCCCCAGCGGTTACCAATCCTGATGACGGCATTCGTTGTAAACTTCACCACTACGATTAGGTGGGAGTGAAGCAAGAAATGAGAGCAACATCACCCAGGTACGACCTTCTGTGAGCATTGCTGATCCTGACACCGATGATAGCAATCATTCTCACAACTGCCCGGTTACAGCATTATCATCCTTGGTCCAACTTTCACCTGAAGCTGTAGACTGTTTATTTGCACATCTATCTGAAGTAATGTTCTCCCCTGAACCGAAAGAATAACTTTTAAGCAAACCGACACACAGCGTTCCCCTGAACTCTGAATTCGGCCTTCAGCTTTGATACACAGCTTACAGTAGAACTATTCATAAAGAACAGAGCTTCTATTTTTAGTAATTCTAGAGACAAAATATTACCTCAGCCTCTAGCACACTTACAAGTAATCTCATTTACATTTTATGAAATAGTCTCGACCTTCTTTTCTGTATTAAGACATTTCATGTGTAATTTTCGCAAATCGTTCAGCTAAATATGCATGCATTTCTTTGAAGGATTACACTGCTTAAAAATGTACAGTACCTATACTCTTTCGTGTATTTCGCATACACCATTTCAAATGCAAAATGTATTTTGGGGTGGGTTGGAATACACATGCATCTTTACTGCTTAGTTTTTAGTAATTGATGGACATTAGATCGTTGAGTGGGTATTGTGTTTATATCTAGGAACCTGAATCAATATTACCATTGTATGCCCTTACACGGCTATAATCAATAAATATCCCTATAATGGCATAAGAATCAGATCCATATTTCAGTAAATCGCCCTTGCAGCCCAAGGCATGGCAAAAGCTACTTCCTTGGATTCCTAGAAAGCACAACGAATTCTTTCAACACACCAAACCTCCAGCAACCTGGGAAATCCCCGCTTGCTTTGTTTTGATTTGTAATAGAACTCCTGCGAGCACTGTAAGAATGGCCAGTTCTTAGTGACATCTTTATTGACGTCTTATGTCCAAACCTTACGTCACACTCAACACCTTTCAGGTATAAATAATATACCAACGTTGCCTTAAGCAAACACACGGTGGTGGTTTTGGAGCAGAGCAGTTAATCTACTTGCCGAGAGCCCAGCAGACGCGGAGAGCCCACGGACGCTGCCCCTCCTCTTTGACGCGCTGAGAAAGACGCTGTCTTTTCTCCTGCCGAGAAAATCCAGCTCCGGCATTTCCAGCCTACCCTTCCGGGTGACTGGGATATCGAGTCCTGAGAGAGAGATACCAGACCTCCTACATTCTATTCCCAAGGAACAGTGCTGACTAAACCCTTAGAGAGAATTCTTGAGTCAGATTCTTGGCAAAACCAACTTAACTTAAACTGCTACTTACTTACTCCTTCCGACGTATTAGGCTTAGGTCAGGTATACCGGGGTAGGCGTATTTTAGAAGCACCAGTTGAGCACGTTAGCCAATGTATATATGTATGTATATATTTTATCCATTTTATCCATTTTAAAGTGTCTTATGGCTAAGAAACCATATCAATGCTTTTACAGTATTATTTCATAATACTCCTTTTACTGTACATACTTTACTTTACATTAAGTACTGCAATTGTGGCAATTAATTTCTCTCGCATGAGAAGGAAGACTGCTCAACAAATAATACATTTTATTGAAAACGCCCGTTTCTCTATTCTCTGCACTCTGGTGAAACTAAGAATGCACATCTGACTGAGTGAAATAGCTGTCTATTGTTTTCACATGACTCTAGAGATTTACTCTTATTCTGAGGGAGCAAAGTTGTCATGTTTATGCGGTTGTCGGAAGCTGAATCCCTTCTTGTCTGAGCAAGGGAAGCTGATCCCTTCCTATTCAGTCAAGAAAGTTTCCAGTGACCTCTGAGCTAGCTGGCGCAAACCTAAATTAAGTCTAACATAGTCAGTAGAGACCTAGATGACCTAAGTCCTACGTCTACACTGCTGTTTATGTAATTCCAATGTGCAGGGCCTATAGGGAAAATAGGAACTACACTACATCTCCAAATGTCTACTACGGCTTTGTGATGTATAGAAACAGTAAATTGAGAGGAGTGCATCTAAGTTGTACAGCATTTAACTTTGGAATGTCTATCTAATTTAGGGTCAAGGATTTGGTTACAGTCACCACCAAAAATAATGTAATCATCATTAAGTGAGTTCAACTTTTCAGAGATTTTAGGCCAAAAAGATGTATAAACACTGGTAGGGGCGTAAATATTAAAAATAACATTAGGGATCTTATCTATAAGAAGTTTAACAATCACCCAACGACCATCAACATCACATTCATGACAAACGGTAGAAACACTTTTTATGGCACAAAATCACAACGCCATTTTTCTTACCCGCAGCAGGGGAGGTAAATACATGACCCACCCAACATCGTTTGAGTTTTGAGGCTTCAGTCTCTGTGTCAGGGTCCATTGATAATTATTTAGAACTCTTATCATTAAATGATTGCACAGGAGCAGAAGATGAAAGTTCCCAACTCCCTCTCCAGGATTCTTCGGAGACAGAAATGATCACGTCTCCAATTGACCCCATAGGGGAAAGGGGGAGTGGATAAAATAATAACGAACAGAAGAGACTAGTTCCGGATCTTCGGACTTCCAGTTGTTTCTTCCTTCTCTCCAAGTATTAGTCTTTACTGAAGAAACCTGGAATACGGTGACTGGACATAATATCGACTACATAATATCGAATGGACAAAATATCGAGGTAAAAATATCGACATTAACAAAATATCGACTTTAGAAATATCGTTGGACAAAATATCGACTTAAAAAATGACAAAAAAATATTGTTTACAAAAATATCGACTCAAAAATATCGACCAGACAAAATATCGATAAATAGGATAAATAGTCAAAATAAAAAATATCGAGAATAAGTTGAAAAAATGTTTAAAAAAAAATATATATATTAATAAAAATATAAATTGTAGTTAATGTTTAGGAGTGGGTTGTGGGTTTATAGGGGAATAGGGTGGGAAGTAATTTAATAATAATTAATTAATTAATATATGTTTGTTAATTTTTTAATTAGTTTTTAATTGGTAATTAATTAATATTAATTCGTTAATTATTTTATTAATCTTTTGCATATTTTTTTGATTAATTAATTGGTAATTAATTAATAATAATTAGTTAATTATTGTATTATTTTTTTGCATATTTTTTATTAATTAATTGGTAATTAATTAATTTAATTTAGTTAATTACATTAATTGGAGTAATTTTATTATTATCTATACTTATTTGTTAATGTTAATTAATTAATTGGAAATAAACAATATTAATTAATTAATTCTATTAATTACAGCTAATGTGCTAATATATTTACTTTTTTGTTATTGTTAATTATTATTTAATTGTTAATTAAATATTAATCTTTAATGTTGTGTAAAGGAGTATTTTTAGGGTTCAGGGTCAGTTTTGAAATCTTTGTTAAAGGGGTATTTTTTTGGGTTCAGGGTCAGTTTTCAGTTTGTGGGTTAAGGGGTTTTTAAAGAGTTCAGGGTCAGTTTGCAGTTCTTGGGTAAAGGTGTATTTTTTGGGATCAGGGTCAGTTTTCAGTTTGTGGGTAAAGGGGTTTTTAAAGGGTTCAGGGTCAGTTTTCAGTTTGTGGGTAAAGGGGTATTTAGAGGGTTCAGGGTCAGTTTTCAGTTCTTGGGTGAAGGGGTATTTTTTGGGTTGAGGGTCAGTTTTCAGTTTGTGGGTTAAGGGGTTTTTTAAGGGTTCAGGGTCAGTTTTCAGTTCTTGGGTAAAGGTGTATTTTTTGGGATCAGGGTCAGTTTTCAGTTTGTGGGTAAAGGGGTATTTATAGGGTTCAGGGTCAGTTTTCAGTTTGTGGGTAAAGGGGTATTTATAGGGTTCAGGGTCAGTTTTCAGTTCTTGGGTAAAGGGGTATTTTTTGGGTTGAGGGTCAGTTTTCAGTTTGTGGGTTAAGGGGTTTTTTAAGGGTTCAGGGTCAGTTTTCAGTTCTTGGGTTAAGGTGTATTTTTTGGGATCAGGGTCAGTTTTCAGTTTGTGGGTAAAGGGGTATTTGTAGGGTTCAGGGTCAGTTTTCAGTTTGCGGATAAAGGGGTATTTGTAGGGTTCTGGGTAAGTTTTCTGTTCTTGGGTAAAGGGGTATGCTTTGGGGTTCAGGGTCAGTTTTTAGATCTTGGGTTAAGGGGTATTTTTATGGTTCTGGGTCAGTTTTCAGTTTTTGGGTAAAGGGGTATTTTTTGGGTTCAGGGTCAGTTTGGGGTTTTTGGGTGAAGGGGTATTTTTAGTGTGCAGGGACAGTTTTGGGGGTACAGGTGTACAGGGTAAAAAAAAATACATTAAAGCTATTACATGAAATTACAAAAAAATATTACATTACATTATTAAGTTTTAAATTTAGCTACAAAACATATGTATTAGCACATTCCCAGAAAGTAGCTAGACTGGAGTTGGAATAGTAATTATTAATTGGTTAGTGTCCAGCACTATCACTGATATTAGCTACACTGGAGTTGGATTAGTAATTAATCATTGGTCAGTGTCCACCACATTTACTGATATTAGCTTGACTGGAGTAGGAATAGTAAATAATTATTGGTCAGTGTTCCGCACCTTCAATGATATTAGCTTTACTGGAGTAGCAATAGGACATATTAAATTGGTCAGTGTCCAGCATATTTGCATACATTTTTACATTACTGTCTTATAATATTACAAAATAATGCAACATGGATGTTTTCAAAAAACTTTATTAACCATTTTTGAAATTTTTATTGTGTACTACAATACAATCACAAACAAAAATAACATAACATTATTTTGACTTTTAGTATTCGCAGAATAACACATTATCATTTATATACATGTTGTCAATTATAAAAAAAATTAGTTAACAACATCATTTCAGTAAATATAAAATATTCCCATCATTAACTTTGAGTTACAAGTATTTATATTGAAATAAATAAAAAACACTTTTTTTTTAATTTCTTCCATTAATATTTAATAATGTTAATATTAAATATTAATATTATTAAATATATATTTTTAACATTTATAATTTTATCAAGTAACATGACTATTATTACATTTGTTCAAGAAATTGAAATACAAATTAAAACATTTGTTGTTACATATTTCAGACAATGTTGTTTTTAAATGAAACATATAAATATATTATGTTGTAAACTTTATAACAGTATAGGGGAACAATATGTTTAATATTAATATCCGGTATTGCCAAAATATTATTTATGCAATTATATACTTTTGTTATAGTTAGAAATTATTATAAAACATTTTGTAATAATTAATACAAATAATAACACATGTATTTATTATTATTATTATTATTATTATTAATTAATAAACATAATCATTCTTTTATTATTTTCAGAAAAACATACATTCAGAGATAAAAAAAAATACATTATTTCTGGGCATTGTTTATATATTAAATGGTTATAATTTTGATATTAATAACAATAAATAAGTTATATTATTTATTATTATTAATTATTACCATAAACAATTATAATGTTTACTTAAAAAGAAACACAAACTTATTCCTATAAATGTACACAATAACAAAATATTTACATCTTTTATTCCAAGTCTTACATAATGTTTTAATATTATTAATATATAATAATTATTATATATTAATTTATATTAAATATATTTCTATTTCTTAAATATGTTAAATTATAATGAGTATAGTGTATTAATTTGTAAAATTATAAATGTGTATGTATTATATTTTTTAACTATAACATTGTATTGTCTATGATACTTTTACACAAATGGTTTAAGGGGACTACTTTTTTACCACGTAAGGTTATTGCGCTCCATTCTGGACTGGAGAAGCTCGCGGTTGGGAGTTGCTTCGCGTGGAGAGAGGTAAGGTTATTTTTACATACAAATCATAAGTAAGTGGTCATGTTTGAGGGTATAATCGAACTTTGTAGTGTTTTTGGTGTATGTATGAATTGTTTAAGTAGCGTTTTGGTGAAATGTCTTCGTTATAGATGCGTCGTGAATGTTTTAGTTCTAGTGTTATTTTAAGTGTTCGGAAATGTCTTCTTACATGGTTACTGTTAATTGTGAGTGTATTTACAAATGTTATGGGCTATTTGTGGGTGGGTTTCGTTATGTCTGTTATTTTACAGGTTCCGGTTCCTCGCATGAAAACTACATGGAAGGAAGCGTGTTTTTTTCCGGAGAAACTAATGTTTGACTTATTATGGTTATATTTCGACATTTATCTCCTATTTTTCGTGTTTGCCAGGAGCGGTTTTTACACATTTTCAACATTTTTCGGGTTTTTGGAGGGTTTCGAATTGGATTGATACATTGATATGCGTGACCGTTTTTTAAAAGTTGTGTGTATATCACTTTAAATACTAAAGTGTCCACACTACTGTTTTCGGGATTTCCTGGAGCGTTTTTTTTAATGTTTTAACTTTATTTTCGGGTTTTTGAGGGTTTCCCATATTGGAATTGTCCTATATTGGATTGGATTGTATGGATTGCATTTTGCTTGATTGCGTCTTTTTCATCTAAAAAATTGTAAGTATTTAAATTACAATTTTTATTGGGTGGAAAATGTCGATTTTTATGTAATGTGTATGTGTGATGTAATTATAAACATTGCATATTTGTTAAGAAATAATTTTCCAAATTTTGATAAGTTTGTTAAACAAATATGTATTATTTATAATTGATTACAAATGTTTATGAAATGTAATTTTACCATTATTGTAAGAAGACATTAGTATATTTTGTTGACATTTTTATAGTAGACTTTTAGCTATTATTGACAGGTATTCTAATCCTCTAGTTGTAGGGTATAGTGTGACTTAACTTTGCAGTAGTCGGAACATTTGTTTAGTTTGTTTAGTGAGTTTTGGACCAATTTGGGACACATATTGTTCCATTCTTAGTTCCTGATAGCTTTGTTCTTTTTTCAAAGCTTCTAGAAGGTTATGGAATGTGGGTTTGCCTCTGCTTGTGGTTGCTTGGAAAGCATAATGCCACCCTTCTACACTGTTGTTTGTTTTAGCCTCTTGGTTTAAAGTACTAAGATAGACATTCCACCAAGGGATTTGGAATTTGGGTTGGCGTCGATGTCCAGATCTGTGCAACCTTCCCACCCAAGTATCTTCGAAATAGTCCAGTAATGGGGTTAGTTTATCTTCATTCCTCTTGTAATATGTGCTGTCAATTAATAAATTGTAGTGTTCCGCTACATCTGTAACAGGAACGTAGGCCAGGGCTATCAATTTTTTTACTTGATAGGCAAAGGTGCTATCTGTTGAGTATAGTATACTTAAAGTTGATTTTTGGAGATGCCTCCATATGCTCTGATTAAAATGATAATAGCAACCCTGGATTGCTGTGTGGGGAAATGTTCTCAAAATGCTATTAATCATAGCTAATTCGAAATCAATAATTATTTTTTCAGGAAAATAATTATTGATTTCAGTTTTGAGAACATTTAATATTTCTGTATAAGTGTTTTGCTGTTGCTTGGGTAGCAAACAGTAAATGAAAGGTATGTTAGAGTTATGGTATAAACCGTGGATGGAATACAGTTGATAAAAAGGTTTTGGGCATGGTTTAAATGTTCCATCCATCATCTATTGGGGACACTGTTGGATTTTTCTTAAATTACTTGCAGTTGCAAACATAATGATTCTGTTTGTACTGCTTTCATTGTCAAAAAGGATAAATTTGTCTTTATTGTGTGTGATGGCCATTTCTGGTGAAATAATAATTTCCTCAAAAGTAGTTGGGTTGGGTTGGGTTGTGCTAGTGAGTCTTTTAGTGCGTGCAATTGTGCGTTTCAGGGAGTCAATAGAGGGGAGTTGACCTGAAGCATGGGCTGGGACTTTTACCAGTTCTTCTTTAAGGATTTGTGTTGGTGGTTTATCACTTTGTGTGCTAGCAGTTTTAATACTTTCTAAAGCATCTCTTATTTCAATTTCTGTGACCTTTGGGGGATGATTGTGTTCCCTGGTAAATAACACATTAGTTTCCTCAGTAGTAGCCCTCCCATAACATTTGTTGGAGTAATATTTGGTACACTTCCAAAAAACTTTTCTACCACTTTGTCTTTCCTGATTATACACATAACCCATATAACATAATAGTAATTTATTTTTCTGTGACATAACAAATTCTGCACCTTCAGTCATTTTGATTTACTTGTTCTAGGAAAGAGTAGAAAGAAACAACATCAAAACACATATATTTCACTTTGTGGTGCTAACATCATTAATGATGTATTTATACTTACAGTTACTAAAAGTAGTAATCACAAATGCAGAACTGTATTTTGAAGGATTTTCTTGTATGTATTTCTTTATTTACTGTTGGTATGAAAATATAGAAATGCCAAGTTAATGTTTACACATAACAAACGTTTTTCCTACAAAAAAGCAGTTGTCAATTTTGCTTAGTTGTACATTTGATGTAAACATTACATATACTTACTTGTTTAAATATTAGACTTGTAGTAATTGGTGGAGTACATCAAGGTAGTAAAGTTCAGATCTGTAGAGAAGATAGAAGAAATAAATGAAAATTATTATAATTAATATTTTGAACCGTTGGGAAATGGGAAATATTTAAAAGTATACTAACTTCTAAATAAGTTGTTTTCTTTGCTGTAGGCAGAATAGCTGTATGATGTATTCAGAATATCTGTAGAGGAAATATAAAATATATAACATGTTGTTAAGAACATAGTTTGCGTTATTTTCGGCAGTTTTAGACAAATTACAAGTATACTTACATTTTTTACAAGGGTAGTCTTGTCTTTTGGTATAGTTTGTGTTGGATGTTTTTATATGATCTGTAGAATAGATGTATGATGTATTCAGAATATCTGTAGAGGAAATTAAAAATATATAACAGGGTGTTAAGAATATAGTTAGCGTTTTTTTCAGCAGTTTTAGACAAATTACAAGTATACTTACATTTTTTACAAGGGTAGTCTTGTCTTTTGGTATAGTTGATGTTGGATGTTTTATATGATCTGTAGGGAAGATGTAATATGCAAGATATGTTGCTTAGAAATTTGCAATTATAAAATTGTGTGTTTAATAACAAAAACATCTATACTTACATGTTTAATTAGAGTAGTTTTATCCTTTTTTGTGTAGAAATAGGAAAATCTCAGTATATCTGTAAATATAATGTTTAAAATAAAGAAATACTCTTGTGAAATAGTGTTTAAAAACAGCAGTTGGTGTATAACAGAGCATTAATATATACTTACAATCTGATTTTCCATGTGAAGAAATATGACCATGTAATAGGAATTGTTTTGGAGTAGTTTCTATCAGAAATGTAGGAAGAGATTAAAATAAAATAAGTGCAAGAGTTAGGAGATGTATGTAAAATAGTACACTTCTAATTTAGATTTCTAAATAATGCAGTGTTACTTACTTGAATAATTAGCTAGTGAGCTGGATCTTTAAAGATGTTTCTTCAGGAACAAAATCTTCAGAGTGTTGACATCTACTTTCCATAGAGTTAGCAGCAACAAATGGTAGAATGCATGTATCCCTTTTATAGTATGTGTATTTTGTGTGCTTTGATTTGATTGGTTGTAGGATGTAATGAAGCATTTTATAGGCTAGTTTGAATTTTTTTTGTTAATTGGTGTGTTTGTTGATGTGAGAATGGTGGTATGTGGTGATTGCCGCATTAAAGCAGGTTAGTTGTTAAATGAAATAGATTTTTAGTTGAAAATAAGTAATGAAAAAGTTTGTTAAATGCAAAGAATATTTAGAAAATGATATAACGCATGTAATAGAATGTATAGCAAATGTTAATAAATAGGAATTTTATAAAAGTAACAGGTATTATATGTAAAATGTATTTTGTATAGAGCAATGACTTTTATTGATGATTAATATGGTATTTTAGACATGAAAGTGTACATAAATGAACTCGATATTTTTTTTTAAACGATATTTTTCTAGTCTATATTTTTTTAGTCAATATTTTTGTAGTGTTAGGGCTAATTTTATGTACAACGATATATTTGTAGTCGATATTTATTAAAGCGATATTTATGTACTCGATATTGTAAATACTCGATATTTTTTACTCGATATTTTTGTACTTTGTGTAATAAGTATAGAAAGTCGATATTTTTGTCGTCGATAATTTGTCAACGATATTTTTGCAAGTCGATAATGTGAACGTCGATAATATTTCAGTGATCCCTGGAATACTAATGCATAAACATTTATTAAGCAACCTAATCTACTCTAAACTTTCTTTCTCTGTTTTATTCTATTTTTATTATCTTCTTAACATACCCCTAATCCTTGTTGAACTAGCCATTCTTTTTATTTGTATATTCAGGCTGACTGGAGTTTATTCTTGTGATGTCTTTTTACCTTCTAACTTTTTCTGCAAAACACTAACAAAAAGTAGTCACCTTCCAGGGGGCTCTCCACTTGATTTATTTAATTAGAGGGTCTCTTTATTTTTTTATTTTTGTAAACATATTTTATTGCATTTACCATTTATAAACTCTGCAGTATATTGTTTACAGTTTTACGCATCTGTCCTACTGTTAACACAACAGTCTAAATTAATGCATTTCACAGCTGTCATCTTACTGTCAGAGACATAAACATAAGCAGTCTAACACTGTACATTATCTATATTCCACATTTCAGGTAAATTCAGCAGTTGAGTAGAGTGCAGTATTTACAACAAAATGTTAACAAAAGAAAAAGAAATCCTAAATCCCACCCACCCCCTCCCTAAGGGTACGGTCAGTGTCCAGTTAGTTCCCATACTACCGGTATGTCTAATGGGTGGGCAGTGCCCTAGTGTCATCCAAGCCAAGCAGCCAACTATTCCTTGCACCGCATCTACATTCTACAACATACCTAGAGGTCGAATCTCTAACCCACAACATCACTGTCTTAAGAATCAAATCCAAGTCCAGCGTGCGCATCACTTCCAACATAACCCCCCATTCAAGCAAGATCAGGGTCTTACGTAGGCCTCTAGATTCTTCCCTGCGTAGTGTCACACCTTCAGCTTCGCCCCATTTTAGTAATTCCATATGCCATACATTTACTTCAGGGGGTTTGCGAGATTTCCATTTCCTAGTTATATTTCGAACAACTAACAAACATGCAAGGTTTACAAATCGGTATTGTACTTTGTGAGTAGTGATCCGAGTACGGAGCCCCAGGATGCACTCCACTGCTGTATCAGTAATGGCTAGCTTCGTGGAAGATGCTATCATTTGTCGTTCCGTTACCCAGTACCTCCGCAGTCGTGGGCAGTCCCATACTATGTGTAGAAAGCCTGCACCCTCTAAAAGATACCGCGGCAGTAGTGCTGTGTTTGGGGGAACATCCTATCCAGCCTATGGGAGGTGAGAAAAGCACAATGCAAAACCATCAATTGTATAAATTTGAATCTAGTATTCCGAGGGATCTTCCTAGGGTGTTCCAATACTATCGCCCATTCCCTGTCCGACAATTCCTTCCCCACTTCAGCTTCCCAGTGTGTCTTCAACATTTCCAGGGAAATTCTATGTAATACACCATCTTAATCAATTCATTCTCGGGGGGAGGGCTTTCCTCTGAGGAGCAAAAGTCTTTTTGATAAACTCAGTCAGTGTCGTGTGCATTAGAAACATAGATGCCGGGGCGCCAGTGTGACTTATTAAGGTATTGTGGTCCATTAGTGTTCCCTCCTCAAACAAATCAGCTACCATACTGATACCAACCTCCAACCAGGGTGTAAGCGTGCGTTTCGTTAGCCTCCCACTGGCCAGCGTTATCCCAAGCAACGGTATATTCCCTGCATGCCTATGCCCCGTGCTTGTGTATTTGAGCGCCGCTCTCCAGCACCATAGTGCCGTCTGCAGCAATAGGGGAAGCTCCGCTGGGATCCTACTACCCGGTAATAACAAGGTATGCATCTTGCCCTTATCCAAGTCTGTAATTGTGAAATCAATTTTGTGTAAATTACGACCCGCTGTCCAATAGGACAGCCATTGTAGTTGACAATGGCACTCCCAGGCCTCCCGCCGCAGTCCCAACTTGAAGTTTTTTGAGACTAATGCACCTTCTGCCTTTACCCCAGATAAGATCGATTAGCAGAGTGTTTAATAAGTTAAAGGTGTGCTGTCATACTAACAAAGGTAGCTTCGTGAAGTAATACACCAAACGAGGCAACACAACCATTTAAGTAATTGCTGCCCTGCCTGTAATAGAAAGCGGCAAGTCCGTCCAGAACACAATACTAGCTCTCAGTGCTCTGATTGCCTTATTCAGATTACCCTCCAACATGTCTTCATGCTGCCTATAAATTTGTATACCTAGGTATCGAAACGTCGAAGGCGTGACCTGAATTGTGGTGTTGGCAATATCCAGTTCAGCAGTGCCCACTCCCTCCATAAAGAAAAAGGCGTGTGTCTTAGTAGTGTTTAAAGCCAGTCCCGATATCCGCTCAAACTTGTGAAACGCCTCAAACAATGTGACCAGAGGGGTGGGAAGGTCAGATATATACAAAAGTATATCGTCAGCGTATGCCGAGAATAAATAAGTCATTTTACCCAAATGTATCCCCATATCTAGAAAGTCCTGTCGCAGTTGTATTGCTAACGGCTCCAAGGCTAGGATAAAAAGAAGGGGGGATAGCGGGCAGCCCTGTCTCTTGCCTTTATGTATGGTGTATTCTCACGATATGTGTCCTCCCGTCCTACTACGCGCCGTGGGGGCATCATTTAATATCCTCACCCATTTAATTTAGTCTTCCGGGATGCCAAATTTCCCCCGTGCTTGAAACATGTACTCCCACTGTATTGAATCAAAAGCCTGCCGTAGGTCAAGTGAAAGTCAACCAGCATATGGACAACTTTTTGGGGCTTCTGTCATCAAATAATGCAATTTCCTTATGTTTAGAGATGTACTCCGGGCAGGTAAAAAAACAGTTTGGTCAGTGTGTATTAGCTTTGATAAATGTGGAACCAGTGTATTTGCGAGCACTTTGCTTAATATTTTATATTCTGTGGACAACAACGACAGAGGTCGATAATTCGCCATATCAGTGTGTTCCATACCCAGCTTTGGGAGCGCAATTACTAGTGCTTGTGCCACCGTAGTAGGCAGAGAGCCCTTCTCCCACACTTCCTTATATAAATCCACCAACTGGGGTACCAAAGCCTCCGCATAAGTATCATAGAACTCAATGGGTAAGCCATCAATTCCAGGCATTTTGTTGCGCGGCAGCCCCTTCATAGCCACACTAATCTCCTGTGATGTAATGTTGCCTGTAAGCCCCTTGCGCATCCGTTCTGGAATCGTCGGGTATATTAGTTCAGCCAGAAATGCCTCAGTTTGTGGCCCAGGAGGGCCATCAGATGCCCTATATAACGTAGCATAGTAGTTACGGAATGCTGTATTAATTTCTCCTTGAGTGTTGATTATGTCGCCAGTATCTGTGATAAGTCTGGGTATGACCACAGATGGAGGGGGATCTCGTAGAATGCGAGCCAGTAAGGGTCTCGACCTATCAGCCTCGCTGTGAGTGCATTGTGTGAATGCTGCGTAATCCATTACTCTCAAAGATTCCAACAGTTCCGCAAGGCGGATCCGCACCTCCTGTAGAGGCTCCCTTTTCCCCTCATCTGTGAGTGCCTCCCTCTCCAGTGTGCCCATTGTCCCTTCCACCTCCACTCGTGATTTATGCAATTCCTGTCTCGCTCCTACCGTCATGCCTATGGCCCTGCCCTGCACCACCGCCTTAAAAGCGTCCCATTCGATCAGTTTATTGGAGGCTATGCGGCCGTTGTCCACAAAATAGTGTTCGATAGTATTGTATAGGGTACTACGAAATACTTTATCCTCCAACAGTTGCGGCCAGAGACGCCAGTTGGGGACCGGCGTGGGTATCCTACCTCATGCCATTACGGTTTCCAGTGGGTTGTGGTCTGAAAACGTTTTGTGGAGGTAAGTGGAGTCTAGCACTTGCATAGCGATCCTACTCGTACAGAGCAGCCTATCTCTCCTTGTGTGGAGGTCATGTACTACAGAATAATAAGAGTATTCTCTATGAAGGGGGTGCCATATTTGCCACACATCCTGTACATCCCAACCCTCTATCCAGCATGATAATGCCTCAGACTGTCTCAATACAGTAGTGCCCTGCAATGGTGGGTGTGATCTATCCAAAAGTACATTCAATACTACATTACAGTCCCCTCCCAACATCCAAGGGTAGGCTTCCCATCCCGCCCATGCCCCGCTCAGTGTGCTCCAATAGTGGTCTTGCTCATAATTAGGGGCGTAAAAAGTTCCCAGCACTTCCAGCTGGCCATCCAGAAATCCTTTAACAAACACATATCTACCCTGTTTATCAATTCTCTATTCCTGTGTCTAATCCAGATCGTGGCTCCCCTAGCGTAATTAGAATACACAGTAGAAAACACGTGTCCCCTCCATGTTTTCCTGAGATTTGCAACTTCTTTCTCTATCAAATGTGACTCCTGTAAGTAGACTATTTGGGCTTTGCGGCGCTGTAGCTGAGCATGTATCCTGTGCCGTTTATGCACCGTGCCCATACCCCGTACATTCCATGTTATAATTTTATACTTTCACGGTGTATGCATTTAATCATCAAACATAACATATAATGACATATCAGTACAAAACTGCAGATGTGGAGATCAACAGTAGTGGACAATCCCAGCCCTCCCCCTACAATACGCGATCCAAACTGAAACAAACATCGAACTAAAACTACCGCAAACTGATCCAACTTACAATTAAGGATCCTTACGTAAGCTGTAAACTGAATGAACAGAAAGATTACAAAAGTGAAAAAAGTTACATTGCGCTTTCGCCATTTGGGGGGTTATGCCTGCGCCTTGCACATTCTATTATGTGTCAAACATTCGCCAGGTTGAGCTACTATGGTGCAAGAGCGCTAATACCTTGTGCCTGATTCAAAGGGAAAATGAACTACGCTGTCTGGGAGAGGGGATCATCGCAGCCGCAGCGTAAAAAGAAATCACTTAGAGTCTGTGTGGGTCCATCAGCCAAACAGGTTCGCAATCAGCTGCGGCGTCGCTGAGGGAAACAGAGCCACACTTCCCTCAGAGTCCGATTCATGAGTATCTCCCTCTTCCGAGGAGGATTTATGCACCGATATCGGGGCGTTCGTGAAGGTCGCTGTGGCCAGCACCGCCTGTTTTTTAGTCTGTTGCATCTGTTGCGAAGTGACCCGTCTGCTCTTGTTAGTCCTCCTCAGTCTACGGCCTCTGTGTCTAGGCGCTGGAGCCGCAGCTGACTTCTACCTCTCCTCCATGAGTAGAGCCTTCACCTACGTGTTAGTAAGTTCCATTACTTCCAACCAATCCTCAACATGTCCAAGACTCTCAAAAAAGTACGATTTTTGGTTGTGAATGATCTTGAGGGGTGCCGGGAACAAGAGTGCATGTTGTTACTGCGAATCACAGACCCGTCTCTTCACTGCCATGAAGGAGGCTCTCTGTTTTTGCACCATCATTGTGTAGTCCAGGAACAGCAAGATTTGCAAATTCTCAAAGTTGATCAGCGCCACCGTTCTGGCTTTTTGAAGCAGGACATCTCCGTCGCTGTAGTTTAAAAACTTCACTATAAGGGGTCTCGGAGGGGCGCCTGGTTTTGGCCGTCCCGTTGTTATTCTGTGCGCCCTCTCGATACAGAATTGTGCAAATAGCCCCTCTCTTGTTATATTATCTTTGAACCATTGTTCCATGTACCCCACCACATCCGGTTCCTCGCTTCTCTCCAGCAGGCCAATCATGCAGACATTATTCCTGCGTGTCCTCCCTTCTGCATCCTCAACTCTGTCCATCAATGTGGCTACCTGAGTTTGTAGCTGCTTCACATCAGATTCAGTTTGCTTTTGCTTGGGCAATGCCATCCCCTGCTCTTTGACCGTCTCTGCTGTCTTAACATAATCCGCCCTAAGCAGGTTCAGCCCCGTGGACAGGGACCCTATTTGGAGCTCCAGTGCCTCCCGCGTGTCTCGCACCTTCCGTAAGATGAGGTCCAGTTTGTCCTCCGAGGAGGGTGTCGTTGATGGGGGTACATATCCAGAGCCCAGCGCCTCATCCGTACTCTCTGGTTCTCCCTGAGACTGCTTAACACCCCGTAGTTCAGGCATATTCAGCTTGGTGCGTCCCATTTTACCCATTGTCCACTAAGGAAGCGCGTCCCAAGGAAAGCACAGGTCAGAGAGGGCACTGTTATAATCCTGCCTGAGCAATGCTGCAGGGGGGAGCCTGATATGAAGCCACAGCCGATCGATCCTGCCAGGATTCAACGCCGCAGATATAGCGCCCAGATGATGTCTCTACAACCCCGCCACCTCACATCAGCACTCTCTCGTCCCCCAATGTGCAGTCACCAGCCACAGCAGAAGACAGCTCCTCTCTCCATCAATCCCACCTCAACAGGGCCTCGACAGTCCACAGGGTCAGCATCGGCATAAGGCCTCACCGAGTGTGTCTCCAGCGCCTACCATCAGTCGATATTCCAGCTCTGGTCTTTGAATAGGAGATGCAGGGGGATGCCTCTTAACTCCGCTTTAAGAATCGCCGCCCCACATCAAGTGTCTGGCCCCCGCCGGGGTATATTACTCACTGTGCACTTCTGGTAGTAATCCAGGCAATTACGGCTATACAGGAGTCTGCTCTCCGCGATCACTGTACCTAAGTAGCGGCGTCTCGATCATAAGCAAATGGCCGCCGCCATCTTGGGGAACCCCCTCGTCCTCTACACGCCGCTCCCAGGTAGGGGTCGGGCCTTCTGCCTCAGCCCGCTCCGTCTTTCGGACTCGACAGGGTACCGCTCCGTAGTCCCTGCTTGCAACGCTCGCACTCCCCCAGTGGACACCACCGTGGGAGAGTAGACCTCACCTCATCCTCGGTCTTTCCTGCTTGCGTGCCCCGGCTCCTGGTCTCCGGATCTTCCACAGGAGCGGGAGCAAAAATAAGCACTGGTCGAGCCACCCCGTTGTGCCGTGCATTGCCAAAGTGCTCCATTGCCCTCCGCTATTGTCTCTGTCCCCACACAGCTGTCCTCCGGTGTCGCGGGTGCAGGATAACACCACTGCCTCGCACGCAGCCTCTGCAGTCTGCACAAGGCCTCAACGATCCCCGCCCACCGCAGCTCCTTATTTCAGTCAGAAGCGGCGCCGAGCAGTCAGCTCAGTCCACATTCCCCTACACCGCAGCCATAGGCAGTCAGTTGGTATAATGTAGGCAGATATATTCAGGATTTTGGAGGCTCTAGTCCGGAGCTCTCCTAGCACGCATCCGCCATGCTCGGCTGTTGGCCACGCCTCCCCAGTAGAGGGTCTCTTTAACCTACCGCGTATTTTTTAAGGTATCATTTATGCCTTCTCTGTATTAAACTTTTTATTATCTCTGTTGTTGCTGTTTGTTGAACTGAACTTCTTAGTTTTTATTTCTTATAGCATTAACAACTCTCTTTTCCTTTTTATCTAGGTATTTCTGAAGTTTTAGTCATAGGTTTGATGGAGCAAGGAGAAGAACAAAATTTTGTTCAAACTTGTGAAGTTAATCTCTCAATAACAAAGTAACTATATTAAAAGCTTGTGGTGAAATTATTAATCAACTTAGTTAAGAATGCATTTACCATTACACGCAGGATAAACTAATGTGCTTTATGTTGCAAACGCAAAAGAATAATAAAATAATCTTGTCTATTGTCTTTGACAGTATTAAATGCGGCTGTTTAACTAATGGCATGTGCTTATTATGTGTACTTATGTTATGTCTTTCGTGATAAAAGCCCATGGAGTTCTTGCTGTACGAAAAGGAGAAGTAACTATGATGCTGCCTATAAGTGCTTCTGCTAGGTAACATAACTAACAGGGTTAATTAGAAAAGGGGGAGGGTAACAGAATGGGTCTCGATTCTTTAATTAATTGATGTCTTGTGTTTATTTAATAATAGTCTCCGAAGTAAGGCCTAAAAGGTGGTTCAGAAAATGGCTGACAGAACTGCAGACGCAAAAGCTTGACCAGAGTGATTTCTTTACACATACGCAGCTGTGAAGATTTTTGCTGCATTGTCACCATTAATTAAAAAGCAAATTTTTGGTCGCGTTGAATGTGCTCTTGGAAAGGAAGCCCAAGGACAGGAACATGATATGCCAGCCAAGGTTAGGATGTGAAATGTACAAAACTCGAGGAAAGATACTTTCTTGAGGAAGCAGAATTGAAAGACAATAGGGCTTATGCGAAGCCTGGATTTGGTCAAGAGTCGGACAATGACCTAATACTTTATCGTGGACTGATACAGGACAGCCAATGAAAAGCACGGATTTTCATGAAAGAATGTAAAATGTAGAAAGTTTAGCTAGGAAGAAAGGTATAAAGTCTGACACAATGAGCAAGGAAAAAACTCTTCTATCCGATTCCTGAGTGTCGTGACATGCTGACGGACCTTTGGCGCATGTAAGGACAGCAGACTTTAAATGATTTTTCCTTTTCAGGCGAAGAGAGAAATAGTCAGGGAAATAGATTTAGGGAATGGAAAACTGTTATTTTGCTAATAATTCATTTTTCTGAGCTTGCTAAAATATGTCAGTCCTAATTTCATTCTTTAACAAATGCTTTTTTCTTATTTGATAATAAAATAAAGATTCTAAAACTTAAATGCTTTTCTTTATGAAAAATAAAGTTAATAAATTAGATTTGAAAAGACAAGCTGGTCTTGTTTATTCATGGTCTAGTTTCCATCAGTTGATCCAATCGCCTTAAGTGATTGGATTTATGAGTGATAATATGTTAAATATCATGCTAAAGAAAGATAAACTGTGAATGAGCAAGATGGTGTCAGCGTAAGCTTGTGTGCGCTGCCGCCGCCACACTACGCCAGCTACCGGAGCTGCAGGTAATCGGCTACCTGCCCTGTGATCGGTGATGCTGGGTTCCCAGGAGCATTGTGCACATCGAGCGTTGAGGAAGCGGAGCTCTCAGCGGAGCACGAACGGAGCTGCGCCCGGGATACTGGACAGAGCGCTGGAAAGACGGATTGAAACTCGCCTCGCGGTCCTGTTTGCTTTTCCTGCGGCCAATTTTGAAACACTCCTTTGGATTCAGGCCCTTGCTCGCTCTTGCTACGGAGCTGGAACCGGAGCCAAGACACGGACACGGACACAGACATCTGGTGAGCACTCCGAGACCCAGTTAAAGAAACAGTACCTGGAAATACAAAAAGTGCTTTCTTGGAGCTTTTTCTGTTTAGCGCTGATGTGGGCAGTATATTTTTCACTTTTTGAATTCTGGAAACTGGGAGCTGGGAGTCACTGGGAGCTGCAAAGCATATTAAAGAAACCTAGTATTGGTGAAGAGACTAGAAGGAAAAAAATGAGCTATCGTGGCAAAAAGGTCTTAAAAGTAAACACACCCATTATAGGAAAGGATTCCTCAGCGGGAGATGATGCTGGCAAGAATAAGACCAGACAGGTCAGTGGGGCTATTGGAGGGAAAAAAAACACTGGTCCAACAGTGGCTGGGGCAGGGGTCTCCAGTAAAGAACTTAAGGACAAAAAAGACAATAATGCTACTCTAGTGCAACCCCTTCCAGCCAAAATCTTTCTAGTGGCCAAAAGCCAGGCCACCAATGTTAAAAACAACATAACAAATGAGCAATGTCTCAATAGAACTGAAGACTCTACTCAATAGAACTGCGAAAATGGCGATATCAATCAAACCCCAATACCAAACCTCAATCAAACACCCGCTGCCAGTACGGTACCCAGTAACGCCCCTCTTAGACCAGAAGCTATCCCCACCTTGACCTTGACCAGTAACCTAGAACACTCAGCAGAATCTTCTTCACCATTGCCCACTTCAACGGAAAAACATGACTGTATAATCGAACCTCCTACGCCCCTTAATTGTCTTCTAGCCCCACTCCCTAAGGAGGGTGAACACCTAGAAACTGATGAAGGAGACAGCGGCAATACCTTATGTACTCACTCTGAGAATTCGAACACCAGTGACTATCCCACAAAGACGGAAGCTGCCATCCGAAACCTGGAAGTTCCTCCTGGCACTACCGCCCCTTGGACCCCTGAAGTTGGTCAAGAGGCCTTCTACTCAGTTTCAGACAGTACTCCGAGCTCATCGGGGGAAGAAGAGACTGAGGAAGATGAAGGCAACACTAACAGCACCAGTGAAGAAGAAAGTGAGACTTCCCGTGATAACACTGGTACAATTGTTCGCCCTAAAAAACTAAGAAATAAAATCAAACGGAGGAGCCAGCTTAAATGGGACTATTCAGACTCGCAGATGTCATACCACTTAGAAGAAGAGGAGCCAACCACGTCACAACCAATACCTCAAGGACCCAGCCCAAGAAGACTACAAGCTAAAGCTAGCGGGACATTGGAGCCCTCACTTGCTGCCATTCTTGCCTCGATCAAGGACTTTCAGGAGGAGGTAAGAAATGAAAATAAGGTAGCTAAAAACGCAGCAAAAAAACTCCAGGGTGGTCTCAGACGACTAAATAAGACCTGTACAGACATCAGCGAAAGAGTGGGCATGGTAGAAGCCAGGACAGAATATTTGGAGACTGAAGCAGTGGCAACCAAACAGGTCACTGAATCCAATTCTGCGTGCCTCATGGACCTAATGGTGAAGATTGAAGAAAATGAAAACCGACAACGCCGGAATAACCTACGCCTGCTAGGGATTCCTGAAGGAAAGGAGGGGGAAGACCCTAGACAATTTATCGTCAAGTTATTGCAAGACTCTTTTCCAGAAAATACTGAACGGGACTGGGACCACGAAGTACAGCGAGCTCACAGGTTTCCCTTCTTTAAAAAAAAACAATACAAAAACGATAACTTGACTGAAGGACAGCCCTGGGTTTTTCTTGTTTATTTTGGTAATTTCCTCTTGAGACAATTGGTTTACGACAAGGCCCGCCCTAACTCAAAAAAAGGGGCTCATGGAATTACCTTTTTTTCCAAACCGGATTTTTTTTTCATCAGACTGTTGAACGCAGATGGCACCTGCGGCAGCTGATCTCTCCCCTACAACAACTAGGTGCAGAGGTGTACCTCATGAACCCGGCCAGGTTAAAGGTTATTCTACATGGCACCACCAAGGTCTTTACATACGAGATCAAACCCAAAGAGTATCTGGAAGAGATCAGACTCAAAAAGGGAAACAGAGGAGCAAACTGATTTTTTTTTTCTTTCATTAGCACATTCACTGTTCTAAGGCGTTTTGTGTGGTTGGCGGTAGTGGCTTATGATTGACAACCATCATTCAGGCTCTGCCTGATTGCTCACATAAAGGGGGGTGGGCGGAGGGGGGAGGGGGAGAAGGGTGGATAGGGACACAAAAGGTATATACAGGCACTAACCATACTTATACACATCAAATCTTGTTGACTAGTTTTGTCTTCTCTTTCTTTTCTTTAAAACGCAGATGGGTACTGCTACACCCTTTAAATGGCTAGGATAGAACCATTAAGAATTGTCTCTGTTAATATTTGTGGTTTGAATGATGCGTCAAAGAGACAAAAAGTGGCGATGGGCCTACGAACACTTGGGGGTAACATCATATGTCTACAGGAAACTCATGTAGAACAGTCAGAAACACATTTACTAAACACATTAGGGTTCAAAGTTGTGGGTGCTACTACGCAAGGATCTAAGACAAAGGGCGTAGGATTCTTAACTGACAGAAAGTCTGCTATTAGCAACCCACGAACCAAATCAGATTCATTAGGAAGGTGGGTCATCACTCAGATTCAACTCCCTAATAACATCTCTTTCACTCTTTGCTCATTATATGGCAGCAATGTTGACGATCCCGGGATCATTAACCAAGTTTCTAGCGAACTAGTGCACTGGCCTACCCCGATAGTCTTATGCGGAGACTTAAACATACATCTACCTAGCAACTGGGATGCCAACACAACCTGGAGATATAAAGGAAGGAAACCCCAAGTCTTTCAAGCTTTAACTAACCTCATTCAAACTCATGGTCTGATAGACGGCTTGGCAAGCAGAAACCCGTCACTTACAGGGTACACTTTTTATTCAGCACCGCACCAAGTTTTGGTTAGACTAGATTATTTTTTTGTCTCTGCATCACTGGCCACCAATTTCACTATCGATAGTGCCCGTCGTTTCATGTCTGACCATAACCCTATTATTCTCACCATAAGGGAATTCGGGCAACCCAGAGAAACTTCCAGATGGAGCTTTGAAAAAGCCTTATTATACGATCCTAGTTATATAAATCACATGCAAGGATGGATTCAGGAGTTCTTAGATATAAACATTGACTCTGCCTCCCAGATGACAGTCTGGGATACCCTAAAGGCAGGGATCAGAGGCCAGACCCTTAGGTTCTCTGTGCAAAAAAATATAGCGGAAAAAACCCAGATCAAAGATCTTCAAGAAAAACTAAGAAAAATTGAAACTAAACTAACCCAAGCAATTCATGCAGAGCTAGACTGTCAGTCAACTCAACAAGAAGCAATTTTGTTTAAGGCAGAAATAGGGGCAGTGTTTATGGACAAAATCGCGGCTAAGTGGGCAGCAGCAAAGGAGAAGACGTACGAGTGTAGTGATAGCATTGGGCATCACTTAGCTGTTAGGACGAGGCAACAAACTACCTCAAGTGAAATCCATAAAATCAGGCTTGCTTCAGGAACAGAGGTTACGGATCCTAGCCGTATTCGGCATGAGTTTCAGGAGTTCTATGCTAGGCTGTATAAGGAAGAAATTTGTTGCTCGACCAACACACTAGACAGAGAGATTTTTGAATATCTCAGCGAGATAGAACTAAGCAAACTAAGTCCAGGAGATAGCGAATTGTTAGATCTTACTCCTACATGGGAAGAAATCCTGGATGCCCTTAATAACCTCCCAGACGGGAAGGCTTCTGGCCCTGATGGCATCCCCATTGAGTTTTTTTAAATCTTTGCTAGTCAAATCAAAGTCATATTTACAGAGGTGATTACATCCATTTTTAACGGTACACCCCCCCTCCCCAGCGTCCTGGTCTAGGGCTAGGATTTCTATCTTTCCAAAAAAAGATAAATCCCCACTAGAAATGAGCTCTTATAGACCAATAATCCTTATCAATTGCGACTCCAAAATTTTTTCTAAAGTATTAGCCTCCAGAATATCCCCAGTAGTGGAACCCCTTGTCTCAAAATGGCAACAGGGTTTTATACCTAAGAAAGGGACTAGTGAACATGTCAGGAGAGTTATTACTCTGTTTGATGCTGCCCAAGTAGCCGGAGACCCAATGTCACTGATATTACTCGACGCCGACAAGGCTTTTGACCGGGTCTCATGGCGATTTCTTTGGAAAGTTATGGACAGTATGGGGTTTGGTGACAGATATATACAGGCGACACAGGCACTTTATCATAATCCGACTGCTAGTGTCACCATAAATGGACAACTGACGGAACCCTTCAAAATATCACGAGGCACCAGGCAGGGATGCCCCTGCTCTCCGTTATTGTTCGCCCTTTACTTAGATCCGCTTATTAAGAAAATAGAGCAAAACCACAACATCTTTCCAATAACATACTTCCAAAGCAGTTGTAAAATCTTGGCCTACGCTGACGACCTTGCTATTTCCACTCCAGACCCTGCCAACTCCATACTGGCACTAGAGGATGAAGCCTACAAATTTGGGAGATTATCTGGATACGCCCTAAATAAAAACAAAACGCAGATATTAATAAATAGCAAAATCAGCTGGACTGATACAAGAGTTGTACCAAAGGCTAAATACCTGGGCATCCTAGTTTCACCTAGACTAGAGGAAATAGTTGCAGTAAATGTGGCTCCCCTTGCTATCCAGATGAAGAAGGTATTAAAGCAAATTGATAATCTGCATCTAACATTGGTCGGTAGGTGCAATGTTATTAAAATGACTTATTTTCCCAAACTATTATATTTTTTTCGGTGCATTCCCCTTGAGTTTAGTAAGAAAGACTTACTTAAATTTCAACAAATTTTCACCCAATTTATTTGGGCATATGCTCAGCCCAGACGTGCATTAAAATACCTCACACTACCAAAAGACAGAGGGGGTGGGCTTTTCCTAACATTACCCTATATTACTGGGCGGTAGTCCTGCAGTATAGTTCAGTTTTGCTATGAGATTCCACTTTTGGAATTGAAACATCTTTACCCTCACCCTTTCGGTCTTTGGTAGGGGAGCAATATTGGGGCCTCCTACTACGAGAAATAGCTTATGGATATTACAATCGCGTTAAATTTAAGACGCTAATGAATTCCTACAAAGTTTTTCGCCATGTCCGGAGAATTTTGGGACTTGGTAGGCATAACTTTTACTCCCCTATAACTAATAATAACAATTTACCGATTATATTTAGTTCATCTTACTTGACTGAATGGCACAGAGCAGGGGTAACAAAACTTGGAGATATTATAACAACCAGGGGGATCGAATCCTTTCCAGATTTACAGACTAGATTTAAACTAAAAAGTCAAGAACTATTTAAATATATGGCCATTCACGAATACTTATCTAGGAAGGTAGGAGGAACCAACGGATTTGCTGAGGTTGAGCTTATGAACACCCTCCGGAACGTAACCTCTGCTCGCATTGGGACCATTTATCAAATTATAAACAAGGAAACCCCAGATGATTTAGAAACCATTGCCTTTAAATGGCATATTAAACTTGATTCCCCCAAAAGTATATTTTACAACTCCCTGCGATTATCACAACATATTTTAATTTCTGCCAAACTCCAAGCACAACATTTCAAAACTATATTCTTTTTGTACATGACACCTAGCAAAATTATCAAATGGGGATCTGGGAGAGGAACATTATGTCCAAGCTGCTCTGAAGTAGGGGCAGACTCTATACATATATTTGCATCATGTCCAACTATCAACTCCACCCTACTCAGAATCCAGAAGCTACTTTGCGAAATAACTAACCAACCAGTACTTCTAAATCCCACAACTATTCTATTGGGAACACAATCTGACTCTGAAAGAGTAAAGGAGGAAGGGCTGATTTTTGTTGCAATGGCAGTATGGAGGATATGTGTCTCCTCCGGCTGGCTAGATTCTGAGTCCCCCCCCTATGCACAATGGTTGGCTTGATTAGTCGCCACATACAATTTAGAAAAATCCATATACGCCAAAAAAGGACGAAGGAAAAGAAGGATGGGGATTGAAATCTGGAGAGCATTTTCTGAGTGGATAGGTCAACAAGGGCAAGGGGACCCAGAGACATAATAGGGTTACGAGGTACCTATAATATCTTCTTTGTCATATTCTCTTTGTTAAGACATTTTTTTCTTTAGCTTTTGTTCATTATGTATGTTTATTTGAGCTTGTATCATTGGTTTTCAACACTTATGAGAGATGGGAGGAGGGTGGGGGTGGGGGGTCCTGAATATCTCTTTCTCTTGTAACTCTGTTTGAGATTCTGCTTTATGAAAAAAAAAAAAGAAAGATAAACTGCAGTTGTAAATAATAATGTAAATATTTTGTGAATAGATTGATTAATCAAATCACCTGATTCAGTTGCTCAAAAATTGTCTCATTGGTTTTATGGGCCTGAATAGGTGTTTGATTTTTAATGGTGAGTATTGAGGTGTTAGGTAGCGTTTCTGAGACATTTTTTCAATCAGAGCGCTGGATCAGGTTCCTGTAGTTTCTTGCTGCAAATTACAAGGTAAGTACAGTAATCATAAACGTCACTTTTTACCACTGTTGTCTTTTCACTTAGGTTATGTAATGTCTTTTTCTTTTTTGTTTCTTCCTGTGCTTCAGGGGTTAAATTCGCTGGAGCTCTGAGGCAGGAGGAGTCACGAACCAGAGTCGTTTCCCTCGACGTTTCTGACTTGGCAAGAGAATATGTGCACCAGGACAAGGTCCCACGTCGAGAATACCAAGCGACGAGTGATTTCTAATATTACTGCTAACTAAATATTTAATTAAACTAAGACTTTCACAGAGCTTCTAGTTATAGTACCGAACCCCGTAATCACCTCAGTGAAGTGCGCACTCGTAAGGGAGAGCGCGCTTCACCAAAGATTCGAAACCGGTGTGAATATGAAGGACAACTAGACTTCTACTTAGCGGTGGCCATCTTGGAAGCTCTTTTCCGCCACCAGTAGCTCCAAATGTCACCTTTTAGAGATTTCTTTCCTGATTTCCACCAGCAGGTGTTAGACAAGGCGCAAACTGAGCTTGCTGAGCGGGTAGAAGGCACGACAATTCTGAAACTCTGAAAGATGGGATTCTTGGAATAGGGCAACATCAGTTTTAAGTTTGGCTAGATGAAACAATACCCGCTGCCTTTTAAATGGGTTATTTAAACCCTTAATGTTCCAGGTAGTAACCCGAAATTGATTCATTAAGAAAGTATGAGCATAAATTATGCTTACTAGAACAAACAAGAAAATTGTTGAGAAAAAATGCAAAGAGAGAAAGGTAGAATAAAAGAGAAGAGAGGACAAGAACAAAGAAAAAAAGAGGAAAAGGAGACAAGGAGAGCAAAAGAGAAGAGAGGAAGATAGAGAGAAAGAAGACAGTACAAGTCAAATACAGACGACTGAAAAACATACCTACAAATACAAAACAACAAGCGAGGATGATGGCGCCGGAAGACGACGACAACAACAGCGAGAGCAAAGATCACCGAACATCCGCTGAATAACATCAGTACTTCACATTCAAAGTTGACACATCGGGATGGGTAGATGGAGAGTAATCCTGTACAAAGATAAAAGAAAAATTAATAAGAGTTCTTGAACAGGTACAAAAGAAAAAAAGCTGGAGGTAAAATGAAACATAAAACATATGTTATTCAACAGTACAAAGGGAAAACATAATAACGATCCATGGAAAAAGATAGGACAAGAAAACAACTTCAAGATTGAGTCATATAAAATAATAATAATAATAATAATAGGGGCATTTATAGAGCGCTGAGTTACGCGCACCAGCGTGTCCCCGCGCTGACAGTGAGAAAAACATAAGACAGGGAAAACAGTGCTGGCTGGTCAAAATTATCTAGTAAAGAGGTAAGTTTTTAACTTAGCTCGAAACTTCATTTCTGCTTGTTCCAGGCGAAGGTCCACTGGAAGTTTGTTCCAGTAGTTGGGGGCCAGGTGCCTGAAGGACCTACCTCCCATACGAGCTTTCTTTATCCTGGGAGTCCTCAGCAGTCCTCCGCCTGCAGATCTAAGCGCTCTAGGAGGTTCATAGGCTTCGATCAGTTTCTGCAAAGGTCGGGGCGCCCTACCATACAAAATCCGGTGACATGTGCAGAGGGCTTTGTACTCAACTCTGCTCTTTACTGGTAGCCAGTGTAATTTTTGAAGTGCCAGCTTCGAGGGCGCCCTTTTGGGCAGCCTAAGAATCAGGCGTGCCGCCGCATTCTGCAGCACCTGAAGACGTGCCACGCTTTTACTCGGTGCCCCAAGGTACAGCAGGTTCGCATAGTCAAGCCTTGCGGTCACCAGGGCATGCACCAGGGTTTGGCGGGCTTCCAATGGCAGAAGGTCTAGAACTTTCCTTAGTCTCTTCAGGACCCCAAAGCATACTCCTGCCACCCGATTGATCTGAGGCCCAAAGGTCAAAGCCGCATCAAACCAAACGCCCAGGTTTTTGGCCTCCTGACAAGGGGCAGGAGTAGGTCCAAGACAGGGTGGACACCAGGCTGACGACCAGGCTGACTGGGCTCTCCCTACCACCAGCACCTCTGTCTTGCTGCCGTTTAGCTTCAAACAATTCATGGCCATCCAATCGGCAAGATCTTTCATGCACGATTGGAAGCCATCTGCAGCAAGACAGGGCGCGTGCGATAGGGAGATGACCAGCTGCGTGTCGTCAGCGTAAGTTACCAATTGGAGGCCATAGCTCTCCACAATCGATGCAACAGGTGCCACATACAAGTTAAAAAGCGTCAGGCTCAGGGACGAGCCCTGAGGCACGCCCTGGCCTAAAGGTACCCCTTTGGAGTAGTAGTCGCCCTGCCTCACTTGAAAGCTCCTTCCTGTAAGGAAGGCCTGGATCCACCTCAGCGCGGTGCCGGTGATGCCACCTATGCTCAGACACTGTAGCAAGGTGGAATATGCTACAGATTAAACATTTCTTTAGGTGTCCATAATAGATCCGCTTCCATTGAAGATATTCAGGAACAGGAAGCTTGAAGGGACTCTGTAGATTGTTCCACAAGTAGAACGCGGGAATCCAGTAAGGACCATTTGTCATGCAAAAATTATATAGACTTAGTAGTCTCTTCCATGAAAGGTTTAAGAGTGCGGATTTCTTCCAGAATTAAATCCATAGAGGCTGAGGCCGAAGAGGTTCCAGGAGAACGAGGATATTTCTTCAAGCGCTTGGTGGCCGCTGTGGTTGGAAGTTTAATTGAGGAATGTTGCTTAAGAATTGCACCGGATGGAGAACCAGATTTCTGTGTATGAACTTCCTCCATATCTTGAAATTAGAATCTCAGTCTGAACAAGTAGAAGTTTTAGCAGAGGCAGAGAGTTTGAGGTTCCTCAATTTCCCGTTAAAGATAAGGTGAAATGGAGTAAAAAATGGAACCAGTATCACAATGACGCATATAAGTATCAGAAGGCAAAACGTATCCTAGGAATTGAGTTAGCCAATGAGGAGTCAAAAATGGTCTCAAAATGCGTCAGAGAAAAGTTTGCGAACAGACTATGATCCTCAAAATAGTACCAAAATTATATTGAATCTGCGAAGTGAGCAAGGACATAGAAAGAAAGCTCAAAATGGCAGCCAGGTTGAATTGCGGCGAAAAAGGGGGAAACATTGAGGACAAAAACTCACATGACGGCCTTTATTAGGTAATAGACAGCCGGTGTAGCAATTCTCCAGTGAAAAAACAATTCTCCGATGAAAAAACAATTCAGCGCGACCACATGGGAGAGAGATGCATGAAGAGCAGCATTGTGAGAGAGGCTTGGAGACGAAATGGCGGCCGTGTATCAGCGAGCCGGGTCGAGGAAAGTTTAAGGCTTAGGAGCTTACAAAAAGCAACAATAAGCAGTGTGTTTTGCTCACCGCATGTTCAGAAGCAAGAAATTGGGCTTGTGGGTCGAGATTGCCTGAAAATTCCGACGTGTAGGGTCTGGGTTCGGAAGTCGGCGTTGCAGCTCCGCATCTACGGCATTGGATGGCTTACTGCTGAATACCAGGATTATCTGTGCCATCATCTGAACACAACCATTGCATAGTTTGGTCGGCTGCTGGTGCACAGCTCCAGGGGTCCTGGCATTAAGCAGTGTTACCCAGACCTTTACCCTAAACTCGTGGGCAGCAGTCTGGCAGGTACTCCAGTCCTTACAGAGGTCAGCGTCCGATCAACACCTGAAGCCAGCCCAGCTGCTGGTTGCCTTTGCTGCTCCCCTCTACCCTCCCACTGTCCGCCAATCCAAGAGCAGCACCTGCCTGACCCAGACCAGACCAGCGGCAGCTGCAGCTTGCATCAGGCAAACGGACCCTTAATTGGTACCCTACATTCAAACTATATATTTCAACAAAATCCCACTCTCCAGTCACCCCGGATCGGTGCTTTATACGAATATGGGGGCAGATTTATGTTAACTGGCGCATCCCCAGGGATGCGCCAGTTAACGTGCACCACAGTGCGTCACAGCTCCGCCACCCATGGTGCGCCGCATTTATAATGCTTGTTATAAGAAAGAAGGCCAGCAAGGGATTTTTGTTCTATTTCTATTTGTCAGCGTTATTAGGGCCTGTTGTAAAAATCAAGGTACCTAAAACAGTTTTTATCAGTAGCTGTGATAAATCATTTGCTTTAGAAAAAGAGTTGCAAAGGATCAATACATACAGTGTTACCACACTAACACAGTAAATATAGTAAATAAATGCAAGAAACCAGGGTTTTATATTGTCTGAAGATTATTATTTGTTTTCAAGACAAAGACAATTTTTATATAAAAAGAAGAAAACATTCTTATAAAATAGGGTACATACACAGATATTGATTAGATATTCAAGGTATTGGTTATTTCCTCCTTTGATATATCTAAACACAAAGTCCAGACTGCTAACACAAAATAACACAATGAATTCAACTAAAAATCAGAAGAAAATCAAAGATGATACAATGGATCATATGCAGAGTTGGACTAGATAGTCGACGTTTCGGTCTTTTAAGGAATTTTTCATAAGACCATCATCAGGACAAAGCAATTCTACATACAGTAGATGACCCTCTTTGAAAGAAATAACATTATATTACAGTATATTCAAACCTGGTTACAAAACTATACAAAGTTCATTTCGGACAGTCTATATTTATTTACATTAGTTAGAGTCTTTTACTGAGTTCTTTAAAAGTCGGTGTGGCGACTAGAAAACATAAGTGAAACAAATTGATTATCTATCATTAAACCAAAATCAAAGTCATTGAATCAATAGTACTGAAAACTCACTTTTACTCAAATAGAGATAAGTCTTTTCTCTAGTCAAAACGACAAAAGCACTTCTAATTAATTTGTTGGTGAAGGGCAAAGAAATAAATCCTTTTGTGCCAGAGATTACTGTAAAGAAAGGGGGAGCAAACGATAAGATATCTACCCACTGTAGTTTTAAAACATGCATTGCCGTAGATTATCAGAACAGAAGGGCAGTTTATTTATTTACCTTGTGTCATGTGCGGAAGTGATATCGAGTGTTCAACAGGGTATCCAATATTTGCTGATCGATATATGGACAATCGTACATTTCTGATTAGGTAAAAAGATACGCATTTTTAGACTTGCAGTATATTATTATTCAAAAATGCAGTCTTTTAATTTTTACTTTTATCATGTTTAAAACAGGACTCTAATATATTGAGCCCAATTTGTGAAAAAAAATTCATCTTTACGAAAACCTTTTATTTTTCAAGAATATCAATTTGACATATCAATTTCATAGCTAGGATTTTACTTTTATTTTTTACAGGCAACCTGAAGGTAATTCAGTTGGTATGCTAGTCGGTTGTAATCATATACGATCGTATTACCAGATTCCCCGACTAAGTAGCAAGTAAAGTTGCTTGCATGCTGGTTCGAAACTCACAAACCGTTTTTTAAATAGATAGAGGTTTGTGTTTTAGTTATTAACAGACATATTACCAGCGACATATTCAAGTGTTTGATAAGTTACATTGTGATGTATTAACAGATGGCTGTTATAATTGCTTACACATTTTAAGCGCCATCTTATCATGATTGGTTAAATAAATACTGGTATACACATACTGTGCATAGTTATGTCGATTCGTGCCCCATCGGCATTTAGCTGGATGCATAATACCCTATAGTCTCATAAGCCAATAAGTTTCACTATACTATAGCATCAGAAAGGAACTTATTGGTCACAGTAGTTAAATTAACGAAAGAGCACAATTAACGGGATTTAAACGATTTCAGCGGTGGAAGCGAAATCTTTCCAAACCATTCCTACAAGTTACTTACTTCACAAAGGTGAGAAAGGAATCTCAGTCGTAAACACGCCGGACCGCAAACGAATTGGGTTAAGGCTTGTAACAATGTTGCCATGTTGAAGCTTGTTTTTAAAGCGTAATGCACGCCAAGATATTGTGTAATCTCGTGAGATCGCGCGAAGGAGAAAGTCGCTGCGGAATTCGATGTGAACGAGGCGGCCATTTTAACCTGTGCAACTTGTTAACAACAATTGCATAAGTCAGCCGTTCCATATGAATTTTAGTTTGCCGATGGAAATATCTTTTGGTCATTTATAATATGAGTCAATATTGTATGGTTGTTATAATATTCTAAAATTAAAAAAGTGAAGTTATAACAAGGGAAGATTTAGGTGTCACATTACTATTTATAGTGAGGTTCGAATGGAGTCAGATGTCAATTATTAGCCCCATATGTAACACAGTTTGTAATCGATTAATTTCTAGCTAGTTATATGTCAAATATCAAGGTACTGTCGCCTAGAAAGAGGCGCTCACAATCTACACAACTACTATATGGAATATACAGTATTTACATTTTCATAATGGTCACAGTTAACCAAAAGTCTATTTGTTGATCTCATCCGATTAGTACATCCTTTTGATCAATACATGTCTTTTTATTCAATATGTATACAAATACAAAAATATAGTCCCAATAGGTTATGGCTTCCTTTGAGATTATTGAACATTAAACGATGTTGTCAGGGAAAACATAGAATACAGAAAGTACAGACAGTTATATGGTAATAACTTCTAGGTCAGACATGCAAGAGTATGCCACTCAGTACAGGAATTTAATCCGTTTTTCACACTATTTGCAACTTCAATCCAGTGGTTTTCCTTGATGATCAGGATTTTATCACAGTTTTTTTTGATGGAAGATTTTACTTTATCGATAACCCACCAAGTCATTTCTTTTTCCGAATGTTTTGCAAGAGAGTAGTGATCTACTAATGGGGCATTTTCCACTGTACGGCGAATGTGTGACTGATGTTGGAGAATTCTCTTCTTTATCATCTGGGTGGTTTTGCCGATATACAGTTGTCCACATGGACACTGAATGCAGTAGATTACGTTGCTAGTTCTGCAATTAGAGAAATGTTTGATAGTGAATTTACGGTCATTGATTTCAAAACTTTTGATGTTAATGGTGGTATTACATGCCATACAGTTGTTACATTTGTAATGGCCTTGTACAGGGGACAGCTGTTTCATGTTGTCAACAGTGTTAACATCCTGTCTTTCATAGGCATGTACCAGGCGGTCTCTCAGATTGGGCCCTCGTTTAAAAGCGAACATTGGTTTCTCTTTTAGTTCAGGTAGTTCTTTCAAAAGAGGCCAACTTTTTGTTACGATTCTTTTTAGCTGTTGGCTAAATGTGCCAAATGTTGTCACACAGACCAGCGGTGTCAGGTTGTTCTTGGGTTTAGTCTGCAGCAGTGCTTCTCGATTATTATACCATGCACGCTTCATGGAGTTCTTAAGGAGCTTATTTGGATAACCTCTGTCATGTAGCTTGGTTTTCAAAATTTTTGCCTCATGGAAACAGTCTGACCATTTGAAACAGTTTCTACGCAACCTTAGAAACTGTCCAAAGGGTAGACCGTCACGTAAAGATTTACGGTGGTGACTGTTATATTTCAACAGGGTATTGCGTGTGGTTGGTTTTGTATACAAATTTGTATAGATAGTATGGTCGTCATTCACTTTGATGGTTAAGTCCAGAAAATTCATTTTGTGTGCATTGAAATCCAGAGTAAATTGTAAGTGTGGATTTCTTTTATTCAACCATTCATGGAATTGTATCAATAGTTCCTGGTTTCCCTTCCATATGAGGAAGACATCATCTATATATATGAGCCAACATGATATGTTGGCCAAGAACGGATTCAAGTTGTCATAGATGAATTTTCTTTCAAAGTTGTTAACATAGATGTTAGCTATGTTGGGGGCATATACTGCCCCCATTGCCACACCTTTTAACTGTTGGTAAAACTTTTTTTCAAAGAGAAATAAGTTCTGGCACATTGAGATTTTAATACAGTCCACTATGAATTCGCTGGGGACAGTATGTGGTCTATCACGGCTGTCTAAAAGGTCTCTGATAAGTGTGAGAACCTCATCTTGTGGAATATTAGTGTATAGACTAGTAATGTCCATAGTTACTAAATATTCCTGATCTGGGTTGCAGTCATGATTTTCTAGTGTGGTTATTACAGTGGTAGTATCCCTGATATATGTGTCTGCCTCGGTTACGAACGGCCTTATAAAGAAGTCTGAGTATTGTGCAAGTGGCTTGAGGATTGAATTACAGCCTTCAACAATCGGTCTCCCTGGTGGTTCAGTGGCGTGATTCTGGATTTTAGGGAGGATGTAGATGGCTGGTACAGTTGGTGATTTGGTGATGAGAAAAGCAGCCTCTTTAGTGCTCAGCCATCCTCCTTCAAGTCCTTGGTCGCTTAAAGTTTTTATTTCTATCTCTAGTTTTGGGGTGGGATCTGATCTTAGTAGTTTGTAATTATCTGCTACAGATAATTGTTTCAGCATTTCTTGTCTGTATGCCTCACGGTCCCATAGTACTAGACCACCACCCTTGTCGGCAGGTTTAATTACCGTGTCTTTTAGGGTTTCAAGATTTTTTAATGCAAGATGCTCTTCTTTATTTAAATTATTCCTACAGAAAATCTGTTGTTTAAACAGTGTTTCAGTTTCAATAAGAACAGCATTTTCGAATGTTAAGATATTTTTTTAAACCATTTTGTTTTGGGGAAAGAATGTAGAGGGTGGATGGAGACCTGTCAGATTCCTTTCTTGTGTGTCAGCTTTAGAGGCAAAGAAGTTTTTTAATCTTATTGATCTGAAGAATCTGTAAAGTTTGCATTTGGTTTGAAATTGATTATTCCTATTATTATTATATTATATCTGATTTTGTAGAGCGCTCAGCTACCCGTGGGTTTCCCGGCGCTAGAAGAACAAAAGTCAAAGAGGGCAAACGGAAGTGAAGGAACAGGTTACAGAGAGAACAGCCAGGTTTTCACTCCTTTGCGGAACTTAAGATAGGATGTTTCAGACCGCAAAGGGATGGGAAGCGAATTCCAGAGTGTGGGTGCCAGATAGGAGAACGAGCGCCCGCCGACTCTTGCACGCTTGAAACGGGGGACAGAGAATCTGCAATGAGTGGAGGATCTAAGGGTGCGGGAGGGACAATATTGCTGGACTAGGGTGGATAAATAGTGAGGGGATTTTCCGGCTTTGATACGGTGCATAAAGCATAGTGCTTTAAATTTGGACCTAGATTCTATGCGCAGTCAATGTAGGCTACGCAGGGAAGAAGAGACTGAAGTTGTTCTAGGCAAATTACAAAGTAGACGGGCAGCCATGTTCTGAACTACTTGGAGCTTCCGGGTGACCTCCTTGCAGGCACCCAGAAGAAGTACATTACTGTAGTCCAGCCGCGATGTCACTAGGGCCTGGACCACTGACTTCTGGGTATCTGGAGGCAGCATCCATGTGATCTTCCTCAGCCACCTGATGATGGTAGTACAGGTGGCCAAGACTTTGACCACATGTTGTCTCATGGATAGCTGATTATCAATGAGGACCCCGAGATTGCGTGCTATAGTGGTTGGGGCCGGTAATGGACCCATTTGCTGAGGCCAGTGTTGCGGGCCCCAGAGAGCGGAATCCGGCCCAAACAAGAGAAGCTCTGTTTTATCGCCGTTCAGCTTTAGTTTGTTCGTCAGCATCCAGTTGGCGATGTCAGTGAGTCCAGAACAAAGAGAAGAGGAAGGGGAGTGTTGATTGGAAGAAAGAGAGAAAATAATTTGAGTGTCATCGGCATAAGAAAAAATAGAAAGTCCAGCCTGTTCAGCAAGAAAAGCAAGAGGTCTAACATAAAGGTTGAAAAATAAAGGACTGAGAATAGAACCTTGGGGAACACCATACGGAGAATTGTGAACAGTGGACACAGAAGAGGGGGAAAAGACCTGAAAAGTGCGATTAGAAAGAAAATCAGAGATCCAAGCAAGAGCGGAGCCACAGATACCAACAGACTTCAAGGCAGACAGAAGGATGTTGTGGGAGACGGTGTCAAAAGCGGCACTCAAATCCAAAAGGATGAGTGCCACTGTCTCCCCTCTATCTACCTGGCGCCTGACTGTCTCCGAGACTCCCAGAAGGGTGGACTCCGTAGAGAAGCCCGCCTGGAAACCTGACTGAGAAGGGTGGAGGATGTTCGCTGATTCAATGTGGGTAGTGAGGTGACGATTAATATGCTTCTCCAACACCTTCGACAGGCAGGGAAGCAGGGAAGCAGGGAAATAGGCCGAAAGTTAGCTGGGTTGCTAACATCCGCATTAGCTTTCTTCAACAGTGGAACCACCATCGCATGCTTCCAGATGTTAGGGACAACTGCCTCAGTGAGAGAGGCATTCAAGAGAGCCAAGATACAATCCAGGGGGACAGTGGCTAAGGTACAGAGAATATGGGGGGGCATGGGATCCAAGGGAGAGCCGGATTTGATCTCTGCCAACAGTTTCTGGAAAACGGGCGTAGAAATACGTTCCCATTTATCCAATCGAGGAGGAGAGGGTCGTTCAGGCTCGTCCTGTGTGGAAAGTCGGTCATGTTGCTGAGTGGATGGCCTGGGTGAGACAGATGGTGAAGCACTAAAACCCGCATAGATGTTGTCAATTTTCATTGTAAAGAAGTCTGCCAAAGAATTACATTGATTGCTATCCAGGCAGGGGACTTTGGGGGCACATGACATACCAGATAGTTCCTGAACTGCCTTAAAGAGGGCTTTGGGACGATTCTGGGGTTTCAATATCGTGTTGTTAACATGATTGGCCCTGGCAGTATTACATAAAGTGTGATATTTATGTAATCTTATCTTATCTTATCTTAATAGTCATTTGTTGAGCGCACGTACACCCTTGGGTTTCTTGGCGCTATAGAATCAAGACAACAACACCTTTAATGCAAGTTTGTAATTGTCTTTGTCTGCCGAAAAGTAGTTGGATCTCCAGATACGCTCCAATCTTTTGCAGCGGGACTTTTTCATTTTAAGTTCTTCATTGAACCAAGGTGCAGGAGGGTGCAGGAACTTTTGTTTACATTTACGTGCTGGATGGCAAGACTCAATAGCAGAAGTAAGCCAGGTGCTGATCTTACCCACATCATCCGTAGTGATATTAGCAAGAGGAGGTATGGTTTTGTTTAAGGAATGATTAAGTTGCTCCAGATTAAGTCTTTGCCAGTTTCTACTTGTTCTAAGGGAGTGTGGGCTGCCAAGGGGACAGGACGCACCCGTTATCTTGATGTGAAACTCTACAATGAAATGATCCGACCAAATAATCGGTTTAGAGGGAAGGCAGGTAACATTGTCTAAATTAGCACAAATTGGGTCTAGTAAGTTGCCGCCTTTATGCGTAGGACCAGAGTTTAAGAGATTTAAATTGAGGGCGGCAAAGTCCTGTATAAGATGAGTGCTGGTAGGACATAGGGTGTTGTTAAAATGTATATTTAAATCACCTAATAACAGGAAGTTGTTAGAGTCCAGCAAAAGGGGGGTAATAAGTTCCGGAAGGGTAGCTGCCCATGCGCCAGCTGCGCCGGGCGGGTGATATAAAAGAACACCAGACAGTGTAAAATTCGGGGATAACTGAAGTTTGAAACTGCCTGCTTCGCAATTAGGGATGTCGAGGTCTTCCCACTTGCAAGAGTAGGTCCTTTTAAAAATAATAGCAATGCCTCCTCCATCTCTAAGAGGTCTATTACGCCCCACAAAGGTGTATTCATCAGGGAGGGCAGTGGCAATATCCGGGCCAGAACATTCTTTAAGCCAAGTTTCAGTTAGAAACAAGGCCGACGGACTATAAGAAGTGAGGAGGTCAAATACGTCCCTTTTGTGCTTAGACAATGAGCGACAGTTTAAACTAATAAAACTAAAAGCAAGAGAGGAGTTAGACAGATGAACATTCACTGGGAGAGGGGTATCAATCCAGAATGGGGATTAGGGAATGCACACCTCCGAGGGGAGAGATGTAAGAGCCAAGGCGCATACAGGGCAGGATAGAGGGGCGTCATGACAACGCATACGAGAGCAGTACTTACTGGGCGACGGTCGCAAACTATGCAAAGTAGAGCGAGAGTACGTAAGTCTGGGGTAGGTAGAGCCAGAGGCAGGGGAGGTGGCCCCAGGTCCCATCTGGTCGCGGACGGGCGCAGACGGGCTTAACTCAGGCACAACTCCGGCGCGCCTACGTCGCGCCCGCTGCGCTCATCCGCTGTGCTTCCTGGGGGAGGGGACCATTTTGTAGGGCTGAGGGCGGGAGGGGCCGAGGGCTAGTCCGCTCACCTCCGCTCCACTCCAGGCTCCTCACCCAAAATGGTGGCCAAAGTTGGGTCCCGGGCAGTGTATTAATCACCTGCCATGGGAGAAATCTGGGGCAAGTGCACAAATGTGCTAAATAAGAATTCTAAAAGTTGCCTGTACAACAAAAAGAAGTTAGAACATAGCGTGCAGGTTACAATAAAAATGAACACAATTCCAGTTTTAAAATTTCACGTCGCCTCTAGAGTAGCCACGGAGCCCAGTAAAGCCTTGGGCAACCGTTAACTTCTATCAATTGGCCAGCAAGCTGAAAAGGTTTTTGTAGGGCTGAGGGCGGGAGGGGCCGAGCGCTAGTCCGCTTGCCTCCGCTCCACTCCAGGCTCCTCACCCAAAATGGCGGCCAAAGTCGGGTCCCGGGCAGTGTATTAATCGCCTGCCATGGGAGAAATCTGGGGCAAGTGCACAAATGTGCTAAATAAGAATTCTAAAAGTTGCCTGTACAACAAAAAGAAGTTAGAACATAAGTTCTATAAGTTGGAACAAATGATAAACCAGAAGTCAGGACAGATATTTCAGCTTGAGTCAAAATATGTTTAGATAAATTAAATATCGGAATGGTAGACATGTTATTTACCGTTCAGAAGCAAGAAATTGGGCTTATGGGTCGAAATTGCCTGAAAATTCTGACGTGTAGGGTCTGGGTTCGGAAGTCGGCGTCGCAGCTCCGCATCTACGGCATTGGATGGCTTACTGCTGAATACCAGGATTATCTGTGCCATCATCTGAACACAACCATTGCATAGTTTGGTCGGCTGCTGGTGCACAGCTCCAGGGGTCCTGACATTAAGCAGTGTTACCCAGACCTTTACCCTAAACTCGTGGGCAGCAGTCTGGCAGGTACTCCAGTCCTTACAGAGGTCAGCGTCCGATCAACACCTGAAGCCAGCCCAGCTGCTGGTTGCCTTTGCTGCTCCCCTCTACCCTCCCACTGTCCGCCAATCCAAGAGCAGCACCTGCCTGACCCAGACCAGACCAGCGGCAGCTGCAGCTTGCATCAGGCAGACGGACCCTTAATTGGTACCCTACATTCAAACTATATATTTCAACAAAATCCCACTCTCCAGTCACCCCGGATAGGTGCTTTATACGAATATGGGGGCAGTTTTATGTTAACTGGCGCATCCCCAGAGATGCGCCAGTTAACGTGCGCCACAGTGCGCCACAGCTCCGCCACCCATGGTGCGCCGCTTTTATAATGCGGCGCACCATGGTGCCAAAACGGCACAGATGCGTGACGCATCTGTGCCGGAAATGTGGCGCATTGCTGGAGTTGCGTCGCAAGCGCAACGCAGCTCCAGCAAGGCTCGGGGGTGCCCCATCTACACAATGCTGCGTCAAGACCTACGCCTGCTTTAAGCAGGCGCAGGGTTTTGACACAGCATTGCCCTGAAAGTGACTGAGTGAAATCTCATAGATTTCACTCAGCCACTTTCAGGAGGCGTTCCTGCGCAGGAACGCCCCCCCCTGCGCAGGAACGCCTCCTTATGGCGCAGTGCTTTACAACGTGATGCATCTCCTAGATGCGTCACGTTGTAAATAGGGCGCATTGTTTGTTCCTCAGTTGCGTCAAATAAAGTGACGCAATTGCGGCGCAAAGAGGCGCAACGGCCTCATAAATCTGCCCCATGGCACTCAACAGGTCCCTTGTTTGCCTTTAAAGTAACGGGCCACGCCCCTTTTGTGGGAAAACTAAGCTTTTGTGCTGGCACATGATTGTGGTACACACTTGAACTGTGATATTCACTCACACATAGGCCTTTTGGTTCTTTCGAGTGGCATCAGAGGATTTAACTGTAATCCAATAATTGCAATAAGAAACATAGATGGTCAGTGTAGCAGTAATATACTTTTTTCAAGACAGGTACCTACAAAATGTGTACTCTGAATTGGCAAAAGACACAGGAACTATGGGACATATTAGCAAGGGCCATATCGCCGCTTTAGCTGCACTTTTTGCCGCTGAAGCGGCACTATTTTTATCGCTCTAACAGCAGTTAACAACATCTTTTAGGTGATAGCGACCGGTATGGGGCCCGCTTTGCATGTCACCGATATTTATTGCTAATGACATGCAAAGTGGGCGTACCCAAACTGTTAGCAACTGAAAGCAGTCGCGAGCACAGCTATAGCTTATTAGCAAGGCAGGCAAAGCGATGAAAAAAATTGCGCTTAGCGTGATTCTTGTTATAATCTAATGCCTGCTAAAAACATGACTTACATGTTTATGCAAAGGGAGATGGATTTTCAGGTTAAGTCCCCATTGGCCTTAATGCGTGAATATCGCTGGATTTCCAGTGATATTTATGCATTTCGCCACTATCGCTGGATATTATAGCGCAATGGAGAAAAACGTTGCTAATAGTACGTTTTCTCCGCTAACATATCCAGCGATAGGTAGCGATAAAAAAATGCGCTAAGCGCATTTTGCGATGAATATCGCTATTCCTTGCTAATATGCCCCTATTCCTCTCCTGTCAAGTAATGTTAGAAGGAATCCAACAATATAATATAAATAACAAAATAAATTTAGTTCTGCCACCGAATTCAGTGTCACTCAGCTTGAGAATTATGAAAGGTTGAGTTGATCAAGCCAGATTCAAAGTCATTAACTGCAGATCACATCCGAGCCATATTAAAGACAGTGCAGTGGGGCGCTGTAGGAGTGTAAGCCTACTGTTTGCACCCTCTGGGCACTTTGGAAGGATAATACAGATTGTACCAATGCAAAATGTGCTCTGGTGCAACCAGAAGTGGACATTCCATCATTTGCAGTGGGGGTTGGCCCCATTCACATGAGGGAATCCTTTGCTATTGCACGTTGTGCCATGTAGTAGACGGCTGGAATGCCAGAAACCGGTCCTCTGAAGCTTGTTTCCGGTCCAGGGAAGACATGGCTTGGCAGTTTGGGCTGGACTGTTCCCATGAGGCACAGGGTCAAACTGATTTGCATATAGCCATGTCTGAACTGGGGTGGCAGAGTGGGCTAAAGAACGGTGATGGATTAAACCCAGATCTTTTGACTGGGTGTGAGTGTTTGATTGATTCAGATGCTCCGTCTATCTCCAGCCCCTTTTGTACCGCTTTTGGCCGCCATAAGTGTGGCAGGGTATGCTCAGACGTGAGTCCCTTGCTCACTTTGCCACTGGATTCAAGCAAGCCGGGCTGAAGACGGCTGGAATGCCAGAAAGCGGTCCTCGGAAGCTTGTTTCCGGTCCAGGGAAGATATGGCTTGGCGGTTCGGGCTGGACTGTTCCCATGAGGCACAGGGTCAGACTGATTTGCATATAGCCATGTCTGAACTGGGGTGGCAGAGTGGGCTAAAGAACGGTGATGGATTAAACCCAGATCTTTTGACTGGATGTGAGTGTTTGATTGATTCAGATGCTCCGTCCATCACCACCCCCTTTTGTACCATGTAGTAGATATGGGCACAGAGCCAATGAGGCTCTTGGGAGGTGCACTTACGGTGTGCTATAAAGAGATGGCGCACAGTCAGTGTGCCAACCAAGGCCACCCCTTGGAATGAGGAAAAGAGAGTCTCATCTCCTGCAGGTGGCTCCACTGTACCTGCCTGCAATGAACCCTGTGTCCAATGCCAGCCGGTTTGCAATCCCCACAGCGAAAGGCTGACCAGGGTGGGACTTTAAATAACTGATCTGCTTCTCGTAATGCTTTGTCCCCACTGAAGATACAAGTTTGCAGCTTCATCGAGGACTGCATTTATTGCAAGAGGTTGCACTGCCTCGGTCTGGACCGAGCTAACCAAGTTAAAGGTGCACCCTACATCTAATACGGTCCAGATGTCAGCAGCCAATGCTTACCACAATGAGCAATTTAATATGTATAGAGCATTTAGTAATTTATCGCAGATTCACATATAAATCTTGGCAATTATCTGTTCCTACAATAAAGGAGCAAGCATGGCAATTTAAGAAATAAATGCAAGTCAGTTCCCTTAACAGAATTCTTCATTGGTCAATTTATTTAACAATTTCTCTCTATGGAGTCATATTCTAATATAAAGTAGGGCAAAATGAGTAGAAAACGAATTCAACTTGTATGTTTTTGAAATTATGGAATATCAATTAAACATAAGCACGCGCTTTTGCCTAAGAAGATAATTATATGATGAATTCATAAAGCACATGGTTGCACACAGGGCAATTATAGAAAGAAATTATTAATGTGCTGTCGGTTTAGACATGTTTGTATTGGCATCCTTGCTGTATTTTTTACCTGCCTTTCTTATTTATTCCCTTTAGTATTTCCTGAATGCTTAAAGAAGTTATGCATAACATACGTTTCTATCCCCTTCATCATTATGCTCAATGAAACTTGAAAGCATTTTTCGCAACTAATTTAGCTAAATTCCAATATTTGCATTAAGCGTCTCCGGTGTTTGATCACATCGTCTGTTATAGATGGACAGAAAGGTTATCGAAAAACTATAGAAGCATCTTCTCAAAGAAACAAAACTATGGGGGAAATATTTTTCGAAGATCTAACACCACTCTTCATCACAGCAGAGAGCAAGGTGGGCAAGGAAGTGGGGTGCGAAGGGACAATGTAGTCGGCTGAATATGTGGAATCATGGCGTTAAAGCCCAAGGCTATGCCTGATAAGAGAACCAACCTCCAGTCTCTGCTATGCAGGGCACTGAAGTAAAGACTGCATAGATTTACGCATTTCCCTAGCACTCATCAGCTCCTTCATTTTTCATCTCATGGTGCTACATTGATGATTTCTGTGAACTTATCATGAGCATAAGCCCGCTTGTGGCTGCCTCCAAAATGAATTGTATTTAGTTTTTTTATTCTATTGAACCTTATACAGTTTATGTGTCCAAATAGGATAAATGCTAACATTGTATAATATATCTCAGCCGACCCTTTTTGCACCCAAAGCACTAAACAAAAGGCGCCTGTGCACATAACCTCATTCGCATAACATTACCTAAATCACACCATATAGTTGAAAGACAATAACATAGCTGGTGTTTTTCATGTAAAAACAAATGTGTCTGGCATGCTCACACACTCATACACTCAAAACACACACACACACACACAATAGCTAATTTATTGGGGAAAGTGACATGTTTTCTTCCTTTGCTGGCAGGAATCTGTTGGTGTATTGTGTAAGGTGGGGTGGGGGGTGGGGATGGGGTCGAGGATTATCCCCTCACTTGATTTAATGCAATTTACCAAAAGCACTGCCATATTGCTTTCGCCACGGATATGTCCTTTCTCCATTACTGGAGTATCTCAGTCTTGAAAGAATAGCTGGAGCAAGAGCTGATAAGATGAAGTGTGTGACTTGGTGGGTGAATTGTCAGATAAGGGTGGCTGGCCAAAGGCCTAATGGTTTTCTTGCTGCAAATCTCTCTGTAGTAAGCCCCTACTATGCCATCCTATTCTCTCTTGTACCTTTGGCAGTTCTTACATCGCACTACTACCTGAAGACTTGCTAGTATACCAATCTAACAAGGAAAGGTGAACTTGCAGCCAGCAGTACTGAGTGCTCACGTGATAGAATGATTAAAAGCGGACCTTTCAGATACACTGTAATTGAGCAAGTTCCTTAAGTTGAAAATGCATTCCAGTTCACAGACAGCAGCCTGTTTTTTCTGCACTCTTGCTCAATATTTGTATACTTGGCAATGGTTCTCTTAAACCTTTACACCCGGTGCCTTCATAAAGAGAGTCCTTTTGATGCACCCTATGTTACTTACCCCCACCTTAATTTAACCTTGACAAACACCCAACTTTGATATATAAACTTTAAAGAGTCCATAATATATCCAGCAGTGTAGTCAAACTAAAGTATTTCTAGTCTCTCAAAAAAGTATGGAAGGAGCTAGTAAATAGAGCAAGAGTCCATCATCACCATCTGCTAAGTCCTTCCTATGGCAGGGAGCAGCAGCATAACAAAATGTGAGGGGACCCCCCTAAAAGATATGTTGAAGGGACCCCTTACACTCACATCAATAGGGGCGTAGATCCTGGGCCCCTGCCACACCGCAGGAGTTGCAGGGGCTGTGGTGGCCTTTGTTATGCCCCCGGTGAGGAAAAGGACCCACATTTGTATCTGAATTCCCATCTCCACAACATTCTTTAGAAGCATGTGACAATATGTTTTATTTAGTGTAACACTTTGTGACAATGTATTACATCTATATGGGTAGGATCAGTTGGAATGCTATATTCATTTTACTTCCGTTTGACAACCCTCCAATATACATATGATTCATGACCATATATTACCTACTTCCTTTGGTGTGGCACCCTCTCAGATCAAGATTCAGTTTGAAGTGAAGAAAGGTGTGGTTCATGTGACTTGTTGAAGCAAGGAGAACCAGTATGGAAATCACAATTGGTTGCAGGGTTCGAATCACCCTGATAAGTGAGCACTCAGATATAGAATTATACCTCCTCATGTTATGGGAACATTTTACACCCTAATCCTGACCCAATCCCCACTCAAAGTGGGGCCCATGGGACTTGGGGGATTCTCATCCACGCATAGATATATATCTACTCTATCAGGATTGGCCAACAACTAACCAGTCTCTGTTGTCCCAGAGTAAAGAAGGTAAGAGAGTGCTCACTTATCAGGGTGATACAATGTATGGGGACACTATATGATTTTCCATGGGGGCCACTAGTCATAGATTAGGTTGATCTGGTCCTGAAGAATCGCTATAGATCAATAGAGACTAACTGAGCAATAAACAAGTTAACCATTTAGGAGAACATAGGGGTGCATTATTTCCAAACATATTCCCTCTTTAACTTTTCATTTGTAACATGGACCCTCACAATAAAGTATCCTAGTAGGGATACCCTAGTTCATTTTAATCTCTTGTACACCAATCTACAGATTCAGCCAGAATTCAGCTATTGAGTGATATCTCAACCTCTCTATACCACAACGAGGCACACACAATTTGTATCATATGAAAGTACAATATGCAATTTAAGAAACAAAAGAAGATATATTTGCGTGACTGTAGTTTTAGTAGTAGTGTCATATATGTATGAAATTCCGGGCCAGATCATATAACTGGAAAGAAGGTTTGATTAGAAAGAACTTCTGTGTTGAATAGCCTTGATGAAGTCATAGGGACACTCTCTCAAACTAATAAAAACATGTTATTGCTAAATCTGATAGGAGGTCATAAAGAAGAGGCTAAAGTGCAGAAAAATAAACAGTCAAAAAAAGAGATCTTCTTCGTTTCTTAATTTGAATATTGTACTGTTGTATGTTACAAATTGTGTGTGCCTCATGGAATAAATTGTTGCTCAATCTTAGGATTGGAATTGAGGGAATAGGGTGTATCTTTGAGAGGACTGCAGGTAAGAACCCTTAGTACTGAGACTTGATGTGATTCTCCTATGAGTGCCTCATCTGAGTGAATCTGAGTGAGTAAATATCTCAAACTCTGGATGGCACACAGGAAAAAAATATCTGGCAAAGAATTCCAAGATTGGCCCATTGGCCATTGCAACACTGTGGTGGGTGACGGCTCTTCCTTCGCCAATTAAAATATCCTGTCTAACCTAGCAACCCCTGGGGTACATAAATGGGTACTAATCTTAGTCATTCTTAGCAAAAGCACATTGTTTTTCGAGTATTATAATTTAGGAGAGTATGTGCTGGTCCTTGATTACTCCCAGTTCCTTGATTTATGTTGATGGTTTTAAGGCAGGAAAATGGCAACATGTTAATGGTGTCATTTTTAGAATTGTAACTAAAAACCAGACCACACCATAATATGTGCTTTTTCATTACAACTCCAAAGACACCAAGCATGAACTGAGTATATTCTCCCATTTGGTAATTGCACCTTATTAAATGAAAATGTAACTCCAATGTTATCCTATGGTAGAGGTAGGCCTTGCATTAGGGAAACATTAATTTTATGGCTAGGACATGTAACACATAAAAGTACATGCCCTACTTTTTAAATGCATAGCATCCTGCCCTCTGGGCTGTCTAGGACCTACCCTAGGTGGACCTATATGTATTAAAAAGAAAGGTTTGGGCCTGGAAAAAGGTTTTCTTGCCAGGGTGAAATGGCGGTTTAAAACTAAACACAAAGTGGCAATGCCATGCTAGAGAAATGTTTGAAGTGCTTCATAAGTGGGTTTTTACCGGCTGCATGCCCACTAGTAGCATTTGATTTGCAGGCCCTGGTCACAGGTAGTGCCACTTTACCAGTTCAAGTTCAAGTTCGGGTATTTATATAGCGCACTACTCACCCAGAGGGTCTCAAGGCGCTAGAGGGAGGGGCTCAATATTTGTCGAATAGCCAGGTTTTCAGTTCCTTTCTGAAGGAGATGTGGTTCTGAGTAAGGCGGAGGTGGGTGGGGAGTGAGTTCCAGGTCTTGGCAGCCAGGAAGGAGAAGGACCTGCCACCCATGATGGATTTTCGGATGTGCGGGACTGCGGTGAGGGCTTGATTGGATGATCTTAGTTGACGGGTGGGTTTGTAGAAGGACAGTCGAGTGTTGAGGCATTCGGGTCCTAGATTATGAAGGGCCTTGTGTGCGTGGGTGAGAAGGCGGAAAGTAATTCTTTTGTTGACGGGAAGCCAGTGGAGGTCTTTTAGGTGTCTGGTGATGTGATCTTGGCGCGGGATGTCTAATATGAGCCTCGCTGACGCGTTTTGGATGCGCTGGAGTTTTTTCTGTAATTTTCTTGTAATTCCGGCGTAAAGTGTGTTGCCATGTAAATGTAAATGTAAATGTAGGTATACTTATATAGCGCAACCTGTCACCACAAAGGGCATCCTGGCGCTTGCCTAGGGAACCCGTCCTGGTATTCCCCTGTGAGAAGCCCTGACAGGGTGTCCACAGGGTGAAAGTCAGGCATCCCGCCGCGAGGGGCCGTTGTGGAGATTAAGCAAGCTATTGCCCAGAGTCGCAGAGTGTGAACCCGTGAGTCGAGGAGGCACCGGGACGAGAATTATCGAGTCCGTGGAATTTTTAGCCCAAGACCCGCCGGGGCGGGGAATTGAACCCTGGTCCAGGACCGATCTCAGATTCCGGGTCTGCCGCCTCTAACCCCTGAGCCACACTTCTCCTGAGCCATAATCCAGACAACTCGTGACCAGTGCATGGGTGACAGTCTTTCTTGTCTCGAGGGGGATCCAGCGGAAGATCTTTTTGAGAATGCGAAGGACGTTGAAGCAGGAGGACGAGACGGCGTTGACTTGTCTGGACATTGAGAGAGAGGAGTCTAGAATGAAGCCAAGGTTACGTGCATGGTCTGTGGGTGTGGGTGCTGTGCCCAGAGCGGAAGGCCACCAAGAGTCGTCCCAAGCTGAGGGGGAGGATCCTAGGATGAGCACCTCCGTTTTGTCTGAGTTGAGTTTTAGGCGGCTCTGTTTCATCCATTCGGCTACTTCTTTCATGCCTTCGTGAAGATTGGTTTTGGCGGTGTTGGGGTCTTTGGTGAGGGAAAGGATTAGCTGGGTGTCGTTGTAGCGTTCTAATCCAGGACCCTGATCGATACTGTGACCTTATGCCCCTATTCGGCTATCAATCCATTTATTCCCTATATTGGCATAACCGTTCAAGTGCAATATTCAGAAACTCGTCTCTGGCCTCACATGAAGAGAGCCACATTTCAGAATCGCTTTCTCTGCCACTTCCTTTGCAACCAATTAGTGCAATGACATAGCAGAAGTTACTATCTAAGATTCCTAGATTAACACTCCGAGTTCTTCAACAAGATAAAAACTCAGCAACCTGGAAATCCCCGCTTGCTATGTTTTGATTAGTGAGAGAACTCTAATGAGCACTGATAGACGATCACTTCCTAGTGACATCTTTATTGACGTCTTATGTCCAAAAACTTACATCAAACAAGGCACCTTTGAGGTATAAATATTACCAACGTTGCCTTAAGCAAACGCTAGCTGCCTCAATGCCATCGCTGCTGTCTCGCTGCTGCTGAAGTTGCTGTTATGCTGATGATACCATAGCTGCTATCGCTACTGCTATCGCTGCTAACTAGCGAACGATGGTGTGGTGAACTTAGGAGCTGAACAGCCATCCCTTGCAAGAGCCCAGCAGATGTAAGCTGCCCACGGACGCTGCCCCTCCTCCTCCTCCTCGATGCGCTGAGAGAGACGCTGTCTTTTCTCCTGCAGAGAAATCCAGCTCCAGCGTTTCTAGTCTACCCTTGCGGGTGACTGGGATATCAACCCCCTGAAGGAGATACCACACCTCCATCATTCTATTCCAGAGGTATGGTGTTGACTAAACCCTTAGAGAGAATTCTTGAAACAAACCTTGGCAAAACCAACTTAACTTAAAGCTACTTACTTACTCCCCTCCCAAGTATTAGGCTTAGGTCAGGTACACTGGGGTAGAAGTAGTTAGAAGCACCAGTTGAGTATTTTAGCCTAATGTATATATAATTGTATATATGTTTTATTCCTTTTAAACCATTGTATGGCTAAGAAACCATATCAATGCTTTTACAGTATTATTTCGTAATACTCATCTCACTGTACTTACTTTTTATAATAACAAGTCTTGCAATTGTGGCAATTCATTTCTCTTGTACGAGAAGAAAGACTGTTCAATAAATGTTACCCTTTATTGAAAACGCCCGTCTCTCTATTCTCTACATATTGTGAAAGTAAACTGCACAACCACTGACTGAGTAAAATAACTGTCTATTGTTTCACACGACCCTAGACATTGACTCTTGATCTGAGGAGCAAAGTTGTCATGTTGCACGGTTGTTGGAAAACTGAATCCCTTCTTGGCTGTGCCAGGGAAGCTGATCACTTCCTATTCAGTCAAGAAAGTTTCCAAAGACCTCTGAGCTAGTTGGTAACAAACCCAATTAAGTTTAGCATAGTCAGTGGAGGCCTGGAAGATCCGCACTTCTACGTCGATGCTACTGTTTATGTTATTCCAATGCGCAGGGCCTATTGGGAAAATAGGAACTACACAACCGTTTGGTAAGGCGATAAACTAACGCAAGACGTTAGAGTAACTCAGTCGTGCATTTTTCACACAGACCCCTTTCTCCCGTAAATACTCCAATAGACGTCTGGAGTGGGTGAGAGGTTAAAATCCGCCCATATCAGTAGGAAGAGATTCCTATGTAAAGCTCTGGTATATTCAACGTTGAAGGATACAGTGTTCCAAAATATTGTGCACCAAACCTACTCTGCAAAACCTGCATTTATAAAATGTCAGAAGAAAACAACGGAATTGATGCCGCAGCAGATGCGACTGAGCAGGGTCCCGACGGGACTATTGAACCGGATGCAATAATCATCCCGGTACATTTAAGAAAGTCTATAACGTTAAAACTTATAGAAAACGGACTGACACCACAAGGTGGTACAGTAATTTTCGTGATAGAGGCACATGAATATCGGCAGACAGAGGTATTCTCTTCATGGATAAACTTTCCAGCGGCAAACGCTAGAGCAAAAGAGTTTCACTATTACAAAATAGAGAAACCACCGGATGAGTACGCTCCTTTCAAGGAGACTGAAATCCCACTAAAATTCCAAGAGAACCTGCTCTGGTTTAATGGCGCCCTAAAACATAATGATCATATTACCAGGCTCGGTCCACTAGGTAGACCAGGAGCTACGTGGCCGGTTCTAGCCAGCTACACACCACATCAGGACATTGCAAAAATGTCTGGAGAAGAGCTGTTAGTACAGCTAAAAACACTTATTAAAATACATAGGCAATTAGTCCAATATGTAATGCGGACTGCAACAGTCCAACCAGCTGTTAATGTACCACAGCTGACCCCTCATCAGGGGAACACTAATAAAATCACACCACAGAACATACAGTCCTGTCTTGGTAAAACCCATAAAACGGGAACAAATTCCTTTCTGGTTAGCACAGAAAATCACTCAAATAGAGGCAGTATTTCCGGATACTACCCCTATCGAGAAACACAGAATCTTGACAATCTGCCTTCCTATGGGAATCGCACCACACGTGGAGGACTGTGACACTTGGGGTACAGTCTTTGCTTCCATTTACACAAAAACACATGGTGTACCATCTATGGCGGTAATACCAGATGTACTAAGACAGATTCAAAATGAATACGGTCCAGAACCTGCCTTAACTCTTAGTATGAAATTACTGAAAGACTTTAAGCAGGTCTCGGCTATATTATTAGCCAATATAAAGGGAGAAGCAGCATCTGTGGCGATCCGCCAGAAGTTGAAGGAAACAGATATAACAGATCAGCCAGTTGAGCTTGCCAGAATCATAGAAAAATGCTATGAAGAATTAGGTAGAGACAGCTTGGGTGGGAAACTAGTAAAGCCCCAACTGCACGAAAATCCTGAAAAATTATTTATTAAAAATAATTCAAACACTCCTAAAAAGAGCTGGGATGGAAATAAACAATCCACTCCCAAGGAAAAAGCTTTCCAGTCCAGAGGAAGCTCTCCTCGACGGAAGGAAAGAACTCCAACTCGAGAACACCAGTCTCCCCAGAGGGAGCCCTCTGAGAAAAGATACAACCTTAGAAATAGGGATAATTTGAAAAAACCTGATAGATATCAAAGTATTAATACACGTCCCTCTCGATCTTTTTCGCAGAAATCGGAAAGAAGAGGACGGTCAGACCCTGGAGAGCACACCAACTCCAAAGACAAGAAACCTGCTCAGAGTAAAAAATCTCAATTTCCAAAAAAGAAGGTAGCCAGTATTAGAGTAATCAACCATGCCGAGAATACTGAGGACACAGTTGAAAAACGGGGAGTGGGCACAGACAATGCTGGACAGTGCAGCAGAAATCACTATAGCCCGCAAGATCTTGATGAGTCATCTGGAGACAGTGGACACGAATGAATACATTCAGGTTGAAACTGCCGACACCAGACTTAGCGAGCCCCATAAGATATACGAAATAACATTGCGTATAGAGGGTGATAAGACTAGGAAAATAAAGGGTCTATTTTGGGATAAACTCTCAAAAGGCTATGATATTCTGTTAGCTGAAAAAGATTGGCCCCCAGAGTTTGTCAGGGAGTGCCCTCGTGGCGAAGAAATGATTATGCCTGCCTTCTCGAATCACATTCCGATTCACAAAAAATATACTTATGCAAGGAAATGGGCAGTGGCCCAGGCACCGGCATTATATAAAAATCATGTAGGATGGGATGAGGACTCACCTCCTCACAAAATCCAGTTAAAAAGTGAACCAACTGCCCAACGGCAGTATCCCATTAAGCAAGAAGCTAAAAAACAAGTCAGGGAGATCTTAGATCAACTTGAATACCAGGGGGTGATTGAAACATGCACCTCTCAAATGAACAATCCTTTGTTTCCTGTCTCCGAGCCAGACAATTCATATTGTCTAGTTTTGGACAACAGACACCTTAATGCATGTTGCAAAACATTTGCAGTACAAAACTCTCATAGTGCTGCACTAATGAATAACATAGTTAGGAAAAAATATAAAACAACATTAGACATATCTAATGGTTTCTTTTGTCAAAACATTGCACCAGAAAGCAGGTATTTGACCGCTTTCTCCGTAATGGGGTCTCAGAAAAATTTCTATAGGCTCCCACAGGGGTTCAAGAACAGTCCAGGACTATTCTCAGCTAGAGTAACAGAGTTACTACAAATATATGATGATGAGGCATTATCTTACGTAGATGATATCTATCTCACAGACAACGACTTGGATACTCACTTGAAAAGAGTGAACACCATTATACTAGGGTTGGCAGCAGAGGGTTACAAATTCAACTTTAAAAAGTCTCAAATTGCCCATCTGACAGTACTATTCTTAGGATACGAATTATCAAGTGAAGGGAAAAGCCTAGCGGACAACTTCTTAGAGAAGTGCGCTGTACTCCAAGCTCCAAAAACGCTGAAGAATTTACAATCCATACTAGGTTTTCTGAATTTCGGAAGAACATACATTCTAAATTTTCGCAGAGAGGGTTAAACCTCTCTACGAACTAATAAAGCCTGATTTTAAACAAATCAATTGGACTCAAAAACACACAGAAATTTTGAGATCACTGCAAACAGACATGTTAGCAAAAACAAAATTAGATACACGTGACAATACACGCGATCTTGTAATCCGAGTCATCCCAGGAAGATGCGGATTCACGTACCTGACCTCTAATGAGGGAGAAAAGTTACCAATTTCAATTAAATCTCACTTGTACACACAAGCAGAAAAAACATTCAGTCACACAGAAAGAACTGTGAAAGCAGTGCAAATTGCATTAGCAAATGAACGAGAACTAGCACATGGTAAACGGATTAATATCCTCACAGCAGAATCCGCCTTCGAGGCGCTATTCAGCCCAGCAAACCTGCCTACAGTGTCACTGGATCCTAAATGGATACAGTATATAGATTCTCTTGGAGCGGAAGATGTGAAATACTATTTCACCCCGCGATTCGAAGAACTAAATGATTTAGAATATGAAGAAGAATATCCTCTGCCAATCGAACTTCTGCCTCTCCCACAGTACGCTTGTATAATCTATACAGATAGATTTGTACAGCATTTCAACGTAGAGAGTAAATCCTACGATGCAGCCTGTGCGTTTGTTAAAGGTCGTTGGCTGTGCGGTAAATTCAGACCGAAAATAACAAAAACTGAATCAGTGAAGTACTGTTCGGCTCAGAGAGCTGAAATCAGATCTTTAAAGATGGCGCTCGAAAATGCTGAACATGAATTCCCCACACTAATCGTGTGCGATTCTCATTTTTGTGTCAACTCTTACAATAATAAGTTGCAGAGCTGGATTGAAAACGATTACAAAGATGACACAGGTGCCACAATAAAGTATAAATTGCTCTGGAACCAGGTAGCTCTTTAACAGAAAGAACTACAAAAGACTCCCATGATACACGCTCAGAGTCTTCAACGTCATGGCATTCACGTTGCAGGGAATTCATTGGCTAACACAGCCACAGCGGAAGCAACTAAACCGGCTTCCGTAGCCACAAAAAAGCATACAGAAAAATACATAGACGGGGAAACCATGCTGGCAGTAAAAACGACCGTAAAAGGCAACTGTGCAGCACTACCCGTGAACTATCCACTCAATTATGCATACGTAATCGATGCAAACTCCGTTCCTTTTGCTCGAATCCCTGGAGTGGGAGATAGGGTAATTCCAAACAGGGACCGGAGGGGCTTTCTATTACAGGAAGCACATATGGGGTTGGGACTGAGACACCAAACAATCAGGGACTCTCTGAGAGAATTAGAATCAGAGTACTGGTGGCCGGAAATGAGTGAAGGCATTCATGAGTTTGCAAAAAACGGTGAAGACTGCAACAGAGATCGCAGTGAAGAACCGGCCAGTGTAGTGTCAGAAGCCCTAATAGAAAGCATCAGGCAATCTATCCGCGCTATCAAAAAAGAGAAACGCGTCCCATTGTACATCATTAAGGCTAAACACACTTAAAAGATGTGGCCCCAGCGCTCGGCTGACGCCAGAATGGTTATAAAAGATCTGCGAGTCTTTATCGGCACATACGCAATTGCCATGTTCCATTCTGACCAGGGTCCTGCTTTTTGCTCTCGAGCTTATAAGGAGGCCATGGCCAGCATGGGAATAGGGTTGTGGTATTCTTGTCCGTCACACCCCGAAGGGAATAGTGTGGTAGAAAGAAAAAAACGGGACATAAAGCGATCTATAACAGCGAAGGTATTAGGTTCAGGCGCTGGGTGGGTCCAAACCAGTCTTAATAACTTGCCAAGAAATTCTCTAAAAGGTTTCAGCCCATACAAACTATTGTTCGGAATTAGAATGAGAATTCAGGACTTAGATAGTCAAGTATCAGTGGTACAAGATAAGAAAACAGACTTTGATATCAAAGATCGTTTGGCTGTTTTACAGGACTTGAATTAAACAAGAAAATCCTTAAGCAACATAAAGTTAAAGCAACAGCCAATTGCCACTGATGAGGCACCACAAGCAACAGCCCTAGCAAGGCCTGTCTGGATTCCAAAGATTGGGGATCTAGTCAGAGAAAAAATAGCAGTGAAGAAGGAATTTGGGCCTTCTTACAGCAAAGCAGTACCTGTCTTGGCAGTCACCGGAACAAGATCAGTAGTACTACCGCCCCTTGCTGGTAAAAAGGAGAACAGAGTTTTATCTATCGACCTGGTAAAACCACAAGCATGTGGCCTATAATCAACAGAAGGCCAAGTGGACTCCCAAGAAACAACAGAATACCCAAACTTGCAACAATCCAAGAGGTTCAAACTGAAAGACTAATCACATTCGATCAGCCTGCAGTGCACAGAGAAGGACTATGCAATAATGCCATGGAACTCGTGCCTCTTGAGACACAGATTGAACCAGTTCGTCAAGAAACACGAGTCTACAATAATGTGGCATCAGAAAGTGCTACCGAAAGACAGATTGAAAGAACAATCCCAACAATTGACAGAACTGCCTCTGGTTATTTCATCGACTTCGACAACTTTTCCGAGGATCAAAGCAACCCCGAAGTGATGCCAGAAACAAAAAAGACTTTTAAAGAAAAAGCAACGGAACTCTTTCATCAACTGAAGGAAATCTACCTTATTTCCCCATGGTTAGAGTTCTGGTTCGGTCTAGGTGTATTTTTCCTCCTGCTTTGGCTCATCATGGTACTTTGTTTGGGAAAATTCATTGAGGGAAAATATAGTACAATGGACACAGCAAGTCAGAACATCAACTTAGTCCTCAAACCACACAGATCATCCCACGTGAAGAAAAGAGAACTGTCAACAGTAAATGTCACAGCCATTCCAATACCCGGTGGGGTAGTATGGGAGAAAACTGACTATGAGATCTATGGTCCGGTCGAGATCCTGAAGTATCCTCATCAACTGAAGGTTTCCTTGAGTGACATTGTAAAACGTAGTACATTCTCTGATGATTGGGACTTTAACAGTATTAATGACATGATGTCTGATTTAGTAATGTCAGCTAGATTCACAGAACATGATTATTTACAAGGTTCGTTTAGTTTTGAACAGTTGTTCTGTTATACACATTATGGCGATCATTATTTGCATAAATCTGCACAGCCTAGAAATGTTTTTAAGTATAACCAATGGGAACATTGTGCTACACCACCTAAAAGCAGTTCTAAAACATTCTTTGAGAAATTCAAATACTTTTCAGGGTTTAACACCAGTGATGCAGAAACGTTTTATTACAAACTGTTAGATAAAACAGGAATGAAAACAATGCTGACAAACACTAAATTAATATATTCAGAAGCATTTTATGAAAAAATGATGACATTTGGTTTTGATTATTGGAAAAATAACATTGAAACAAAAACGATTTGGGGTACGAAAGATTGGCAGGTACAAGGTCTAGAAGCACTATTCAGAACCTGCATGATACCAGAACAAATTATGTTTTAAATGATACAATTCACCAAACATCCTGTCTTGGCCTAGCTAAGATCAAAGACCTAAACAAACCATCTATTCCGAAGCCAATACCTGATAATGCAACAACAGATATTGAGATAGACGTAACTAAAATCTTACATTTTAACAGAACACATCCTGATTGGAAAAAGTGGTTAATCTGGCCTAGTGACACAAACAACTGTCAAGATAGATTCCTGAACAAAACACAGGGGTTAAAAATGACCAGACAAGACCCTGGATACTCCCAGAGACAACATCCAGGAATAGTAACAACATACAGTGTAGGGAAACTCTGCCTCGAATGGCTAGGATCATCCACACTGTCTGAAATTAAGCAACACTTGTCTTTACTTAAAGAGGGTGCTGATTTGTGCGATTTCATTCTTGGACCACGCAAACAGCGTCAACAGCGTTTCATAGCGGCCAGCATCTATGCTGCATACAACGAGGCTTGGAAAGTCACACAAATTGAAACAGCAGAAAAAATACGAGAAATTGATCGTATTAATTTGGAAAAATCGCTTTCTGTAGTGGACAATGGGTTAATGACTCTGTCCTCCAGAATATATTCGTTGGACAATATTGTATCCTCTGCCTTTGATATAATAGACAGAGACTTGCTAATGTTACAGCATGGCCAGTCACAATTACGTTCTATTGTACAATTAGGCTGGACGCTGCAAAATCTTCATTCAGGCTATGTGCCTTGGCGTTTAATCAACACAACGTCATTGTTTTCCATTTTTAACCTTACTGATAAACAAATCAGCTTGGCACAGAAAGGAGCAGACTATACAATCCTGAGCATCGAAAAACTTGAGAGATTACCATTGACAATGTCAGAAAGTCCTGTCATTGAATGGATAATACACGGAATTATCACTATTCCGATAACAACTTTCCAATTTAAAAAGTGCCTTGAATACATACCTACTGGCCAGTATGAACGATTAGGTAAAGATTATGTTAAGTCAGCATGGAAATTACCATACACACATTCATGCTATAGTGACAGCGACAAAAATGTATTTCTTAGTGGTGAAAACTGTAAACGTTCACTAAGCGGTATACTTTTGTGCCAGGGTATTAATTTACACGGAGCCTGTAAAGGTAGTTCTAACAACCTTTCATGCCACCAGCTTGTCACAGCTGCAAAGCAGATAGAGCCCTTCTTTATGCAACTCGCGAATGGGAGTTACATTCTAAGAACGGATCACAGATGTTGTGGCCTTGTGCCAGGAAAAGCCTATCTCGTAAGCGTAACTTCCATGGTCAAATGCTGTATGCAAGCATTGTTCCCGAGCGGGCCTGGAGACATAAAGACTCCCATCTGGCCTTGTCTGCATTTCTCTTCTATACGAATTGATACTTTAAGCAAAATAAAGTCTGTGCTTTTGCAGACAACAGTGCCCATCACGTCATCAAAAGAGACGTTTGATCTCCTAGTTGCAAGGACAGCTACGGAGGTTCATGACCTTTTATCAACAAATTGCCCCGTGCATTTCGTAGAAATGTTGAGCTAACTCCTTAACATGTCTAGTGCCACAGGCATCCCAGGCATATTTAAGACGATTTTTACGGGACTGCTAACACCATTTCAAGCAATTCTGGGAATCTTTTCAAATTTTGTCCACTCTGTTTTTGGCGGCATACCCCTATTTTTGGGACTTGTAGCAGGGATTTTATTTTTGACCCTCCTGCTTCGATATGGCAAGCCACAGCTCAGACATGACTTCTATGGGAATGGAAGAAACAATCCTAGCAATCCGCTACCGGGACAGAATAACTAGAGACCTTGGATTGGCCAGGCTGGGAGATCTAAACATGACCTGGTTCCTTTCATTCAGACCGATATGGCAAAATTGCATCTTACCTGTACTTCGATGTATGCTATGCGGAGATGAGTGCGTGTTGGACACCTGTCTTTCACTTCCATCAGCAGTACCAATGGATATCGATACTTTGCTAAGTCCAATAACGGCTCACGCATTGTGTTGTCACCAGCGGCTACCCATCCTTAGGACGGCATTCGGTGAGACTCCTGTGCTATGACTAGGTGGTAACAGTGGAGCGAATGACAAAAGCAACATCACCCAGGTACGACCTTCTGTGAGCATTGCTGATCCAGCCTTTGATGACAGCAATCATTTTTACACCTGCCAAGTTACAGCACTATCGAATTTGGTTGAACAGTCACCTGATTTTGTAGACCAATTCTTTGACAGCCTGTCTGATATGATGTTCTCGCCCGAACAGAAACAATAACTTTAGAGAAGCATTCCGACACACAGCGTTCCCCTGAACTCTGAATTCGGCCTTCAGTTTTGAACAACAAAAACTGCTAAAAGCGTTGGAACTCTAATTTCCCCATATAAGCAATAATTCTTTTGAATTGAACACTTTTTAATATTCACCCTTTTTTGGCACGAAAAAATTATTTGCTTAAAGTAAAACTATTCATAGAGAACAGAAGCTTATAATTCGATTTCTAAATACATCTAGAGACAACTTTACACCAGCCTCTAGCACATTTTATTACAATGCATTTATATGTGATGAAATTATCTCGCCCTTCTTCTGTATTCAGAGATATTTCATCTGTAATTCTTTTTGCATAATCATTCATTGATTTCATATGCTATAATTTTTGAATGATTTCTATGCTTCAAAAACGTACAGTACCTAAAATTTTCACGTATTACTAATACGCCTATTTCAAATGCATATATGTATTTTGGGGTGGGCAATGTTACACATGCATCTTATTGCTCTAGTTTTAGTAATTTGATGGACATGAATTCGTGGAGTGGGTGTAGCATTCTAATCTAGGACCCTGATCGATACTGTGACCTTATGCCCCTATTCGACTATAAATCCATTTATTCCCTATATTGGCATAACCGTTCAAGTGCAATATTCAGAAACTCGTCTCTGGCCTCACACGAACAGAGCCACATTTCAGAATCACTTTCTCTGCCACTTCCTTTGCAACCAATTAGTGCAATGACATAGCAGAAGTTACTATCTAAGATTCCTAGATTAACACTCTTCAACAAGATAAAAACTCAGCAACCTGGAAACCCCCCTTGCTATGTTTTGATTAGTAAGAGAACTCTAATGAGCACTGATAGACGATCACTTCCTAGTGACATCTTTATTGACGTCTTATGTCCAAAAACTTATGTCAAACAAGGCACCTTTCAGGTATAAATATTACCAACGTTGCCTTAAGCAAATGCTAGCTGCCTCAATGCCATCGCTGCTGTCTTGCTGCTGCTGAAGTTGCTGTTATGCTGATGATACCATAGCTGCTATCGCTACTGCTATCGCTGCTAACTAGCGAACGATGGTGTGGTGAACTTAGGAGCTGAACAGCCGTCCCCTACAAGAGCCCAGCAGATGCAAGCTGCCCACGGACGCTGCCCCTCCTCCTCCTCGACGTGCTGAGAGAGACGCTGTCTTTTCTCCTGCAGAGAAATCCAGCTCCGGCGTTTCTAGTCTACCCTTGCGGGTGACTGGGATATCGACCCCCTGAAGGAGATACCAGACCTCCATCATTGTATTCCAGAGTTATGGTGTTGACTAAACCCTTAGAGAGAATTCTTGAAGCAAACCTTGGCAAAACCAACTTAACTTAAAGCTACTTACTTACTCCCCTCCCAAGTATTAGGCTTAAGTCAGGTACACTGGGGTAGGCGTAGTTAGAAGCTCCAGTTGAGTATTTTAGCCTAATGTATATATGAATGTATATATGGATCGAATTCTGTTTCCAGGTTGAACCCACAGAAAATACGGACCACCACACGGTTTGCAGAGTGTCACAGCAGGCGTTTATTAACCATTTTGCAGTTCAGATTTTGGCATGACGCGTTTCGGGCAGGATCTGCCCTTGATCACATGACGGACATGCAGTATTCTTCATTTTAAATAGAGCACACACTCATTTTTTTCTTTCACAATGACACCACGTGATCTAGTGATAGACATAAAAAGTAGACTTCCAATGTGAGGTGTTTTTACATGTGCACGCAATTGGTTGCTATGTCTGGGCAGCTTTTAACTTTTAGCAGCATATTTATACAAGGCACGTAAAAAGAGATTTAGAATTACTTTCAAGTAACAATGAACATTTATAACCGCCTAAATGCGTATTAAAATTGTACAAAAGTGAGCTAGCAGCATATTATTATGTAAACAGTACATTTTGAAAAGTATTATTGCACACGTATATACAGCGATGCACTTACTAACGCCAATGCATCAAATAAATAACATATAAATATGTTAAAATTCTAAAAAAGACAATATAAAAAAGTCAATATTAATAATTTATGCTGCATAAATAAATAAATATTATGCTAAAAAATGATTGTGCAAAGCGGCAATGTGTTTCACTTTCGCTGAAATAACTATAGTGTGTCTAGTTTATTCATTTAAGTTTAAGCTGGCTCACTAAAATGTTACAATCTAATGTCATGTTACAGTGTATAGAAACCTACTTATGTTAAAGTGCCTGTGCTGAACCACATAAGAGTGGATAGAAACCTATCCCTTGCCCCTTTAGCAACCCAGGAGGATTACACGACCTGGTGTTGCACAAACAGCAATCCCAAATATAAAGTGCTAAGTGTTATAAGTGCAACCAACAAAATTGTGGGAGGTTTAAAATGATAATTGAGGAGAGAGATAAAATAACAGGATAGAAAAATGATAAGCTCGTGGTAAATCATACATATATCACTAGGGCACCTATTATGATGTTTTGTAACAGTAGGCCCGGAATGGATACAGTTATCGTGATCATATGAATGCAGACATGGAATATTGGACAAAACAGCTGTAACTCGAATTAAAGGAAGGTATGCATGTCTTCCCTATCGTTGAGGCCGTTAGGATGCTTACTGTTAAGATTCAGAATGTATCTTGTCTCTAACTGCCTCAAAGTCTTGTCCCTATCTCCACCTCGCTTTAGTGCCGGTGCCTGATCAACTACAAAATAAGTCAAACAGTTCACATTCTTATTGTGACTCATTTTAAAATGTCGGGCTACCAGGTAAGCCGGATCACTGTTGATAATGGCACGAATGTGCTGTAAGATACGCATATAAACAGGATTCTTTGTGCTGCCTACATAGCGCAAGCCGCATGTACAAGTGAGGACGTATATAGCGTACTCAGTGCGGCAGTCATATTTACCCCTGATGGACAATTCTTTTGTTTTAAAAGGGGTTTTGTATGTGGCAGTATTGGCTCCAAAGTTACATGCCCTGCAAGTGGCGCACTTGCGAAAGCCATTACTAGTCAGCATCCAAGTTTGAATGTATATATGTTTTATTCCTTTTAAACCATTGTATGGCTAAGAAACCATATCAATGCTTTTACAGTATTATTTCGTAATACTCATCTTACTGTACGTACTTTTTATAGTAACAAGTCTTGCAATTGTGGCAATTCATTTCCCCTGTACGAGAAGAAAGACTGTTCAATAAATGTTACCCTTTATTGAAAACGCCCGTCTCTCTATTCTCTACATATTGTGAAAGTAAACTGCACAACCACTGACTGAGTAAAATAACTGTCTATTGTTTCACACGACCCTAGAGATTGACTCTTGATCTGAGGAGCAAAGTTGTTATGTTGCACGGTTGTTGGAAAACTGAATCCCTTCTTGGCTGTGCCAGGGAAGCTGATCACTTCCTATTCAGTCAAGAAAGTTTCCAGTGACCTCTGAGCTAGTTGGTAACAAACCCAATTAAGTTTAGCATAGTCAGTGGAGGCCTGGAAGATCCGCACTTCTACGTCAATACTACTGTTTATGTTATTCCAATGCGCAGGGCCTATTAGGAAAATAGGAACTACACTACATCGTCGGCGTAAGAGATGATGTTGAGGTTGTGTGGACGCGCGATAGAGGCGAGAGGACTCATGTAGACGTTGAAGAGGGTGGGACTGAGTGAGGATCCTTGAGGTACGCCGCAGATGACTTTGGTGGCCTTTGAGTAGAATGGGGGAAGTCGGACTCTCTGAGTTCTCCCAGCTAGGAACGAGATGATCCAGTCCAGGGCTTTTCCTTGTATGCCGATGTTGCTGAGGCGTTGTATAAGGGTGCTGTGGCAGACTGTGTCGAAAGCGGCGGAGAGGTCGAGTAGGATGAAGGCCACTGTTTCTCCGTTGTCCAGGAGTGCTCGGATGTCGTCGGTCACTGCAATGAGGGCGGTTTCGGTGCTGTGTTTGGCTCGAAATCCGGATTGAGATGGATCAAGGAAAATGTTGGATTCAAGGAAGGCGGCGAGCTGGCTGTTGATGGCTTTCTCAATGACTTTGGCCGGAAAAGGGAGGAGGGATATGGGTCGGTAGTTTTTCAATTCTGAGGGGCCTGCTGTGGGTTTTTTCAGAAGGGCACTGAGTTCGGCGTGTTTCCAGATTTCTGGGAAGGTGGCAGAGTTGAAAGAGCAGTTGATGACATCGCGGAGTTGGGGTGCGATGATGGAGTCAGCTTTGTTGAAGATGTAGTGGGGACAGGGGTCAGAAGGCGAGCCAGAGTGGATTGAGTTTATGAGGCGAATGGTGTCTTCAGTGGTGATTGGGTTCCAGGCACTGAGGTTGTTAGTTGGAGGAGTGGGATCTGAAGGTGGTGGGGCGGGTTGATCACTGGGAGTATTCTTGAAGCTGTTGTGGATGTCGGCAATTTTATTGTAGAAGAAGAAGGATAGCGCGTCGCAGAGGTCTTTGGAGGGAGTGATGTCGTTGGATGCTGCGGTGGGGTTAGTGAATTCTTTGACGATATTGAAGAGTTCCTTGCTGTTATGAGAACTGTTGTCGAGACGGTCCTTGAATGCTGATTTCTTGGCGGATCGAATCAGTTGGTAGTGTTTGCGGGTGGCTGTCTTGAGGGAGGCCATGTTGTCTGAGGTTGGGTTTTTTCTCCAATTCTTCTCCATGGTGCGGCATAGCTTCTTGGATTTTTTAAGTTCATCATTGAACCAGGGAGCCTTTTTGCTGGCTGATTTCAACTGGTGCTTTTTCAGGGGTGCTAACTCGTCCGCACTGTGGGTAATCCATTGCCTGAGGTTGGTGGCCGCTTGGTCTGGGTCCATTGAGAGAGTGGGAGGGTTATGGATGAGTGATGTGAGGAGTTGGTAGGTGGTGATTTTGTTCCAGTTTCTCCGGGGAATGGATTGTGGACGGTTGTGGGTCAGGGTGGTTATGTAGCTGAAGTGAACACAGCTGTGATCAGTCCAGTGGAGAGCTGTAGTGCGATCGAAGGAGATGTGCTTGCTGGAGGTGAAGATAGGGTCGAGCGTGTGTCCGGCTGTGTGAGTGGGGGTGTCAACAAGTTGTTTGAGTCCGAGATTGGCCAGGTTGTCCAGAAGGGTGGTGGTGTTGCTGTCGAGTATGTTTTCAAGGTGGTAGTTGAGGTCTCCTTGAAGAATGTAGTTGTCGGAGGCGAGGGCGTGCGGGCTGACGAAGTCTGTGATGTCGTCGCTGAATTGAGTGCGGGTGCCTGGAGGCCTGTAAATGAGGGTGCCTCTAAGGGTGGTCCTGGGGTCGGTGTGGATCTGGAAGTGGAGGTGTTCGGCGGTTGCAAGATTGTCGTCGGAGCTGGTTGTAATTTTGATGGTGTTTCTGTGGACGATGGCGATGCCTCCTCCAGTTTGATTGGTGCGGTATTTTCGAATAATCTTGTAAGTGTCCGGTATGGCTATGGCGATGTCGGGAGCAGAAGATGCGTTCATCCATGTTTCAGTAAGGAAGGCGATGTCAGGTGACGCAGTGTCGATTAGGTCCCAGAGTTCTGTTGCATGTCTGTGGACCGAGCGGGTGTTCAGTAGGATGCATTTCAGGCGGTTGGGTTCGGAGATGTGTGTGGAGGAAGTGGGTTTGGTGAGGGTCCTGGAGCAGTTGAACTTGCAGGAGAGGCAGGCGAATGGGCTGTGGGTACGTCCTGGGGTAGCGTCGCAGCATAGTGGTGTGCGTCCGGGGTTGAGGGCGAGGAGAGTAACAGCATCATAAGTGGTTCTAGTGGGTTGGGAGTGGCGGGGACCAGGGGGTCTGGCGCTGGGCGCGGTCCTGGCTTGGGCGCACCTTCGGCGCGGCCGCAGCGCGTGGACTCTGCGCGTTGGGACATCTGTCATAAATGGAGAGTGGAGGGGGGTGGAGCGTAGGAGGGTCAGCTGGGGGCGGGATCGAGGTGGGGGAGGTGGTGTGGGATGTCACAGCAGACAAAATGGCAGCAACAATAACAACAAATGCTGCGAGGGGCACGTCGAAATTGGCCAAGATGGAGCGATCTTGGGACAAATAACGCACAATTTTCTAGCGGTACAAAGCGCTAAGGTAACGTTGGGGGCGCTATGGATTTTGCCAGCAAATAAAACACAAAGCCCAAAGCGAGGAAATTATAAAGGCAGGAAGCGAGGTAAAGCCCACAGCAATCAATACACAGACAGTAAGGTGACCCAAAGCCCCGCAGTGCGCTACGTGGTTAAGTTGTAAAGCGCAAAATACAAGTACATAAAATATGGTAACTGAGTATAAGCCAATTATACCATGTTTTCAGGAGAGAGCACCCACACTTTAGCACTGCTTATCATATGTAATATTTGCAGGGTCCTAATGCCAGCACAAATGAAGTCAGCAAACAGAGGGAAGGCAACATTTAAGGGAAGAAAACCACACTAAGAATGCTATGTCTTTGTAAACTAAAGGAGTTAGGCCCTGGGGCATGGAGTAGGCTGGACCCTATATTATATCAGAAAAGACAAAAAATTGCTAACTCCACTCATTATTATAAAAAGTTACTTAAGGACTACCCAAAAAAACAATTGAAGTATGTCCTGGTATTTTTATTTATACCATTTTTTTTATATTTTATATACTTCTTTTTCTTCATTTGAGTTTGAAAAAAAACACATAAACAATCAACAAAATTTACAATTATATACACCTATCTTACATAAACATACTTACATTGCACTGTGATACATACAAGCTGTGACAAAATCTCAAAAATTATATACATACTAAATACAAACAAACAAAGACATATCTTTATATATTCACAATTTAGAAAACAATGAATTAATCAATATCCAAGATTCTTAAAGTGACAAAGTCGAAAAAAGGAGAAAGGGTGGCTAGATTGAATCACTAAAAAGCGACCAATTAAACCACGCAAAGATTGCTGCTGTACTCTCCTGTACTCCCAACCCTGCACACGTTCAGAAAGGACCTCAAGACCTGGGTCTTCGACTGATCCGGAGCTGGCCCTATCACCCCAGCGCTTTGAGACCCTTGTGGGTGAGTAGTGCGCTTTACAAACCCCTGATTGATTGATTGATTGATTGATAATTATCAAGATGAAGAGATGAAAGGATAGCAAAGAATATTATAGCAAGACATATGAAAAAAGAATAAAATAGTTGAGTGTTTTTAAAAAGAGGTAGAAGTTTTGGTCTGGATCGAAAGTGTTGTCAAGTATCTTGCTTCTATTATCATTCTAGAAGTTTCTTGGATAAAGTGCTACTCATTTTTTTTAATTTGTTTTTAATTGGTTTTTTCCCCCCTTTTATGCAAGGAATAGTAATTCTTCAAAACATACATAGATAGATAAGTGGGGTCAACACCAAATCAAGTATTTACAAAAACAATTATGGCAGCAAAGGCAATTATAAAGAGAAGAAAAGAGAAGAGAAAAAATAAAAAAAACAAAAGATAAATAAAAGAGCATTTTTAAGACAAGCAAAGCGATACATAGCAATTAAATCATTGTTTCTTTAAATCCAGTCAGCCACAGGAGCCCAGATCTTTGCCCCCAAGGCCCTCTTCCTATTCCCTTTGGTCTAATAAATAGCTGCTTCAAGATTATACATCGCCAAAAGTCTTGCCCGCCAGAACATAAATGACGGAGTGTCAGGGGATATCCAATCCTTCGTAATACATGCGCGCACAATCGCCATACATATGAACACGCTGAACATGATCAGCAGTATCCCGGATGGGAATAAACCCATGCTGAAATTGTGACACCGGGGTTGAGATACTTCTCAAAAGCAAACATTTTGGAGTCAATTTTACTGTCGGTGTTAATTACTAAGATAGGTCGGTAAGATGATGGTAAGAGGGGCATTTGTCTTTTTTTAAAAATACCATAATGATAGATTTCCGCCAAGACAGCGGGGGTATTCCCCTTTGTGCAGTCAGAAAGGTCACCAACATTTGTTCTTTCAAGACAGAACAAAAGGTTCTGAAAAATTCAAGCGGAATCCCATCTGGTCCCACTTCCTTGCCAACAGCAAGAAATTGTATTGCTACCTCAAGTTCCTCACAAGTGATATCGGTATCTAGCTCTGCTTTTTGATAGGTGGTTAACTTAGGAAACTCCTTATCAACCCAGAACTCTGCTACTTTCCCTTCTATTTCCATGATATCCTCTTTCATATAAAGATGCGTATAAAATTTACTAAAGGTCTCCAGCACTTTTGAAGGTTGCCCCTGCTCATCCTGAGTAGAGTCGATCCTCCTGGCTACCTCTTTCAGCCGTAGTCTTTTAGCTAATAACCGACCCGAGTTCTCCCCTACCTCATAAAGATCAGATCAGTATACTGCATTTTGGGTATCTAGTTTGTTAGCAAAATTTTGATGCATCCTCATTTTCTGAACAGCAAGATCGATCAAAATTTGTTCACAATCCTGATCCCTGGTGGCTGTCAACATGAAGTTAGTTTCGATACGGCAAAGTTTATTCATCTCATCCACATATTCTCCCCTTAATCTACATTGTTTATTAATGGAGTAAATTAAGGTCTCTAATCGCACTCCTGATTTGAATGCGTCCCATACCATACACACTGATGCCGACCCGCAATTAAGTTAAAAAAACTCCGCTATCCACTTAGTCATTTCTTCACAATAACCTGGATCTGCTAAAAGTTGGCCTCAAATGTCCTAGGTTTTTGGGAGGACCCATACAGTGTTTATATTTCTAATTCTAAAATAATCGGATTATGGTCCGAGATTATTTTAGGTTGGATATCAAATCTGGCATTGGTTGATAGTTCTGTGAATATAAAAAAATAGTCCAGTCGTACATGTTTCTGGTGAGGGGCAGAATAAAAGGTATTACCTGGGGCACCCAGTCCTTTCAGCCACCATACGTTTACTAGTCCGAAATCATTAATGAGACACCTGGTAGCTTTGAAGACTTTATTCTTTTTGCCGGTATACCGAAGATTACCCCGAATATCTACATCACCTTCCAAGTGATAGGATTAATGGAGATGGCCAGGGAGCCAGCTCAATACTAACATTGTTCAAAATGTCGGGATCATCGGAGTTGAGACCATATATTGAACAAATAGCCGTGACCAGGCCATCTATCCTCAGCTCAATAATCACCCACCGACCATATGGGTCTGCCTTAGCGCGCTTACACTCCCCCATCCACATTTTTTCAAAATGGCAACCCCTCTTGAGGTCGATCCTTGCCTTGGGAGAATAAATTACCTTTTCTTCAAGCACGTGTCAATGAACCATGCTTGGACATTCTGAATGATCCCACGGATGAGGGTGAAGTGGAGACTAAAACAACATAAATACGGCCAGTTCAAGCACAATGCAAATTTCACAATAATACCCAAGTAGTTATCTTCTGTAGTGTAATGTGGAGACACGTTCAAAACAGCTGAACTGAACACAGTCAATAATTAGTAATAATAATAACTCGGGGGCCAATTACGATGGTGGTAAAACTTGAGTCTTTCCGCCATCGTAGCGGGATCGGGATCTCCCCCTTGTAGTTCTGCGATCCCGCACCCCTAATAATGATATGACTGCTACCGCGGGGGTCGCATCTGGCAATTTAACATTGCAGCCAGTGCTGCTGGCTGCAGCACCAGCCACAATGTTAAATGGCCATGTTGTGCATTTCCTTGCACAACGTGGCAGTCACCGTTCGGCGCCTGCCACCTTGTGCATGGAAACCCAGTGCACAACTGCCCCACCGGAGGCAGCCTGTACCAGCCCCTCCGAAGCCAGCCTCCGCCAGCTTTTCCATGGTGGTTCCACCATCATAGAAAGGATGGCTGACGCCAGCATTGTGATCAGACCACCACCTTAGGTCCGGTCTGAACCGCTCCGCCAGGCAATCGCAACAGAAGGAAGCATGGCGGACGCTCTTTGTGCCAGCCACGCTTGTGTAACAATTCCCCCCAACATCCTAATGTGGCTGGGAGAATTGGGAGCCAGATGGCAGAGGGACCGCCACTGCCGGGCTGGCAGTTGCGGTCCCTCCACCATCGTAATGAGCCCCCATGATCCTGCAAAAGACATGTATGCCGCTCCTCGAACTCCAAGAGCCCAAAATATTATCTGGTCACATCACAAGTACCAAATCAAAGTGGTGACGTGCCTAAAATTATAGATCGATTTAGAAAAGGGGGTGGTGATGAACAGAGTGTCTGAGTTAAACAGACCACTCTTACCCAGTCCAAAGATCAGGGCTTGATCCATCGCCGTTATTTATTTGTTTCCTTCCCAGTGTAAGAATTGGCTTTTGTAGTTTGGTTTGCCCTGTTCCCATCATGCACTGGGACAGGAACAGGCTAATTTGCATACAGCCAGGTTCTGAAACTGGGATGGTGCAGTGAGCTAAAAAACGGTGTTGGATCTAGCCCTGATCTCTTGACTGGGTGAGAGCTTTCTGCTTAATTCAGAGACTCTGTCCCTCACCACCCCTTGTTGTAAATATTTTTGTCCACCCTAAGCGTGGAAGGGTATTCTCAGATGTGAGACCCTTGCTCATTGCACCATCAGGATTCAAGCAAACCGGGCCGAAGACGGCTGTAATGCCAGAAACCGGTCCCCGGGAGCTTGTTTCCTTCCCAGTGTAAGAATTGGCTTTTGTAGTTTGGTTTGCCCTGTTCCCATCATGCACTGGGACAGGAACAGGCTAATTTGCATACAGCCAGGTTCTGAAACTGGGATGGTGCAGTGAGCTAAAAAACGGTGTTGGATCTAGCCCTGATCTCTTGACTGGGTGAGAGCTTTCTGCTTAATTCAGAGACTCTGTCCCTCACCACCCCTTGTTGTAAATATTTTTGTCCACCCTAAGCGTGGAAGGGTATTCTCAGATGTGAGACCCTTGCTCATTGCACCATCAGGATTCAAGCAAACCGGGCCGAAGACGGCTGTAATGCCAGAAACCGGTCCCCGGGAGCTTGTTTCCTTCCCAGTGTAAGAATTGGCTTTTGTAGTTTGGTTTGCCCTGTTCCCATCATGCACTGGGACAGGAACAGGCTAATTTGCATACAGCCAGGTTCTGAAACTGGGATGGTGCAGTGAGCTAAAAAACGGTGTTGGATCTAGCCCTGATCTCTTGACTGGGTGAGAGCTTTCTGCTTAATTCAGAGACTCTGTCCCTCACCACCCCTTGGTGTAAATATTTTTGTCCACCCTAAGCGTGGAAGGGTATTCTCAGATGTGAGACCCTTGCTCATTGCACCATCAGGATTCAAGCAAACCGGGCCGAAGACGGCTGTAATGCCAGAAACCGGTCCCCGGGAGCTTGTTTCCTTCCCAGTGTAAGAATTGGCTTTTGTAGTTTGGTTTGCCCTGTTCCCATCATGCACTGGGACAGGAACAGGCTAATTTGCATACAGCCAGGTTCTGAAACTGGGATGGTGCAGTGAGCTAAAAAACGGTGTTGGATCTAGCCCTGATCTCTTGACTGGGTGAGAGCTTTCTGCTTAATTCAGAGACTCTGTCCCTCACCACCCCTTGTTGTAAATAAAATTATAGATCAACACAACCATATATGTTTCCAGATAATGAAGGCCCAAAAGGCTTGGCTGAGGTACAGATGTTGTACGATTCTTCTCAAATGATAAAAGTCCTGCTTAAAAACCATAAGGAGGCTTACGTATTTGGAAGAAGAAATGTAATTGGATGATATGAACTTTTGAACAGCAATGGTATGGATATGTTATCCATCACTTTTACATAATTGTTGAGTCAAACATTTGTTTTGCTCAATATTTAACATAAACCAGTCTAATTCTGGGAAAGTCCCTACCATTGTCCTTGCAAGATAATCTTTTCCCTTCTGCTACATCTGAAAATAGAGCTTGGGAAAGAAGTATTATACACTCAATGGAAATACTCAATAGAATGCTGCCTGCCCTCTCCTTGCCGAGATTTAAAAAAATAATTTGATTCTGGATATAAGGAACCTCAAAATGAGATAGGGAAATACATCAAGTAGACTAGCAACTGTTTGTTACTAACTGCAATGAATTTAAAACTTGAGAGTCACATAACAAAATTGAAATGGCTTAGCCAATTCTCCCATTTGCACTTTGATGAGACATGTGTGACTAACGTAAAGATAGACTATATAGCTAAGTCACTTCATTTGAGTAACATAAGTATTATACCCAGGCAGAAGATTGAAATAGCATTCAAAAAACAAAACAGCAGTAAAGCACAAAGGCTCAACGTTCAGTCATTTGAGTTTTTCTTTTATCATACATGTCTCTGGTTGCACCACTTAGGCGCCAGATTTACCTGATTTATATCACAAGCTATGTCCCTCCTACTTTTCTTCAGGCTATCATATTATCACTGGTATACAAAAGAGAGAAAAGATGCAAACGAAAAGTCACAATGCAATTATCCTTCTGGGTGAGCTTTATAAATTGAATGGAAGGGTTAGTTATCAAGATACAGGGTATATTACCTAAAACTGGATCTTTGCCAGACATCCGATCTCTATCGAGAGACAGGTTAACTGCAGGCACAAAGTGCCCCTGGATCTCATAGGTTTCAGGATGTGCCTCTAGCAACATTGTTTTTTGTGTGTTCCCTTTGGGGAAAGCAAAAGCCTATTTTCTAATTTACTTTTAATAAAAGAGTTCAAGAGGGAGACATGTTAGCCGCAGTATTATTCAATATCCTTATAAACAACATGATTGCAACATTAATTTTGATAACCCCTGATACTCTCAGCTTAAGTGATCCTAAATTCTTTCACTACTCAATGTGGATGTTACTGGTCTGTTTGGTATAATAGAAATATCCCTACAAAAAATCAAACAAAACATATATCTAAATAAACGTTGAAGCCTGCCTAAATTGACCCCATAAATGTAAGAAATATGATGCAAGAAGCATTACAAGTAGTGCTGCCATTAGACCAGTCACCCTTTGGATTCAATATTAGTCACTCCCAGGTGCAAATGTTTGCCAGGATGGTATAAGAGTTATTCTAAGGTCTGATAATGCATGCACCCTACACATATTAGTATTGATCAGTGATATTCTGCTAATTATAAGTTTAACAAATCTCTTCGGATGCATAAACAGTTCAGACATTTTTCGGTGCATCACACTATAGCTGAGTTTAATAGTTAAAATTAAATTTAGCACTGAATCGAACTTCTCCAAAATATCCATATCTGAGATCTCTCTATATAAAGGTTTGATTTTTGTGTATTTTTTCATTAAGGAGATTCATATTCAGATGGAATGTATAACATTCTGGTCTATGTGATTGTGAAATAGAGGCCTGGGAAGATACATTTATTGGAGACTCTGCAAATTATTATTTGACCAAAACCATTTTTCATACGAAAGAAATTATTTGCGCGACTCGTAGAGACCAGTTACGGTGTTTACGGATCCACCCTGATCACTGAGTTTAAACCACATCAAGCACTCGGCACACCTGAAGCCAAAGGTACGCCAAGTGCTTGATGTGGTTTAAACTCAGTACAAAAAATCTTTTTCTGGATTTCCCCTGATGAAGGGTTATCGAACCGAAATGCATTGGGCAGGATTTGGGGTTAAATCAACTCATCTGAACAGATTGTCAATCAAGGATTTAATAAATTTAAAGTCTTTAATGTTGATACAAAGAATAACTACAATAACCAATGATGTAATTTGGCATAAATAAACATTGATGAACTCTTGAATATGTGCAAATTATTGATGATAGTTGGATAAAAACAAAAATGTTTTGAAGTGAAGTGCGACTGGAGTCAATAGGCGGGCACCCACCTCTGAGAAATTGTTTCTCGCCCATTATAATATGCCATATAGAAGACCATCCTTCACTTCTCTTTTATTTTACTTTCTTTGATATGTCTGGTTTTATATCTTTCTGTCAATGTTGTTTTTCTGCAATTACTAGGTATTTGTTTTTAACTTCCCCAAGTTCATTAAAATTTAGTTGTATAAAGAGGTTTGCGAAGCAAATGTTTATTTAGTTTTTCCAAAAACAGTACTTTTCTTAAGAGGCTCCCTGAAATATGAACATTACTGAATGGTTTTCATGGAACATATGGATCTGAACACACTCATTTAAAGAAACCGTTATGGTGCACAGTTGGCACACATGCATACAAATGGACAGATATTTTAATTCTCAAGAAGTGTAAAAACAGGTAAGTACAAAAATATGAATGTAAAAAATATAGGTGTTTAAAATATCGACTTTTATATAAATCTAAATCTAAATCTAAATCTATATATATATATATATATATATATATATATATATATATATATTAAATATAATATGAATTAAATAAAATAAATGTAATATATTTAAAAAAATAGCAAATAAACTTAAGAAAAAAATGAACACACGAACGTAATAATTGATACATCTATATTTACTTTAAAACAAATAAACTATTATTTTTAATTTATGTTAAAAGTTTAAAATAATTTACACAATAAAAATTAATAATGATGTAAAATATAAAAAAATCTATAACAAATGAAAATATTAAACTATTAAAAAAGGGTTGGCTATCAGAGGAATTGAATGTACTATTCCAGCTCCAGTGATTTCAACAGTAGGGAAAGTGTTCGATAGCGAAAGGGTAAAAATTACGATTCCCACTTCAGTGAGTGCAACAGTAGGGAAAGTGTTGGATAGCGGAGGTGTAAAACTTACTATTCACACTTCAGTGAGTGCAACAATAGGGAAATTGTTGGATAGCGGAGGGGTAAAAATTGCTATTCCAACTCCAGTGAGTGCAACAGTAGGGAAAGTGTTGGATAGCTGAGGGGTAAAATGTACTATTCCCACTCCAGTGAGAGCAGCAGTATGGAAAGTGTTGGAAAACAGAGGGGTAAACATTACTATTCTCACTCCACTGAATGCAACAGTAGGGTATGTGTTGGATAGCGGAGGGGTAAAGGTGTTTATTCCCAATCCGATAAATGCAAAAGTAGGGAAGGGGTTGGATAGCAAAGGAGTTAAACGTACTATTCCCACTCCAATGAGTCCAACAGTAGGGAAAGTGTTGGATAGCGAAGGGATAAAAATTACTATTCCAACTCCAGTGACTGCAACAGTACACAAAGTGTTGGATAGCGGAGGGGAGAAATGAACTATTCCCACTCCAGTGAGAGCAACAGTAGGGAAAGTGCTTGACAGCGGAGGGGAAAGAATTACTATTCCCACTTCAGTGAGTACAACAGTAGGGAAAGTGTTGGATGGTGGAGTTGTAAAAATTACTAATCACACTCAAGTGAGTGCAACATTAGGTAAAGTGTTTGATAGCAGAGAGACAAAACTTACTATTCACAATCAAACAGCTAAAAAAATATATTCATATATATATATAAAAAAATCATAAAAATAAATCAACAACAGTTAAAAAATGGAAAATCAAATTTACTAAATATATTAAAAGAAAACATATAATATTAATTACATAGAACAAAAACTTACAAATAGTATATAAAATAAAAAATTAAATAAATAAATAGAAAGAAATAACTAGAAAATATTTACAAACAAAAAATGTATATATAAATGTATTTCTTGTATTTCCTAACCTATAACACCACACCAAAAACAAAACACTTCAACATTTTAAATTAAATTTACTTCTATAATTAACATAATTAATAGTTAATTACAAAAATATTATTAATACAAAAACGAATGGACATTAATTGGCTGCACGTGCTTTAATACTATAATATCCACAACATACACCTAAATTAAACTATAAAATATTAAAACACAATAATAACATATTTTTAAAATAAAAACTATCACTATTAACAACTAATAATAAAGTAATAACAATTTATTTCATACCCACCCTTTACCCCTTTAAAAGTGAAAATAACACGCAAAAAATAAATAATTACCCAAAATAAATATCAAATATTTAACATTAATTAACAACTGTATATTAATTAATTCAACACAAATTACTTCCCACACTTTACTCCTATAAACACCACAACACACACCCAAGCAGCACGCTTTGATAAAAAGCCGGTTGGATGCCAGATAGGCCAGTTGAAACACCCTTGTGGACCATATAAAGCTTATGATTAATTATTTTGCTTGTTCCAATCTACTTATTTGAACTTTGTGGTTTATCCTACATCCTGTGTTATTTTTGTAAAAAAAAGATTTGTGTTCTCTGAAATATTTTCCATTAATGCCAATATTTGTTGTCAATTTTGGTCCATTTGATACTGTACTGTCTTTGGTACTGTGTGTTTGGCTGTATTCCTGATTTTGAGGACATGTGAGTACGTGTGGGTGTGAGTTTGGTTGTATGAATGGCTGAGTGAGCGTGGGGTGGGGCATGATTTGTCATCATTAATTGGTTATTTAATAATCCAAATATGTGAACTGACTATTAATACATGTTGATATGTTTTGATACCCCAATTGTGGCATTCTTTTGTCAGTAGGTCAGCTTCTGAGGAGTTTATACATTTTGAGACATTTAGCGCACTATGATTGATACAGGTAGAGAATTTTTGCTCGAGTAGACAGTTCCAAATTAGACCTGCTGAAGTTTTCCCTTCTCAAATTGAGAAAAGAGTCTCATTCATGGGGAGAGAGTTTGCCAGGAGCACGATGAGCATCACTGGCGGTGGTCAGATGGAGCCCAAAAAGCTGCAGGGTGTCAAGGACAGATGAGCTGGGGCCTCATAGTCATGAGTGGAAATTCTGCTGTGTGAAAAGACAAACTTGTGCCCACTTGTGCTTATCCTTTGAGTGAGCAACAGGGTTCCAGAGCGCACATTACGTAGCAATCGGAAATAAAGCCCAAAAGCATGATTTAAAGCGCCTAGGCACTGTAGATGATGAAAGCAGATGCAAAACCCACTTCTGAGGCCCAGAGCTTGGAGGGGGCAACTCAGGTTAGGGTAGGATTACAGAAGGAAGAGTCCAGGAGCGCCAGCATAATTGTACAGAGTCTTTTGTGCCCCTGGGACTTCAGAAAACAGGAGGCTAGCCCTTTTAGTCAATCTGAGTTCAGTTCTTGTCCTCTGCAGTGTAGAGATCATCAGGCAACATGGCAGCTCAGCAAAGCAGAGAAGCAGTTCCTCAGAACAGTCTGTCACAGAAGAGTGCCAATCTTTCAGTACAGCAGCCTTTACTGGTGCCGAGCACAAGGTAAGTGTTTTTTTATTTTTTTATTTTGTTTTCCCTATCCCATTGTCTGTCAACTCCCGCTCCCCCGCCCACACCCCACCGATCTTACCTGTACTCGCCGCGCCTGGAATCGCTATTAGGAAAGGATGCCCTTGGCATGTCCTTTCCTAATAACGACTTGCAAACCCTAGTTTGTGATTCACTGTACAAGTGTGGGCCCGTTGGATGTCCCAAACCCTCCCTCAAATAAAATAGATTTAGGCCTCTTAGGTGGTTGTTCTTTTATTTGGTAAATACTTGTCACCAACAAAGGGAGTTTTTATCCACAACTGCTTGATAACTCTCAGGGGAGTAACAGTAGTCTCAAATGAAACAAAGGTAGCTTGTACTCTCCTCCTGTCACTTCACTTCCACCTTGGGTGTGGTCCTCAGGAGTGATGTACAAACTGAAAAGGAATAAAACAAAACAAAACAAGTTCAGGCTGCTGCCTTTTTGTATTAGATGGGGTTTTGGGGTTTGTGCTGCTCCACCAGTGCCTGTCCATGAAGTGCGTAGGTGTGGGGATATTAGTGCTCAAGGAGGAGTGGCCCATAACCCTGCACACCAACCCTTCAAAGAAAATAAGCGTGTAATGGGCACTTGCCTGAGTCCACGATTGTCCTGGGCCGGGGTGATGGGAGATCCAGCCTTCTCACCCCTTTCTTGGTCCTCGCATTATCTTCCTCTTCCCCCCTCTCACGTCGCTCTTCCCCTCCTCCCCACTCCATCCACAATCCCACTCTGGCTGTCTCACTTACTCCTTCTTGTCTCCCCTCAGTCACATTTATGCTCCCACCCCGTAACTGCAGGTCTAGACTGCATTCCTCACTTCCGGGTTGGTCCGTAATCACCGTCATTTGGTGTTGCGATACTCGCAGGTGCCACAGCTGAGCTCCTTACTGTCAGTAATAGGTTACAGACTCGCAAAATAAAGTTTGTACATGCTACAACCCTTTTTAGCAGTCTCAAATGGCTCGATTTTCAGTTTGTGACCACTAATATGGTTGTACATCTGGCCCAAAATGAGCATCAGCTTATATTCTGACATTGATATGGGAGGACTACCCATTTCATGCTGTCTGACCAACTTTAAATTCAACTCCTAGAAAATCTTTAAACTTTGAAAAGGGCTCATTTATGATATCAGCTTTCACTTACCCATATTCATATTCTGCATTGAAATCAACAATGGTTCGAAATATTCACACTATTGATCCACGTGCCCTTGCTGGATTCTTTTTTTCTTAAGTGATTTCAAAAACGGTTATTGAATGAGCAGACTTCACTTCATTTCCTAATTTTTATGACAAGCTAATATGGATATTACCACATATTTTTGTAGCCTTTAGCAAATGCGAAGAGAATCCAAGACAATTAAATAATCCTTGCTAGTCAAGACTAGACCGTGAAATGTTTTGAAGGATTTTCCTGTTTGCCTGGTTGACTTCTGAATGTAATATTAGTGTGTGCTCCAGACCACCCATTGAGATTCGTATCCTTTTTAACCTATGGGGGACACATGGATTGAGACATCATGTAGACTATGGATAACAACACAATGATTACAGTTATTGAGGTCTTCAGTCACTCATCAATCTGTATTGAGTGGGGTGACAGAATACACTCAAGGAATGCGTGCCCATGGCAATGGTATAATATTGAGCAGAGGTTGATAGTATTGATTAAAGGAAGCTGAGGACACCATGCACAGTGAGAGATTCCTCATCTCTTGAGGACAAGAACTATCTCTAGTAACTTGCTCTGTGTATGTGCTTCAGTTCTTCTTTTGCTCAGTTGCTACAAGTTCCTCTTTCCATTTCCCCAGCTATCTCTACAATGCAGGTATTGGTGGTTTTATGTTTTCTCGTTCATCGTCCTTCTTTTCTAGACACACCGGGGGCCTTATTTATGAAGGCCTTGCACCGCCGGTGTGTCACTTTTTCCCATTTTAAAAGTGGCGCACCGGCGGCGCAAGGCCTTCATAAATAAGGCCCCATGAACTTAAAGTCAGACACTCAACTACTTGTGCAAAAGTTACATCACTTATTTGTTGTGGGTGTTTCACGATTTCAATTGCAGATTCATTTTTTCTCACTTGCATTAATGTACATATATAGATTTGTATCAGGTGTATGAAACTTGGGCCTAGATGTAGGTAATAGCAAATTACCGAATGGTAAATACCGAATTTTACCGATTCGGTATTTACTATTTGGTAATTGCTATGTAGGTAAAAAAAATCTGTAAAAATACTGAATCGGTAAGATTAGGTAAATACCGATTCGGTAATTACCGAATCTGTATTTGCCATTGATTCCTATGGGCCTTGAAGCCCATAGGATTCAATAACAAGTACTGATTCGGTAAATACCGAATCAGTAAAATTACCGATTTTACAAGGGGGACTTTGACACCCTGTAGCTCCCCAATTCTAGGCTTGTGTGCCATGCGGCACACATACATGCCCTAAGGGCATGTCTGTGTGTCACATGGCACAGGTGTACATGCACAGATGTGCATGTACACCTGAATTCGGTATTTTACCACCCAATAGGATTGGGTGGTAAATACCGACTCCTAAAGGGCCTGTGGCACTCTTTGCAGTGCCAGCTACATCTGGATTTACCGAATCGGTAAATATACCGATTCGGTAAATTTACCGATTCGGTAAATTTACAGAATCATTAAAATATAGGCCCCCTACATTAGAACACCCTAATACCGGTCGGTAACGGCCGAATTCGGCGGTTACCGACGGGTATTAGGGCTCCTACATCTGGCCCCAGGTCCCTAAGCACTTAAATTGTGACTAGCACATTAGAATGCACAATTGTCTTTTACATTTGCTACAAATGAACAATATGATCCTGTTAAGTGCACATTTTCATGGATGTGCCACAGAAGTAAGCCAACACATTACAGAGAAATATAAGGACTTTATCATTTCTGTTCCTTGAGATTTATGTTTGCTTAATACCAACAAGTAGAACTATTTATCGGCATTACTGTGAGATTTCCAGTTCCACGCTTGTTAACAGCCGCCTAAGACACGTTCTTATGACTGTAAGATGACTAGGCAATGAGTATGCTAATTGGGTGGGGATACTACCACATTTCTGTATATTATAATTGAATATCAGTTAGAAAAAACAGTTAAATGGTGATATATGTCTATTAGATTGCAGATACTTTAACACGGTGTGAAAGGTGGGAATTGTAGAGGTATACATCAGGTTGAAAAAACAATAAGGAAGAATTGACGTGGAAATTTATACATCTACAAAAGAGTTTCTATATTATAAGAGTATGGTAAAGGTAAAAAACAAGATACTGCAATTATATGCCTCCTTCTGATGTTTGCAAGCAGGATATATGTAAATCTCGCTGAATGATAATTATCTTTCACCAACACTCTTCTCGAAATCAACCTAGAAGACGTTTACTTTGGAAGAAAGTCGTGAGGCATTGCTTTGAATCAAATCATGGTGTGCACTGCTGTGGCAAAGAGCTAATGTCACGCTATCTATATAGGCTTTGAGAAGTCAGGGCTTCTATTCATCCTTGCAATGAGGCTTTTTGAAAATGGCCACGCTTCTGACCCTGCTTTATCCTTCTAACCTCACTTACCCCGTGTTGTCTGCGTATTTGAAGCACACTGTCTTTCATGTCTCAGAAAAGCGAGCACTAAATTGGACGTCATGATTAATTCATGAAAAGGATTGTGAAGACCTGATAGGCACATGTACTTCAAGCCTAGTAAATCCCAATCAAAGCCTTTCACATTCTTTAATGGAGACTCAGTGAGGCACATAAATAGAACCTGCCTTGAAGAGGACAGACCCACACTTACACTGCCTGGAAATAAAATCCCATGCATGGGGCTCAGACTTCTGATGAAATGCTCGGATTTCTTACCTGCTCACTGCTCAGGATGCAAGCAGCTGCGGCGCAGAGACTTTATTTTCCGACTGAAAGCATTTGCCTTGTTTGGAGTCTTTTAATGGCAGTCCATCATATAATTCATTAAAAATATTGTTAGTGCGTCACGAAAACCTAAATAAAAGCAATGCATGATGCCTGGATGCTGTGGAAAAAAATCCTGCCACATGATTGGTGGATTTCTTTTTAAACAATTGCATAGTGGAATAAAGGGAAATCGAACAACTGCAGAAACAATTTGATGATTCACAGGGAATTTCGGGCTTCTGATGGACATATTTCAGTGTAGAATAATATTAACCTCATGGTAATCTGTGGCCCATTTACTGTTTTCTTACCTTTAAAGTATTTGAAAGAATACGCATGTAAAGTGATTTGTTTCCAACTTATTCTATGCAGAGACCAGTAAGGATTGCAGATTTATAAATTTTTCGACCAAATGCAGAGCAACAAGTGAAGTTGCTGTGTTGCGTTATGTGAAAAAGAGACAGCAGTAATGCGCCATGTCCCCCAATTTATGGTCCATTGCTGCTGCCTCCTAGGTCTGGCGCACTGTGTGCTGACAGCGCCGGTGCAGGCATATTTGCACCGTTTTAGAAGTGTGCCTCCATTACAGGCAGGATCGTTTTTGTTCCTCAAGGGACACCTCAAAAACAATCCTTAGAGGCATTTTTCCTTTTTTAAGATTTTGCAGCACACGTGGAAAGAGGAAATATTTAGGTGAAATAGAGATTTTTTTCTCCGTTATGCCTCAATTGGGAAAGCAAAGCATTTTTTTATGCATCTCCAGGTTTACTAGGATGAATACATTTTGGAATGTATCAAAATCCATGTGTGAATGCAGGGGCATGCCCATGGACTGCCTCCCAAATTGAAATGCAATGTAACCCAATGCAAGCAGCAGGCCTGTGTTCAGAGGCGCAACTAGAGCCAAATTTCGGGGGGGGGGGCTAAGAAAAAATTTCGGGGGGGGGGGGGCTGAAACTTTAATCAGTAGGCAGAGTGGAGCTGCAGGGGCTCTTAGAAAGGGTGAAACAACTGCAATGCCTAATTAACATTCAAATGGTCTTTTAAAGACCCGTGAAACGTTCGGGTGTGGCTCTGTGTGTGCCCGGGACCTGTCTCATCCTGGGCTGCCACACACGATGGGGGGGGGGGGCTGAAGTCCAGTGAGTCCAATGGGTGTTGCACACCTGCCTGTGTTACATTTCTTTACAAAGCCACACAAGGCCTCGCAAATCCAGCCTTGCGCGGCTCTGTAAATATTACTCAACCTTTGCATTGTCCCTGCGTTACCTTGTGTGATGCAACAACAATGCAAAGGCTTCACAAATATGGGTCATACTGTCCTCAGCTAGAGGAAGAAAGCATAGTCAAGTCATATTCCTTAAGGGCTATGTTTCATACGTATGGGTGTTTCTTCCTTTTAAAAGGATTAGTAGCTCATATGTTGATTTATGCAGACCTCTTTATAGACTAGAGGGTTTCCTCCTAGTCAATAAAAAGCATGCTTACCTTTAAATTTCTTTGTACAATGGTAGCAGAACATAAACAAAACAGACATTAGTAACCCTAATTCGCCTGGCCCTGGCTGCTGACCTATTGGCTTTGCTGTTTTTGTTTCCTTCGAATGTGTTTAGTAAATTATATCAAATACATTTTTAAGATGTAGTAAAATGCGGGTGTGTGGGCATGCATGCAGTCATCTTGTAACAGTGTTTGTCGTGTTTTGCCCAAAACATTTTAGGGTGGCTGTCGATTTGTGCCCAAACCCGCATGCACACAGGTGGCTAACTTTAAACGTTTTCTTTTCAATTAAAACATTAGAAATGCCATTAAAAGACACCCACCCACGTGCTTGTATGTATGGACATATACAGGAAGACATTTTAGTTTTTTATTAAGCATTGTAAAAACTGTTTGAAGAGGGCTGGCTGTCCATCAATGCTCACAAATGGGTGACCTTCTTCGGATGATTTTAAATAAAGCATTACAAAACTACTCAAAGATGGCCATAAGTGTGTGTGTGAGTGTGAGAGTGGGTGTGTAAGTGTGTGTGTGTGTGTTTTTATAGGTTCCTTTATGGGATCAGCTCATTGCAGGTGGAAGAGGTGGCCCACTAGCAATGTCCGGTCTGAAAGGCATTTGCCAAAGAATAAAACGTGCAAAATATGTAATTTAGTTTCTGTTTTCTCAAATGGGCATACTGGCCCATGAGTTCCTGACACTGATGCGCACTACTTTTTGGAACATGTGCACATTTTGCACAGTCAAATGCTATCACTCACATTTTGCACAGTCAAATGTTATCACTCACATTAAGGAGAGACACCAGCTGACAAGGGCTGGTGTCTCTCTTATTGTCTTACTGTCCTATTTTTGCCAGAAAGAGAAAAGGTCTGGCCTATTGCTTGTTCATGCAAATATGTTTGGCTTTACTTGGCTATCACTTACCATCACTAGCATGCTCAAACAGTATTTGAGCCATGGCTTTTAGAAGCTACTTTCTGTGTGCTCCTCCAATATTCATTTTTTTTATTTCACATGCTTGTGGAGAAATATCCTTTATTTGTCCTTGTTTTTTTCTCTTTTGATGTTTCAGTCTCCCGCAGCATGCATAGAAAGAATAAAACACCTCTCAGGATTGTTTCTGTGCATTAAGGCGTGCCGTCCTGCACACAAACAATCCTGCCTATAATGCAGGCACCATTGCAATATGACACAAGGGTGCCTTCATTGGTACTAGGCAGCCAAAGTGCATCAGTGCTAGGAATGAACAAGAATGTGCTGTATAATGTTAAATATGGTGCATTTCTGCCCTTTCCCTTTCACCCAGTTCACAAAGGAAGCTTGCTGTGTTGCCCTGCATGAAACATTGATACATCTGCCCCTAATTGTGTGATTCTTGTTCTGCAGCACTGCAAGCTTAGGAAATAAGAAATGTGGCCCAGGTAACAGAGTCACAACTTTTCCATCTTGCACATAAGACATACAAACAGGACAAATCAATGGACCCTTAAAATATCTGATAACCTCACATCATAGAAACTCCACTTTACTAAAAGCATTCAATTAAAAATACTTCCAAGAATCTATCAGCTCTTTACATACATGCCAATAGATCAGATTCAGCAGGGAGACCTCCAATTTTTTCCAAGGTAAAACTGGCATTAATCTGGCTATCTCCTGCCTAGAAATGACTCTGCTTCAATGTAAGTGAATAAAGAAAATACATTCCCCTGATTTCTTTTAAAAAACTCCCATGTTCCTCTTCTAAATGTTGGCTGGGATGTATTTATGAAATGTCACACACTACATGCTCAGACGTGAGTCTCATGCTCTCTACACCACTGGAGTCAAGCTATCCTGGCTGAAGACGGCTGATAGTCAGAAACTGGTCCTAGGATGCTTGATTCCGGTCCAGGAAAGACATGGATTGGCAGTTCGGGATGGACTGTTCCCATTGGGTGCAGGGTCAAGACTGATTTGCATATGGCGGGGTCCAAACTGCAATGGGATGGTGAGCAAAAAAACGATGGAATTAGGCCCAGATCTCTGTACTGGGGTGAATGTATGACATTGTTCTGTATTCTGTCCATCAAATGTTGTTTTGCATTATGTCACACACTACCCCACTCCGGGCCAAAGACTCAGGGTCTCATTTACGGCATTTTGGCATAGGGCAAGGCAGCAAGGCATCTTGCTGCACTGCCCTACGCCAAAGTGAAAGGGCAGAAATGCACTGTATTCAAACAATACAGTGCATTCCTGTCCTTTTTGCAGGGCTGGGGTCAATTGATAGCCTAGTGCCAATGCAGGTGCAAGGGTCCCTCCATTGCAGGCAGAAGGTGCCCTATCTTGAACAAAATAAATCCAAAGAGGCATTTCCCTCTTCCTGTGTGTTGCAGAATGCAGCACACATGGAAAAATGAAAAGAAAAAAAAATCCTTTTTCTCCTTACATATTTCTCAATGTTACACCTCACCTTGGGAGCTGAACGGATTTGGCATTCTCCAGATTTACATAACTGTGTAGATCTGGAGTAACATCAAATTCCATGGGTGCTGCATGGGAAAACCCACTGAAACACCCTTAGAACACTGCACGGCACACAGAATGGTGATGCAGCGATTTGCACTGTGTCGCCTTACTCAGGATTTATAAGGGCTTCGTACATTTTTATGGGTTTGCTGCGTCAAGCATGTACAACTTGGTGCAAAAGTGATGCAGGCAGTCATAAAAAAGCACCTCAATGCTTTTTATCTATGAGTAAATGACTTACTCTCAGGATTAAGCAACACTTACCCATAAATGTTTGCAAGAGAGAATCATCAAATATATAACATGTCCACCAACAATCTTTCACAGTAAATGATATGGAGGGCATATCATCAGTGCTTCATCCATGAGGATTCTAGAAGATATTAATTTGTAACAGAAACAAGTTGAGAAATTGTTGGATTACTCTCTGCCACCAACTAGGAGAGGTTCGGAAATGTGGCGGGTTCGCACCGCCAGAATTAGAAAGCTTGTGAAACAATAAAAATAGTTAAGAAAAATGCTTTCCAAATTAGGGGCACATTACGATCGCGGACAGACTTGCGTCCGTCCGCGAGCCCTGAGTAGGAGGGAACGTCCGCATGGGCTGCGGTGTTCCCTCCTGTGCAATTAGGATGTGACCGCCACCCTGGCGGTCACATCCTCTATGTTTAACATTGCGGCGGGTGTGGCTTCAAGCTGCACCTGCCGCAATGTTAAAAATGCATACATTGTTTTCTTGAAATCAAAAAAAAAATGCATACATTGCATTTGTATGCAGAAAGCGGCAGGCACCGCGCGGTGCCTACTGATTTCTGCATACAAATGCAGGGGGGTGTCATAAGTACTCCCCATGTGCACCCCCCACACACCCTTCACCCAGGGGGCCCGCTACGGGCCCCCGAGGTGAAGATCTGTATGCTTTTCCATGGCGGAGAACCCGCCGCGGAAAAACATTTTTTGACAGCCATCCTAATATGTCTGGCGGTGTCTGAGAGACACCGCCACCATATTAGGGCGGACTGAAACCAAGACCCACCAGCCATCCTAATGTGGCGGTGGGTCTTTGGTGGGTCCGCAGAGGATTTTCCGCATCATCCGGCCGGCGGTGGCTTCCGCCGGCCTGGAGGATGCGGAAAATCCTCCATCATAATCGGCCCCTTTAGTGTGTATGTGTGTGTGTGTGTGCGTGTGTGTGTGTGTGTGTGTGAGTATATATATATATTGACAAAATCATTATTGCAGCTAGGAACGTGCAGAGTCTTTTATTATCCTGTCTTCATGGGGTGCCCATCCTTCCTGATATTTTAAAATATTTCAAAGCAGCTCGTCCTTCAAGTTGGTATTCATAGGATTTTCTGCCTTATGCCGGTTATCACTTTGTATTACTGGAAATATTTTGCAAAATCACGAGTGTTTCGAAGGCAGAAAGAAAATCACACTTCTTTATCTATGACTTACTTTTGTTTTACGAGATCCCTTGCACTTTCCCAGAACTTTTTTTTTTATTAATAAGGTTAGCCTGGGAATGATACAAGGCAAAAGTCAGCAAAGTTGTAAACAGCTAAATGTGACTTTCTTCGAGTTTTACAGGGAAAGGGAAAAAGGTACTTCTGAGGGTCCTCCAGGTAGATGGGGGAATAATGTCAGAGATTTGGGTATAGAGAGGTTGTTACAGGGTCCACAAGTATGATAATAGGCCTAGTTTAGATGCCTAGTAAAAAGATCTGGAGGCATTTGGAGGGCCACACCTGAAAATATTATCTTTTCATTAAGAAGTACACGTCAGACAGAGCGATGGGGTACAATATCAGCATTTTGTAAGACATTCTTAGTGAAAATAAAAGGCCTTCAATAAATATGCGCCTGTGCTAAGAGCACAGAAAAATGGGAGAAGGGGGTTGGAGACCCTATCTGACATGTAACACATGCCACAGCTTGCCACACCATCAGCACTAAGAAAAGGAGGATCTCTTCAGTACTCACCCACTGGCACAGTCGGGAAGGTTTTTGGCACTGTTAGGTATAAAATAGCACGTCAGAATTCCGTGAACTCTCTGACAAGTTCACATGCCAGGGTAACATATGTCACGAGTCAGGAACGAGCTTCTACCTCTACGAGAAACAGTCAACATTCTGCAACTTAACAAGCACATCTTTTGTATCTTTGTGCTCGGGGACCCCATTTTTCCAACCGCCTTTTAACCCCTTCACTGTGGCGGCTATTCCGCCGCAGTGCTAAGGGGGCGGGGCGGCCGCGTGTCAGCTGCATGCTGGTGATGGAACCGCTCCGTCACCAGCGTCGGTTGACCTGTGCTTGTGACGGAGCGGTTCCGTCATGGCCCGCCCCTCTCAATAGAACGTCAGCGCAGGCGCGAAATTCGCGCCGCGCAGGCGCGCCGAGCGGGCCATGACGGAACCGCTCCGTCATCAGCACAGGTCACCCGTAGCTGATGACGGAGCGGTTCCGTCATCAGCACTCAACGGGTTAAACAGAGATTTTATCCAGGGAGATCCACATTTCACCTGCAAAGGGTACATGACTTCTGCAGCTAAATTCCTAAAAAAGCTTTTGAAAAAGTTCAACATTCACAAAATATAATAAAACATAATTTGTGATGCAAATGTATGAGATGTTGGCGCACGGCAGCGCAGCAAGTCACCATGCAGCATTGCCTTGCCTCAAAAGTAAAGGAATGTACTGTATTTATGGGATACAGTGCATTCCAGTCCTTTCCCCCTGTGCTGGCAGCATAGGGCCAATGCATGCACCCTTGCAGAACACAGAATGCAGCACACATAGAAGAGGAAAAAGCAACGAGAAATTGTAATATTTAATATTTCTCCTTTGTGTGCCTCCCCTATGGAGCCTTAAGGTATTGGCACATCCCCAGGTCTCCTAGGTTTTGTAAATCTGGGAATGTGTCGAAATAAATGGGTGTTGCATGGAAACACCCATCCCAACGCCCATGGCATGCCGTCCCTAGTGCAGTGTAAGGCAATGCAGCAATTTACACTGCCTTGCTCCATATTCATGAGATCATTCATGGCCACTCAAAGTGGCTTTGTGTGGCTTCATAAATATATTTAGTGGTTGGCGCCTCTGTTGCGTCACACAAAGCCATGCAACTGAGTGCTAGGGTCTCTTACATATGAGCCTAAATGTCGTATATTAGCATCTCAAAGTAATCCTAGAGAGCTATTGCCCTGATGTTGAAGCTGTAGGCAAACCAAAAACATTAAGGCCCAGATTTTTCAAGGTATGAAAACTGGTTTGCGTCACCATTTCAACACGGACCCAGCACAAAATCCTTTTGAAAATTTGCAATCCAATGCAAATTGGTATTTGTATTGGTTTGTAAGAAAAAAGTAACACAAACCAGAGTGAAGCGCTGCTTTGCTTTGCTCTGCATCATTGAGGTGTTCTATGGATGGTACATAGGTGTTCCCATGCTAACACTCATGGGCTTTAACACAAAACCCCATTTACTAACAATAGTAGACAGTGCTTTGCATCAAAAAGGGAAACCTTTCTGCTGCCTGACGTCGCCCACTGCCAGATGTATCCTGCATAAGTCCTGGGGAACTACCAAGCCCGCAGCCGACGCTGCCAGAATTCACCCGCTTGTCTCCCGCTGACCTACGCTCATTGACCAGCTGGAGCGAGGCAGTCGGTAGAGACGAGCGCGAGGCGGACCACAACCCCCAGAGTGCTGTGCGGTCTGCCGCGTTACCGCTCTGCGCCAGGAGGCGCTTAAAAGCGTCATTACTCCCATTGTGGAGGGGGAAACCTTTCTGCTGCCTGACGTGGCCCACTGCCAGATGTATCCTGCATAAGTCCTGGGGAACAACCAAGCCCGCAGCTGACGCTGCCAGAATTCGCCCGCTTGTCTCCCGCTGACCTACGCTCATTGTCCAGCTGGAGTGAGGCAGTCGGTAGAGAAGAGCGCGAGGCGGACCACAACCCCCAGAGTGCTGTGCGGTCTGCCGCGTTACCGCTCTACGCCAGGAGGCGCTTAAAAGCGGCATTAGTCCCGTCTCGCGGGACGCCCGGGGCTAAGCCCGGGCAAAGGGCGGGCCGTCTGTGGCCGTCCGGGGCCGGATGCGGCCGGGCTGGGCACACCCTCTAACGTCGGACCTGCAATTATTTCCAGGTAATTAATCACTGCGCCTGCCATAGAGAAGTGCCTGCATAGCTTGTTTACTACATACAAAAAGCCCCTCTGGAGTGTAGGGGTACTGCAGGACTGCTGTGCTCTCCTCATTATATCCTTATACCCACATTGGGTTGGCAGTATGTCAGTGGCCAAACTGAACTCTTCGCTACCTTCGACCATTGGAATTAGCATATTGGGTCCCCTAGATAAATACTTCGCATGGGCGAAAAAGGACATAGATAGAGAGATAGAGTTGGCAGAAAGGAGAGCAGAGCGCCGCCTCTCTATCGAACTACTAAACCCCTAGTACCTGTAACAATTGAGGTACCTTACCCACCATTAAATAACAACATACCAACAGTGGGAGAGTCAGACATAGACATATTCAACACTAATGATATCCCCCTGATTTTTAAAAAAGGCCCACCCGAAGCAACTCATAAGGAGCTCGTAAGTGCCACTAATACCACCCAGATATTACTGGAACCTGACGATGTGATTGTTCTGAACTCCCCAATAGTCCCGGATGTAGACGTGCCGCCTAGCACATGTCACTCTTCCCCTGTAGTCATTTCATCTAGGGAGGAGGGGACACAAGGGGAATCACATTTAATACAAATAGCTAATCCATTTGAAGGTAAAACACAGAGTAAGAGAAGCTATGAAGCATGCCACTCACCACCAAGGAAAAAGAGGAGAAATGCAGGGGGTAGAAAAAGGTTCACAAGTATAAAAACACCATTGCTAACAAAGAACCCCCCAGATAAAATCAATAAGGCTGCTATGAAAGAGGCACCAAGTAAGCCACAAGTGGAGTTGAGTGTGCCCCTAGAAGGACAGGCGCATGGAGGGCTTATTGAGGACATTGAACGTCTCCTTAGATCTTTTATGCTCCCTCTTTTAGAGAGGGTAAAATGTTTGAGAGAAACTATGGACCGTATCTTGGAAGTACAAACATCCAACGAAGCAGGACGAAGTAACTCGAAGGTTAATGGCCAATCAGAGATACAACCAGTACAGAATATCTTGGCCCACAGTAAGGACTAGCCTAAAAGAACTCTCACTTATAATGATAAAAGTACGAGACCAGTGGACACACAAGCATCACAGGAGGGAAAAACTAAGACTATGCCTAAGAAGGTTCCCGTAGCTGCAGAAGTGAGGAGAACAAACGCACCATTGCAAAACCAGCACAAAACAAATTATAAAGGAAATGTTGATCTGCCCCCAGAGTCAATGAATTATGTTATTATTATGACTGGGGTTCCCAGGGTACCAGCGGGTAGCATAGAGCCAGATACCAGCTTAAAAAATAAGGTTATACACTGGTTGCGGATTAACAGACCAATCCCTCCACATTTAAATGGGGAGATAGTTTCTGTTAGACGATGTGACTGGGTGGGTGTGAGACCAAAAGATATAGAAGGTGACGTGATCATCATAAACTTCAGGGATAGCAGGGTAGTCACCCATATCTCTGACTGGTTTACGGGAAGGAAGGAGGGGAGTGTAACCACCCGCAACTTGAGTTATTTTTACCCTGAAGCTATGATGAAGCCCCGCGCCCACCCCTCAAAATGGGGTCACCCTAACTCCCACGCACCTGCTAACTATAGACTGCACCCCAGCCTAAGTAGGCATAGGTACAATGACCCGCCATTTTCCACCCTGCCTCATTATCCCAACAGACCTGATTATCGCTTTGATTATAACTATCATCTTACAAACCCTATTCATTACTGGAACATTCCCCTCCACAACCTCTTTGAACCACTCTCAGGTTTAGATCTAAATGATTGACTTGATAAACCAACAATTAAGTCAATCGGCAAACAGGGGAGGGAAAAGGACGTTGTGTATAAGAGACCCATATCTGAACCAGCTGAACTCCCTGCGAAGCGGTTGCTCCTTGCTCACCTCCTGACCTACAAGTGCCACTGCGGTATCGTAGCGCTGACTATTTGATTCACTGGCTTATCTTTCATCTGGCATTTTACTCTCCCGTGATAAAGCGCCCATTCCACCGCGTAGCGCTCCGCATTTGCGTAGCTGATAGCTGTTTAGTGCAGACACTATCTCAGGCGTATTGTGCTATTACTGCTGTTGCCCATCTGAGGATTTTTAATATTAATCGCTACCTGTGTGCATAGCGCCGACGCTGTAACTGATCGCATTTGTTTTGGTGCATCTACTCTGCCCTCGCATAGCGCCGTGTTGTTGTTTAGGAACCCTCCATTTTGTTGTGCCTGCAGCCTGTCCCTCCCCCTTCGCTAACGCCTCCCAGCTCACCCTCCCACCCACGAAGCACTTGGAAGCACTCGGCTGAGAAGCCCCTGTGACCAGCTGAACTCCCTGCGAAGCGGTTGCTCCTTGCTCACCTCCTGACCTACAAGCGCCACTGCGGTATCGTAGCGCTGACTATTTGATTCACTGGCTTATCTTTCATCTGGCATTTTACTCTCCCGTGATAAAGCGCCCATTCCACCGCGTAGCGCTCCGCATTTGCGTAGCTGATAGCTGTTTAGTGCAGACATTATCTCAGGCGTATTGTGCTATTACTTCTGTTGCCCATCTGAGGATTTTTAATATTAATCGCTACCTGTGTGCATAGCGCCGACGCTGTAACTGATCGCATTTGTTTTGGTGCATCTACTCTGCCCTCGCATAGCGCCGTGTTGTTGTTTAGGAACCCTCCATTTTGTTGTGCCTGCAGCCCGTCCCTCCCCCTTCGCTAACGCCTCCCAGCTCACCCTCCCACCCACGAAGCACTTGGAAGCACTCGGCTGAGAAGCCCCTGTGACCAGCTGAACTCCCTGCGAAGCGGTTGCTCCTTGCTCACCTCCTGACCTACAAGCGCCACTGCGGTATCGTAGCGCTGACTATTTGATTCACTGGCTTATCTTTCATCTGGCATTTTACTCTCCCGTGATAAAGCGCCCATTCCACCGCGTAGCGCTCCGCATTTGCGTAGCTGATAGCTGTTTAGTGCAGACACTATCTCAGGCGTATTATGCTATTACTGCTGTTGCCCATCTGAGGATTTTTAATATTAATCGCTACCTGTGTGCATAGCGCCGACGCTGTAACTGATCGCATTTGTTTTGGTGCATCTACTCTGCCCTCGCATAGCGCCGTGTTGTTGTTTAGGAACCCTCCATTTTGTTGTGCCTGCAGCCCGTCCCTCCCCCTTCGCTAACGCCTCCCAGCTCACCCTCCCACGCTCCGCCCCCTCCACCTTCCATTTATGGCCAATGCCCCCACGCGCAGCGTCCACGCGCTACGGCCGCGCCGAAGGTGCGCCAAAGGTAAGCCCGTCTACGCCCGTCCGCGCCTGGACCGCGCCCAGCGCAAGACCCCCTGCCCCTCGCGCTGCCCAGCCCCCCCGCATTACCTACGATGCCGCCGCCCTCCTAGCCCTTAACCCCGGTCGCGCCCCCAACTGCGTTCAAGCCGCTCCTGGACGCACCCATGGACCTTTCTCATGCTACTCCTGCAAATTCAGCGGCACCGACAACATCTCCGCACAACCACACATCAGACTCCTGACCCCAACCACTTACAATGCATCCTTCTCAACACCCGATCGGTCCACAGGCACGCCATTGACCTATGGAATCTACTAGACACCATTTCTCCGGACATCGCCTTCCTTACAGAAACATGGATGAACGCTTCCTCCGCACCAGACATCACCATTGCCATCCCTGAAGACTATAAGATCACTCGCAAAGACCGCACCACCCACACAGGAGGAGGAATCGCTATCGTCCATAAGAAATCCATCCGCATCTCAACCAGCTCTGACGCCAACCTCGCCAACTCCGAACACCTTCACTTCCAGATCCACATCGACCCCAAAACCACACTCCGAGGCACTCTCCTCTACAGACCACCAGGACCCCGCGCAAAATTCAGTGAAGACATCACGGACTTCATCACTCCACACGCGCTCCCCTCCAAAGAATACATCCTTCTGGGTGACCTCAACTTTCACCTTGAAAATATCAACGACCGCAACACCGCCACCCTCGTGGACAACCTCGCCAACCTCGGACTTAAACAACTAGTCACCTCCCCCACCCACATCGCAGGTCACACACTCGACCCCATCTTCACATCCAGCAATCATGTCTCCTTCGGCCACACCATGGACCTCCTCTGGACTGACCACAGCTGCGTTCACTTCACCTACAACAAACCAAAACCCAACATCCACCTCCAACCTACCCTGCAAAGAAACTGGAACAAAATCACCACGGACCAAATCTCCGCATCGCTCCTTCGAAACACCCCAGCCCTCTCTTCTAACGCCAACGAAGCCGCCGCTAACCTCACCCTATGGTTATCCAACACCGCCGACACCTTAGCACCACTGAAAAAACGGCAAAGCAAACCTGGCAGCAAGAAGGCCTCATGGTTCAACGATGATCTCAAGAAGTCCAAGAAACTCTGCCGCTCCCTTGAAAAGGCCTGGAAAAAAGACCCAACCACCAGCACCAAGGTCGCCTTCAAAAACGCCACCCGCACTCACCACCAACTGATCCGAAAAGCCAAGAAAACAGCATTCAAGGATCGACTTGACAACAACGCCCACAACAGCAAGGAACTTTTCAACATCGTCAAGGAATTTTCCAATCCCTCGGCCAACTCCAACGACATCACCCCCTCTCAAACCCTCTGCGACTCCCTAGCATCATTTTTCCACAACAAGATTGCAGACATCCACAACAGCTTTGACAACCAACCCGGAAATCAACCCACCCTACCATTTGCTGATCATCTTCCCCCGTGAACATTCTCAACGACTGGAACCCAATCTCCACTGAGGACACCATCCGCCTGATGAATTCAATCCACTCAGGATCCCCCACAGACCCATGCCCTCACCACATCTTCAACAAAGCAGACTCCGTCATAGCTCCGCACCTCAGAGACGTCATCAACTGCTCCTTCAACTCCGCTACCTTCCCGGAAGACTGGAAACACGCTGAACTCACCGCCCTTCTGAAAAAATCAACAGCGGACCCCACCGAACTCAAAAATTACCGCCCCATCTCGCTTCTCCCATTCCCGGCAAAAGTCATCGAGAAAGCTGTCAACAACCAGCTCGCCACCTTCCTCGAAGCCAACAAATCCCTCGACCCTTCACAATCTGGCTTCCGAGCAAAACACAGCACTGAGACCGCCCTCATCGCAGCAACAGACGACATTCGAACGCTACTAGACAATGGAGACACAGTCGCCCTCATCCTCCTCGACCTCTCCGCAGCCTTTGACACAGTCTGCCACAGCACCCTCCTACAACACCTCTATAACATCGGAATCCAAGGAAAAGCACTTGAATGGATCACCTCGTTCCTCACCGGAAAAACCCAGAGAGTCCGCCTTCCTCCATTCAAGTCCGAGGCCTCTGAAGTCATCTGCGGCGTACCACAAGGATCCTCACTCAGTCCCACCCTCTTCAACGTATACATGAGCCCCCTCGCGGCCATCGCACGCCAACACAACCTCAACATCATCTCTTACGCGGACGACACTCAACTGATCCTCTCTCTCACCAATGACCCCAGCACCGCCAAAACTAACCTACACGAAGGAATAAAAGAAGTTGCCGAATGGATGAAACAAAGCCGTCTGAAACTGAACTCAGACAAAACAGAAGTCCTCATCTTAGGTACATCCCCCTCTGCATGGGACGACTCCTGATGGCCGGAAGCCCTCGGAAAAGCACCCATCCCGACAGACCACGCACGGAACCTAGGCGTCATCCTGGATTCGTCACTCTCAATGAACAGACAAGTCAGCGCCGTATCCTCTTCCTGCTTCAACATTCTTCGCATGCTCAGAAAAACATTTCGCTGGATCCCCTCCGATACTAGGAAAACAGTCACCCACGCTCTGGTCACGAGCCGACTGGACTACGGAAACACCCTCTACGCGGGTACTACCGCAAAACTCCAGAAGAAACTCCAACGAATCCAAAACGCCTCAGCCAGGCTCATATTAGACCTCCCACGCAACGAACACATCTCTGGTCACCTTAAAGACCTCCACTGGCTACCCGTCAATAAGAGGATCACTTTCCGACTGCTTACCCACGCACACAAATCACTCTACGACATCGGACCAGACTGCCTCAACTCACGACTATCCTTCTACACCCCCTCCCGCCAACTACGTTCTTCCAACCAAGCCCTCGCCATTGTACCTCGCATAAACAAGACCACCATGGGAGGCAGATCCTTTTCATACCTGGCTGCTAAAACATGGAACTCACTCCCCGCTTACCTTCGCCTTACCCAGAACCACCTAGCGTTCAGAAAGCAACTTAAAACGTGGATATTTGACAAGTAATCATCCTCCCCTTCCTAAGCGCCTTGAAACCCTCTGGGTATGTAGTGCGCTATACAAATCCTATGACTTGACTTGACTTGACTAGGAAGCGGGTGGAATACAACTACAGTTAGTGAAATAGGGTTGAATCAAAATAGTAAAATGGTAAATTATATTATGGGTAAGAGTAATGTCATCTTAACAGATAGGGCGATAAGGAAGGATGATTTGGTAAAACTTAATTCGAACACTATAACCAAAGACAAAAATACACCTAAAACAAAGGATATAAGTTTAAATGAACATCAAATAAGTGTAGTAACGTGGAATGTGTGCGGGATTGCTAATAAAGTGTCAGAAACACTTTGGGGAGAGTTTGTTACCAACGTAGATATACTCTGTGTCCAGGAAGCGTGGGTTTTAACGGAAGTGCACATAGATGGTTTTAAAACTTTTCATGTCCCTGTAGTACCCTCCAGTCATGGTAGGCACAAAGGGGGCCTATGCGTATATGTGTCTAACCGTTTCAATACTAGTACCAGCATAGGCAGATCAACGTCACCCTACTTTCAATTGGTCACTATTCACTTAAATTGTAGAAATGTGCTAATAGTGGTTAATTTTTATAATAATATTGAGAATGCACATTTCAGGGAAGAACTACTGAAAGTGACAAAAGAAATGAGGGAGGTAAAACCCTTAAAAGGGAAGGATTTAATCTGGGTTTGGGTAGGGGACTTTAATGTAAACATATGTACTAGGGAAACATGTGGCTTCCAGGACTATGGGGAGGGGGAACATGGGGATAGCAGTCACTTTGAACATCATACAAAAGGGGAAATCCTAAATGACATTATGGCCAAGTTTGATCTTGGGTTTGCAAATGGGTTATGCTACCCTAAGGTTAAGTTCACCCCCACTTTTATGGCAAGGGGACTCCACTCAATTATTGACTTTATTATTCTCTCAAATAGGTTTGGGAGTAGGGTGATGAACTTTGAGACCCCTGCTATGGGTCTGAGTGATCACCTACCGTTAAAAATTCTCCTTAATACACCGGGAAGAAAAACACCCTCACTAACTGAGACCCTGGCATGGACTCAAAATCTAATGGTCGCACGCCAAAATGGTATTGCTTTAAAATGGAGTATGGTAGACCCCGAAAAAATCTTGCAAAAAATCGTGAAAGACGCTCTCCCTTCATTACTTGTATGTTTAGAGGATAATCCTATAAGTGGCGAAATATTGGAGGCATTTAACAATATCACGGGGAGAATACAGGGAGTCCTGACCAGGAAGTGTTCAAGAAAGAACAATACTCCCAAGGGATGGTTTGACACTCAATGCACCAAGACATATAAAGCCCTAAAAAAGGCTCTAAAAGAATCAATAAGGGATCATGACATGATTAGAACACTTAGAAAAGCATATAAGTTAGCAAGAGATCAAAGAAAGAAGGCTATCAAGGAAAAGGCTTGGCGAGACTTAATGGATGCGGCGGAAAGTAGAGACCCAAAGTTATTCTGGCAGGTAGTCAACTCACCATTCATTAACAATAAAGTGGCAGCTAAAATGGAAATCGCCATTGATGAAAACTCTTGGGTGGAGTTTTTCTCAAAACTATATTGCAATGCCCAGAATGAGACCAATTACAGAGTAAATACCACCCTATCCCGATAGAGTTTAAATTAGAGGAGGTTGTGACAGCTATAAAGTCCACTCAGAATAATAAAGCCCCGGGACCAGATGGGATCCCAAGCGATCTCTATAAAATGAACACAGATCTCTGGGCACCTGTCTGTCTACGAGTAATGGGGGCCTGCTGTGAAATAGGTTTTGTTAAAACTTGGGCAGAATCACTGATCATCCCAATACATAAAAAGGGGGATAGGGAAAGCCCATCAAATTACAGACCGATATCATTACTAGATTCCCTAGTGAAAATCGCAGGAAGAGTGGTCCTGACTAGACTACAGGACTGGGCAGAAGAACAGAACATCCTGACCCTAGTACAATATGGATTTCGGCTAGGGATGGGCACAGTGGAGCAAGTTTTAAATGTTGTCCTACTACAGGAGAAATACACTAGAGCTAAAGAGGGATGCTTCTACGCAATCTTCGTCGACCTTTCGTCGGCGTTTGATTGTGTCATACACAATAAATTATGGATAACATTAGAGGAGATGAAAGTGGACCCATTGATTGTTCTCTTTTTGAGACAATTATACTCGAATGCTACTGCCAGAGTAAGGTACGGGCTGGGGGGGGGAATGTACAAGGTCCTTCCGCATACAGAAGGGGGTGAGGCAAGGATGTGTGCTGGCCCCATTCCTTTTCTCATTATATACTAACAGCTTGGAGAAGGAATTGGGTGCCAGCAACATTGACTCTCCAAAGGCTGGGAATAGGCAGATCAGCTCTCTTTTGTATGCAGACGACGCTGTGTTGATGGCAAGAACAAAGGTTGGCGCCCAAAAAGTATTAAACAAATACGTAACCTACATGGAGGATAGGGGCCTCAAACTGAATGCTAAAAAGTCCTTTGTGATGGGATCTGGCAAAGGTGGAGCCAGATGCAAGCAACTCAATGTGGCAGGCACCCAATTACAAGCTACAAAAACATTCCCATACCTAGGAGTCACAATCGAGGCAAGAGGGGCTTGGGGCCCCGAGGTGAAAAATAGATCGTTAGCCTTTAAACGCTCGGTGGTGGCTATAAAGCACTTTGCTAGCAAATTGGGCAGAAAACAACCAGAAATAATGCTCAGTATATATGTGGCCAAGTGTAGAAGTATTGCTCTGTACGGAGCAGGGATATGGGGATACCATGATGTTACGGCGTTCCAGATCATCGAAAATAACTTTTTTCGATACCTCTTGTCCCTCCCAAAAAGTATATCAAATTACAACTGTAATATGGAATTAGGAATGGAATACCTGACAGACCTCATTAAAATCCAGCCAATTCTACTTTGGAGGAGAATTTGGGTGACGCCAGAATTAGCCCTAAATCGAGAAGTAATCAAGGACGTCATGGCACTAGCCACTGCAAAAAGAATCAAATGGCTTGAGTATGTGAGGAAAGCCCTGACGGACATTGAAAGGCCAGAATGGTATTACAAACCTGAACTAATTGGGAACATCCCTAAGAAAGCCTTAAAAAATCTATGTATGGAACATTTTACCATTTTAAGGCTTGGGAACGAAGTCAGTAAAAGATCTGTGCTCGACCATCAGCCGCTGCTGACTACTTATAAAATACAACCATACCTAACCATCGTTACTCTGGGGTTTGAACTCTTTGTCCTGACTAGATTCAGGTTTAACATTTTTCACCACCTAGTTTCATATCCGGAGAAAAATGATTGGAATAGAACTTTGGCCCCATGCCCATGTGACAATGTATCCACCCAGTCCACCTTCCATCTAGTACTATTATGCAAATTGTATAAGAAAGAGCGTGCTAGATGGTTGAAACAATATTTGAGAGGTGGGGCATGGAGGCAATGTAGGCCGGCTTATCTAAATCTCCAACAACTAGGAAACCCTCTATGTATTAGTTCTATGTCGATGTTTTTAAAAAGTGTTTTAAAACTACGGAATTTAGCATGAACTTCTGAATTATCGATTAATCACCCCAACCAATTTAATACCTTTTTACAATTATTTATTATATGTATTTGTAAAGTGAAATTTTTGTATGAACTGCTTTTATGATTTTTAAAAGGTGAAAATCGAATAAAGCAAATTGAATTGAATTGAATTGAATGCCACTTCAAAGCAGGCGTTAAAATAAGAAATGCTTTAGGTTTTCCTTTCTTTTCTGATTTTGCCTGTGTGCTGCACTGTACATACAAAGTAGGAAAAGTTGTAAAGTCAATCTAAGCATTTAAATATAGTATCCTTCCAGTACCAAACCCATGCTAGACTGAAGCAGACACCTTTGCACAATGGCAAAAAGGTGTGTGGGTGTTACTCGGCAGCATAATTCTGCACTAGCGCTAGTGAGAGGGGAAAAGAGTGCCATGTCTCTGTAGATATGGCGCTGTCCTTCTCTCTCTCTGTCATGCAACGCAGAAGAGCAACTTTGAGTGCTCTACTACATTGCATGAGACCGTTGTAAATCTGGGCCTAAGTAGAAACTGGGCAGGACTCATCCTATCAGCAAAATCATGCACCAATAATGCAAAAGTACCACCTTAACAAATCCCATTTTAGATTCAAACCTGCAACTTTCAAAATGTACACGTCTTTGCAGCTGATACATTACCATAGGCTTTACATCGAAGTTAAAAATACGATATTTGATTGTGAAATGGGGAAAACTGATGCTGAACAAATCAAACATTCACCCCCAGTAGCAGATCTGGATTTAATCTATCATTATGTTGCTCATCACACAGTGCCAGTTTGGACCCAGCCATATGCAAATCAGCTGTGACCCTGCTTCCCATGGGAATATTCCTGCCGAACTGCCAACCCAGGTCCTACCTGGACCAGAAAGAAGCATCTCGAACCTCATGAACTAAATTCTGTGGAATTCTGTGAGCAGGCAAAGTATTGCTTGTTCACCACAAATTAAGTCCTCTTGGATGCTGAGAGAAGTTGGGGGGTAAGAACCCCTATTGTTTCCACCAGTATGTCCCCCACAGCGGGGTTGCTGAGACCTCATTGAAGGCCCTGCCCCCCCAACCACTCTGCAAATGCACCTCATGATTCACCAATGGTTAGGGTTTAAATTCCCCTCAGCTGTTGAGGTGCTCCTAAAACGGGCCTCCTGGCACACTACTGATTGGGGGATGAAGTCTAGGGGTGAGCCGTGAGTGGCAACATTCCTCAAACTCCGCTGGCGGAGCAAAGTTTATCACACACCTCTAGTGGTAACCTGTACATATGCGCACTGCTAAGATTGACTACTTTCCAGTGAGTAGTTATGCACTCTTTATTTCTCTCAGACAGAGGACCTAGAGCTGAGCTAGGATGGAAATACCACTTCTTGTCCGGCGTACTCATTTGACTGCATCATGTGATCTCAGGCACATCACTTTAACTCACTCTTTCCCAGGCCCCTTACCTGAATAAATCAGGAAGGTTTGAGAGGTGTTACAAACTTAGTAGAAAGGACAAATTATTTTAGCAAATACAAGGATATGTCTCGTGGAAGTAACAGAAAAGGTAAGATTTGTCCTTTCCTTCTGTCCTGGAATGGTGGCCTGTCCTAATTTTTGAGTGACAGTCCTGGCACATCTTCAGTAGAATTTACATAAGTGCTAAACGGGACATTGAGGGTCTTGAAAACTGGACGCCCCAAATTTATCCTCAAGTCTTCATCATTTGAACAAATAGTGTTTTCATGGGAATGTCATTTTATCTCCATTTGCCCCAATTCCATATGTCGAAATTTAGAATGCTCAGAAATCAGGTAAATGCGCTCAAACTAAGGGCCATATTACCAAGAAAGGGTGATACATTATCGCCTCTTTTATCGGCAGGAAACTGCCGCTAGAGCGGCGATAATGGGCTTGATAATATGCCCTTGTGAATTCCCATGGAAGCCCAGGTTCTGGTGTGAACCTGGACTTCTATTGGAATTCACAAGGGCATATTATCAAGCCCATTATCGCCGCTTAAGCGGCAGTTTTCTGCCGCTAAACCAGCAATCATTTTAAGGCCGTCGTTGATAATATGCCCCTAAGATAATTAGCAAGGCAATGGCTAAGTCATGTGCCCGCCCACCCACCCAACGATTAAACTCGCCTCAGTCACTACCACCTTCCTCTAAAACGTACGTCTCTGTCAGTGCTTCTGAGAAACGAGTATTACCGGGTGGGAGACAGGCGCAATTTTCACTTGCAGTTATGTCTCAGAGTTGATTAATCATATGGGAAAATTGGCCAGTCGGACACTGATTCTTTCTCAGCCGCCGTCTGCTTGCTATGTCCATTAGGGTTCTAAAGTGCCATCATTTTGTTTGAGTGATATATTCTAAAAGTAAAACCATTTATATTGTTTTATTTCATTCGTCTCTCCTCTTATTAGTGGAGCCCACTGTCAGGCACATCAGGTAGTGATTGTCGGAGATTTTGCAGACAGTAATACAGTAAACGAAAACGAAATAAGAATCGAAAGCTTACATTTTTATGTAACAAAACATTGAATATTCTGTTGTTTTATCAAAGAAGATATATAGATCCTGCAGAACGAGCCCTGGATATACATTTCACATGTTCTTGAAAAGTGACATCAGATTTCTGAAGATTGTGTAGTGAGCAGCACTGTAGGATGGATCAATTAAACCAGGGGTACTCATAGTACGGCCCGCGGGCCGGTGGCGGCCCGGCAAGCCTTCCTTGGCGGCCCGCCGGACCTTGCAGACATGTACCAGTTTAAAAAAAAAAATCATGAGTTTTAGTAAACACCGCCGGTTGATGCAGCCTGACTCGGAGAGGCTCTGCTCTAGGGGGGCCGGGAAATTCCAGCCATAGAGTGGAGCTGCAGGGGCCTCAGAAGAGGTAAAACAGAACAAAGCCTCATTAACGATTTAATGGCTTTTAAAGACCTGTGAAGTGCTCCGGCTGTGTGCGCGCCAGGCAAGCTGACTCATCCCGGGCTGCCACAGAGGAGGAGGGGGGGGTGGGGGGGGATAATTACAGTGATCAGGACAAACCCCGTGACTGATTGAACCGAGCCGAGCATGAACTTGGAGATCACTCTGCGCAGCCTCGAGTAGAATTTGTTTTATCGACACTGAAGGGATGAAAGTCTGAATCAGCCCAGCCTTATTTGGAATCTCTGCCCTCCGGATTACACCTGATCTCTGCTGCAGTGGTCCAGCCAGCTCTCGTGCACCCTCTACATTAGGGAGTCACTAATAATGTGCTGCAGATTTTGGGAAGGGTGGGGAAGGTGGTTCGATGTGTGCAGCAAATAGCTCTTGCTTTTCGTGATATTTCTAATAGAATTAATACACCTTGCCTAGACAGAGATAGGGAGACAGAGATGGAGAGAGAGGGCGAGGGAGGGAGAGACAGAGGGAGGGAGAGTCAGGGGAGGTTGAGGGAGTGAGAGAGTCAGGGGAGGGCGAGGGAGGGAGTGAGAGAGGGAGGGGGAGAGTCAGGGGAGGGTGAGGAAGGGAGAGTGAGGGCGAGAGAGGGAGAGTCAGGGAAGGGAGACAGAGGGAGAGCCAGGGGGGGTGAGGGAGGTAGAGAGAGGGAGAGTCAGGGGAGGGAGAGAGAGGGAGAGTCAGGGGAGAGGGAGGGAGGGAGTGGCAGGGTGAGGGAGCGTGAGAGTCAGGGGAGGGCGAGGGAGGGAGAGACAGAGGGAGGGAGTGTGAGGGGAGGGAGAGTGAGGGGAGGGAGGTAGAGAGAGGGAGAGTCAGGGGAGGGAGAGAGAGGGAGAGTCAGGGGAGAGGGAGGGAGGGAGGGAGGCAGAGCCAGGGCAGGGTGAGGGAGAGTGAGAGTCAGGGGAGGGCGAGGGAGGGAGAGACAGAGGGAGAGTGAGGGGAGGGCGAGGGAGGGAGAGACAGAGGGAGGGAGGGAGAGGGGAGGGAGGGAGGGAGAGTGAGGGGAGGGAGGGAGAGTCAGGGGAGGGAGAGAGAGGGAGAGTCAGGGGGGAGGGAGGGAGGGAGGGAGAGAGTGAGAGTCAGGGGAGGGCGAGGGAGGGAGAGACAGAGGGAGGGAGAGTGAGGGGAGGGCGAGGGAGGGAGAGACAGAGGCAGGGAGTGTGAGGGGAGGGAAGGAGTGTGAGGGGAGGGAGGAAGAGAGTCAGGGGAGGGAGAGGGAGGGAGGGAGAGAGAGAGAGTCAGGTGAGGGCGAGGGAGAGAGAGAGAGGGAGAGAGGGTGAGTCAGGGGAAGGCGAGGGAGGGAAAGAGAGTCGGGGAGGGAGAGAGAGGGAGAGTCAGGGGAGGGAGGCAGAGGCATAAGGAGGGAGGGAGACAAAGGGAGGGAGGGAGGGAGAAAGAGGGTGAGAGGGAGAGAGAGAGGAAGAAAGGGAGAGAGAGGGAGGGAGACAGTTAGAGAAAGGGAGGGAGACAGTTAGAGAAAGGAGACGGAGAGAGGGAGGGAGACGGAGAGAGGGAGGGAGACGGAGAGAGGGAGGGAGACGGAGAGAGGGAGGGAGACGGAGAGAGGGAGGGAGACCAAGAGAGGGAGGGAGACCAAGAGAGGGAGGGAGACAGAGAGAGGGAGGGAGACAGAGAGAGGGAGGGAGATAGAGGGAGGGAGGGAGGAAGTGGGAGGGAGTGAGGGAGACAGAGAGGGAGAGAAAAAGAGAGGGAGGGAGAAAAAGAGAGGGATGGAGAGAAAGAGAGGGATGGAGACAGAGAGGGGAGGTAGAGAAAGAGAGAGGGAGGAAGACAGAGAGAGGGAGGGAGGGAGACAGAGAGGGATGGAGAGAAAGAGACGGATGGAGACAGAGAGGGGAGGTAGAGAAAGAGAGAGGGAGGAAGACAGAGAGAGGGAGGGAGGGAGACAGAGGGAGGGAGGGAGACAGAGAGAGGGAGGGAGACAGAGAGGGAGGGAGGGAGACAAAGAGGGAGGGAGGGAGACAAAGAGGGAGGGAGACAGAGAGAGTGAGGGAGACAGAGAGTGAGGGAGACAGAGAGAGTGAGGGAGACAGAGAAAAGGAGGGAGACAGAGAGAGGGAGGGAGACAGAGAGGGAGGGAGGGAGACAGAGAGAGTGAGGGAGACAGAGAGAGTGAGGGAGACAGAGAGAGTGAGGGAGACAGAGAGAGTGAGGGAGACAGAGGGAGTGAGGGAGACGAGAGAGGGAGGGACGGAGAGAGAGAGAGAGAGGGAGGTAGAGAAATAGAGAGAGGGAGGGAGGAAGAGAAAGAGAGAGAGGTAGGGAGACAGAGAGAGAGATATGTGTGTATGCTCGGTCTGGTGGCTCAGTGGACAAAGATATCCGCTGCCAGGGCCTGTGTTCAACCTCATGGTCACAGGTTTTTTTTGTCTCTAGCCCCGCCCCCTCTCTCACTGACCACGCCGCCACCGGTGCGGCCCTCGGCCACAAACTACACTGTAAATTTGGCCCCTGAGAGAAAGTTTGTGAGTACCCATGAATTAAACACATGGGGTGATGCTGTAAAAAATTAAATGGAATGGGTTAAAAAGATTAGTATTCTTAACTCATTGGTCTTCACTGGGTAAATGGACAGTTAACTACACCAGGAAATACGTTTATCCGCCACTGAACTGTAGCCACCACCCAGCACAAAGGAATATTGAGGCTGAACTTTGTCCTCTTGTGATTGGAGCAAATGATACATCAGAGCTATGCCAATGAAATGGAAAAACATGTTTAAAGGTTCATGTCCCATTTAAATATATGCCCGCCCCTTCCATCACTGGCTACAAATACAACGTCAGTGTTCTAGGTCAGGGGTTCCCAACCTGGAGTGCCCACACCCTTAGGGGTTCCGACATAACATTTCAGGGGGTGCGACAAAGAGGGAAAGTATGTACTGTATGCATAATAGGAATCCGGTGAGACTTTTGTAAGGGGTGCAAGCATTAATCAAACATTTCGTATGGGTGCAGGACATAGAAAAAGTTGGGAACCCCTCTCTTAGGCTGATGGTGAGAGGTTGAACTGTTTTCCAGAGAGAGAAGTGGCGCAGCGGCCAGAGCAGCTGACTCCGGCGCATGGGGCTCATGGTTAGATCCCTGGCTCCAACTCATTTTAGCATCATATGACTGAGCAATAGCTCACTTAATCTCCCCGATGGCCCCCAGCCCCTTGAAACTTGCGCTTTACAAATAGGAATTATTCTCAACAGCAGGCATGCATTTCAGAATTCTATGTTTATACAGTGTGACATTTGCTGTAGGACCCTTGAAGGTATCACTAAGGTAACAATTTATAACACTGCCACAAAGGTATGGGAGGACAACACTGGGAGATACGTAGAGTTTGCACTCTCTAGGGTTTATTTAGAGCTTGCAGGACATGATTCAGGCGGAGTACCCTGTCATGCCAAACTATTCGTTCACTCTCCTTTTTTTTATCCAGTTTAAACAAGATTAAATACCCCGAAAATGACCAGTTAATTTCATGCAATTTCATACAATCCCATCCCACACTGGTCCAAACGTTTTCAAATAAATGCATACAGTTTCATACAGTCTATCCTAATAAAGCACCAACAATTCCGTAACTTCATGAAGCCCTGTCTAAACGTGACTTTACAGGACAAAAACATATGCAATAATATCCATACAATCTTTTCCCTGAACAGAAATAGTAATTACACGTTTGCTCCCAGAACCGCAGACAGCTAAGTAATCTTTCCTTTCCAACACACCCCGCCAGAGCCTTTGATCAGCCAAAAATGTCCCCGCATTTTATTAAACCTTACACTCCCTCCAAATCGAGTAGCAGATACTAATTCTATCACTCTAATGTACTTCATTGTTTCAATCCACTCTCCTTTGGAAGGGGTTGATTGTGATTTCCACCTTTGCAAAAACAGTGCACCGCTGCCAGCATCGAAACATGTAGCAGCTTTTGATATCTAGAAGATAGTTTTAGGGTGGCTTCATATCCCCATAGCACCAATATCTTCAAGATCGGAAAGTCGTTGTTCCGCTTCCAAGACACGCGATGTAAGCTGAGGAACATGAGATTGTATTAAGTCCAGTTGTGATTCTGTCCTTTTCTGGGCTTCTTCGTGGGAGAGTTTCATATTTTTTAACTCTGTTAAAATCTGGAGAAGAAGAGTTTGTGTTGGATCTTTTGTGGCAGTCCCTGGGGCAAATTTACAACCTCCTTGCGCCGCTTTAACGTCGCTGTTGTGTCACTTTTGTGACACAGCGGCGGCGCAAAAGATGCAGGGTATTTACAACGTGACGCATCTGCCAGATGCTTCACGTTGCAAAAGCCCTGCGCCAGAAGAGTCGTACCATCGCAGGGGGAGGCGTTCCTGCGTAGGAACGCCTCCCAAAAGTGGCTGAGTGAAATCTACAAGATTTCACTCAGTCACTTTTGGGCCCATGCTGCGTCAAAACCCTGTGCCTGCTTGAAGCAGGCGTAAGGATTGACACAACATTGTGCACATACGGCCCCCCTGATCATTGCTGGAGCTACGTCGCGCTTGCGACGCAACTCCAGCAAAGCGCCCCTTTTACTGCACAGATGCATGATGCATCTGTGCCATTTTTGCCCCATGGTGCGCCGCATTGTAAATGCGGCACATCAAGGGTGGCGGAGCTGTGGTGCACAATTACTGGCGCTACCCTGCCGATATGCAAGGATGTGCCAGTAACTGTAAATATGCCCCCCTCTCTTTAAGTCTGAAGGCTTTGAGGCTGGCTGCTGGATATTAGGGCCCTGGGATAAGATTTTGACTGTATTGCGTTTGTGGCTTTCATTGCCGTGGTAAATAAGGAAGCATGCAAAAGCGTGGGACTCCCCACATCCTGAAGCGCAGGACTTGGAGTAGGTTTAGATAAGATGAAACTGTTTAAATTGGTTTGATTCTGGGCCTCCGTAGTTAGTACCACAGATGTTGCCAGAGAAGGCTTATCATTGCCTAGGAGAGAGGCCGAGTTAGGCTGGGCTAAGCAGGGACTTATTGATACTATCCGGACCCCCAGACGACTCCATTGTTAGAGGGGGCCGGACTGCTAATTGGTCTTCGTATCCCTGAGAAGGATTAATGCCTTGCTGAATGACCAGCTGCTGCTGGATGCCCACAACTCCCGGCCTGGTGGACCTGCGATCTTGCTAGATGAGTCCTTCCGTAGGCTACAGCTTAATAGGCTGAACTCAGCATCTTTGAGAGGCGGGAGGGATGGACTCTTGCACTTGCGATGTGATACTGTGCCCCTTGCTGAGTTTGCCTTCAAACGAGGTTTCACAGTAGGATCTCGGGAACTTCTTTTCATATTTAATATCCCTGTGAGCTTATTCCTGATTCTTTGTACACCAGATATGAAACCGTTTGTGAGGAAGGCACAAGCAGCACCCGAACATCCGCGCCCTATTCCCTATCCCTTACCCCCTATACCCTGGGTGGGTATCTCAACCAGGGAGTCTCATTGTATCTTCTTTGCTTAGCCCCTATCACCCCAAGTAAGTGATACTGAAGCTTTGATGAGTGATATTAAAGTTTCTATGAGAAATGGCACAGTCCTGTAAAAGAAAAAAACACGACGTCGAAGAACCTTTTTTTTTCAAGTTCCAGCACCTTTTCTGCATTCCTGTATTTTCCAAAACAGTCTCACTCAGGTCCTTTACAGCCAGCTACGAATTCTGCCTTGCCTCACCTTAAAGAACTGCAGTGCCAGCACCGATCAAGAGGAGCACAAGAGCTGCAGCATGATCTCCCTTTTACATCACTCAAGCGAAAAAGGCATTCCAGATCAACAGTCTGCTCTTGCACTGCTCTAAGGGCCTCATTTATGAAAAGTGATGCATTGCTGCGTGAAAACAGCAATGCGTCACTTTTTACTGCACTCTCCCTGCGACACTAACAATGCATCATATTTACAGTATGACACATCATGTCGCAAGGAGTTACAGATATGTCAGTATTTCTGATGTATCTGTAGGCGCAAAAGTGACGCATTGCTGGAGTGTGTCACAAAAGTGATGCAACTCCAGGAATGTGTACTAAAACATGGGCAAGTCCCATGTTGTTAGTGCCTGCGTCAGTCTTACGCCTGCCTTGAGGCAGGCGTAATATTTTGACGCATTAGCGTCCAAGAAATGGCGCAGTGAAATCTTATAGATTTCACAGCGTCACTTCTATGACTCTTTCTTGCGTCAAAACACCCCCCTTGCATACATTATACCTGGGGCAGGTATAATGTGGCGCAGGGGTTTACGAAGTGACGCATCTACCTAGATGCATCACTTTGTAAATATGGTGAAACAAGGCACATTTTTTACTCCGCTGGTGAGTCACAAAAAGTGACGCACCAACTGCGTAAAAGTGACGCAAGGGCTCATAAATGAGCACCTAAATGTTTTACAAGCTATTGCCGCCGCCTCCTGCTCTCTGAAGCAGAGCTAGCTTGCTAACCGCTTAACACCGTCCATCTTCAATCACAGAGCATCCTGTGAAGATATTGCCCCCTCGACAAGCAGGCCAGGTTATCAAACTACAAATTTAGCTAGCAAGTCTTCTTTCTTAAGGTAGATGATGCCGAAAACCGCGCTCAAAGATGTAATTTAGGCTTTACAGGGATTTCGGAAGACTACGAGAAGACCCAAGCAATGGAAAAGGTTATCACAGATTTGATTACCAAGTATATTTGCCTGGATGCCACAGCTCAGACGATAGATCTTACGATTCAAGGTGCACACCGAGTTCCGGCAGGACAATACCCTAGCGCCAAGTATCCAAGAATGATCATTGTGAACTTCGGGGGCTTTAAAATCAAGGAACAAATCCTAACTTGTGCAATCGAGATAAAGGGTATCAGTCAAAAGAACATTTTTCGTGTAAACTTTTTTTAGATATGTCTGCTTTCGCTGCTAAATTTAGAAAGGCTTTTAGAAGCATGATAAATTATTTTCAACAAGTGGGGACTCCTGCAGGTTTAGTTGAACAATGGAAGGTGAAGGTCCTCCATAAGGGGAGAGTTCATATATTTCAGTCAGTCGAAGAGGCGCAAGAGCTTCTCCTTTCTCTGCAACATTCAGGGGCAAAGGGGGGTTAAATGATCTAGGAGCTCTGCAAAAAATATAATTAGATGGAGCAAGAACTGGATGATTCTTCTTCGGTCTCTCCCCTAATCTTTGCCTCCTATCTTTTTTTTTCTTTTTCTTTTCTCTTCAACCGCCAGCCATTGGCTCAACACCTTGAGTGCTATATTACTGCACCCTTATGTAGGTTGGGGGAAAGCGTCACATGAGGTTGGTGGGAGGATTTCAGGCTCACTTGGGGGGAGAGACACCGCAGGGAGCCCCATGCTGGGGAGGCTCAGCTATTGAGGGGATCCGTGGGTGAGGGGAGGAAGGATGCACGAAGAGTAAAGGTGGGTGAGGGGGTGGGTTCACAGGGTAGGGGTGAAAAATAAAATGTAGCAGTTGCTTTAGAAACACAAGAGATCACGATATTCCTTTTTTTCTTAGCTTTACATTAAAATGTCTGGTAGACCATTGTGGATTATTTCTTCTAATGTCAATGACTTTAACAATAGCTTGAAGCGCCGCTCAATGATGACTTGAATTTTACGCCTCCTCAAGCACTGTTATTATGGGAGTAGCCATTTTAGTTACTAATAAAAAGGTACAGGGGGATATTATAAGGGTCCAAAGGGATAATAGCCCCAGATGGGTACGGTTGAAGATGCAGATTTGTAACCAAGTATTCAAATTTATTAGCTTCTATGGCCCAATAGAAGACTCGTCAGAAACACTTCAGTCTCTCTATCAAGCAGGATATTTGATTATTGGGGGGGACTCCAATCTGTTAATCGACCCAACTTTTGATTCTTCACATTCCCAGAAAACTCAGACAAAACCCAAATTCCGCAGGGTCTGTCAGGAGCAGATATGGGACCTTAGGCTGGTTGATTGCTGGTGCGATGAATTCCGCCAAGAGAAGAAGTTAACAAGTCATTCAAGGGGATTCCATTCATTTTCACGAAGTGACTTTTTTCTGATTTCTCACGCTCCTTTAAGTATTAAATCTGAGATTACTGAAAACCCCTTTTCTGACCATGCACTAATTTCGGTCCCATTTCAAATCCAAGCTCAAATTTGAAATGAGTTTAGATGGTATTTGGATGAATCTCTTCTAGTGGATGAGCAATGGGTGGCCGGCATGCGCTTGTCGTTAGAAGATTTTCTGGAACGCAATAAGGACACAGCTTCGATCTTTGCAGTCTGGTGAGCACTTAAGGCTTTTTTTCGAGGGGAAGTTAATAATTATAAAGCATACAAAAAGAGAAAAGATAATGAAGAAAAGGCTCTATTAGAAAAACGATTTTCGTTTTGCACTGCTAAATATTTAGCGGTTTCTTATATGGAAAATAAGATTAAACTACATCAAACAAAATATAATTTACAGATTTTTTTGTTTCCAAGGAAATCTTAGTGCACAACGTGGTTTTGCAGAAAAGGGATCACTGACTAAATATCGACAACAAAAATATAGAATGGACAGAATATCGACACCAAAATATCAAAGGTCCGAATATCAACTCCCTATCTACAAACCGGTATGTACAACAATATCAAAGACAAACTATCGTTTTTTTAAATACAGTATGTAAAAAATATGAATTTTAAAAATATGTTACAATAAATCTTAACTTAATTAAATAATCGATATAATTAAATAAAACATACTTAAAATGAATAAAAAAATAATAAAATAATAAATAACATATGTCATATCTAAAAATTAATTTACATCAGCGTTGAATAATGGGAGGGTAAAATGTACTATTTCCAGTCCAGTGAGTGCAACAGTAGGGAAAGCATTGGATAGCGTAGGGGTAAAAATTACTATTCCCACTCCAGAGATTGCAACAGTAAGGAAAGCGCTGGATAGCGTAGGTATAAAAATTACTATTTCCAGTCTAGTGAGTGCAACAGTAGGAAAAGCGTTGGATAGCGTAGGGATACAAATTACTATTCCCACTCTAGAGAGTGCAACAGTAGGGAACGCATTGGGTAGCGTAGGGGTATAAATTACTATTCCCACTCCAGTGAGTGCAACAGTAGGGAAAACAATGGATAGTGAGAGGGTAAAAATTACTATTCCCACTCCAGAGAATGCACCAGTAGGGAAAGCGTTGGATAGCGTAGGGGTAAAAATTACTATTCCCACTCCAGTGAGTGCAACAGTAGGGGAAGCGTTGGATAGCGTACGGGTTAAAATTACTATTCCCACCCCAGTGAGTGCAAAAGTAGGGAAAGCGTTGGATAGCATAGGAGTAAACATTACTATTCCCACTCCAGTGAGTGCAACAGTAGGGAATGCATTGAATAGCGTAGGGGTAAGAATTACTATTCCCACTCCAGTGAGTGTAACAGTAGGGAAAGTAATGGTTTTAAAACAAAAAAAATGTAATTGGTTATTTCCCAATTTTATGCAAGGAATATAAACAGCACTTTAAGCATTACAAATGAAAGAATGAGCAGATCTTGTCCTAAAAGAAAATAAACCAATACGAGAATACAAATGAATAGAGCAGGGGAAGAAGCGGATATGCTTATGCTCAATTGCCTTTTAAATCCAGTCCGGGACAGGTGCCCAAATTTGGGCTCCCATTGCCCTTTTCCTCCTCCCCTTAGTCTTGTAGATAGCAATTTCTAAATTATACATTGATAATACCCTTGCGGGTGAGTAGTGCGCTTTACAAGTATCAATTTACATATAATCTTACCCGCCAACTCAGAAAAGACGGAGCTTCAGGGCTAATCCACTCCTTTGTAATGCACGCTCGCACAGCTGCCATACAAATAAACAAAAAAGACGTCATAGCATTGGATCTCATGGGAGCAGTAATATCTGAATTTAGCCCAGTCAGCACGAATTCTGCAAATATACGTACTGTTGATCCCATTATTAATCCCAAGAAACGTTCTATGGATGCAAAGAATTCAGCTAATCTTGGGCAGGAATAGAACATATGGACTGCATCTGCAGCAAAAATACCACATCTGTTACATTTAGTCCCCGCAGATGTGGCCCATTTAGAGATCTTTTTTGGAGTGTAATACAGATCGTAAATAGCCATTTAATGCTGAGTGCGCATCCTATCTGTCAACAGAACTTTATTTGCAAGACTAAGCAAGTCTATAACAGTAATCCCTTCTTGCCCTAACTTCACAATCCACTCATCTTGACATGCCTGTATATCATCTGGAAGTACCTCAATCAATTGAGTATGAGGTTTATCGATAAATGTTTTCCCCAGATTTTCAATAAGCGGAATTTTTCTCATTCCAACCCAGGACCTAACCAATTTAGATAGCTGCGAATTTGAAGAAACTTAAAAAAATTGTGCTTAGGCAGACCATATTTTATTTGGAGCTCAGCAAATGATAGCAAATGGCCTTCATCACATAAATCTCCTAATGTTGGAATTCCTTTTGAGCGCCATCTGTAAGAGATTTGGTCACGAAAAATCAGAGGCAATAGCCCAGCGGCAGGGAAGGGAGTATATGCATTAAGGTTTGCAATCCCAAGATGCCGCTTAACTTGTCTCCAAACAAAGTAAGCTGCATTGAGAATCTTAAATTTCGTCTTTTTGAAATAACTAGGCTCTAGGATTTAAACAAGGCAAACTGTTGGCCTCCTCCCCCAAACCGACCACGTAGATTACTGGATTATGGCACAGCAATATCTTGACCCGTTCCCAACTATCAATCGACTAATAAACTGCAAAGCCGCTGCCCAATAGTATAACAAGAAATGTTGGATACCACAATGCCCTAAATTTTTTGGCAGTACCATCTTTCTGTAGGCCCTTCTCTGATGTCTATAGCCCCATAAAAATCTAGAACTGATCTGCTATAATTTTTTAAAACAAGAAATTGGACATTTGAGGAGGAGTGTTCTGAACATGTAGAGCAATTTGGGAAAAACAAGTACTTTTAAGATATTTGATCTTCCATGCAGGGATAAATGCAGATGGTCAAGTCTCTCCAACATAGAATTCAGCTTAGTAAGGACTGGTTCCATATTTCGTTCTGGTATCTTGCTAATTGGCAAGGAGATTTTAATCCCTAAATAAGTGAATTCAGAAACAGTGTCAATGTTCACCGGAGATTCTCCCCCTATTAATGAAATCTGAGTTTTGGAGATGTTGAGCATGTATCCAGAAAAGAGCCCGAAAATAGAGGCCAAGGTCTCAATTACAGGTAATGCGGTACTAATGCCACTGGTAATAACAACAATGTCATCCGCATAAGCTAGAGCTCTATATTCAGTATGTTGAACATGAATAACTTTGATATGAATAGACTGATTTAACTTTTCCAAAAACAAGTCGATATATAAAGGGAATAGCATTGGTGCGCACGGGCACCCTTGCCATGTTCCGCAATTGATTGAACACAGGTCTGACTCTCGACCCGCTATCTGAATACAAGCTACTGGCGACAGATACAGTGACTTCAATGCCTGTAGCATCACAGGGCCATAACCCTTCAATCTTAGGAACGCGCACATATAGGGCCAGAAAACCCTATCAAATGCCTTCTCAGCATCCAACAGGGTTATCCCCATTAAAGGGTTAGTTTCTTCCGCCCAGTCTATAAGTGCTATTAATCGTCGCACGTGATCCACTGTGTCTCGTCCCGGGATAAGCCAATGATGAAACTGTGAGACAAGGGTTGCTATAAACCTCAATAAATGTGCAGCCAGGATTTTCGAATAAATTTTGCTGTCGGAATTAATTAAGGAAATAGGTCTATAGGAGGATGGGGGTAAAGCCGGTTTGTCTTTTTTAGAAACACAATAATAATTGATTTCCACCAGGATACTGGTGCATTCCCCTTTTGTGTAGCCAAAAGAGTTGCCATAAAATCCTCTCTGAGCACGGAGCAGAAAGTTTTATAAAATTCTATCGGAATCCCATCCGGTCCCACAGCCTTCCCAACAGACAGTGATGTTAGAGCTGCTTCTACTTCCTCCCAGGTAATATCTTCCTCTTGGTCTAGCATATAATCGGATGTAAGTCTAAACATTTCAATCCCGCTGCAAAACTCTACTAGTTTTTCTACAACTCCCAAGATAGCCTTTTTAGTAAACAGTTTACTGTAGAAATTGCTAAGGACATCCAATACTTCAGGTGGGCTGTTACGAATTTGGCCATGCTCATCCTGGATGTTGTCTATCCTTTTGGCCACCTCTTTTTGGTGAAGCCTCTTGGCTAATATTCGACCAGAGTTTTTGCCCGCTTCATAATTCTAGATCTGTGTACTGTAATTTGAGCAGCTAATTTTGAGGCGAAGTTCTGGTATATTCTCATTTTTGAAATAGCAAGATCGCTGGAAATTTCATCAGTATCCTGCCCGTTACTAACTGCAACCATTAATTTATTTTCTAGCAACCGAAGCTTATTCATCTCTTCTAACAAAGCAGACCGTAATTTACATTGTTTGTTAACAGAGTAACTTAGGGTCTCTCCACGGACACCAGCTTTAAAAGTGTCCCATACCATGTGGACAGGCGCAGAGCCTCGATTGACCTTAAAAAAATCTGTTATCCATTTGGACATCTGTTCACAATAGACAGAGTCCACCAGTAATTTTCATTCAAACAACCATGCTCTTATGGTTGGTCTAAAGCCAGTTTCTCAGTCTAGCAAAATTGGGTTATGATCCGAAATTATTTTAGGTTGAATGTCCATCCTGGCAGTGTTAACAAGCTCTACTGTCACAAAGAAATAGTCTAAACGTACATGTTTACAGTGTGGTCCAGAATAGAAGGTGTTCCCAGGGCCCCCCCTTCTCTTTCATACACCAAACATCTGTTATGTTATGTTATGTTAATAACTTTTATTCAGCGCACAGCTGCCCCAGCGAAGGGGCGTCCTGGCGCCTGATCAAGTGCCACAACACAACAAATCGCCGCTGAAAAGAGAGGAGATCAGTCAACAGAGGTGAACAAATGGTTTTTGATCGCACGTCTGAAGAGAGTCAGGCTGTTAAGGGCGCGGATATGGTCAGGAAGGGAGTTCCATAATCCAGCCGCCATAACACGAAATGAACGACCTCCCATCCTACTCAGTCTGAATCGAGGCGTGCTCGCTAGATGAAGCGATTCCGACCTAAGAGACCGCCTGGGGACATACGGGGAAACAAGACCCGTCAGGGCAGGAGGTGACGAGAATTTCAGGATCTTGAATGTCAGACAGAGTGCCTTGAATTTGATTCTCTGTCTGACCGGCAGCCAGTGAAGGGAGGTTAAAACTGCAGATACGGAGCACCGTCTCGGGAGGCCCACAATGGCCCGCAACGCGGCATTCTGCACCCTCTGCAGTCTGGTGGCCTCGGCCTGATTAACACCAAGCAACAGAGCACTCCCATAGTCCAGCCGAGAGAGAATAGAGGCTTAGACCACCAGTTGCCGAGTAGGGGGGTCGAAGAATTTGAGGACTGGTCTCAGTCCTCGCAGAATACCATAGCAGGTAGCTGCGATCTTCTTAGTATGGCTGGTAAAAGAGAGGTTGGAATCCAGCCAGACCCCCAAGTTCTTCACTTCGGCCACTGGGATGGGAGTCACCCCATATTCACGAGGCCACCATTGATCTCCTCACAATTCCGCTTGCTTTCCTAAGATCAGGACTTCGGTTTTCTTGGCGTTTAACTGAAGACAGTTAATACGCATCCAATTCGCCACGGCTAAAAGCCCTGCGCGAAACCTGGGGGCAGTCACCCCAGGGTCCCCACTGAGTGTCACCGCCAGCTGCGTGTCGTCGGCGTACGATGTCATGGTTAAGCCACTTTGTCTGACGACAGCAGCCAGCGGTTTCACATACAAGTTGAACAAAGTGGGGCTCAACGCAGAGCCCTGAGGTACTCCTAGTCCCAAAGGATGGAAAGAGGACTGACCAGGTGGAATAGCTACTTTAAAAAACCGGTCCGAGAGGAAAGAGCGGAACCATTGAAGAGCTTTCCCCTCAAGTCCCACTTCCTCCAGCCTCCGCAACAAAATGTCATGAGACACCGTGTCGAATGCGGCGCTCAGGTCTAACAAGAGGAGCGCCGCTGTCTGCCCCGCATCCAGCACCGAACGCAGATGTTCGCTCATAAAGAGCAGCGCAGTTTCAGTGCTGTGTTGTGCGAGAAAAACATTCTGGCTCTCGTCAAGAATATTATTGCGAGAGAGATGGGCAGACAAGATGGAATTCACGTGTGCCTCAGTGACTTTGGCGGTCCAGGGCAGGAGGGAGATGGGGCGGTAGTTCTCAGGTAGCAGAGGGTCGAGACTAGGCTTCTTCAAAATGGGGCTGACCACTGCTTGCTTCCAGGAGGCAGGAACCACGCCCTCAGCTAGTGAGAGATTGATCAGGTCCAATATAGGCTCACGGCAAAAGGGGCGGGAGAAGAGTAATAAGCTCTGGCTTCAAAGGGTCTAGAGGAGAACCGGATTTAATTTTGAGGCTCAGAGTATCAAACGCCTCAACCGACAAAGCAGATAGGGAGGACAGAAGTTCGCAGTCCGGAGCCCTTACGGCCCTGGGCTTGTCACCGGGCACAGAAGGCATAAACCCTCGGTAGATTACCTGCACCTTCTCCACGAAAAAGGATGCCAAGCTTTCACAGTGGGAGTCCGTGCAGATTGCTAGCGAGGTGGCCCGTTTACCCATCAGATCTTTGAGCACCTTGAATATTAATTTAGATGGGTTATCGCTGTTTGAAAACTCAGAGGCATAATATGCCGCCCGGGCATGACAGATAGCTCTGTGATAGATCTTAAGCTGGGTGAAGTACAGTGATTTTAATGTGGGGTCGAAGGATTTCCTCCACGCCCTCTCAGCTTGCCGGCAAGTTCTCTTGAGCTCGGCAAGGGTCTCACTATACCATGGGCTGCGAGTTTTAGCATGACATTTCGACCAACGCATTGGTATAAGAGAGTCAAGAGCAGTACAGACCCAGTTACAGAACTGTTCATAGCCCTGTTCCACATTCGACAGGTTGCCCAAGGGCTGTGCCTCCAAGATTTTAACGAATTCCTCCATTTTAAGCTTATGCCAGTTTCTTTTAAGGGTCAGTCTGTCCACAGGTTTAAATTGTTGGTCATCCAAGGGGCATGACACTTTAACCAACAGATGATCAGTCCAGCCCACCGCCATCGGGTCAGATGCCCTAGCCCGAACCAAGGTGGTAAAGAAGGGGTCGAGGATGTGACCTCCTATATGGGTGGGGGCGGTGACTAGTTGGTTCAGTTGCATGGCTTCAAGGTCCGCTATCAAAATTATAAGCCCAAAATCCTCAACGAGCCCCATAGTTGCTTTACAGTTTCTATTTTTTCCTGTATTGCAATAATCGCTTAATATGTCAACTCTCCCAGGTAGAATAAGATTAAAGTCCCCACACAGAAACAGGGGGAATAGCCATTGGGCTAGTTCCATACAAAGGTCGTTTAACATACCTGGGTCATCGAGATTGGGGCCATAGATTGAGCATATAGTTGATACCCGACCGTCTAACCATAACTCGACAATCACCCAACAACCACAAAAATCCTCTTTCACCCTTTTACACTCCCCCCAAACAAACCTTTTCAAAACTGCCACCCTTCTCGTTGTAGACCCTTGTTGTGTGCTACCAACAAGCTCTAAACCCAGGTCCTTCAACCAACCCTTGTTATTCCATGCGATATGGGTTTCCTGTACGCATAATAGATCCATCCTCATTGATATGAGAATCTGAGCCATAATCCCTCTTTTTTTCTTATGGTTCAGGCCACAAATATTCCATGAACAAACTACAAATCTACCCATTCTCAAACTGAAGATGATTTACCATGTCTGACTTCCCTTGCTTTGTTCCCAACAATAGGCTGCTTGCCCAAAACAATTCAAAACATTTGCAAATGAAACCTTTATTCACACTAAGGATGCTGCTCCCATACAAGCACATAAGTGTATTATTCCTTGCCGCCCTACTCCAACCAACCCCCCCCCCCACCTTTCCCACCCTGGGGCCCCTCCCTACCCGCCCAAAGGGACTAGACAGTCCCTTTGCCAAATGAGGCAAAGGCACTGCCTAGTCCCTATTGGTGATGGAGAGAAAGGATAAAGTGCCCTGCACCAACCCCCCTACCCCCCAAATTGCAAACGGCCAAAAAGAGAAAAAAAGGAACAAAGGATGATAGAGAGCTGTCAGACTACCATTGTCAGAGCCTTCCAGCTAGATTGATCCCAAAAATTCCATTGCAGCAATTTCAGAAATAAAAAAGTGTTTTATCTTTAAATATGATTTTGAGCTTTGAAGGATTTATTAGTTAGGCTTGCACCCCCTTAGCCTGAAACTGCGGGATCAGCTGACAGAGATGCCTTCTCTGCTGGACTGTGGCTTGACAGTAATGTGGGCGTACAACAAATTCACAGACCTTCTCACTTCTCTTACGGTCTGGTATAGCTAAATCATACAGGGATTCACAAAGTAGAAAATTATTCAAACAAATCAAAATAGCTCTGGGTTTACCTTCCACCCCGGTCTTGCCCCTTCGTATCTGAAAGGGAAACCTATGCACCCTCTGCAGTTCAAGTACCCACTTCCATTGAGAAAGTTCAGGAAAAGCTTCAGAAAACAGGTCGATGACGCATTGGCGAATATCTTTCCCTTCTGTTTCTTCTGGCATGCCTAATATGCACAGATTGTTCCGCCTTGATCTATTTTCTAAATCCGTCAATTTCCAATGTATATCATCCCGAAGAGAATGTAAGGAAAATAAATCTGTTTTTTGTTGGCCAATTTCGTCCTCAATTATAGAAATCCTACCCTCCGCTTCGCCGATCCTGGCTGAAATCTCTGTACACTTCTTGACAATGCGGTGCACCGTATTCTGGAGTTTCCACACCGCGCCCTGCATCCGAAGTCCTTCTGCTTTGGTCACTTCACGATGTGACATTATTGCCTGGTATATAGTGCCTAAGGTAATATCATTCTCTATCGGCTCTGTGGGGCATATACCTCCTCCCTGAACTCATGCAGTGACTGCCCGTATATCGTTGGGCTCTTCATCAGAAGCATGACCCAGCACAGGAGAGCCACCATTAGCATTAGAAGAGCCATTACTTAAGATTAGCTGGGGTACATCCTTTAGTTTGTGCACTGTGTTAATGTCCCCAGAGACTAAGAGGCTATTCTCATCCTCGTCCAGAGGAGCAGAGCTAGTCAAGATTCTGTCATCAGCCCAGTCACCTTCAATACTCTCCGTCTATGAATTATTCAAGATGTCTGACATGGGAAAAAAATTACCACCGGAGTCCCCGGAATCAGGTTCTGTTATCCCATCTCTACTGCAAGTCTCGCTGGTAATCACAGACCCCTGCTGAACCCCCCGGAGCGGACACTGTTCACAGTTATAGTTTGAGACTGGGGAGTGCAGAGTTTTCAACCGTTTTGTTCACTGTTTCTACACACTCCCTTTCCAACTCGTGCTCTCCCTGTTCTTGTATAGCAATCGGCAACTTTATTATAGTACTCAAATTTATCACAGATGCTGAGATGTTGGAGGGTGTTCCAGGATTGCCTGAGCCTCCACCATCAATCGTAACTGCTGCCTGAGAGGTCAATACATTTTTAATTGTTTCAGCAGGAGGGGTCTTACCTTTGGCTGACTGGTGATTTTTTAAAAACATACCTGGGATCTTCTTCTTTGCTCCAGCGTTCTCTTTGCCTAATCCAACCCCAAGGGGCCAGCGCATATTTTCGGGCGCAACACCCAGAGCATGGCTGACTGTATCCGATTCTGTGTCAGCTCGATCCAGAACACCACGAGGGGACACAGCGAGACCAGGAGAGAGTACTACAGCGGCCGCCGCAGCACAAGTTTTTGGCCCCTTTGGAATGGCGCCAGCGTTTTTTGGACCGATGACTTTCACCAGACTCCGGCTCCTGCCCTGGTTTTCCGTCGTGTCCAACGTTCATGCAGCTGTTGCTGCATTTCTCCCCCGTGGTAGCCAAGAGTCCCCAGCTGCACAGCTTGAGGAAAAGCTCCGGTAAGCAGCCGCATACAATGCACACCAGCAATCTTGTTGATACAAATGTATCAGCAACAGGAGTAACATTCCCAGCAAAGAGCTTGCAAGGAGCTTAGCTTTGCTCCGGTTTCTGCAAACATCTTTCCCTCAAAGCAGGGGTGTAGAGGGGTTGCCTGAGGGAAAGTAATGATTTAATTAAAACATATATATATATATAATTATCAAATCAATTAAAATTTATTAAAATTAATTACCAAGTACAAAATATTTAATAATTAATTAATTAAAAATACCAAAAAATATTATTTATTAAACATTGATTACCTATTAGTATATTAATTAATTAATAAATACCCAATTAACTGTCAATACCAAAAATGTATTAAGTAATACAAGATTTACCAATTATTAATTATTTAAAAAAAAATTAATTATCAATACCAATAAATAAAAATAAATATTTACTTAATTACAATTACGTTACTTCCAACCCTATTCCCCTATAAATCCACAACCCGCTCTGAATAATAAATGAATATAGTTAACATAATTATCAATAAATCAATTAATACAAACTAATTAACAATTAATAAAAATTAATTAACAATTAATAATGAAATAAAAAAAATATCAATATCAATACATAAAAATAAATATTTACTTAATTACAATTAAATTACTTCCCACCCTATTCCGCTATAAACCCACAACCCGCTACAGAACTAAAATGCAAAATTAAAATATAAATAATTATTAATTCCTGAAAATTTACAGATATTTAATTTACTATAATTAAATTACTTCCCACCCTATTCCCCTATAAACCCGCAAAAATCACTACGGAATTAAATTACACAAATATTAAATAACATTACATTCATTACTTTAAAAAAAATAAACATACATTACAAAAATAATATACATTTTTAACACATATACTAACATACAAAACACTTTAAAAAATTCATTAATATTAAAAATTCTATATATTTTAATGCCTATATTATGTACTTCAATATTTTGACAGTCAATATTACTTACCTGCATTTCGATATTATTAACCACTATATTATGTCCATTCGATATTATGTCTATTCTATATTTTGAATTTAATAGTCTGTCTTTTCTATATTTTGTTTTCGATATTGTGTCTAGTTACTGCAGAAAGGATATGAGGAGAATGAGCCTACTGGGAGATATATTTCATGGCCAGTAAAACGTAGGTCTAATAGGAGTACCATCAAAAAGATAAAATGCCCAGTTGATGGAAGATTAACTTCTCACCCCCCAGGAAACTTCTGCCATCTTTTTGGATCACTATAGGGAGCTTTACTCTGATCCTCTGATTCCCACTCCAGAGATTGCAACAGTAAGGAAAGCGCTGGATAGCGTAGGTATAAAAATTACTATTTCCAGTCTAGTGAGTGCAACAGTAGGAAAAGCGTTGGATAGCGTAGGGATACAAATTACTATTCCCACTCTAGAGAGTGCAACAGTAGGGAACGCATTGGGTAGCGTAGGGGTATAAATTACTATTCCCACTCCAGTGAGTGCAACAGTAGGGAAAACAATGGATAGTGAGAGGGTAAAAATTACTATTCCCACTCCAGAGAATGCACCAGTAGGGAAAGCGTTGGATAGCGTAGGGGTAAAAATTACTATTCCCACTCCAGTGAGTGCAACAGTAGGGGAAGCGTTGGATAGCGTACGGGTTAAAATTACTATTCCCACCCCAGTGAGTGCAAAAGTAGGGAAAGCGTTGGATAGCATAGGAGTAAACATTACTATTCCCACTCCAGTGAGTGCAACAGTAGGGAATGCATTGAATAGCGTAGGGGTAAGAATTACTATTCCCACTCCAGTGAGTGTAACAGTAGGGAAAGTAATGGTTTTAAAACAAAAAAAATGTAATTGGTTATTTCCCAATTTTATGCAAGGAATTTAAACAGCACTTTAAGCATTACAAATGAAAGAATGAGCAGATCTTGTCCTAAAAGAAAATAAACCAATACGAGAATACAAATGAATAGAGCAGGGGAAGAAGCGGATATGCTTATGCTCAATTGCCTTTTAAATCCAGTCCGGGACAGGTGCCCAAATTTGGGCTCCCATTGCCCTTTTCCTCCTCCCCTTAGTCTTGTAGATAGCAATTTCTAAATTATACATTGATAATACCCTTGCGGGTGAGTAGTGCGCTTTACAAGTATCAATTTACATATAATCTTACCCGCCAACTCAGAAAAGACGGAGCTTCAGGGCTAATCCACTCCTTTGTAATGCACGCTCGCACAGCTGCCATACAAATAAACAAAAAAGACGTCATAGCATTGGATCTCATGGGAGCAGTAATATCTGAATTTAGCCCAGTCAGCACGAATTCTGCAAATATACGTACTGTTGATCCCATTATTAATCCCAAGAAACGTTCTATGGATGCAAAGAATTCAGCTAATCTTGGGCAGGAATAGAACATATGGACTGCATCTGCAGCAAAAATACCACATCTGTTACATTTAGTCCCCGCAGATGTGGCCCATTTAGAGATCTTTTTTGGAGTGTAATACAGATCGTAAATAGCCATTTAATGCTGAGTGCGCATCCTATCTGTCAACAGAACTTTATTTGCAAGACTAAGCAAGTCTATAACAGTAATCCCTTCTTGCCCTAACTTCACAATCCACTCATCTTGACATGCCTGTATATCATCTGGAAGTACCTCAATCAATTGAGTATGAGGTTTATCGATAAATGTTTTCCCCAGATTTTCAATAAGCGGAATTTTTCTCATTCCAACCCAGGACCTAACCAATTTAGATAGCTGCGAATTTGAAGAAACTTAAAAAAATTGTGCTTAGGCAGACCATATTTTATTTGGAGCTCAGCAAATGATAGCAAATGGCCTTCATCACATAAATCTCCTAATGTTGGAATTCCTTTTGAGCGCCATCTGTAAGAGATTTGGTCACGAAAAATCAGAGGCAATAGCCCAGCGGCAGGGAAGGGAGTATATGCATTAAGGTTTGCAATCCCAAGATGCCGCTTAACTTGTCTCCAAACAAAGTAAGCTGCATTGAGAATCTTAAATTTCGTCTTTTTGAAATAACTAGGCTCTAGGATTTAAACAAGGCAAACTGTTGGCCTCCTCCCCCAAACCGACCACGTAGATTACTGGATTATGGCACAGCAATATCTTGACCCGTTCCCAACTATCAATCGACTAATAAACTGCAAAGCCGCTGCCCAATAGTATAACAAGAAATGTTGGATACCACAATGCCCTAAATTTTTGGCAGTACCATCTTTCTGTAGGCCCTTCTCTGATGTCTATAGCCCCATAAAAATCTAGAACTGATCTGCTATAATTTTTTAAAACAAGAAATTGGACATTTGAGGAGGAGTGTTCTGAACATGTAGAGCAATTTGGGAAAAACAAGTACTTTTAAGATATTTGATCTTCCATGCAGGGATAAATGCAGATGGTCAAGTCTCTCCAACATAGAATTCAGCTTAGTAAGGACTGGTTCCATATTTCGTTCTGGTATCTTGCTAATGGGCAAGGAGATTTTAATCCCTAAATAAGTGAATTCAGAAACAGTGTCAATGTTCACCGGAGATTCTCCCCCTATTAATGAAATCTGAGTTTTGGAGATGTTGAGCATGTATCCAGAAAAGAGCCCGAAAATAGAGGCCAAGGTCTCAATTACAGGTAATGCGGTACTAATGCCACTGGTAATAACAACAATGTCATCCGCATAAGCTAGAGCTCTATATTCAGTATGTTGAACATGAATAACTTTGATATGAATAGACTGATTTAACTTTTCCAAAAACAAGTCGATATATAAAGGGAATAGCATTGGTGCGCACGGGCACCCTTGCCATGTTCCGCAATTGATTGAACACAGGTCTGACTCTCGACCCGCTATCTGAATACAAGCTACTGGCGACAGATACAGTGACTTCAATGCCTGTAGCATCACAGGGCCATAACCCTTCAATCTTAGGAACGCGCACATATAGGGCCAGAAAACCCTATCAAATGCCTTCTCAGCATCCAACAGGGTTATCCCCATTAAAGGGTTAGTTTCTTCCGCCCAGTCTATAAGTGCTATTAATCGTCGCACGTGATCCACTGTGTCTCGTCCCGGGATAAACCAATGATGAAACTGTGAGACAAGGGTTGCTATAAACCTCAATAAACGTGCAGCCAGGATTTTCGAATAAATTTTGCTGTCGGAATTAATTAAGGAAATAGGTCTATAGGAGGATGGGGGTAAAGCCGGTTTGTCTTTTTTAGAAACACAATAATAATTGATTTCCACCAGGATACTGGTGCATTCCCCTTTTGTGTAGCCAAAAGAGTTGCCATAAAATCCTCTCTGAGCACGGAGCAGAAAGTTTTATAAAATTCTATCGGAATCCCATCCGGTCCCACAGCCTTCCCAACAGACAGTGATGTTAGAGCTGCTTCTACTTCCTCCCAGGTAATATCTTCCTCTTGGTCTAGCATATAATCGGATGTAAGTCTAAACATTTCAATCCCGCTGCAAAACTCTACTAGTTTTTCTACAACTCCCAAGATAGCCTTTTTAGTAAACAGTTTACTGTAGAAATTGCTAAGGACATCCAATACTTCAGGTGGGCTGTTACGAATTTGGCCATGCTCATCCTGGATGTTGTCTATCCTTTTGGCCACCTCTTTTTGGTGAAGCCTCTTGGCTAATATTCGACCAGAGTTTTTGCCCGCTTCATAATTCTAGATCTGTGTACTGTAATTTGAGCAGCTAATTTTGAGGCGAAGTTCTGGTATATTCTCATTTTTGAAATAGCAAGATCGCTGGAAATTTCATCAGTATCCTGCCCGTTACTAACTGCAACCATAAATTTATTTTCTAGCAACCGAAGCTTATTCATCTCTTCTAACAAAGCAGACCGTAATTTACATTGTTTGTTAACAGAGTAACTTAGGGTCTCTCCACGGACACCAGCTTTAAAAGCGTCCCATACCATGTGGACAGGCGCAGAGCCTCGATTGACCTTAAAAAAATCTGTTATCCATTTGGACATCTGTTCACAATAGACAGAGTCCACCAGTAATTTTCATTCAAACAACCATGCTCTTATGGTTGGTCTAAAGCCAGTTTCTCAGTCTAGCAAAATTGGGTTATGATCCGAAATTATTTTAGGTTGAATGTCCATCCTGGCAGTGTTAACAAGCTCTACTGTCACAAAGAAATAGTCTAAACGTACATGTTTACAGTGTGGTCCAGAATAGAAGGTGTTCCCAGGGCCCTCCCTTCTCTTTCATACACCAAACATCTGTTATGTTATGTTATGTTATGTTAATAACTTTTATTCAGCGCACAGCTGCCCCAGCGAAGGGGCGTCCTGGCGCCTGATCATGTGCCACAACACAACAAATCGCCGCTGAAAAGAGAGGAGATCAGTCAACAGAGGTGAACAAATGGTTTTTGATCGCACGTCTGAAGAGAGTCAGGCTGTTAAGGGCGCGGATATGGTCAGGAAGGGAGTTCCATAATCCAGCCGCCATAACACGAAATGAACGACCTCCCATCCTACTCAGTCTGAATCGAGGCGTGCTCGCTAGATGAAGCGATTCCGACCTAAGAGACCGCCTGGGGACATACGGGGAAACAAGACCCGTCAGGGCAGGAGGTGACGAGAATTTCAGGATCTTGAATGTCAGACAGAGTGCCTTGAATTTGATTCTCTGTCTGACCGGCAGCCAGTGAAGGGAGGTTAAAACTGCAGATACGGAGCACCGTCTCGGGAGGCCCACAATGGCCCGCAAAGCGGCATTCTGCACCCTCTGCAGTCTGGTGGCCTCGGCCTGATTAACACCAAGCAACAGAGCACTCCCATAGTCCAGCCGAGAGAGAATAGAGGCTTGGACCACCAGTTGCCGAGTAGGGGGGTCGAAGAATTTGAGGACTGGTCTCAGTCCTCGCAGAATACCATAGCAGGTAGCTGCGATCTTCTTAGTATGGCTGGTAAAAGAGAGGTTGGAATCCAGCCAGACCCCCAAGTTCTTCACTTCGGCCACTGGGATGGGAGTCACCCCATATTCACGAGGCCACCATTGATCTCCTCACAATTCCGCTTGCTTTCCTAAGATCAGGACTTCGGTTTTCTTGGCGTTTAACTGAAGACAGTTAATACGCATCCAATTCGCCACGGCTAAAAGCCCTGCGCGAAACCTGGGGGCAGTCACCCCAGGGTCCCCACTGAGTGTCACCGCCAGCTGCGTGTCGTCGGCGTACGATGTCATGGTTAAGCCACTTTGTCTGACGACAGCAGCCAGCGGTTTCACATACAAGTTGAACAAAGTGGGGCTCAACGCAGAGCCCTGAGGTACTCCTAGTCCCAAAGGATGGAAAGAGGACTGACCAGGTGGAATAGCTACTTTAAAAAACCGGTCCGAGAGGAAAGAGCGGAACCATTGAAGAGCTTTCCCCTCAAGTCCCACTTCCTCCAGCCTCCGCAACAAAATGTCATGAGACACCGTGTCGAATGCGGCGCTCAGGTCTAACAAGAGGAGCGCCGCTGTCTGCCCCGCATCCAGCACCGAACGCAGATGTTCGCTCATAAAGAGCAGCGCAGTTTCAGTGCTGTGTTGTGCGAGAAAAACATTCTGGCTCTCGTCAAGAATATTATTGCGAGAGAGATGGGCAGACAAGATGGAATTCACGTGTGCCTCAGTGACTTTGGCGGTCCAGGGCAGGAGGGAGATGGGGCGGTAGTTCTCAGGTAGCAGAGGGTCGAGACTAGGCTTCTTCAAAATGGGGCTGACCACTGCTTGCTTCCAGGAGGCAGGAACCACGCCCTCAGCTAGTGAGAGATTGATCAGGTCCAATATAGGCTCACGGCAAAAGGGGCGGGAGAAGAGTAATAAGCTCTGGCTTCAAAGGGTCTAGAGGAGAACCGGATTTAATTTTGAGGCTCAGAGTATCAAACGCCTCAACCGACAAAGCAGGTAGGGAGGACAGAAGTTCGCAGTCCGGAGCCCTTACGGCCCTGGGCTTGTCACCGGGCACAGAAGGCATAAACCCTCGGTAGATTACCTGCACCTTCTCCACGAAAAAGGATGCCAAGCTTTCACAGTGGGAGTCCGTGCAGATTGCTAGCGAGGTGGCCCGTTTACCCATCAGATCTTTGAGCACCTTGAATATTAATTTAGATGGGTTATCGCTGTTTGAAAACTCAGAGGCATAATATGCCGCCCGGGCATGACAGATAGCTCTGTGATAGATCTTAAGCTGGGTGAAGTACAGTGATTTTAATGTGGGGTCGAAGGATTTCCTCCACGCCCTCTCAGCTTGCCGGCAAGTTCTCTTGAGCTCGGCAAGGGTCTCACTATACCATGGGCTGCGAGTTTTAGCATGACATTTCGACCAACGCATTGGTATAAGAGAGTCAAGAGCAGTACGGACCCAGTTACAGAACTGTTCATAGCCCTGTTCCACATTCGACAGGTTGCCCAAGGGCTGTGCCTCCAAGATTTTAACGAATTCCTCCATTTTAAGCTTATGCCAGTTTCTTTTAAGGGTCAGTCTGTCCACAGGTTTAAATTGTTGGTCATCCAAGGGGCATGACACTTTAACCAACAGATGATCAGTCCAGCCCACCGCCATCGGGTCAGATGCCCTAGCCCGAACCAAGGTGGTAAAGAAGGGGTCGAGGATGTGACCTCCTATATGGGTGGGGGCGGTGACTAGTTGGTTCAGTTGCATGGCTTCAAGGTCCGCTATCAAAATTATAAGCCCAAAATCCTCAACGAGCCCCATAGTTGCTTTACAGTTTCTATTTTTTCCTGTATTGCAATAATCGCTTAATATGTCAACTCTCCCAGGTAGAATAAGATTAAAGTCCCCACACAGAAACAGGGGGAATAGCCATTGGGCTAGTTCCATACAAAGGTCGTTTAACATACCTGGGTCATCGAGATTGGGGCCATAGATTGAGCATATAGTTGATACCCGACCGTCTAACCATAACTCGACAATCACCCAACAACCACAAAAATCCTCTTTCACCCTTTTACACTCCCCCCCAAACAAACCTTTTCAAAACTGCCACCCTTCTCGTTGTAGACCCTTGTTGTGTGCTACCAACAAGCTCTAAACCCAGGTCCTTCAACCAACCCTTGTTATTCCATGCGATATGGGTTTCCTGTACGCATAATAGATCCATCCTCATTGATATGAGAATCTGAGCCATAATCCCTCTTTTTTTCTTATGGTTCAGGCCACAAATATTCCATGAACAAACTACAAATCTACCCATTCTCAAACTGAAGATGATTTACCATGTCTGACTTCCCTTGCTTTGTTCCCAACAATAGGCTGCTTGCCCAAAACAATTCAAAACATTTGCAAATGAAACCTTTATTCACACTAAGGATGCTGCTCCCATACAAGCACATAAGTGTATTATTCCTTGCCGCCCTACTCCAACCAACCCCCCCCCCACCTTTCCCACCCTGGGGCCCCCCCCTACCCGCCCAAAGGGACTAGACAGTCCCTTTGCCAAATGAGGCAAAGGCACTGCCTAGTCCCTATTGGTGATGGAGAGAAAGGATAAAGTGCCCTGCACCAACCCCCCTACCCCCCAAATTGCAAACGGCCAAAAAGAGAAAAAAAGGAACAAAGGATGATAGAGAGCTGTCAGACTACCATTGTCAGAGCCTTCCAGCTAGATTGATCCCAAAAATTCCATTGCAGCAATTTCAGAAATAAAAAAGTGTTTTATCTTTAAATATGATTTTGAGCTTTGAAGGATTTATTAGTTAGGCTTGCACCCCCTTAGCCTGAAACTGCGGGATCAGCTGACAGAGATGCCTTCTCTGCTGGACTGTGGCTTGACAGTAATGTGGGCGTACAACAAATTCACAGACCTTCTCACTTCTCTTACGGTCTGGTATAGCTAAATCATACAGGGATTCACAAAGTAGAAAATTATTCAAACAAATCAAAATAGCTCTGGGTTTACCTTCCACCCCGGTCTTGCCCCTTCGTATCTGAAAGGGAAACCTATGCACCCTCTGCAGTTCAAGTACCCACTTCCATTGAGAAAGTTCAGGAAAAGCTTCAGAAAACAGGTCGATGACGCATTGGCGAATATCTTTCCCTTCTGTTTCTTCTGGCATGCCTAATATGCACAGATTGTTCCGCCTTGATCTATTTTCTAAATCCGTCAATTTCCAATGTATATCATCCCGAAGAGAATGTAAGGAAAATAAATCTGTTTTTTGTTGGCCAATTTCGTCCTCAATTATAGAAATCCTACCCTCCGCTTCGCCGATCCTGGCTGAAATCTCTGTACACTTCTTGACAATGCGGTGCACCGTATTCTGGAGTTTCCACACCGCGCCCTGCATCCGAAGTCCTTCTGCTTTGGTCACTTCACGATGTGACATTATTGCCTGGTATATAGTGCCTAAGGTAATATCATTCTCTATCGGCTCTGTGGGGCATATACCTCCTCCCTGAACTCATGCAGTGACTGCCCGTATATCGTTGGGCTCTTCATCAGAAGCATGACCCAGCACAGGAGAGCCACCATTAGCATTAGAAGAGCCATTACTTAAGATTAGCTGGGGTACATCCTTTAGTTTGTGCACTGTGTTAATGTCCCTAGAGACTAAGAGGCTATTCTCATCCTCGTCCAGAGGAGCAGAGCTAGTCAAGATTCTGTCATCAGCCCAGTCACCTTCAATACTCTCCGTCTATGAATTATTCAAGATGTCTGACATGGGAAAAAAATTACCACCGGAGTCCCCGGAATCAGGTTCTGTTATCCCATCTCTACTGCAAGTCTCGCTGGTAATCACAGACCCCTGCTGAACCCCCCGGAGCGGACACTGTTCACAGTTATAGTTTGAGACTGGGGAGTGCAGAGTTTTCAACCGTTTTGTTCACTGTTTCTACACACTCCCTTTCCAACTCGTGCTCTCCCTGTTCTTGTATAGCAATCGGCAACTTTATTATAGTACTCAAATTTATCACAGATGCTGAGATGTTGGAGGGTGTTCCAGGATTGCCTGAGCCTCCACCATCAATCGTAACTGCTGCCTGAGAGGTCAATACATTTTTAATTGTTTCAGCAGGAGGGGTCTTACCTTTGGCTGACTGGTGATTTTTTAAAAACATACCTGGGATCTTCTTCTTTGCTCCAGCGTTCTCTTTGCCTAATCCAACCCCAGGGGGCCAGCGCATATTTTCGGGCGCAACACCCAGAGCATGGCTGACTGTATCCGATTCTGTGTCAGCTCGATCCAGAACACCACGAGGGGACACAGCGAGACCAGGAGAGAGTACTACAGCGCCGCAGCACAAGTTTTTGGCCCCTTTGGAATGGCGCCAGCGTTTTTTGGACCGATGACTTTCACCAGACTCCGGCTCCTGCCCTGGTTTTCCGTCGTGTCCAACGTTCATGCAGCTGTTGCTGCATTTCTCCCCCGTGGTAGCCAAGAGTCCCCAGCTGCACAGCTTGAGGAAAAGCTCCGGTAAGCAGCCGCATACAATGCACACCGGCAATCTTGTTGATACAAATGTATCAGCAACAGGAGTAACATTCCCAGCAAAGAGCTTGCAAGGAGCTTAGCTTTGCTCCGGTTTCTGCAAACATCTTTCCCTCAAAGCAGGGGTGTAGAGGGGTTGCCTGAGGGAAAGTAATGATTTAATTAAAACATATATATATATAATTATCATATCAATTAAAATTTATTAAAATTAATTACCAAGTACAAAATATTTAATAATTAATTAATTAAAAATACCAAAAAATATTATTTATTAAACATTGATTACCTATTAGTATATTAATTAATTAATAAATACCCAATTAACTGTCAATACCAAAAATGTATTAAGTAATACAAGATTTACCAATTATTAATATTTAAAAAAAAAAAATTATCAATACCAATAAATAAAAATAAATATTTACTTAATTACAATTACGTTACTTCCAACCCTATTCCCCTATAAATCCACAACCCGCTCTGAATAATAAATGAATATAGTTAACATAATTATCAATAAATCAATTAATACAAACTAATTAACAATTAATAAAAATTAATTAACAATTAATAATGAAATAAAAAAAATATCAATATCAATACATAAAAATAAATATTTACTTAATTACAATTAAATTACTTCCCACCCTATTCCGCTATAAACCCACAACCCGCTACAGAACTAAAATGCAAAATTAAAATATAAATAATTATTAATTCCTGAAAATTTACAGATATTTAATTTACTATAATTAAATTACTTCCCACCCTATTCCCCTATAAACCCGCAAAAATCACTACGGAATTAAATTACACAAATATTAAATAACATTACATTCATTACTTTAAAAAAAATAAACATACATTACAAAAATAATATACATTTTTAACACATATACTAACATACAAAACACTTTAAAAAATTCATTAATATTCAAAATTCAATATATTTTAATGCCTATATTATGTACTTCAATATTTTGACAGTCAATATTACTTACCTGCATTTCGATATTATTAACCACTATATTATGTCCATTCGATATTATGTCTATTCTATATTTTGAATTCAATAGTCTGTCTTTTCTATATTTTGTTTTCGATATTGTGTCTAGTTACTGCAGAAAGGATATGAGGAGAATGAGCCTACTGGGAGATATATTTCATGGCCAGTAAAACGTAGGTCTAATAGGAGTACCATCAAAAAGATAAAATGCCCAGTTGATGGAAGATTAACTTCTCACCCCCCAGGAAACTTCTGCCATCTTTTTGGATCACTATAGGGAGCTTTACTCTGATCCTCATAACACCTCAACAGAGGAAGTGGCTGCCTGGCTCAGTGGAATTGACTGTCCTTCATTATCCCAAGAGAAAAAAGATAGCCTAATAGCAGAGATTACAGCTGAGAAAATAAATAAATGTCTTCACCCTCAGCTAAAACATATGGGTGTGATTGGATTCCCATAGAGTTTCACAAGCTTTTTTTTACCACAGCTCGGCTCTTTTCTGAAAATATTTATCAATGAAATTTTAAAAGGCGAACCGGTCCCGGCCTCGTTTACACAAGTTGTGATAGCCAGCTTTGTCCAAAAAGGTAAATCTGAGGAGGAGTTCAATTCGTATCGCCCGATAAACCTACTTAATAATGACTACAAGATCTTTTCAAAGATTATGGCGAATCTTTAATCCCTAGTGTCTACCTCTCTGGTACATAGGGACCAAAATGGGTTTGTCAGAGGTAGACTTTTAGCTACTAATATACACTTTCTCTTTCAATCAATCAATTGTTTAAACACCAATAATTCAAAAGCTTACATTTGCTGACATAAGTACATGTCAAATGTATGAATGACCTTTGATAATTTGACTCCCCTTTACACTTTCATTGGAGAAATTATAAAGCAATTATGTTATGTACTTTGACTAAAGTGCTTATTGACTGTGTATCATAACATTCAAAACAATATGTGTTACCTCTTCTTTTCTTTTTAATCTATTTTTATATTTTGTCACTTTCTCTGAGCCAATGGCATTGACACACTTTACTTGAACATCAGATTACATTACACATTTTTTAGGCACAGGAAGATTACATGATTTGTCCAGAATAACAGAATGTTTAATTGAAACCAGGCCTGGTTCCCCAGTTTGAAGGTCAGTCCCTCTGATTTGCCTAGAATACCAGGATGTTGAAGTGAGACAAGGGCTTAAGTCTGGTTGCCTAGTTCCAAAATTAACCACGCTGGCCTATTAAGCTACATCTCGTTGAAGGGGATCCTCACCACGATGAGTCAGAAGGTGAAAGGTCCTCATGCTAGACTGCTAAAAATACCCCACGATGGAATTCCAAAATCTTCTATTTCCCATCTTACAAGAAGGTTTTGAGGCAGGTTTTCTAGGCCCTAAAGAGCTGGAATATTTACGGAATAAACATCCTAAAACACCTTTATTTTACGTCCTTCCCAAGGTCCATAAACATCTAACAAAGCCACCTTGTAGACCCATTGTGGCTGGGTGCGACTCCCTGTTGGAACCGGTGGCAAAGTATGTCCACTGTTTTTTAAAACAGTTCATGGACCATGTTGTTTCTTATCTAAAGGACACAACAGACTTTATCACTAAGCTGGAAGGAATAAAATTCGAGAAGGAAAATTATCTGCTCGTAACACTGGACGTCACACAGCTCTACACACAAATACCTCAGGATGAAGCTGTGGCAGTACTGGAATACTTTTTAGATCTACGACCCAGACCCGTCCAGGTGCCCACCAAATTCCTATTAGATTTGGCCTCTTTTGCCTTAAAAAAGAACTACTTCAGTTACGGAAATGAATTCTACCTCCAAACAAAAGGGGTTGTTATGGGGTGTCCCTTTGCCCCTGAGCTGGCAGTATTATTTATGTCACTCTATGAGGACAAGTACATCCACAACAATAATCCTTTCAAGGAATACATTGCCACATGGTGGCGTTTTATAGACGATGTCTTCATGATTTGGACTGGGGGAGAAGAGGTCCTCATGTCGTTTTACAATTGGCTCAACGCTAGAACACTGGACATACAATTTAGCATATCACACTCAGCTACAAAAATCTCCTTCCTGGATGTCGAAGTTTTTCCACTAGAAGGAACGTTAGCAACATCTCTGTTCACTAAGCCCACTGACAGGAACAAGGCATTACTCTTCTCCAGCAACCATCCGCGGAGTCTAAAAGAAAACTTGCCCTATGGGAAATTTCTACGAATTCGTAGAAATTGTTCCTTGAACGAGGACTACAAATTCCATGCTGAAAGTTTAGTTTCCAAATTGTGCGACAGGGGTTACCCTAAAAAACTAGTCTGAAATTCCATGAAAAGGGCCAGATGGACCCCGAGGGACAGTCTCCTGGAAAGGAAAAATAAACCTATTTCCAACAGGCAAGTGTGTGTAACTACCTACTGCCCAAATGCCAATAATCTTAAAAAAATTATCAATCAAAATTGGCATCTCGTAAAAAATTTGGACGCAAGCCTGCAAGTTCCCCCGCTGTTCGCCTTCAAAAAAGAGAACAGCGTGGCCAACCATGTAATAAGAGCGGGAATAAAAAAAGACGAACAACCATCCTTGAGAAAGATGATGGGATTGTCCCCCATTATAGGCCATCACAAATGTGGGACGTGCCTTTGTTGCGAATTGACCATCGAAGGATCACTGTTTCAACATCACGGGATTTCATGGAAACATGAAAGTTTCAGCAATTGTAAAACCAAGTATGTAGTCTACGGAATTATTTGTCCTTGTGGACTTCTTTATATTGGGAAGACCAATCAAGAAATTCACACTCAAATCACTCAACATAAATCCAGGATAAAGAATGGGATTGAAACTGCTCCATTGGTTAACCACTGGAAACGCTGTAAACATCTGATGAGTGATATCAAATGGACGGTTATCTCTCGCGTTGAAAAGGATCCACGAGGAGGAGACATGGATCAAAAACTGTCAAAAAGAGAAGCCTATTTAATTGTTAAATTTGACACAGCGGTTAGAGGACTCAACGAGATATCAGAGATATACAAACTCTAAGGGGGACATTCCTTTTCTGCCTGTGCCAATCATTAATCTTTTCTTTATGTAACACAGAAGTCGCCGTATCCGAAAGGTTTCACGCATGCGCAATTAAGCACTATATATAGAGAAGCCTCGCAAGCCGTAATACACTCTACGCATGTGCGAGAGACTAGTGCGGTTGGAGACGCCGGTGATTTTTCGTAACATCCATTGCTCTATACTGGTAAGCCAGTGCTTGACTAGTTCAACATAAAGAATCTTGTTCATATACACCTTGAACACTGACCTAAGAAGCCTTTACTGTTCTTCCCGTTAGAGGCTGAAAACCTACGAGGTCCGATTTGATCAATCCACGATCCTGTGCTTGGACGTGAACATTTGCGATCCCCCGGTAAGAACCTTGACCCAGTGCCCGACTATAAGCACCATGCCTTGTCTCTCTATCACACTAAATGGACGTCATTCTTTTCCAGGCCATCCAGCTTCATCCAACCCCTTTTTTCAACTGGAACCTATAACAACGTGGCCACCGCATACATCTAAGGTAATTGCGTTTTCTTTGATGACGGCCACTAGAAGGCTTCTCAAAACACTTTTCCATACTTATGTAGTCTTTATTGTCTTTTGTTGTTCACACAGGTGTTATCCCTTCTCGGATATTTCCTATAGTGGTAAGCATAGGTAACCTTGGGTGGCCACGCACTCGAGATTCTTGGTATTCTATAAGGTTTTTATAAGATGTATACAATAGAATTTTCTTCTTCTTTTCCTTTAGAGCTACCTGGCCCTGATGAGAATCCCTTTCAACCCATAGGGATTTGAAACGCATAGGCCCCTTCATGTCCAGTGTCTGCTCCCTTTTGGTTCTTCCTGTAGTGTGAACATATCGTCACATTATCGGCTATAAATTGTCTGATATATTGTTTTCGATTTTGTTATCTTATTCTGTTGATTCAGTTGATTTATACTTGTACAAAATCACTGTATAAATTGTATATATATAATTGTACATATTGTAGCAGACCTAATACCCAGCACGATTATTTATCCATATCTAGTCGTGTTGTGTATTTGCATGTGTTTTGTGTATGAATGGCAAGGTATGCTTGTGATATGACTGAACTTGGTATGCATGTTGGATTTTAATGCTTCACTGTTTTTTGTCCATAATTTCTCCTGTGTTTACAAAAAATGTTATTTTTCTTCAACTGAATATGATTAATACAAATATACCCCTTTTTTGACCTAGATATTATAATAAAAAGCAATTTATAAGCACACCCAAGCTTTGGAAAACCTTCTTTGTTCTGGTGGCCAAACCTTTCTAAATTACTATCAGTATAGGCACTTGTTCTTTGTTGATTATAGATTGTGGCTCAGCCTTGCTGATTACGAGCCAACCCCAGTTGTTTTCAGACTGATAAAAAGGCACCTCAGCTGCAAAGATCAGTGTGACCAAAGCTAAAACCAGCTACCTACAAGTGGGAGCATTCATACTATTGCAACATCTAAAAATACCACTATCAATAGTATTGAACCTGCATTGCCCAATGTATCAAAAAGAGTGCTTTCTACTATCAGCAAGGCCACAACCCTAACTGAAATTGGTTGCATCCCCTGCAGCCACAATACCTGCCTCAAGGACAGCTTCCCTAAAAACCACTATCTCTGCAATGTTGCTGCCATCCATCGGTAAGCCTCCTGCAACAAGTGACGAGTCTTAAGCCAGGTTACTAATTTCAGTATTGTGACCCTTACCACCATGTCCATGAAAGCTGCCTCATACACCCATATAGCACATACCTCTGTGACATTCACAGTTCACATTAATATTACACCAGACTTTGAAGCACATATCATGCTATCAGATATCATTCCACTGCAGCAAGACATACCCATTGAGGGTTGAGACAATGAATACATTTGAAACACATGGTGCCTTCAGTCCATTACATCTGATCACAGAGGAGAAACAAGCTGCTACCTCCCTAGATGATAAGCAACATAATCAAACATCAATATCACTGCACAATATTCAAAAACATCTATAATACATGCAGATGGGACACAATACATTTCTTAGTACAAATGGGAAGCAGGCCATATGCCCTGAGTAGTCCTTAAATGCCTATAAAGAAGGGCGAAGGATATTTAAAGGTAGGACATGTGAAAGTTAATGTTAAACATGTACTTACAGTAGCAATGCCCTACAAGCTTTTTAACTGTAGCAGGGATAGATGTCCCATAGGAAATAATTGGGATATAATATTAAAGCTAATAAAGTTACATCTTACCTAGGAACCAGATTTAAAGTTAATTCTGACTACATGAGGCCTTTAGAAGCTTATTTAGCTAAGCTTCTTACTGCCACCCTGGAGCTAAATAGCTCCTTGATGAGGTGTTAATTGGCTTCCAAGACTGAGACATATTAAGTAAGTAATTTATTGTACAGTTTATTAAAACTCACAATATAAAACATTCGGACATGAAAAATACATGTATCAACCTTGTCTCTCTTTATACTTTAACATTTAAGATTCGGTCTTCCAGGTAGGCTTATTGATGTTGTACTATGGACGAGGGTCATATCAGCCTCTGTTTCCTTATCTATACTATCCTTTCAAGTATATGAAAGCATAGACAAGGTGCTTTGTGCTTCAGATTGCCTATTCAAACCATTTTAAAATGAGTAAAAAACATAATAAAGTGCTTGTGCTTCAAAGTACAAAACATGGGTTTGACAAAACAGGCCCGCTTGTGCGTTGGCTGTTGACATGCTCAATAGAAGTATGGTAGCTGCTTGCTATTCTGCTTTTACCTCTTGCTTGTACTTTAGTCTTCCTGCCACTAAATCAAAGTACTTTGTAAGTCGGCAGTTTAGCTGTATCTCCCTCGGGTAAAAACACAGTTTTGCAGCCTGTCTGCAGGTCCTGATACCCTTCTGATTCCATATTGCTCAAAGTAAGGCGCGCCATATGTCCATCAAGCTTAGACAGATACACATTATGTGTATTAGGTCCTCATTTCCTGTTCCAGAAAGACAACAGGACTGTTCTTCTTGTCTCCTTTTCCAAGGTGCCAGGTTAGGGAGAATTGGCAAAAGTCCAAAATGTAACTTTAAACATTTTTGTTTAACTCTCTCTTTCAAGTAAGCTTGTGGCATAAGAGCTTTATAGTCATTCAGCAATATGGATCCATAAGCCCTCTTGGCCAGAGGTCCCTTGTCTTCTGTTAGGGATATAATTTGTGTTACTTTGGTTACAACCTTTTCAAAGCTCTTATGATCTGTGGATGATTCCCAGAGGTTGGTCAGTTTGAGGCTTTCAAGTGATTCCAGCAGGTACTCCCTGGGAAGGTTATTTCTCTCGATGTGACAGCTTGGTCCACTGGTGGGCATTTAGAGATCCTTGCTCTGCACCTCTGATCTTGTGCCAGCTTTTTATATAAGCACTCCTTCTTTCCACTGTTTGCTTCTGAAGACCAAATTCGAGACTTATTTAGGCAGGTGACACATAGTTAGGTAGCTGAAATATTGCTCTATATGTGCTACTAATTATTTTACCTAGGACCAGCGCATCTTTCCCTTGCTTTGGTTCTCTCCCGTATGTGAGCATTGGCTGCAGTCAACCTCTAATCACTTGTAATAGAGGGTCTAGTGTTCGGTCTGGTATAACTATCTTCAGGGGCTTCATTGCGAGATAACTCGTGGTGCCCTTTCCAAGTAGGGCCTCTAGTTGAGGTCCTTTCCACATAGGGCATCTAGTTGAGGTTTATACCAGCCTTTTTACAGTATCTCAGCCTGTTTAATGACCTCGCTAATCCCTTGTTTCGTTTTTTTCTGTGTCGTTATCACTCAAGTTCCTCTTGATGATCCGTGATTTTACTTCAGCTAAATTCCCCTCTTGATTTTTATCATTAAAGTGGTCATACAGATGATGTGCCCAGTCGGCTTCTGTTATATATGAATTTATTCGGAGGTGGCCTCGCCGTTGGAGGCTATGGATTGTTTGCCAAAACTTGGCGCTGTTTTTCAGGTTCGAGTCATGCATTATCTTTGCCCAAAGTTCGTTGTTCACTTGTCTTTTCTTTTCCCAGGTCTTCTTTTATAACATTTCCTTTAGGATCCGTAGCTACCTTTGCAGAGCTTCATTTTGTGGTCTTGTATAAAGCTGTCTTTTAGCTTGATTTATTTTCCGTTTGAGTTTTTTTTATCTCAGTTGAGATTGGCTTTCCTAGAAAGGGACCCAGTGAATTCCTTTTGAAGGTCTTTGGCTTTTTGGCATGCTTTGTCCGGAGTTCCATTGTAAATGCCTCCCAAGCCTTTATTGGGTTCATGGTCAGGTTGTTGTTTCGGTGGATGAGTATCTTTGCATTAGTGGATCTTTGATCTTATCTGGCTTATAACTTATTCGTCTAAAATCAGAGGTTTACTCAGTGCAAGCGTTTATCCTTGTTTCCATGTTACTCTCTCTGGTTACACTTAGTGTCACTTCTTGTGGTAGGTGGTCACTTTGACTATTTTCATCCAGTATGAATGAGTTTATGATGTCAAACAAAGTAAGAGTTGCCAGAGTGAAGTCTAGGTAGGAGGAAATGGTTGTTGAGTGATACATTAATGCTGGCAGGGTGTCCTCTTTAAATCGCCTGTTCAACGCCCTCACGTTTAGTTGTTCCAGATCTTTCAATAATTGAATTGAGCACCTTGTTTGTTTGTTTGGAAGTGATGGGGCTTGGTTTTGTATTCTCCATGCTATATTGAGTTCCTGTGCTAGTTCATCTTCTAAGGCTGTTCCAAAGAGAAAAAGATTAAAATCACCTGTCAGGATTAAATTCTCTGCATCCCTCTCTTCTATAATTCTTATCAGTTTGTTAACCAATTATTTTTCCCCTTTAAGTCTATGCTTCGGATGTATGTATGAGTTTATCATAATAAGTTGCTGGTCCACTTTTTTTTAATTTTGATTGTTATGGCTTTTGCCTGTATGACACTTGGGGCTGCGATTTTAACTTTAATTTCTTCTGTCTTTCCTACTGTGAGTATTGAGGCAAATGTCATCCGGCCGCCTGAACGATGACCGAAGGTTGAAACTTTGGTAGCTGGAACGGTGTAGTAATTCACTCCAAGCAGGTTGTAGTATTTCTTGAGTATTTATTGAAGTAGTTACATGTCCAGTTGTTCAGTCCAGGACTAGCCCCAGCAGGAGCAGCCAACGTGCTTCTCAGCCCTTCTCCAAATGTAGTCTCTCACCCCCAACATTCCATACTTAATAATTTTAGGAGGAACTCACTGGCAGAGCATGAACACATAGAAATCAGGATATAACAAACTGTTTGTGATGTGTATCCTTGTAGAGCTATCTTATGCTCTTCCCAGGTTTCTTGGAATATATCTGGTCAAATGACCTTAAGTAATTTAGTGTTTCCGGATCCTCCAGTTTTTTCGTCAGACCGTTAATATTCCGGATACATATTCTAGTTTTAGTTGGATCGGTGTGTGTTATAATAATAATAATAAACTTCTTTATTCGGATTATTCACAAAGGAAAAACCATAAAAGATACAATTGATAATACACATTACATTTTTACATGAATAAAAAAGGAAAAACACACAGTTTCAGTAAAATTCATACAGAGAGCTAATAAAGTAAAAGGGAATTAATTAAAAAAAATTCATCAGAAATCAGCTCAGAATATCGTTAATTAGTGTATTTATAGGTTTTTCCTGTGCTTCATGATGCATTTTAAAACGTTGCTCACAAAATAACAGACATTTTCAGTTTCCAGCATTTGGAGTCTAAGAAGAGCGGGCCTACATTGTCTCAGTCCCCAACTCCTCAATATCGGTAGTAACCAGATTTTTCTATGCCGTTGATGGAATTTGCAAAGCATAATCACATGTAGATTGGATCGGTGTGTGTTGAGGTCAGGCCAGGTGCCCCTTGTCACTGCATGCCCCCCGTTGTTAATGTTCACCGTATATTTGCCCAGCTGGGAACAGATGGCTGTTTTATTGAGGTTCCTGTGTATAAACGACTCTGATGAGGCCCAGAAGAGTGGTAAGCACTCCTTTTAGAATTGATGTGACAGTATATGAATAATCATTATTACTTTCTTCTAGAAAGGGAGTGGGATAGGCTAGTCTTTTTCCTGGTTCCAGATTTATCCCCCACTGAGAGAATTTGTTGGTTGACCCACGATTCGGTCAGCTATCTCATTCGATTTCCATATTGTCTCTGTCGCTTCTGGGCATTGCTGGTCTAATGTAGGTTGAAATTGAATCGCAAGAAAATGTGTTGTGTTAATGTATTACAGTCCTTTAATTAAGTGGATGAGACTCAATATGTTCCCTCTATTTACGTTACTTCAAAATGTTTAACCCTGTGGAAGTGTTGGTTGTTGTTTGTTGTATCAAGGATAGCAATGCTGTCTCCGTGGCATTCCTCTGGTGCCGGCTCTATATCCAGCTTGTTCCTACTTTGTGTATTTTCCCTTGGCAGGTTTTCTGCCGGTCTCCTTGCTCTGCTCTGTGTGCTGCTTTTCGACTCAGTTCTTTCCTGTTGTTGCGTGCGTGCTGCCATAATACTATCCTTCAGCCCTGGCTGTTTGCATGTTGTCTCCAGTGATACCGTTGGCATTAGGATTTCTGAATTTTTTAGATACCTTATGACTTTCAGTCTCTTGTCTAAGGGTTATGTCTTCTTGGCCTGGGTAAAAATCGAAGTTTTCCTTGTTTGCTCATTTTCCCTAGGGATTACCTCTGGCTGGTCCACCTCGATGTAACTCGATTCAATTGTTTTCCTATTCCTGCCCTTCCTTTTTTGTTTACGGCTGGCTTGTGCATTTGTAAAAGCCTCTGCGCTGGCTCTTTCATTGGTTGAGTTGGTTAAGATGGAATTTTCTGGGGTTTGTTTAGGGTTAAGGAATGAATTATCTTCTTTTTGGAGTCTGGTCTGTTTATCATCAGTTCCTGTTAATTGTTCGCTCAGGCCGGTGCTTCCTACGTTAACTTTAATTGTAGGATGCAGTGTTGTGTTTAATTTCAGGTCAGCCAGAAGGTTCCCTAGCATTGTCGGTAGCGTTGATAGCTTATAAATTATTGGGGCACAGATGCAGTTGGTTCATACAATTTGAGTGTATTGTGCTGCTTCTTGTCTGCTTTTGATGAGGCCGTTGAGATCTGCGAGTTTCCTCTCTATCCCAGCGGTAAATCCTGCTAATGTGTGAAGGACAGTTGGCTGCATATCTAATTTATCGGATGGGTATTATAGTGCTGTTGCCGATAGCTGAATGGTATTTAGTAAAGTTGCCCAAAATGTGTCTGACAGGCCTTTTCTCCCTTCTCTGTTCATGCTGGTAAGTTCCTCTTCGGGTCGATTATGGTGGGTTTTAAGTTGTACGAGGCCACTAGATCCTACCATTCTTATGACGCGAGAAAGGTCATGTCCCTGTCCGTAATGCACAAGTCCTCTTGTGGCGAATGTGAGGAGAAGTTGGCTTGGTTGGTTTTCCTCTGCTGGATAAAAGCTGTCAAAGTGCCAGCTTGTACAATCTTCGGTATAAATGAAGAGCTGTTTTTTGGCTGAGATGTTGTATTCCTACCATCCTAACCATTCTGTAATTTCTGCTCTGGGTGAGTTGACTGGTCCCTCAGGATGTTTGATCCCTGATGCTCTGGGGTGTTTGCATATTCTATAACCCTCTCCTCCTTGGCCCCACTAGGTGGTTTTTCCTGGTCCTGTGGACTTTTTAATGGATTGTCTATCAAGCTGCTGGCCCTGCAACCCCTTCAGCAGTTTGTTCTCCTTGAATTCCATCCCCCATACTGCAATTCGGCTAGCTTGTGCTAAACACCGGAAAACTTTTGTATATGTCTTTGTCTGCAACTTTGACCTTTGGTTTCTCTTTGTTGTTCTCTTTGTTGTTGGGATGCAATGGGTTGAATTGGGGTTGTAAGCCCTCAATGACATAGGTCTTGGATACAGGGAAATGTTGTGTTGCTGTGACGAAATGGCCACATGGGGAGTGCCCAGGAACTTAATATCTTCAAAGGGGCCTGCTGTATCAGAGGCATATGTAGCCCACACCTGGAACTGCCCCCTATATTGTCCTTTTAGCCAGCCAGTTCATCATTTCCAGAGAGAGGGAACCTTAGGTGCTAGACCTGCTCCTCTGGTATACAGGACTGAGAAGATAACTCCAAAGATCAGTTAGCTGACCTCTTATTAAGTTACAGGGACATAAAAGCTGAAAGAAGACCACTTTCCTGGTCCTGCTGAGGCCCTGCTGGTAGCTTTTATTAGAGTGAGTTCAGACCCCTAAGTATTGCTCATCAGGTTCTGGACTTCTTGGCTGTTGTCCTAAAATGTGACACTTAAAAACGTTTTCTAGACTATTTGCCTAGAGAACCACAGTGGGACCGGGACAACCTACAGCCAAATCACACAGGGTGCATCGTCTATGGGCCTGACTTTGCAACATCTATTGCTGCATTCTTCCCAGCAGCTGCAAATCTAGCTCAGCAGGCCTGACGCTCACAGCCATTCAACAAGGTTGAACCCTCTTCAGAAACAGCCTGAAGACTTGCCCCGCTGAGAAAATCTGATTCCAAAAAAGCATCTATGTCCAAAGGTAGAAAAGTTCATGGGGCCTAATACCGATCAGCATCCAATCTATGTAAACGGCTTTCTGAGCATGAAAATTTTAAGTTTTCCTGTTCTGAGCTTGTTCTGCCTTCATCACTGGATTCACGAAGACCTTGTCCTTCGTCAGCCTGTAATCAACTAGCCCATCTTCAGATCCAGCCTGCAGACTTGCCCTACTGAGGAATCTACCTTCTCTGAAATGTTCTTAATACCACTTTGACCAGGATAAACCTGGTCCTTGTATCCGGCCTACGCTTCATTGTGTTTGGCTTCAAATCTTAGCCTTTTCCCATACTAGTGAAACCAGTTACCCACAATTGTATTTTTCTCTTTTTTGATGCTATTTTATTTCAAATAAAAATGTATATCTCCTATTCCCCTAATTGGATTTGTTCATTAAAATGTTAGCAATTTTTATAAATTAGATTGGGATTTTTAGTGCGTTGTGTTTTAAACTTTTTAACTGTTTGGCTCCTCCATGCTTCACGCATTTCCTTGAGTTATACCTGTCTGCTCGGTGCCACATCTACTGGGATTGAGATTAAGATTAAATTACCAAATTCTTTAAAGGACCTAACAAAAGTAGTGACAATATTATTTGTGGTGGACTACCATCCACCCTAAGTGAAAATCCACTTTCTTGCACACTATCAATTGCACCATCAGCCACTAAAATATTGCCTCCCTCAAATGCTTCTATCCCAAGTGGTAAAATACATTAAGCTCGTATAGCAATAGGCCACTCCTATGAGAAAGCATCCAGTTGCAGGTTTAAAAAAATATTTTATTAGTTTAATAGTGGTTTTCAGGTTACCAGGCGCTGTGAAAAATGTATATGTGATATATGTTTTGCAGTATATTTGTATTTAATATGCTTGAGATATATAGTACAGAACATTATTGGTTGCTTAATTTGTGCCGGGGCTTTCCGGGGCTTGGCACTGGCACTTATTTCTTAGGGCCGGGTCTACATATTGACTCACTTAATTTAACACAGGTGACGGTCTTCCTGGTGAACCCCGCATATCTTATTATGAGGCACTTTCCCACCTCTCTGGGGAGGGACTGCCCGAGAGCACACAGCGGAGCAATGCCTGCCCATGATCCTGCCTATGGGGGATAATGGTCGTTCTCCCCTTCTGCAATAACGTCCCTCTTGCCAAAAAAAAGCAGCGCAGCCTCTAGGGCAGATCAGCATTCTCGACAGGCACCTCCCCCACTCTCTAACGTCCGTCCGTCGCCTCTCTGCTTCCGCTTCCTGTACCTGCAATGGATCTGACGTCACTCGAATAGTTTCAAAAGACGGGCATTTTCTTTTCCAGAGGGAACATTTGAAACTAAATAATATAGTAGCTCTTGGCCTGCTCCGCCTGAAGCTATCAGGTAATGTGAACTTTCTAATAATTTAATTTCTGCTGTGACTGAGACCCTGCTCATGTCGGGTGTAATATGTTTTCTGCCTAACATACGATCTTACAACTCATAGCAGGCAAATCGGATTGAATCATATTTTACAGGGATATTTTGCTTGTTTATGATCTAAAAATATCTTATTAGAGCGTTACCAATTTGACTTTTACTGGGCTGGGGTTCTGTTTCTGTGTGGGGGCTACGAGCCAATGGTGCAGAGTACACGCAGAGCAAGAAGGCCATGTACAGCAAGGATGGTTGCATTTGAAGACTAAATAATGCCTGCAAAACACCTATTGTTCGGCAAATTTTGTCTGTAACCCACATCTCAAAATAGAAATCCGGCAGGGACGACACAGCCCTTCATCCCGCTAATCACAGAAAAGGAATCCTATTTAGTTGGTAAGAATGCAGCCTCTTCTGTGTGCCGTACAAACGGTCAGTACCCTGGAGGGCTGTTGAGCTCAACCGCCTGGGTTTGCATAACTCCCAGAGACCCAGCTGCCTTCAGAATACTGCAGTTCATTTTATATACTTAAAGTCCACCTCATGCATTATGGTCTGCCATGTTCTCATTTGACGCTCTCACCGTACATCTGTGTTAAAAGCACACACCTGAGAAAAATCAACCAATAAGAAATGTTTTCCGCACACATCTCTGTCCTGTATTAGTTTTATAGCACTAAATACCCTCGCTACAATTCTGACCTCTTTCAATGTGCACCCTTCCACTAATTACATTACTGCTCGCTGTGGGTTATTTTTTACAAAAAGCTATACAATTGTTCTCTTTACCTATGGTTTATTTTTTAAGGCAGACTTCAATTTGGGTTCGATTTTTTTTTACATTAGTGCACTCCCTCCTCAGGTTATTACATAGATGCATGCTTGCAGGTACTTCCTTTCATCCGGTGGAAAAGCCTTCCACATATTCTGCACTTGCTGTTCTTCTGCATGGCCCTAAACTATAGTTTTTTTTTTTACAGTAAAAAACAGATCTTCAGTTTTTGGATGCGATGTCCGTCCTTCAGTTTAAGTGCGTATTTATCACTAATAACATGTTTACTTATAAGCTGCATCTTTAAACATACATCCTTAACTGAGGTCAACCAGTCAATAAATTCAGACTATTAGACCTCACCAATTTTTACCAAATATTGTATATCTGTAGTCTTCCCACAGTACACGCCTTTTGTGTTTGTCATATTTTCAACACTTATTTATACGACTGTTTTGTAAACAGCTGCCTTCTGCCATGTTTAGACAGTCATTAGTAAATATTAGGTTCCCTCTGTACAGTTGTAGGGATGAGGGTGGCAGACGTTTTCTCTTTACCTCCGTCATCCCCACTCTCTTTGTCAAGATAGTGTAATCGTTAATCCATTTTTATGTAAACCTGCTATCTGCTCAAAATCTTCTTTTTGAAGTAACTGGACCTATTTTGGGTAAACGCTTTTTTGTCAGCCCTGATTCCCACCCCCACCCACCCTCCAATTTACCGACAACCCTTCCTTACATTCACCACCTTCGCCCCCTTTCCCTACCCTTCCATTCACCACCCCACCCGATTGTCAAAGGTAATAGTTCGTCCATAAGCGAGACCTTTTGGCTTTGCCAATGCTTGTCATCTCTAGTTGTTTAAACCATGGTGCCAGCCAGACATGCTGCACAGATGCTGAACAAGTTCATAGTGTAGACAGCTAGGGAGTAGTGGGGGTTAAAAACAACAGATTGGTTTGGTATGAGACAAACACAGAACATCTTGGGTAGCTTAGAAAAATGTTAGAATGTATGCAAGATCTGTGGGGTTTTGGAATGGTCTGGTAACTCCTGGGCGATACTTATTGCAGAGCATGTCTGGCTTCCTAGTTGAATTTTCCTCACCACCCTACAAGGCTGCTTGCGTATATGTTTTATTTATTTAATTGTTAAACACAGTTTGAAAATTAGATCTTAACAGGTAATGGAGCCATTTGTTCTGCCACCACCCTTTGACACTGCTAGCTGACATTAAAACATGTACTCTTATATGATGGAGAGAGACAAGTGCACCTGAGAAGGGCTGGGGGACGTCCACTCCAGCCAAAAGCTGGGAAGAGTGTGAGACCAAAAAGGAGAATGTGTTGTAATTTACACTGTGGTAGTGCTTGAGACAGAAAGGAGCCTTGCTCAACAGCCTGTGATTCCGGGAAAATCATGCCATCCGGCTGTGCCCATCAAATAAATGAGTGCTCATGTAAACCGCTATAATAATCTGCAAAAAAAAAAGGTGAAGACGAGCTGGAGAGTAAAGGTGCAGTGAGTAGCCTGGGCCTTCGGGCCATAATCCAGAGAAGAAAATTACCTCCCAGTTAGTCAGCAGTGCAGTAGAGGATGTGGGTGGAGCAACTAGCATGAGTGGGTGGAGCCACTGGTGGAAATGGGTGGAGCCGAGAGAAGTGGGTGTGGGCTCCTAAAAAAAATTGAGCACCTGCTCTTTATATTTTACAAATTAAGCATTGCAAGCTTACAAATCTGAATTAAGACAGATATTTCAGGATGTACATGAGCTGTTAACACCATGACTATTGGAAATCTATGACACTCAATTAGGAACAGACTTCTAATGGGGCATATTTAAAGCACCTGAGAAATCTAAAATTTCAAGAATACTATCAATAGTTGGAGTTATTTATGAATGTCTCACTTACCACTGACTTACACTTGTTTCCCACAAAAGCACTCGTGTAGATATATGTCCAAATGTACCACTTGCATTCAGGGTGAGATATTTTTCTTGGTTATCTTGTGCTGATTTACAATGAGCCACCATAATTGTGTTAGTGTTTTAAATACCGTATGCAATATTTATTGCATGAGGTTGTAATCGCTAACTGTTAGAAATGAACATCTTTTGTGTGGTATTTCCCGAGATTTTTCCCTTCTGTTGCTGAACCCGTTTTTGTTGACCATAGTCTGCTGGGCGCTTTACCACTGCCAACCAGAGGTAAAACTGGCATACATCTAACTGACACATTCATCTTACTATAAGTCCTTAATATATGATACTTCATATACACTGGGTCATTAAATTAAATGCTACCAGTGGACTGTAGCTCTCATTGTGCCACCCCGTGCAGTAGCCCTGTAAAGCATGTTTCCAGGCCTGCCACTGCAACTTGTTTGTGCATATTTAAACTGCCTTTTTGTCTTTTATAAATCACCCTTTACAGGCCTAAATCTTCTTTTTTAATATTTATGTCACCCCCAAGGTAGTCCATATTGACCAATAAGACAGGGTGTACAGTATTTAACCGCATCGCTGCTGCGGTGATTTTTGCGCTGGCGGCATTTTTTAAATTACCGCGATACATGACAAGCTCAGCTCGTCATCAGCATCGAAGGGGTTAAAAGTAGGAAATGTAGAAATTGATGCATTACACACCGGGGCAGTGAAAATCCCCAAAGCGATTTTTCACTGTGGCAAGGCTGGCCGCACAGTAGGAAAACACTGGGCTGATAAATATCAGTATGAGACAGCAAGAAAAATGGTTCAAGGAAACATTTTATTAGTAATCTAAACTCCAACTTAATGGTAAGGTCAGAGTTTATATTACTGTTAAGCAAAAGCCGCCTATTGAAAGTTGTTTCTATTGTACCTAAAATCAAAACCTTCCTGTCCATGTTCAACTGTCACCTGAATACTGATGATTTCCCTGTGGTGAGATGTGTATTGCTCCTTGCCTGTGGATAAAGGCCATTGGTTGTGAGGAGGAAGCTTACCTCCTTGACAAGATGCCTGGGTGATGGTACGCATCTCCTTCCTAAGCTTCAAATGATGCCTACCCTGTCACTAGCAGATTAAGCTCATATGTAAGCCTGCCTTCCTATTGTCTTTCATGTCAGTCTGACTCCAAACCCAGTGGTAGGGGGGAGCTACCCAGAACTGGTTTGATTGTTGGAGAAAGAATTGCCCTACCGACAGGATGGCACTGAGCATAAAAGTGGCATCCCCAGAACACTCCTGGACACTAGAAGAATCAGACAATGGACTGTCCTGCTGTTTGAAGAACGCTTGAAGTGACTCAAAGGCTCAGTTTTCTGACCTGTTTGACCAACAGAAAGACAACACATTTCCAGAAGCCTTTTTCTACTTTCCAACTCACTATCCTGAACTGGCCCAGACCTGGTCTCCTCAGCAGGCTTCTGTGGGAATGAGTCCCGCCCCTCAAGTGCTCTCACCATGGTCCTGCACTCTTGGTAGTGTTCAAAATGTACTTCTCACTGTGTAACTACACGCTTCAACAGACTCGACACCGAGCATCGGCACCAGTAACCTTCGTCGATGGCTTCCCAAAATTTGATGCCAGGCATTGAGGCTAACAACATTTGTAAATGGATTTGACTCCAAACAGCATCCAATTGATGCTCTTACCAAATTTGATTATCAGCATCACCCAAGCGACGTTGATGACCTTCATCCATGGCTTCACTGGGTATGACACTGAGTAGCCTCCAAACGACTCCAAGACTTAGCATGGGAGTTCTTGGTTGTCGTTAAGCCATTTCTCAGATCCGGTTTGCAGTTTACCGCCTGATGGCTCTTCAACTACTAAATTTACTCCAGAAAACTTTCTAAGTAAATTTTAAAAATCCGTATTTGTAAAGCGCAAACTACTCACCCTTACGGGTATCAAGACGCTGGGGGCAGTCTTGTAAATTAAGTGAGCTATTGCCCAGAGTCACAGGGTGCTAAGATGAGCTGCCGCTGGAGCCGGGAATCAAACCGTGAACGCTGTGCGTTGATGTCAGCTGGCCGCTGCACCACACCTCTCCACTTGGTCAACTGGAAACATTTCCATCTGGATGACACTGGTTTCTGTATCTGACTGGGGATCCATCATGGTTGGCCTTCACTTTTGTCTTTGACCCAATTAAGTGTGACCAGATATCTGCAGTTAGAGCTTTGAACTTTTTGGCTCTATGTTTCACTCAAACAATAAAAATTCATCTCGTTAGTTCTATTTATTTCACATTTTCATTTCGGTGTCATCTTATTTATTAAAATGTTCCCTATTTTTCTTAATTGTTTTAGATTTTTTCCTTTGCTGTTTTTACTTTTTTACTGTTTGAGTGCTGCATAAATACTTTACAAAGTCTAAGTTAAGCTTGACTACTCTGTGCTTAGAGAAAAGAGGGTTAAGCACAGTATTATGAAGGGACTCTAGTTGTTCACTCTGACAAGGGTTGTGAATAATATAGAGGTGGAGTCTCACCTCTATGAACTAATAACCTCATTTCTTACATTGGTGTTCAGTGGTGGGATTCAGTATTTGTGTTTTTACACTGCCACTAGGTTGTTTGTGAAAAACCAAAAATCCTTTGTTATAATCTGACATCCACATCATTTTTTAGGATTTTTTCTGTAAACTCTATTCCTGTCAATTGTTGTACCTGTTAGATTTTCCAGGCATCAAGGTTGACGTCAGCAGCAATGAGGGCTTCACAATGGTAGAGCTGAGGAAGCTGTGTGAGGGGATGGGATGACCTTGACGAAGGGGGTCCACAAAGTTGGATTTCCAAATAGTAATCTGAGGCTGGGAGGAGGTCCATCTGATGCAAGCTACCAAAAAAAGGACAGGAGATTGATTCTGAGGAGAATGAGGAAGGGGAGGAAGAGGAGGAGAAAGAGGAGGGCAAAGAAGAGAATGGGTTAGCTATAAACTCAGACCCAGAGTCAGAGCAGGAGAACGAAGAGGGGGTGCCCCAAGGCATGACAGCTTATGCCATGTCTGTGGCTCGGAGCTGTACCTCCCACCTCCCCCAACCTAACAACCTCAGAGTTGGAGGACAGGAAGGCTGAGACAGCCCTTAAACTGCAGCTAACCAAGTCAACTCTGGCTGCAGAGGTTCAGAAGGAAGCAACTTTGAGAGTATTGGGGGATAATTGGCTAGCTCTAGAGGAGAAGAAAGTACTGCTGGCAGATGAAGTGTCCATTACAAAATAATGGTGTAACCCAATAATCGCCAAAGGACCTGGGTAGAATGTGGTAATGAAATAGGTGCTTGGTGACTGCTTTAGAGCAGAAATTAATGATAATTTAACAGCAGGCCTGTCCTAAACAGATTTTTTGTAGCATTTTGTTATATATTTCTTTATAGAATGCAAACATGCAATATTTAGAGAAAGGTGATGGGATGGGGTACAGGCCCTATGTGGGTGGGGTGCGTCAATGTTTAGACTCGGCTTGTGCTTAGAGGGTGACTTGTACTTCAGCTCCGAGTCTTCCCCAGGATGATGGGGGATGGGGCAACCTAGTACTGGTGCCACAAGGGCATCCAAGGTGACGCACTGGAGCTTCAGTAGACACTCAGTCCGGGTGTTCCAAAAATGGTGAGAAGAATTCCAATCCTGAGGGCACACCTTGTGAAGTCCTCAGCCGTAATCAAAACCATGGATTAATTAATGTGGTCGGACATCCGAGTGAATCAGTACAAACCTTGTTAGAGATGGAGCCCGGCGCCACACACCTCGAGGGATACCTTCTGCCTTCGCCTAAATGTTGCATGTTTGCATTCTATAAAAAAACATATAAAAAATGGTCTCCTTACCAGTCCATTGCCAAAGTATAAAATATGTACAATTTCTAAATATCTGTGACTATTCACCTTTTATACCCATTCTTCACCCTTTTCTTTGAGCAAACTTTGTATCAAATTAATTCTGATATGTTATAATTATATGATATTAAATATACTGAACCTAAACAATACCTGACGTTCTTTTGGCTTACACTGACTGTATGTTTTGAACTATGCTATCTTGGATAACAAGATGTGTTGTTGCGTTTAATTTTGTATTCATTACCAGTGTTTAACTTATTAAGCTACACACATATGAATCAATCAATCAATCAATCAGTACATTTGTAGAGCGCGCTACTCACCCGTGAGGGTCTCAAGGCACTGAGGAGAAGGGGGTTGCTGCCACTGCTCGAACAGCCAGGTCTTGAGGTGTTTCTTGAAGGTGAGATGGTCCTGGGTCAGTCGTAGGTGTGCGGGGAGGGAATTCCATGTCTTCGCTGCAAGGTAGGAGAATGATCTTCCTCCGGTGGTGGCTCTGCGAATCCGTGGGACGGTGGCGAGGGCGAGGCTGGAGGAGCGGATTTTGCGGGAGGGGGTGTGGAACGAGATGCGGTTGTTGAGGTATTCGGGTCCATGTTGTGGATCGCTTTGTGTGCGTGGGTGAGCAGCCTAAACGTGATCCTGTTGCTGACTGGGAGCCAGTGCAGGTTTCTCAGGTGGGCAGATATGTGGCTGTGGCGGGGGATGTCGAGGATGAGTCGTGTGGAGGCGTTCTGTATGCGCTGAAGGCGTTTCTGAAGTTTGGCTGTGGTTCCTGCGTATAGGGCGTTTCCGTAGTCCAGTCGGCTGGTGACGAGGGCCTGGGTGACCGTCTTTCTGGTTTCAGTGGGAATCCACTGGAAGATCTTTTGGAGCATGCGCAGGGTGTTGAAACACGAGGACGAGACTGCATTGACTTGCTTGGTCATCGTGAGCCACCAGGAGTTGTCCCAGGCGGAAGGGGATTGTCCGAGGATGAGCACCTCCATCTTGTCTGAGTTGAGCTTCAGGCGGCTGTGCCTCATCCATCTGCGACCTCTTTCATTCTGTCCTGGAAGTTGGCTTTGGCAGTGAGAGGGTCTTTGGTGAGGGACAGTATGAGTTGGATGACGTCGGCGTAGGAGATGATGTAGATGTTGTGTTTGCGGGCGATGGTGGCGAGGGGGCTCATGTAGATATTGAAGAGAGTTGGGCTGAGTGAGGAGCCCTGGGGTACGCTGCAGATGATCTTGGTGGCCTCGGAGCAGAAGGGAGGGAGGCGGACTCTCTGGGTTCTGTCGGAGAGGAACAATGTGATCCAGTCCAGGGCCTTTCCTTGGATCCCAGTGTTGTAGAGGCGGGCTATTAGGGTACGGTGGCAGACGGTGTCAAAGGCCGCCGAGAGGTCCAGGAGGATGAGAGCGGCTGTCTCTCCGTTGTCCATCAGGGTACTAATGTCATCGGTGGCTGCGATGAGGGCGGTCTCGGTGCTGTGATTGGCTCCAAATCCGGACTGGGATGGGTCGAGCGAGCTGTTTTCTTCGATGAATGCAGTCAGCTGTTTGTTGACGGTCGAGCGATGACTTTCACCGGGAAGGGGAGAAGAGAGATGGGGCAGAAGTTCTTGAGGTCTTTGGGGTCCACTGTTGTTTTTTTCAGAAGGGGGTTGATTTGTTTCCAGCTTCCTGGGAAGGTGGCTGATTTGAAGGAGCTGTTAATGACGTTCCGGAGGTGGGGTGCGATGATGGTGTCGGCTTTGTTGAAGATATGATGAGGGCATGGGTCGGAGGGGGAGCCGGAGTGGATGGTGTTCATGACGCGGGTGGTGTCTTCAGTGCTGACGGGGGTCCATGCGCTGAGGCTGGTGGTGGGGGTCATTGGTTTGGTGGTTGGAGGCAGAGTCTGGGGTCTGAAGCTGTTGTGTATATCTGCGATCTTGCGGTGGAAGAATGTGGCGAGGGAGTTGCAGAGGTCTTGTGACTGTGTGATGTCGTTGTTGCTGGCGTTGGGGTTGGAGAGCTCTTTGACGATGCTGAAGAGTTCCTTGCTGTTGTGGGCGTTGTTGTCCAGCCACTCTTTGAATGATGTTCTTTTTGTGGTGCGGATCATTTGGTGGTGTTCGCGGGTGGCGTTCCTGAGGGGTGTCATGTTTTCTGATGTCCGTTTGTGGCGCCAAGCTTTTTCGAGGGTTTGGCACGATTTCCTTGCGATTTTGAGGGTGTCTGTGATCCAGGAGGTTTTCCTGTTGCTCGTCTTGCCTGGGGGTTTCTTCAGAGGAGCGAGGTCGTCGGCGCATTTGGTGATCCACTGTGCGAGATTGTGTGCTGCGTCGTTGGCGTCGGGAGTGTTGACAGGTGGGTTCTGGCTCAGCGATGGGGTCAGCTGGTCTGTGGTGACTTTGCTCCAGAATCTCCGGGTATCTGTAGTGTCTGTTGGTGGGAGGTGGTCTTCTTGAAGGTGAAGTGGATGCAGCTGTGTTCTGTTCAGTGTGGTCTGGTGGAGTGGCTGAATGAGACGTGGTTGCTGGCGGAGAAGATGGGGTCGAGCGTGTGGCAGGCGAGGTGTGTGGGTGTGTCCACTAGTTGCTTGAGTCCCAGGTTTGCGAAGTTGTCGAGCAGGGTGGTGGTGTTGTTGTCGTTGTTTTCCTCCAGGTGGAAGTTCAGGTCCCATAGGAGGATGTACTCTTGTGAGGCTAGGGTGTGCGGGCTGATGAAGTCGACAATGGTTCCGCTGAATTGTGTTCGTGGGCCCGGGGGTCTGTAGATGAGTGTTCCTCTGAGGGTGGTTTGGGGGTTGGTGTGGACCTGGAAGTGTAGGTGTTCGGCAGTGGTGAGTGTGTCATCGTTGTTGGTCGTGACGCTGATGGTGTTCCTGTAGATGATGGCGATTCCTCCTCCAGGATTGTTGACGCGGTCCTTCCGGGTGATTTTGTAGCCAATCCGGGATGGCTATGGCGATGTCGGGGGCCGAGGAGGCGTTCATCCAGGTTTCTGTGAGGATGGCGACATCTGGTGCTGTGGTATCAAGGAGTTCCCAGAGTTTGATGGTGTGTTTGTGGACAAAGCGGGTGTTGAGGACGATGCACTTGAGATGGTTGTTGCTGTCATTGCTGTGTTCGGTGGGTTCGGAGGCAGGTGAATTTGCAGGCCTGGCAGGTGAAGGGTCCGTAGGTGCACCTCGGGGTGGCTTGGTGGCAGGCGGCAAGTCGTCCGGTGTTGAGTGCGATGAGGGTGGCAGTGTCGTATCTCAGTCTGGTGCCCTGGCATCGGCTGGGACCAGGGGTTTTGGCGCTGGGCACGTTCCAGGCGCGGACGGGCGCAGACGGGCTTGCCTTAGGCGTGACTTCGGATAGCGAGCGGCACACCCGCTGCCCACATCCGATGCGTGACCACGCCGCGGCCTGGGGTATCTGGGGAGGAGGGGTCAGCTGGAAGGCGGGAGGCAGGAGGTCAGGACTGCGAATGGGTGCGGGGGGCGAGGCCGCACAGGAGTCAGCGGCGGGAAAAAAATGGGAGGGCAGCGACGAAGGTGAGAAAATTAGGAGAAAGGAGGGAGGGAGGGACACAGGTCAGGATAGCGCACACACACAGGGATACAAAAAGGAAGAGGGCACGCAGGCACAAGGGGGCACAGACAATCAAGTGAAGGTCCCCAGGTGAGACCACGAGTGGGGTAATGCGAGGCTACAGGAATCAGCGGCTCAGCAGGAGACAGGCAGGCAGGGCGGACACAGGCACAGGTGAAGCTGCAGCGGTGGGGAAGCGACCTACCCAGGAGGGTCAAGGGTCGCTGCCTCTACCGCGCCACGGCCGCCATATAAGGGTATCTGGGGAGGAGGGGTCAGCTGGGAGGCAGGAGGCGGGAGGTCGGGACGGTGAATGGGCACGGGGGCGGGGCGGCACGGGAGTCAGCGGCAGGGAAAAAACGGGAGGGCAGCGACGAAGGCGAGAAAATTAGGAGAAAGGAGGGAGGGACACAGGGCAGGATAGCGCACACACACAGGGGTACAAAAATGAAGAGGGCAAGCGGGCACACGGGAGCACAGGCAATCAAGTGAAGGTCCCCCAGATGAGACCATGAGCGGGGCAATGCGAGGCGACAGGAATCAGCGGCTCAGCAGGAGACAGGCAGGCAGGGCGGACACAGGCACAGGTGGAGCTGCAGCGGTGGGGAAGCAGTCATGGACCACCTATTTCATTACGGCACATGAGGTGTGCCAGAAAGAACTGACTCTTAAGGCAATACAGGTCACAGAGTCCAGCTGTAATTGTGATAGCAATACCAATATACCCAGGTGAAGTAAAATAATCCACCCCCAAAAGACCTGGTGCCTAGCTTTGTGTTGGGAGGTGACATAGGCACGTGGTTTGAGGCCTATGAGGTAATTTTGGGTATGCATAGAGTCCCAAAGGAGGATTTAAGGGCTAGTCTTTGGACCCGTGTGCCAGTCACCAGGAGGGATGCCCTACTGTCCCCATATAAAGCTGACAGGATGAACTATATCCCCATGAAAGAATACCTTGTTGTCCAGTTTTAGCACAGAGAAATAGCACATAAAGTGAAGAGATAACTTAAAGTTGCCTCACCAGTCCTGAATTGATTTTATTTTTTATCCAGTAAGGCACAAGGTGGTCAGGTGAAGGGGACCAAACTTAGTGACTATGATGTACTGCAGAATCTACTTTTGAGAGTGGGAACACATTTTAGTAATTGCTTTACAGAGCTGCCCCAACACTTTATTGACTCCAAGCTCAGCGGGTCCAGTGATTGGCAAAGGAGGCTGGCCTCTGGATTAGTACCAGGGTGCCAAAGAAGGTGCTGGGTGGGTACCACAAGAATTGAAGATCAGGTCCCCACCAGCAGAAGTAGAGAGAAATAGGGGTAGCCAAAAGAGTTTTCAGAGAAAGAATCCTAATCTAATCCTGGCATAACAAGAGTAGGTTTAATGGAAAGTAACCCCTGGGCTTCATCCAGCCAAAGTGCGATAAGGTTTACCAGCTTGGGCACAAAAAGGTGGATGCCCTATGCCCTCACAGACAGCAGCCCTTTACTGCTGGGCTTACCCCACAAATACCAGTGTGGTTCTGGGGAAGGAAGTTCCCCAGTTAGTTTTGGAGACAGTGCAGAGGGTACCGTAGTGTCCCTAGGTCATATGAAGATGGTGCTAAAACTTCACATACCATATCACATTAAGATGTATAGGTGGTGGCTCACCATCAATGGGATGAGGGTGGAGACTCTTAGAGACACAGAAGCCAGTATGACAACAGTAAGGTGGCATATAGTTTCTCAAGAGCAGGTGACTCTCAATTTAGTCCACCAGGTTGTGACAGCTGACAACCAGGTGAGTCACAATCTACTGACTTTAGATCACTTGAGTTGGGGGTCTCAGGTTCTTTAAAGGTAGCTGTAACTCCAACCAATGTTTGTGACTGTTAGGAAGCAACCTAGATTCCACCATCTGGAAAGAGGTGGAATTCAGGTACTACTTAGAGCTGTTGGGATTTCCTTAGTGGAAGTAACTAGCCACAGAGTTCATGGCAGCCCATCGGGGGAGTCAAAAGGACCTGGAGCCTGAAACAGTGGCCCAAGGGCGTGCGACAAAGAGGAAGGTTTAGGGGTGCAGGAAATCCTCCTGGTAAATTTCAAAAGTCTGGGAATAGTTTGATCCTGAGGATGACGCCCAGGGACCTAGAAGGGAAGAGTTTACAGCCAAGGGAGACATGCCTAAGCTAGTCAGGTGGCAAGCTGAAGGAAGATCATCCTAGGATGAATTCTGAAAGCTGCAGAAATATTGCCCTATTCTTGAGAACCTATAGTAATAGGCTGAGGCTCAGGCAGCTAGCGAAACCTATGGTAATCACCTTATTTATTGGAAGAATGGTCTCCTCTATAGTGAGCTTAGGGTCCTTGAGTTTGGGTTACCCTATGTGGGGGTGGTCCTCCAGTGCTACCGGGCCGAATACTGGAGATAGCTCATCACAGGAGAAGAATCAGAAGGACTGGCCTGCTGGCTGAAGAAAGATTGTACCTGCTTACCATGACTCCAGGCCCCCAGAAGTGACTCTAAGGGTCAGTTTGCTTACATCTTGTTTGTTATACTGGGGTACAACAGACTTCCAGAGGCAAGTTTTGCTTTCCAGTTGACCAGTCACAACTAGACCTTTGACGACAACATCCGTCGATGACTTCACATGATTCGACTGCAAGCAGCACCCTATTGACGGCCTCACTGGACTCAACGCTGAACAGCACCCCGAGCGATGGCAACATCCTTTGTCAACTGCTTCTCTTATCCTGACTCTGGGCAGCAAGAATATAAACTTTCCCCCAGGATGAATGTGGTGTCTGCTGCTCAGGCAGTGTGAGTGTGATTTGGAATGTTGGATGGATGATGCTGTGGAATGTTGAGTGTGTGGAGTTTGTCATTTGGAAGAATGGGCTGAGCAGCAGAGGGCTGCTCCTGGTGGGGCTCTTGTTCTCTGTAACTTTATCTTGAATATTTCATCTTAAATAAATACTATCCTAAGTTACACTGACACCTGCTCATTCCCTTATTGATTACTACAATGAACCTGATTCCTATAGCCAACTGTTGATCCATCACAGTTGACCTTAACTTTTGATTTTGACCCTGTCTAGCACAACCAGAAACCCACGGTTGCCGCCCTGCACTTTTTGGAGATATTTTTGCCTCAAAATTGAAAAACGTATATCTCCAGTTTTACTATATTTGATTTTTGTAGGTTTGGTGCAATTTTGTTTACTATAATATTCTCTATTTTTCTAAATAAATTTCTCGCCTTCGGCTCGGGCCTTTAACGATTCAGCGGGCCTTTAATAGCCGGTATAGCCCGCTACGGCGGGCTATAAGGCTATAGTAAAGTCGATTGTGTTGGCTGGTCAATCTTTCATTTGACCCAGTGCTTACTGGTGGGGCCCATCAGCACTCACTTTTGGGTCCGAAACTTATTTTTCCTCATTAAACTTTGACCCACAGTAAGAGAGTGAAAAACACAGACGGGTGAAAGAAGGAGGAAGGGAAAAACAGAAACAATGCGATAAAGGGAGAAAGCAGAATCCTGCATGAGTGAGATAAAGGGGCAGGGAGTATCTGGCCGTGGATTAAATGGGCATGAGATTATATCAAGACCCCTCAGCCTTGGTGTTTGGCACGTCCACATGCAGTAGTGCAGGCCACGAGCTTCTGAACAAAGTTTTCGGCCCTGCGTTTCTTCTTTTACGATTTAAGCAATGTGGCTGGCACTGAGCAAAATTACATTCTTAATAAATTGGGTTCTAGTTTTCTTAAAAAAGAAATCGGTAACTGCACAGCACAGTCTTAGAGTTTCTTCGGTAGCGCTCCATTTGAATGTTTGAAATATACATTTTTATTTGGTCTGTTTAATAGAGCTGGCAATGTACATATATTATACTTCTAAACTTTAGCCATACTTGGTGTGATAAATAGTGCCTTCCTGTAGTTAATTTTGTGCATAAATTTGGTTGTGGCAAATCAAAAAGTTAGTGTTTCATACAATTCAATATTAGTTTTCGGTAAATGTTTTTTTTCTTCTTTATGAACATTTGTATGTTATCTGTTTGTTTAGGTCATTACCCCCATCAAATCAAATAAGATTATAGACGTACAGTACAATTAATCCATCATTACGGTGTAAAGTGTCATTAATCTCAAGACCTAGAAGCAATTGTCTCCTGGAAAAGTTTACATCATAAACCTCTCTTAGTCTTCTTTGATTTCTCTAAGCCCAGTTATTCTGTGATTTTGTACAGAAGGTTTCCTGATATTAAACAACAAGCTTTGCGTCTTTATGAATTAAACTGGAAAAGCGATAATGTCTTTTCTCTTTAGCTAGGTTGGTCATTTGAAAAACTGTTAATCAACTAATGTGCACATGACAAGAACATTTTTTGTTCAAAAATTGTATGGATTTTTTACCAAATTCTAGGTAATTATTGACAAAAATAACACTGTTAGAGCAAGCAGGTACACATCTGTTCAAATGTATGTTCAAAATGTTCAAAATACTTACTCAATGGATTAGTCATAGAATACACGCTGTACAAAAAAGAAATAAAAGCTTAAAAGCCTCTTTTCTAATATCCGTTTCTCGGACTGCCATTATCAAACTGCTGAAAAAATAGCGGCCAGAATGAAATGATGACGCAGACAGCCAGGCGAGTGGAGTAAAAAAGGATAAACATTTTAAACAAAAAACATCAGTTTGCTGAGCTCTTTTCTCTGACCCCTGGTCAGACTAACTGGTGTACACATGATGTGGACACTGGTGACAGTCTATCTGTCAAAAGAAAATATCAGGCAGGCTGATCATGTCAAAGAAAGCATCAACGCTGAGGTAAGCAAGATGCTGTAGTTGGGTGTCATTGAGACAGTCCAGTTTTAGTTAGTCTCCAAGCCTCATTCCCAGGGTAGAAAGAAAGAAATGAGGTTTTGTGTGGACTACAGAGGCCTCGATGTAGTTACAAAAACAGATGCACATCCCATTCCAACAGCTGACGTGCTGATTACAGGTTGGAGGCAGTCACATATCTGAGTACCTTTGCTCTCACATCAAAGTACTGACACCTGGAGCAAAAGAAAAATCTGCATTTTTCACGCCAGATGGGCACTTCCTGTTCACAGTGATGCACTTTGCTTTGAAGAATGCACCTGCTTCCTTTCAGAGGTTGGTGAATAAAGTTCTTGCTGGATTGGCGTCCTGTAGTGTAGCTTATCTTGATGATATTGATGTCTTTCGATCCTCCTGGCAGGATCACCTGATCCACCTCCAAAAGGTCCTGAAGGTTCTAGAGAGTGTTGGATTTACTATCAAGGAAATCAAGTGCCAGATAGGGCAGGGCAAGATTGTATACTTGGGCCATCTTGTGGGTGGAGGCCATGTTCAGCCACTAAAGCCCCAACACCAGACCATAATTGATTGCAAAGCTGCAAACACCTAGACCAAAGTCAGGGCATTCCTTGGCTTTATTGGGCACTACAGGTGGTTTGCCCAGGGATATGGGTTCAATGTGGTGCCCCTGATAGAATTGACCTCTAAGAAAATGCTGGAAAAGTTTTACTGGACAGTGAACTGTCAAAAGGCTTTCAACGCCTTGAAAGAAGCAATGTGCTCACCACCCATTCTCAAAGCTTCAGCTTACACCAATACATTCATTGTGCAGACAGATGCCTATGAACATGTGATAGGAGCGGTCCTATCCCATACCAATGATGATTACCAAGACCAACTTCCTGCTTTCAGAAGCAGGATGCTTCTCCCCAGAGAGCAGTGTTGGAGTAGTTGCTTAGGTTTGGTCCCCGATCTAGCTGAGACCATACCTGCTTGTTGCGCACTTTCTTGTCCAAATTGATCACAGACCTCTCAGATGGCTAATGCAGATGAAAGGAGAAAATCCCAAATTGTTACGGTGGTTCATATCTCTACAGGGAATGGACTTCACAGTGGAGCACAGATCTGGGACTGACCATGCTGATGCTGCCTTTGAATCCAAGCCAGGAACCTCCACATAGTGGGGGGGGGGAGCCAGTCCTATTTCCTGCTCCACTTTGGCAGGAGCAGAGGAGGGAAAATTAATTAGATTAGGAGGAGGGTCCCCACTTATCCTACACCATCGCTAGGATGGGGCAGGCAATGCGAACCCCTCTCCTGAAATTCCACCAACTTGGAATGGAGGAAAACAACCTATCAGGGCTAGGGTAGTGCCCATTCCCACATGAAGAGGTCACTTGAGGGTGTAGACACGCTAAAGTAAGTAACCGATTGGCTACCACATGTCTCCCATTGTAACACCTATAAATTCATTGTTTAGGTGGCACCCCAAGATCTGAACATCAGATTCAATGGACAAGAGAACACCAGGACAAAGAAGACCCGAGGAACGAGAACTCAAGCCCGGCTGCAGAAGTAAAAAGGTGCCAAACCTTGACTGCTGCTCCAAGGACTTGACACTCACTGCCTGCCTTGTGGTTCTGTACCTAAGAGGACTCCAAGAACCTTGGAGCACTTCCAGCCTTCAAGAAATCACCAAGAGGCTCCCTTGAAGTGAAGGTATCCCTCCCGTGCACTCCGCAGGCACTGATACAATGAAGTCCAGTTTGTCAACTTGCTGCTCCCCTACGACCTCGATGCAGAACTGAAGCAAGAAAAAGTTCAACAGATCCAGAGGGTCAGATCTGTCTCCTCACCAAGTTTAGAAATGTTAGGACCTATCGGAGCAGCAGCGTACCAACACCCATGGCACCGGCCCCCAACAACAAACACCAAGAAGAAGTCCACACCGGACTACTAAAGCAACAGAAGGAAGCACCTATTGAGGGATGTTGAGACTCACAAGACCTACTTCTGGAGTGGCCCAGCTTTCTTGAGATTGCCTCTCCACTTTGCCTGCTCCTGACCACAAGGACCTCAAGAGGCACGATCCCTGGCTGACCTGTTTGCATTGAACCTGACCCCCCCGGCTCTGACTAACCAGCTGTGCTTCCATTACTCCTGCGTCCTCCTCCCTTGAAGGAGCCCTATAGGGCTTCCCTGTAAGTCGACCTGTGTAGTGTGTTTTCAAGTTTCCCCTTTGTCTTTGCACACCAGATTGCAAGACCCTCAACACTCTGCTCCTGGCTGATCCTGGATCCTCCTAAACTTCTCTTGCTGGAACTTTGGCCCTGGTCCCAACATCAATTTAAAATGTGGTAAACTTCATGAAAGCATTGCCTGATTTTATATGCATTTCTTTGCTTTTCCCCCATTTCTTAACTATGATAAATAATTGTTCACAAAAGTAATAAATTACCCAAAAGTATTTAAACCCAGAACTGTTATTTGGTTTTAAAAATTCTATAAAAATCAATATTCATTTTTATGAATTGGTCTTGGAATTACTATTGTGTGTGTTTGTCTCATTTACTGTGTCTGGGGAGTGCAACAAATGCTTAGCATTAGCCTCTGATAACCCTAACTGCTCGCTCACACTACCACAAAAGGAGCATTCAAATTATCAGATTTTACCTCTGTATATTAATTGGGGATACTCTGGACTCTGCACAGTTTACTTCTTTTTAGTACACTATATAGAGAGCAAGCTTCCTACAACATTGGCATCACCTAGTCAGGAAGTGCAACAGCCCTGTGCTGGTATTGTCTTTTACGATAGTGGGTGCAAAGCAAGGTGGTACAGCAATGAGTGCAAGGGGGGGAACTCACCCGGGCTGCAAGCTGCACCCGAGCCTTTGTGGGTACTGATGCAACCCTGGGCTCAACCACACAACGAGGCCTAACATATTGCCCCCTTGCTGCCACCATTGCTTCCACTTCCACTTCTGATGACTCTTCCTTCACTTAATGTGGCTTGTGTCCTGGTCTACTCACAGCGTGCTACCCCCTGGCACTGCTTGCGCAGGTAAAACAATTGACAAAGTCCAGGTTCATGCAGGGAGCTTGATACAGAAGCGGACATTGCTGGTCCTTTCAAATTGTTGGCTTTGTGGCACTAATTCAGTGTCTGAAAAGTGCCTGTTGAGCACTCAGTAATCGGGTAGGCTGAACAAGGGGGTGAACAAAAACAGGCAGCAATAACTGGCTGACTGGCAAGCAGATGCTTATGGGGGTTATTGGAGCTCAGTACCAGTATGTGGGTGTGCTGTCTCCTCAACGAAGCATAAGTCGCACCTGCCTACTACCTGCCGCCTACGTCAAGGAGCCTTCTGTCTACTGCCTGCCCACTCGCTGTCTTCCAGGGTCCCCAGACTGTAATTTGCTCACTAGTAACCACTGGTTTGGTTCAGTCTGCAGCCCAATCTGCTCTGCTTTACTCTGCATCTGCAGACTCTGGGCACAAGCCACCACTTCAAATAGGTTGGAGCAGAGCGGTTCACAGAAGTGAGCAAGTGGGGTTAGTGCTTGGAGAGACTGTTGGCCCACAACTCTAACAGCACCCACTGGAGGACTACAGCAGGCCTCAGAGATGCACCCTGCTGCACACTTGTGTTGCTGCAGCCCAGCCCCACACCGCTCTGAACTCTGAGAACTACGCTCCTCCTCGCCTGTGCCATGCCCATCTGCTTTCCGTTTCCGCCCCAATTCCGACAGACACTGGTAGGATAATAAATCATGACTACCTATTTTGAGTTTATTAATTTAGCTGTCATTAACAATCAGCAGCTGGGGGTGAAATAAAAAAAATACTTTGCTGAAGTATAGAACACAAATTGGTAGAGTTGCTCTACTCTTGTAATTATTCAAAAATATTTTTCCTTTACTTATAATTGAGCAGGGGCCATTAGTCCTCTTCCCCAACCATGAATATGATAGATATGATGTTCATAATAAGGGCCTGATTATGATAGTAGAAAAAAGAGTGCAGCATCAGCTACAGTGAAAAGGAGCACTTCTTGCTATCTATTGGATCATGTGTCATGCCCCAAGTGGGGGATGGCACACGGTAAATGAAGGTGCCCCCGATGGACGGGCCCCAAAATTCTGTTTCCATAAGCCTTTTCATGGTAGTCTTTTCCACATTGAAAATACTGTTGTAAAGGATCTCGTAATCCCGATGGAGATGCCTGACTTTGCTCCGCTGCCATTCAGGACTACGAATCTGACCACCGCTCCATCAGGATCACTGATCCTAGCAGAGGTGGTGGTCTCCCCCAGCCCACTGTGGGTCCAATCACTGGTATTGTAATCCGCTGTTCGGAACAAGGTGCTGTTGGCAGTCAGACGGCCACCGACAGACTGTTGGTGGCAGTCTGCCAGCTATCATGATCAGACCCTAAAGGCTAAGGGGGCTTATTACGACTTCCAGAGCCCATGACGCTGGTGCTCCAAAGACCAACATATCACGAGTTGGCCACGGGGCTGGCGGTGTAGAGGAAGTGATCTTGCAATGGTGGTGAGTACTTTTCACAAATATATCAATGCCTTTGTGTGCATTTTGACTGTATATGTTTTGGATGAACACATATGCATGATATATGTGGGAAAATACCACATACCCATTACCGGGGTCCAGCCCATGTTTGGACAGTCCTGGCAATGGGTATATGGAATGACAAGGATTCACCTAGTGTGGAGGAAGGGATCTTGCAGTGGTAGTGGTTACTTTTCACAAATATATTGATGCCTTTGTGTGCATTTTGACTGTATATGTTTTGGATGAACACATATGCATGATACATATGGAAAAATACCACATACCAATTACTTACCAGGGTCCAGCCCATATTTGAGCAGTCCTGGCAAGGGGTATATGGTATGACAAGGATTCACCTGTAGATCACCAAAAAACAGGGTCATAATCCTTAGAGTGAAGATTCAGCTGTTAAGAGGGGGGACATGGAGAAAAGAATCCAAGTCGGAATCTGCTGTAAGGAGAAGAAAGGGATGAGTATGCACCCCCATCATTTGTCACTACCACCTCAAAGCATGTGGTTGGACTGCTCGTTCCACTTGTGGAACAGGCAACTCGTAATACCGACGGCAGGACCGCTCCCCTGTGCCACTGCATGGTGGCTGTTTTTCTCTGAGTGCAACCCCTGGCTCTTGGTGGTCTGATAGGGATCTTGGCAGGCCAGTGGCGGTCTTCACGAAGCCAATCCACCCAACTTGTAACACGGCAGTCAGACTGCCAATGCGGCGGTCAATGGGACCACCAAACTAGTAATAAGGCCTTACATATCGAAGTCAGAATATTAAGGCAACTAAATATTAATGACAAAATACTGAAAAAAATCTCTACAAGTAAGTATGACTAGATTTCCTATACCTAACTATACCTAACTCCAAATATATGTACCTATGCATTGCCAACAGTGAGAAGCCTGCGTGGGACAGCTCGTGACCGACTCCTGGACGTCCTCGACCCCCGGTGTCCACGTGGCTGCAGAAAGAAGCTACCCGACAACGCCTGTTTGCACCCGACATCGCCTGGTCCCAATCTGGTTCCACGGTAGTCACTGGCTAGTGACTTTGAACATTGTCCCCTCTGCTTTCAAGTCTTCACATCTTCATATCCACCCTTGGATCCACCGGAACTCTTCACATCGAGCCGCCTGCAGCATCTTCAGCTCCAAGCACCGTCGACCAGCGTGACGAAACCCGACACTAATTCGACCCTGTGCACCCGCTTCCTGTGGGTGAGGTAACTCAGCTCCGCCAGTGTTCCTTCACTGGTACACATCTCAAGGGCCTGTGTCTTAAGTTTCAGCGTTCTAGGTCACTCGGAAGGTTCCTAACTCTTTAACTTTGTACTTTTTACGCACCATAGACTTTGCATTGGAAAGTGCGTGCACTTTGAACACTGCACCCGAGTCCCGCGGGCCTTTCCCGACTTAGTCACTGCTAGTCTCGAATAGCTCCAGCGATTCCCAAGGCCCTAGGCCTGTTCCCTTTCCTATTGGTATCTCTTATACCACTTTCTTAGTATATGGTTTAGGTGGCCCCTAGGGCTCATCCATATTGTGCAACTTTTGTGCATTTTAAACTGTCTTGTGATTTAACGCTTGTGCTTCTGTGCTCATAAAGAGTCCAGGGGATTTTATAGTTAATGAATCAATATATATTTTCAATATATATCTGTGTGGTGTCCCTTTCATTTGGTATTCAAAGGGGTTGTGTATGGCATTACAGCTGGCTTCACATGCCTTTCAGAGTTTAGCCTAAGACTGCTTTGTCCACGTTACCACTAGGATAACTGGTCTACAAGGTTGAATTACAACCAATCATCATAAGGGTTGCTTGGCTTGGTACAAAGTGATCACTAAGAATTAGTGAGCATTATATACCAGGCCAACTTCTCACATTGGTGGCAGCGGTGGGATCTGAGCTTGCTGTTGTTTTACCATTACAATCTTTGAGATTATCATTTGAAAGATCATACAGGTACCTGCTAGGTACATCTAAAACAAGACTAGTATACTTAAGTTCTACTGAACTTAGTTGTTATAGAGCAAAGGGAGTAGCACACCCTAGCTACAACTACTAGATAGGTTTAGTAGGTAAACACCAGTGTAGGTAGATTGCAACACATCCACCCACACTAGAGCAATGTCTGGAGCAGAGGGTTCCACTGGGAACATCCCTGTTGAGAGTGACCCTCCAAGGGCACCATCCAAATTTGCTATTTTTTCCTTTAAGGAATTAAGACAGCTTTGTGTCTTAAGGGGTCTGAGGACAGGGCCTTCCCCTACCACAGACCACCTAAGAGAGATCTTGGATCAGTCTGAGACTCTAAAGACCTCTAAGGCAGACCCCACAGGGGATGCTGAAGGAGGCCATCCTTCAGAGGATGACACTGTAGATACCCCTGGCCCTATCATCCTGGTAGATGAGGAAGCCCCCATCACTGGAGCTCCTCAAGTAGATGAGGAGGAAGAGGAAGAGGAAGAGGAAGAAGAGACAGAGGGGGGAAGCAGTGAGTCAGATGATGACAGAAATAGTCAGGTGCTGGTCAGTAGACTGAACCAGGCTAACTTAAGCCTACTTGGGAATGAATCTGGTAACAACCCATTCAGACCCCCAGGTGGACTTAACCAGAAGCCTAGGAGGAGAAGGACTCACTCAGATGATTCTGACAACTCCCATGCTTCTAGAGGCTCTCATGGTCACTCCAGAAGGAAGCTGACTAGCCCTCAGAGAAGGGAACATGAGGCCAAAATGAGAGAGGCTGAGCTTAGGATCCAGAAGCGAGAACTAGACATTGCCCTGGTCCAAGAGAGACTTTCTAGAGCAAGACAGCCTAGAGAGAGTGGGGTAATAGAACCCACTGGTGGCAGCAATATCCACAAGGATAAAGACAGGTCTTTTGATAACAGAAACCTGAGTAAGATTGTGCCCCCCTACAAAGCTGGGGATGATATCCATAAATGGATCACTGCAATGGAGAGAGCCTGCAGAGTACAGCAGATCCCTCAGGAGCAGTGGGCAGCAATCTTGTGGCTCTCCTTTGAAGGTAGAGGCCGAGACAGACTCCTCACAGTTAGTGATGGGGATTCTAGAAACTACCTGGTCCTGAAGAGTGCTCTGATTGATGGGTTCGGCTTAACCACTGAACAGTACAGGTTAATGTTCAGAGATACCCAGAAGACACAGACTCAGGACTGGTCTGAATTTGTTGAGTGTGCCACTAAGGCTCTGGAGGGATGGTTGCTGGGAAGCAAGGTTACAGACTATGAAGGATTGTATAATTTGCTGATGAGAGAACAAATTTTAAATAATTGTCAGAACCAGCAGTTGCATCAACATTTGGTTGACTCAGATTTGACCTCTCCCCACGAATTGGGAAAGAGGGCAGATAAATGGGTAAGAACCAGAGTTAAGCAAAAGAACCAGAACCAGGGTGGTGACCAGAAGAAAACAGACCAGAAGGGTGGGGAGCAGAAAGCTAAAGACCAGAAGTCTTCAACAGGGCCCCAAAATGATACAGAGGGTGGGTCCCAAACTTCCAAGAAGAAGAAGAAAGAAGGTCAGAAGAAACCCTGGTGTAAAACTTGTAAAAACACCTCTCACTGGACAAGTGAGTGTAAAAAGGGTGGAGCCCCCAGCACGGCAGCCCCTAAGGCAACTGCACCCACTAGTACAGCTAGCAGTGCTGGTCCACAAACCAAGGGGGTAGTGGGTATCACCTTGGGAACTGAAGGAGATTCTGACCTAGTCAGAACCCTTACTCAGGCTGTTCTGATTTGTGAAGGGGACATAGATTTGACCCCTGACATAAGTCCCAGTAACCTGGGCAAATACAGACAGACGCCTTTGATTAATAACAAAGTGGCTCAAGCTTACAGGGACACATGTGCCAGTGTCACTATGGTGACACCTAAGTTTGTGGACCCTGGACAATACATGCCAGGTGATAATTACCTGGTGACCAATGCCAGCAATGTCTCTACTACACATAGTGTGGCACTTGTTACCTTTTCCTGGGGTGTGGTAACTGGCCTAAAAAGAGTTGTGGTTAGTGCTGATCTCCCAGTGGAATGTTTGTTGGGCAATGACCTGGAGAACTCTCTATGGTCAGAAGTTGAGTACAGGACTCATGCAGAGATGTTAGGGATATCATCACATGTCCTTGCTGTGACCAGGTCACAGGCCAAAAAGTGCCTCTCTGAACCTCAGGTCTTGGATCCTGGAACAATGGACCAAGCACCTTCCAAGAAGAACAGGAGGGTTAAGGCTGTGCCTTCCCAACTGCCTGCAAGTGAGGATCAAGCTTCACAGGAAGCTGGTCTTGAGACCCCTGAAGGAACTGTCTCTGAAGTACTTGAACCTGATCAGGTTGAGTTTCTGGGGACAGGGGGACCTTCTAGGGCAGACTTGGGGCAGGCTCAGTTAACCTGTCCTTCTCTTGAACCCCTCAGACAGCAGGCTGCTGCTGAGGCTGCTGGGAATGCTCAAGGTGCCCATAAAGTTTATTGGGATGAAGGACTCCTTTACACAGAGGGTAGAGACTCCAAGCCTGGTGCAACCAGGAGGTTGGTTATACCTCTGCAATTTAGGGGTTTCCTTCTCACCTTAGCCCATGATATTCCTCTAGCAGGGCACTTAGGCCAGAATAAGACCTGGGACAGGCTTGTCCCTCACTTTCACTGGCCTCACATGTCTGAAGACAACAAGGAGTTTTGTCGCTCCTGTGAAACCTGCCAAGCCAGTGGTAAAGCAGGTGGAACAACAAAGGCCCCCCTAATACCACTACCTGTGGTGGGGGTTCCCTTTGAAAGAGTGGGGATTGATATTGTAGGTCCAATGGATCCCCCTACAGCATCTGGGCACAGATTCATACAGGTGGTAGTGGATCATGCCACCAGGTACCCAGAGGCAATTCCACTTAGGACCACAACAGCTCCTGTTGTGGCCAGGGCCTTACTTGGAGTTTTCTCCAGAGTGGGGTTTCCTAAGGAGGTAATATCTGATAGAGACGCCAACTTCATGTCAGGATATTTGACAGCTATGTGGAAGGAATGTGGTGTCAACTACAAGTTCACCACTCCTTATCACCCACAATGCAATGGGCTTGTTGAGAGATTTAACAAGACCCTAAAGGGCATGATTAAAGGATTACCTGAAAAGCTCAGGCGAAGATGGGACATCCTACTGCCCTGCCTTTTGTTTGCTTACAGAGAGGTCCCTCAAAAGGGGGTTGGCTTCAGCCCCTTTGAACTGTTGTTTGGGCACCCTGTAAGAGGACCCCTGTGTCTGGTGAAGGAAGGATGGGAGTTACCTCTCAAAAAGCCTAAACAAGATATAGTGGACTATGTACTTGGTCTCCGCTCCAGGATGGCCGAGTACATGGAAAAGGCATCCAAAAACCTTGAGGCTAGCCAAGAATTACAGAAAGCTTGGCATGAACAAAAGGCTGTCCTTGTTGAGTTTCAGCCTGGACAGAAAGTATGGGTGTTGGAGCCAGTGGCCCCAGCAGCACTCCAAGACAAATGGTCTGGACCCCATACAATTCTGGAGAAGAAGGGAGAGGTTACCTACTTGGTGGACCTAGGAACTCCCAGGAGCCCCCACAGGGTGCTCCATGTTAACAGATTGAAGGCATATGTCAGCAGGGAAGACATGGGCTTGCTCATGGCTACAGATGAGGGACAGGAGGAAGAGAGTGACCCTCTCCCAGACCTGCTCACTCAGAACCCTGAGGATGGCTCAGTTGATGGTGTGGCCTTAGGTGGCAGCCTCACTGAACATCAGCAACATGACTGCAGACAAGTTCTACAGGCATACAGGCATATGTTCTCATTGACACCCAGTCAGACTAACTGGTGTACACATGTGGTGGACACTGGTGACAGTCTTCCTGTAAAGAGCAAGATTTACAGGCAACCTGACCACGTCAGGGACTGTATAAAGACTGAGGTGCAAAAGATGCTGGAATTAGGTGTTATTGAGCCTTCAGAGAGCCCCTGGGCTAGCCCAGTGGTTCTGGTCCCCAAACCTCACACCAAAGATGGCAAGAGAGAGATGAGGTTCTGTGTGGATTACAGAGGACTCAATGCAGTCACCAGGACAGATGCACACCCTATTCCAAGGGCAGATGAGCTCTTTGACAAGTTGGCTTCTGCCAAATATTTGAGCACATTTGACTTGACAGCTGGCTACTGGCAAATCAGGTTAGCTGAGGAGTCTAAAGCCAAGACAGCATTTTCTACCCCTAGTGGGCATTATCAATTTGCGGTAATGCCCTTTGGTTTGAAAAATGCACCTGCCACCTTCCAAAGGTTGGTGAATCAAGTCCTTACTGGGTTGGATGACTTTTGCGCAGCTTATCTGGATGATATTGCTGTCTTTAGCTCCACCTGGGAGGATCACCTGGTCCACCTGAAGGAAGTGCTTGAGGCTCTGCAAAAGGCAGGCCTCACTATCAAGGCAACAAAGTGCCAGATAGGGCAGAGCAAGGTTGTATACCTGGGCCACCTTGTAGGTGGAGGCCAAGTTCAACCACTGGAGAGTAAGATCCAGACCATAAAGGACTGGTCCCCTCCAACTACCCAGACTCAGGTCAGAGCTTTCTTGGGCCTCACTGGGTACTACAGGAAGTTTGTTAAGAACTATGGGGCAGATTTATGTTAACTGGCGCATCCCCAGGGATGCGCCAGTTAACGTGCGCCACAGTGCGCCACAGCTACGCCACCCATGGTGCGCCGCATTTATGATGCGGCGCACCATGGGGCAAAAACGGCACAGATGCGTGACGCATCTGTGCCGGAAATGTGGCGCATTGCTGGAGTTGCGTCGCAAGCGCGACGCAGCTCCAGCAATGCTCTGGGGGGGCCCATTCTTTCAATGCTGCCTCAAGCCTTACGCCTGCTTCAAGCAGGCGCAGGGTTTTGACGCAGCATTGCCCTGAAAGTGACTGAGTGAAATCTCATAGATTTCACTCAGCCACTTTCAGGAGGCGTTCCTGCGCAGGAACGCCCCCCTTGCGCAGGAACGCCTCCTCATGGCGCAGTGCTGTACAACGTGACGCATCTCCTAGATGCGTCACGTTGTAAATAGGGCGCAGGGATGCGCCACGTTTCCGTGCCGTTGCGTCACGCAACGGCGGCGTAAACGTGGCGCAAGCCCTTCATAAATCTGCCCCTATGGGTCCATTGTGACTCCTCTTAATGATCTGACATCTAAGAAGATGCCCAAAAAGGTTCAGTGGACAGAAATCTGTCAAAAGGCATTTGATGACCTGAAGCAGGCCATGTGCTCTGCACCTATCCTGAAGAGTCCTGACTACTCAAGAGAGTTCATTGTCCAAACAGATGCTTCTGAGTTGGGAGTGGGAGCAGTGCTTTCACAGCTTAATGTAGATGGCCAGGACCAGCCCATTGCTTTTATTAGCAGAAGGCTGACCCCCAGAGAGAAACGTTGGTCAGCAATAGAGAGGGAGGCCTTTGCTGTGGTGTGGGCCCTGAAGAAGTTGAGACCATACTTATTTGGCACTCACTTCAAGATTCAGACCGACCATAAGCCCCTCTTATGGCTTAATCAGATGAAGGGTGAAAACCCCAAACTACTCAGGTGGTCCATTTCCCTACAGGGGATGGACTTTACAGTGGAGCACCGCCCAGGGCCTGACCAGGGCAACGCAGATGGTCTCTCCAGCTACTTCCACTTAGAACATGAAGACACAACTGGTCAAGGTTAGTCTAATGTCCCTGCGTTTGGGGGGGGGGGGTTGTGTAGGAGAGTAGGGTCTGCTATCCTATGGTCACCCCAAATGTTTGCTTTTTGCTTCACTGGTTTATGACTTAATGTGGCTGTGGGCCTGCTAATCAGACCCACAGCCTGCTGTTCTCTCTCTAAATTACTGCCAATGCACTTTAGGTGCATTACGAATTGGAACTGGTTCACCTTATTAGCCCCTGTAACAGTGTACCCTAGGTACCCAGGGCATAGGTGTTTCCAAGGCCTAAAAGGGGCTGCAGCATGTATTGTGCCACCCCTGGCCTGGCCTCCATATTTGACACAACTGGCTGATCACTCAGCTGGGGTAAGTTGGTGCAATCACCTCTTACTTAGGTACAGTATGCCTGTGCCTAACCCTAAACTGGACACATATGTTCCTATCAGCCACTCCTATTGAAGGCCTCATCAATCCTGGAGGCAGAGTGCTGGGAAATATGTGAGATGGTGCTCTAGCATGAGCTGAGCCTGTCTGCAGCTGTCGGGAACCACTCCCTAAGCTGTTCCGGGATATTGCCATACCATATACTCTTAAGTGCATTATAATCCTCGCGGTTAAATGCTATCTTTGGTTTGGCTTTATCAAAACATGTCGAGTAAGGTGTCATACGAATTGGAATACTATCCCCTCTACAGTTCTGTCGACGGGGATAGCATTCCACCCTCCTAGAGGGACACAACATGTGTGTAGCCTTAACCCCGGTTAAAGTTAACCAGAGCCTCAGCATCACAAAATGGATGCTGCCACCACAGACACGAGTCTGGCCTCCTGCTGCTGACCGAAACTCGGCAGATGGTGGCCTGGACAAAGGGTTTCCTGCCTTGGGAGGTGCGAGCACCACCCCAGACAGGGTTTTGTGTATTGGGTAGGACAGGGCTGAATAGAATCAGACATGCCCGGGGCACACAAGGCGTCCCCGTGCATAGGCCAGTCCAAACCGGTCCTGGGACTTTCCAGACGCAGGGCTGGCGAGGAGCTGGACAAAGGAAAGGGGGTGTAACAGCCCCCTTCCTGGTTCCTCCCAGAGGAGGGACCTAGTAGGTGATCCACCCCAGCAGATCATCCTGAATCAACTTGAAACTAAGAAGACGACTGGACTTCGACATTCTGCTGCTCAGAAGACTTAAGAAAATCTCCCTTGTGGCCTAGGAGTGGCCACCCTGTGAACACAGGCACCAACCAGCAACTCGACGTCTGCTTTGCCGCCGCCTCCCGCCTCCCGCCGGAGCCCAGAGCCCGACAAGAACCAGACTCCCAGACCTCTCAGAGCCCGATCCACAGTCCCTGCAAAGAAGGGACCCGTGGAGGCACCGAGTGACGTGGGACCGGACCTCTTGGAAGACACTTGAAAAGCTGACTGCGCAGCTTCTGAGGTATCCTCGACGTTGTGCTTTGGGGACTGAGAACCCCCACCACCGATCTGCGTGGGGCCCTTTTGCATTGTGCTACTCGACGCGCCATCCCGGCCACTAGCCACGTGGTCAGCGGCCATCTTGGCGTTGAAACCGACAAACTACACAGCGGGTCTGGTTGCTCCAGACTCACCCAAGCTCCTGTAGAAAGGAGCACCCGCTCTGACCTTGCTGGTCCGAGTGTTAAGCCTCTTTCGAATCCTGCGTGGCTTGCATTAGCCAAAGCCTGTTTGCTCCGATCAGGTTGCCGACACCGCCAACAGCGAGAAGCCTGCGTGGGACAGCTCGTGACTGACTCCTTAACATCCTCGACCCCCGGTGTTCTTGTGGCGGCAGAAAGAAGCTACCCGACAACGCCTGTTTGCACCCGACATCGCCTGGTCCCAATCTGGTTCCACGGTAGTCACTGGCTAGTGACTTTGAACATTGTCCCCTCTGCTTTCAGGTCTTCACATCTTCAGATCCACCCTTGGATCCACCAGAACTCTTCACATCGAGCCGCCTGCAGCATCTTCAGCTCCAAGCACCGTCGACCAGCGTGACGAAACCCGACACTACTTCGACCCTGTGCACCCGCTTCCTGTGGGTGAGGTAACTCAGCTCCGCCAGTGTTCCTTCACTGGTACACATCTCAAGGGCCTGTGTCTTAAGTTTCAGCGTTCTAGGTCACTCGGAAGGTTCCTAACTCTTTAACTTTGTACTTTTTACGCACCATAAACTTTGCATTGGAAAGTGCGAGCACTTTGAACACTGCACCCGAGTCCCGCGGGCCTTTCCCGACTTAGTCACTGCTAGTCTCGAATAGCTCCAGCGATTCCCAAGGCCCTAGGCATGTTCCCTTTCCTATTGGTATCTCTTATACCACTTTCTTAGTATATGGTTTAGGTGGCCCCTAGGGCTCATCCATATTGTGCAACTTTTGTGTATTTTAAACTGTCGTGTGATTTAACGCTTGCGCTTCTGTGCTCATAAAGAGTCCAGGGGATTTCATAGTTAATAAATCAATATATATTTTCAATATATATCTGTGTGGTGTCCCTTTCATTTGGTATTCAAGGGGGTTGTGTATGGTATTACAGCTGGCTTCACATGCCTTTCAGAGTTTAGCCTAAGACTGCTTTGTCCACGTTACCACTAGGATAACTGGTCTACAAGGTTGAATTACAACCAATCATCATAAGGGTTGCTTGGCATGGTACACAGTGATCACTAAGAATTAGTGAGCATTATATACCAGGCCAACTTCTCACACCCTGCCACACCTATAGTGGCCAAAATCGATTCAGAAAAGGGAGTGGTGATGAACAGAGTGTCTGAATTAAGCAGACCACTCTTACCCAGTCCAAAGATCAGGGCTTGATCCATCACCGTTATTTAGCTCACTGCACCATCCCAGCTCAGAGCCTGGCTATATGCAAATTAGTCTGTCCCTGGTCCAGTGCATCATGGGAACAGGGCAGACCAAACTACCAAGCCAATTCTTCACCGGAAAGGAGACAAGATTCCGGGGACCGGTTTCTGGCATTTCAGCCGTCGTCGGCCCGGCTTGCTTGAATCCTGATGGTGCAGTGAGCAAGGAACTCATGTCTGAGTATACCCTGCCACACCTATAGTGGCCAAGAACGATTCAGAAAAGGGGGTGGTGATGAACAGAGTGTCTGAATTAAGCAGACCACTCTTACCCAGTCCAAATATCAGGGCTTGATCCATCACCGTTATTTAGCTCACTGCACCATCCCAGCTCAGAACCTGGGTGCGGTGGCACACAGTGTTGAACGCCGCAGAGAGGTCCAGGAGGACGAGGGCCGCTGTTTCCCCGTTGTCGATCAGGGTTCTGATGTCGTCGGTGGCTGCGATAAGGGCGGTCTCTGTGCTGTGGTTGGCCCGAAACCCGGACTGCAAGGGGTCGAGGGATACGTTTGTCTCAAGGAAGGCGGCAAGCTGTTTGTTGACGGTCTTCTCGATGACTTTGGCCGGAAAAGGAAGGAGCGAGATTGGACGGTAGTTCTTGAGGTCGGTGGGGTCCGCCGTTGGTTTCTTCAGGAGGGCGGTCAGCTCGGCGTGCTTCCAGCTCTCTGGGAAGGTGGCGGTGTGGAAGGAGGAGTTGATGATGTCTTGGACATGGGGTGCGATGATGGCGTCGGCTTTGTTGAAGATGTGGTGTGGGCATGGGTCTGTTGGTGATCCGGAATGGATGGAGTTCATCGTGCGGGTGGTGTCTTCGGTGTTGATCGGGGTCCAGTTGCAGAGGGTGGTGGTGGCGGGCGTTGGTTCGGTGGTATGGTGCGTGGTCTGTGCGTCAAAGCTGTTGTGTATGTCGGCGATCTTGTGGTGGAAGAACGAGGCGAGTGAGTTGCAGAGGTCTTGCGAGGGAGTGATGCTGTTGTTTCCGGCGCTGGGGGTGGAGAACTCTTTGACGATGTTGAAGAGTTCCTTGCTGTCGTGGGCGTTGTTGTCCAGATGTTTTTTGAGTGCTGTCTTCTTGGTGGCGCGGATCAGCTGATGGTGTTTGCGGGTGGCGTGCTTGAGGGCGGTCCTGTTGTCTGTGGTCTGGTCGAGCCGCCAGGCTTTCTCGAGGGTGCGGCAGTTCTTCTTGGATTCCTTGAGTTTGTCGGTGAACCAGGGGGTTTTCTTGCTGCCGGATCTGCTGGGAGGGTTCTTTAGTGCTGCGAGGTCATCGGCCCAGGTGGTCAGCCACTTGGTGAGGTTGCTGGCTGCTTCGTTGGGGTTCGTTGTGCTGGTGGGAGTGTTCTGGCTGAGGGAGGCGGTGAGCTGCTCGGCGGTGATCTTGCTCCAGCTTAGGCGGGGAACCTGTTGCGGGTGGTGGTGGGTCGTAGTCCTTCTGAAGCTGAAGTGGACACAGCTGTGGTCGGTCCAGTGGAGTCCGGTGGCGTGGCTGAAGGAGATGTGCTTGCTGGATGAGAAGACGGGGTCAAGCGCGTGGCCGGCGTAGTGGGTGGGGGTATTCACCAGTTGCTTGAGTCCGAGGTTGGCGAGGTAGTCCAGCAGGGCGGTGGTGGTCCCGGTGGTCTGTAGATGAGGGTGCCTCTGAGTGTGGTCTTGGGGTCAGTGTGTATCTGGAAGTGCAGGTGTTCGGCGGCAGTGAAGCTTTCGTCGGAGTTAGCCGAGATGCGGATGGTGTTCTTGTGTATGATGGCGATGCCTCCTCCCGTCTGGTTGACGCGATCCTTCCGGGTGATCTTGTATTTGTCCGGGATGGCTATGGCGATGTCGGACGCTGAGGAGGCGTTTATCCAGGTTTCGGTGAGGAAGGCGACATCCCGTGCTGTCGCGTCGAGCAGGTCCCAGAGTTCCACGGCGTGCCTGTGGACGGAGCGGGTGTTGAGCAGGATGAACTTCAGGTGGTTTCTGCTGGCGCTGGACTTGGCGGGGGTGGTGCAGGTCCGGTAGCAGGTGAATCGGCAGGCTTGGCAGGCAAGGGGTCCGTGGGTGCGTCTCGGGGTGGCTCGGTAGCAGGCAGGGTTCCGGCCGACATTGAGTGCGTCGAGAGTGGCGGCGTCGTAGGTCTGTTGTGTAGTCTTGCATCGGCGGTGGGGATCAGGGGTACTGGCGCTGGGCGCGGTCCAGGCGCGGACGGGCGCAGATGGGCTTGCCTTTGGCGTGCCTTCGGCGCACAATCGGCGCTCCCGCTGCGCGTATGCATGGGCGTCATAAGAAGGAGCCGGGAGGGAGGAGCAGCTGGGTGGCGGGAGCGGGGCGGCAAATGGGCAGGAGGGGGGCGGGGCCGCAGGGAGGCAGCGGCGGGAAAGGAGGGCGTGGGGCGGCTCAGCGTCGGCTGGGTCGCCCTGTGGAACGAAAACCGGAAAAAACGAGGGCAGTTGAGAAGGCAAGCGAGGGCACAGCAAAAGGAAACGGGGCAGCAAGAAGGCAAAATCGAGTGCACAGAAGGCAGCAGAAAAGGCAATAACAAGGGCACAGCAGAAGGAGACGAGGCGGCAGGAAGGCAAAAATGAGGGCACAGCTGAAGGAGATGAGGCAGCAGGAAGGCAAAGACGATGGCACAGCAGGCAAACAGGCAGGTGAGGCAGTAGCAGGGGTTTGTGGGGGCGACCTCGCCTGGTTACAGGCTCAGCGGTCGCTCCCTGCACCTCTGTGCTGTCCCCTTAAGAAGGAGCCGGCAGGGAGAAGCAGCTGGGTGGCGGGAGCGGGGCGGCAACTGGGCAAGAGGGGGCAAGGCCGCAGGGTGGCAGCGGCGGGAAAGGAGGGCAGGGGGCGGCTCAGCGGCGGCTGGGTCGCCCTGTGGAACGAAAAGCGGAAAAAACGAAGGCAGCTGAGAAGGCAAGCGAGGGCACAGCAAAAGGAAACGGGGCAGCAAGAAGGCAAAATCGAGTGCACAGAAGGCAGCAGAGAAGGCAATAACGAGGGCACAGTAGAAGGAGACGAGGCGGCAGGAAGGCAAAGACGAGGGCACAGCAGAAGGAGATGAGGCAGCAGGAAGGCAAAGACGATGGCACAGCAGGCAAACAGGCAGGTGAGGCAGTAGCAGGGGTGTGTGGGGGCGACCTCGCCTGGTTACAGGCTCTGCGGTCGCTTCTCCATAACAGTAACATGTATTAATCGTGTGGTTTTGAAAATAACCAACATAGAATAGAGTGCACACACAAATACATGTGGGATACTAATTTTCTTATGTTGTTAACCATAATTTACTAATTAAGTGAAGTTGTCATACTAATCTTGTGCGTAAATGTCATATTCTAACCAAAATCTGTATGTATATACTTTCTGTATGTCTAATTGTGGCATAAATGATGGAGAGTGGTGAGCAAACCATGCTTATTTGTTGCTATATCTGCTAGGTAATAACTAACTGGGTTACCTTAGAATGAGGGGAGGTAAACAGAAGGGCTGTGTTTTGAAAATTAAAGTTTAAATGTGTTTGTTTCTATAATAGTTCCCATTGTGGCCTATGCGGCCTAATCCAAAATGGAAGTTTTCCGCAACTCCGAGTTTAAGATGATGTACGCATGAGCGACTGAACTCAAGAGAAGTGCAAGTAGCCTATGCCTGTACACCGTGGTTAAAGGACAGTGTGACCTGGATGTTCAAACTGGTGCCAACAAATTTGAATGTCTGCATCGTAAGCCTGGGAAAGTTGGAAGATATTGCAAATTAACGGACACAAGCGGAAAGGACTGCTAAAGGACAATTGAGACTTTATTTTTTTTAATTATAACGATGACTTTGCGGAAATACGAACAATACGGTGATGAGGTTATGCTCATCCACCCCTTGGACTAATCAATCAGAATAAAGAAAGACCCCAAAAGTTACAACTTTTAGATAGATAAGTTAATGAAAAAGGGTATAAAAGAGGATGTTTGGAAGTAAGAAAAAAGCTTGCTTTTCGATTTTATTTTGCACCACGACATGCTGTCAGATTATTGAATTTTTATGGTGCGAGGACTTTGACATTTTTCTGGTCTTTAACTTTTCAAATGGGTGCGGAGTCCTGATGGGAGGTGAACACCAAGAAAGAACAGTAAGGTGGTTTTGGGGAACCGTTCTGTCCTTATGCTGAAGTCCGTGTCCTGAAATCTTGGTAATATAATTTTGCTTACTTTCCTGAACTGTTATGCTAATAAATATAGATGTTTGAATTTAACTTTTCTTTCTCTTTAGGTTATTAATGTTTTAAAAGATTATTGAACTAGAGTGAATAAAAGTAAGTTCATGCTAGGAGATTTAAACTCTAAAATAAAAAATTAAATAGAGAATTATGCTGGTCTTGTTGTCCATTAGTTAACTTTTACTAGCAGATCTATTGACTATAATGGTGGGGTGTTTTTATGCTTCTGGAAATTAAAACCATGGTAATATCAATATACTGTAGATGTATATAGTGTATACATTTTAGTATGAAATAAGACACTCCGCTGAAAATCCAGCAGCTCTCCTCTAGTCTTCTCCAATCCTTGGAGCAGGGTGAATGTGTGTATAAATGACTCGCAGTGTTATGGGCCCCACTGATGAGTAATGTGAGAATAGCTCCTTTGGAGTATGGTGATGGTTTTGCAGGTAATTTCTGGAGCCGCGCTGGATCATCTGCAAATGGGGGTGAATGTTTGATTTGTTCATCATTCCGTCCATCATCTGTTTTTTTGCATACGTCACCTCCAGAATATAAAAGAACTTTTAAGTTTATGGTATTGTATGTTTTTAAGCGAATTATAGCACACCCTTGCTGGGAGCGTCCTAGCCTGTTTCTTACTATTTCCTTGACATTTATCCCTGTCGTTTGGCTACAACTCTTGGGTTGCGACTTTCGGGCTTCTGAACAGGTTGAAAATATACAGGGCTCCATCTTAATCCGCAATGCAGAGTCAGGAAATACTCTGAGATGGTGCTCTGAGCAACTGAGTTAGCTGCACAAATATTGCTTCTGGTCATCACAGATTTCAGGGTACCTTCCGTTGTGGGTGCATTTTTGTTATTTATCCTAAGGTTTCCCACATGCATTTGTCAAAATACAGTGTGTTTTACAAACATAACATTCTAATAGCTGTCCATTTTAAGTGAATTATTGAACTTCTATTTAGAAGGGTTCCATTAAGAGAAAATAGCCTATTTTCCTGCAACAGCATACTTGACCTCTGGTAACTTGCAATACCACATATTCTAGAAATGAGCAATAATGTGCATGAGTTCTTACTTGCGACCTTCACGTGACATGATTTAGGCATGCAACTTTGATCCTGCTTTTGTTGCATATCATAAAACTCTTCCCGCCATACTTCTGAGGCTTCACTAAATGCCCATTAAATCATAATGGTGGCTTCTCGCAGCACAGCAAATGATGTGGGGGGGGGGGGGGGGGGGGGAGATAAAAAAGGAAGGCGTTCCGCGTTGAGAGCGCCCACGCACCTGCCCTCCTCCCACCATGTCTTAGGAACGTGGAGTTTCTAAAGCCATTAGACTTGATTGAGCATTCAGAGCCCAACTGGACACGAGCTGCCATCTCAAAACAGCATGCAGAAAGCGATGCAAGAGTTGTTTCCTGTGGAAACTAGAGCTATTAGCTGCTAAAGAAACCTGATTAGAGGAGAAAACATACTCATAATGCCTTTGAGATTCAGGAAAATTGACTCTTATGAGGCTATTAGGGGGAAAACATACTTGAAATGCTACTACGATTCAAGAAAATTGACTCTTATCAAGCAATCTCGCAAGCTAAAAACTAGGTGCAAAAGGAAAGCGATGAATGGAGACTGTAAAATGCCAACTTCTTCTCTTATATTGTAATGCATTTACTTTTTTACATTTTTATCGGTTTGCAAAATAATATCTGTCAATATCAATGAGAAATTTGACTTCCAAATGATATTGAATACGACAAATAATGAATGAAATGAAGTGAGTTAGTTTAATTATTGGACGTACATGTATTAACCTACACAACTGGGGAGAAACAGCATGGGAGAAATTCATAAAAGTCTGTCTAAGATCTCAAACTATCATGCTACGGAAGAAAACCTTTAGTGCAGATTGATACAAATACATGCTTTAAAATGAGTAATTTGCATAATGAACATCGCTTAAGAGATATCACATAAAACAAGTAGACCTTGTTCCTATTGTGCATTGTAATGAGAAGATATTATTTTAAAAGAGAGAGGAACATAATAGACAGCCCTTTTCGAGTTAATAATGAGCTAGCTCCTTTGTAATTTACTAGTACTAATGGCGAAGACGAACAGCCAATGTGAGCAAACCACCTGATTTACTTACCTTTAACGGGTGGTCCTGTTTTAGAAATAGACGTAAGGTCGGTTTACTTATTTCATGAACACCTAAAAAGACCCTTCCTGAACTGCATTGCTTTTCTGCTTAAAAATTATGCACTCTGCGTTTTTGCTCCCTCTTACAAATATTGATGTTTTTTCCTAGTGCTGATGGTAAAACGTGCATAAAGACAAAAGCTTTTCCTACCAAAGACTGCATCCAATTAGATGCTGCATAGAAGATGAGGTGGAGGACAGACGCTTACCATACCTCTGCAAACCACAGCCTCATCGTAAGTCATTCCATATTCCAAACCGCAAAAATCCTGGAGCCTACTTAGAGACCTCCTGGGATCTCTAAAGGAATATTTTCCTTTCCAAAACAATTTTGCTTGCCTACTAAAGGCTAAAAAAAGGGGTAAGCAGAAAGATTCCATAGGCATGTCAATTAACTGAATTGTCACTTGGGGCATATTACCAAGCAATAGCGATAATTATCGCAATTGCTTGGTTAGAGACAAACATTTACCGCTGAGCTGCGGCGATTTTTACCGCAAATAAACCTTGGTATTACCAAAATATATCGCAAATGCGATAAAAATCGCCGCAATGCATGAATATCGCTGAAAAGTCAGCGATATTCATGCATTACCGAGCTAATGCTCTTAGCCATGTTATTCACCTCCCATTGGATAACATGGCTAAGAACTGCTTAGGGCAGGTGTTAGCTTTTGGAGATATTCGCGCTTCGCGCGAATATCTCCAAAAGTTGGTAATAGGAGATAGCGATGTTAGCGACTGTTTTCAGTTGCTAACATCTTGGCACGCTCACTTTGCATGTCATTAGTGATAAGTATCACTGACATGCAAAGTGGGGCCCAAGATGGTCGCTATCTCCTACTATCTGTCGCTAACTGGTGTTAGCAACAGCTAGGTAATAGGGAGATAATGTTATCTCCGCTTTCTTGGCTTTTAAAGCAAAAAAAACTGAGATAAACCCCCTTGATAATATGCCCCTTGGTTTTCTATTGTTTTGTTACGTAATAGCGCAAACTGCATTTTTACCTATCCACAAACCTGGCTAAACTTTCAGACCAACCCCCAGATATTCTGCAATGTAATTCAGTCACCTTTCAAATTGGAAGCTTGACAGTGACTCTGCAGAGGTCAGTATGTCCTGCTGAAAGGTGATAGTGGGAGAGCGAAAGTTTTCATTTGCATTAATAGCACATTTCTAGGAAAAATTAGATTTATATTCCTAAATAAAGTGTGGACATTAATCATATAATTTGTAGTAGGTGGCTATATTTAATAATTTTGAGCAGCACCAGAATAGTTAACGTTAGCCAGCTTTTGTATTGCCATTTTTAAATGTTGCATTTACATGTTAAAGGTTGATAGGCCTGCTCATTTTCATGTGTTCTTTTTCACGTTTTTTTTTTATTGCAGATGCTATGGTTTCCTAGATTCCTTTTGATAGCTAGTAAATAGGTATTTGTTACATATTATAAATAAGAAGATGCCAGTGTGGGAGAGCGATTTGTGAAAAGAGCTGCCTGTAGCCCACAGTCTGTCCAGTGTAACAATTTAAGGACATAGCCATGCATGGATTATTATTTAGAAAAAAATGGGGAGTATGCTTACTTCCAGAGTCTGGTGAGAACTGATTTGTTTTTGGGAGCGGGACCAAGTTGAAATGCTGCAAATAATGTTTTCGTCGCAATATATTAGAGTGTTCCTTAGACCAGCTCAGACACTCACTTAGAGAGACTTTTATTTACCCCCTCACATTCTCTCTCATTAATGCTCTTGTGGCGCTAAGGAGCGTCACTTGCTGACTTCGAGTGAGAAGGGCCTTCTCAACTCTGCAGATCGCTACTGTTTGAGTGCAAATGCTTTATGCCTAAGCATTCGTATTCTCTCGTTCAGAGACTTTATTTGGTTTTCTAAAGCAGACACCTTACTTTATTTACTCAAACTAAATGCCCTTTCCCAGAACCACAACGGCCCCAACAACGCTAGGATGGCTGGCTTCACCTTGGGGGTGCCCAGGAGTGGGCACTTCACAGGGAAAAGCCAGGAAGGGTTCCACAGCGGTATGGGTACAAGCGCCTGAGATACCCCTTCGGAGGTCGATTCGGTGCGCTATACAAATACTACTACATTTACATTTACATATCAGCTAATTAAGATTGGGAATTTCTTTTTTGGAACACACTTTTTGAAAATGGATTCTTCGACTATATAAACTGGTAACTAATGATGCTTGAACTAGATTTCATAATGGATTAATATCATTGCTTGAATCGAAATTTTGGAAATAAACCTTTTTGAAGGGGGGACGTGGTGGCGGCATGCTGAGCACCCGCAGGCATCCTGGGGGGTAATTCAGCTGCAGGGCTGCACATGAGGTTCCCTTTTGCATCTCAACGTGCCTGAGGGGTTGCTGATGCTTGGAGGCTCCTGCTGGTTGGATGGAGGCACCTGGGAGACTGGCTGGGTCACAGGCGAAGATGCGGGCTGCTTGTGACATGCTCGGCAGTATAGCTGCAGGGTCTCGCTGGGAGGAAGTATAAAAAAAATCTATAGCGCTGCTGGTCGGCTAGCGCGAAAGCAAATGGCAGAGGCAGCACAAGTCAGGCTACTGGCTAGAGCTCCTCACAGCCCTCAATGCCTACACAGGCAGAGGGCTCTATCCATCCTCTGTCACCCAGGGACATAAGGTGGGGAGATTGGAAGGAAGCAGTGGGTAAGGAGTCCCATCGTATGGAGAAGTGCGCCTCAATTGCCCGTTAGTTTGTGGATGGAAAGGCCTTCAAGATAGACATTGCATACCAGGAATATCGGGGCTGGTAAGGTGGGACACATGCCTGACTTTTCTCCTGCGATAGCCTCCGGTACCATAAAGGACATAAGAAAGGGCGAGCGAGGATTGCTTGTGAAGGACACAGGGGGCACGAGTTCTACTTTACAGAGCGGGAAATCTGGTAAGTCCCCTGGTTAAAGCTCTTGGGGGATGGGCATACAACTGAAAGCTAAAATAACCCCCTCGCTGAAATCCTTTTACTGAGTTCTTCCAGATCTTCAGCGAGGAGAGTGTGTTGAAGGAGATATCTTAACTCCTTGGACGCTCATGACGAGCTCAGCTCGTCATGGTGTACACCTCCATACACTCATGTCATGAACAATGGGAAAACCAAAAGCTGAGCACGGGAGGAAAATAACACTAGCATCGATGTGGTTAAGGAAGAGTTCCAGAATGGAGACCACGGCATTAGCCCCTAATACCATCAACTCTAACAGTATAGAAATACCTACCTCAACAAAGTTCTCTGAGGACAAAATGAGTATGGGCGTACTCGAAATATGGGCCCAGTCCTCATTAGGAATCAATCAAGTAATTTGTAAAGCGCGCTACCTACCTGCTAGGGTCTCAAGGTGCTGGGGGGAGAGGTGCAGTCAGTGGTCGAAGAGCCAGGTCTTGAGCAGGCATCTGAATGCCGGGAGGTCAGTAGTCTGTCGTAGGTGGAGGGGGAGGGCGTTCCAGGTCTTGGCGGCATGGTGGGAGAATGATCTGCCCACGAAGGTGGTTCTGTGGATGCGCGGGACGGCGGCCAGGGAAAGGTCGGCGGAGCGGAGTTTCCTGTTGGGTGCGTAGAGGGAGAGTCTGCAGTTGAGGTAGGCTGGGCCGGTCTTGTGAAGTGCTTTGTGTGCGTGGATCATGAGTTTGAAGGTGATTCTTTTGTCGACTGGGAGCCAATGCAGGTCTCTCAGGTGGGGGGTGATGTGGTCTCTGTGAGGGACGTCTAGGACCAGGCGTGCAGAGGCGTTCTTGATTCTTTGGAGTCTGCTGATGAGTTTGGCCGGGACTCCGGCGTAGAGTGCGTTTCCGTAGTCGAGTCGGCTGCTGATCAGGGCGTGGGTGACTGTTTTCCAAGTGTTCGTTGGGATCCATCTGTAGATTTTGCGGAGCATAGGGAGGGTGCGGAAGCATGTGGAGGAGACTGCGTTGACTTGGTTGGTCATGCTGAGCGTGGAATCGAGAATGATCCCTAGGAATCCTCCCACGCCGATGGGTTGGGCCCAAGGATGAGGATCTCCATCTTGTCCGAGTTCAGCTTGAGCCGGCTTGCATCCATCCAGTCGGCGACGGCCTTCATCCCCTGGTGCAGGATGGATTTGGCGATGAGGGGGTCCTTGGTGAGGGAGAGGATCAGCTGGGTGTCGTCGGCGTAGGAGATTATGTTGAGGTCGTGTAGTCTGGCGATGCGGGCGAGGGGAGCCATGTAGACTTTGAACACCGTCGGGCTGAGGAAAGATCCGTGAGGGACGCCGCAGATGGTTTTGGTGGTTCCGGATTGGAACGGGGAGAGGAGGACTCTCTGGAATCTGTCGGTGAGGAAGGAGGTGGTCAAGTCCAGGGCCTTGTCTTGGATCCCTGCGTCGTAGAGGCGTGTGCGGAGAGTGTGGTGGCAGACGGTGTCGAGAGCGGCAGAGAGGTCCAGGAGAATGAGGGCTGCTGTCTCGCCGTTGTCGAGGAGGATTCTGATGTTGTTTGTGGTGGTGATGAGGGCGGTTTCGGTGCTGTGGTTGCTGCAAAAGCCAGACTGGGACCGGTCCAATATGTTGTTGTCTTCTTAGGTAGTGGGTGAGCTGGGTGTTGACAGTCTTTTCAATGACTTTTGCTGGGAACGGAAGCAGGGAGATGGGCCGGAAGTTCTTGAGGTCGCTTGGGTCCACCTTGGGCTTCTTCAGGAGGGCATTGATCTCAGCGTGCTTCCAGCTCTCAGGGAAAGTTGCGGTTTCGAAAGAGAAGTTGATGATGTTGCGCAGGTGGGGTGCGATGAGGCTGTTGGCTTTGTTGGCGCTGTGGTGGGGGAGAGGGTCCGAAGGGGCGCCTGAGTGGATGGTGCTCATGGTCTTGATTATGTCTTCGGTGCTCACGTTGGTCCATGTGGTCAGAAGGTCGTGGTCGGTGGGGTTGGGTGTGCTTGACGTGGTGGGGTGCGTTGGAATGATCTGAGTGTTGAAGCTGTTGTGGATGACAGTGATCTTGTGGTGGGAGAAGGCTGCGAGGGTGTCGCACAGAGCTTGTGACGGTGGGATGTCGTTGGTGCAGGAGCTGGGATTGGAGAATGTTCAAGAGCTCTTTGCTGTTGTGGGCGTTGTTGTCGAGGCAGTCTGTGAATGATGCTCTTTTGGTTGTTCTGATGAGGTGGTGATGGTTGCGGATGGCATCTTTGTGGGCTGCGTGGTTGGCGGGTGTTCTGTCGCTGAGCCAGATGTTTTCGAGTTTCCCGCAGGCGCGCTTGGAGGCCAGGAGCTCTGGGGTGAACCAGCTGGCTCTCTGGTTGGTGTCTCTGTCGGTGGGTAGTCGTAAAGGTGCTGCGGTGTTGGCGCATTTTTCCATCCAGAGTCTGAGGGTGCGGGCCCCCTCCTCTGGGTCGGTGGGGCTGGCCGGATGGTCGATTGCAAGGTGAGCTTCCAGCAGTGCCGTGGTTACTTTGCCCCAGGGAAGGTGGTGGATCTGTGGGGTGGGGTGGTGGGTGACGGGTTTCTGGAAGGTGAAGTGGATGCAGTGGTGGTCGGTCTAGGTGAGCTCGGAGTTGTGGCCGAAGATGACGTGGGGGCTGGAGGAGAAGATGGCATTGAGCGTGTGGCTGGCGATGTGGGTAGGTTTGATGCCTTGGCAACAGGGGTAGCCCCGCAAATGTTTGAGGATCCGGCTGCAAGGTGTCATTTGAATGAAAAATGTGGAGAAATGCCTCAGGAAAAAGCAGAGGAATCATTGGCAGGCATTCTACTGGGCTAAAAGAAGAGATCAAACATCCATTCAAAGATTTGGAGGCCAATCAGGTGGGCATCCAAGTTGCATGTTCCCAGTTAGTACCGAAACTGGATGAAGTTACCGCCCATACCAAAGTATTGGAAGAGGAAGTGGGTTCAATAAGGCAAGATGTGGTAACAAATGCTACCAGGATCCTCATGTTAGTCTAACAAAATCAGAATTTGAGGGAGGACCTTGACAGCGTTGAAAATCAGTCGGGAAAGAACAACTTAAGATTCTTAAATATCCCTGAGGCATAGGAAGGCGCAGTTATACAGCCCTTTATTATTGGTCTGAAGCGACATACAGTCCTAAAGGAAAGGTTAGAAATAAACCTAGAGCAAGAGATCCAGAGAGTGCACAGGGACCCTTTTAGGAGGAACCCCCAACAGACTAAACCGAGGAAGATCGAAAGCGAGGAAGATCCTGTTTAATTTAATTTCATATGCGGTCAAGGAGGCAATTCATAGTGTGGCTTTAAGGGATGGTACCTACATTGTTAAAGGTTTCTCTGTTATAATCAGATCTGATATATGTTAGGCAACAGATCAGAGGCAATAGGAGCTTTGTAAGAGGATGGAGGACATTCAGAATCTGGGAGAAAAAGTACAACTAAATTTACCTGCAATTATGTGGTGCAACCAAACGTACAGCTATCGTGCAGTGGAGGATGTGGATGCATTGATAGACTCCATCCCAAAGAAAGAAGATGATATACTGTGTTAGGATCAACAGGCATGGTATATTGTGGCAAAACATTGCTATAAAGGGGATGACTTCATAACCCCCCAGAGGGTAGCTAATAAGACATTTTTATGCCTACAAGGAAAGCGAGGATTCCCCAGGGTGGGGTGAGGCGAAGGTGGTGGGGTGAGGGGAAGGTAGGGGGGGTGGGTGTAGTGGCAGGGCACGGGGTGGGGAGCATTTGGTATAAATATAAGAAAATGTCCTCAACATCACCAAGTCGGATATGCTTATTACATAAGAATTAAGGGTAGGTGGAGGGAAATAACTTGGACAGATAATGATGGCAGTAGTCGGTAAAAATATAGTTTTTCCAACTTGGAATGTGAATGGTCTAAGGTCCCGAGCTAGGCAGAGGGTCATGCTGAAATATCTGGAAAAAAGTCACGCACATATTATAATTTTATATGAGACGCATCCGGTCGAAAGCAAGAGTAGGGACCTATTCCACAGTTATAGATGGATTGAGAGTTTTGCAGCATCAGAACAAGGGCAATGCTGTGAGGGGTTTGCGATCCTGACAAAGAGGGGCTCTTGGATGGAGGTTAAATTTTCTAAAACTGATAGTTTGGGAAGGTGAGTTTGAGCCGGAATAAAATGCACTGGCTTTGAGTTCACGTGTCTATGATTCTATGTTCCAAATGAGGATGACCTGAAGCATTTTGTCGTTCTGGAACTGAACTTAGCAGAGGCCTCGGTTCCTCTGGTCTTGAGTGGAGATTTCAACACTCTGTTAGATCCTACTTTAGATCAGTCGACTCAGAGAAATCGTGCCCAGGCTCCTAGGACAAGCGGGCCCTTAGAATTATGCTACAAGACCTAGGATTTGTGGAAGTATGGAGGTATTTAAAAGGTCAGGTGAGAAGGTGCACCTTCCATAGTAAAATCATATGGCCATTATTCCAGGTTGGACTATTTTCTCGTGGAAAGGGGCTTAGCAGCAAATATAAAAGAGGTTAACAACCTCCTGGCACATATCTCAAACCATTCAGCTGTCACTATGTTACTACAATCTCCTGGCTATAGACCTAATTTAATGTGGACCCTAAAGCCCACTATAGTTTTGGATAACAAGGTGGTACTCACTTTAAAACAGTTCAAGGCAGAATATCTTTTAGACAACATAGGGACAGCCTCCCCAGGAGTAGTATAGGATGCTTTTAAAGCATACATCCAGTCGGGTATTGAAAAGTCAGGGAAGTTTGAAGAATAGGGAGGAGAGGGTGGAATTGGCCAAGATTGTGCAAGCTGTAGCCATTTTGGAGGCTACTTTACGGACACAGAGTGGAAGGAGGATAAGGAAACGGAATTAAACCAGCTTGAAGAGGCACAGCTAAAACTAATAAATCAAACTGGACTTGAAGTGAAGGGAGAGGTGGCAGGCTGGAAGTGTGAGGCAGATTAAGTATGGGGAGTGAGCTGGGGCGCTATTGGACTGGAAGACAAAGGTGGATAGATCCAGGTACACAATAAAGGAATTGGTAGTAGGCCAATATAAGGGAGAGGTCTTCCCTGAGCTTCATAGACTTAGAGAGTGGAAGGATGATATTTGCCTCCCTGAGCTTACAGGAGAAGGAACAGAGTGTATGGAAGCTCCAATCACCCTGGAGGAAATGTGATGGATTGTGATGTGTATTAAGAATGGAAAGGCCGCTGGTCTAGATAATATCCCCTTGGAATTTTAGAAATTGTAGGAGGAAATTGTTCCTGTCTGGGGAAACTTTGATTAATTTGATGTGTCAGTGAAAGACACAGATTCCCGGGTCGTGGAAGTAAGCCACAATAGTTTTGATCTTAAAACCTGCAAAGGATCCCAGGAAGGCAGACTCATATCATCCAATATCTCCGCTAAATGCAGATTACAACATATTTATGAGCATTTTGGCAGGGGGATTGGCCAAACTGGCCCCTCAGCTTATCCACTCAGACCAGAACAGCTTTCTTCCAGGGAGACATAACCAAAAACGTACCCAGCAGCTGATTGGGTGTACAGATCTCGCCACAGTTCAGTCGATCACCTTAGCTGTTGCTACATTAGATGCAGCCAAGGATTTTGACCATGTCTGTTGGGTTTGTTTGTGGGAGGTGTTAGTGATACTGGGTCAAAGCCCTTTTAAAGGGGCTTATGAGCATTCAACAGCTAGGATCCTACTTTATGGTACGCTCACAAGGAGTTTTGCTGTCACTAGGGGCAGGGCTGTCCCCTCTCTCAACTAGTGATCGACTTTTATATTGAGCCCCTTGCCCAGCTTTTGCAGAGAGATGGAAAGGTTATCCCTTTCAGTTCATCTCATTATAAAAATAACATTGCATTGCATGCAGATGATTTAATAATAATTACCTCGGATCCTGTCCACACTATTCCCAAGGAGGAAATTTTAGTAATGGAATTTGGTGATTTTACAGGTTATTCTGTAAACAATTTGAAGTTGGGGCTGATATGTGGAAATGTAACAGATTAGAAAAGAGCAATACAAGCTGAGGTTAGGTACTTTGGTATTACTATTTTAAATTAGCTAATGTCAATTCAGCAATACAATTTGGGGAGGGTAGCAAAGGAGGTCGATGCTCTGCTTGCCAGATGGAAGAACCTTCCCCTGACAATATTTGGGAGAATACATTTGATCAAAATGGTGATACTTCCCAAGTTGAAATACGTTTTTAATTGCATACTACTGACATTACAGAGAACTGCAATAGACAAGATCCAGGGGAAAATAATTAACTTTATTTGGTAGATAGAGTAGCTCAGCTTGCATGGTTAAAACAGAGGCGTAGGTTTGAAAAGGGCAGTTTACCTTTCCCAGACTTAAATTTGTACTGCGTATCTTTTCAGTTAAAAACACTGTAGGGTGCTCTTAGGTAAGGCTCTCAACTTGGAGAGGTGTGCTGGAAGAGATGTAAGAGAGTGGGACTCTGTAGGTTTTTTGTACAGTTTTGGAGAGCAAGGACATTTTATAAAAAGGTCAGGCGGAAAATCCTAAAGGCAGCATTGGCCCTTTGGCTTGGATTCTGAAGTATTTGATGTATGGGTTATTTCTCATTTTCCTCCCCAATCTGGGATTTGCCAGACACCCCAAAGTGCCTTAAAGATGGGTTGAGTCACCAGCAACGGTGAGCTGGGATAGAAGTCTGGGTGGATTTGTAAACCATGCAGGGTATATTGCCCTGGAAGTACAAGCATCTAAGACTAACAACCCCCTTTTCAGATTCAAGTATCTCCAGCTGTCTTCATGAGCGGTAGCCAACACACTGAAGATTGGGGGAACGTGGGAATTTTAGTCAGAACTACAGGAAGGGTTCCTGAGAATTAAGGAGGTTGCTTTTTGGTATTTGAAGCTGCATGATGCAGAGGACAGGAAACTGAAGTCACCGTACTCTGTATGGGAAGGAGTCATTCAGGGGACTGAGCATCAAACAGTATGACAAAATTCCCTAGAAATAGTGTATTTCATGTCAAAACCAGCCAATCTTAAGAGCAACAACTTGTTTACCATAAAAAGCTGTATTGGACACCTCAGAATATAGCAAAGTTTGAACAAGACTCGACTCCCGGATGCTTTAGGTGCAGTCTTTTAAGAGTCCATGACCAACATATAGTGTTCATGTGTCCAGAGACAAAGGCCTATTGGCAGGAGGTGGAGAATGTGGTTAAGGATATCTTTGAGGCTAATATAACGCTAAGCTTAACACTGGTTTTGAAGGGTGTGGAAGCCTTTCCCAGACATTCTTTGACAAGAACGAGGCGAGCTCTGCTATTTTATCTGAGGCTCTAAGTCAGGAGGGAGATCTGTAAGCACTGGACAAATGTATTACCCTCTAGAGCGATGGACTGGCTCCAGGCTGTAAGATGCATATTTTGAATGGATATCGGCTGTAGACCCAGGCTGGGCTGTCAAAGTAAGATATGTGTCGACTTCCTAAGATGGAGTGGAACGAGGGCCACAACTACAACTTCAAGATTGGTCCTCTATGATTACACCTTGGCAAAGCCAGAAACTAGGTAACTGGTTTGACTGGCACTGCAGGGCCAGCGAAAGTATGCAACAGGCCTAAGGTCAGGACAGTAATAGCAGTAATGGCTTGGTTTCACAGACAATGGTGATATGAGGACAACATTTTTTTTAAATCAAGAAATACATAAATAAATAAATAAACAAACTTTTTTTGAATAGATTGAAATTCCTCTTGTTATTTCCTGTGGAGCCTAATGGTTTCACTGTTTATGGTAATGTATGTAGATGTTAGCTTATAATTACCTATTCACATTGATGAACAAAGGTCCATATGACCAGTGTCCGGATTTGTATGAAGATTATCCCCTTAGATTAAGATTCAAGGACCCCCACTCTATGAAATTCTTCCTCCCATTTGAGTGTGGCCTGGCAAAAAATGCTGTGCTAATATTTTAGTTTATAATATGTCTGTTGACCTGGCATCCTTGGCATTGTTTTCCCTGATGTTTTGCCTTCTGACCTCCTGTTTTTGCTAACTTCGTTTTTTCCTGGCCTTAGGAAACTGGGAATGTTACCACTGCTAACCGGTGCTAAAGTGCATGTGCTCTTTACTTGAAACATGGTAACATTCGTTTTATCCACAATTGGCATATCTGATTTACTTGTAAGTCCATAGTTAAGTGCACTACCTGTGCCCAGGGCCTGTAAATCAAATGCTAATACTGGGCTTGATGCATTGATTGTGTCACCCACATAAGTAGCCCTTTAAATATGTTTTCAGGCCTACCACTGCAAAGCCTGTGTGATCAGTTTTAAACTGCCATTTCGCCCTGGCAAGTTAAAATATTGGCCATGGCAAAATCTTCCTTTTTATTACATATATGTCACCCCTAAGGTAGGCCCTGGACAGCACATGGACAGAGTGCAGTGTATTGAAAAAGTAGGACATGTAATTTTCAGTTTTACATGTCCTGGTATTGAAATACGCAAATTAGATTTTTAACACTCCAAGGCTTATCTCTCCCAAACAATAACATTGAGATTGCCTTATTTGATTTTATAAGTTTACATTTCCCATTGTGAAGAGTTGTGACACCCACATTTGGTATCTCTTGACTCACAATTAAACAAAACACAACTGATGGTAATGTTGTGTTTTAAATTATAGTTCTGAAAATGCCACTTTTATAAAGTTGGCATTTTCTTACTTCAATCATTGGGTGCCTTCTGCCTGTCTCTGGAATACAGATCTGGAGTGGGTTACAGCTGTCTTACTGCATTCTCTCTAGACAGCCATACACAAATGAAGGGTAGGTGTGACTGAATAGCCATCTGCAGGATGAGAGTGAGGAGCTTACACTTTACAGCTGAACGGGCTGAGTCTTGTCCCCAAAAAAAGGATTGCATAAAGTCCTGGAATGAGTCAGGTGGCAGGACAGGAACGGAAGGGTCTTGTGTACTTCAAAGCCTCTCTTTGAAGACTGTCTAATTCAAAGGCACAACTGGACCACTGACGCACCCAAATCAGTACACTTCTGGAACTGAGGACATTCTATTAGGAAAAAGGACTGCTGTGCTGCCAGAAGGGACTTCCACTTTGCTGAATTGCTTTGCTATGTTGGCCTGCTTCCTCTTACCTGAGAGTGAGAAGGACTTGACTTGCATCTCAAAAATTAAGTACTCTCCAAAATCTTGTTGGCTTGCCTCCTGAAGTCTCAGGGATATCAAAGGCTTCACTTTCAACTTCAACTTAGCACCAATACTTTACTTGCTCTAAGTCTTGCTCTTCGAAGGGGTGCAATTCAAGTTCAGGAGCCTTGGAAGTGAGTTCAAAGTGCTATATCTGCCAGATCCTGCACATTGACGCAGTTGCTCAGATCATAACCAACACATCTCCTGCTGCACGATTAGGATTGATGCATATCTGATGTTGCAGGGTCCAGAACCTGTGCATCCATGCTGTTGTGCCAATCAAAACGGACTCATCTCCTGTTGCGAGATCGATGCTTCCCCGATGTTACAGGGACTAGATTGGCACATGGCACTCGGAACCACCGCATCGCATCTGGCACCACTGCTTCCGAACCAAAACATCGGCACAATTGCATGTAGAAGATCAATACATTGTCCGTCTAGAGTGGATTAACCTGGGGCTTTGCAGTCAGAACAGCCACACTCAGAACTGGCACTTAGCTCAACAGAACTGATGCATCACTGCAGATGCAAGGAGAAATCCAGCATAACACCCCAACTGCGTGGCGATCATCAACGCATCTCGTGCTGCGATGCATTTTAACTTTAAAAATGCATGTCCCAACTTCTACTGTTGGATTTTTGTCATTTTCTTTAAATAAAGATATTCGCTATTTTTCTAAACTGGTATGGAGTCTTCTTGTGGTGTTTTCACTGTCTTGTTGTGTATTGTGTGCACCAATACTTTACACATTGTCTCCTAAGTTAATTCTAACTGCTTTGTGCAAGATACAAGAGAGTGAGCACAGGTAAATTTAAAATTTGTTACTAACTTACCTTGAGTAGGATCGGGGTCCATTCTTGAACAGGGTGCATACCTCTGCAAATTAGAGACCCAATATCTAGCAGGTACTAATGGACCAAATCGGAAAAGGGAATTCTCTAATGTCTCATCTCTCTTATCTGTTATTGTTTGAGAGATTGCATATTTTTTTCTTTTTCATCCCTGAAGGACTGATTAGACAAATGCATATTCAAGGATGGACCAAATGTCAATTTCTTCCTGTAAATGTGTCATGTGTGACTATTTGCCTGTGCCCCATCTTTCTATGTTTCTAACAGAAAGGTAATATTCTCTCCAACCAGGAGAAAGGTTCAGATGACTTTCCAATGACCTACTCTATTGAAGTCTGGATTCCTTGAAAATTCACTGGCACCCTTGACTGTGATATACTCTGATGGTAGGTTTAGAGAAAGGTGTGGGGAGCACCTTGATGTAGGTAATAGCAATTCAGGTAATCAAGTATTGATCTTACAACTTGGGAAGAACTTTGTCCTGCAAATAAACACTTTCACCATGTTTATTTTTCCATGTAATGAGAATCTCTATAGACGTTAAGCTTCCGTTTAGGAGACCTAACAATGGCAATCTTGCTAGAAGAGTGCAGGTATAACCAACAGAGTTGTTTAATATTCCTACAAAGAAGAAGATAAAATGCTTCCTTACTATTGGTGAAGTGTAAATGTTGCTGATATCAACTAAGAAAATAGTCCCAAATTGATGCTCAAACGACTAGGGTCTTGAACTCTATGAAGCAGATTCCTGAGTAGAATATCAGTTATATTAGGATCTATGTCTTCCATGGGAAGACCAGGGGCCCGATTCACAGAATGAACTTATGACTAAATCCTAAACTTACCAGTATTTGGTATTCACAGAATGCACCTACTACTTTCGGGATTCACAGATTGAACTTACTACTTTTGGGATTCACAGAATGAACTTACTACTTTCGGTATTCACAGAATAGATTTAAGACTACTAACTTTACGTCTGCACTCCCGGAGGCGGAGCTTGCGGCCCAGAGGTGGAGATTTCAGCCATGGCCAAATCCCCACCTCCAAGCCGCAAGCTCCGCCTCCGGGCCAGAAGCTCCGCCTCCGGGCCACAAGCTCCACCCCCAAGCCAGAAGCTCCATCTCCGGGCCGGAAACTTTGCCTCCAGGCCGGAATTTGCGGCCCGACAGCGGACGTAAAGTTAGTAGTCTTAAAACTATTTTGTGAATACCGAAAGTAGTAAGTTCATTCTGTGAATCCCGAAAGTAGTAAGTTCACTCTGTGAATCCCAAAAGTAGTAAGTGCATTCTGTGAATACCAAATAGTAGTAAGTTTAGGATTTAGTCTAAAGTTCATTCTGTGAATCGGGCCCAATGACTGCTATGGAGCATACCTTTTGTTGTGTGGGAGATTTGCTACTGTAAATGCCATGAGACCATACAGATATAGTTGAGGACCATAAAGAGGCATCCAATTAAACAGATGTGCTACTGTGAGAAATTTGTGAACCTATGCTGAGGTCTGTAGACCCAATCAACATTTTGCAGGAGGATTGAGACTGATTAAAATAAGCAGAAAAAGAAATCAACACCAAGAATCTACTAAAGGAAAACATTTCTGTGAAAGTGACATTTTAAAAACAACTTTGCTCGAGTTACTGTTCTATTATGGGATGAAAAAAAAACTTTATCAAAATTCAGAAGACAGAAAACCCAGAAACATCCTCTCCTTCAAGGAGAAATTTTAGCTAACTCAAAAATAACCTTGCCTATTGCACCTTTTAAATAAGCAAAGGCCTCTGACCAAAGCCAATTGGAACCGATGCATCTCCTGTTGCAAGATCAATGCTTCACCAATGTTGCAGGTACTAATCGGCGCATATCTCTCGGAAAAGGCACATCGGCTCTTTCACCACTGCTTCAGAACCAATGCATCGCCTCCACTGCATGGAGAAGATTGATTAAGTGTGAATGTTAAAACTTTGGCCAGTACCTACTACCTCATTGTATCTGAAAGTCCACACTTAAAACGGTCTTACATTATCTCCAAGTACTCATAGGAACTTCATGAAAACTCTATACATTTTTTTACAATTATTGGTTTCCCATGGACTATCATTAAACTACTTCGTCTTAATGCTTTTAGTGTGGTTATTTTTCTTTTCTTTGTTTGTGAAATGTATCTTGATACACTTTGAACATTTGTTATTAAACTTGGTATGGGCTTTTCAGTTTGTATTTATGTAATAATTAAGATTGTAGCCTCTTCTGAGCAGTGGATAATGTTCACATGTGTGTCACATGCTCCATAATATTATCACTCTAGTCTTCGGTTCAGTTGCAAATATCAAATATACAACCTATCAGTTTGATAATTGCTCCTAAATTGATTGTGCTGGGCTTATGGGTTACTGATTCGGTCTTTTACGTCTTGACTCTGCTAGACTAATGATCTAGAGGAAATGGAACTCGGTCTCTGGCCCACATGCATCATTGTGACATTTTGCACTTCCTAATTTGCGAAAAATAAGGAATCGCAAATTAAGAAGTGCAAAATGCTATGCATCATTATTTTCGGTATTCATTTGTGATTCGGTAAAAATCGCAATTTTTACCGAATCCCAAATGAATACCGAATTCTTAAGTTAATTTTCGCAATTCCCATTGATTCCTTTGGGCCAAAAGGCCCATAGGAGTCAATGGGAATTGCGAGTGGCACTTTGAAAATTTCATGGGTGCAGGGGGGGGTCCAAAGGACCCCCCCATGCACCCCTGAAATGTATTTTTCGCATCATGTTTCACACACACATGTCCTAAGGACATGTGTGTGTGAAACATGAATGTTGAAAAAAAAACATTTTAAGCATTTTAAACACTTTTTCCAAATTTACCGAGTGGTTCAACCACTCGGTAAATTTGCCACCCTAATTGCGAATTTACAGTTTTAAATTTAATGATGCATTGCTTTTAAGAAATCGCACATCTGCGACTTCTTAAAAGCACCCGCAATTTTAGAACTCGCAAACATGTTACGAATTCTAAAATTGCTTCATGCATCCCAAAAAGCACTTTTGCATTCGCAAACGGCCGATTTTAAGGAATCGCACCGTTTGCGACTACAAAAATGCTTGATGCATGTGGGCCCCTGTGCCTAAGAAGCTGAAGTATTCTAGTGGAAGGAAATATGGAGACATATGAACTGGAACTACAGATAGCTAGAAGATCTGCTGTAAAATGTCATCGTATCTGGGGTAATTTGAGAGATTATTTGATGCTTGATTAGATATTTTTGTGATGTATATATTGTTCCGGTGATGTATTTGGTACTGCAGATCTTATTGATTTATATAATGAACGTTCGTTGCCTTGATTTATCCAATATATTGATTCCAGTTCTTGATCTAAAATGTATTCCAATTCACTCACTCTAAATCAAAAAGAAAATTTAAAAAAAGATTGTAGCATCTATTTCCCATGTCATAGCTTTCAGCTTCACTGCAAATAGTGCATGCCCCAGCTTGTCATTCAATTATCTCAGGTTTTTGTAGTTGTAAATATATGCAGAATTAAAATATGTTTATTGTATTCTGTTAACATGACGTGTTTCACTCTAACATTTGCTGTAAGTTACCCCCGATGGAAAATGTCAAAAAAGTTAAAAATAGGAAACTAAAGCAACTAAGCAATTAGTCGGTTAACCTGTATCCTGTGCAGCAACTTGTAGAAACCTTTGGGTGAAGCTAAATACAATTGATGACTTTTTTCTTTGGGCACAGCATGACCTTTGTATGATGAACAATTTCATTTTTCCACGTATATAATGTAGAAAGAAAAGTCAGCGGAGTGACAGAATGCAAAATATGAATATAAAAAAGGCCCATAATATGGGTCAGACCTCACTCCCCACACCTCCTCACCCCTGTTTTTTTTATTTTTAAAGTTAAAAAGGCAAGGTAAATCCTCAGAAGCTAATCAACGTGTGTTTAAAAGAATACTTCATCTCATTTATGGTTTAAACTTTGTTGTGAAAACTTCTGTTTCTTTCCACCTGTGATTGTTTGAATTTGTGCCCTAGTTTCCGCTGTAATGTGCTTAGGCTTGCAGGGCAAGCCACCAGCCCATAACCCTCCTTTTTAAAGTTAAAAAGGCACAGTACACTCTTAGAGTCAAAGCAGAGTGTGTTAAAAAGACTGCTTCACCTGCTTTATGGTTTAAACTGTGTTTGCAAAGTGTATGTAGAACACGTTTTTGTTTAAGTGCGCAATAAGTAGTACATTAAGGCCCACATGCATCATTGTAACATTTTGCGATTTCTTAATTGCGAAAATTAAGGAATCGCAATTAAGAAATCGCAAAATGCTATGCATTAAAAAATCGCAATATTTTTTGCGATTCGGTATTTTTCCTTAATTGCGATATACAATTTGCGAATCGCAATTAAGGAAAACTCTTCCCATTGATTCCTTTGGGCCAAAAGGCTCATAGGAATGAATGGGAAGGCGTTCACATTTTGCGAATTTCGTTTTGCGAATGGCAAAATGTGAATGCAATTTCAAGGGTGCAGGGCGGGGTCGAAAGAACCCCTCCCTGCACCCCTGAAATTTAACTGTGAGTGCAATTTACACACACACATGACCCAAGGATATGTGTGTGTGTAAATTAAAACTTTCAAATATGCAACTGGTGCATGTTTGAAAGTTTTCAGTAAATTAGCATGAAGTTTAACTTCATGCTAATTTACCCCTTCCAGATAGCGAATTCGCAATTTAAAAAATAATCATGCATTGCATATAAGAAATCTCAAATTGTGATTTCTTAAATGCAATCGTAATTTTAGAAATCGCAACATGGTTTCAATTCCTAAAATTGCGAAATGCATGATTCATTCCAAATTAGTCAATTGCATTCGCAAACGGCCGAAAATTGCGATTCGCACCATTTGCGAATGCAATTCTGTTTGATGCATCTAGGCATAAGTGTTTTAGATTTGGGCCTTTCCTGCAAGGTTAAATCCTGGTCCTGCAAAGTGTGGATTGAGCATGTCTATCTCCAATCAGATTATGCTCTTCAGGAACAGCTTCTCCACCCCTAAGCCATTAGCCTGTGCTTAAGGTCACATATATAACGTTCCTATTACTTGTTGCATCTGTGCACTGATTGGTTCCCATATCTGGTATTCATATTGGACTTGGGGCTTAGTGTTATGGTTCTGCTTGCTTGCTAGGACTAGAGATGTGATTGTTGTAAGGACCTGGTCTCCTATTGGTGCCAGGGCAAAGGGCTAGTGTTAGGGCTAGACATCCCACTGGCTGAAGGTGTTACCTTATCATTAGGGCTATTTAATCCCAGGGCTCAGGGCATCTCAACATTGGCGTCGAGGCTAAGGGCAGAGAGTACAAGGGCAGTTGTCTACTTATGCCTGTTTGGGACAGGTGAGGCCTAGGGCCAGAAATGATGCCATTTTTCCATTCACCAGCACCAACCTTAACCCATCCACAAACATATTAGCACACTCACAGCAAATGCACTTGACTCATGCAGTACAAACAAACCCTAACCACATTTCATTGTCTCAAGAACCACTAAAAAAACACAACCCACACATAAACACCCTTCTACCCCACCTGCCTCACAATAACACCTTCACTCTCCCACAAAACACCACTCTGTCCTATACCACTAACAAATCCACACATCAACAACACAACACAAAGCCACATTATACATAACTTGAATCCGTCCAGCCATACGCCGTGTTCACACAAAACACCAGTTCTACCCTTTACCTGCTCCTGACAGACCCCTTTCTGTCAGCTCCAAACCTATACTCAGTCGTACATCACTTCATCCACCATGCTCCTCTTTTTTACCAAAACACAGTAAACAATCCTCGCACTCCACTCCAACACATATACTACTTCCTCCAGCTATCAAATCTAACACAAACACTCATAACATACACTCTTTTCCAAAAAACACTACCACCCCTTTATCATTGAACTTCCACTCACCAACAATAGTTCACAGACAAATCCTTCTCCAAAAACTACTACATCGTCATCTCCTCTCACTACCCCACAAAAACCATACATAACACACACACACACACACCAGCACAACAAAATAACACAAACATACTATTGCATAATACTTTCCATCACAAACTAGAAACATACCTCCAAGCACACCCTCCTGACTACACAAATAATACACATCTTAAACTATCTTTACAGCCAACATTTCTCTCTTTCCCGTACCTAACACAAATACACCAATACACCAATTCTCATTCAAATGCCTCTCATACATTGCCCAATGCAGAGCCTAACAACATGACCCACAAGCTGCACCACCGACCATAACGTATACACTTTCCACCCTAAACAGATGCAAACAAAATAAATGACATGCCATATCCACAACTTTGCATCTCAATGTCTATCCCCCAACAAGGCTTCTCTACAAAATCAACAAAGCTCACCAACTCACTCTCAGACACCATCTCAACCACCTACACGCAGACCCATGAAAATGGTGCCTAAGCCAGCTGGACAAGGAATACAATATAGAAAAGCAATACAATTGCTATCCTCACACAGCTTATATGAACACTAATTACACACCTGCTACAAGTTCATTAAACAACTGCTCACTCTTCTACTAAACAAAGTCACACCATCACCAAAACACAATCTGCGACTTTTATGTTCAGTGATACGGGTACGAAAGGCCCGTTCAGTTTTCCCTACATAACACAAATCGCAAGGACATTTGATGACATACACTACGTGGTGACTATTGCACGTCACAATAAACCTCAAGGGAATGGGTTTTCCTGACCTTGGATGATGGATTAATCTACCAGTGATTACATTATTGCAATTTGAGCAGTTCATGCAAGTCATCATTCCTTTGAACGTCACCGGTGGTTTTTGTACTGCACTCTAACGCTGTCCATTACCTGTGAAGTTGGTTTTCAGAATAATTTTGCCTTTCGAGTTTTCTACTCAATTCAGTAAGGATCGCTTTATTTTTCTCTAACGCAATATTTTTCCTTCACTTGTTTTATTTGGGGCCACTTGTTTTTATTTACCCTTCGTTTCACTGCTCAATCTATATGGTGGTTTGGCATTCTTTTGAACACGCACCTCTCCATTTCTCCCTTATTCCAATCAGTTTGTTGACAATATTCGTCATTATTTATAAAGGTTTCACAACACTCCTAAATGTTTTTTCTACCTAACTTATTAGATGTCATGTTTTTCCGCTGTATGAGATATATATATATTATATGGGTTGTTATTGTCATTCATAGATTCCCCTGAAGAAGGGCATTTTCTACTGCCCGAAATGCATTTAGATTTTTAAATTGCATTCATGATGTTACTATGGAACACCACCATTCGGATTTTGTGAAACTTGCAACAATTTCCATGAACTTTAAATAAAACGAGTATCAATCCAAAGTCTGAAGACTACAGATTATATGTCAATCTCCAAATACGGTTCATTGACTTATGTTTAACTGTATTATGGTAAATAAATGTTGTTAATCATGTGTTAACAATTGTTCCTGATATTGTACACTCATTGGAGTGACTTGTGCAGTGCACTAGGTTTCCCTGAGAACTCTCTGGTAATTTCCTCATCAAGTGGACACATTAGCAAGATCAACCTTCATTAGTATGAAAACTATACAACGTATCTTCTCCCCACCTGAGATTTCCATGCAAGGTCCAAGCCACTATCTATCAGACTCGGGGTTTATGATCTCTTCAGAAAATACCCCAAATCGCCCGAACTGCTGCCTGTGACAGATATTTAGCTGCCACAAACTCAATCTGGGGGAAAAGGGAAGTCAAATGAGAAAGAGTGACTGCCTTAGCCCTCCGGTCCTTCATCTGCCAATCTTCTTAATGGACCTGGAAATTAAGCACAAACAATTACTCTCTCCTTGATCTAAATCTCTATAAAGATATAATTTCCAATTAATCTCTCTTTACCTGTTTATAGCCCCTCTCTAAGGAATATACCTCTTAATCATCTTTTTAATGAATAATTCCACTTAGGATCCATTCCAGTATTACTATAGCTCTAAATAGATTTTTAGATATTCATAGCCGCAGCTCTTTATTTGATGACACCGTTTTTAGCCTGCAGATTGATGTATAATAAGGGGAGGATTGGCTGAAGCAGATCATTGAGTTATATGTCAATAATGAAATTACTTGCATCCTCTAGTTTCGTGAAATGAAGAATGTTCAATAATTCAGTCAGTATATTGCAATGACGAATTACCAAGCGCTGATGAACTAGCGCATTTCCAGAAGGAATATTCCCAAATTTAATATTCTTCCTTGAATTTGAGGGATATACTACTCCTCCCTGAAGTATTCCCTCCACGGCTGAGGCTCTGCTTCCCCTCGATGAGGTCTGCCAAACAACTGTCAAATACCTGGGGAACAGATAATGGGAACACTAGTCTTCTTGATGAATCGTCTTTTCCGAAGAAGAATGACTCAGAGAGATGAAAGTCAATTTACTGAAGAAACTTCTTTGGGACACTGCTCCCCTAAACTCAATTACTTCAATTCTATGAGCATGCGTGATGGTTAACAGTCACCAATAACGCTGAAGTGATTTCTGAGGAGGGGCGTTGACGAGACACTCCTTTTTAGCTGAAAACTGCCGTTGAAGTGCGCCACGCTATATTCACGCAGGCGCAGTTACACCGCTCCTGGGTCTCGCATCAAAACAACTAGACCGAGAACTTGATTTGAATAGTGTCAAGGTCATCTCAGTATTTCTACCACCTGGAAAACTTTACTTCTGCAAATTGACCCTGTCACCAGGCAGGTCGCCGCCTAGCCACCGTGTGGTCCTCCCCGTGCCGTGTGCTGTGTATTGCGCTCTGACAGCTGTTTCCTTCTGGAATTCTCGTTACTTTGTGCCTGTGATTTGCCGTATCTGGTATTGTTTCCCCTCGCTCCCCCTTGCCTTCTGTGCCCTCCCGCTTCCCGCCTCTGACGCTGTTTTCCTTTTTGTATTTTCCTGCCTCTGACGCTGTTTTCCTTTTTGTATTTTTTTGTTTAACCTTGTGCCTGTGATTTTGCTGTCCCCCTTTTGCCTTCTGTTATCCGATTTCCCCCCTGCTATCTCTTATTGTATTTCCCCTTGCTCCCTCTTGCCTTCCGTGCCCTCCCGCTTCCCGCCGCTGCTCCCTGCGGCCCACCCCCCCACCGTTCCCATTCGCCACCCCGCTCCCGCCTCCTAGCTGCTCCTCCCTCCCTCTGCCCCTCATATGGAGGCCGCACGGTGGTAAAGGGAGCGACCTTTGACACTGTCACCAGGCAGGTCGCCCCCCGAGCCACTGCATGGTCCTCCCCGTGCCGTGTGCTGTGTATTGCGCTCTGACCACTGTTTCCTTCTGCATTTCTCGTTACTTTGTGCCTGTGATTCGCCGTATCTGGTATTGTTTCTCCTCGCTCCCCCTTGCCTTCAGTGCTCTCCCGCTTCCCGCCTCTGACGCTGTTTTCCTTTTCATATTTTCCCGCCTCTGACGCTGTTTTCCTTTTTGTAGTTTTTTGTTTAACCTTGTGCCTGTGATTTCGCTGTCCCCCTTTTGCCTTCTGTTATCCGATTTACCCCCCCTGCTATCTGTTATTGTATTTCCCCTCGCTCCCCCTTGCCTTCCGTGCCCTCCCGCCACTGCTCCCTGTGGCCCCGCCCCGCCATTCCCATTTGCCACCCCTCTCCCGCCTCCCAGCTGCTCCTCCCTCCCTCAGCCCCTCATATGGAGGCCGCACGGCGAACGCACAGCAGATGCGCGCAGAGGGGGCGCCGATTATGCGCCGAAGGTGCTCGAAAGGCAAGCCCGTCAGTGCCCGTCCTCGCCTGGACCGCGCCCAGCGCCAGAACGCCTGATCCTCGTCGATGCCAGCGCACCCGACGAACTTACAATGCCACAACCCTCCACGCACACAATGCCGGACGGAACCCCGCCTGCTACTGAGCCACCCCGAGACGCACCCACGCACCCTTCACCTGCCAAGCCTGCAAATTCACCTGCCTCCGGACCTGCACCGCACCAGCCAAGCCGAGCACCAACAGCAACCACCTCAAGTGCATCCTGCTCAACACCCGCTCCGTCCACAGACACGCCGTCGAGCTCTGGAACCTGCTCGACACAACATCACCAGACGTTGCCTTCCTCACTGAAACCTGTATGAACACCTCCTCAGCGCCTGACATCGCCATCCCGGACGGATACAAGATCACCTGGAGGGACCGCGTCAACCAGACGGGTGGAGGCATCGCCATTGTACACAAGAACGCCATCCCCATCATGACCAGCTCCAACGACACTTTCACCGCTGCCGAACACCTCCACTTCCAGATACACACCGACCCCAAGACCACCCTCAGAGGCATCCTCATCTACATACCCCCGGGACCACGCACACAATTCAGCGAAGACATCACAGACTTCGTCAGCCCGCACACCCTCCCCTCCGTTGACAACATCCTCCTAGGGGACCTCAACTTCCACCTGGAGAACAACAAGGACAACAACACCACCACCCTGCTGGACAACCTCGCCACCCTAGGGCTCAAGCAACTGGTGAACACCCCCACCCACTACGCCGGCCACACACTTGACCCAGTCTTCTCCTCCAGCAAGTACATCTCCTTCAGCCATTTCACCAGACTTCATTGGACTGACCACAGCTGCGTCCACTTCAGCTTCAGAAGAACCACGACTCACCACCACCCGTAACAGATTCCTTGCAGAAACTGGAACAAGATCACCGCCGACCAGCTCACCACCTCCCTCAGCCAGAACCCTCCCGTCAGCACAACGGACCCTAACGAAGCAGCCAACAACCTCACACAGTGGATCACCAACTGCGCAGATGACCTCACACCACTGAAGACCCCTCCCAGCGGACACGGCAGCAAGAAAGCCTCTTTGTTCACGGACGAACTTAAGGACTCCAAGAAGAACTGCTGCACCCTCGAGAAAGCCTCGCGCAACGACCAAACCACGGACAACATGACTGCCCTGAAGCAGGCCACACGCAAACACTACTAGCTGATCCGGACCACCAAGAAGACAGCATTCAAAGAACGACTGGACAACAACGCCCACAACAGCAAGGAACTCTTCAGCATTGTCAAAGAGCTCTCCAACCCCAACGCCGGAAACAACGACATCGCTCCCTCGCAAGACCTCTGCGACTCACTCACCTCGTTCTTCCACCGCAAGATCGCTGAAATACACAACAGCTTCGGTGCACCAACCACGCACCCAACCACCGTACCAATGCCCCCCACCACCACCCTCTGCGCCTGGACTCCGGTCAGCACCAAAAACACCACCCGCACGATGAACACCATCCACTCCGGATCACCAACCGACCCCTGCCCCCACCACGTCTTCCACAAGGCCGACTCCATCATCGCACCCCAACTCCGGGACGTCATCAACGCCTCCTTCAACACCGCCACCTTCCCGGAAAGCTAGAAGTACGCCGAGCTCAGCGCCCTCCTGAAAAACCAACAGCAGACCCCACCGACCTCAAGAATTTCCATCTCATCTCGCTCCTCCCTTTTCCAGCCAAAGTCAGCTGGCCGCCTTCCTCGAGACAAATGTATCCCTCCTTCGCTCGCAGTCCGCTTTCCGAGCCAACCACAGCACCGAGACCGCCCTCATCGCAGCCACTGACGACATCATATCCCTGCTCGACAACGGGGAAACAGCGGCCCTCATCCTCCTGGACCTCTCTGCTGCGTTCGACACTGTCTGCCACCGCACCCTAGTGCAACGCCTCAACTACATCGGAATCCAAGAGAAGGCACTGGAGTGGATCATCTTGTCCTCGATGGAAGAACCCAGAGAGTCCGCCGCCCCCGTTCAGATCCAAGACCACAGAAGTCATCTGCGGCGTACCACAGGGATCATCACTCAGCCCCACCCTCTTCAACTTCTACATGAGCCCCCTCGCAGCCATCGCACGCCAACACAACCTCAACATCATCTCCTACGCCGACGACACCCAGCTGATCCTCTCCCTCACCAACGACCCAGCCACAACCAGAACCAGCCTACACAAAGGGATGAGAGACGTCCCGAGTGGATGAAGAACAGCCGCCTGAAACTGAACTCAGACAAGACGGAAGTCCTCATCCTATGGTCATCGCCCTCCACCTGGGATGACTCCTGGTGGCCTCCAGCCCTAAGCACCGCACCCAAGCCAACGGACCACGCACGCAACCTGGGCTTCATCCTGGACTCCTCCCTCTCGATGACCAGACAAGTCAACGCCGTCTCATCATCGTGCTTCAACACCCTGCGCATGCTCCGAAAGATCTTCCGATGGATCCCCACCGAAACCAGGAAGACGGTCACCCAGGCACTTGTCACCAGTCGACTGAACTATGGAAACACCCTCCACGCCGGAACCACAGCCAGACTTCAGAAAAGACTCCAACGCATCCAGAACGCCTCCGCAGGACTCATCCTGGACATCCCCCGACACAGCCATATCTCAGGCCACCTGAGAAATCTGCACTGGCTCCACGTCAGCAAGAGGATCACGTTCAGACTCCTCACCCACGCACACAAGGCTCTCTACGACCAAGGCCCCAAGTACCTCAACAACCGCCTGACCTTTATATGCCCAACCGCCAGTTAAGGTCGACCAGCCTCGCCCTCGCAGCCGTTCCACGCATTCGCAGAGCCTTCGCCGGAGGAAGATCCTTCTCCTACCTGGCAGCCAAGACATGGAACTCCCTCCCCATCCACCTTCGGCTAACCCAGGACCATCTCACCTTCAGGAGGCTACTCAAGACCTGGCTTTTCGAGCAGTAGCAGACCCCTCCCCCCAGCGCCTTGAGACTCTTCTGGGTTAGTAACGTGCTTTATAAATGTCATGATTGATTGATTGATTAATGAGGATTTCCAACAGGGACTCCGTTTTTTCCAATGCAAGTATTTCTTAGTAAGAACATTTCTAGATTCATGGGGAGTTTGTTTTAAAGAAACACTGGAACATGAAAAAGGGTTGTTAAATAACCTTGGGCAAAGCACTATGCTACGCTTGCGTAGTCTGCGAAGTTTGCGCTACTTCTCACTAAGCGGATTGCACGTAGCAGAGTGCAAACACGCAGAGCGTACTGCAGCGGTCATGTTTTGCTTGCTCACGGTCCTCAACGTTAAGTTGGTGATGGCGAGCAAGCAAAATGACATTCCGGTGAGGCTTTATCCTCGATTGCGATCAGCAACTTCCAGTTGCCGATCGTGAGCGTGGAAAATAAACCTCCCAGCGAGATTCTCAATGCGGGGAGGTCAGGTTTCTCATTGCAAGTAGTCACGTATGCTCGCGACCGATAGCGATGAGAAACTACCAGTCTACATTGAGAAAGCTGCTGCTCGAGTAGAAATCTACTCGAGCGGCAGAAAACTACCGCTTGCACTGTGCAAGATGCAGTTTGCACTGATTGCACAGTGAGGACAAGCATCCAGCACTGTGCAATCTGTGCAAACTGCATTTCGCACAGTGCACTATGCAGTTCGCATACCAACGCGTAGCACACGCAGTGCGAAGTGCACTTCTTGTAGCTATGCATAGGGCTACTTCGCAAACTATGCCCAGGCTTATTGTTAACACCATCGCTGCTGCAGCAATTCCCCTCCTGTGCTGCAGATCCTTCATTCCCATTGTTCATGAAGAGCTCAGCTTGTCATCAGCAGAGCTCAACCGTGCCTCATGATGAGCTGAGCTCGTCATGAGCATCGAAGGGGTTAACACTATCTCTCTTGTACTGTCTAAACTCAATTACACCAATGGCCTAAAGCGCAGATTATCTTTCACAACTATGAAGAGAGTACAACAGATTCAGAACTCTGCTGCCAGACTACTCCTACTTGTAAAGCCACACACCCATATCTCCCCTGCATTGAGTGTTCTACATTGGTTACTTGCTGCCAAAAGATCCACATTTAAGCTGCTTTGTATTACCCACAAAGCGAAATATAGAAAAGGCACTCTTTTCATAAGGAATACATACTCCAGCTACTTCACCAAAGAAACCTCTGCTACAGATTGGCACTTTACCAAGAAAAAAACATAGGTGGCACATCTTTCTCTGTTCAAGCAGCCAAACTATGGCATTCATTACTGCCAATATAAGCTCCACAGAGAACTATCTTATCTTCAGAAGACTACGCAAGAGTTGGCTCTTTCCTACATAACCACCATACTCAAACATAAATGTACAGAAAATCCCTGTGTATACAAATATTTAATTTGATTACTTGTATGTATCTAGATATGTGTATCATTTTATATAAATAGGTCCAATAATATGTACTTATGCATCTAATATATTTTAAAACGTTGACTCTCTCTAACACACTACCCTCTATTTCACCCTATACCTCTTTCAAAATATCCTGTACCTCCACTCTCTGACTCATCCCAACCCTCATTCTACTATTATAGTCTCCAAAATAACCCTCTTCAATACTCTATCCCTCCTTGTATCCCCCCAAATCTCATTTCAATACTATGATCTCTGAAACAACCCTTCTTCCCTCACCTATCTCTCCTTTGACTCCTCGTAGTCATTTGTAAATGTTAGAGTTCCAAATACATTTCCACAGAACAAACCACTCCAGGCCTACACTTTCCTTTATAATGCTTATAAGTCATCCCTAAAGTAGGCTCTAAAGGCTTATACGGCAGGATGCAGGGTATTATTAGGCGTGGGTGAAATATTCCGTTCTGCTGGGGGAATTGACAGAATTTTTGTAACTCGCCGAGTGGAGTGAGATATGGCTTATCCTAGCATGATTGTCAGTTGCTAGGAGGAGAGCTGTTAGTTTTTTTCCTACACGGGTGGTCTCAACAGTTCATGTCCAAAAGGATGCTTTTCGAGTATAAGCTCTACTTGAGTGGCAATAAAATCAACTTGAGTAGCTGTGCCTTCCGGCACACTATGTGGTACTGTTCTCGAGGATTTTTTATCACGTAATGCAATTTTTGCACTAACACACAGAGTGAGCAGTGCGACATGCCTATTTTTGCACATTGGTGTAACTCCACAGAATCTCATAGAGATTTTATGTAATTCCACTGAATTCTTCTGATTCAAATTCTGTTTATTTGGCCCTCCCCATATATTTATAAAGTAGGACATTTATGTTTATATTTTACATGTCCAGGAAGAGAAAAACTCCTAAAGTTGTTTTCACTGTTGTAAGATTTCCTCTCCCATAGACACACTGTGTCACCGCATTACATATAATAAGTGCTACCTTCATAATGAGAACAAATGGATATATGCTGTTTACACTCAAATAAATAGTAATTTATACTTCTTTCTAATGGTGAAGTAGTTTTTTAAGCTACAACTTTTAAAATGACACATTTAGAAGGTTTGCATTTTCTTGCCCAACCAAATGAGCATTGCTTCCTGTATCCTGAGTCACACTGTTGGGATTTGTGTATTGCTTCCAGACATTGGAACAAAGAACACCTAGGTGTGAGGGAAGTGGGTCTTCCTGACAGGATGGCTTGGGAAGCTACCCAATGCATGATTACATTTCAAAGAGCCCTACCTGCAGCACACATAATGGAAACTGAAACCAGGCCTGCCTTTGCCTTTGTCACTCTAGAATAATTGGAGCCACGTCAGAGGAAAGGGGAAACTGACCAGATCTAGTTTTGGTGGTACATCAGGAAATGCCCCCACACAAAGGCTGGCACCAGGTATAAAATTTGGAACTTCAGAACCACTCATCATAAAACCCCTGGACCTGTGGAAGATTGAGAAGAACAAGAGGGCTGCTGCCATAAAGAACTGACCCACTGCTGGAAGGACTGCCTTATTCTATGAAGAAGGAAGATTGAATATGCCTGCCTTTATCCCCTGCTAAGCAGAGTGACTTTAAGAGTCAATTGTCTGACTCTTGTTTGAGATACAGTGATGCAACTAGGGGCACAACAAGCTTCCAGAGGCCGCTTTTGCTTTCCAGCTGTTCAGATCAACTGGACCTGACATGGACCCCTCTGTGGAGCTGAGTCCTGATCCCCCAAGTGCTGTTCTCAAGGTCCATCGCATTGTAGTATTGTGCAGCTCCTGGTCGGCGGCTTCACCGGAACCAACAAGGAGCTGTGCAGACCAACACAGGACCCTGCATCACAGTACCAGGGACAAAAAGCTACAACTTCCAGCAGCTCAACCAGGTCTTGTAGTCATCCTTCTCGCCTATCGTGGTCTGCATAAACTTGTGATTTTGTCCTGGTCCAGCATGGCCAGATAACTGCAGCTGGCCCTTTTCCCCACTTGCGACTATTTTTACCTAAAACTTTAAAAACTCATATCTCAAGTTCCACTGAGTAGATAGATTTTGATAGTTCTGATTTTCATTTTATTTATCAACTATTCTAATTCTCAAATTTCTCTTTTTGTGTTTTTACTTTATTACTGTTTGAGTGCTGAATAAAGACTGAAGTCATTGCCGCTAAGTTAATCCTGACTGATTCTGTTCAAAGCTACAGGAAGGTTAAACACAGGTTAATTTAGTGTCCTTTGTTCTTCACCTTGACAAAGATTGTGGTTGTTGTGTGAGTGGGGCTTCCGCCCCTAGCAACAAATAACCCACCTTCTTACATCATGTATTAACAGGGCCATGCCAGGCCTTTAAATGTAAAGGTTCACATGTATTCTATGGAAATCAATGTTTCATAGTTCTTTGTAGATGTTAGAATTCCAAATACACTTCCACAGAAGACAGTCTGCAAGTGGTGGGATTCATGAGAGCACCGGAGTGTTCATTGTTTGATTTTGAATTATGCAGCTTGCATAATGTTCCCCAAAGCCCTGTGTTGATTTAGTGGGTCTTTATTAATGTAGATGTATTTCAGAAACAATTCCTTTTGCATTGAAGAGATTTAGTGCGCCCATTGTTTCACTAATTAATTAGTACTGTGTTTACAATGAAGGTAGAGCCAGTGTGTTAAATTGCAATGCAGGCCAGTGACAAAAATAGCTCGCTCTCTGAGGTAAAAGGAAAGATGCCCAGACAACGAAGCTTATAATAAACTTCCCGATATGCATTACCGTTTCATCTATTTTAAGAAAAGGTTTGCTAAACTAGACAAGAACTAACAAGTCTATATTTGCGGTCTCTTCAGTGTTAAGAACCAAACATTCTAAAGCTTCATGCAAGTGCTTATAAGGACACTATGGTCCACGATGCACAGCAATTCAAATGCACCACCCGTCTAATCTTTGCGCTAAAACGAAGGGGACAATTTATGAAAAAGTCATGCAGTGGATCGCAGCAAAGCAAGTTGCTGCACTGCGCGACAGGGAAAGGGCAGGAATGCACTGCATTTGAGGCAATATGGCACATTCCTGCCTTTTCCTCTGTGCTGGTGCCCATCTGGCATTCTAACAGCAACTGAGGCACCCTAGCATCATGGTGCAAGGGGTTCACTAACAGAATATCGAGAACAAAAATATCCCCAGAACACAATATCGAGTTATAAATATCGATGTCAAAAATATCGACATCCTATATGTATAATGGTAAGTACAAAAAACATATTTTTTTAATATTGATTTCATAAATATAGTTGTACAAAATATATTGTATATACATCTATATATATAATAAATATATATATATATATAATACATTAATGAAATGTTAAATATATTAAATATAAAAAATAATAAAAATGTTTATGTAATACACATTTTAACAAATATAACAAATAAACCTAATTTAAACAAGTTAAACACACCCTGGTGGGAGGAGCAGGTGGCCTTGCAAATGGTGGAATTTGAAAACAGCGTATTTCTGTGGCTGTGATACATTGATTATATTTTTTATTTTGGAGTGGTGATGAAGAGTCAGCTAGATGTTTTATTGGCAAGTTGAATGTGCACATGTTTAATCTATTTTTTACGGAGCATATCAGCAAAACTCCATGGAATTTTTGGATGTGTACCTAGAGGTGAAAGGTGACACTTTCCAAACTAGATTGTTTCGCAAGAAAACCGCTGGGAATAGCATCCTCAGTGCTAGAAGTTCACACTCACGAAATCTTGTGTACAGTATTCCCTATGGGGAACTTCTGGGCGCAAAAGGAAACTGCAGCACTGGTGCTGCTTATATGAGTGAGAAGGAAATCATGTGCAAACGTTTCAAGGAATGGGGGTACAGCGAGAAAATCATTTCTGAGGCTGAACTCAGAGTAGAGAGAGCTACTAGGAATGAACTCCTACACCCCAGTAAAAAGGAAGAGAGTAATGAATGTATACAGTTCATAACTACATTCTCAGGGCAGGCCAGTGAAGTACATAGGATTTTTAAGAATCACTGGCATGCATTGTTGACAGATGATAATTTGAATAAGAATCTGGATAGCAATCCAGAGATTACCTTGAGAAAAAGCTGGTCATTAAGAGATGATCTTTGCCACAATCATGTCACTGAAGATGAAAGAGGGGGCGATAAGGGCTGACCTGGATTCAGATGCTGTAAGAACTACAAAGCATGCAAAAGACGCATAGACTGTGATAGGTTGTTGCTACCAAACTCCAAGAGGGAGTTTGTGACTAGAATATCTTTAACCTTAAATAGTATACACTGTGTGTATGTTTTGATCTGCCCATGAAACAAATGGTACGTTGGGAGCACGATACACCGGGCCAAGAAGCGGGTGCTTGAGCACATTCATGCAATAAGAAATAACAATAGCTCACTGGATCTTTCACTATCATGGATTGTGATCCTTATGTAATACATCAAGTGTATAGACTGTATATATTGATGTATACATTATATTCTTGAAATAATACATTGATTGCACATATTATATAAGAGTGATTCAACATATCTCCCATGTGTTTACAGTGAGCTTTGCACATTACAAAATGGCTGCCACAGTTGTAAATATTGTATATACACTGAAATGGGGTTAGTCCATCTTCTTCTGAGTTGGAGTAAGCAGATATAATCACGTGTGTTTTTGGCTTCTATGCGTGTGAGCAATGCGTAAGCCAAAACACGTTGTTTTGAGTCCGCCATTAAAGACTTGTGTGCAGCACGTTGAGGTGTCCAAATGTTTCCTGTGTTAAAAAGGGAGTTGTGGAGAGAATATATATATATATATATATATATATATATATATATATCTATATATATATATATATATATATATATATATATATATATATATATATAACCGAGGCACAAGAAAGCAGTGAAACAAACGTGCAAAACACGCAAAGGGGGCAGGGTGGAAACAACCTGACCCCCTAGGCCTGCTCAGGGGGTCCTACAAGGACATCAGTGATGTCATGAGTGATGTCACTGACCATGTCATGAGTGATGTAATATGTGACGTCATCAGCAGTGCATTGCGGGCGCGCGAGTTATAGTTAGCTGAACTACCTATAACGGGGAATTTCAATGGATTTGTATGAGTGAAATGTCCAGCTAACTATAAAATGTGTGAAACCTATGTTTTTTTCAGTGAATATACATATATCATATATATATATATATATATATATATATATAATTATTTTACCCACTGACCGTCGCCAGTAGGTAGGTATAGTTGGGACCTAATTTCCAACGGAAGAGCATTTTTTGTTTCGCTTATAACTTTGGCGTCGTTTTATGAATCTTGATGAAATTTTCCAAAATAATTCTTTGTTCATATCAGCTCCTATGTTGAAGGTTTGGGGGTGATTGGTCCAGTGGGGGCGGAGAAAAAAGGGGGGTCCCAAAACATGTTTTTTCCATGGTAATTTCCATAGGAAACTTTAGATAAGGCTACAGGTTGAACGGGTGAACGGAATTACCAAATAAATTTGGCAGGGAAAAGGGTCTTTGTCTAAAAATCATGCTTTTTTGTTCATTTGGTGTAAATCCGTTCAGTAGTTTTTGAGAAATATAGAAATTTACAGAAATTAATATTTGGGAATTCTGCCATCTGATTGGCTGAGGTGTTCCGAGCACAAGCTTGCTGCTTATTGGCTGCGAGCGCTGCGAGCGTTTGCAACTAGGAAGTGTTGGCTGCGATTTTGTGATTCCGTTGAAGTGGAAAAAAGGGTGGAAAAAGTAGGAAAGAGGAGGGGAGGAGCACTGTAACCTTTGTGGAGTAATTAGGGTGTGCTATAGAGGAGGTGCAAAGCAAAGTATTCACCTCTACCGGTGTGAAAGTGCTGGGCTACGGAAATTTAGTGCATAGATCTGATGCTGGTAAGGTGAGCTGGTGCACAACTCAGGGATTAATCGTGAGCCCAGATTGTGTGTCTTAAGCTGTGAAGTTACGTGCCGTGGCCGCTATACTACACCTGTTGAAGTAGTGTCAGCATGTGTTTATAGCTACAAGGATGAACTACTGGCACCTACTGGTCTGAAAGTCCTGGGGTACGGAAAATATGTGAGGTACTGTATAGAGTCTTATGCTGCTAAGCTGAGCTGCTGCCGTACTTGGGGATGGTTTTTTTTTGTACTTGTATAGCGCACAGCTACCCGCAGTGGGTTTCCTGGTGCTTGTACCAATACCGCAAGGGAACCCTTCCTGGCTTTCCCTGTGAAGTGTCCACTCCTGGGCACCCCCATGGTGCTGACCAGGCATCCCTCGCGTTGTGGGGGCCGTTGTGGAGACTAAGCAAGCTATTTCCCAGAGTTGCAGCATGGGACCCATGATCAGAATAGGCACTGAGGCGAGAATATCCGGTCAGGAGAATTAATGAGCCCGAGACCCGCCAAGGCAGGAATCGAACCCTGGTCACTGGCCAGAGCTCTGCATCGAGGTCTGCCTGCTCTAACCATTGACGGTACAAAAGTGGGTGGTGATGGACGGAGCATCTGAAGCAATCAAACACTCACACCCAGTCAAAAGATCTGGGTTTAATCCATCACCGTTCTTTAGCCCAATCTGCCACCCCAGTTCGGACATGGCTATATGCAAATCAGTCTGACCCTGTGCCTTATAGGAACAGTCCAGCCCGAACTGCCAAGCCATGTCTTCCCTGGACCGGAAACAAGCTTCCGAGGACCGGTTTCTGGCATTCCAGCCGTCTTCAGCCCGGCTTGCTTGAATCCAGTGGCAAAGTGAGCAAGGGACTCACGTCTGAGCATACCCTGCAACACTTATGGCGGCCAAAAGCAGTACAAAAGGGGGTGGTGATGGACGGAGCATCTGAATCAATCAAACACTCACACCCAGTCAAAAGATCTGGGTTTAATCCATCACCGTTCTTTAGCCCACTCTGCCACCCCAGTTCAGACATGGCTATATGCAAATCAGTCTGACCCTGTGCCTTATGGGAACAGTCCAGCCCGCACTGCCAAGCCATGTCTTCCCTGGACCGGAAACAAGCTTCCGAGGACCGGTTTCTCGCATTCCAGCCATCTTAGCCCGGCTTACTTGAATCCAGTGGCAAAGTGAGCAAGGGACTCACGTCTGAGCATACCCTGCGACACTTATGGCGGCCAAAAGCGGTACAAAAGGGGGTGGTGATGGACGGAGCATCTGAATCAATCAAACACTCACACCCAGTCAAAAGATCTGGGTTTAATCCATCACCGTTTTTTAGCCCACTCTGCCACCCCAGTTCAGACATGGCTATATGCAAATCAGTCTGACCCTGTGCCTTATGGGAACAGTCCAGCCCGAACTGCCAAGCCATGTGTTCCCTGGACCGGAAACAAGCTTCTGAGGACCGGTTTCTGGCATTCCAGCCGTCTTCAGCCCGGCTTGCTTGAATCCAGTGGCAAAGTGAGCAAGGGACTCACGTCTGAGCATACCCTGCGACACTTATGGCGGATAAAAGCGGTACAAAAAGGGGTGGTGATGGACAGAGCATCTGAATCAATCAAACACTCACACCCAGTCAAAAGATCTGGGTTTAATCCATCACCGTTCTTTAGCCCACTCTGCCACCCCAGTTCAGACATGGTATAGGCAAATCAGTCTGACCCTGTGCCTTATGGGAACAGTCCAGCCCGAACTGCCAAGCCATGTCTTCCCTGGACCGTAAACAATCTTCCGAGAACCGGTTTCTGGCATTCCAGCCGTCTACAGCCCGGCTTGCTTGAATCCAGTGGCAAAGTGAGCAAGGGACTCACGTCTGAGCATACCCTGCGACACTTATGGCGGATAAAAGCGGTACAAAAAGGGGTGGTGATGGACAGAGCATCTGAATCAATCAAACACTCACACCCAGTCAAAAGATCTGGGTTTAATCCATCACCGTTCTTTAGCCCACTCTGCCACCCCAGTTCAGACATGGTATAGGCAAATCAGTCTGACCCTGTGCCTTATGGGAACAGTCCAGCCCGAACTGCCAAGCCATGTCTTCCCTGGACCGTAAACAATCTTCCGAGAACCGGTTTCTGGCATTCCAGCCGTCTACAGCCCGGCTTGCTTGAATCCAGTTGCAAAGTGAGCAAGGAACTCATGTCTGAGCATACCCTGCGACACTTATGGCGGCCATAAGCGGTACAAAAGGGGGTGGTGATGGACGGAGCATCTGAATCAATCAAACACTCACACCCAGTCAAAAGATCTGGGTTTAATCCATCACCATTCTTTAGCCCACTCTGCCACCCCAGTTCAGACATGACTATATTCAAATCAGTCTGACCCTGTGCCTTATGGGAACAGTCCAGCCCGAACTGCCAAGCCATGTCTTCCCTAGACTGGAAACAAGCTTCTGAGGACCGGTTTCGGGCATTCCAGCCGTCTTCAGCCCGGCTTGCTTGAATCCAGTGGCAAAGTGAGCAAGGAACTCACGTCTGAGCAAACCCTGCGACACTTATGGCGGCCAAAAGCAGTACAAAAGGGGGTGGTGATGGACGGAGCATCTGAATCAATCAAACACTCACACCCAGTCAAAAGATCTGGGTTTAATCCATCACTGTTCTTTAGCCCACTCTGCCACCCCAGTTCAGACATGGCTATATGCAAATCAGTCTGACCCTGTGCCTTATGGGAACAGTCCAGCCCGAACTGCCAAGCCATGTCTTCCCTGGACCGGAAACAAGCTTCCGAGGACCGGTTTCTGGCATTCCAGCCGTCTTCAGCCCGGCTTGCTTGAATCCAGTGGCAAAGTGAGCAAGGGACTCACGTCTGAGCATACCCTGCGACACTTATGGCGGATAAAAGCGGTACAAAAAGGGGTGGTGATGGACGGAGCATCTGAATCAATCAAACACTCACACCCAGTCAAAAGATCTGGGTTTAATCCATCACCGTTCTTTAGCCCACTCTGCCACCCCAGTTCAGACATGGTATAGGCAAATCAGTCTGACCCTGTGCCTTATGGGAACAGTCCAGCCCGAACTGCCAAGCCATGTCTTCCCTGGACCGTAAACAATCTTCCGAGAACCGGTTTCTGGCATTCCAGCCGTCTACAGCCCGGCTTGCTTGAATCCAGTTGCAAAGTGAGCAAGGAACTCGGAAGCTTGTTTCTGGTCCAGGGAAGACATGGCTTGGCAGTTCGGGCTGGACTGTTCCCATGAGGCAAAGGGTCAGACTGATTTGCATATAGCCATGTCTGAACTGGGGTGGCAGAGTGGGCTAAAGAACGGTGATGGATTAAACCCAGATCTTTTGATTGGGTGTGAGTGTTTGATTGATTCAGATTCTCCGTCCATCACCACCCCCTTTTGTACCGCTTTTGGCCATCATAAGTGTGGCAGGGTATGCTCAGACATGATTCCCTTGCTCACTTTGCCACTGGATTCAAGCAAGCTGGGCTGAAGATGGCTATAATGCCAGAAACCGGTCCTCGGAAGCTTGTTTCTGGTCCAGGGAAGACATGGCTTGGCAGTTCGGGCTGGACTGTTCCCATGAGGCACAGGGTCAGACTGATTTGCATATAGCCATGTCTGAACTGGGGTGGCAGAGTGGGCTAAAGAACGGTGATGGATTAAACCCAGGTCTTTTGACTGGGTGTGAGTGTTTGAATGATTCAGATTCTCCGTCCATCACCACCCCATTTTGTACCTGCTCTAACCATTGAGCTACACTTCTCCACTGAAGTGATGAAAGCGTGATCCAAACTGTGTGTCATATGCTGTGAAGGAATGTGCTATGGCCGCTGTGCCACATCTGTCCAAGTAGTGTCAGCATGTAGTTATACTTTTAACCCGTACGTGCCATTAAATGTTTGATAAAATGTTCCAACATTTTTATTGTCAGGTTAAAAAAAAATGATGAACTTTAACCCTGTAGGTGTCATAGAATGTTGCAGAAAGTGTGGTGATAAAATAGGTTGAACTTCTGACCTGTATGTGGCGCGGAATATTAAGTAGCTTTTGTATGGAAAATTGAAAATTAACCAATGAAGATAAGTTTTGGAATGTCGTTGAAGGAATGAAGTATTCTAATTTGTTCTTTACATGTATTTATGTGTGGAGCGACAGAGAAATTGTGCCATTACTGGTTCCATTCTTGATGAAAGGGAGGCATTACATGTACTGTGTGACAAAGAAAGAATTCCATGCGTGTGTGATATTTGCAATCTGAATACCAACTACAAAGGTGACGTAGAAATGAACAAGGTGTGTTATGTGTTCTGTAGTAGTGATTAAGTATTTGAGGTGATGTTTTTAGGTTTTAAAGTATTTTTTATTTCAAAATAATAGTGTTAGTGATGGAGTTCTGGACTTTTTGGTTCCGTCCAGAGGTGTCAGGGAACAACACCCAAAGACCCCGGAGTTCCACCTGCCTTGGTGCGCAAATGAACAGAAACACGGGCTTCTCGATGGTGGCGTCAAAGACCAAAGGTTTATTACTGCAGGGACACAGAAGTCACAGAAACCACACATGGGCAGTGTCTAGGAGCCTGTTCAATTTGTACAAAGAGGGTTGCTCCTTATATACTGAATTTTAAGCTGGGGGCGAATTCTTTACATGTAATACATTCTCAAAACCTTTGTGTCTAAAACAATAAATATTTGGCGTTACACAGGAACCGTTGATAAAATCTGATGCCAAACATCTACGAAGAGGGGTTCCCACTAGTTCATCACAATCCCTTGTCAATATTGCATTCAAGAGCCGGACCGCCTCGTCGTAAATTTCGTTACCTCCCCCTAATAAAGATTCAGAAAGAAAGGAACGGAGCCAGGTGTGGAAGATAGGAAAACGGGATAAGAGATGTTTGTGGGTTGTAAATGGGCAAGGCTACCGGCTTCGGCCGCCTAATCGTAATCAGGACAATGGACACGAAGACCAGTTTAGCAGGACTGGCCTCGGGCAGAGGAGGCAGCCTTTGTCGAGTCATGCAGCTACAGCGTGATCTGTTTTAAGGTGCACGTGTCATGAAAAAGGTGAATCTTCGGCTAAGGCTACGTGTCCTTAATCGAAATGAAGTGATCAGAGGTTATTGCGTATGTGAGGGCAAGAAACACAAAATGGCTGCCATGATCTAAGATGGATGCCGTGGGTAGATCAGAAGTGTGTTCATTACAGGAGTGCTCTTGCTCGTAGCATAGCGAAAACACCAGGATATGCTAAATGGATCATTTGCGGTTCGCTGATACCAATATTATGTATTTCCGACAATATTGAAAACACGGGTTCAAATCGTCACGGAACCTCAGTGAGGTGTGGTGTTTCATATTGGTTATAAAATATGTATACATTTTGACCTGTTTTTAAATAAGCACTTTATATATGTTTAGGAATTTTTCACAAAGAAGAAGTGTAGTTTGTCCTCTTCAAAGGACTGTGTGGTTTTGAAAATGAGGTACAGTGTTAATTCGGGTTTGCTAATGTATTCGGGCAAGATAAATAAAAAATGTCCCACGTTTGCAAATCATACTTTTTATGGATATATTGGGGTGGGGGGTAAGAGATGTATGTTTTATTAGGTTAAAAGTGTTAAAACGAACTCCAGATCTGTTATGTGGTCAGGTTGTGGTGTCATTTTTGACACTGAGAGGTAGATTTGAATGTAAGTCGAGGTAGGTGTTGTACTGTGAGGCCATCTACAGTGTTTAGAGATTACATGGAGAGGAGATGGAGATAGTAAAAGTGATATGTTCTTTTTATATGTACGCATAGTTTGAATCATTTGATCATAGGTTGAGATATAATATAAATATGGTGTCTGGTTTGCATTTGGGTATAGTTAATAATTTTGGTAGTTTCTGACTAGTGAATAATAAAAAGGTAGATATACTAACATATATGGCAGTATACGTATTAATTATTGTCTGTTCTTATAAAATAGAAGTAGTTGGGGAGTGCTTCTTTAGAAGAGAGAATGTAGTACCAATGGGACCATATATAAAGCGCCCTATGGCATGGTATATGTTCTACCCGCAAATTTGCATGTTTTAGTACGTTTTTCGGATGAGCGTTTCGGGAGACACCTGTTCGAATTAAGCCTGTGTATAGCTATAGTGGCGCTTCTACGTTTGCGGGAGCTCTTTCTTTTATTACATAAAGTTAAGCAAGGGCGGGTGTGGAGGTGGTGTAGTGGTACTGTGACTATTTATAAACCGTGTTATGGTATGGTGTATGTTTTAGTTGCAAAATTACAGGTTTTAATAGCTTTTGCTGATGAGCATTCCGGCAGACACCTGTTGGCTTTAATGCTATGTATAGCTATAGTGGCGGTAACGGGATTGCTGGGGCTTGTTGTTTGAGTATGTAAGGTTAAGCAAGGGCAGGGGTGGGGGAGGTCGGTATGTTGCTGATTATAACACGGACATTTGTAACATGGACATGTATAGCTAGTAAAGGTAATGTAGTGCCACTGGGCCCATTTATAAAGTGTGCTATGGGATGGTTTATGTTTTACTCATCAATTTGATGTTTGAATAATTTTTTGTGATAAGTATTCCGGCAGACACCTGTTAAAATTTACCCCGTGTATAGGTATAGTGGCGCTCCTAGGAATGGTGGGAGTTTCTGTTTGTATTCGTATGGTTAAACAAAGGCGGGGGTGTGGGGAAGGTGGGTATGTTGGTGATTAAAACACAGAATTTAGGAACGTGCAGATGTCAATGTACTAAAGGTGATGTAGCACTAGTGGAGCACTTATAGAGCACCCTATCGCATGGTTTATGTTTAACCCACAAATTTGCATGTTTTAATACGCTTTGCTGATGAGCGTTCATGTAGACACTTGTTGAAATTAAGTTCCTTTATTGCTATAGTGACTCTACTAAGAGTTAGAGTAAGGTTATGGAAAGATGGGAAGAGAGTGGTGTTGTGGCACTGGGCCCATTTATGAATCGCTTTATTGTATGGTATATGTTTCTCTGGCAAATTCCCATGTTTTAATACCTTTTGGTGAAGAGTATTTCAGCAGACAGCTACACAAATCACACAACATTTCTGTGGATAACAAATTTTCGTGCTGATAGACACTCTTGCACTGTGGTAGAAGGTTGCCAGAGTTGATCGCAAATTATGATACTTGGTGCTATTGTAGATTTCAATTGAAGCTTAGAGTATTTCTTTGCTACTATGGTGTAGTCAGGGTTTGAATTGGGAGTAAATAAGCTTGGGGTGCTCTTAAAGGGGTGTGGGCTATTCTATTAGGGGTATGGTCTACATCAAGATAAGTAGCATTGTGTGCTTTAAAAAATAGCCTCCAATTATCCTACATTCGAAAGAAACATTCTTTAAAGGATATTGATTCCTTCTACAACGTGGCTCACCTAGCATGATGTCTCCAAATCTCAGTAGTGAGCAAAGTGAGCAAACATACATCGATGTGCATGCTGTCATTGCAGTGCAATAAAAAAATTAAAAAATGACTATCTTTGCGAAGGCCGAAAATAGAGTCTGATAGAGACCTGTTTGGAGGCTCCCTGAAAATAACTGCCGCTAGTCAGACACGGCCCAATTAAAGGCCAGCATCCATCCATCCTAAGCACTGCGCCATGCAACCATCTTTTAATTGATGCATACTTTCCTACTCATATACATACATACATCTGTCCCAGAACCAATCCTAAGCATCTACCAGCCCACCTGTGTATCCTAAGTACTGGTCCATGCATGCATTTATCCTTCCATCCATACATTGATACATCCATCCATCTAGCTATCCATTCATCCATCTGGCCATGCATCCACTCTCCCTTTATTCAACTACCCGTCCTTATTTCCGTGCATCCTTCACCCCGATCCTAAATAGGACGTATTATACTCATCCACCTAGCCTCTTAAGGGGTGGAAAAGGCTGACGATAAGCATTGACAGGCAGATGTTTTTTTTATAAAGAACAACAATGCTTTGAGTTGCTCTTTGTGAAGCATAGTTCACCACACTTCTCTGGTGGTGTTTTAAACAAAGGGTCATCTAGCGAAAGAAATGTAAAGGAGCTTTTCAGTGTATGACGTTAATTTAGACAGATAACATTTTGTACAGTTGTATATAGGAACACTGCTTTAAAGTGGTCATGACTTAAAGATACTCACTACCTATACTTCTTACATTTGAGAGAGTATACCAGAGAGATAATTTGGGGTGGTGAGAATCTGCAGTTCTATATTTCCATGTGAAGCACAGTATAGGAATATAAAAGGAATTGCAAAGCTTTTATCTTCATATTAAAGAGGGGGTGTGAGAACTAAGTGAGCAAGGCAAAGCATGTGTTTTCGTAGCACTAAAACAAGACAATGTGTAAGGTCAGAGCAGGGTCGTGCTGGAGATGTCTGCTTGTGGTTGTCTGCAGAGGCGCAACGAGAGCGAAATTTCGGGGGAGCCTAATTCTTTCAGCAATAGGCAGAGTGGGGATGTAGGGGCTGTAAAAATGGGTGAAAAACAACAGAGTCTCATTTACAAAAAAACGGTCTTTTGAAGGCCTATAAAGCACTTGGGTGCGGCTTCTTGTGTGCGCCCGGGAAGCTGTCTCAGAGAGTCCGGGGCAATGAGCATTGTGCGCCTGGTGGTCTGTCTGCTAATCACCCCACGATGATTTTGCTCCTGTCTTGCAAAAAGAGAAGGGAAATCCTGATAGGAAATGACTCTCTTTAAAGGATTTCCCTTCTCCTACAATGTGACTCACCTGGAATGATGTTTGCACTCAAGTAGTGAGCAATGTGCATGCTCTCACAGTCTCACTGCAGTGCAAGAAAAAACAAACAAACTGCCATTGCGAGGCCCAAAAATAGAGCCTTATAAATACCCATTTCGAGGCCCCCAAAAATAAAGTGCTGGTGCCCAGACCCCAACAGACACATCTCCCCCAATTAAATCCCTGGGTGCAGTGTTATGTTTCCGAAGTTGTAGATAAAATTGTTATTCTAATAATGGTCATTTTTGTGTGTGCCGTTTGGTTGATAATATTATCCTAAGTACATAGATTACAATTTTTTTTAATATTATCTATAAAGTTGTCAGCAGTGGGTTGCAGAGAGAGTGCTGTGGGGTGGTGGGGTGCAGTGGAGAGGTAAAAAGTACGAGGCAGTGCAGTTACATATAGATTGTAAAGGGGTATGTAAATAATTAAAATTATAATTGCTGTATGTTCTATGGCAGTACTTGTCATCCTATTGCTCCCCTGTCGTGCTCCATCACGTTGCAGCACGGTGTCTGAAAGTCGTTAGTAGAAGTTTTGTATTTGTATGTTATTATTTTAACATAGTGAATAGAGTGTAAAAAATAATTGAATGTATTTTTTGTATTTCAGAAAACTGTTTTGTTTGGATTAAAATTTGCAAATTCTAGAAGAAGTGAAAAAAAAGAAAAGAGAAGAAAAATGTATATTTGGCCACAAGGAAATAGCTTGAATTAGAGAAAAATGTGAGTAGTACAGAAAGGGTTTGTTCTACTAAAAGTACTAGACAATTTGTGAAAAGAATAATATGAACATTTAATGAAAAAAACATCACAGAAAGCAAAAAGAAGAATTTTTCAAGTAAGGTGAAGCAGACTTCAATTTCAAATACCAGGAAAAGGAAACATGATAAAGAGACAATATCTGTTACTCGGAAACAAAAGCAATTTCGACAAATTCGTCAGAGACTTTCTCGATCTAGAGAGATTCAGAATTTAATGAAAACATGCTGCAAATATGAAAGGAAAGTGATGCAATTCAAAGAGAAGCAGCATATTGAAAGTATAGTGGATACTGTGGTCAATTTAAAACAGAAGTTATTCATTCTAATTTTGAAGACAAACTGTTGGATAAAATAGTCAATGTGTTGAAAGACAAAAGTAGAAAAAAGAGACTTGTGAACAGAACCAACTTTTGCAAAATCTTTAGTGGACATTGGAAACATGCTTTACTAGTGAGCCTTTTTTTAATGAGAAAGTTACTTCCATGAAAATAGCTTACCATTTGCAGTTGATACTGGAGGTCGTTGCTATGAAGTTCAGGATGGTTGTCCTCTTCCAAAGGAGGAAATGGTTGGTAAAAAGTGCAGAAGATTTAATAGCTGAAGAAGTGCGAGGGAAACGTCCACAAGCTCCTGTGTATAAGTGGGGTTGTAGTAGTATTTGTAGTATTAAACAGGAATCTATTGATATAAAGCAAAATTTGCTACGAGAATGTACACATAAAAGTATTAAACAGAAGATTAAGTTCTTACAAGGACTAGATCCATGTAAGTAAATAAATACTTAGAAATATGGGCATTCTCTGGCTTGTCTTTAAAGAAAAGTTTGTAAAAGTTTTTTTCATCACTTGAGGATGTTAGCAGTACACCATTCAGAAATGCAGAGGTTTGTAAGGAAACTGTACTACGTAAGCAGTCCTTCATTAGGTTTAAGTGAACTGAATACATGGCTTTTATGTGGTTCTTTATCAGATGTTCAAAAAAATTGTGATGATATTGAAATGCAATATTTTGGTTCAGAAGAGCAGTCCATAGAAAGTGAAAGTTTGACAATTACAGATGTTGGAGGAGATGAGAAAGTGATTAGTACTGGTCAGTTTGAAGAAGAAATTGGAAGGTTTAATGTAGTGTGCTCTGAAATACCAAACTATGTTTGTGTTTGTTGTCGACGTACTCATTATAAAAGTCAAAGTAGGAATGTTGATATGTATTTGAAAAGTGAAAAGGAGAACAATCGTAAATGGGAAGAATTTTCAACTTACTTGTTTGTGGAAGGTCGATTTGAGTTAGGTAGTGATCAATGTATATGTAAATATTGTTACAACAAATTCGAAGAGAACAAAATGCCTGCTAGAGCAGTACATAATAACTTAGAATTAGTAGCTATTCCGGAGGAACTGGCCACATTGAATACATATGAGTCGGTACTCATTCAATCTGTTCATCCTTTTCAAACTATATTTCGGATGGAGCGTAAAATAGGTAAACTGACACCAACAGACTTGCAAAGAGGACTAAAAGGAAGAGTGGTGTACCTACCTTTGGGTTTTAAGAAAAATATTGAAACTATTGCTGGGGATAAAGAGTAAAATGAGGCAGTTGTTATTTTGATAAATGGTGTACCAAAAAAGAGTTGGGAAATATGGCAAGAATTTGTGGTTGTCAATAAAGTTGAAAAGGCTACCTCATATCTTATAGAGAACAATATTTGTAACAGAAATGTATATGTGGATGAACAGGTAATAAGTTTAGAAGAAGAATCTGAAATTTCAAGTGGCCAGATAGAGAAAGTGGACAAGTCAAGGACTGAAGAGATTCATGAACATTACACAATATATCTTTTGCATTCAAAAGAAGTATTAGGAAGCAGCATTGAGTTATTTCAAATGTAAAAAGCACAGGAAACTCCAATGGATGTATGGTAGAAAAGCTTTGAAGCTCGTTTTCCACAGCGGTTTCCTACTGGAGAAGGTGAACAAACTGATGACCGACCTGTATGGATTCCAAATTCAGAATATTGGTCAACACGATTATATTCTGAAGATCCTTGATTTCGACAGTGCATTCCATACATATTTCACCTTTTGTTTGAAAGTGATCTGTCTTCGCTGTCAGTTGCAGTGAATCACATACTTAAAACTGAAGTTCATCAATCACTTCTTTCTGCGAAAGAATTTGTGGAGAAAGTTTAAGAAACAGATGAAAATTTAGAAGCACAGTTAATCAATTTGATGGCATGTCAACGTGGAACAAAGGAGTACTGGTATTGTTGTCATGGAGAACTCAAGTGTATGTTACGGAACTTAGGTACACTACCATGGTTTGTCACACTTAGATGTGCAGTGTATGCATGGGAAAATTAGCTTGAGTTTCTAAGAGAAGCAAATCCAATATAAAAAATGTTGAAATAACGACTCCTGGTGAACTGTGTTCATTGGATCCTGTAAATGTGTGCAGATATTTTAATCATAGGTTTCAAGCTATGATGTCTTTTATCCGCATAAAAAGAATCCATTTCTTGGAGAAGTTACCGATTTCTTTGGAGAAAGGAGTATCAAGCAAGAGGTGCACCTCATATACATATGCTACTTAAGCATGGGCTGAAAATTCGTTCCGCTCGCGGAATTTGCGGATTTTCGCCGATTTCGCAATCCGGGAATCTCACGAAATCGTGGTAAAATCCGCGAATCAGCGGGACACATTTTCAGCCAAGCACTTACAGGGTTACAGCAGCAGGTGCAAAAGTTGAAGGTAATTTTTTGTAACCTTTTACAAAAGGGTTACAAAGAAATTAACTTTAACTTGGGCACCTGCTGCTGTAAGCCTGTGAGTGCTTCCTGGCGCCTCGTTGCCTACTTGCAACTATTCTCTGACCCTGCTCTGCCCCTTGAAGCAGGGTCAGAGAATAGTTACGAGTAGGCAATGAGGTGCCTGTCACGAAAATTAAACCTCAACAGGAAGCACTGACAGATGTAAAAACAAGTATTTGCAGTGCAATCGTTCTGCAATTAGGAAAGTTTGAGCTATTGGGCTTGTAAATGACAATTTTGTTTTTATTTATGTGTTGGTTTTGAAAATAGCTACATTAATAGCTTTGTCATTTACAATGCCAATAGTTATAACTTTCGCAATGTGACACCTATAGCATTTGTAATGCAACATGTGTTGTATTTACGTGACTTAGATGTATTGATATTACAAACTTACAATGGCTTTTAATTTTTTTAAATAATTAATACTTAAATAATAGTGATTTTAATTTATAATGGCAATAGCTTAAATTTTTGTAAATAACTTTTTTGAAGTGTATTTTATTGTGACGAAAATCCAAGAACAAAAGTGAAATATTAACATCTTTTTCTGACATTTGTAATAAAGCTTGAAACATTGAGAGAACATATTTGAACCAGTTATTGTTGAATGGTTGCGCAGATTGATGCTGGGGTGGCGCTGATTGGTGCTGTGGTGGTGCTGAGTGGTGCTGTGGTCATGCTGAGTGGTGCTGTGGTGGTGCTGAGTGATGCTGTTGTGGTGCTGAGTATTGCTGTGGTGGTGCTGAGTGATAATGTGGTGGTGCTGAGTGATACTGTGGTGGTGCTGAGTGATACTTTGGTGGTGCTGAGTGGTGCTGTGGTGGTGCAAAGTGGTGCTGTGGTGGTGCTGAGTGATACTGTGGTGGCGCTGAGTGATACTGTGGTGGCGCTGAGTGATGCTGTGGTCGTGCTGAGTGATGCTGTGGTGGTGCTGAGTGGTGCTGTGGTGGTGCTGAGTGATAATGTGGTGGTGCTGAGTGATGCTGTGGTGGTGCTGAGTGGTGCTGTGGTGGTGCTGAGTGATAATGTGGTGGTGCTGAGTGATAAGGTGGTGGTGCTGAGTGATGCTGGGGTAGCGCTGAGTGATGATGTGGTGATACAGAGGGCAGAAAGACACAAAAAGCAGTCTAACAAAGGGCAGAAGGGCAGAAAAACAAGGGAAAAACAAGTCTAACAGAGGGCAGAAGGGCACAAAAACAAGTCTAACAGAGGACAGAAGGGCAGAAAAACAAGGGAAAAACAAGTCTAACAGAGGGCAGAAGGGCACAAAAAACAAGTCTAACAGGGGGCAGAAAGGCACAAAAACAAGTCTAACAGAGGGCAGAAGGGCACAAAAACAAGGGAAAAGTGAGTCTAACAGAGGGCAGAAGGGCACAAAAAACGAGTCTAAGAGGGGGCAGAAAGGCAGAAAAACAAGGGAAACCCGAGTCTAACAGAGGGCAGAAGGGCACAAAAACAAGTCTAACAGGGGGCAGAATGAATCCCACCCTGTGTGTTTGTCCACGAAGATGCCACCGTTTTGTGCAATACCTCTACTCAACTGGAGAACTTTCTACTGTCTAATCAGTAAGTGCTCCCTCGTTGGCTAAATGTATTGGGGCAGATTTACAATAACTGGTGCATCCCCAGGGATGCGCCAGTTGTTGTGCGCCGCAGCTCCGCCACCCATGGTCCAGCGCATTTTCAATGCGGCACACCATGTGGCAAAAACGGCACAGATGCGCCACAGATCTGTGCCGTAACAGCAGCGCATTGCTGGAGCTGTGTTGCAAGCGCGACGCAACTCCAGCAATGCTCTTGGGGGCCCGATCTCCCCAATGCTGCGTAAAGCCTTGCGCCTGCTTCAAGCAGGCGCAGGGTTTTGACGCAGCATTGACCTAAAAGTGACTGAGTGAAATCTTGTAGATTTCCCTCAGCCACTTTTAAGAGGCGTTCCTGCGCAGGAACGCCCTCCCCTGCGCCGGAACGCCTCCTGATGGTGCAGGGCTTTACAACGTGATGCATCTCTCAGATGCGTCACGTTGTTAATACCCAGCACTATGGGGCATCTTTTGTGCTGCCGCTGCATCACAAAAGTGACGCAACAGCGGCACACAAGAGGCGCAAGCGGCTTGTAAATCTGCCCCATAGTGCTTTTACTACACTGTAGCTGCGTAAAGGGCCAGAAGATGTGTCTCCAGTGACCATGTTTGCCTGTGCCTGTGTTACAGGCACACATGGTCACTGGAGACACATCTTCTGGCCCTTTACGCAGCTGCAGTGTAGTAAAAGCACTATACATTTACCCAATGAGGGAGCAGTTACTGGATTAGCCAGTAGAAAGTACTCCAGGGCAAAAACGCAAAAAAATCAGCGATTTTGCGGGAAAATTCGCAAATTCGCAGATTTTTTGGCCGATTTCGCCGGGAAATCAGCGAATTCGCAAATTTCGCCCATGCTTAATGCTACTATGGATCAAGGATGCACTTAAATTTGGAAATGATTCTGATGAAATAGTATTGTCTTTCATTGAACTGTATGTGACATGTGAGATTCCAAGAGAAGAAGGAGATAGAAGCTTGAGACAGCAAGTTTTACGTTTCCAAAGTCATCATTGTGGAAAGTATTGCGGAAGAAAATGCAAGTCTAAAGGAAAATTTTACACCAAATGTCGGTTTGGTTTTCCCCGTCCAGTCATTTTGAAAGGAAGAGTAAATTTGTTGTATTCCTTCTGTAAGGCACACAATCACTCGGACATCTCCAAAGAATACCTACAACTTAAAAAGTACAGAAGTTTCAAAGTATATCAATGACTACAATATAGTCATTTTAAAAATGTGAAATGCGAACATGGACATCCAGAATGCCGCAGATAACTCAATTGCTGTTGCACGTTATGTTACATCGTTCATAACAAAATCAGAAAAAACAGAAATGAAACAAATGTGGTAAGAAATTGCACAAGAGAAAAGCCTTAGCAAAAAATGGTACAGCTTCACTTTGAAAATGCTTTCCCACCGAGAAATTGGATCCTATGAATGTTCAGACTGTTTTTGCTCTTCAAGTTTATATTCAAAGTCACAAGGAATTATTTGGGTAAGTTTGGGTCTTGCCTGTAAACAAAATAGAGTGCTGAAATCATTGGAAGAAATTGAACAATTAACTGCAAATGAATCAGGCAGTACAGACATTTTTTAAACTAATATGTTGGACACAGACTATCCAAAAAGGAGTCGAAATCTGGAACAGCTATGTCTGTATGAAGTATTTCACCATTACCACTTCAAAAGAAATGTTAAACAGAATTTAAAAGAAGGAACATTTGAGTAGTTGGATGTCATGGTTTTTTAGTAAAACATGCAAAGGGTAATCTTATAAACCACAAGAAACTAAGGGCCCTATTAGGTCCGCCCGCCATCCTCATGCTGAAATGTAAGAAGAACTGTGTTTAAAGAGGGAATGGAATATTTTGAATTATCTCGTGTTAGAACGCTGTCTGGTTTGTATTTAATTGATTTTGATGAGAACAAGGTTAGTGCTGATGTTAATTGTGTAGGAGAATATGATCGGTTGAGAAGGCTTTATGCTTCAAGTTTAGGTGAATATCCTATTTATGAGAAACGTGTTGTGTGTTCAAAATGCAAACATGTTGAAGAATCAACTATGGTTGAAAAGCAGAAAGAAAATAAAGAGACAAGAAAAAATGTAAAGAAGCAGAAAATACAAACAAGTGATGATGTTGTTGGACACCAATTAGAAAATGCTTCTGGTGTCAACTGCTATGGTAATGTTATTCTAAACCACAGCTTTCCAAACTTTTCATGTTGGTGACACACTATTTTGTGAAAAAATGTTCAGGGACACAGTAACGCGAGCGAGCGCAGCGAGCCAGCCGGAACCACCCATAACCCCACACACACAACCCCACACACACACAACCCCCCACACACACAACGCCTCACACACCCTCTCACCCACCCTCACTTACACACCCCCTCACCCTAAAAACACCATCACCCCCCTCACTCACCCTCAACCCCTCACAATCCTGTCACCCTCATCCTCACACTCACACACCCTCACTCACCCTCACACACCCTCACCCTCCCTCACACACCCTCACCCTTACACACCCTCACTCACCCTCCCTCACTCCCACCCTCACACCCCTCACCCCCCACCCTCACCCTCATACCCACTCACACCCACACACCCTCACACACCCTCTCAACCACCCCCACATCCCCTCCCCCTCACACCTCCTCACACCCCCTTCCCCACACCCTCACCCACCCTCACACCCACACCAAAAGGCACTTCTTCCTTAGTTCACTGTGCCTTACTATCCATCTCTGTCTCTCTCTCCATATTCAGTCTCTCTCCCTCTCTCCTCTCTCTATCCCTCCTCTCTCTCTTTCTCGGTCTCTCTCTCCATCCTTCTGTCTCTATCTTTTCCTCTCTCTCTTCCTCTCTCTCACTCTCTGGCTCTCTCCCTCAGTATCTCTCTCATCCTCTCTCTCCATTCTTCAGTATCTCCCTCTCTCCTTCTCTCTTCCTCTCTTTCTCTTCCTATCTCCCTCTCTCTCCATCCTTCAGTATCTCTCTCTCTCCTTCTCTCTTCCTCTCTCTCTCTTCCTATCTCCCTCTATCCCCATCCTTCAGTCTCTCTCCCTCTCTCCCTCTCTATCCCTCCTCCTCCTCTCTATCTCTCTCGCTCCATCTTGCAATCTCTCCCTCTCTGTGTTTCTCTCCCTCTGTATCTCTCTCCCCCTCTCTCCATCCTTCAGTATCTCCCTCTCATTCTTTCTCTCTCTTGCTCTCTGTCTCTCCCATCTCTCTCGCTCGCTCCCTCTCTATCTCTCCCTCTATCTCTCACCCCCAAATATCTCTGTGGCACCCTTTCGTCGTTACTCTTCTCTCAGGAACTTCTTGTGAGAGCTGCCCCTGGAAAAGCACTGCCTCTGCTGTTTGTGCTTTAGGAGGAGCCGTTGGTTATGAGTGCAAGTATTAAGAAATAAATTTAACACAATTGACAGAAATACAATTATATGTAACGTTTTGTAAATAAATGCGGAGGTCATAAGATAAAAAGCTTGTGGACCTGAGGCGGGACAGAGTCCCGGAGTTTTTTAAGTAATAAGATGCACCGCCTTGAAACAGGGCGCCAAGCAGAGACTCCTTCGGAAACTGCTCGGTAGCTGCCACTGCCAGGTGTCTGACAAGGAGCAGGATCCCTGTTCGCAGTACCGGCTGAGGCTGGCGCTTGGCATGCGAGACTGGTGCCTACAGGGCCCAGGGTGGAGGGATGTGCTACAGAGCATGTTAACAGCAGCAGACACCCCCAACCTGCGTCCTACAACTCAAACTCCCAGAATGCATATAATATTGGAATTATACAAGAACGGTTGCCTGGTGCCTAAACAGAGTTTTAAAAGTTCGACAATTTAACTGGGGAGCAGAGGCGTCTCCGTGGTCACTGCACGCTTCTCTTTTCTCTGCCGATGCTGTACTGCGTCACTGAATGCAAGATCATTCACCCTTATCTGGCATCAGACGTCATTGACGCGCGACACACCCATAGGTGGGAGGCGACACAGTACAGTGTCGCGACACACATTTTGGAAAGCGCTGTTCTAAACGTTCTATTTTATCTTGAAGAGGCTTATGGTGAAATTGTGGAAAGTCAGGAAAAAAGATTATGTTCGGCACTTTATACTTTATTTCAAGAATTGAGAACTGATAGAAGTAAGATCTATTCTGCTTCTGGTATTCCCCAACTGTTGGATACATGTACTGGATCTTTAACGTTTAGTGCTAATATAAAACAAGATGCACAAGAATTTCTGGTCTGCCTTCGGGATGCCGATCAACTGTGAGAGCAGGCCGTTACCACTCCCACTCCCCCTCCCTTCCTCTGACATCAGACGCCGCCAGCAGCAAGGAGCTGCCACCAATGTTCCCGGAGCTGTGGAGTCCCAGAGAGCGGCTTCTTTGAACTGCGGACTGGCAATATATTTTCCTTTCAAAAGTGGTTTCCCTCTGGTGCCCGGCAGGGTTTTATTTTTCCTGCTTCGAGGCAATTACAGTGCCCCTTAAAAGAAAAAGGACTGCTTTGAGAGTCTTGAGAGAGCAGTCCCGTGGTCTGACTGCAGCCAGCCTCCCCCTTTTTTTTATTGAAAACAGTGGACTACTGAGGTGCGGCATTAGGGGCATTATTAGGGACCCCAGGTTTCTCACCAAGAGCCGGTAAGGGGTATCTCTGTTACTCACCTGTCCTGGTTGAGGATGGCTGGGCGGATCCCATTTAATTTGATTCTAGCAGAGTTCTGGGCAGCATTTGTATCAGCTATCAGCAGAGGGACACTGTAAGGAGGACTTTATGCGAAAGCCTGTCAAAGGGGCAAAGGGAACAACTCCGACTCTAGGTCAAAAGGTTAAAAAGCGTGCAGCCCAGGCTACAGTGCGGTTGAACTACGTAGCCGCATTTCGTCAAGATCTTCCTCTCTCATCAGAGCTTGTGGGCATAGCAAGTGCTGATCCGGCCCAACAGGATCAGCTTGAGGCTGATATGGTGGACTTGAATTCCCCTGTTAGCCCCAGTGAGATGGTTTCCTCACGGGTAGATTCGCCAATTCCTGTTGCTTCCACTAAAGAGACTTTGACCTCCGGAATGGCAGCAGGTGAAAATCTTGAGGCCAGAAAGTACCCTATTTTGAACAAAGCCAAACAGGATGGGCCTTTGATTGAAGCAGAAGCAATTCAGGGGATGGAAGGTGATAACCTTTTAGTAGCAGATAGCTTATTGGGCTCCAGCCCAGAGTCTTTAGTCTCGAACCCCAGCAGTTAATCGCTTGTTTCCCTTCTCTCTATTCCTTCTTCAGGTCTCTTAAATACATCAGTTGGGAGAGAGCCCATACATCTTTCAATGCCGGGGGACGCAGAAGTGTCTATGTCGACCTCACCAGTGGTCCCTGAGTTGATGGGTCCAGAGGGTTCCTTGGCAGAGGATAGGTCAAACGCTATTCAGATTGACACCCCTCAAGGCGGCAACTCCTTTTCTATGCCATGGGATGCTAAGAGCCTCATTAATTTAATTCTGGAAGAAATTTATGACCTAAAAACCTACCAAACTAATGAGATCGCTGCAATAAATGCCCACTTGACGAAGATTGAGGAATCCATGGCACATGTCCCAGCACGGCTCTTGGAGGCCGAAAACAGGATTTCCCAATTGGAGGATCAAATGTTATCTCTCAACCGTGAAAAGACTACCTTCCAGTCCCGGAGAGTCTCACTAGAAATTAAGTTGGAGGAGTTGGAGAACCATTCCAGACATTCTAATCTCCGCATCCTGGGCATTCCGGAGGGTTTGAAGGGCCATCAGATGCTACAATAGATTGACTCCTTCATAAAGGAAAATGTCCTTCAAGAATTCAAGTGGGATCTGACAATAATGAGAGCTCATCAGGTCCCCGCACTTCTCCCCTCTAAGCCAAAGTTCCCCCGGACAATCCTGGAAAACTTTGGAGACTTTAGGGTCAAGGAGCAAATTGTGTCAAGAGCAATCAGGCAAAGACAGTTTTCTTTGGCAGAAGTGCCATTGTGTCGTATTGTTTCAGACAGGACAGCTTCGACAGCAAAAAGGCTGAAAGAATTTGTCTAAATGCTTCATTTGTTTAAAGCTCAAGGGGCACAAGCCATGATAGCCCAACAGAGTAGGCTCAAAGTGTTAATTAAGGGCAAATTTCACATCTGTTGTAATGTCGCAGAGGCACATGGTTTGCTACAAGAGATTTCAGCAAATAAACCCGAGTGGCTTGAAGCCAGTATTTGGTTGAAAGGCTGGGGGGTATGTATCTTTGGGGTGGGAATGGGCTATTCATCCCTTGAGGACAGTATTACTGTATTTTACTCCTCTGAGTCTTGGTTAAATAAGAATAGCAGGTGAAAAGATAAGGTATTAGCATAAGGTGTAGAAGGTTAAGGATAGTATAAGGCGGTTCAACTTTATTTTTTGCAGTGTAGGAAGGGGAAGTGAGGGTAGGGGAGGGCGTCATACAGCTGCACTAGGGACCAAATAAGCACTGCCTGTTGTAGGGTGGGTGGGACATGTTGTAGGCCTCTGAGCAGGGGCAGTCATCTGATCGGGCGACAATGTCTCAAGGGCTGGGTTGGGAGCATGGAGGAAAAAATGAAATCCATATTTTAAGTTTATACTCATTTGTTGCTTGTTTAGTGAGAGCAAGAAAGGAGAAACTGTTACCTCTGTTAAATCTGGGTTGGAGGCTTTCTTCAGGGCTAGTAATAGGCATATACTTTGAACATGGAGACATTCAAAAACCTACTCTTTTTCATGTAATGTGTAATAAGGAAATAGTGAAAGTAGTTTTGTTTAATGTTAATGGCCATTATAATAAAAGGAAAATGAGGGCCATTAAGGCTTGGATTAAAACAGAGAATTCCTCAGTCATATTAATACAAGAAACCTATATACCAGCGGGGAAATTCTCTGAGTTTGCAATGTTCAGAGCCTGGGCAACTTATAGGGGATTCTCTTCTTCTTCAGTAGCACATAAGGGGACGTCGATTTTCCTTAATAAACATTTTCAGGCGGAGGTGGTTAATTCTGCGAGCGACCGACGGGGTAGATGGTGCTGGGTCACTTGTAATGTGGACCATCGACCACTGATGTTTGCTAGTATATATGCCCCAGATGAGGATAATCCCCTCCCATATGAGGAACTCTTTCAATCATGAATCCAAGTCCCTGGAGAGTTGATCGTGGGAGGCGATTTTAATTTGCTAATGAATCCCAGGATTGATTCCTCATCTAACTTAAAAAGACAGGCAAAGCGAAAAACTCTTAAAACGATATATAGCTATAGCTTAATGCTTGATATCATCGACCCCTGGTAAACAGCATTTCCGAAGGATATTGCCTACACTTGTTTCTCAGGGAGATTTCACACTTTTTCACGCACCGATTTATGTCTGCTCTCTAGGAAATTGGCCTTTTTACAGCAGAAAATTCTTCAAAATGGAATTTCTGACCATGCACTGGTGGTTCTGGAGTTAGTATTGGGTAAAGGTAGTTCATTTATTGAAAGGTGGTCATTAAACCGACAATATTTGCTACAAGAGAGTTAGGTGTCTTCCAGTAAAACACAAATTTTAGAGTATTTTGAGCAAACTCTTGGCTCTGCTCCAACATATGTGGTATGGGATTCATTTAAATCCTTTTTTCGAGGCCTAGTTATAGGTAAAAATGAGGATATTCAAGAAAAAGGAAGGGAGAAAAACAGTTATTAGAGCAAAAAGTGCAAGATTCTTTCGAAAGGTTTCCCTCCAACCCCTTGGCCTTGAATAAACGTAAGTGGGATCAGGCTAAGTGGGACCTGACTGAAGTATATAATGCTAAACGCGATACCCTTTTCCAGCAGGATAGGTTAAAGACCTATGAAGAAAGCAACTACACCGGGATGTTTTTAGCTTGGCAGGCTAGGGAATGGGCCACAAGTAATCAAATATTGGCCCTGAGATGCCCCAGCCACTGAGATGCCCCACCTCTGGTTCCAATAATGGTGAATTTCGCGAATCAGCGGTTCACGAATTCGCGCAAAATCATAAAAAAATCTGGAAATTTGCGATTTCCCTGCGAAATCGTGGATTTTTTTGCGATTTTGCACCACCGCTAGTGTGTGTGGGGGGGCAAACGGGGGGGCTTCTATGCGAGTTCACAAGCCTCTTGTGTGTATAAAAGGACCGGCACCGATCAGAGCAGCAGATGAGGAGAAAGAAGCTTGTGGTCACAGGAACTGCACGGGGATAGAGCTCATGAAAGTCAAGGATGCAAAGGCCTCCATCAAGCATCATAGCTAATTTTTGATGGTAGATATGGGGAGAACACACACCTGCCCAGCCTCGACAAAGCGCACATTTTTTTTTGGGCTTATTAACTTTGCCATCGCGCTGAAGGGTGCCGGGGTCCCTCGAGTGAGCTGTCCATCATAGTGGCTAAAGAGCGGGAAGACGGTATACACCGCTAGTGTGTGGGGGGGGCAAACGGGGGGGCTTCTATGCGAGTTCACATGCCTCTTGTGTGTATAAAAGGACAGGCACCGATCAGAGCAGCAGATGAGGAGAAATAAGCTTGTGGTCACAGGAACTGCACCGGGATAGAGCTTGTGAAAGTCAAGGATGCAAAGGCCTCCATCAAGCATCATAGCTAATTTTCGACGGTAGATATGGGGAGAACACACACCTGCCCAGCATCGACAAAGCGCACATTTTTTGGGGGCTGATTAACATTGCCATCGCGCTGAAGGGTGCCAGGGTCCCTCGAGTGAGCTGTCCATCATAGTGGCTAAAGGGCGGGAAGACGGTGCATACCACTTGTGTGTGTGTGGGGGGGGGCAAACGGGCAGGCTTCTATGCAAGTTCATATGCCTCTTCTGTGTATAAAAAGACAGGCATCGATCAGAGCAGCAGATGAGGAGAAAGAAACTCGTGGTCACAGGAACTGCCCAGCCTGGACAAAAAGCACATTTTTGGGGGGCTAATTAACTTTACCATCGCGCCTAAGGGTGCCGGGGTCCCTCGAGTGAGCTGTCCATCATAGTGGCTAAAGGGCAGGAAGACAGTGCACACCACTAGTGTGTGTGTGTGGGGGGGGGCAAACGGGCAGGCTTCTATCCAAGTTCACATGCCTCTTCTGTGTATGTAAGGACAGGCAGCAATCAGAGCAGCAGATGAGGAGAAAGAAGCTTGTGGTCACAGGAACTGCACGGGGATAGCGCTTGTGAAAGTCAAGGATGCAAAGGACTCCATCAAGCATCATAGCTAATTTTCGACAATAGATATGGGGAGAACACACACCTGCCAAGAATGCATATAATATTGGAATTATACAAGAACGATTGCCTGGTGCCTAAACAGAGTTTTAAAAGTTCGACAATTTAACTGGGGAGCAGAGGCGTCTCCGTGGTCACTGCACGCTTCTCTTTCCTCTGCCGACGCTGTACTGCGTCACTGAATGCAAGATCATTCGCCCTTATCTGGCATCAGACGTCATTGACGCGCGACACACCCACAGGTGGGAGGCGACACAGTACAGTGTCGCGACACACACTTTGGAAAGCGCTGTTCTAAACGTTCTATTTTATCTTGAAGAGGCTTATGGTGAAATTGTGGAAAGTCAGGAAAAAAGATTATGTTTGGCACTTTATACTTTATTTCAAGAATTGAGAACTGATAGAAGTAAGATCTATTCTGCTTCTGGTATTCCCCAACTGTTGGATACATGTACTGGATCTTTAATGTTTAGTGCTAATATAAAACAAGATGCACAAGAATTTCTGGTCTGCCTTCGGGATGCCGATCAACTGAGAGAGCAGGCCGTTACCACTCCCACTCCCCCTCCCTTCCTCTGACATCAGACGCCGCCAGCAGCAAGGAGCTGCCACCAATGTTCCCGGAGCTGTGGAGTCCCAGAGAGCGGCTTCTTTGAACTGCGGACTGGCAATATATTTTCCTTTCAAAAGTAGTTTCCTTCTGGTGCCCGTCAGGGTTTTATTTTTCTGCTTCGAGACAATTACAGTGCCCCTTAAAAGAAAAAGGACTGCTTTGAGAGTCTTGAGAGAGCAGTCCGGTGGTCTGACTGCAGCCAGCCTCCCCCTTTTTTTTATTGAAAACAGTGGACTACTGAGGTGCGGCGTTAGGGGCATTATTAGGGACCCCAGGTTTCTCACCAAGAGCGGGTAAGGGGTATCTCTGTTACTCACCTGTCCTGGTTGAGGGTGGCTGGGCGGATCCCATTTAATTTGATTCTAGCAGAGTTTTGGGCAGCATTTGTATCAGCTATCAGCAGAGGGACACTGTAAGGAGGACTTTATGCGAAAGCCTGTCAAAGGGGCAAAGGGAACAACTCCGACTCTAGGTCAAAAGGTTAAAAAGCGTGCAGCCCAGGCTACAGTGCGGTTGAATTACGCAGCCGCATTTCGTCAAGATCTTCCTCTCTCATCAGAGCTTGTGGGCATGGCAAGTGCTGATCCGGCCCAACAGGATCAGCTTGAGGCTGATATGGTGGACTTGAATTCCCCCGTTAGCCCCAGTGAGATGGTTTCCTCACGGGTAGATTCGCCAATTCATGTTGCTTCCACTAAAGAGACTTTGACCTCCGGAATGGCAGCAGGTGAAAATCTTGAGGCCAGAAAGTACCCTATTTTGAACAAAGCCAAACAGGATGGGCCTTTGATTGAAGCAGAAGCAATTCAGGGGATGGAAGGTGATAACCTTTTAGTAGCAGATAGCTTATTGGGCTCCAGCCCAGAGTCTTTAGTCTCGAACCCCAGCAGTTAATCGCTTGTTTCCCTTCTCTCTATTCCTTCTTCAGGTCTCTTAAATACATCAGTTGGGAGAGAGCCCATACATCTTTCAATGCCGGGGGTCGCAGAAGTGTCTATGTCGACCTCACCAGTGGTCCCTGAGTTGATGGGTCCAGAGGGTTCCTTGGCAGCGGATAGGTCAAACGCTATTCAGATTGACACCCCTCAAGGCGGCAACTCCTTTTCTATGCCATGGGACGCTAAGAGCCTCATTAATTTACTTCTGGAAGAAATTTATGACCTAAAAACCTACCAAACTAATGAGATCGCTGCAATAAATGCCCGCTTGACGAAGATTGAGGAATCCATGGCACATGTCCCAGCACGGCTCTTGGAGGCCGAAAACAGGATTTCCCAATTGGAGGATCAAATGTTATCTCTCAACCGTGAAAAGACTACCTTCCAGTCCCAGAGAGTCTCACTAGAAATGAAGTTGGAGGAGTTGGAGAACCATTCCAGACATTCTAATCTCCGCATCCTGGGCATTCCGGAGGGTTTGAAGGGCCATCAGATGCTACAATAGATTGACTCCTTCATAAAGGAAAATGTCCTTCAAGAATTCAAGTGGGATCTGACAATAATGAGAGCTCATCGGGTCCCGGCACTTCTCCCCTCTAAGCCAAAGTTCCCCTGGACAATCCTGGAAAACTTTGGAGACTTTAGGGTCAAGGAGCAAATTGTGTCAAGAGCAATCAGGCAAAGACAGTTTTCTTTGGCAGAAGTGCCAGTGTGTCGTATTGTTTCAGACAGGACAGCTTCGACAGCAAAAAGGCTGAAAGAATTTGTCTAAATGCTTCATTTGTTGAAAGCTCAAGGGACACAAGCCATGATAGCCCAACAGAGTAAGCTCAAAGTGTTAATTAAGGGCAAATTTCACATCTGTTGTAATGTCGCAGAGGCACATGGTTTGCTACAAGAGATTTCAGCAAATAAACCCGAGTGGCTTGAAGCCAGTATTTGGTTGAAAGGCTGGGGGGTATGTATCTTTGGGGTGGGAATGGGCTATTCATCCCTTGAGGACTGTATTACTGTATTTTACTCCTCTGAGTCTTGGTTAAATAAGAATAGCAGGTGAAAAGATAAGGTATTAGCATAAGGTGTAGAAGGTTAAGGATAGTATAAGGCGGTTCAACTTTATTTTTTGCAGTGTAGGAAGGGGAAGTGAGGGTAGGGGGAGGGCGTCATACAGCTGCACTAGGGACCAAATCAGCATGCCTGTTGTAGGGTGGGTGGGACATGTTGTAGGCCTCTGAGCAGGGGCGGTCATCTGATCGGGCGACAATGTCTCAAGGGCTGGGTTGGGAGCATGGGGGAAAAATGAAATCCATATTTTAAGTTCATACTCATTTGTTGCTTGTTATGTGAGAGCAAGAAAGGAGAAACTGTTACTTCTGTTAAATCTGGGTTGGAGGCTTTCTTCAGGGCTAGTAATAGGCATATACTTTGAACATGGAGACATTCAAAAACCTACTCTTTTTTTATGTAATGTGTAATAAGGAAATAGTGAAAGTAGTTTTGTTTCATGTGAATGGCCATTATAATAAAAGGAAAATGAGGGCCATTAAGGCTTGGATTAAAACAGAGAATTCCTCAGTCATATTAATACAAGAAACCTATATATCAGCGGGGAAATTCTCTGAGTTTGCAATGTTCAGAGCCTGGGCAACTTATAGGGGTTTCTCTTCTTCTTCAGTAGCGCATAAGGGGATGTCGATTTTCCTTAATAAACATTTTCAGGCGGAGGTGGTTAATTCTGCGAGCGACCGACGGGGTAGATGGTGCTGGGTCACTTGTAATGTGGACCATCGACCACTGATGTTTGCTAGTATATATGCCCCAGATGAGGATAATCCCCTCCCATATGAGGAACTCTTTCAATCATGAATCCAAGTCCCTGGAGAGTTGATCGTGGGAGGCGATTTTAATTTGCTAATGAATCCCAGGATTGATTCCTCATCTAACTTAAAAAGACAGGCAAAGCGAAAAACTCTTAAAACGATATATAGCTATAGCTTAATGCTTGATATCATCGACCCCTGGTAAACAGCATTTCCGAAGGATATTGCCTACACTTGTTTCTCAGGGAGATTTCACACTTTTTCACGCACCGATTTATGTCTGCTCTCTAGGAAATTGGCCTTTTTACAGCAGAAAATTCTTCAAAATGGAATTTCTGACCATGCACTGGTGGTTCTGGAGTTAGTATTGGGTAAAGGTAGTTCATTTATTGAAAGGTGGTCATTAAACCGACAATATTTGCTACAAGAGAGTTAGGTGTCTTCCAGTAAAACACAAATTTTAGAGTATTTTGAGCAAACTCTTGGCTCTGCTCCAACATATGTGGTATGGGATTCATTTAAATCCTTTTTTCGAGGCCTAGTTATAGGTAAAAATGAGGATATTCAAGAAAAAGGAAGGGAGAAAAACAGTTATTAGAGCAAAAAGTGCAAGATTCTTTCGAAAGGTTTCCCTCCAACCCCTTGGCCTTGAATAAACGTAAGTGGGATCAGGCTAAGTGGGACCTGACTGAAGTATATAATGCTAAACGCGATACCCTTTTCCAGCAGGATAGGTTAAAGACCTATGAAGAAAGCAACTACACCGGGATGTTTTTAGCTTGGCAGGCTAGGGAATGGGCCACAAGTAATCAAATATTGGCCCTGAGATGCCCCAGCCACTGAGATGCCCCACCTCTGGTTCCAATAATGGTGAATTTCGCGAATCAGCGGTTCACGAATTCGCGCAAAATCATAAAAAAATCTGGAAATTTGCGATTTCCCTGCGAAATTGTGGATTTTTTTGCGATTTTGCACCACCGCTAGTGTGTGTGGGGGGGCAAACGGGGGGGCTTCTATGCGAGTTCACAAGCCTCTTGTGTGTATAAAAGGACCGGCACCGATCAGAGCAGCAGATGAGGAGAAAGAAGCTTGTGGTCACAGGAACTGCACGGGGATAGAGCTCATGAAAGTCAAGGATGCAAAGGCCTCCATCAAGAATCATAGCTAATTTTCGATGGTAGATATGGGGAGAACACACACCTGCCCAGCCTCGACAAAGCGCACATTTTTTTTTGGGCTTATTAACTTTGCCATCGCGCTGAAGGGCGCCGGGGTCCCTCGAGTGAGCTGTCCATCATAGTGGCTAAAGAGCGGGAAGACGGTATACACCGCTAGTGTGTGTGGGGGGGCAAACGGGGGGCTTCTATGCGAGTTCACATGCCTCTTGTGTGTATAAAAGGACAGGCACCGATCAGAGCAGCAGATGAGGATAAATAAGCTTGTGGTCACAGGAACTGCACCGGGATAGAGCTTGTGAAAGTCAAGGATGCAAAGGCCTCCATCAAGCATCATAGCTAATTTTCGACGGTAGATATGGGGAGAACACACACCTGCCCAGCATCGACAAAGCGCACATTTTTGGGGGGCTGATTAACATTGCCATCGCGCTGAAGGGTGCCGGGGTCCCTCGAGTGAGCTGTCCATCATAGTGGCTAAAGGGCGGGAAGACGGTGCATACCACTTGTGTGTGTGTGGGGGGGGCAAACGGGCAGGCTTCTATGCAAGTTCATATGCCTCTTCTGTGTATAAAAAGACAGGCATCGATCAGAGCAGCAGATGAGGAGAAAGAAACTCGTGGTCACAGGAACTGCCCAGCCTGGACAAAAAGCACATTTTTGGGGGGCTAATTAACTTTACCATCGCGCCTAAGGGTGCACACCGCTAGTGTGTGTGGGGGGAACGGGGGGGCTTCTATGCGAGTTCACATGCCTCTTCTGTGTATAAAAGGACAGGCGTCGATCAGAGCAGCAGACGAGGAGAAAGAAGCTTGTGGTCACAGGAACTGCACGGGGATAGAGCTTGTGAAAGTCAAGGATACAAAGGCCTCCATCAATCCTCATAGCTAATTTTCGACGGTAGATATGCGGAGAACACACAACTGCCCAGCCTCGACAAAACGCACATTTATTTGGGGCTGATTAAGGAGTTATGGAATTTGACCTTCAACTCAGGCACCTGCTTTATCTATATCAGTAAGTGCTTCCTGCAGGAGCCTCGTTGTCTACTTGTAACTATTCTCTGACCCTGCTTTGAGGGTCAGAGCAGGGTCACAGAATAGTTGCAAGTAGGCAAGGAGGCGCCGCTCAGGAAGCACTTACAGGGTACAGCAGGTGCCCAAGTTGAAGCTAATTTCTTTGCAACCATGTAAATGGTTACAACAAAATTAGCTTCAACGTTGCCACCTGCTGTAACCCTGTAAGTGCTTCCTGAGCAAAATTCGTACCGCTCGCGAATTCGCAGATTTTGCCACAATTTGGAGCGATACGCGGATCGCGAAATTGCGGAAAATCCGCAAATACGCGAGCAAAACAAATTTTCCGCCCATACTTAGTTCCAGTACAGAGGGTTCGGGAGAAATAGGAGAGATAATGCTTCAGCATTACAGGGGGATCTATAGCCAGCAATTACCAATCAATATTTCATCACTGGCAGAAGTTTTGCAGAAATACGAATTACCTGGGCTATCTGAGGAGAATAAAGGGCATATGATGAACCCTTTTACAAAAGATGAGTTAGGGGAGGTTATTAAAAGTCTTCCAAATGGTAAAGCCTGCGGTCCAGATGGTCTGCCAGCAGAATTTTTTAAAACATTCTTAGTTGTAATTGGGGTCTATTAGTCATAAATTCAATTTTTGAGAGTGGGCCTATCCCTCTGTCATTTAGAGAAGGAAGTGTAGTCAGTTTTTAAAAAAAAGGTAAAAATAGTGAAGACCACAATTCATATCGTTCCATTACGCTCTTAAACTCTTGACTACAAAATAGTTACTAAACTTTTAGCTAATCGTTTTTAATGGAATTGCTTCATATTTAATTCTTCAGGATCAGAATGGTTTTATTGCTGATAGGAAACTTGACACGAACACGCACTTTTTGGTGGAGGCACTTGATTACTTTGATACCCAGTAGATACCAGCCTTGGGGCTATTTTTAGACGCTGAAAAGGCATTTGATTTGGTGATCTTGGAATCATTATTTTGTATCTTGGGCAAATTTGGAATTCCCTCTAAAATTACGGGGTTGATTGAAAATCTATATCTGAATGCTGAGGCTACTATTATTATTAATGCAGCTAATGCCGGCCAAGTAAAAATCAAAAGAGGAACTAGACAAGGATGTCCCCTATCCCCGGTTCTATTTGCCTTTTTCATTGAACCCCTTGCGATAGACATTAGGAACAACAGGGATATCTGCCCCCGCTTCAGAATCTGGACAAAATGTAGTTATATGCGGACAACATCATGCTCATTATAAACCAGAGAAGGAAGTGCAGGCAACAGCCTTCCAGATTTTTTAACACTATGAGGCTTTTGGAGGGTATAAAATGATTTTTTTTTAAAAACCTGAAGTTTTACTTTGTGGCTGTGGGGCATCTAGGGATTTGCACCCTGACATTATCTCATGCTTCAACACAAATCCAAAGAGACATTTAGGGGTCTATTTTTCACCTTTGATTTCAGAATTATATGATTTAAATTTTGGTCCTTTACTACGAAAAGTTCAGGATCTGCTTACTGGATGGCATCCTCTTCCATTACCTATTCTAGGCAGTGTGGCACTGATTAAAATGTCTGTGCTTCCTCTTTTTATCTTTCTCTTTTCAGCAATTCCTTCTGTTTTAGTCAAGTCCTTTTTTATGAAACTAAAGTCTATGTTTGAATCATTTCTTTGGGGTAAAAAAGTCTCCTGAATTGCACTGAGCACTTTATATGAGGAGCGGTCAAATGGCGGGCTAGCTCTACCCAATTTGAACGAATAATATTAAGCATACTTTGCACAATATATGTATAGATTTAAGCAGGAATTACAGTAGTGCTTCTTTGGTAATTTGTTTATGAATTTAATTTGTAAAGTTAATCAGATCCATTGCCCTCTATCAATTTTCAGATCTCCTAAGTTATTACGGTTTAAGTGTCTACATTGGTTTTACCATAAAGCAGGTCTTATTTCCTCTCCAGGAATTAAAGATTCATCTACTATCAGTCAAATTTGTACAAAGGCAGGGTTCTGGAAACTTTCAGATTTCCTGCGGAATGATATATGGTTGAATATGGATGAAATGTCTTGTTTAATCTCCAGTAATTTCCTTCTCTACAACAAGGTCCCAATGCCTTGTTGATAGTCCTTGGTTAAGACCCATATCTCTTGTGGTTCAGAGTCATTATACCTGTACTGTCTCCAACCCATTGGTTTCTGCCAGCTCCACCCTCAGCAAATGCGTGAGATCACCTGCTCTGCACCATTTAGAAAGCAGGCGAACTACCTTACCCAGAATGCAATGTGGTTTCCAGGTAGATATTGTGATTTGGCGGAGATATTCCTCAGCTAGCAGGATACCACGGAGTCTGTTACAAGCTGCTCTCCACACTCAGATATATATATATATATATATATATATATATATATATATATATATATATATATATATATATATATATATATATATATATATATATATATATTCACTGAAAAAAACATAGGTTTCAGGGACGTTATAGTTAGAAATTAGCATTAAAAAAACCTTAGAAATTCACTGGAAAAAACATAGGTTTCAGATACGTTATAGTTAGTTGGACATTTGACTCATATAAAACCAGAGAAATTCGCCTGTTATAGTTTGTTGAGCTAATTATATCTCGCACACCCGCAATGCAATGCGGATGACGTCACACATTACATCACCCCTGACATGGTCATATATATTCACTGAAAAAAACATAGGTTTTAGGTGTCACAATCCACTGCTGATGATGTTACATATTACATCATTCATGACATGGTCAGTGACATCGCTGATAACATCAGTGATGACATCTCAAATGACACCACTGATGACATCACTGTTGACATCATCCAGTGAATCTGGTTTGGTTCGATATTTAAATACGTATTATATATATATATATATATATATATATATATATATAAATTCACCAAGGTGCCCCGGATCATGAGGACGCCAACTCCACGAGGATGAAATCAATTTCTTTTATTGCAAAATCACGATGCCAGCCCCAACTGATAGAAGTCCCTGACGCGTTTCGTTGCAACATGCAAATTCTTCATAGGGAAAGGGGAACAAACAAAAACCGGCATGTACTTCAAACTGCTTTTAATCTTGCGCTTTTTCCCATCGTGCAATAGTTTTCCAGTAAACTGTATGCTGGGATTTGAAGTACCAATTCTTCCCTTCCAGTAGGGTCCGTTTTTGCTGCCTCAATAATATGCACTCCAATGTTTCATTTAATGTTCATAGCCCTCCAGTGGGCCTCGGGGCTTCTCTCGTGATTAATTTTGAGCAATCCATCGCGCTGACAGGCTGCTACAGTTAACAGCCTCAAAGACCTGAGTTGATTTTCAGGCGGTGCATCCCCCGCGGCTTGGAGCCTGCCGCGTAATTCATTCACCAAGGTGCCCTGGATCATGAGGACGCCAACTCCACGAGGATGAAATCAATTTCTTTTATTGCAAAATCACGATGCCAGCCCCAACTGATAGAAGTCCCTGACGCGTTTCGTTGCAACATGCAACTTCTTCATAGGGAAAGGGGAACAAACAAAAACCGGCATGTACTTCAAACTGCTTTTAATCTTGCGCTTTTTCCCATTGTGCAATAGTTTTCCAGTAAACTGTATGCTGGGATTTGAAGTACCAATTCTTCCTTTCAGTAGGGTCCGTTTTTGCTGCCTCAATAATATGCACCCCAATGTTTCATTTAATGTTCATAGCCCTCCAGTGGGCCTCGGGGCTTCTCTCGTGATTAATTTTGAGCAATCCATCGCGCTGACAGGCTGCTACAGTTAACAGCCTCAAAGACCTGAGTTGATTTTCAGGCGGTGCATCCCCCGCGGCTTGGAGCCTGCCGCGTAATTCATTCACCAAGGTGCCCCGGATCATGAGGACGCCAACTCCACGAGGATGAAATCAATTTCTTTTATTGCAAAATCACGATGCCAGCCCCAACTGATAGAAGTCCCTGACGCGTTTCGTTGCAACATGCAACTTCTTCATAGGGAAAGGGGAACAAACAAAAACCGGCATGTACTTCAAACTGCTTTTCCGGGGCACCTTGGTGAATGAATTACGCGGCAAACTTACTATGTAACACAAAAAAGTTGCACAGTATACTATAAGTCTGACTTTACATTATAATACATTTGGTACTAGTTTAAGAATTACATATAAAAATTAATAATGACTGAAACAATTTTAGAATTATCAAATATAAATTTATTTTTCAGATTCTTTTTCCAAATTTAACAGAACTTCTAATATTTGATTGTCGGAAATGTCCTCATTTTGAATCAGGAAATCTACTGATTGTACACATGGAAGTAGTTCATAGTCCTGTGATTCATCCATGAATTCTAAGTTATCATGATAATAAGTTATCATTTGGTTCAATAACTTGTTCATTGTTGCTCTCCAGAACTATTTTGAAGGAAATGTTTTGCTCTCCTTCCATTTTCGTGCTGTAATTTCCATTAAAAAAATATATATCTGTAGAGATAGGGCAGTGTTGGGTTTAAGTTTAGACAGGTAGTTTGGATTTTAAAACAGTGATTTTATCTTTGGGCAGTGTATGGTATCAGACTGGAAGTAGAAATATAAAAAAGTGTATGTGATAAAGTAACAACGTTGGGAATGGGTATAAGGGGGCATGGTAGACACTCCCTGACCCCCTAGGTTTCCTGAGGGGGTCTTAGGAGGCCTATATAGGTATATAGGCCTATATAGGTAAGCGAACGGAGCGCTTACCGGTGCGCGAACCGGGAAGCGCACAAAAGTGAAAAAAAGTATGTAAGAAAAAATGATAGCAAATTTTTATTATTGGAAGGTAGTCCTGAAAAGAACTTTTTTTTTATTTTTGTTGTTTTATATTTTTTTTATTTTTCTGAACATTTGTTGTTTTTTTTGGTTTTTATGAACTTTTTTTTTTTTTAGGGAAGAAAAAAAAACTGGGAATTAACAGTGGCTCAACAGGAGCAAAACATTAAAAAAAGCTACTGCTTTCTTTTCTTGCTGCAGTGGTGGTTGTCTATAGCATCATTAATGAGGGAAATACTTAGTTGCCCGTAGGTGATGGTCTTTCCACAATAAATGCAGACCATCTTATTTCCACCCAAAGGAATACTTTTTATTTGGGTTGCCCCTGGAGAGGACTTTGTCGCAAATCAAACAGGTGACATGTTGGGCATTCACTTTTTTTTGCCCAGCAGGGATGGAGAAGTACTCCCATATAAAATGCACTTTCACATGCCTTTCCCTAGGTTCTTCCCGCAAGAATCTCCTAGGCTGTTCTTTCTCATCATCTTCTTCCTCCTCTTCTTCAACTCCTGGAAGGATCTGGGGTGGTGGACCTTCCTTTCTGGGTGGTGGTGGGGATGCACCGGCTGCAGCTACTACTGAAGCCATTTCTCTGCTCACAAATAGCTCTTGCTCTCTCAAAGAAGACAGTAAGAATGAGGAAAAAAGGAGGGGGCTTTCATCATTTGGAGAAAAAAAAAGTTGAGAACCAATGAAAAGTGTTATTTTCAGGTCACATGTCCCGACGCGCTTACGTTACGCGCTCCGGCGAAAGAACGCATCACGTGGTTATGCGATACGTCACGCTTCCGCGGCGCGTCACAATGTTGTTTTTGTTCGCGGCAATTGCGCTAACGGGGCGCTCACCGTTACGCGCAGAGGGGCGCTAAACAGAGTTGCGCTTACCGGTGCACTGCACGGTGCGCGTAACGGGAACGCACCGGGGCAAAATAAAAAAAAAAAACCAAAGTAAACATTAAAAAAATTGTATTTAATAAAAATAAAATACATTTTTCATTTTAATGAAGTATCTATTTTACAGCTATTGATATTTGCTATTAAAAAACTATTGAAATTCACAGAAAAAAACATAGGTTTGAGACCATATATAGTTAGGTGAATATTTTAATCATACAAAACCAATGAAATTCCCATATATAGTTAGTTGCACTAACTATATATTTCGCGCACCCGCAGTCCACTGCTGATGATGTCACATATTACATCATTCATGACTTGGTCAGTGACATTACTGATGACATCACTGATGACATCTCAAATAACATCACTGATGACATCACTGATGACATTTCAAATGACATCACTGATTACATCACTGATGACAGCTCATTTGACATCATTGATCACATTACTGATGACATCATTCTTGTGCTAATACGATGAACTTTTTCAGACTCTAATATAACCTTAGATACACTCAGTGTATACAGATACTCACACACTGTCACTCATCCATGGAGTTACTCACACACCTAGTCAGTCATGCAAAGAATCATTCTCACCTCCATTTCCTCAACTATACAGTTATACACACCTTACTTATTCAAACATATACTAACACATATTTACTCTCTTATACAATCCCTGATACAAGTTCACAATTATCCATACAGCCACTCACACATTCACTGGCTCTCATGCACAGTTATTTATATATGCCAACTCTCACATGTACTGTGTTTTACATTTGTACTTACTATGACATGTAGCATTCAGATATCCATTCACTCATCAATACACTCATGCGCACAGTCAACCGCCCATGTAGCTGTTTCCACATGCACTCTTGAACTCATACATCTAGTGAATCAACTGCTCACACATCTATGCACAGAGTCACACACCTCTCAGCCACCCCAACACACACTCAATCTCCCATACAAATACTTTGGCAACCAATCAATTACACATATAGCCTCTCGTATAGCTAATGATCAACACATGCAGCAGTTTACACCACAACAGACATACTGAGGCTCACAGTCAGACAGTTTAGACGGTATAGAGACAAAATATCGACTCCAAAATATCGACTGGACATAATATCGAGTTTTAAATATAGACTGGACAAAATATCGACTGGACATAATATCGACTACAAAAATATCGTTTTTCAGGTAAGTGAAGTAATATCGACTGTATAAAATATAGATAGCAAAAATATCGATTTTTTAATAATATATAATAATTTATAGTGTATTTTTATGTAATAATATGTGTGAATAGTGTGTATTAATGTTATAAAATATTTTATTACATGAATTTTGTTTTGATAATAATTGCGTAATGTAATTCTGTAGCGGGTTGTGGGTTTATAGGGGAATAGGGTGGGAAGTAATTTAATAATAATTAATTAATTAATATATGTTTGTTAATATTTTTAATTAATAATTAATTGATAATTAATTAATATTAATTAGTTCATTAATTAATATAATTTTGAATATATTTTGTATTAGTAAATAATTGTTAATTAATTAATTGTAATTAGTTAATTACATTAATTAGAGTACATTTTTATATATATAATTTTGTGTTATTTTTAAGTAATTAATTTTGATAAAATAATATTAATTATTAAAATAATTACACCTAATGTTGTAATATATTTACTTTATTGTTATTGTTAATTAATAATTAATTGGTAATTAAATAATATTGATACATTTTGGGTAAAGGAGCATTTTTAGGGTTCAGGGTCAGTTTTCAGTTCATGGGTAAAGGGGTATTTTTAGGGTTCAGGGTCAGTTTTCAGTTCATGGGTAAAGGGGTATTTTTAGGGTTCAGGGTCAGTTTTCAGTTCATGGGTAAAGGGGTATTTTTAGGGTTCAGGGTCAGTTTTCAGGTCATGGGTAAAGGGGTATTTTTAGGGTTCAGGGTCAGTTTTCAGGTCATGGGCAAAGGGGTATTTTTAGGGTTCAGGGTCAGTTTTCAGGTCATGGGTAAAGGGGTATTTTTAGGGTTCAGGGTCAGTTTTCAGTTCATGGGTAAAGGGGTATTTTTAGGGTTCAGGGTCAGTTTTCAGGTCATGGGTAAAGGGGTATTTTTAGGGTTCAGGGTCAGTTTTGGGTTTTTGGGTAAAGGGGTATTTTTAGGGTTCAGGGTCAGTTTTGGGTTTTTGGGTAAAGGGGTATTTTTAGGGTTCAGGGTCAACAAATAAGATTTTAAAAAATTATTTTTATTATTTTCATTTATTATTTTATTATTATAATTTAATTTAAGTCGTTTTAAGTATATTTTAGTAATTAAAATTTAATATTAATTTAATTTAACACTGTTTTTAATAAAGTCGATATTTTTTACATCTATATTTTTGTTAACGATATTTTGTACTCGATATTTTTGTACTTACCTGTTTGTAGATACAAACTCGATATTTTGACTGTCGATATTTTGTCCACGATATTTTGGCAAGTCGATATTTTGTCAGTCGATATTATTTCAGTGATCCAGTTTAGACACTAACCCATGCATTTAGTATGGAACATTTATTCACTCACTCATACAGTCAGTCATGCACCTTCTAAATCCTTCATCCAGACACTTATACATCCAATGATTCTTCAATATGTTAAACATATTTAAACTTAACAGAAAGACACAGTCACTGGATGATGTCATCAGTGATGTCATCAGGGATGTCATTTGAGATGTCATCAGTGATGTCATCAGTGATGTCATTTGAGATGTCATCAGTGATGTCACTGACCATGTCATGAATGATGTAATATGTGCTATTAAAAAACTTATGAAATTCACTAAAAAAACCATAGGTTTCACAACAGTTATAGTTAGGAATTAGCATTTAAAAAACCGATGAAATTCACTGAAAAAACATAGGTTTCACACCAGTTATAGTTAGGAATTAGCATTTAAAAAAACCTATTAAATTCACTGAAAAAACCATAGGTTTCACACCAGTTATAGTTACCTGGAAATTTTACTGAAATAAAACCATTAAAATTCCCACGTTATAGTTAGTTGGACTCACTATAACTTGCGCGTGTAATGCACTGCTGATGACATCACATATTACATCACTCATGACATGGTCAGTGACATCACTCATGACATCACTGATGACACCATCCTTGTGACAGAGTAACAGACCTCCTTTCAGTGGAATGTAACTCTTGAAACACATATTAAAAAAAAAACTAAAATAAAAAAAAAGAGATATCCATACCAGTTACAACCAATTATTGAACATCCATTTATTTGCATATACACCTACACACACACTACCACCTTACTTCTAAGGAAACTTACACATACTTACTCTCTTAAACAATCACTTATAGAAAAACATACTTATTTAAACAAGAACTCTTTCAATCTCTCACTCTCACATATACTCACTTATATACATCAATACTCACATATACTAGATTAGAACAAATGTAGTTAATGATAAAGATACTAGTGTGACAGTCATTCACTCACTAACACACACATATACACACTCATCCACCCATACAGTCCTGCACATATGCTGTCTTCTAAACTCATACAAACAGTGAGTCATTCACCAACCCATGCAGCCAATTATATACAAAATGAAACACTGATACAAACATTTAAATATTTAAACAATACTCGCTAATATATGTATTCACTAAGATACACTTAATAAGCCAGTTAACCAATCAATTTTTTTTTTTAAAAACATCCATTAAGACACTTATTTAAACATGTATTCTTCCATCGACCTTTACATATACATATATAAAACATATTTATTTTTCAGAAAGACACACATTCACTGGATGGTGTCATCAGTGATGTCATGAGTGATGTCACTGACCATGTCATGAGTGATGTAATATGTGATGTCATCAGCAGTGCATTACACGCGCAAGTTATAGTGAGTCCAACTAACTATAACGTGGGAATTTCAATGGTTTTATTTCAGTAAAATTTCCAGGTAACTATAACTGGTGTGAAACCTATGGTTTTTTCAGTGAATTTAATAGGTTTTTTAAATGCTTATTCTAACTATAACTGGTGTGAAACCTATGTTTTTTTCAGTGAATATATATATATATATATATATATATATATATATATATATATATATCAATCTGCCTTGAAGACTGAGTGCATGTATAAGTATCTGTATGGAGGATTTAACCCCTTCAGTGCTGATGACAAAGCCAGCTCGTCATGGGCTATACCTGCGCTGTGCTTATGACGAGCTGGCTTTGTCATGAACAATGGGTTTTTGCATATTTTAGCACAGGAGGGGAATATCTCTAGCACCCAAGGTGTTAAAAGCAATGTGATTGACTGTGTAAGAGACGAATTTAAAGTGTCTCACTAAATATATGGGATATTGATTATACTTTGTGAATACTCTATCTCTTGTTGTGTAAACTACTACATAAGTTAGTTACTAGCTATGTGAAAGTCTATATTAGTTATTAATTTGTTAAGTGAGCGTTTGTATGGGTTAGTGAATGAATGTGTGTGTGGTTGGGTGGGAGGTGTGTGACTGTCCAAAAACATGTAAATAGTTGATTTAATAGGTATATAAGGTTAAGACTGTATGTGGATACAGTTGTTTGGGTGAGTGATGAGTAAATATATTTCTCAATGATACATGTCCAAGAATCTAGAAATCTAAAAAGCAGTGTATGTGTCAGTTGTTGTATATAAATAACTATACATAAGACTCAGTGATTGTATGAGTGACGTATGGATAACTGGTTACTTCTAATAGTGATTTTATAACATACTAAGTATGAGTTACTATCTATATCAATAAATACAGTGGTGTTTGTGTAAGTGTGTAGCTTAGTAATTATGAGTATAATCAACTGTTTGCATAAGTGAGTAGAATGACTGCATAAGTGACTAGGTTGTGTGCTGGTGTGTAATGTTGATGTAGGTGTATAAGTATATTTAATAGTGTTCTATTGATCTTTGTTAGCATGTATGAGTGAATCTATAGGTAAGTGTTTAGATGTGTGTGTAGATGTAGGAATCATTGAGTGGGTTTTTAGAAACTTGTATTGGTGTGTCAATGGTTTCAAATATGGTACTCCATTTTTTATAATGTTGAAAGTTTATGCTAGTGTATGATAGGATGTATCAGATTGTCACATGGATGATGTCAACATTGATGTCATCAGTGATGTCATTTGAGATGTCATCAGTGATGTCATCAGTGATGTCACTGACCATGTCATGGATGATGTAATATGTGAAATCATCAGCAGTAGATTGCGGGCACACAAGTTATAGTTAGTACAACTAACTATAACGGGGGAATTTCAATGGCTTTGTACGAGTGAAATGTCCAACTAACTATAACACCCCTAAAACCTATGTTTTTTTCTGTGAATTGTTAAGGGTTTTCAAATGCTGATTCCTAACTATAACATGTCTGAAACCTATGGTCTTTTCAGTGAATTTCAAATGTTTTTTAAATGCTAATTTCTAACTATAACATGTCTGAAACCTATGGTTTTTTCAGTGAATGTGAAAGGTATTGTAAATGACAATTTTTAAATGTATTAATTCTTATATTTTTTTTATACTGATTTACTACATTTTTTTAAACTATTTAATTTTAGATATTTTATTTTTTAAATTACATTTTAATTATATTATACATTACATTACAAAATATACTTTCTAAGAATGAATTACTTTTTTGACACTTAGAAACTTTTTCACATAGAACCACCAATGTTATCCTATGGGAGGAATTCACTTATCAGGTAAGTAGAGTTAAAGTTACTTTTTCTTACTCAGTGGTGGATCCTGGATCCAGCACAGGTGCATCTCCTGTAAACAGTCAAAAGAATGCGTTGAGTAAATAGGAATTCGTATTTCGCATGATTTTAGAGTACTATTTGTATGTTTTAAAAATCGACACTTAGAAAACCACAATATGAATTCCTATGGAAGGAAATACAAGTTACTGGTATGTTTGCTTAGAATTACTTTTCAGGGTCAGTGCTGGGCTAAAAGATGCAGCACTGGCTTCTCTCCTGATAACAGGTGAGCAATAGGAATTTGTAGTTCAGCGGATTTTAGAGGAATATTTGTATGTTTCAAAAATCGACACTAACAAACTTTTCTGCTGAAAACCACACAATGGATTCCTATGGAAGGAAATACAAGTTACTGGTAAGTACACTTAGAATTACTTTTCAGGGTCAGTGCTGGGCTAAAAGATGCAGCACTGCGTTCTCTCCTGATAACAGGTGAGTAAATCGGAATTGATAGTTCGGATGATTTTAGAGGAATATTTGTACGTTTCAAAAATCAACACTTAGAAACTTTTCTTCTGAAAACCAGACAATGGATCCCTATGCAAGGAAATACAAGTTACTGGTAAGTATGCTTACAATTACTTTTCAGAGTCAGTGCTGGGCTAAAAGATGCAGCACTGGGTTTTCTCTTGATAACAGGTGAGTAAATAGGAATTCGTAGTTCGCCTGATTTTAGAGGAATATTTGTATGTTTCAAAAATCAACACGTAGAAACTTTTCTGGTGAAAACCACACAATGAATTCCTATTATTATAGGTGTTTATAAAGCGCCTGGTGACGCCTCCCGGCGTGTCCCCGCGCTAAGGAGAGAGTATTGCTAGGGTGGAGTGGCATCGGACAGTAATTAGATAGTGAAAAGATGTGTTTTCAGTTGTTTCCTGAAGGATGTTGCACTTTTTTCCTGTCTGATACTCATAGGGAGGATGTTCCACTCCTATGGAAGGAAATATAAGTTGCTGGTAAGTTCGCTTAGAATTACTTAGAATTACTTTTCAGGGTCAGTGCTGGGCTAAAAGATGCAGCACTGGCTTCTCTCCTGATAACAGGTGAGCAATCGGAATTTGAAGTTCAGCTGATTTTAGAGGAATATTTGTATGTTTCAAAAATCGACACTTAGAGAAACTTTTCTGGTGAAAACCACACAATGAATTCCTATGGAAGGAAATATAAGTTGCTGGTAAGTTCGCTTAGAATTACTTTTCAGGGTCAGTGCTGGGCTAAAAGATGCAGCACTGGCTTCTCTCCTGATAACAGGTGAGCAATCGGAATTTGAAGTTCAGCTGATTTTAGAGGAATATTTGTATGTTTCAAAAATCGACACTTAGAAACTTTTCTGCTGAAAACCACACAATGGATTCCTATGGAAGGAAATACAAGTTACTGGTAAGTATGCTTAGAATTACTTTTCAGGGTCAGTGCTGGGCTAAAAGATGCAGCACTGAGTTGTCTCCTGATAACAGGTGAGTAAATCGGAATTCATAGTTCAACTATTTTAGAGGAATATTTGTTCAATGGTGAAGGAAGGGGGCGGGGCCTGCGGTGACATGTGTGCAAACACGCCTGTGGCGCGTTTTAAGTTGGGGAATTAATTCCTCTTCAATGCTGCGGTCCCCTGGGGGCCAACTAGCCCACCAGGTACCTCCAGTATGCACCTGGGAGCTGCGTTGCAGAGAGGTGTTCTGAGACCACGCCCCTTTTTACACCTCTCTGCAACACAGCTCTGTGGCGCTTACTGGAGGTACCTGGTGGGCTAGTTGGCCACCAGGGGACATCAGGATTCAAGGGGACTTAATCCCCCAACTTAAAATGCACAACGGGGTGCGTTTGCACAGTGGTGAAGGTAGGGGGCGGGGCCTGAGGTGATATGTGTGCAAACACGCCCTGTGGCGCGTTTTAAGTTGGGGAATTAATTTATCTTCAATCCAGTGGTCCCCTGGGGGCCAACTAGCCCACTAGGTACCTCCAGTATGCGCCAGGGAGCTGCGTTGCAGAGAGGTGTTCAGAGGCCACGCCTCTTTTTACAACACTGTGTAACACAGCTCCTTGGCGCTTAGTGGTAGTACCTAGTGGGCTATTACATATATATAGGTAGTTATAGTTATGACCTAGCTTCCATAGGAAATCCACAACATTCTATTTGGAAAAACTTTGGCGCCGGTCAATGAAGCTTCGCAAAATAGTCCAGGAAAATGGCCGGCTCTGCTCCTTTCCTGAAAGTTTGGGGTGATTTGTGAAGCGGGGGTCGACAAAAAAGGGGGGATCCCAAATAATGTTTTCCCCATGCAATGTTCCATAGGGACCTTTAAGTGAGGCTAAAGCCCGAACTTTTGAACAAAATTACACCAAATTTCGCAAAAAGGTAGAGTTTGGTTCGCAGATTATGCTTTTTGTTGTGTAAATTCGTTCTGTAGTTTCTGGGAAAATGTAAAGGAAAATCATAGATATATATATAGACGAAGTACCGTATGAGTACTGTCCGAGGATAGTGTGCGTACCAATACGTACACGAGCTGCATACTAATTGGCTGTCGACTGTCTGTCAACACTCCAAACCAGGAAGTGTTGGCAGCCATCTTGTGCCTCAGTAAAACCGAGGCCCAAGAAAGGAGCAGAAGAAACGCAAAAAACACGCAAGGACATCCTAGGCAAAAAACATTTTTTTTTTTTTTAAATCGCGGTATACGCGTAAGGTACGCGTATACTGTGAAAAAGAAGAAAAAAACGAAGCCCGCTTTATTGTTAATTAGCCCCCGGGGGGGCCAAATCCCGGGGGGAATGTTTTCATTTATAATGGGTGGCCCAGAGGGGCGCCCACTCCTCTGACCAGGCCTTGACCGAAATCCTCTGTAATGAGATAACCAGACAAGAGGCACACCCTTGTCGTACATCATGGCCAATACCTGGAAAGAACTCCCCCTTAACATCAAATGAACCACCACACCGAAAGCGTTCAGGAAGAGCCATAACACCTGCCTTTTCGGATGATGAAAGCTGTACAAATCCCCCCACATACTCCCCCAGCACTTGGAAATCCTCACAGGTGAATAGTGAGGTCTATACATCTCTAATTGATTAATTCATGCGCCACCACAGGTTGTGTTTGAGTGTTATGAACAGGCCCTGCCATTACTTTGACTGTCTGTAACTCTTAAGGGTAGTGAAATGAGCAGTACTACTTTCTTTAATATACACAGAATCTCTGAGATTGGTTTGGTTTGGCTTCACAACAGAGAGCTACTTTTAGGGTGCTGGTGAGCTACCAGTAGTTCCCAAGCTAGTAGTTGGAGACTCCTGGTATATATAGTGAGTGGGGAATTGTAGTCCTGAAGCATGAATGTAAAGGGTATTACACCACAAAATGCATATTACATAGAACTTTGAATCAGTGCATTCCCTAAAGCATGCCTCACTTCATGAGTACATGCTTACTGAGTGAATAATGACATTAATATACGATAATAAAGAGAAATAAAAAAAGTAAAAAAAAAGGGAAGTTACCAGAATAACAAATCGAAAAAAAGGGGAATGAATGTAAATACTTCTAATAAAAAATAGTAACCTATAGAAATGCTTTAATAATAAAAACAAGTTTAAATAAAGCATTTTAGAAATTATATGAAAGATAAAAAGTATGGAAAGAAGCACATTTACATCAACACGTGACACGCTAAAACAGTGAAATGAGAACACCTGTCAACTAAAAAACTTGACTTAATAGTGGGAGGAGTAATACATTATTCTCATAGACTGTTAAGTAACCAAAAAGTATATAAATCACACCCGTGGGATGATTAGTTTTGTTTCAGAGAATCAATACAGGCGAAGAAACTACGAGCAAAGGAATGATTCGGGACTGCAGAAACATCTTCACATTATCTTTCATTTCCTTAGAGGGAATATATTGTTAATGTATATTTAAAAATACATAAAACACTACTTGCCCACCAGAGGAGTTTGATGAATTTCAACGGAATAGCGAAGAGGGGTAAATTATCTGAATGGGAATATAGGTTTTTTAATGAATTAGCACGTGCAAAGTATTGATTAGGAGCGATGTCATAATCTTCATTTCCAGAGAGGGATCATATTGTTAATGTATATTTTAATTTCTATTAAACTGTATGATCCTTCAACTGGAGTTGATTGACTTACAACCGACAATTTTCTTTTTAGTATGCAAGTATTTCTTTAGGATTGAAAAATTTACTAAAACCAAAACTCTTTATCTTCTAGAGTGAAATTGAGCTAAAAGTATTTATATTAAGTAGTGCTTTTTGCAAATTCCACTCGTGAAGAATAGGAGGATTATCTTCGGAAGTACTTTTTTAAAAAAAAGTATGATATTTGTGGTTTAAAATGTCATGATTGGTAAATGCAATGATGACATGAAATGTACATAAAATAGAAAGATGAAGTAGTGAGGGAGTATTTGTCGTAGCACTTCTTGCTTCTTTATCTGAAAGTAAAAGAAGACCAAACATTTATAAAAGATGATAGAGCAACACTTATATAATGCAAACATAAGGAATTAGTGCATATGATAAAATAAAATAAATGTGGTGGAACGCGTGATACTAATGCATGTATAAGAATTTTTGCATTTCACCCATATGATGAATATAAAAGACTCAATAAAAATATTTTGAAAACATGAGCATTTTTCCTTCAAGGATGGTTTGAAAGTTATACATTTCATAAAAGTACATTGTACTGTATACTAAAGGAGAAAAGTCAGCACAATTATGATAGAATAGAAAATAGAATAATGTTTTTAAATACTTTTACAGTCAACAAACTCATAACCAGAGTACACAGTTTAAGTTAAAAGCACCCTACCACAATTAGTTTATGTAACGCATAGTAAAATAATGTGCGTCACAAAATGGCCTATATACATGGTGACTGTATCGTAACGTCACATAGAAAAAAGAAATCAAAATTAGCATGAGGAAGGTAGACGTAAGTACTCAACAGCCAATCAAATTTTTTTCAAAATCTGCACAAGGAAAGGGATTGTTCGCTAATACGTTTTCTTACAATGCTTCACAACCAATCAAAAAGAGGTGTTGAGAGTTTCTGTTTTTAACATATGAGTTATCTTTGCATGTTCATGCAGCGAGAGGGAATTATTAAAGATGACTTGCTTTCACAAGACCTCGAAAGGCTTCTTCTTGAATAAGTGTGCAAATCACTACTAGACCCTATTTAATGATTATCCAGGCTCTCAAGTCTAAACATGTCAGAAAGCATCAGTCTCGTCACTTTCTCTTCTTTTTAGTGTATTGTGTGTGGCAAACTGCGTGACTGTGTGCCCAGAGTCCTTGAAGGCCCTGAAGACTGCCACGCCCCAAGACCAGCTCCTGCCGTGTCCCGGAGCCGGACGGCCCCCCTCCCAACATTTAAAAGCCCCAAGGGGAGGTGAGATTAATCAAGACTGAATACGTTGGTACAGCCCACTGTGTTTACGCTACCAGGAAAGTTCAGCACAATATGTTGCTAATTGAAATAGTTACTGTGCTGGAGATTTATATTCATTTCATAGGAACCGTTAGTCGTAGAAGAAGTCAGTGGAAATGTTTTGTAAGTGATTCCTTCCTGTTCGGGGAACATTAGGGTAACGTGCTCAAAGCGGGACTTTACAAAGCTTAATGTTCATTGGCTGTGAAGTATTAAAAGTATACGTTTTGGCAGTCATTCCTTCCTCCTGTGTGGGACAACATGGACATTTTATTGGCTAAAGTGTTCCGAACACAAGTTTGCTCCTTATTGGGAGGGCACGGTTCACTGTTGTCAGTGATATTGTGATGCATTTTCTAAAGGAGTATGGGAAAATAAAGTAGTAGAGGGCAGGTTAGGAACACTATTAACTCTGTACAGTACCCATAAGGTGGTGGAGAGGGATTATGATGGGAATTTTTTTTTTATATGTTTCAAGGGCCATTTATATAATTGCTGTGTGGTGTATAAATCACGGCGGAAAAATGACAGTGTCTTGCTCTGGTTTTTTTTATCAAGTTTGCGGGTGACATACTTCTTAGGAGTACTATTTACTGATAATGTGGTGTTTTTCGTTCCTGATGGGGAGGTGTGGTTGCTCAGCGAAAAATTCAGTCTAGGTTTGAAACAGTTTTTATTAAGCAAATACAAATAAACTTTCTTCAGAAACTGTTGCTATATATATGAAAGGGCTGACAATTAAAAATGGAATTTCATAAATTATCAGTTAAGCGTGGCTATATTCTTCTTTTTCTGCTACAGTTTGTAAAAGTGTTGCCCCACATTCTTGATGATGTAAGAGGGCATCAGTTATATTTAGATAAAGTAGAATAGAAGTGCTACAAAAAACACTCCCGCACTACATTATCTGAGATCAAGAGAACAAGTAAAAACAGTTAAATACAAATTACTTCATAATACATAGAAATGTATACATTAATATTTTTCAAATTTGTATTCTGTACAATTCAGGAACGTTTTGTCGTAGTGCTTAGAGGTTGCAGACTGTTCCGCTAACAAATCAAATACTCACTAAAGAATATATAGGATGGTACTCTTATAATATATAGTACAGGTCCTATATATTTTTTAGGGAGAAGGTGAATAGGAACCGCAAAAAAAAATTTAAATTCAAAAAATAATATTCAGAAATGTAGGGTTTATTAAATATTTAAAGTAACAAAGTATGCATGATAGCTATATTTTTTATAAAATATGTTTCTTGAAAAAAAATCTGATCAAGTACTTTTTACTATTTGAAAGTTATATTACAGATGGCACTGAAAAATCTCCCATTCCTCTTCTGTAGCAATAGGACAATCTATTATAATGTAACGATTGATACCATTGTTACAGTAAAAAGAAAAGGAAAATAAAGTTATGTACTTAACAAGACATCCATAATGAAATACTTTCGAGCGGTAATTATTTACTGAACTTCTTTCTCCGGGAGGTGAAAAAGTTTGATCTTCGTGGCGATGGGTCATAAACTCCTCTGAGATCATGACGGTGAGAATTACAATATGTATATATTTTCACAGCACATGATCACAAGGGGAAAATAGACTGAAAACCGCAAAACGGGAACGTTGCTTATTTATCGTTACTCTTTGTGACGATGGATCGTGAACTCCACTAAGAACACCAAGACTGTTAATGTTATAATATACATATTAACAGTTTGTGATTTCTAGGGGAAATCACAATAACAAGTGGAAGATGGTGACGTTGATTGTAAATGTTTACGGTTTGCGTCGACGGGTCACCAACACATCTCAAGCGAAGTACAGTGTCAATATTATAATATAAAAAGTCACAATATATAAGCTGAAAGGAGCCAGAAAAGGAGCAATGTTTTTTGTAATCTATCTGTTTCTAAAAACAAGCTGCTGACGTTACAGAGAAAAAGCGAAAAACAAGTAATAACACTTTTTTTTAGATATAAATGTTTAAGTATTGACAAATAGCCACACATTAAAACTAAGTACTATGCCTATGCCATATTGAAAGAACGTACAACTCCGCAATATGTTTGTTGACGCAAAAACAGAATCCAATGGTAGAAAACGGAACCTGCAACACAGATTGGCGACTCAGAAATAACCTGCGAAAATGAAACTAATTGCAAAGTAGGTGTGGTTTATATAGTTTTTGGTTGTTTAGTAGTCTACGAAAGGAGGATTTGGCTCCGCCTATTTAGATGGCACGTTTTGCAGTTTACACGTGCTCACGTTTTAACTGTTTACTTCTGCACATGTTAGGAAAAGTTACAAACTGTGAACCTGTAAAGGTTTTGATTTTGATAGTAACACGTGTAAGGTATTATTATCTACATACGTTGGAGAGTTTAAAAACTGTTACTCGGTAAACTGTGTTCTTTGCATTTTCATGATTAAAAACATCTACATAAAAAATATTGTTATCATTAGAAGAAAAAAAAGGATTACTATTTGTTATTGTTATGCGTCTTAATTTAAAAAATGCTAGCATTTGTAAATCGTAAACCTACCCTCGGAAAGGTGTGCTGGCGCTTGGGGCGTTGGGAAGATTAAGCAAGATATTGGTTACAGTGGGATAGTGGTGTCATTGCTGATTCAGTATTGTACTGAGCTATTCAGCAGAATGTCCTTATCTATGCATTCTGCTAAAAATGAAGCTCTTATAAATTTAGTCAGGCCCTCTCTTTGCAGCACTGTAATCCTCCAGTCAGTACCCAAGTAATCATGGAGCAAAGTAGGCCTTAGGACATGGACTGTTTTAAACCCCTATAGCAGAGCTTTCCAAACTCTGTGTCGGGACACAGTACTGTGTCGCCTGCCATGTGTCGGTGTGTCGCTGGATGATGCATAACTGCCAAGGTTTCAGATTGCCAACATGGTTCCCTCTACAATCAGAGCACACTACAAAGGATTCAACTGCATTCAGTAAATACTTCACGGGAGCCTCTGAAGTGTGGCTGATGGTGATGCTGCTGTGTGTTTTTTGTCTTTAGAAATGCTAATGGGGGACATTTAAATACCTACAGGGCTGTCATTAAAGAGCATGAGCCAATTCTCAGAGCTTTCTCTGCAGCCCGAGAACTGTTTGCCAAGTCCACAGACCTCTGGCTCCTCCACCTTTTGTTTCTCCTTCTCTGTCTGGCTGTGGCGTAACACCTGCTTGTCTGAGACCTTACCAGTCAGTATGCTGATTGGTCTCATTTCATCAGCCTCTGCTATTTTTGCTGGCCATTCACCTCTGCAGTGCTTGTTAAACTTTTCTGCACTAGACTTTTGGTTTTCGTTTATAAAATGCAAATAAAATATTTGGAAACAAAAATAAGTAAGAGGCACAGCTAGAAGTCTGTGCTGATCTTGGAGGCTGGTGCTTTTTACCTGAAATGTTAGCTTTAGAAACAAGCAATTGCAAAAGGGTAACCTGATTTAGCTCTTACTAGACTGTACCTCACTTTGAGAACCCCCCCAACCTCCTCAGATGCATTGGGCTCAGTCGCTACGCTCGCTTTGCTAAAAATGAAGCTCTTATAAATTCAGTCATGCACTCTTGTCGCAGAACTGTAATCATCCAGTCAGCACCCAAGTGATTATGGAGCAAAGTAGGCCTTAGGCCATGGACTGCTTTAAACTCCTATAGACTATGCTTGCAGTCCTCTATGCACCTGCAAACTTGCCTTTTATATGTTTAATTCCCCAGTCTCTATCCTTACACTTCCACCAAACACTCAGTCACTCCTGTTATATTTTTGTAGTGACTCATTGATCAGTGTGTAGTAATCCATTCACTACATTAAAACACTAATGGGCAGATGTACAATAACTGGCACATCCCCAGGGATATATGTACACTGTGACATTACCACCATAGATGCGCCGTATTTACAATGTGGTGCACCACAGGGCAAAAACGGCACAGATATGTGATGGATCTGTGCCGTGAAGTTGGCGCATTGCTTGAGTTGTGTTGCAAGCGCAATGCATCTCCAGCAATGCTCTGGGGGCTCTATGCTCAGAATGCTGAGTCAATCCTTCCACCTGCTTCAAGCAAGCGCAGGGTGTTGATGCAGCATGAGCTCAAAAGTGACAAAGGGAAATGTTGTAGATTTCACTCAGCCACTTTTAGGAGGTGTTCCTGCGCCGGAACACCCCCGCCCCATCCCCCCGTGTAGGAATGTCTCCTTCTGGTACAGGAATTTACAATGAGACGCACCTCCCACATGCATCATATTGTAAATACCACACACCATGACGCATCTTTTGCACCACTGCTGCGTCAGAAAAGTGATGCAAATAGAAGTGTAAAAGAGGCAGAAGGAGTTTGTTAATCTGCCCCTAACACTTACAAATTAACCCAGGCAGTCTTACTAGCAGTGTAAAGGGAAGCATAGACTTGTAACATATTTATGCATATATGTTACATTGAAGTGCTTTGAAAGTAGTACAGTATACTATAAGTAAACACCTTATAGATTTATGCTGTACCACATCCTTATAGTTCTGCACTTTCACATTCACCATACACTACTAATGTATTCATTCATCCATTTATGCACTACACATGCAATCAGACAAAGTTTTACACACTATTATAGAAATATAGCTCTTTTTTTGACCAGTGAAGGTAGTTCTGACAAGAACAGTTTTTTTTGTCTTTTTAGTTTTGTATTTTTTTTGTATTTTTTTAAAACAAAAAAATGAAACTGGAACCAAAAAACTGTGGAACAGCAAGAAAACAGTAAAAAAAAAAAAGATTGCCGTGGACAACGGTGCTCCTGTTTCCCGCGTACTATGAGGTCAATGGATTGTTCCCCATAGCATAATAATTCATTGCAAAGCTTGCAACGAATAGTCAGATCTGCAAAATCTGGTTGTATGTTTGAATGTGGACTGCTCGGTGAAGGTGATGGTGCACTTGATGTGCTAGGAACAGCAGCTTGACACTCCTCCTGCAACCTTTGTGTTCCAACTCTGGCGAAGTTGTTCGGGCGCAGATTCTTCACATGGCGCAGCATGCTTGCCGTCCCGAATGAGTATTTTTTGTTGGGGTTACCCCTAGAGAGGGTAACTTCACAAATTTTACAGGTCACTTTGGGAGAATTGACCTTTTTTTCCCCTTCGGGAAATGTAAAAAAATTCCAAATAGCAGCTTCCTTCCTCTTCTTCTGAGGCTGCTCAGGTAGAAATTCTTTATCAGAGGAATGTTGAGAAGAAGAGTCAACAAATTGAGCCATGGTGAATTTTTATCTTTCTATTTTTCTTTTTCAAATGAAAATCATAAAATATAAAATCCTAAACATCATCTGATGTCAGTTTTCATATCTTACAGTGCACTTTTTTACATTTTTTGCTCTTTTTTATAAACGTTTTTTATAATTTAAAAAAACGTTATTCATTGTGCATGGTATTACATTTGCAGAAGGATGGAGCTAATCAATGGAGTATTGGCCAGTGCCCAAACCACATCATCTGTAACATTAATCATCAAAAATGTATTTTCCCTTTTCCATATTTCATCTCCTGATAATTATACTCTTATTTATCAAATTCAAATATCATCTACAAAGGAGTCACGGTTTTATTCCTTAAATACATCTCATTCTCCATAATCTATCCTCCTAAATACGTGCAACATTATGGACAAATGAATACATATATGAATATATGAATATTATTATATAAATATGTTTGTAGGAGATTCCAAATAAATAATAATTAAATGCAAATTATTGCACTTTGCCACACTCTACGTAGAAATAAATAATCACTTAACATCTCCATTATAGATTCAATGTAAACAAGCCTCTCCCTTTTGTGCAAAATGCTGCAAAATGTAAACAAATAGAATATCAACATCATAAATCTCATCCACTCAATTGACTAATCATTTGATATCCATGTGATGCAACCTCTCGTTCTCCCACTAACATGCCCACACAACAAGTCACATACACATTCCCAGAATCACACAAGTACTTATAGATCCACTTGCCCATCCATAGAGCCACTCTCAAACCCACTCACTCACTCATACAGTAACTCACCCATCCATATCTCCATTTCTAAATCCCACCACAATCTCTGAACTCAGGGTGGGTGCTATAATTCACAACGACAAGGATGAGAAACGTGTTTGCTAAACAGCAACTTGAACAAAAATGTGGAGAACTCACAGGGTTTCTTTCACATTTCCGTGCAATTCCCTTCTTCAATGTTGGAAAATGCTTGTCAGATGCCGCACAGAGTCTGGTTAGTTATAAGGGGTGTGTCCACCTCTGCCATTAGTGTAATACAGACCAATGAGAGTGCTGTAAATGTTCAAGATTCAATTGATATTGCTGTCATGGTGTTATGATACAGTGATGGCCCCAAATTCAGTGATTTCCGGATGTCCCACTTGGTGATTACTTCCCCAATGGGAATTAGATGGGGAATTACGGTACCTCACATCCACCACTGGCCAATACAAAAAACAGTCCTTCTATATGCCAGGCCCTGCATGGGCTGCCACATGTTCCCTCACCACAGCCTCTGAATCAAAAGCACAGAGGACCTCATCCTCCTACCCCCACCCAAGACAGCGGTATCACCATATGTTTAGCACCAACTCAGAACAGGTTTTAAATGCCTGTGTTAAATCCCATGGAATTGTGCAGTTTGGTGTGGTTTTACGATGGGTATATGTGGTCCCAACTGGTTATTACTCATTTAATTTGGTTAAACCCATAATTGCCTGCCTGTAGTCTTGCGGTGTTGGTTACTGCACAGTAAGAAAAAATGGCATGCAATGTTTGAACCCTAACAGTACCATGTAACTCATAATCAGGGCCATGGAAGATAGAGGAGGAGGTTTCAGCTGCCCATTATCAACTCTACTAGTCAATCTTGAGCTCTAACACTTAACACTGCATTAATAGTACAGCATGACTGTATACTCCTCCTCCAAATAAGTGAGTGTGGTAAGTAAGTGGGTAGCCAGCTGTGGATAGAGTCTATGTTGCAAATAAAGGGTCTTATCTTTTATGATGGGTTCAAACACAAAGACTTCAATATGAAATAAGATCCCAAGGAATCGGACCAGTTTTGGTGGTGGAAAGATCCTTAATTTACACAAGTATGTTGCAATAAGGAAGTCCCTAGAACTGTTCAGTACTTGGATATAGTGGGAGCCTGGAGTGGATACTGGCAAGTAGCGGTAGTTTTGTCACTGCTGGCAGGGCTGCCAGTTGTCTTCAGCGCTCCTTCTGATGATGGAGCAAGATCCTCTGATGACAGTCCTACTCTCATGATTCCTTTATTGGTCCAATCTCCGTCCTGAGATGTGCCCCAGCCCAAAGGACCAGTGACCTTTTCAGAATCCAAGAGCCCTTTTGAAGTCCATAAGCGAGCCCAGCCCTCCCTTCACTCTGTGAAGTCCCACCCAGCTATCAAGAATGTAGTAAACCACAAATCTTGGTTGGGGGCTCCTCCACATACCTTCCTACAAGACCCTGGGCTTCCAAAATCAAACCCATAGGCCTCAATGTATTGTTTTTACTCATAGGCATACATACATAACAGCATGCACACATACAGATGCATGCGGCACAGTGCTCTGTGTTAACACTGTGTAGCTTAAATGTGAGTTAAGCGCAAAACAATTGAACTTTACATGAATGGGCTAGTATGGCCCACTCCAGGGACGCAGGTAAAAATGCCTGTTCACACTAATGATCATCATTACTAAAGCATGGTGTACTGCTACTACTGCGCTCCTGCTACTTAACTCCTGGTAATGGCAGTTGCCCTATACAGTTTTGAGGATAGTGTTTTGGGCGCTCCTCCCGGTCTAAGCAGGACCATAATCCATGAGACATGGGTAAAGTCATAGCATAAACACATGATCCATGTTTGCCCATGAGCAAATTCAGCACCAGGAGTCAGGTATTGCTACTGCTTGGGCACTCAGGGCCGGGGTGCACTTCTGCCACTATGTGAGGGACTTTTCCACCCCAATAATGTAACCTACATTTTCTTATTGAAAAGTTGTCCTACACGTAGTAAAGTGGAGAGAGAATGCTGTGTCATAAAACATCTACATTTACATCTCTGTGGCATCGAAGAAAGAGGGCTTAGAAGATTATCTTTGCAAGGAACATGCTGGGCAATACTCCCGGCTTCTCCATGTGTCCAAGCTGTTGGATTCCTTACAAATCATTTACTACGATGGCCTCATTTGCCCAGTTTTCCATATTTGGGGAAGGCAATAGGTGATTTCTAGGATTTGAGACACTTTATGACACTTTCACACATTTCAAGGATTGACATAGAACAAAACGGCTAACCATGAGCAAATGGCTAGATTAACAAACTCATACCTTTCACAAGGGCTGCCTCCTACTTTTAATAAAACGACATTTTCAATATACATAGGCATATGTCATCTGGAGTCCTGTGTTGGATTGTAGTGCTATAATCAAAGCTACAAGAAATTTGCCCTTTTTTCTTGGATTATCGGTTTCTAATGAGGATAAACAACCTCTGTTTCGCTGCTACACTTATCCACAGGCTCTATTGAACATTAGAATTGCCTCCAGTTGTGTTTGCCCTTTCAAGGTTTCAAGAGCTTGCTTTTTAGCCTATCACAAACAATTTCCCCAAATCAATATAATGTAGTTTTATAATTACTACAACAGAGTCTTCTTTTTATTTGTCAAAAACAATGCAGGCCTTTCATATAATCTTGTATTTGCTTAATTTTCACATTTCATTTCCACTTCAAATGTGTAATGTTGTTGCCAGGTAACTGAGTTTACGCATCGCATGCTGACAGAAATGAACTCTGATATTTTTTAATGACAAGGTCCCTGATGATAATCAGTGATAATCATTTAATAAATTTATGACTGCCTCAATCGTAATTAGAAGGCACATCTGACCTTTCAAATCATAAAATATGAAGAAAATAAATTCAGAAAAAAATGCAATACCTATGATAAAAATGACTGTACGGTAACAGGATTAAATGTGTATTTTGGGCCCTCAAATCTACTGCTAAATAGATCAATGTTTACAGAAGAAAACCGATAATCAACCTGTCAGTGGCATGTTGTTCGCAAATCTCTGTAAAACACGATAAAATAACGAGTTCTACTAAATAATCACGATTCTTTTATCCCACATACTGAGCCGTGATTACTGTCAAGGAGAAAGTGGGACTGTCTTAGCTGACATAAGACATGAATGCTGCTTTCCTAAATTAAGTTTCAATCAAATTGTAGCGCTGCATAAAACACAGGTTCTAACTATATTCTAACTATATTCTGAACTAGTGACTGACATAAAGTGTATCATTCTCGCTGTTGCATGTAGGTAATTAAGATGTATTTGCTTCTTTGCACCACTTCGGTTAGTCTTTTAGGATGACCAGAGGCGCCCAGGCAGTTTTGAATCTGCAGCATCTAGCTGTAGTTCCCCGTGTTGGTTTAATATAAACAATTACTAGCATCAGAATTACTATGAGAGTTAAGTTATTTTTGTACACGATATAATGTGGGGAAAACCTCTGTGTTATTGACAGTTACCCAACTAGAAGTATAAAGACACCTGTGATATAATATGGGTGCTGGCATATTTGAGGCAATTCTTTGCATGAGAAACACCTGAGAAGAAAATTATGGGGACTGGCTCACTGGAGAAAATTATTGGCATAATAGCTCATCATGATAAAATACTGGAAATGTCATACTGAAGGTCATTCTTGGCAAATGAGACACCTGTGGAAAAAATGCTGGTGCTTGTACTTTGGAGGTAATTCTTAGCACAGAGGGGGACAACCCACTAAAATACTGGCCCGGTCATATTGACAGACCTTTTGATAATGTGTCACCTATCATATATGGGGCATACCTTGAAACATTCTTCCACTGGCATATTTGGGACATCCATGGCAGATGGTGCACCCATGGCAAAATGATTGACATATGATGGCATCGTTAGCACATTTTGCGCCACTTTTATTGGCTTGACACACAGTGAAAGAATTTGAAAGCTTGTGTAGAGCCATTTCACAGCATGTGGCTTATTAGCAAACTTATGTGAAAGTTGTGCAATAAAATGCACTGTATGAACACATTCTTTTCATACTTTTCTCAGGGAGAAGCTGCCTTCCAGAGGCCTGGCTTTTTCACTTTGCTCACTTACTACAACAAAGGGACAGTATTACTTCCCTGAACTTTTAAAGATCAAATTGACACTATCATATAGGTAGTATCTACAATAAGTGTATGTCTGTCTAATGTTGTTATATTTATTGTGAAGTTAAGGAATTTCCTCAATATCAATTATTGCGATCTCATCGTGGTTATGTGACATTAATACTTAGCTACAACATTTATGAAGTTAATTTTTAGCCTGCTCAAAGCAGGATGAGGTTTGCTTTGATTTGTGAATTCATGCCAAAAGCTTTTATCTTAAGGAGACATTGAACCAAAATACATTTAAGGGTCACCTAACAATGTTCCTGGGCAATCAGTCATTGTGACCTCAAATCTTGTGATTTTAGACTTAAAAGCTGTAAAGGTATACTTACAGAAACTGAATAAAAAAGGAAAAAATCTAGAGGTGTTTTTTACAGTAAAGATAAACACAAGGAGATGATGGAAGGACACTTAAACTTTTCAGACACCCACACCCAGTCACAGATCTGGGTGGAATCCATCATCATTCTTTAGCTCACTTTTCCACCTCAGTTCAGACCCAGCTATTTGCAAATACGTCTGGACCCTGTGCCTCATGGGAACAGTCCAGCCTGAACTGCCAGGCCAAGTCTTCCCTGAACCAGAAACAAGCATCCTGGGACTGGTATCCGGTAACACTCTTCATCAGCCAGGCTAACTTGAATCCAGTGTCAAAGTGAGCAAGGGACCCACGTCTGAGCATACCCTGCCAACTTAGGGCGAATAAAGCAAACACAAGGAGATGATGAATGGAGTGCGGAAGATTTTCACAGTACAAATAACAGAAAGTCATGGACAGATGCATCTCTGAAGTGAATTTCTTGTGCTGAACGTTTTCAAGAACAAGTCTTCTCAGTTCTTTGACACATTCACAGAGCTTTACTACATAGAAAAATGGACTTGTGCCTTTATTGCAAAACCACAGAAAGATTTGGATGTATTAACCACGGTTTCCTTTCAGTGATGGTGAATTGTGTGTGAATCAATCAATCAATCACCAATCAATCAATCGATCAATCAAAAGACATTTGTACAGCGCACAGCTTCTTCATCAGAAGTGTCCCAGCACTTGTGCCTTACAAAGACTGACATCAAGTGGCATCTAGCATTAAAGGCTAACCAATGACAAAGAGAAAAGTTTTCTCTTTTGAAGATAGAGACCGAAGGAGCACTACGGAGGTTGACCGGAAAAGTGTTGAACAACGTGGCAGTTATACGACTGTCAAGAAACTGCCTTCCCGTCTGACCTTAGAAAATGTTGGGACATGCATCAGGCATAGATTATTGGAACTGGTGTGATCTATGCTGCTTATAGGGTGGAAGTCTATTTCTCAGATAGAGTGGAGCTTCTTCTGCAAAGGCTCTAAACACCAATGTGAGGCCTTTGAATGTATTGCTCTTGGTGACTGGCGGCTAATATAACTGCTTCAGATAGGGGCTATAGTCTGCCAGAGAGTAACTCTCTGGATGGGTCTTGCTGCTGCATTTGGAATAATCAGAGGTCTTTCAATCATCAATCTATGAGATGATATACAAAATTTACTGAGTGCCGCCTTATATATATATATTCTTGACTCAGAACCATAAGACTTTCTTCAGTTGTGTTTCATTTTTTTACCATGGCTCTTCTCTTCTCTTGCAGGAGAGAACCTGGGGGCTGAGGGCTTAGTCGTTTTTGCCACTTGTGCTCTCGTAGATGCAATACAATAGAGAGTATTAGTGATCCACTGATTAAAGTAAAACAAGCTTTATTTCGAGACCATATCTTAATAGCATTTGAACATAGTTAAAAAGTTACATAAAAAAGCTCTACATGTTAAAAGCAATTATTAAATATTAAAAAACATGATAAACATCTGAAAATATTAGTTATATCCTTCACACCCTGAAGTTCATCAGTGCAAGATAAAAACAAATTGAGCAATGAAGGGAAGCGGGAATTTTGAGGATAAGAGTGGGATATTCTCAAAGTTCTCGATCTGATATTCCATGCCCATCTCAGGAATTTAGACAAACCACATACATACAGTGCTCGTGCGTCTGATTAAAAATGTGCACTGTTGTAGAATGGCTACGGGTGCCCAGTTCCCTACAAAGTGGTTTCAACCAATGATCCCTAGGTGATTTGTATGCTGGGCAGGCAAAAAAGACATGGGCGATTGACTCAAGTTTGGACGTGTAGTTCGGCAAAAAGATGATGTTTGGATCGGAGCCTTCCAGCGTGCAGTCAGTTCGCGTATGGGCAATGATCCTACTCTAAACTCAAAATACAGGGCCCTATCAAAGGGCTTCTGTATAATATCCAGCTAGGATTCGTAACATGTGAGTTGCTTATGCTGTAAAAACTCCTCTGTCATCCTGCCTAGCTTGGGATCAAGAAAACCCTTACTGAGAACACAAGCCCAATACGCCTTCTTAAGGACTGCCTTAGGTGGAGCAGTTCTATTGTCCCATGCATCTTTAAAATCAAGATCATATAATAATACTTTGAAATCCTTTAGCTATTTAATTTTTTGCCACCCATCCATAGACATCATTTCTGATAGGCCCTCCGCGTATTTTGATAACTCCGGTGTTCGCCATAGGCGGGCCCACAACAGGAGAGGACGGAGTCTTGCTAGATCTTTAAATGAATGACATCCTGAGTCCTGTAATAATGGCATTGTAGGGGTCCTCTGAGGGAGCATCATGAGGTCTTTAAAAGATTTATTTTCTGACCTTACGATTTGGTTCGAATTGGTGGAACCCCAGAGTTCGGCACTATAAAGGGCCGAGCTTGCTCCTCTGGCCTTGTAGATATCGATAGCGGGGGCAATAGGTCTAGTTGTTGAGGAGCGATACTCCTTAAATATTGCCCCCACTACCCTTTTGTGGTTCAGGAGCATTTTTTGCATATGGGAATTACACAACATAGAATCGGATATGCGTATACCCAAATAATCAAACACAGTAACCCTTTCCAGAGGGACAGAATTAAGGACTAGTGGGGACCCAAGATTTTTAGGTGGATTCAGCAATAAATATTTTGTTTTAGCTGAGTTTATTACAAGCCCGCTCATAGTACAAAAGGACTGGAAGCTATCCAAAAGACTCTGCAGCCCCCTTGGAGTCTTAGAGATGTGAAGGGTATCTTCAGCGAATCGGAGAGTTGGAATTTTTTCGCCTGCCAAGGCCGGATCGTCTGATGGAACACGCTGTAGATGATCCACCACCCCATTCACGTACAACGAGAATAGGGTGGGGGCCAAAACACAGCCCTGGCAAACACCCCTATTCACTGGAATCCTAGCAGTTTTCTGTCCCTGAGAACCCCATCTCAATTGGGCAAAATTGCCCTTGTGGAGCCGTATTAATATATCTAAAAGATTCGAAGGGAACCCCTGCTCAGTCAATACCCCCCACAGGTGCTCCCGGGAGACCAGGTCAGAGGCAGCCTTTAAGTCAATAAATGAGAGATAAAGACTGCCTTTGCCTATGCGAACCACCTTCCAATACAGAGGAGTAGTCTAAAGACCTGCTCTATGGTACCGGTGCCTGCCATAAAACCCGCTTGGTAGTCAGAGAGGATTTTGTTTTCATCTGCCCATTCTAGAATCCTTTCTAGCACTACCCTTCCAACAACCTTTTGGCTTGAGTCAATCAGGCTTTTGGGACGGTAATTTGTGGGGTCGTCCCTGCAGCCTTTTTTGTAGATCGGAACGACCTCAGCTCTCTTCCAGGAATGTGGAATTGGTGAGCCTTTGTTGATGGCATTAATTAAAATTGTAATGAGCTTTGTCCATTTTGCCGGATCGGTCCGAAAAAGGTCGCCGGGGATACCGTCAGGGCCTGCTGCCTTTGCTGCACTATACGCCTTATGGCGTCTTCTACTTCCCTTTCAGAGAACGGATAGCTAGTGTATTCCTCCTGATTTGTTGTAAGGGCGCGAGCTGGGACTTCACTCTGCGCCTCCTGTGGGGTAGAGTAAAGCTTTGTGAAATGGTTGTGCCAGATTTGACTTGATATGAACAGAGAACAGTCCTACAGGCCCTCATTGACTCAAGACTAGATTATGGGAATGTCCTATATCTAGGAGCCAACAAAGATATCACTAATTGTCTCCAGGTCATTCAAAACATGGCCGCAAGGCTGCTTCTCCATCTTCCCAGGCGAACGAGTGTTGCGGATCATCTTAAGAAACTACATTGGATGAAGATAGCCAACAGAATTAAATTCAAAGCTCTGTGTTATATGTTCAGGATCAGCACAGGGGAGGCTCCTGCTTATTTAAGTAAGCTGGCGCATAAATATCTACCCTCCCGTAACCTTCGGTCAATGCATCAGGCTAAATTTGCTGTCACTAGGTTCAAACGGGCATGATTGGGCAGACGCTCCTTCACCTACTTGACCCCGGTTCTGTGGAACTCACTTCCGCTCAAACTACGTCTTGAGCCAAGTTACACCCAATTCCAGAAGGGCATTAAAGCATGGCTATTTAACCAATAAACTCCACATTCCTTCATAAACCTTCCATCTTACTGAGCAAAACCCAGATCCAAGGTGCCGGGAAACCCTCAGGGTAGCTGTTGCGCCATATAAATGTAATAAATAAATAAATGTTACTAGTGATCAGTTCGCAGTCAGGTCTTGTCTTGGTTCTAACCAGATTCCAAAAGCGACCAGCATCCTTATCGGCACTGGCTGCTTTTCATGCTTGCCAGTGCTGCTCTTCCCACTCTTTCTTGGCGTTGAAAACAGCTACCTTATAATCTTTTCTCGCTGACAGGATCTTTGAATGGGATTTACTTTTGACTGCCTCAACCAGGGCAGTTTTCTTCCTTCTACAATTACTCGTGTACCACCTATCATTGCCATTGGGCTTCTTACGAGCTGCCCCCTGCCCTGCTCTGGTGCTTAAACAGAAAAGCTTTCCCAGAGTAGTAATTGTCCTTTCATAAATTTTCAGCACCCTTTCAGGGGCATATTGATCCGAGGGGGCCTCGCCCAGTTCACTTAGAGCCTCTGTCAGGGCCTCCCCAATACCCTGTAGTTTCTTGCCGTCAATAGCGACTTTCTGCCATTTCAGGCGCCTACCACAATTAGAAGGGACCACTTCCAAAGTTGACATTCCCTTCCCTAAGTCTGTGGACCCATATGAGCGCGCCCACAAAGGTTTTAGGGTTATACAGAGCGGATTATGGTCGCTATCAACGGTTGGTGTTATCACCATATCCATCACATATCACCAAAGTTCGTAGTTAAGGAGGATTTAATCAATCCTCGAGGAGTGGTCTACCCTATTGTAGGTGTGGTCCCAGTGGAATCAGAAAATGTCCTACCATTTGTGGCCCTCAAGCCATATTCGGCTACTAGGGAATTCAGCTGGACAGCCAATTGGGTCCACCTTTTTATGGGGGGGATGGTTAAGATTGGAATTCCCCTGTTCTCGCCATCTTCGTCAGTGCTGAGGACATCCTCGGCAGCGAGAGGCTCAAAAGTACATTTGAAGTCTCCCGCGACCAGGATGTATGAATCATGGGGACATTTGATGAGGTCTGATTCCAAAGATGTAACTATCGGAGATTGTGCTCCTCCCTTTGTTCCTCAGACATAGATGTTAAAAATTTCCAGGGTTCTCCATCTTTGGTTTTCCCTAATAGTTAGCCTTAAGATGTCTGGGGAAATACACTCAATCTGTCTCATTGCACAGTCTAGGGAGATGTTAATCCATATTAGGAGGCCGCCCGAAGGGCGCCCCTTCCCTGTTGATGGAGGCACTGCCGGAACGTAGTAGGACACAAAGCCAACTTTTTGGTGGGGCACTACACTCCATGTTTCTTGAAAGATACACATCGAGTAGTCTTCGACAAAGCTATTCCAGTCTGGCAAGGGTAGTTTCTTTAAAATGCCAGCTATGTTCCAGCTCAAGATCTTCAAGCTTTGGCCAGCTGGTTTGGGGTCCAACAATTCATTTGATGGTTTGAGTTGGGTAGTAGTCGGGTCAAAGGAAAGCTCAAGCGAGGAGGGGCTTGCAGCTGTATGCCTCAAATGGGGGGCCCTTTGAGGTCAATAGAGGGGTTCCCACGAGTAAAGCCTAGCCTGATTATGTATATTCAGTTGGGCTAAGATGTCACTTTGGAGGTTATGGTTGGAGACTGTTACAGAAGCATTTGTACTCGTAGTTGGTATTTAGGGGATTACTGTTAGTCACTCATTCTCAATTAGTTTAGAGCCTCTGGGACACCTGTGGCCATCAGCACTTTTTGTTGAACTTAAGGACAACGGGGAAGATCTAAACTGGATGCTTGAAGTCCCAGGTGCGCAGCTCCTATACTCCAGAGCCAATAGGCCTTCAGCTAAGTGGGTGGCAGTCAGTAAGATCCCTATCGTATCTAGTCGTTGGTCGTGCAGAGTGCTTCCTTACCTTAACAATATCCTCTCTAATTATCAATCAGCACCCTCTCACGTGCCGAATCCAATGAATCACCTTGTTGGTTAAAGAATCCCCCTGTTCATATCCCTCTTGCTTGGGCACATTTACCATGAATACAGTCTTCTTAGGAAATAGTGGATTAGGTCGATAACCACGTGGTTGTGAACCAGGCATTACATGAATATATGGAGGTAACTGGGGTGATAAAGGGGGTATTTTGGTGTAATTAGTCCCTACTGGGCCACATGTTTGCTTCCGGGGCTGAGCCAGTATCATGTTCTCCCTGGGTAGTGCCGATTTATTTGCCAGTATATTTGGATTTATCTGCTTTGAAGCTAAATAAGCACTGACTTCATGGTCCTGGTTCCTCAACAGGAGGTTTGGAGGCTGGTGAACCGGAGCTCTGACTCCTGGGATATAATGCGTTGCTAGAACTTCCACTGTAGCTCTTAAATCAGTGACTAGGGCTTTTAGATCTTTTACCTCTAGGGTTAGAGTGTTTATAGTTGCTAATAAAGCCGCAATCCTGGCACATGGCTCTTCTAAGCCCTCCTTATGTCCCTCAGGCTGGGATTCGCCTATGCCCTGAAAAGATAGGGTGTCGTCAGGATCTGAATCGGTGGACAATGGGGAAAAGCGGTTAGAGCAGATTATAACCGTGGGTTCCAGAGGGACCGATCTAGTCTGTTCTGAGGGCTGAGGTGGCATGTGAGGAGGCAAAGAGGTGCCTAGAGTTGAGCTAGGGTCATTCCTTGGTTGCTCCTTGCTGCCAATGAAAGTGTTTGTGCAAGATGGTTTACGGAACATCTGGGGTATATGGACATTGGGTCGTGAGGGGCATATGCCAGATGCAACCTCCCGCAGTTTACTAGTATTTACATTTGCGGCAGGATTACCAAGCAAAATGTCACCACAATCCTCAATCAACGATTCCATACGGTCCATAACATCAAATTTGGGCGTCTTCTTATTGTTTTTCTTCACTTTTTTGGCTTTTCTAGCGCCCTGTTCAGTATTTGAGCCAGAACCCGCCCCACCTCCCTCCATAACTCTTATTTTACCCATGTTAGGAAGTCCGACAAAACGATAACTCAAGTCCCAAGTCCCGAATTCCCTCAATGGGAAAAAAGAACCTTAAAGGATGGCTGCAGGATCGTCCGAATTGCCACAGTGAATATACAACAGGAAATGTTAGGGGTATAGCCCTGGCCTGGCTCTTCCTGCCTGTGACGGGCCTGGACGGGCCCGCCCTTGGCCCGGGCTTCACCCGGCGCGCGCCGCGAGTGTTCCGCGAAGCGGGAGGTGAGAGGTCTCTTGAAGCTGGCTGATGAAGGAGGGGCTGGGGCCGTCACTTCCTTGGTCCTAAGCCAGCTGCAACCTGGGGCTTGGAGTCAGCTCCTGCTGCAGGTGGTAGCGGTAAAGTTTGCAGCGCTGTGTCTCCCGCAAAGCGGGAGGCGCGAGGTTTCTTGTAGCTGGCTGGCGAAGGAGGGGCTGGGGCCATCACTTCCTTGGTCCTAAGCCCGCTGCAACCTGGGGCTTGGAGTCAGCTCCTGCTGCTGGTGGTAGCAGTAAAGTTTGTCGCGCTGCGTCTCCCGCAAAGCGGGAGGCGCGATGTCTCTTGAAGCTGGCTGACGAAGGAGGGGCTGGCGCCGTCACTTCCTTGGTCCTAAGCCCGCTGTAACCTGGGGCTTGGAGTCAGCTCCTGCCACTGTTGGTAGCGGTAAAGTTTGTAGCGCTGCACCTCCCGCGAAGTGGGAGGTGCGAGGTCTCTTGAAGCTGGCTGGCGAAGGAGGGGCTGTTGCCGTCACTTCCTTGGTCCTAAGCCCGCTGCAACCTGGGGCTTGGAGTCGGCTCCTGCTGCTGGTGGTAGCGGTAAAGTTTGTTGCCCTGCTTCTCCCCCGAAGCGGGAGGCGTAAGGTCTCTTGAAGCTGGCTGGCAAAGGAGGGACTGGGCTGTCACTTCCTTGGTCCTAAGCCCGCTGCAACCTGGGCCTTGGAGTCAGCTCCTGCTGTTGGTGGTAGCGGTAAAGTTTGTAGCGCTGCGTCTCCCGCGAAGCGGGAGGCGAGAGGTCTCTTGAAGCTGTCTGGCGAAGGAGGGGCTGGGGCCGTCACTTCTTTGGTCCTAAGCCCGCTGCAACCTGGGGCTTGGAGTCAGCTCCTGCTGCTGGTGGTAGCGGTAAAGTTTGTAGCGCTGCATCTCCCCTGATTAAAGTATGCCACATCTGTGTATATAACTCCCTTTAGAACATAGAGCTGAAAACTTCAAAATCTGGGAGAAAGATTCCTCCAGGATTTTGTGCCAAATTCTCATCAACAATGGGGGTATGTTGGGGGTATGTCTGGCTTCTTCAGGTGCAGCTCCCCATGGAAGGAAAAAGGAACAAAAAAAGCAATCTGACCAGCAAGGTATTCAGATGGAGTGACATGTGAATTGTCAATGTTATAGAAGATCAGGACCAATGTATGTGCTGCCTTATGTTATTTTAAATGGTCTTATTAACCACTCGAATGCCCTCAGGCGTCTTTGGTGCTAGCTGAGCTGACAAAAGGCCCCTTGAAACATTTAGTAAGCAGAGAACTGCCATATTTTCAGAAATTTCCTGAAAGCCCAATGTTTTTGCATTGATTTGATATACAGAGGTAGACCTTAATAGGCTTTTGCGGCACCCAGCACAAAACCTCTGCCGCCCCAAGTAGTTCACTTAAAACTGGGTCCTGACACTAATTTAGTCGAGGCAGAATGCAAGGATCTAGGCTGAATGTACCAGAAAAAACTTTTGTTAAAAAAATCTGGTCCTTGTTCATACATTGCTTTTTATACAATAAAAAGTGCCTTGAAGAGACCCTCCACCTCACAGGAAGCCAGTGAAGCTTTCTCATGGATTTACCAATTGGAATTTGAAGATTTTCAAGAGTATATGGGCTGCTGTATTTTGTACCATTTACAACTTATTGGGAACATGCTGATGGGCATTAAGATATTGCTCCTTATCTTAGTCTATCCAAGACAGCAACAAAGAAGTAAGTGTTTTCTGCAAATGTATTGGAATTATTGAAAGAATCTTCATGATTATTCTTGGAGTATAGTAAGCAGCTGACGTGACTGAGTTCGCCTGGTCATGGTAAGACAAGGTGTCATTAATAAGATCACCTAGGTTTTTCCTTTTGCTCACTGGTGTGGAAAGAGGGCCCAGATTAGAGGGCCCCCAGCCAAAAAGATGGCTGGGAGACAAAAATGAGAACCTCTGTCTTTCCTGAATTCAATTTCAGGCAGTTCTTCGCCATCCAGGATGTGACAGTCTGCATGTATTCACAGAACCTTACCCTACTAAAGCAGAGTCACTATCCAGTGAGACGACTGATTGACGGCGGCATAGCAAGTAAAGGTGAAACCGAAGAATCTGATCAGCTTTGCCAGTGGAGTGACGTAAACATTAAAAAAAGTGTGGGGCTGATTGTTATCCCTGAGCACTCCGCAAGGAGAGGAATACTTGTGAATGGTGAACTAACCCATATGGACCAATTTGTTGCGTTCTAATATAGGACCCTGATCGATACTGTGACCTTATGCCCCTATACGGCTATAAATCCATTTATTCCCTATATTGGCATAACCGATCAAATGCAATATTCAGAAACTCGTCTCTGGCCTCACACGAACAGAGCCACATTTCAGAATCGCTTCCTCTGCCACTTCCTTTGCAGCTAATTAGTGCAATGACATAGCAGAAGTTACTATCTAAGATTCCTAGATTAACACTCTGAGTTATTCAACAAGATAAAAACTCAGCAACCTGGGAAAGCCCCGCTTGCTATGTTTTGATTAGTAATAGAACTCTAATGAGCACTGATAGACGATCACTTCCTAGTGACATCTTTATTGACGTCTTATGTCCAAAAACTTACGTCAAACCAGGCACCTTTCAGGTATAAATATTACCAACATTGCCTTAAGCAGATGCTGAAGCTGCTGCTGCTGTTATGCTGATGATACCATAGCTGCTATCGCTACTGCTATCGCTGCTAACGAGCGAACGATGGTGTGGTGAACTTAGGAGCTGAACAGCCGTCCCCCTGCAAGAGCCCAGCAGATGCAAGCTGCCCGCGGACGCTGCCCCTCCTCTTCCTCGACGCGCTGAGAGAGACGCTGTCTTTTCTCCTACAGAGAAATCCAGCTCCGGCGTTTCCAGCCCACTCTTGCGAGTGACTGGGATATCGAGTTCCCTGAAGGAGATACCAGACCTCCATCATTCTATTCCAGAGGTATGGTGTTGACTAAACCCTTGGAGAGAATTCTTGAAGCAAACCTTGGCAAAGCCAACTTAACTAAAGCTACTTACTTACTCCCCTCCCAAGTATTAGGCTTAGGTCAGGTACACTGGGGTAGGCGTAGTTAGAAGCACCAGTTGAGTATTTTAGCCTAATGTATATATGAATGTATCTATGTTTTATTCATTTTAAACCATTGTATGGCTAAGAAACCATATCAATGCTTTTACAGTATTATTTCGCAATACTCATCTTACTGTAGGTACTTTTTATAATAACAAGTCTTGCAATTGTGGCAATTCATTTCTCTTGTACGAGAAGAAAGACTGTTCAATAAATGTTACCCTTTATTGAAAACGCCCGTCTCTCTATTCTCTACATATTGTGAAAGTAATCTGCACAACCACTGACTGAGTAAAATAACTGTCTATTGTTTCACACGACCCTAGAGATTGACTCTTATCTGAGGAGCAAAGTTGTCATGTTGCACGGTTGTTGGAAAACTGAATCCCTCCTTGTCTGTGCCAGGGAAGCTGATCACTTCCTATTCAGTCAAGAAAGTTTCCAGTGACCTCTGAGCTAGTTGGTAACAAACCCAATTAAGTTTAGCATAGTCAGTAGAGGCCTGGAAGATCCGCACTTCTACGTCGATACTACTGTTTATGTTATTCCAATGCGTAGGGCCTATTGGGAAAATAGGAACTACACTACAAATTGTTCTGGCCACTGAGAAAAGAGTTTAACAATTTCCAAGCAGTGTCAGTCACCTCAATACTGACCTAACAGCTCCATCAGCAGCCCTTGAAATACCATATGAAAGGCTGCTGATAGGTCAAGCAGGATAAGAGCAGCATTGCTGCCTTTGTCTAGACAAAACCTGATTTCCTCCATTGTTTTAATAGGAGCAGTCTTTGTGCTGTGTCCTGCCCGAAAACCGAAATGAGTGGCATCCAGGAGATCATCAGCCTCAACATGACTGACCAATTGATTGTTCATAATCTTTTCAATCAACTTTGCTGGCAGAGGTGAGCAATAGTTATTTGTATCCCATGGGTCCAGCGATGTTTGACTAATAAGAGGCAGAACCAAGGCCTTTCTACAGGCTGAGGGGAAAGAACAAGAGCAGCATATTAAATGAAAGATATCAGTGAGCTTAGGAGCAATGGTGTCTACAACTAAAGTCACAATTTTTGGTGGATAGGGGTTGCAAGGAGAGCCTGATTTAGCTGATTTGATCAGTTCAGTGACCTCCTCACCATAAGGTGGAATAAAGTGGCGGAGGGTGCTATTCAGCAACTGGCTAGAAGGGGCAGAAAAGCACACCAGCGAAAAAGTAATTATAAACATTCTCAACTTTATTTCGGAAATCATCTGCCACTGTCTCGCAGAAAGATTGGCTAAAATCAGTGCAGTTGTTGGCAGCATCTGTAGTCGATCTGTGAACAATAGAAACACATTATTTTGAGGCATATGTAGCTCCTTCAATCTTGCTAGTAAAAAAGGTTGACTTTTCCTTAGTGCTCTGGTTTTTATATTCAGCTTTACATTTGTGGCACTTACATTTTTCCTCCTCTGAGTAATCAGCTCTCCTCCTTTCCTCTTGTCTATGACAGCGCTGTGTCTCTCTTCTTAATTTGTCAGGGGCAGATGGTTTATGTGGCTTTATTTTGGTCGTTTTCACTGCCATTAGATATTGGGCAGAGGCGTCTAGCCAGTGTGTGTACTGCAAGTTCATCATCATCAGATCGTTTTGGAATGGAGCTCTGAAGCAAAATGGCCAATTCATCTGCTTGATTATCATGCCAAGTGCATGAGGTGGTCGATTTAGGATGGGCTGTCAGTGCTTGGCCAGGTGGTTAATAAATAACATCGAAGAGAATTGCCCTGTGGTCTGATAACATTAGCTTCAATGTTGTGATATTTCCCAGTAAAAGATTGTTGGAAAACATTCTATGGCCCGCATGTTGCATGGGACATCACACCCATTGACCAAGGCTGAAAGCCTCCATAGTCTGAAGCAAGGTGGCTGTATCCTTGTCAGAAAGGATATCAAAATGAAAATTAGTCACCCAAGACAGTAAAATCATTAAGCAGAATGTTCGCCTCCAGAAGGCTTCTGAAGTCCTGTGCGAGTCTGGCACGTGGAGCAGGCAGGTGATAGACTAGCATGCCCTTGAAGGACAGATTATCGGTCATTTCCACGCAGAAGGATACTGCTTCACAAAAGTTGGATGAAAGAGGGTTGCAGCAGACCTTTAAGTGGGATCTATATACAAGTGCAATACCGCCACCTCACTTACCCACCTTGTCATGTTTAGAAATAGCGTATCCCAGCAGGGTAGCTAAAAGAAAACCTGGATCTGAGGACAGATTCGCCCAGCACTCTGTGATAAAGACTAGGGAAGGAAGATGGGCATCAGTAAGTAGGTTGAGTTCAACATTTTGTTTGATAAGTGATCTGGCATTTATGAGTATACACAGCAGATTGGCTTTGGCTTGAGAAATAATGTAACCAGCTTACCATTGTTAAGAGTAAGGTGTGATTTCGAAACTGAAGAGTACTAGAGCAAATCCACAAGCATAGCAAACAGCCTTAACTTTTGCTCTAAGGGTAGTAGGCTCAAGCTTAATACAATTCTTGGAGTATTGTGAAGGATTTAAAGCCAGCTGTGATTCACATGAGTGCACGCCTCCAGGGGATGCTTCTGGCCAAAAATGGGCAGAGGGGCTGGCACTAGCCGCGATCCAGACAGGGAAGCACTGTACGTCTGTCTAAATATACCACCATAAATCAGAGGCGTGGCAAAGGGCAATGGCTAAATCACGCTGTAGCGCGTCTCAGTAAGATTGTTCACAAAACATGTTGACAACTAAAAGCAGTGATCAAACTGAGGTCTAGCAAACCCTGACCCCTGTCTCAGGCTTCCCTGAAGGACATGAAGCTACTGGTAACCAAAACAATAATGTGTAGGGGACTGGGCTAATTGTAGAAAATGTATACCTGTCAAGGTAAGACTGGGATGGGCAGATAGAGAACATTTAGGATCATCAACATGTACACTGAAGTCCCCAAAAAAGGTTAAAATGGAGTATTGCAGAGAGAGTTGGGCAAAAGTATCAAGCAGCTGGGAGAAACAACTGTTAGGAAAATTGGGTGGTCTGTATATCACTGGTCCTGACAAGGAGAAAATGGGAGACATTTTAAAACTAAAAATGAGTCCCTCTAAATGTCCACTTTGTCTCAGTGGGGTAAAGGATAACTCGAAGGATTTTGTAAAAATATCTGCAAACAAAAGAATGTTTAGTGAGTTATCCACAATTATTATGACAGGCACTATAGGCATAGCCATTGGAGAGGGTGAGCCCGAAGCAGCTGGCGACTCTAGTAAGTAATTGCTTTATTTATTGATTAATAAAAATCATTTCAAACAGAGATAAAACACAATATGTAAAAAAAACATTATTTGTATACAGCTTTACACTGAGAATTTTTAGCAGCCTTAATAGTGGGCAACATTAAATAAGATGCATGTGTGCAGGGTTGCTAAAAGACAATTTCCAAACCCTATCGTAAAATTCTATAAAATACTTTATCTTCAGTCTTAAAATTGATCAATCCTATAACGGTTAGAATGTAAAGTTTATGTGTAGCTTATTGAAAGTAGATTTTAAAAACAAATTTTTCTTTTTAATTACCATTTTGCATTAACAGCATATTACGGAACTAACAATTAGAATCAGTTTAGGCTAGTAGTTTTTTTTTCGGCTATAAAGATAAACTTAACACATTGGGAGATCAGACGAGGCGTTGACCCAGTGATACAAGTAATAATGGCATGATGACATATTCTCACCCCCAATTTGTTAAAAATAGGTCTTAATAGAGTCTTCTGCTCTTCTAGCACATGGGGGCATGTAGTAACAATGTGTAGTGAAGTTTCATCTTAGAAACCACATAACCTACAAGGGTTAGAGGACCCATTTTTTCCCATTTAGGTATTCCGTCATTAGTGGGGTATCTCCCAAACCACAATAACATAAATTTTTCCCGTAAGAATGATTTTAGGTCGGTCAACAAGTATGCTTGGGGTTCTAATTTGATAAATGAGTTTGTAATTGACCAAGAATGATGCTTTATCCTGAGCTCATCAATTATCTAAAACAATCGATAAAAGGTTGGCTGATCTATTTAATGTTCGTTTAAAAATAGATTTGCTCCTCCCCTCTTCTTCAAATGTTGGGCAATCAAAATTATTTAAACTCTCGCTTAAAAGGGATCTCCAGCTGCCAGCATGCTCATATCTCGTTATCTGCTGTCAACATTGGTTGGCAAGGGTATCTTGTTCTGAGCAATACAATGAGTATAGCATTTTTAAAAAGGCAGATTGGCATACCAGAGATTGCCTTTTCAGACCAAATTCTAATCTGACAATAGCATGTCCTATATGCTTGGGAATCCTAAAAACTGATTTAAAGACTTTTATTTGCAGGGCATCAAGAATTTTCACGTCTTTACCACGAAAAATCATTGAGCCATAAGTCAAGGATGGAATCAGCTTTGCTTTCATGACCTTTAATAGATGTTCGTGATTTGGTCATGACAACTTGTCCCTCAACTTTCTAAAAGCAAATGACAATGCTGTTGCCTTTGCTTTGAAGTTAATAAAATGCTGTTTAAAAGACATATTATCGTCAAGTGTTATTCCTAAGTATGTGTACAATTTTACAGTTTCAATATGTAACCCATTTTTGTTCCATTCTTTCTTATCAGTTTTTTTTACCACCTATAATCAATATTTTTGTCTTTTTGGTAATGATTCTCAAACTATTGAAGGTAATATAATGATTAAAATAATCAATTAATCTTCTTAGTCCTATAACAGGATGACTTAATAATATAGTGTCATCTGCATATTGTAAATACTTATTGTCATTGCCTAAGAGTGAGGGCGAGTGAGCGTTAACTTCTTTGAAGTGTCTAGGAAGATCAGCCATAAATAGATTAAAAAGTCATGGAGCAAGTACACAGCCTTGTTTCAGACCAGTATTAGTTTCAAGACGGCGAGTAGTACTTCTGCCATCGCAGATTTTAATCTGAACCCATGTGTTTGAATGTAAAAATGTTATCACATCCAGCAATTGTTTTGGGATACCCAAATCCAAAAGTTTAGCCCAGAGTAAATTTCGAGGAACAGAATCAAAAGTGACTTTAAGATCACCAAAACAAATATATAACTTTTGCTTTCTATATTTTGCCCTATTGCCTAGTAAAGTCAATAAAATCAAGTTCGTGCTAGTTGATTCTCCTCTTTTGAAACTGGTTTGGAAAGCTGGAATTAGTTTATTTCTTGAAGCCCAGTCTTCCAGGTCTTCGAGGAGGCAACTCGCAAACATGTTTGCCTCCACATCAGTTAAAGCGATGAGTCGTAGATTGCAGGATTGTCTTGTGGGCCACTTTTATTTATTGGCTGAATTAAACATCCTTGCCATGACTCGGGATCTGATCCAGATTTGATAACGTTGTTAAATAAAATTGTTGAAACCTCTGGCCAATACTTAAATTTGCTTTAAAAATTTAATTTTGAATCCCATTGGGGCCGGGCGCTCCATTCGGTCTGATCCTGCTCATTGCTTTTTTGACTTGCTCTACATGCCAAAACTCCATTTCTTGTAGATCCGCTTGGGCAATGAGTGGGACTTGCTCCTTAGACCATAAGCTCTCAATATGTAACTCTGATTGGTCGTTATGCTGGACAGAACTGTGTTTTCTGCCTTCTTCTCTGCTTAATATGATTGTCTTCTGGCAGAGAGAATTGGAGTAGAGCTGTAAAGCCAAAGGAGCAACTTAAAGATTATAGATAAAAGATGCCCAGCAAGATTCGTCTATATACGCACTGTTCCCCCTTTTACTACCATTTTCCAGATTGTCAATTATGCCCCAGAATAGTTTTGGGTTTCGAGTTTTACATGAAAAATATAATTTGGCCCATAGTCCTTCATAATATGATTGTTTGGCTTTCCATAGCTCGTATTTGTATTGTTTTCTAGAATGTTTTTATTTATGGATATCCAGAGTTTTTTGCGCTCCGTTTGATTTTCTGAAAACTACCCTTGTAGCTCTATTAAGCTGTCTTTTTAAGCGAAGCAACCGGTTATTATACCATCCTGATTTTTTTGTCATCATGGTGAAGCCTTTTGATGATGAGGAAGGGGGAAAGCGATCTAAAAGTGAAACACACAGACTGGACCAGATATCAACCATGGACTTCCCATCTTTATTTTCCTCCAGATCTTTATTATTTAAATGTTCAAGAAAATCCAGTATTTCCTTTTGATTTTTCCGATGCCATTCTAGCCTTTTAAGGCTAAAGGCTATTGGTACAACTTTCAATGATCTCGCTTCTGGTAGATGATCTAGTGATAGTGCCAAGGAAATAGATTTTGGGTTGTGATCACTTTCTATCCTGGGTAGTACTTGATATTTATGAAGGGTGTTTACCAGCTCGGATGAAATAATGGAGTAATCGATGACAGAGAAATTGCCTGATTTTTTATACATGGGTATTTGACTATCATCCTCTATTAACACGAGATTAAATTTATCTAGCTGAGTTCCGCAAATCTGTGTTAATGCTTTTATGTTTTGTTGACGCGGTTTTGGTTAAGGAAATGTATTTAAAATGCCTTGAGATTATTATTTTTGCGTCTGGATGGTCGCTATACAACACTTTAACTATTTCCCATAAGATAGTAAATTGAGATAATTTCTCTGAATTTTTTGGACTTAGGTAGACATTTAGAAGAATTGTAGGGTGAATAAATGCTAATTTAATACATATAAGCCAAGCCAAGTGAAAGTTGATTTAAACATATTTGACATCCAGACTTAAAGAAATGTAGATGGATAGGCCTCCACTAGCACAACCAAAGACTGACTTGCACAAAGCAATGTTCATATACTCATAATAACCAATTAGAGGTTCCTTCTCCGTGGTCCATGTTTCCTGTAACATTAAAACATCAAAGTCCCTAAGGAAGCTTATTGTATCGGGATCTCCTATTAACGTTTTTAGACCATTTACGTTCCACAAACAAATAATAAAGGGTTTTAAAACGTTATTATAATTCTTTGGGCATCATTCGTGCATGTTGATACTCCCTTTTGATAGCATTTTCGGGAGCCAAGTCAAGTCGTCACTAAGAGCTGGTTCTTTCTTTAGCTCTTCACATTCAAGAGTGCCTGATTTACAGCTCGTAACATTGATCCCGGATGTCAGATCTAAATTAATCGACGGCCCTCCATCCGAGTGCAATGTGTATCTGGTTGTCATAAAGATTCCCCCAGTGTGCCATTCAATATCAGGCCACAGACATCGCAAGTACAGTGATAAGAGGTGATGAATTCAGGATTATAAAGCTCTGGAAAGTGGCAGGTGCCTATTCTGTAGAACAAGAGTACCTGAGGGGGGTAATTGGAAAAATGAGCAGCTTGGCTGGCACTAGGAGCGATCCAGACAAGAACGGTCAAATATGGGCTTGCTTTTGGCTCGTCTTTCTACACGTCAGCAGCTAACCCACTGCACGTCCGTGGCATAGGACACTGTGGTATCTTCCACCTTTATTCTCCCCCCGGCGGCTCCGCATGTAATGGAGCTGCTCGCGGTGACATCATTTAGAATGTCACCGCGACCAGCGTTCCAAGGCGAGCACCGGGGGGCAAGTGTGAGAAGCTGACTCGCGTGAGAGGCTGTGGCTGAGGTCGTCAGGGTAACGTCTTAACCCAATAAATGTTTATGGTTCTTCACGGAGCGTCCTGTGTATTTTTGGCCGCTTCCACACTGGCTAAGAGGACCTGTTTGAACCTGCGACCTCAACACGCGCAGAAAAATGAAGGTGACAGCTGACGGGGGAGAAGTAGCAGAACGCTCTTGAAGCGGACCGCGTCGGAGAGGAATTTATGAAATAAGAAGCAACAGCGGGGTCGTGAATTGAGGTGACGATCCTGTGGCATACGGTCGTGCTGAAGAATGATTGCGGGTCAGTGGGAAGATTTACACCCTGCCGTGTCATCCTTTGAAGTAAGGTAACGCCTGCCAGCTGTCATTGGCGTGCTGCATATAGACCCGCTTGTAAAAAACTAGAAGTAGAGAACCCACATCTGGGGGAAATTAAGCGGGTGAGGGGTTTGGTGTGGCGAGTGTCTGAAGAACTGCGAAGCACCAGCTGAATCGAACTGGCATGTCAAAGCCAGGCGAGCTGTTCCTCCACCAATTTATGAATCCTGTGGTGAGCTGGTGTCTGACAGTCATGGAAGCGTAATGAGCAAACGTTTGTAGCGCACACGAGGAGAAGCGAGAAGTGCATAGTTCGGCCTGTGATGTCTGTGATGAGCCAGCATCACGTTAATCAGTAGCAGCAGCAGCGTGACTCTTGCTGGACTAGCATCGCACCAGTGGCAGCATTTGCATTAACTTCAACAGGAAGCTGTCAGCGCAATAAGACTTATTTCCATTCTAACATCTCTCCATTTTGACGTACTCAGCGAAGTGTCTATCAGCATAAGCAGCGCCCCACTCTCTGCTGTCTCGTACTGAAAATAAGAAAAGCCTTTGCCTTGTACCCATTTTTATAAATGACATTGACGCTTTGTCTCTGTGAACTCTGGCCTGGGTACAACCACTGAATTTGTGCAGACCCTTCTCTCTGGCCTGTGGCATTCTCCTCATTGGGGTGTTGGCTGGTTTGACATTTCTGCGAAGCATACAATCGTGACTGTGGGCTTTTCACTGCTTGTCTGTATTACACTGTGCTTGTCAAAGGAAAAACATTTTCGAGTGTACGATCTGTATCCCCATGGACTGGCGTCCTCGCCACTGTAACTACTAACGTTGTAAACGCTCACTAATACACATGTATGGTAGTTGATTTTAAGTACCTTGCAATGCTAGCGGGTTGAGAATAGCACTGTGCCCCACCTAGTTCAGTAATACACAAATTGTTTGGGTTTCCTTGTTACCATAACACCCTGTGACACTGTACCATGCAGAGCGTGACTCCCCCGCCCTTTTTCCTGACTAACCCAGGTGACCCTACTATTCAATGGAAAAAGTGGAAGAAAGTGTTTTTGAATTACGCTACTGTATGTGGGCCGAACCTTGGACTAGAAAGGAAGGTAGCATTATTAGCATACAACATAGAAGCAGAAGGGGAAGAAGTTTTAGATCACCTCCCAGATTTAGGGACGCAGGAAGCGAGGGGTCTTAATGAGCTAGAAGTAAGTCTGAAGAAGTTGGATTTACACTACCTCCCTAAGACGAGCACCATAATTGAGAGGTATCATTTTGGGAAGAGAGCACAGAAGGAGGGGGAATCTATTGAAGATTTTGTCTCTGAATTAAGGAAACTAGCCGCAACATGCAAGTTTGGTGGTGCACGTGAAGAAAGGATCAGGGATCAGTTTGTATTAGCTTGCAGAATGGAACGGGTACGTGAGGAGCTATGGCTCAAGGATGATCCGCCCTTGAGGGAGGTTTTAATGATAGCAAAACAGGTTGAGCACATGTTGCAATGCATCAAGGAAATAAAGCAAGACACTGGGGAGAAAAGAAATGAGGAAAAGCCCAGTGTGAGTGAAGTGGTGACCAAAACTGAGGCTGTGTCTGTGATCAAAGGCCAGAAAGTAGCGGCTAGAGAGCAGAAGGAAAACAGAGTGGGAGGATCATTCAAGGGCACCTGCTATTGATGTGGCAAGCAGGGGCATCTAGCCAATGACAAAGAGTGTCCCGCCCTCAGGTTCACATGCAACAAGTGCGGGAAGAAAGGTCACTTTAAACAGTATTGCAAGAGTGGACAAGGGTTCAGTAGACAGAGTAGAGACAGGACGAACGTAGTTTATGATGAAATTGTAGTGCAAGTTAACGAAAGGCTGGTCCAAAGCCTTAATGACACCATGTGTGAAGAGATTGTAGTGCAGGTTGATGAGGGTGAGGTCAGCAGCCCCAAAGACACCATAAAAGTGGGGAGCACTGAGTTAGAGGCATTGTTCGATTCCTGCTCTAGAATAACAATCATTAGTGCAAGAGAATTCGCCTGTGTGTCCAAGGGGAAGATAATTTTGAGGAAAATGGATGTGAGGCCTGAAGGGTATGCGGGCCGCCCCATATCAATGAAAGGGTACTTTTGGGGCAAAATAGAATACAAGAACAGGTCAACAGTATCCAAGGTGTATGTGTCCACAGTCGGGGATAACATTTTGGGGTGGCAAGCACAGAAGGAGTTGGGGGTCTATCTCAATCCCAACAGTAATCCCCAGATCTTGGTGCAGGAGGTACAGGAACAAAAGGATGACGTTGCGTCTGAGTTCAAAGAAGTATTCAGGGAAGAGCTAGGATGCTTAAAGAACTACTGTCACAAGGTAAAGTTGAGAGAGAACGCTAAACCAGTCGTGGCCAAGGTGAGGAAGCTTCCAATTGCCATCCAAGAAGAGGTGAAGTCCGAACTGGAGAAACTGTGCAAGGCAGGAGTCATCGAACCTATGGAAGCGACGGAATGGTTGGCACCCATCGTGGCTGCAAAGAAGAAGGATGGGTCGGTTCGACTCTGCATCGATCTAAGAGCGCTGAACAGAGAGGTCGTGGTCGATCGATTCCCTCTACCGAACATCACCCAGATGATGAGCATGCTAGAGGGGGCAAAGGTGTTCTCCACACTCGACCTCACCTCGGCTTATTTTCGTATCAAACTGCACGAAGAGTCTCAAGAACTCACGGCGTTTGTGACACCCATGGGCGCATACAAGTTCAAGAGTATCCCTTTTGAATTAGTCTCGGCGGCTGCCGTGTTTCAGAGGCTCATGGGGAACATCTTGAAAGACATCCCAGGCGTTGTGTGTTATCAGGACGATGTGCTGATATTTGCTAAAGACCATGAAGAGCATGATGAGAGGCTGAGACGCGTGCTGGGAAGGTTCAGGTCGCAAGGTCTAACGGTAAAAAGAGAGAAGTGTGTTTTTGGCTGCGCAGAATTAGACTTTTTGGGACACAAGGTGACAGCTGAAGGAATCCGTCCCAAGGCCGAGCTCCAGAACACCATTGTAAATTTGATGCCCCCCACATGTAAGGACGAAATCAAGTCATTTATGGGAATGGTAGAGTTCTACGGAAAATTCATACGGAACCTTGCAGGGAGGACATACGCCATCAGGCTGCTACTAAAGAAAGAGAGAGTTCAACTGGAGTCAGGAGTGTCAGAGGGAGTTTGAAGACGTAAGGAGGGCACTGGCAGAAGCCCCCAGCCTAAAGTCCTATATACCCAACCGGGCGACAGTGGTCACCACCGATGCAAGCGCTAAAGGGCTGGGAGCAGTCCTCACTCAAGTAGGCAAAGACGGTGAAGAAACGATAGCGTTCGCCTCTAGATCACTCCAGAAGTCTGAAAACAACTACTCAGTGATCGAAAAGGAAGCTTTGGCAGTATCCTGGGCATTGGGAAAATTCAGAGACTTCCTGTGGGGCACGCAGTTCACGCTTCGTACTGACCACAAGCCGTTGGTAGAAGTCTTCAGCAAGAAGGGCCTGGATGCCATCTCCAGCAGGATCAGGCGTTGGGTGGTCAGTCTTCAGGAATACACCTTCTGCGTCGAGTACGTCCCGGGAACGCGTAATTTTGCAGCAGACTGCTTGTCAAGACTTGTAAAAGAAGAAGAGGCGAAAGAGACGCACAACAGGGCAGATGATGAAGCGGACGAACTTCAGATGGAGAATGTCTGCGCAATACAGAGGGCATTAGGTGAAGAAACATGGAAAAATGCAATGAAGGAAGATGAAATCTTGGCGGAGGTGTGCAAAAGAATAAAAGGCAGGTGGAAACATGAAGATAAACGGGAGGAGACTCTGCGGCCGTACTGGGTTGTCAAAGACGAGCTGTCCATAGTCGATGAATGCCTGTTCGGAGGAACAAGACTAGTACCACCTGCCTCTTTGAGAGAGAACCTTGTTGAGATAGCCCACGAGGGCCACATGGGAATCACCAAGACAAAGCAAAGGCTGAGAGAAAGCTACTGGTGGCCAAACATGGACCTTGCAATTGAAAGGAAAATAAGGGACTGTGTTCCGTGCAGCAACAGCAACAAAGTCTTAAAACAACTGACACCTCCAATGGTGTGCAGGCCGCCACCGTCAGGACCCTGGGAGGAGTTGGCACTGGACATTGTGGGCCCATTGACTGGAGAAGTGCGCACGCCGTACATACTGGTGCTCATGGACATGTATTCCAGGTGGCCGGAGGTGAGACTAGTGAGTGAAGTCACAACGAAGGTTGTCATCGAGTTCATGCAAGAGTTGTTTGTCAGGGAAGGGTTGCCCAGCAGTCTACTCACAGACAATGGGGTGCAATTATGTTCTAAAGAGATGGAAGACATCCTTGAGGGGAGAGGGATCACACACAAACGGTGTGCTCTGTATCACCCCGAGACCAACGGCATGATCGAGCGTTTCAATAAAACCCTCAAGGAAAGCATCCAACTAGCCAAGGCCAGCGGTTTAAGCTGGAAGGAAGAAATATGGAGGCGGGTAGAAGCGTACAGGTTCACCCCGCACTAAACAACGGGAGTCACCCCCTTCGAGTTGCTCCGGGCAAGGATACCAAACACCAAGCTATCCCCAGGATGGATGGAGTGGCACATGGGGTGGTTGGATCACTCCAAAGAAGCGAAGAGCCTGGTGAAACAAGAGGGAGCCATGGTGGAAAGGAAAGAGAGATACGACAGGCTCAAATCAACCCAGGGAGGCCGGGTTCAAAGTAGGGGATGACATCAAGATCAGGACACCTACTGGTAGAGCAAGTTGGTCAGGATACAGTAGTCCAACCAAGATCACCAAATTGTTCAAGAATGCTGTGAAGACTCAAGAGGGGAAGATCTGGAACCTGGGTAGAGTAGTGAGATTTCACCCACCCGGCCATGACTCTAGTAGTGAAGGGGAGGGGGAAGGCGATGTGGTGGAGAGAAAAGGTTCTAACACAAAGAAGCTGTTGCCTGTCCCCCACCCAGGTGGTAGGTCTAGCAGGAGAGAGACCAGACCCCCCAAGATACTTTGATCAATATGTTATGATGTGATGCTGTGCAATAATTTTGTTCTCTTGTTTAATTCTCATGTTGTTGCCGGTCCCCCACCCAGGTGGTGGGTCTAGCAGGAGAGTGACCACCAGACCCCAAGATACTTCGATCAATATGTTATGATGTGATGCTATCCAATACTTTTGTTCTTTTGTTCAATCCTCATGTTTCATTCCGCAGGGGAGAGGGATGTGTGGTATCTCCCACCTTTATTCTCCCCCCGGAGGCTCCACATGTAATGGAGCTGTTCGCGGTGACATCATTTAGAATGTCACCGCGACCAGCGTTCCAAGGCGAGCGCCGGGGGCAAGTGTGAGAAGCTGACTCGCGTGGGAGGCTGTGGCTGAGGTCGTCAGGGTAACGTCTTAACCCAATAAATGTTTATGGTTCTTCACGGAGCGTCCTGTGTATTTTTGGCCGCTTCCACAGACACCTGAAATAGAATCAAAGTGAGAGAACTTGTCGGAACTACTACAGCGCTAACTGCGCAAAAATGACATTCCTGTAGTGGCACGTGGAGCAATAGAAAATATGGCGCTCTTCTCCTGATTAAAATAAAGCTACTGACCCGGAAAAGTATTTCCCCTAAACTGTTTGATGAAGTGCATTTCTTGCAAATATTTCCCCCCTTACAGACAGTGCTTACAATTAAGGACTTTAATTCTAGTTTTAAATCTGTCATCTCTTAGAAAGCAACCCCCTCTCCCAATCTCTCCTTTACCGCCCAAGATATCTGCTTTATTGGTCCCAGTACCTAATCTCTAGCACAGCTTTAATCTCTTCCTTCCTGGCCAACAGCTAGCTCTGGGAAGGAAGCTCTGCGTTCACCTATTTAAGGGCCAGAAAATATTCAGGCCCATGGGTTTTGTTAAGCTTGCGCATGACATTAGTTCTACACACAGGAGGGAATTTTCTGTAGAAATTACACCTATGGAGAAATTACAATTGCCATAGCTTATTTGGAGAATTATACATTACTGTACTTTTTTAATTGAGGTATATTCATGTTAACTTGTCTTCATGCGTAGATTTACTATACTTGATTTTCTTTTGAATGTTATTACTACAAGAATGGCACTGTTTGTTCTCTGATGCACATAACACGGTGCCTTGGATACTTAGTATTCAAACATTGATTCCCTTAGCATCTCATTTATACCTAGGGCGTGCAGAGGTTCGTCATCAAATGCCTTTAGATTCTTGAGTCAAAAGTTCACATCTCAGTTCTTCTTTGAAGCAACCTTAGGGCAGCACTAGACATTACTGCATCAGGGCCCTGCAGTTGAACACACCAATTGTCTGCATGAATGGGAAGTAATCATTGTTGTTTTTCAGCATTCACAATGCAGCAGTGTCTTGTCCCAGCATGCGAAAGATGTTCATAATTATCTATTTTTAAACCTACATTTTGCTGAGATTTTCTTCAAACCTGCTTAACAATTATCACTGCTAAAGTTATTCTCCCAGTGTTAAAACAACAACGGCTGCTGAGGGCAAAGCTGATCTGTCCTTGGACTCCCACTGCTGAGCACTATCAACTTTCTGTTATTCAAAAAGCTCAGTTAGTTTAATTATACCAACTTGAAGTATATCAGAAGGAGACCTGCTGAGCGTACAGCTGACATCCAGGGAATTATCTGTAATAAAGCAGTGACATGAATATTCTGACAGCAGCAGTACACTGGGACCTTTGTGCAGTTCCCGTGAGGAATTTGCTAAAGACTTCATAATCACACAGACAGTGAGAAAGTTCCTTAAATCAAATGAACATGACGTTTCAAGGCACGGCTGAAGTATTCCTGCAGGACTCTGGCACTTAGCAGCCTCGTAGAGGATTTAAGGCGCATATTAATTGTCTGACATGGACTCAGAAGCTGATACTTTTTTTTACTTCAGACTTAATTTGCATAGTTAAACTGCACACATGAGCTCTGTGTCTCCAATCCTTAGGTAACTATCACCTCTTTCGTTTTGAATTTACCCTTTTCATCTTTATGCCTAATTTCTGCTGAGCTGCATTTTTCGGTTTCTGCTCAGAGTGACAGAGAAGTAAAAAAACTAAGGGGCATATTTATGAATTTGTGACTCAGCGCAGCAAGTCAACTTGCTGTGCTGCAGTGCCTGACAGGGAAAGGGCAGAAATCACTGTGTTTAAAAGAATACGGTGCATTCCTGCTTATACCCCTGTGCAGGCTCAGTTTTGGTGGGTGGAGCACCTTTCTGCACAAAAACTATCCCCGGGGCATGATAGAGCGCGCTGGTCACCCGACTCAGATTACCATACTCACCTGGGCCCATAAACAACATACGATGAGATTTAATCAGGTAACCAGTGCACTTACTCTAATCAGTGATTTATAAATTTCATTTAGGACCTATACCATTGACTTAACAATCCTCGTCGTCTGTACCTAAAGTCCTAAGGGATCAAAGGAGTTAGAATAATAGGTAGAATAATAACATTTGTGCTCATAAAATAACCACAACTCGGGAAAGGTTTAAATTCTTTATCTAAAATCTTTAAAATGTCATAATTCAAGCATTGAACAATAGAAATGTCTCTATTAGGAAAATAACGATTAGAATAAATATATGTAGAGTTTTTATAAAGCAGTCTTTACGCATTTGACATTAGGGTGCGAAAAGAGAAGGAAACAGTACAATGACATACCCACATTGAATATTTACCTAGAATGGTGTGAAGAACTAACCCTGGCCACGGGTCAGTTTAAAGGACAGAACCCCGAAAGTGCAGGCAACATAAAGGCAAGCAGGTGCAGATCAGAATCAGGACAGGTAAAGCTAAATTGGATCAGGACAGGACCACCAAGGGCTAAGACCAACACCCGCAGTTAAAGTTGCAATGCCTGCGTTACTCCCTCTCTGCAGCTAACAGCCAGAACTCGGTAATGAGTTACCGATTTCTCCGACAAAATGCTTTGCCAGCACTTCAGCTCTCAAACACCTATCTGGGTTTTGAACCTTCTGACAGAGGGCTCCGCAAGCAACTCTGCTCCCGATCACCTATTGAGTGCGTTGGGTCAGTGACAGGTCAGCTATTTGGACAAGTCGGACAAATTAATTAGCTAAGCCTACCCTAGTTATACTATTTTCCAGGTCAGTGTACCACTCCCCAATGTTGTATATGTAAGGCTCCCCAATTTTAATTGGACAAGAAGAGAGGAGAGGTCATCACACCATATCAAAATGAAACTTTTCTTGATGATATTAAAATTAACGTTCCCGCCCATAACTTTATTTTCCCGTGCACTTTTATTCCAGCCGGCAATGAATGTATCAATCAGTAACAATAGCGTTCAGTATTGTACAGTCCAGCTTCCTCTCCTGGGGTTGAAAGTTCACGCTCCCAGGCACATCTTCTAGAGTACTGTTAGCTTGGCTGTGGTTCAATGACGAATGACTTAAGCTCCTTCTGGAGTTTGACATGCGCAGTGTGGGTTTTCCAGATGGAGTAATAGCACCCCCCAGGCCCAAAGATTACGATACATGCAAAGTAGAAAAGAAACAGTTTTAGAACACAGAATAAATGAATGCACTGTATACCATTTATCTCTACTCTATTCCCATTATTTTATATTTAACTATTGCATTAGAGTTAAGCAGAACGAACAGCTTAGCAAAAGCAGCAGTGCAAGCTTCTTGCATGTGAGGACATAGAGCAGCCATCTTAGTTCTAATGCGCAGAAACTCCAAAAGCAGAAAGTATGTCATGTCACGTGAGTGTGACAGACGCATGCGCAGTAAGAAATCCCACATAGCAGCGGCCATATTAATGGAAGCGGATTATCGTTAGAAAAAGCACATATGCAAGCTTCACTTAGATGTCATGTAATGCAATATTAATTGGACAAACATGTTGATTAGTACATTAGCGTTATGTCGAGAGGACTGAATACAAGCAAGTCGCATTACGGGTGAATACTTGCATAATGTATGCTGCAGAATGAGGAAAAAATGAGGAGAAATAAATATATTTCTCCTTTCTACGCCTCACCTGGAAAGGCAAAGGTGTTTGGCTCAATCTCAGGTATACCACTTCTTGTAAATCTAGGAATGCACCAAAATCCACTGATGGTCCATGGGAACACTCACGCAACACCCATGGAACAACTCCCTATCCCAGAATAAGGCAACGCAGCAATTTGCACTGCATTGCTTTACTCGAGATTTATGAAGCCACTCAGCCCCACAGCCCCAGGCAAAGTAGCCATGCATGACTTCATAAATCTAATTTTGGAGTTGTGTCGCCTTTGCATCACATTGCATGGTGCAAATGAAACGCAACTTGGCTCGTAAATATGCCCCCAAGTACTAAAATGAGGCCCTGCGCGTTCACTAGTAGCAGGATAAATGTTTGCCTTTCAACTCTTGTTTTTTGTACTATTTTCAGAAGTGGGTCTCCGGGTGATTGAGTAGACCTTGCTGGATCGTTAAAGAATGACTGTTCCTAAAGGAACAGGATCAAGACTGATTTTAATATGGGTACTCTCAGTCTAGATTGGACTCAGCAGGCAAAAAAATTATTTACCTGTAGCCTTAGCAAAACACAAGTGGTTGAGATTAATCAAAAAACTGCTTCGTTCACTTTGTTGATTATTACAATTTCTATAACAATGCAGAACACTACGGTTGCCACTTTCTTATCTGATACTCTTAGACAAAGCCCCTAAACAGAATCGGAACAGGGGTTTCCTCAACGACGTATGAGGCAATGTGCCCCAAAGGAGATATGATCGATAGCAAATATATTAACACTGTCAATAAAATAAGCCTTTTTGAGACCAGTAAATGTCAGAAACCGGAAAGGTTTATTAAAAAATAAAAATGCAATACAGAGGGCAAAAAAGTGGTTAATCATTCCTCATAATAAGGGAATTAGTGTAAGGCTTAATCAAATGAAGCCAAAGATATGACAAAAACTTAAGTCTAGTAGAAAATATTCTAATCCTAAGCAAGCGATAGACTGACAGGAGTTCGGTCTCCAGGAGTTAGGGCAAAACCAAATTGGCTCACCTCCAAATTGGACTCTTTTTATGATAAAAGACACAACAAACATCACGTGTTCCGCGATTTTGTCCTGGGTGTTGGTGTAAATCTCCATATGCATTGATCTCTCAATTTGAATAAGAACCCTGGTGTTCATCTTGGATTCCAAAGTGTTGCTGCAAACTCAGGCCTTGGTGCCACCTCGCACTTTTACTTTTCTATTTAAAAGTACTGCAGAGAATCCTCCTATTTGTTAGTCCTCACATTACCATAGTCAGCGACAACATTTACTGTGTTATTCTTTGGTGATGGCATTTACGCAGGTGCATCGGAGACAGTAATGAAATGGGCACAGCTTGTTCCAAATGCCACCCCCGACTTTTAACGGACCTCTACGATTCGAGATCGTATTTCCCGCATGTTTGGCTCCCTGCTCTGGTTGCTGAAAATTAATAAAATGTAAAATGAAAGTCTTGATGGTAATTTACAGCACTTTCTATCAACCGTCCCTAGAATTACTGGTTGAAGCGTTTGTGTGGCAAGCATATCTGGTCTACAAAAGCTGCTAGGGTGGAAGGAGTAGCCTTTTACTTTGTCAAGGTCAAGCTATGGGAGTCCTGGACCCTTGGAAACATAGACAATCAGCTCCATTAATACTTGGACACACTGTTGAAACCTAGCTGTGCCCGCAGACTTCAACCTGAAAACACTGTCGTGGTTACATAAGCTGGATACTACCATGAAAGTGCGCCTTTCATGATAAAGTTCTGTATGTTTATTTCGTAAATGAAAACGTGATTTTGTTCATTGTAAAGACCTAAAGGAAAAAGCTCATGCAGACACCTTTCCCCAAGCAAATATCTTAATGCAGCATTTTAAACAATGCTGTTAAATACAGGGTGAGTAAGATGCAATGTATTCTGGTACAGGAAACGTATATATCATAAACAAGAAACGTATACATTTTACAAAGATATACAGCTTACTCTATATGTGGCAGAAGAAATCTGTTTTTGATATTCGCGCAATTGACTTATGTTGATTCCAAATCCTTTATCTATTGAGTGCATACTTTTTGGTTAACGCAAACAATTCTCTACAAGTTTCAATATTCACTTACACTTACTAATTAACCTACGACACAACGTGGTATGTGTGGTCTCAGTAGCAGTGGTGAAGGTTGTATTATACTGTTTCATAATTATCCATTTTCGGATTATTGCTTCGCAGCGGATATGTGACATGTGATTATATAAGAGTGAGGAAGAAGGAGCTCACCCCATGCTGTGATTTTATGCAGATTTGGCATCAGCAGCAAATTGATTATTCAGTGGAGACGCACCAAGAGCTTTCAGCGTACTGTAACTATTTTCTGAATAACGTTTAAGAGATGTTTATTGAACAGTTTTGCTTCCTGCCATAGGCAGTTCTGATCTCACTGCTGTAAAGTACATAATGAATTTACCTTTTTACTAATAAAGGTCAGAGATCCGCAAAAAAAGATTAAATATTGGGAAATAGATTATTGGGAGTTATGTCACTGACGAGCACCACCCTGGGAATTAGGATACTGTAATAGTAACACACAGAAGGCGATGGGAGGCTTCTTTCAATATGTCTAGACACTCACAATTGCTTAGAGTAGCACTCCAACCCATCTTTCTATTGCTCACCACGCCACCTCAGTTTGGACTCAGCCATTGCAAAACGTTCTTGACTTTGCTCCTCGTGAGAACAGTCCAGACCAAACTGCCTAGCCAAGTCCTCCCTTTACCGACACACAAGCAAACCAGGACTGGTTTCAACCTAGTAACTGGCTCATCAGCAGTAGCAGCACAACCGGATGTGGGTGGTGGGGGTGGGTTAATTAATTTGCCTTAGAACGGCCGGCCGGCCACCGACTCTCCTGTGTCCTCTTCCTTATTCCTCTGCTGTCCAGCAGGAAGCAGGAAGCACCCAGGCAGACAGGCCAAGAGGGCCGGCCAAACAGTTCATGCGCACTTTGGGAGTGCAAACCACTCTTCCTCCTGTGCTGCCCAGCTCCACCTCACCCCACACTGCACACAGGCCACTGACTGCATGCAATAGGAAAAATAAAATTACAATAATGTTATTGTCATTTTATTTTTCCTTTGTGCGCAGTTGGACAACTGTTCTCTGCCTTAGAGGAGGAGTCACCACAGCTCATTAGCCAGGTGCAGTGGTTTCAGTGAACAGTGAGCACAGAACCCAAGTCGGGGCATACCAATGCCACTTAGGGAAGTGCATGAAACACATAAAAGGTATGGGAGGCTGGTTGCAATAAGTCTAACTACGGGAAATAGCTTGGGTTGCACCCCATTTCACCTTTCTTTTGCTCACCATGCCACCTCAGTTTAGACCCAGCCATATGCAAATTAGTCCTGACCCTGCTCTTCGGGGGAACAGTCCAGCCTGAGCTGCCAAGCCAGGTCCTCCCTGAGCCCTTCCCACTGTGTCACTGAACCAAGCTGTTTGCAGCCGATGAGCCCATCAATGGGGCAAAATTGGTCCTGGGTTACTTGGGTTTCTGGGAGAACCTGGCCTAGCAAGGAAATCTGGAACACTAGGTCAGTTATCATAGGGGCACAAGAGTAGATAAAATAGGCATATCTTAATGTGGTCGCAAGTGAAAGAATGTCCAACATTCCACAGTGGGAAGGCTTACTTAGAAGCCAAGTAGGATTCTAGTGGGCCCATAAACCTCCCATCTAGCAGCTAACCTTGCCTTCCACGGCCCATTAGAGCCCTTGATGTCTACAGCGTCTGTTAGGCCTGACATCCTTAGGGTGGTCCTCCCCCAAATGTTTTGCTTTTCACCTCAACATTTTGATGAGTTTTTTTGTTGGCCTTGGGACTCTGAGCACTTTACCACTGCTGTCCAGTGGTAAAGTGCATGTGCTTCCTCCCTAAACATGTTTAATTTGTGTATCTATGATTGGCATATTTAATTTACCTGTCAGTCCCTTGTAAAGAGGTATACAATATACCCAGGACCTGTAAGTTAAACGCTATTACTGGGCCTGCAGTACGATTGTGCCTCCAAAGTAAGACTTCAAACCTGTCTCAGGCCTGTCATTGCAGGGCCTGTGTGTGCAGTTTACTTCTCCTTCAACTTCACATTTAAAATTGCTTGCCAAGCCTCTAACTCCACTTTAACTACATATAAGTCACCCCTAAGGTAGACTCTAGGTAGCTCTAAGGGCAGGGTGTTATGCAAATAAATTGTAGGACATACACTTCTATGTTTTACATGTCCTTGTAGTGACAAACAGCTACATTTGCTTTTCTGTTTGTTGCCATGCTGCTCCCTGACTTTTCTGAAGGAAGTGGATCTCTGCCTACACACTTAGGGCCCGATTACGATGAAGGCAGGAATGGCTCCGACCGTCGGTCTGACCATCCTGCACGCATCGTAATGACCGATTTCGTTGGGCTTGGTCAGAAGAAAGCCTGAATCAGTCTTTTGAATGGCTTACCACATGCTTGAGTCAGTTCACCATTCGGAAGGCCCACAGTATTCCTGCGGCTGGCTCTTTCTGGCCGAGGGATTACACTGCCTTTTTGTGCTAGCCTTTCCGGCACAAAAAGGCATTGGGAAACAGCATTGCAGCCCCCCAGCAGGGCCCCGTGGGTTCAAGGCCACCCAATGGCAGCCTAGGTGGCACCCATTTTGATCCTTGCACCTAGTGGCATGCACCTTGAGATGCCTGCCTCAGGGTGCGGGAGGAACTGCACCTTAGCATTTTGCTATGAGAGCATGCATTCTGTTAGAAATGGGGATCGCTAGTTGGCGATGGTTTGCACCTTTGTCTGAATAGGGACCCTTGCTTCTAGTCAGAGAAAGGGGGATACACTCCTTAAATAACCCCTGCTCACCCCTCGGTAGCTTGGCATAAACAGATAGGCTTATGTTAGAGGCAGTGTGTAAATCATTTGTGAACACATACAGTAAAAAGTGAAAACACTACAAATTGACACCCCACCAGCTTAGAAAAATAAGTAATCTTTTTCTAACCAAACAGACAAAAATCCACAATACAGTACTCAAGTAGGTTCTTCAATGGTAGAAATAGTTCAGTTCAAATGCAGGTTGTAAATGCGACAATTTTCCAACAGAGTACCTTAGAAGTGTCACGCAAAAGAAACAAAAGGGTCATAGGGAAGGTGATGTGTCCAGTTGTTAAGGAAGGTTTTTATATCTCTATCGGAATGTAGATCTTCACTTTGGTATAACTTTTGATAATACTTCCGGAAAGCCTCTATAATATCCTGTGAGGAGGTGTGTTGCTGGCCCTCATACTCAATGAGCTTTATCTTAATATAAGATTGTTTTTGGCGTGTTCGTAGGGCTAGATGCCTACCTACATTTTCTCCGGATTCATATACGCTGCTTTTATTTGCTTGATATGTTTCCGCAGCTTTCCGGATTAAGGAGCTATTAATTTCAGTCTTCAGGACTAATATTTTTGGAAGAGTGTCAGAGGATGAATCTCCTTGATGGATCTGGGTGGCATGATAAGCCTCGAGATTAGATAATTCCCGCTTAAGCTTCAGGTTAATGTTATCCTCTATCCTTTTACATTTAGCCACAAATGATATAGTTTCACCCCTTAATGCTGCTTTAAAACAGTCCCAGACGATCAATCTGGGTGCACTATATTGATTGCAGTCGAAGAACCCCTGAGCCCAAGATGTTATATGGGTTATATATTCCGAATTAGCAAGAAGCTTTCTATCAAAGGACCATTGAGGCTTAGGTCTAACAAAACTGGACAGATCAAAAATAAGGGTAAGTGCGTTGTGATAAGAAATTGTTTTTTGAGACTTGATTATATCCAACAGATCCGAGTCCGCCAAGGATGTCATTATATAGTCAATTCGGACATATTTATTGTGCGGGTATGAAAAATATGTAAATCCGGAATCGTTTTTTTTTCTCAAGTCCCAAACATCAAGTAGATTGTGGCTATCAATCAATTGGCGTAAGGCCCTATATACCTTAGGCTTACGTCCTTTATATTTCCGAGGTAATTGGTTAACTATAAAGGTCCCTAAAGCAATGTTAAAATCTCCACATAGGATAAGGGGACCAGGCCAAGAGGCCAGCTCTATTTCTAGATCGCTAAACAATAAGGGATCATCCAGATTTGATCTGTATATTGTGCAAATAGTAAGACCTGATTTTAATTTAGCTATAGCCCATCTGCCATGTTTGTCGGACAGTCTGCGTCTAGGATCACCAATTGTAGGTTTTGCTAAAATATCAACCCCCCTTATTTTAGATGTTTGAGAGGTGGCTAAGATCACATTGTACCCCGGGATCTTTAGCAATTCTTTATCACATTCTGTAATATGGGTCTCCTGTAAACATAGAATATCAACAGGATCTTGTGGTAGTAATTGATATAGTTGCGCCCTTTTATTTCTATCGTTAAGACCTGCGATATTCCATCTGCAGAGCTTTACTCTCCCCATCTAGGATGGTAGATCCCAAACCTGGCCTTCAAAAACAGTAAAGCATGTAACAACAGATAGCAAGCCACATGTTCATAATCTGGTTTCTCCTTATTACCATCATTTGATCCCATATACATAAAAATGCTTGACATTGTCTTATTTGAGTGAAATTGCTCATTTTTGTAAATTTTCCCCTCCCCCTGCCCACCACCTCCCTCCCCCCGCACACCAACCACCAAGGCATTTAGACTCTAAAAGAGTCTGTGGTGATGGTGAAACGTTCCCTGACCAGTACCACTAACAATGAAGTTATATGCTCAAAAACCCATAGAATTGAGGAAGTGCAAGAGTAATAAATCAGAGATAGAATAGAGAAAAACTCGAAGAAAAATTCGGAAAGAAGAGAGTATAATACATGAAACAGGGGAGAAAAGACCCAAGAATAAGGAGGTGCCATAAAGACGATAAATAACAGAGCAAGGTGACTATTTTAGCATCCACGGACCTATTATCGTGATTGTCGAGATTATATCTGTATATAAAACTGTATCTATAAAGTCTCATATGCTTCCCCCATGACCAAGGCTCCTCTTCTACAAAGACATATACCGGGTAGATAACTACCAAAATAGCCAACCAAGACAAAAAGAATGTTAGCCTAGGAGATACTACAGGCGGACTCTCTGCTAACCTATAGCCATCCCTAGTTCACTGTGACCACTTCATCCCTGCTCAGTCTCTGCATATTCTAGATATTCAATTACTCAATCGTTAACAAGATGTCAAAGCTCAGGTCAGGCTATCTAAAAATTCCTTAGCTTTTATCACTGAAGTGAAGAATTTAACCTGGCCATTATAAATAACCTTCAGCTTAGCAGGGTTGTTGAGATACACCTGAGCCTTTTTTTCCAGAAAGGGTTTGATCAGCTGGCGAAGGCGCCATCTCCTCTCCACGGTAGTATGGCAAAAAATCAGGCCTGACAAAGTAAGAAATAGAGTCTCTGGTACGCCGAGCTTCGGGTTTCACTTTGTCAGCAATGGCCTGGCGGAGAAGAAAGTTTCCGAAATATACCAAGACTGCACGCGGGTACCTCCTCTGCGGTGAAGAGGCCTTCAAGGTAAATGGAACTCTATGAGCTCGTTGGACTTCCATATCCCAATTCCAAGACGCGAGCTCAGGGAGTGTGTCTTTAAATAGCTGAACAATGAAAGTACGTATATCCTCGCCCTCACTTTTTTCCGGAATTCCGAGGACGCAGAGATTATTGCGTCGAAGGTGATTTTCCATGTCCTCCAACTTCCATCTGACATCCTTTAGTTCCTCCTCGTGGGTTTCCACTCGCTCCTGAGTGACTGTGGCTTCTGCTTCGTTATTCACTATACGATCTTCCATCTCCGTCATTCTTACATTAGAGGCCGCAACAGATTTTGAGAGTTTTCGAACTACACCCTGTACCTTGTGTAGCGCTAGTTGTGCCCTACGACCATCCCTCGAGGTCTGCTCCCGATGGGAGGCGATGGCCTGGAAAACTGTATCCATTACAGTAGTCAATGTAGCACTTTGCTGGTCTATAGAGACGGATGACTCAGGATGAGATATGGAAGCATGCTCCTGAGGATTAAGTGCTGGTGCTGGAGAATAATCCCATACTAGTCCTGATGCACCATGGTGGGTCCTTTTCTTCCTCCGTACAGTTCTGCTACCCCCCCTGGATTCACCCTGGGCTGGGTCATGGTCACTTTCCGTTGCGCTGGTATCAGAGCCAGTATCATTCTCTGATTCTAAATCTGACTCATGTGACCACCTGAGATCTTCAAGATCCTCAGATATCGAATAAAAGTCGGATGGGTCTCTATCAGTGTCCAGCGAGTCAGATATAGTACAATCCTTGCGAGCCATGCATGCCTTCCCCCTTGGATCCGGACGCTCCATGCTATGCACCATAGGTTGCGCGGCCGCTTCAGCATCAGCTTCATCTTCAGGTTCATTAAGCATTGTCAGTGTGTTTATTAGGGGTAGCAGTGAATTAGGATCTTCCAAGTCCAAGCTCACGGCAGGTACAGACACAGACACAATAGCCACAGGGGTAGGGGTAGGAACAGGTAGAACACGAGCTGGGATCTGTAAATCAATACCTTGAGAGTCCAAAGTCATCTGTTCTCCGATAACCTGCGGGTGATTAATCTTGTTTGCCTCTGAAATGATCGGGTTTCCACTTGCCAATACAGCATCAGGCTTCCCAGTCGGTACCCCCTCTTGGTCATGAATGAGAGCACCACCTCCTGGCAGCATTCTCCCGGCCTCTGCTACAGTCTCCAGTCCAGGGGAGGGGCCCGCCACCATTGGCCAATCCACCGTAGTCGGCGCTGTAGTTGTTGACAGGTGAGTGGGAGTGAGAGAGGGAAGAGAAGCGGGCGTTTTCCGCAGAAGCTCAACAACCGAGGGACCCGGTCCGGGTGTAGACGACAGTTGTTTGGAGGATTTGGTTTGTTTCACCGGGGCTGGGGCTTGGACTTAGACGATGTCAGGGCCAGGAGTTTCCTCGGAGCTCAGCACACCACCTCGTTTCAGTGCTAGCTCTCGATCTCAGAGAGCCTGCTTCGCCGCTCGGGTCTTAGAAGCGGCGGCGGCGGCCACTGCAGCAGCGTTCTTGGGAGCCATTGCCTCACTACTGACTTGAGGGAGAGAGTCAGCCCAGGGAGAGCGGGCAGAATCAACCACAGCCTCAGGGCTGATCCGCAGATTACCAGCAATGTTATTAGTGGTGGTTTTACCAAACCGGGCACGTCCAGCGAGTCTCAGCACCGCAAATCCAATAAGTGAGGACAGAAAGGACAAGCGAGAACGCAGTGCCAGGACCGCCATTATATTGACTGGATCTTCAGTATAGAGTCTGAGCCCCTCCATCCAGTTCACAGCCGTCAGAAACAGTCAGAAAAGTAAGTTGAGCGTTTTCGTTACTGTATTTTCCTTGTATCAGGCTTTTGCTCATTCTACTAACACCATATCAGGTTTAGCGTATTTCCGCCGCCGCCATCTTGCCTCCTTTCGAATTTCCAAAAACAAGCCTAGGTGGCACCCCTTTTGATCCTTGCACCTAGTGGCATGCACCTTGAGGTGCCTGCCTCAGGGTGCAGGAGGAATTGCACCTTAGCATTTTGCTATGAGAGCATGCATTCTGTTAGAAATGGGGATCGCTAGTTGGCGATGGTTTGCACCTTTGTCTGAATAGGGACCCTTGCTTCTAGTCAGAGAAAGGGGGATACACTCCTAAAATAACCCCTGCTCACCCCTCGGTAGCTTGGCATAAACAGATAGGCTTATCTTAGAGGCAGTGTGTAAATCATTTGTGAACACATACAGTAAAAAGTGAAAACACTACAAATTGACACCCCACCAGCTTAGAAAAATAACTAATCTTTTTCTAACCAAACAGGCAAAAATCCACAATACAGTACTCAAATAGTTTCTTCAATGGTAAAAATAGTTCAGTTCAAATGCAGGTTGTATATGCGACAATTTTCCAACAGAGTACCTTAGAAGTGTCACGCAAAAGAAACAAAAGGGTCATAGGGAAGGTGATGCATCAGTTCCTTACTGCAGCGCAGGGGAGGTGATGGGTCTATTCCTTACTGGAGAGGAGATGATACATCAGCTTCTTACTGTGTTCTGCTTAAGAAGCGACAAGATGGCACCTCAATTCAATGCAATGATACTGTGAGGTGTGACAAAATGGTGGCTCCTTATGATGCGACGATCCAGTCCGATGCTTGTACTTAGGTAGCCGAACAATGGGTGCTGAGACGATGTTCTCAGTGATGTGTTGGGACTCGGTGTAGATGCGGCATGCTTTTTTCCTGTGGCTCGGTGCGGATGTGACATACTTCTTCACTGTTGTGTTGCGCTTCCAGCTCCCAGCAACAAACAGTCTCTAGAGTTCCTAAACAGCTGCTGGCACCTCTCTGTAGGATAGATTTCCCAACAAAGACATTCAGGGGGAGCTGGTGGTGAAGTCGTTGTATCCCTGAGACTTCAGACAGGAGGCAAGCTCAATTTCAAGCCCTTGGAGATCTTCCTCAAGATGGCAAAGCAAACAGCAAATCCTTTTCTCCTTTCCTTGGCAACAAGTACTCACTGCAGGCCAACCCTAAACAGCAAACAGCACAGGTGCAGTAGTAACCCTCCTTCAGTTTCTCCGGCGTCTTCTCCTTGGCAAATGTTCCTCTTGATTTCCCAGAAGTGATCTAAAATTCTGGGGTCTGGGCCCCAATATTTATACTGCAAAATCATTTGTTCTTTGAAGGCAGAGAGTGTCTGTACCCAGTCAAATCCAGTTCTGTCCTCCATGGTGCAGCTTCCTGGTGGGAGGTGGAGACAGTATTGTTGAAAGTAGACATGGCCCAGGTAGCTGAAAGGAAATCTCCTCCCCCTACTCTCTATTCTATGAAATTTCAGGAAAGTGAAAGGAAATCTCCTCCCCCTGCTCGCTATTCAATGCAGGTCCTATTCTGCCCAGCCCTGACTCATCAGATTGCTGGAGCAGCAGCCCTTTCCCAGCTCCTGTCACTCACCAGCCAGACATGCAATACACAAACCTAGCAGAGGCACACTGGATAGTTAGGCACGAAAATACCTGCTTTCTAAAATTGGTATTTTGAAACACAGAATGTAAAAATCACCCACATTAAAAGATGCACTTTAACATTCTTAGTTCAGGCATACTAAACCTTATTTTCCTATCTTGTTCCCTCGGTCAGTTATATTTATAGGATGTTATAAACTAACTGTCCAATCTGGCCTGTGGGAACAAATAGGCTTGCAATAGTGAAAAACAAATTTGCAGTAATTCACTATCAGGACATGCTACCCACATCAGAGCATGTCCTATCTTTCACATACAATGTACCTTGCCTATAGGGGTACCTTGGACCTACCTTAGGGGTGACTAATATGTAGAAAAGGGAAGGTTTAGGGACAGGCAAGTGTGTGCACTTGCCAAGTCAACATGTCAGTCCCAGACTGCACACAGGCTCTGCATTGGCAGGCCTGAGCCACATTTTACAAGCTGCTTCTGTGGGCGGCACAGTCAGTGCTGCAATCCCACCAGCAGCATTTGATTTACAGGCCCTGGGCACACATGGTGCACTGTACTGACAAGTAAATCAAATAACCAATCATGGAATCACTAATCTATTACATCACGTTACAATAGGGAGCACTTGCACTATGGCACTGAACAGCAGTGGCAAGGTGCCCAAAGCATCTATACCAAATAAAAACAGATGAGGCAACAGCAAACAAAGTGGAAGGGAGACTCACACCAATAATGCCAAGTCTATAAACAGATATGTTTATAGGGTATTTTCAGGAACACAGTATAAAGGCCCAAGATGTATGTACCCACTGGCAGACGACATACATATGTTTTAAACATGCCCCAAGAGCACAAACTACTGAATTGAGCTGTGTACATTTCTGACTGAAGAAACAGGCATACATGTGAGGGTAAGTGCTTCACCTGTATTTTTTGGATTACATCAGGACAGTGTCACACAACTTAACAATCTCATTTCAAGATTTATTTTCTGTTGGACTTGGCCCTGCTTGCAGGGTCATCCCAAACTTTTTGCATTTCCTCTAGCTCTTTTGCTGTGATGTAATTGGTGGGTTCAGGATGTTGGACACTTTGGCGCTGATTACCAGCTTTACATAGGTATATTAGGACCCTCCCCCCTTTACGGGACATCTCCCCCATGGCAGGAAATGTATATGCATTGTGTGGTGTGAGAGGAAAATAATAAATGCTGTGTAATGCTATACGCACCTTTATTTTCACCATTGCAGAAATGTCACTTTTAAAATGGACGCCTTTTCCGTCTGCTTGTGCCGCCTGCCTGAGGTGGGTTGGCGGTCTAGTGTTTGAAGTGACAAGGTGCTCTACACTTCCCCCAGTGACAGTGAGGCTGAAACTGCCAGGGACCTTCTAGAAGCTTCCAGCCCTTTCTGGTACGTGGGAGGAGGGGTGTATATGTAGAGTTGTAGAGATGCCATGTGCTCAGACTGAGTGTGGACTTAATTGAGAGGGGACACTCTGCCAGGAGGTACCACCGCAAGGGCCTGTGTGCTAGCCCCTGAGCCCATCTGTACCCCTCTGCTGTCCACAGGGCCAGTGAGAGCCTTTGCTGGAGTGAAGACTGCTGTGTCAGGAGGAGTGCCACTTTATGGGAGATGACTGCTTCTAGGAGCTGCTGTCCTGTACTTATGAGTGCCCACTGTCCGCTGATCTTGCCCAGCCTGGCCTGCCTGCTCTGCTGCCCTAGCGCCTCATGAGTGCTGTACTTTGACAGCCTGCACGCCAAGGAGGTGAGGAGCGTGGGCGCTACTCCCACGGGTGGGACCCTAGAAACTGTGAGTCACCTAGCGCCTGGTGAGCACCATATATGAAGTGACTGTGCTGCTCTGCCTGCACTCTAGCGCCCGATGGGCACTGTTCTCCTGATTACCAGAAGAGGTACACTATCTTCTGTCCCTGAAGTTTCGAGTGGGACCTAGTGCCTCGCAAGCGCTATATTCAAGGTGCCAGAGAAAGAGGAGCTGACGCCTGCAGTGCTGTGCTGTCAAAGCGCTATATTTCAATTCCCCTGCATGTGTGCTGCATTGGGGTGCTGCCAGAGTGCCATATTTGCATTAACTGTGCTCTGCTTGCTGGCAAGGTGCTAAAACTGTGCCCAGGAAAAGAGGAGCAGACATTTGCAGCGCAAGGATTCTAAAGCGGGATCATGGCGTGTGGGATTTCCCCCTGCCTGCTTCGTTGACAGTGGGCAGCTGCAACGTATTGGGGGGCATTATACTCCTCAGGAGAAGAGAGAGAGGAGTGAGAGACACTCCTGCCCTGCCCCAGTGCTTTGCGCACTTTGCTGTTTTTGTAGCCAGCCCTGACTTTGCGGGACATAGGACTTTTTTGCCCCGGAGAGAGGCCTGTTGGCCTGGGCCAGTTTCAGAGTGTTTTGCCCCTGATTGGGACAAGCTGTGTTTATGCTAGCGAGGCCTATTGCCCCATATGATTTCTTGCATAATATTGTTGCATAATGCATTTGTACCTAGGAAGATACATATTGCTTTTCCCTCCGCTTTGCAGTGCTGATTTTGGGCCATTGGTAATTTGCGAGCCCCCGAGTAGGGGCTCCCCAGGCGCAGTAGTGCCAGAAGAGAAACTGCATCCTTGGGGCAGCTATTCCAGATGTATAATTACATAAAGTGTACTGTTAATGTTGCTTATGCCTACTGCATGTGGTTATATCGCTAATAGTTTCTTTCCCCCCTAATGCTTACAGGATGTTTGGGGGATTACTAGGGATGTATCATTATGCTAATGTTCTGTCCTAATGTGTGCAATGATGAAATGCCTCATGTGTATGCCCCATTCTAATATGATTAGGCCCCATGTACCGCAGGAGGTGCCTTATGCATCTGCAAATGCCTAAGGTGATGTGCCTAGCGTTTTTACCCTAATGAGAATGCTTCATGCCTACTATGTTTATGCCCACAGGTTGATGCCTAATACTTTTCCTGCCTGATAGGTTATTCATACTGTTTTTATGCCTAGTGCATTAATGCTGGTGTTGTAATCAGCTTGTAATAAAATGTTATTTATAGTGGTACATTGGGAGATGTGTTGTAATCTGCCCATACCTTTATGTATAATTATAGTGGTACATTCCTTCCCCCCTCGTCACCTTCCTGATGGTATGTTCCACTGGAGTCTACTGTAGAATGTTGACAGCCACCAGGCAGTCTTGGAGAGTGGGTGACAGAATAAACATAGTTCTTATACTTCCGGCCTCAAGTACTTTCTTTGCAACACTGGTGACGACGGGAAACGGCGCAGGGGGCCATACTGTCACCTCCCCTTTCAGTACTCTCTCCGATCAGTGCTCGAGTGCTGTGGTGATATTTGTGCTGTTCACAGATGAAAAGGAAGTTCCTTCAGTGGTCTCTGCTCAACGGTGAAACTGACAAGATTTCCAAAGGTCTGTTAATTAAAGTTTGTTTGGGAATTTCTTGTAGAAGGAGCCGTGTATAAGTTGAGCAGACAGCGTTCCCTTCACTAATCTGAACAGTTTAGTGTGCGGACAGCCTGGTAGCTCCACTTTTGGTGTTAACAAGAAATAAACATCGTCAAGGAGGAGAATATCATTTTACTACAGTCACACTGAGGGAGAGTGAGGAAGTGTGCGCTAATGCAGGGAGCTGGTTGTGTCGTTAAAAGCCATTTGTACATGACTGCTGGGTCCCAGGACGTATTGTGACTGATTTTGACAGTTTCGAATTGCCACGCCGAGATCGTGTGAGGAAGTATGCACTGCTGACTGGAACTCAGCTTCTTGGAGAGTGTCATCGGGAGGCACGCTGCTGGTGTCCTTCCCTCAGCAGGGTTCCTTAATTGCCACCTTCTTCTAACCTCTAGGTGCAGCTGTGGAGTTAACGCAGCTGCTGCCTTTTCCGAGTATCCTGTCAGTAAGAAGACAGGCTCAGGCTGGCGCTGTACTAAGACACTTTCCTCAGGTTGGTGAAGTGTCTGTGTTCCGTGTACTTTTCGAGCCTACGCAGTGCCCTGCCGGTGGAGTTTCTGCCAGCTGAGGCAGGCGCTGCACTGCATCCCTGTCAAGAAGAAGAAGGGCTTTGGCAGGCGCTGTACTGAGACGCTTTCCTCAGGTCTGGGAAGTGTCTGTGTTCCGTGGACTTTTCGAGCCTGCGCAGTGCCCTTCCGGTGAGATCCTGTCAGGATATCCTTCAGCTGAGCAGACGCTGCACGAAGACACTTCTTCAGGCCAGGGAAGTGTTCGTTTTCCGTGTGTTGAGTCTGCGCAGTCTCGCCGTCTGTATTCCTGTCATAAGCATCAGCAGTTTTGTTTAAGCGTGAATTATGGCGCACTCCTCCCTCAGGGCCGTTATTTCTGACAGAAAATCCCGCCATTATTGTTATCAGTTCCACCCACTGCAAGGCGCACAAGCCTTGTCAGGACCGCAATACACTTTATCAGGCTTTCATCTTTGCAGTGCAGCCTTGCAGTTCATGGACGGTGTGCTGGAAGTGTTCAGTTGGTGCTATTGAGTGACAGTTGATACCGGATTCATCCTGGAAGTCCTATGCAGCAATTTTCCGGTGACTGAAAGTTCCTACAGTAAGACTGCCCATTCTTTTACGCCTTTCTGGAACAGGAAGTGCCTTTTAGAGACTGTCCAGTTTTTTTTGTTTTTCCTTCCCCTTTGACTTACAACAGCCAAGGTGTAGTTATATGGTTGTATGGTCCACCCAGCATTGACAATAATTTGTACCACAAGTGATAGTAACCTGTATCACTTCTAAAAGGGTAATTTTTAAGCGTAGGGTGATGATCAGGGTGGTGGATGATTTAGCCCTTGGTATAGACGTGCCCTGTTTCATGTGATGAAGTGCATTTGTGACGTTAATTTTATTGTGATATTCTGGTACACTAGGTACATTTTTGCAGGCCTGTACAGTGCGGTGGTTCTATCATTCTATAATTGAGAGTAACCTGTGTCCCCATTACATCCAGCTGTACGCTAGTACTATTCCAGAGCTAATTAGGACTTTTAGGAATTCCCTTCCTTCATATTCAGACCCTTATGCACTTTGTAATTAGTCAATTGTGACTAAGTAAAATACAGTTACGGTCCAGCTGTTCCTTATACAGAGTGATTCTGTGCATTTAGGGGCCCGGATTATGTTGTATCGTGCATTGGGGAGAGGTCCCCTCCCCCAGTAAGGTGCATTTTACCATATCCAGCTATTGTAGGTTCCTAGGGTGACATATCCTCAATAGGGCCAGGTATACGTGTGAGTTATTTTCTAGAGGGTTCTCCTCTGTTCATTCTCCTTTTCCCTCCACGTGCTCCATCCATACCCTTTCCCCCTCCCAGGTGTGTCACAGCGTCCTCACAGAGATCCTTACTCCAGTATCCTCACTCCCCTCTTCATATCCTTCTACTGTTTATATCTTGTTCCTACTGGGACACGCCTCTTATAAGTTTAGTGTGTTTCAGCTATCCGTTGACCTTCAGTTCACCCTGTTCTGAGCCATCCAGCTGAGTATTAATGTATTACTGGGAATGGATTTCTAGAGTGTGCATTCTTCATGTTATCAAGATCTGCAGTGATATATCGTACAATTTGTGACAGCTAGTTCCGAAAGCTTTTGCAGTTAACCTTTTGCATCTCAAACATTGGGTTGTTCTGTTACTACATACAGTGTACTTTATAGTGTGTGCAATTGAAGTTGACACCTCCCGCAGGAAAGGTACATATCTCGATCCATCCCACCGCCTGCAGCCTGGGTTAGGCGCGTAAGGACCTTTCACCTCTGGGTGCCTCTGTACCTCTTTCTATTTAGATAGTGAGCACTTTTATTATACCCTTGCACAATCCTTAAACATTAGGGAGACTTCCTCCTCCTTTCTCATGGATACTCCGTCCAATCCCCTCATAAGAGAGAAACTTAGTGAGGTGATTTTTTGGGTTAGCCTTTCCATTTTTAATGTATCCAAATCCAAGGTATCTCTGACTAGATATGCTGGCAGGCCCATACACCTTATGGGCATAGTGAAGATGAAGGCCTAACTCGTTTAAGGGTTTTGGTGAGTGTTCTACTCCCTTTTCAGGGAACTCTGGTAATAGGTACTCTCCATCCCCTTTTAAGAGCAGCTATCAGTATGGCTAGTCTATTAATACAGTGCTAGAGTTGCTGAAGATGTATCCACCTGAAGAACCCGTCAGGAGGGTAAGCCATGCTAGAGGTACACTGAGGATAATCATAACTAGATTTTGCCTGCATAACAAGAGCTTATGGAATGTTCATTTCTCCAGGCAGTATGTATTTAGCAAAGTGTAATCTAGAGAGTATATTTCTGATGCATTCGTGTTCGCTATTCATGTTCTCTGGTAACTTTATTATGGTATTATTTTTTGGCATCTGTCCTCTATCCCGACATTGCTATCCCAACTGGCACCCAGTCCGGGATGCTTCCTCTGTTTTCCTCCCTCCCACACCCTTCCCTCTCTCCTTCTCTGAAGTTTTTCTCTTTTATAGCCTAAGGGAGGTGTTGTAATCTGTTTTACTCTAGTTTGACATCAAGGTAAGGCCTCTCCATCTTACCTTGTTCTGTCTTTCCTTCCTTCAGTCTTTCCTTCCTTCCTTCCTTCCTTCCTTCCTTCCTTCCTTCCTTCTTTACTCTTTGTTCCTGCATAACAGAGGGAGATGTGTTGTAATCAGCTTGTAATAAAATGTTATTTATAGTGGTACATTGGGAGATGTGTTGTAATCTGCCCATACCTTTATGTATAATTATAGTGGTACATTCCTTCCCCCCCTCGTCACCTTCCTGATGGTATGTTCCACTGGAGTCTACTGTAGAATGTTGACAGCCACCAGGCAGTCTTGGAGAGTGGGTGACAGAATAAACATAGTTCTTATACTTCCTGCCTCAAGTACTTTCTTTGCAACAGCTGGCAATCCTTTTACCCTAATGCTACCTTGTGGGGGTCCTGCGTAAAGTCCCTAATCTAAGGTGATTTAATGCTTCCATGGTTTAGGCCCCAGCTGAGTATGATGTGCCTAATGATATGCAGAATATTCTCACCCGTTATGCCTAATGTATTTGTGTTTTCAGGTCCACTGTGACGGTAAGCCTAAGGTGTTCATTCAGGCTTTATGCCTGACCACTGTGTGTTTTATGCCTAGTGCTAATGGTTTCTTTTCCCCTAAGGCTGCAATGCTGGTGTTCTGCATACAATGCCTAACCTGAAGTTCCCATTCCAGGCTACTGCAATGATGATTTATGACTGAAGTTATGCATAATGTGTTTTCATGATTAATGCCTTTATGCTACTGTTTTTCCCTAATGCCTTCGTGGCTGGTTTCATGTTTAGGTCTACCTTGACAAATGCCTAAAGTGATTTATGCCAAGTGCATGTCTACTCACCCGTAGGTATGGCCGGTGAGACGTTATTGTTTATGGACTTTCAGTTATCCTTGGACTTGTTATGGTTCTGGCAGGGCCCGATTGGCGCTGCCCTATATATAGTCTCCCTGTGGCACAGTTTATCTGCACCTGTGATTCCCTTCTGATGTGCTTATTTTACAATACACATACTGTTTTTCACCTACCCTGGTGCGGAGTCTCTTTTTGTAGTGTGCCTTGTGTGTCGCCTGTGTGTGCTGGGTGGATGCTTTACACATTTCCTCAGGAGTTTGGCCCGCCCGCTCTGCACCACGCTACCCGTTTCTAACATTTTCTATGTAATTTTATTGGGGGAGACGGGAGATCTGCAGGTCTTGGAAATCAGGAGCCCCACCTCTCTTTTCGGAGTGTAAGAAGAATATCATAAGCCAATTCGATACAGGGTGTGATCCCAGCAGGTAGGAGAAAATATGGGCTATGCTGGTCGATTGGAGACAAAAATCCAGGGGGTCCAATGATAAAGCCAAAGAATCGCTGTCGGTCCTGGCCCCTTCTTTGCTAAGGGCACACCAGTGAAGAGTTGGAAGTGGAAGCAGCTATTTTTTTCTTGGATGGAATGACTCTATCCCTGACTGGGTATCCTAGCAATGGGCATGGAGTATTGCCAACAAGAGAATTGGCATATTGAGGACAACTAAAAAACAAAAAAAATGGTGCCAAGTCGAACACATTCCATTTGGAATGCAAGCTCCCATAGCGAAGTATAGGATTGCTACCATCCTAATTCCTTGAATCAAACTGATTACTGTCCTTCCAGTACAAAACTTATGCTAGACTTACAGTAACACAATTGCACTATGGTGGAAAGGTGTGTGGTTAGTGCACTTCAGCAAATTTCTGCACCATTGCTAAGGAGAGGGGAGGAGAGGGGAATATCTTTGTAAATACACACTCTCCCGCACTTTCCTTCTCATGCAGTGCAGCACATCATTTTTGGCTGCTGCACAAGAATTTAGTAGTTCTGGGCCATAGTTTGTAGCTTCAAACAGTTCTCCAGATATCTGGTAAGTAGTATGCATGAAAGACAGCCGCAGAGCTTTACCAACTAATGATATCTCAAAGCAGCCAAATCTGTATGTGGGTGATACAGGAGTCACACTACGGTAATTTGTACAAAGGCCAACCTCTAGACGAGACACTAAGAACATATTCTTAAACTTTTTTAAGCCATTCATTTATTTTCTTTCCAGCTGACGCTGTTGGATGACCACATCTTTTGCCAGCAGGCACGTTTCCAATAGTTGATAGTCCTACAATATTAATATATCTCTCAACATGCCTTATCAAGAAAAAAGACACCTTGCAAGCATACGCAGATAGGCTTTATGGGAAAAAGCATTTTCAGAAATAACTAGGTGCTTGTGGTCTTGAGTATGTCACTTTCAAATCTTATTATCGATGCACTGAAAACATGTACACAATCAGAGTGGTGAGATATACCTTGATATAACATTTTGCTCATCACATCTGAAATACAATCAACGACAAATGTGTGCGTCATATAGTTTACAATGTACAAAACAGACTTTTACAAGTGAAAATAAAACGTGTCAGCAAACAGCATCATTAAACCCCGCCTAGGAGCATTACTGAAGTGCAAATGGGAAACAAACACATTTTCAGGATAAGCTTGAGCTCTGCTTAAAACTCATTTTCAGGCACGTCTAATGTGCATGCATAATTTTTAATGCAAATGTGTGGTAGTCACTATACAAGTATACTTTAGGAAGCTCAGCCATTTATCGTATACTGCCACAGAAAAATATTAAGAAGAAAAACAATAATTTGGGAGGCGTACAGGGCTGGACTGGCCGTAGTGGGCATCAGACATTTTCCCGGGAGGCTGGAATGGTGGGGGGGGGGGTCCGTTTTTGCGCAGTGGGGGCTGTTTTTGTTATTGGGGGCTGGTTGTGCAGTGATGCTGTATTTTCATCCCCCAGTAACAAAAGCAGCAGTGCTTTACACTTGCACCCCCACCCCATCCCCCAGAACTGGTCTTCTAAAATTGTAAGGTCTGCTTTGGCTTCCCAGTCCGGCACTGTTGACGCACCTGTTTTACTCAGTTTGCCTTCACCTACAGCAATAAACAGAGGCCTCTCTGGGCTCTGCCCCTCCTCCCCCACATCACTGAACCTTGTGCACCAATCAATGCACGCCCCTGAAAGGTACGGCGGAGTTTCACTGCCTAAATTCAATTTTGCTACTTTTTGCTACTTACAAACATTCACAGAAATACGACTGAAAGCTGTGCCAAATACACATTTCTGGGGATACTCATTGGAATGTCATATGGCTTTCCATGCCGTTTGCTATAACTGTTGTACAGGGTGTTCCATAGCAGAGAACGCAGCAGGAACAAGATCCCTGTGCAAATGCACATTTGTTTCCTACAGGAAAACATGTTTTGCCTGTGGTAAAAGCCAGTGGCAGCTGGTGAACTTTGAAAGAGGTGAGGTGTACATATGCCGATGGGCAGTACCTTCGCCCCCAGCTTAGCGGGTCTTTATGTGAGCACTTTTGAGAGCACCTTTGTACAGACCCTGGACAACCCTTTCCATCGATATATACTCTTTTGGAAGAGATATATCGATGATATTCTGATGATATGGAATGGAGACGAAAACTCTCTCAAAGAATTCCACTGCTGGCTCAATTCCCGTGACGACTGTCTAAAGTTCACCTACACAGCAAACAACCAATCTTTAGACTTTTTAGATATCACAATTTTTGCAGATGAGAATACCTTACACACAAGAACTTATTTCAAACCCACTGCCAAAAATAGTTTGTTATCCTACAACAGCTTTCATCCGCATCCCCTGAGAGACAATCTTCCGTATAGTCAGTTCCTGCGGTTGAGACGGAACTGCAGTGAGGTAACTGATTATAAATCACAAGCGGACGATCTATGCCAAAAATTAACAGCACGTGACTACCCGACAAAAGTAATAAACCAATGCAAAAAGAGAGCACGAAACCAGGCACGAGAATCATTGTTGGAGACACATCAGAAACCACTGGAGGACAGATTGACGTGTGTCACCACCTACAGCCCCGTGTCCATTCAAGTCAAAAAGACAATAAATAAAAATTGGAGAATATTGACATCCAATACCTTACAATGGACTAAACCAAGATTCGCCAATAAAAGGAGTAGAAACTTGAAAGATCTACTTGTGCACACACGACCACCACCGAAAAAAAGGAAAGAGAATCCAGGACTATGGGACAATCCGCCAGTAACAGGACACTATCCCTGTGGTACGTGCGTTGCCTGTGAAACAACAAAACCTACAAAAGAACTCCAATTGCTGCCTAACTTTAAGTAGAGATTGAAACGCCACACCAACTGTAACACCAGTCACATCATCTATATGATAACTTGCCCCTGTGCACTGAAATACATTGGAATGACGTGTCGCAAAGCAAAAATAAGAATGGGCGAACACCGCAGCATCATAAACTGCAAAAAGATGACGACTAAAATGTCAACCCACTATATTGAATCCGGACACACAGCATCTGACCTCAACTGGGTTATCCTTGAAACTTTAGAGACAGTGGACACCAATGCTGCCACTATCCTCTTTGAAAAAGAACAGCATTGGGTACATAGATTAAAAACAGATACCCAAGGTCTGAACGATAACGTCCCTTGGCTGAGTTTCAGCAAATAAATGGGCATTCTACTATACTCTCTACCTCCTCTACCGTGCCTAGTACATAAGTGGCCTAAAAACATACCAGCATGAGTAAAACTGAATGCAGACATTTGAAGATGACTGTTGATTTATTGATAATACCGACATCTCTACAGACTAGCTGTCACTTAGCCTACCTCACAATACAGTCTGTATTCCACCCACGAAGTCGCAATGTAGGATTACTGTGCTCATAATGCTAATATCCCTTTAATTCATTTTTACGGGACAATTCACAATTGATAAGTCACTCTGTGTATTTTTTAAACATAATTAATTGCACTCCGAGAAACCACGCCAAGTCTGTTCTCATACACCGAAAAAAACTACAATAACATAGTCTGTCTTCGACTTTATCGAATACACGGCACAAGATCCTCTTAAAAAAGCCCCCGGAAGCCAACCAGAATGACTTCGGGTTGGCTGAAGGCAGCAACAGCACAAGCTGTTAGCTACGGTAGCGAGGCAAATTGGTATGGAATCACGCCGATTTCAAAACCGGCAAACAGCAAGTATTTTTTGACTTGGTATTTAAACCTGCCTATTTTCCAACAGCCATCCACACCCCAGCGCCTCCCAACTGATGCCGCAATGCGCTATTTAACATGAGGTATGTTCCTATACGAAGCGAGCTTCTTTAGCTCGAATCACCAAAGCTAAAGCCCTAAGCATGTAAACACCACGAGCGCCAGTTAATCCGCCTCCCCAACCCCCCCCCATCACCCCACCATTTTAGAGCTCCTATTGTAATATGAGTGGCCATCATTATTCCACATATGACAACCGGACCATAGCTTAATCAATATAGGCTATAAGAGAGGTGGCTTCACGCATGCTCACCTTGCATGTCTATGTTAAAACACTTATAGTCATTTTGTCCCAACCTCGAAGTGAGAATATAAAACCACAAACATTATCAATGAATTAAATATGAAAGATGACACCATGCTCGCTCACCCTGCATGTCTATGTTTAAACACCACCATATAGATAAACAATCTCATATCCACTTATAAAGTGCGAGAAACGCCTGGCACGTTGAGAGAGAGATACGTATGTATAGGCATTTATATAGCGCACTACTTACCCGTAGGGTCCCAAGGCGCTTCGACCGCTGCGAAGCCCTTCCTGGCTTCCCTGAGAGATGGTCCCTTAATGGGTATCTCCAGGGTGAGACCAGGCATCCCCGGCGGTCTGGTGGGGCCGTTAGTGAAGATGAGGCAAGCTAATGCCCAGAGTTGCCGAGTGTGATCGCTGGTCAGAGTGGGCACCGAGGCGAGAGAATTATCGAGTCCGCTGACCCTGGTCCAGAAACCTGCCGCGCCGGGATTCGAACCCTGGTCCCGGGCCGTCCTCTGCTCTCGGGTCTGCCGCCTCTAACCAGTGAGCCACACTACTTCACTCGGTAGTGAATTAAGTACACAGTTTGACTAGTTTGATTAGTCCATTTTGACACACCCGAGAATGTAGAGGCATGAGGATGAAAGGTGTGTAGCCTTAGCAACAGTGTAAATAAGAAAGTATTGCCATTTTTTAGTTGTTTTACCAGAAAAAGTATTTTTGGCTTAGTACAATTGTACATATTTGTTTCCTTTCGTGTTCCCCCTCCCCCCTTGTCAGTTTTGTGCGTATTTTTATCTTCACAGGTACCAAGTGACCTCGCACCAAGGAACAGGTTAATAATATTCCTTTCCTTACACACTTCCACTCACCGGTCCTGATGAATGCCCACAGACCGCCTCACGGCTACTAGGGAAGAAACATGTCGACCTCTCCCCCCATTTTTTGCACTGAATAATTGCGTTTGGACTTCCTAAAATCAATCCAATAAATACCTTATATTAGAGCTCATTGAAGCTACCCGAATCCAGACCAATTAAAATAAACAATCTGGCTGTATGGGTATTTTAAATATATACCTCACCTTTCTCACTCACCAACCACTTCCACGATCACTACTGTCACAACCCAAGAAAGAACCTCCTGGTGGAGGGTGCATTTTACAAAAAATAGCCCAATGATTATGCACTTACGTGTACTTTAAAAAGCGGGTACCCAGTATATACCGCCACGAGATCAGAACAATAGAACAACGAAAAGACACGTGCATGAGGGTTAACATTTGGGAGACACCCTGTACATCCTGCACACTTGGGTTCTGCAGGACTAGTGATCCTTTCCATTTTTGATTGTTAGTACAAACCTAGGAGACTGAAAGGATCAACACTCTACCTCCCCCCTTCTTGATTTTTTGTACATATGTACAGGGAATCGGAGCCAGCTAGCAAGGCTGACACTGTCAAGGAGGGTTTCAAGTGGAAAGTTCTATCTTGCAAGAACGTTTTGAAAATACAAGGCCAAATGTGACATTTTACTGTATAATTTTTATGTAAATTAGCTAAAAATCCAAAGGTGCTGCATGAAATATCCCAGTGCTTTTTGATGTGTGCCAGGCATGTGCTCCTCCTTGCCAGGGCTTTAAAGCTCAGGTTTCCCAAGATATTTTTTAAAAAATGGTGGCAATACAGTAGATTTTTCATCACAGTTTCCTATTAACATTGGGTAAAGAGCTGTATGTAGTACAGTGAGTAAACAATACTGTGCCATATCACAAGACCCATCATTTATTAAAATGCACATTTCTCCATCTTGCTTCTTCACAATGAGAATCTGAGTCGTATATATGAACGAATTTCCGCTAGGAAGGGATTAGCCAGAACAGATGGAACTAGCCCTCCTAGAAGCACACCTTGAAATCAACAGCAACACAAATGCAGGTTAGATCAACTGCGGGCAACTTGACACAATCTCAGCAAGACAAAAAAAAAGAGATGGTGCACTTTTTCTCTCCCCTAGTGCTGGCAAACTTTTGGCAGCTATGTGCCACAACACACACCATTGTGCCATAGTGCAAGGGTGTGGGCGTCCACTGAAGCATAGGTTTTTTACTGGTGGGGGGGGTGTCTTTCCAGTAAAAATAACATGCTTTAAGACTTTTCCTACTGTGTATGTGTGCTGTGCAATGCAGCAAACGTGAAGCCAAGGTGAAAAAATGAGGAGAAATTAAAACATTTCTACTCGTTGTGCATGCCTCGAGGAGTTGTACGATTTTGCTGCAATCCCTCTCTTCCAATGTTTGTAGATGAGAATTTGAGTCAAAGCCAAGGGAAGCTGCATATGAATGCCCATGCACCACCCACGGAATGCCCTTGTGACTCAATAAAATGCAAACCAGCACATAACTCAACTTTGTTTTACTTTGGCTAACTCTCCAATGCCAATCCTGATTCGCATTGAATAGTAATTTTCACCCTAATGCTATGTTCATGGTTTGTATTAAAGTGACATAAACCAAGTGCTAAACATTAGTAAATGTGGGCCTAGTTATCTATTGATGTAGCCAAAACTCGAGTGCTGGTGTTTCGTGATAGTAGTTCTCCATCTCTGTAGAATATAAGACCAGAATGACACAACTTACACTTGTGTGCATATGCTCAGTGAAATCTTTATTTTCCCTTGAAAGTCTAGCTGACATAAAAACAATCTTTATGTATTTTTCATTATTTTTGCACAAAACATACAACATTCATAAAAACAAAAGCTCCAACCTGACACAGTTTCAATGAGACTATAATGTAATGTAATGTAATGTATGTGTCTTGTAAAGCGCACTGCTTTACACATACTCGACACTCCTGTAGGTAGACATTTTTTAACATTTGAAAAATTCTGGAAATTTGACACTGTCACAGATTTTGCCAACATTGTCAAAATGAATGCTACACGTTTTTGAAAATTAAAAAAAAACTTGAAATTTGCTCTACGCTTAAAAATTACCCCACTGTTGCAAATGTTCATATTTTGTCACACAACATTAGTGAATTGGGATCTCTCTGTCATTTGATTTCTCCGCACATTTTCATCAATACGTACGATCATTCAATCATAGAAATAACTGATTACATCTGTTATTTATTCTTAAAAAGAGGAAAACACTAATCTGTTGCCATTTATATTGGCAGATTATTTTAAATATGTGTAGGAAATCTCTAACTTCATTAAATTTGCTTGTCATGAGTATCTTTCCTTCATGGGAATTCTGCCTGACCTTCCTCTTTCTATGACCGTTTTCATTATTAAAGATCTTGTCACCCTGGCCATCGTAGGCAAATCCATATAATGGTCTCCTTCCAGATCTACAACTAATCATTTTATCTTGCCCATTGCCTGCAGTATTTAACTGCTATCTTTCTTACTGGTCAGCATCATACATAATTGAGCCATTCACCCTTCCACTTCTATCTCTAGTTTATGAGTCTTGGTATAACACATTCTTGGTGATCCGTGGTCCATCAGTAGGAAGGAAAAGTATCCCTTTGGACAGCAAGGAGTCACGAATGTTTGTGTGTGTGATGATTAGTATGAGTGAGAAATGTGGTTTGAAGGGAGAAATGTGAATGGAAATATTGTGATATATTTTAGTAGGAGCTGGTCATTGTGTGAATAGGACAATATCCCTTTAACCTTTTTCTTTATTTGTGCACTGTCTTTTGAACTGTTAGATGTGGTGTTTTTTACATTAAGTATAAAGGTGTTGTTCACTTCTTCAGAAAAAGAAAAAAGAAAAAAAGAATTAAAACATTATTGATTAATAATGGTGTATATTGACTCATAGCTTTTGCACCTTGTCAAGTAGGGACAATTGATCATCAGTATTGGCATTTGTGGTTGTTTTGTTGCTATTTCCCAAAAGACACTTTGATTCGCTAAGGGATGGATCCTGCAGCTTTGGTGTATGGACACCCTACTGCAACAACCTAAGCTCACAATCACAAGCAGCCAGGATCAACCTGTTATAAACAGTCTAAGTGCTGTGCAGATGAGTACTTTGCAGGTTCAAGTCACCGTTATTTGTATTAAACAGTTTTGGGTCAGGTGTACTCAACTTCAATCTCTTGAGTACCGCAATTCAACTTCTTGAGGTTAGCCACATGATGACCCATCTCAGTAGACCTAGCCTTATACATTTAGGAGTATGAATTCTGTGGCCTCAACTAACACCATAAAAGTGCCCTGTCATCCCATTCCTGACTGCCTGTACTCAAGCTCAAGCTTTAAATGCTATGTAGCACTGTGAGGTGCACAGCATCTCTTCTCTCTCTCCTTTGCAAAAAAAGCCATTGGAGCACTCTAAGGTGAAAAGCATCTCTTCTCACTCTTCTGCACGAAAAATCCTTCTAACCATAACTGACATATTTGTACAGATTGCCCTTATATGTCCCGCTTGACTACCAAAAACAAAAACATGAACAGTGCCTTTGCCCAAGCACCAAATTGATGGCCTCTCATTGGCAAAGTCCTTGGCAAAGTCCTTCCAACCATAATCATAACTGACATATTTGTACAGCATGCCCTTATATGTACCGCTTGACTACCAAAAACAAAAACATGAACAGTGCCTTTGCCCAAGCACCAAATTGATGGCCTCTCATTGGCAAATCTGAAAGCTGAACTGGTCTCTATTCACCCCGAAAAATGCCTAAGGTTTTGTCAGCTTAATATACTTGGCAGCATTGGTGGGAGCAGCATTGGCAGGATCTAAGTCATCGTCCCAGGGGAAGCCTGCGCCACCATGGACACAATACATAGATCTTGTGATGTTGAGCTGCTGTTGTGGCACTACTATCGCTCCATGTCGAAGACTGAACCACTGAGTTGTAGCTCATTGCTATTATACGTGGTAGAGCTCTTCTATAAGCTAGAGGGGCTGCATGCACCTGAAGGGTCATTCAACTAGATCCAAACCAGCCGGCACCCAACATGCAACAACTGGCCCGTCCCACAACTTCTAGATGACAGCCTCAAGGGAGTTAGAACTCACTCTGCTAAATTCAGATCTGCGGCTGTTAGTTGTCCACAGCACTGCTTTTTAGCCCAAAGCCCTTTGATCTATGTTCTTCAGCTAGATCATAAGAGATCAATTACATCTACTCTTGCATGGAGTCCAGCTTTAATGTCCCCATAAGTGCACTGGAATGTGCCACCTAGCTGTATAACATGAGGATGGCCACCCCCTGAGTCTCCATATGCTTGGGTCATGACTCCAGTCCCGAGACTGTATCGCCGGGCCATTCACATTTCATGCAAGCAACCTCCTCTAAAATGCTCGGTAATGGGCCCCCTTAACATACTTGGACTCCATTGGTTGGCTGGCCAGTGCAGGGGAAGGAGTGTAAAGCGCACTCTAGAGTGGGCATGACAGTTTGGCCTTATCAAGAGGTCCGGTCAAACCGTAATACGCACTTTGCATCTTCCCCACCAGGTTGCATTACACAGCCTAGTGAGGAACATGCAAAGCCTCCAAGTCCCTGTCTGAGCACCAATCCTTGGTGCTCATAGCAATCACAATGCTGCTTAAGGCAAAGTTGTGATTGGACAGGGGATTCTGGGAGGCTGGAGCTTCCTGTTGCGGATGAGATTGAGTAGAGGCAGCAACACCCGGCGGCACCCAGATAAGTCAATGTAATTTTATTTATTGCATCTCCCCCTTCGTTCTCCCCCCGCTGCACCACCCACGCTTGGTAGCAGCCGCTAATGTTTAGGCAACATGCCTGGTTTTTAGGTTCTTAAGGCTTGCTGCTTTTTTTCCTCATGGTATAGAAGCATGATATCTCTAAGCACGTCCATAGAATTATAGATACACACTGGTATCCCATTGGGTGTAGTAGGTCCCGTCACCCACAATCAGGTCACATGTTTTTAAACATGGATTTACGTCTTGGTGCCAGCAGTTACTGGCATATAAGTTGTGTTCCCTGCTTGAGAGTGTGAGTGGAGGCGATAGACATTTACATGGTTGGAGCTCATGTGAAATAGCGTCTGCATTTTCTGTATATATTTTAAGTTTCGACAACTTTGGTGATTTGCATTTTTTGGTTTCTACATAGTGATGCATGACCTTGTTGTCTGTCCTGAGGAGGCCTTACTCATAGGTGCACAAACTATAAATTTAAAAACATACACAAGGACTTACACCATAAAAAACCTGTTTCACCATCTATTGGGCAATTATACTCCTTCAGGACTGAATATTATGCTACCAAAAGGTTGTACCACATGGCAAATTCAACAAGTGGACATCTTGACATGTAAATATTGAGGCAACAGAGTTGACATTCTGTATAAATACAATATAGGTTTAAATAATTAAATACGTTATTTTGTAATTATCTTGTATTCCAGAACTTGCCAGAGACTAAGATTTGGATTCTTTGTTATCCTGATGCGAAAATATGCATGTCATAATACTTAATTCAAACATCCATGGCTCAATAATACTGCCGGTTCGAAAAGATGATGTGATTATTGGTAACTAAATAATTGATGAATTTATCCCAGAAAGTGATTCCCTTTATTTCATAGCGTCATAATATTAACATTCTGTGCTTTTGCCCTTGCCACAATAGTTTTGATTTCAGCATGCATTTTGTTTAATTTAATATGCACTAAAAGTGCCTTGAAATATGGCCTTTGAAAACGAAACAGTGAATCTCTTGAGTGTGTGCGCTTGTGGCACAAGTTTAGTAGACCCAGCAAAAAATCAAATGTGCCTGATAGCCTCTGGCAAGGTTGTTTGGTGCCTGCTACATACTATCTCAAGGCACGATGAGGGAGATATGAAGTTCATAGCTTGTCTGTTCCTTCTACTCAGCTCATAAGTTGGTGCAAACCTGTACTTGCCTGCGGGCTCAGAAGGAAAATGCGGGTCGTGTTTACATAATACAGGTAACAACGTGACGGGACACCCAACCATCTGAGTTGGGTGTCCCATATCTCAGTGCCCTCGGAGGCTACACCAAAGAACTTAGGGGCATATTAACAAGGGCAGTATCGCCACTTTAGCAGCACTTTTTGCCACTAAAGCGGCAATATTTTCATCGCTCTATTTACAAGGTGGTGCTAACATGCATTAGCGCATGTTAGCACCCGTTTTCCCCGTGCCTCGCTTCGCATCTCTAATGAGATGCAAAGTGGGCGGCACTGGGCGTACTCCTGACAGACTACCTTGTAAAATATCTCTAGATGTACATCACAATATTTACAAGGAGGCCCGCGCATTTTAGCAGACGTTAGTTTTTGGCGAAAACAGCGGTTTTGCTTCCAATATTTATTTTTTCCTCTCAGTTCATGTAGGAATTACTCCAAGGAGCTTCACCAATGTGACTGTGCTGTGACATGTCACTTCGTTTTTGGAAGCAGGTGTCTCAGAAAATGTATCTCTGGCAAGATACTGTTAGCTCCTGCTTTTCTTTAATGCTAGGATTCTTCACCAGACAGTGTTTTTACTCAGCCTGTAACACTTTACACCTCCCTGCTTCCCTCCTTCCCTCGGAATAAGGAAGGATGGAGGGTTACCACTCAATTTAATTTTTAGGGCTCTCCTTTCCGCTCCATTTTCATGAACATTTGCTATTTATGAAAGCGAGAGCCCATGCATACAAGAGGTAAACTGCTCATGCAGTCGGAAACGTCCCAGCATTGTTATACACTGAAATTGCCAGCACACGTAGGAGCCCATGCCTCTTCTGCATAGAACATAAGTGAATGTATAGGGAGCGCATGCTTCACTGGAGTGCCCATGTCAGGAGTTCCACTCATGCTACAGCATCCTCACACATACACTCTTAGACGCTGAGTGTCTAGCACTTTGCAACTGTGCCTGCCCACGGACTTGTTCTGTAATTTTCGAAGGCTCACCATGCTTGGAGGAGTACACCGGTGTCTGACATTAGATACATAGGACCCTTCTTCTCTGCCTGCACTGAAGGACGCTTTGGGAGAAGGAGTTTCCTACAATTCTATTGAGCAGAAAGTAAAAATAGAAAAGGGATTTATGCTTACAGTTTGGTTTCTTTCTGTAATGCTGGTTGTAAAGCAGTAAACACGGAAAAAGGACTTATCTCTCCATGTAAATCACCAGATTTTGCCTGGCAACTGTTCATTTAATTTAATTTGTAGTACACTACTGTTGTATTTGCTGAAAGACCTGCGGATCTTCTTCTTCCATGGTCTTAATGGAAGAAAGCGTTCGTTAAATATTTAAGGGTGTGTGGCGCCAACATCTTTCCTGAGAAAAAAGTCTTCCAAATTGATTCACATTCCACGGGCAGAGGGCCAAGAGATTTGGGAAAATCTTCCAGAGTTGGATGTACTAGATGATGGTGATGATTCCCATGCTCTCAATGAGTTTGAGAGAATAATCAAATGCCTAGATAATTGATACTTATCCAAAGTGTCTATTATTTTGCAAAGATTTTATTTTGGCAAAAGAAAACAGTGGAGGAGAGTCAGTGGAGGACTTTGGCACTGCCCTACATAAGCTAGTTACATCGTGTAACTGTGGTCCTAACACTGAGGAGAGGATAACCAACCAATTTATGCTGGAATGCAGCAGTGACAAAGTTTGCAAAGAACCTTGGTCAAAAAGTGATCCCACGTTATCTGAAGTTCTCATAGTTGCAAAGAGAGGTGAACATTTCATGCAGTGTATCCAAGAATTCAAAAAAACTAAGGAAAGAGCTTTCTTTTCAAGTGTTCAGGTAGTCCACAGAAGAAAATGTCTTCAGGTAGTTTTAAGCCTTAAAACGTCTGTTCTAGGTGTGAGTGCCCCAATTATTATGCTAATTCTAAAGACTGTCCTGGTTTGCAAAAACTGTGGGAAAAGGGAAGATTTCTCCAAGTGTGGTAAGCCTTATGAGCAAAAGAGAAGGTGTTTGAAATATGATATCAATCGCCTGAAATTGCTGCAGGTGGTTAATGATGTAATTTGTCTAAACAACACTAATTGTGAACATCCTTATGATGAGGTATCTCTCAATGGAACACCTGTCACCATGATGGTGGTCTAAAGCGCTAAACTTTCTTTAGTATGTTATTTGGATTTTGGGAAAATATGCCTTAGAAAAGTTGATGTGAAGGATCCAGGTGCCACTCCATATAGTTATGGAGGTAAACCTATTGAATCATTGGGTTACTTTATTATGAAAATTCTATTTCACTATAATAGCATTGTGGGTAAGATTTACATGCCCTTGAAGAGGGATACCATACTAAGCTGGCCTCATCCAAAACATTTGAGTATTTACTTGTATCCTAATGCTGTTACTCAGGTTCAAGTGAGAAAAGTAAATGCTTTGGCAGTGACTTTTGATGATCCCATGATCAACTTCTTGCAGGAATCCCCTGAATTATTTGTGGAGAAGGTGGGGTGCGTAAAAGTGTCTGTATATCTCATACACCTGAAGAAGGATTTTACATGTGTGGTGAGTGAAGTCCATAATGTTCCTATAGACCTTCATGAGGTTGTGAAACAGGAATTAGATAATTTTGCTTCGGAAGGCATTATTGAGATTGTGGAGGCTTCAGAATGGCTTACTCCCATTGTGGTGGCCACCAAATGTTCAGGGGAGATAAGGTTATGTATAGACCTCAGACAACTGAATAAACTTGTGTTGGAAACCAGGTTCCTATTTCCCAATATTATGGACATGGTAGCGTTGTTGGGTGGAGCAGAAATGTTTACTACACTTAATCTAAACTCCACTTACCACCATATATCCCTAAGTGAGGACTCCAAAGATTACACAGCATTTGTGACAGCCTTCTGGGTGTATTGTTTCAACAGAATGCCATTTGACTGACGTTCTGCAGCCTCTCTGTTTCTCAGGATGATGAGTGGCATTCTGGGGAACCTTTTGGGTCGAAGTTTTTCCAGAATGATGTTGTAATTATCAATAAAGACAGGCAATCTCACTTGTAGAAGATTAGGAAAGTATTAAAAATATTTAGCTCTAACAATATCACTCTCAAAATGAGAAAATGTACATTTTGTTTACCTCAGATAGTCGACCTAGGTCACACGATTTCTGGAGAATGTGTCAAACCAAAGGATTATCCAATTAAATCGATCAATCATCTATCTTCTCTAGAAAAAAAGTAAAAGTACAATCGTTCTTGAGCATGGCTGAATTTTAAAACCGGTTTCTTCAAGACTTAGCCCATAAAAGAGTTATTTTAAGAATGGTATGCAGTTTTACTGGAATGAGGCTTGTGAGAGGATTTAAAGGATACTAAGGAAAGTGTAGTTAAAGCACATCTTAAGAGTTTCATACCAAGGTTACCTTACATTGTTATTACTGACACCAGTAGCTAAGGTTTGGGTATGGTACTTAAACAGAGGCAGGGGATCACAATATCACCTTTGCATTTGGCTCAAGGTCACTTAAAGGAGCAGAATTCAACTACTTGACCTTAGAGAAGGAAGCCAGGGCTGTGTTTTGGGGAGTAATCTCTATGGGGCTCAAAGTTTGTAATTAGAACAGACTACAAACCTTTGCACGAAGTGTTTCAGATAAAAGATCTCAACAGAATTTCTTCTCACATCACAAAGCGGTTAGTTGCTCTGCAAGATTTTTGATTTTGTGGATGAGTATGTCAGTGGTGGAGAATAAAACCGCAGACTGCCTCTCTTGTTTTGTAAGTGTTACTCATAGTGTGGAAGAAAATTGGTAGAAAAATGATCAATGCAAATCCTGTGCCATCACAGAATGCTGTTGTTAGAAATGGGGGTCTCTAGTTGGCAAATATAGGTACCTTTGTCCAAATAGGGACCCTTGCTTCTAGTCAGGGTAAGGGGGATACACACTTTGGATAACCCCTGCTCACCCCTGGGGAGCTTGGCACAAGCAGATAGACTTATCCCAAAAGCAATGTGTAAAGTATTTGTACTGAAACCACACAGTAAAACAGTGATAACACCACAAATGGACACCACACCAGTGTAGAAAAAAAGTAGCTTTATCTAAACTCAACAAGAACAAAACAACAAAAATCTAACATACAGGAATGAAATACGACTTTAAATCTGTTATTGTAAAAAAAAGGTAAAAGAAAACAAATTGCTACACCTGGGGCTATGGTGATATTGTGCCAGCCATAAATCCAAAGTACAGTGCAGACCGCTAGGAGCACGGTGTCAGGCACAGAGTTACAACGACCTCCCAAACAAACATCACCTTGGAAACGAAGTCTATGACGATGCATGGTGTTGTGGAGGTGTAGCATTGCTGCCAATGTTGAGGTCAGCCTCCTAGCTGCCACGGGAGCGATGAGGCATTGTGTCTGCAAGGAGGCGATGTGTCTAGTCAAGGACAAGGGAAGAGGCATCGGTTCTGGTGACGATGCGAAGTCGGCGAGTTTGTGGAGTCGCCCTCTGCAGTTATTGGTGCCACGATAACAGGATGAAGACACTGGTGATGATGGAGTTGGTGCGATCGCTTCGGGTCGGGCACGGCCAAAAATTGCAAGCGTTGAAGGGCATCGGGGCTGTGGTGCAGGCCGGAATGGGGTGTCATTCACTTCATGAGCGGTGCAGTGGGCCTCGGTACAGGTTGCGGTGTCAGAGAGGCAGCGCTGACGGCATCAGAAACAAGTTTGTTTGCTTCTCCTTGGTTTCTTCCAGCTCCGAACTGCAGGAACAACCTCCAGAAACTGGAATAGGCACCTTCTGGCAGGTCAGAACTCTCAGCAGGAGGGTTCGGGGAGCTGGGGGTAAAGTCTTTGTGTCCCTGAGACTTCAGAACAGGAGGCCAGCACATGCAGGCCCTTCGAGATCTTCTTCAAGCAAGTTCTAAGCAAACTTCCAGTCTTTGTCCTCTCCTTGGCAGAAACAGCAACTGCAGGCCAACCACACACAGCACACAGCAAATGGACAGTACTCCTTCTCACAGCTCTTCAGCTTTTCTCCATCGCAAAGGGTACTCTTGAGTCCATAAGTAATCTAATCAATCAATCAATCAATCCATCAATCAATCAATCAATCAAGGCATTTATATAGCGCGCTACTCACCCGGAGGGTCTCAAGGCGCTTGGGAAGGGGGGTCCGCTACTGCTCGAACAGCCAGGTCTTGAGCTGCTTCCTGAAGGCGAGGTGGTCTTGGGTCAGGCGGAGGTGGGTAGGGAGGGAGTTCCACATCTTGGCTGCCAGGTAGGAGAAGGACCTTCCTCCTGTGGCGGCTCTGTGGATGCGGGGAACGGCGGCGAGGGCGAGGTTGGTCGAAGCTGGCGTGTGGGAGTGTAGAAGTTGAGGCGGTTGTTGAGGTATCTTGGCCTTGGTTGTGTAGGGCTTTGTGTGCGTGGGTGAGGAGCCGGAACATGATTCTCTTGTTGACCGGGAGCCAGTGCAGGTCTCTCAGGTGTCCGGAGATGTGGCTGTGTCGGGGGATGTCCAGGATGAGTCTTGCTGAGGCGTTCTGGATCCGCTGGAGTCTCTTCTGGAGTTTAGCTGTGGTTCCGGCGAAGAGGGAGTTGCCGTAGTCCAGTCGGCTGGTGACGAGGGCCTGGGTGACCTTCTTCCTGGTCTCGGTGGTGATCCACCGGAAGATCTTCCGTAGCATGCGCAGGATGTTGAAGCACGACGAGGAGACGGCGTTGACTTGTCTGGTCATGGAGAGGGAGGAGTCCAGGATGAAGCCCAGGTTGCGTGCGTGGTCTGTTGGTTTGGGTGTGCTGCCCAGGGCAGGGGGCCACCAGGAGTCGTCCCAGGCGGAGGGCGACGATCCCAGGATGAGGACTTCCGTCTTATCTGAGTTCAGTTTCAGGCGGCTGTTCATCATCCACTCGGCTACGTCTTTCATCCCTTCGTGTAGGTTGCCTCTGGCGGTGGCGGGGTCGTTGGTGAGGGAGATGATGTTGAGGTTGTGTTGGCGTGCGATGGCCGCCAGGGGGCTCATGTAGACATCGAAGAGGGTGGGGCTGAGCGAGGAGCCTTGAGGAACGCCGCAGATGACTTCGGTGGCCTCTGATCTGAACGGGGGAGGCGGACTCTCTGTGTCCTTCCGGCGAGGAAGGAGATGATCCATTCTAGTGCCTTCTCTTGGATTCCGACGTTGCTGAGGCGCTGCACTAGGGTGGGGTGGCAGACAGTGTCGAATGCCGCAGAGAGGTCCAGGAGGATGAGGGCTAAAGTTCAGGGGTTTTAGTTCTAATACTTCTATCCCAAAATGTATTTGTTCTCTCTTTGTGCAATGGTCTCTGCGCCCGGTACAAACCAGTTCTGTCCTCACTGGTGTTGTATGACCACAGGGGGTGGAGACAGCATTGTGCAAGGGAGACAGGCCCTATTCAGGTGCAAGTAAATCTCCTCCCACTACTCTAAATTCAGCCAGGGTCTATTCTGCCCAGCTAGGAGTCATCCAGGAAGGGCCAGGCACACCTCAACCCCCCCCCCGTGGCTGTCTACAGTGAATGCACATCCCAAGCCTCTGTCACTCCAAAACCAAGCAGTAAATACACAAACAGGCAGAGGCGCACAGAATCGTTAAACAAGAAAATGCCTACTTTCTAAAAGTAGACTTTTTCGAACACACACAGTTTAAAAACCATCTATACTAAAAGATGTGATATGAAGTTCAGACAGCCTAAACTTTATTTCTCTATCTTGTCCCAATGGTAAATTATATTTACAAGATGTTATAAATAAACTCCCATTCAATCCTATGGGGCAATATAGCCTTTCAATAGTGAAAAACGAAATTGGCAGAATTTCACTATCAGGACATGTCACACACATCAGTACAGGTCCTACCTTTCACATACACTGCACCCTGCCCATTTGGGTACCTTGGGCCTACCATATGGGTGCCTTACATGTAGAAAAAGGAAAGGTTAGGGCCTGGCAAGTGGGTGCACTTGCCAAGTCAACATGGCAGTTAACTGTGCACAGACACTGCAATGGTAGGCCTGAGTTACCTTTTTAGAGCTACTCATGTGGGTTGCACAATCAGTGCTGCAGGCCAGCTAGTAGCATTTCATTTACATGCCCTCAGTGCACTTTACTAGGGCTTTACCAGTAAATCAAACTTGCAAATCAGGGAGAACCATTTGTAAAAACAATTTACACAGGGAGCACTTGCAGTTTGACACTGATAAGCAGTGGCAATCTAAGCAAGCAAAAACTAAATTCAGCACAGCATAAAAAAAAGAGACAAGAAGTCAGGGGAAATCATGCCAAATATGCCATGTCTAACAGTTGTGTTTCAGAAAAACAGTGGATGGAGAAAGTGCAGAAGTATGAGGAGGTAATAAAAGTAATAGAGGATGTGCAGGAAGAGGTAGCATGAACAAAGTTAAATCTAGAAGAAATTGAAACATGAGCTTTCTGTGTTAAATAGATTTTTGATGCGAGAGTACTGACTGGTGCCTCCTAAAGAGGTGAGAAATCTCTTGATGAATTTGGTCCACTGCAGCCATCCAGGTATTTGTTAAAACCAAAGAGCATTTGTGGGGTGCATATTTGGTGGCTGGGGATGGATGTACAGATCGAAAGAAAAACGAGAGACTGTTGTGAGTGTTTTTTAATTGACTTGTGTCAGGAGGTAAGAACAGCCCCAATGGTAAGCAGACAAATTCCAGGAGAAGTATATGATGAAATTGCCCTGGATATTTTAGGTCCGATCGACACCAAAGAGCGAGCTAGTAGAAATGTTCTCCGGGTGATGGACCTGCTATCAAGATGACCTATTGTTAAAAAAGTACAAGATGTTACAATACTTAAGTTCCTGAGAGAAATGTTTTCTGGAGAAAGAAATCTGGAGATACTTCTCATTGATAATGGTGTACAATTTACTTTAACTGAAATGGGAAAATTCCTATCCGAAAGGGGCATTTTCCACAAAAAGTGTTCCCTCTATCACCCAGAGACAAATGACATGGTCAAGAGATTTAAACAAACAATAAAGGAGACCATTCAGATTGCGAGACTTAATTGTCAGAACTGGGTCAAGCTGGTGGAGAACAGGGTAGAAGAGCCATGTTTCACCCCCATTCTACAACTGTTTTGACCCATTTTGAAATGTCCTGCTATCGTAGACGTAACACACAAGTATGTTCCGGTGGGTTCAAATGCACAGAAGAAGGACAGTTGTTGTGGAGGACAAATAGGGGGCTAGTAGGTCTTGGGAGAACATCAAGGGGCATATTAGCAAGAAACTGCTGCTAAAACAGCGATAATGGGCTTGGTAATATGCAGTATAGCATTCCAATAGAAGCCCAGGTTAGGTGTCCTGAACATCTAACCTGGGCTTCTATTAGAATTCCAGATTGCATATTAGCAAGCCCATTATCGCCGTTTTAGCAGCAGTTTTCTGCCGCTAAAACGGTGATAATTTTAACGAGGTTCTTGCTAACATGCCCCTTACTCTTAGACAGGAAAAAAATTATTTGAATAATGCTGTTAAGGACCTGTGTGTAGGTGTATGAGACATGGAAAGAGTAAAATTCTATATAAAAACACAATTTATTGATCCTTGTTATATAGTCAAAATTTGTAAAGGCGCTGCTAATCTTAATTATGGTAGAATTTGGAACTTTAACAGAATGTCATTGCAAAAGAAATTCTCATATATGTTATTTGATTACTTTTTTTGCTGTAGGGTAAGGGTGTCTTATTTGGGTGGTTTGTGTTCGGGGTAAAGGGGTGGTGTGGTATTTCATTATTGGGTCTAGCATGTTCTACTGTGTAATGCTTTTCCTTCCTGTGTGTTCTCGAAGTTCTATGTACAATTGAAATGTTATGACTTAAAAGCCTGGCTGTCAGTTCAGACCTGGGACTGGATGGATGTGGATGGAGTTTTTCTTGATCAAGAATAAATCATTACACCTCATCTACTGAGTCCAGTTCTTTATGGGATCAAATCCCAACTTCACATCCTCTTAAATATAAGATACTATTTCATTAGTGGACTGAGGGCTTTCTGTTTGATTAACACCCCTTTTAAGGACTACGCTAACTGAAGACAAGATCGATTTAAATTTTAACTGAATACTTTTATTCTATGGTGGATGCTAAAATGTATTGTCTTTTGTCATTATTACTTCTTTTTCCATCTTTTATATGGAAAATATTAATGTATATTGCTGCCAAATTGAATAATTGGATTGAATGCCTAGGCTAGCTGGCAAAAATTTTAAGCTAATGTTCATTGCTTGTATTTTTTTTTTTCGGATCTATATTTTTTTGTCTGTCAAATATCAATGAATGTCAATGTTAGATTGAGTTCAACTTGAAGGTGTGATATACTGTCCTGTAACAAGTGAATGAACAATAATAACCCCTTGCATGCTTGTGACGGAACCGTTCCGTCACAAGCCTCGGGTGAGCTGTGCTTGTGACGGAACGGCTCCGTCACGGCCTGCTCGGCGCGCCTGCGCGGCGCTGATTTCGCGCCTGCGCGGCACATTCCATTGAGCGGGCGCGTTTGTGACGGAACCGTTCCGTCACAAGCACAGCTCACCCGCGAGCCGTGACGGAGCGGTTCCGTCACAAGCACGCGACCGCCGCGCGGCCGCCCTACCCCCTTAGCGCTGCGGCGGAATAGCCGCCGCCGCGAAGGGGTTAAGTAATACACTGTGAGTGATTTCAGCCTATGTGTATTGCACTAAGTGTGTGCATATTAGGCCGGGGCGGCACATTCTGTTCCGCTAGCGGAAATTGCGGAAATTGGGTAATTTCGCGTTCCATGGAGAACGCAAAATTGCCCAAAATTCTGTGTTCCGCAACTTCGCGAAATGTTTTGCTTGTTCGCGTTCTCAAAATGCGTGTTCGCAAGAAATTTCTCCCTAAGCACACAAACAGCAATCGCGAACAGTAAAAAAGCATTGTGAACGAGCAATTCCGCGTGTTCACCGAATTTCTGCATGTTCGCAGAGATTGTTTACCGTTTCGCTGAGATTTGCGTAACGCGATTATGCAGATTCCGCCCACCGCTAGTGCATAAGTGGTTACAGTATAACAGTGAAAACACCACAAAAAAGACTCCACAATGAGGTATGAAAATAGTATCTCTTTTACTTTTCGAAACAAGTTACAAATACTTCTAGAATGTACAATTCTGAAAGAGCCCTTGCGCTTTCAGTAAGTTATTTGTGGTTACGCTGGGGAAATCATTACATACACATTGTGAATCAGGATCCGGGTCAGCACCAAGTAATACCTGTAGAGTTATTTCCGTTAAAATGCAATGTCAAGTTTGCAGGAGACTGATCTGCTCGTTCTGTTCAGGTCCACCCTTGAGAGAGATGGTGTGCAGCATAGACCTCATAAGTCCCAGAGAGCATGGTGCCTTTCTTGGGGATTGCAACCGTGCTGTCAGCCTTGGGATCAGGACCCACATTGCTGGAGTCTCCCCCTCCTGGAGAAGATGTGGTGATGATTTGAGTCACAGAGGGCAGACGCCTGTCTTTCCTTGATGTGTGCAGAGTGTGCTGAGTCATGCTGGACTACCTTTGGGTGCTGTGGCCTTGGCTAAGTCAACAAACATGATAGTCTGCGCTTGAGCAGACAGACACAGTGGTTCTTAATTAATGCACGTGCTGATGCATTTCGATTCCCAAAATCGTCTACAGGCACTCTGTGAAGGGCCAAGACTGATTGAGGGCAAGTCAGGCAGAGTCAGACTCCCGATTAACAGAGCCTAGCCAGTCATCTCTGCGAATGAAATCTTTGATGGCCCTGAGATTTCCTGAGCGGAGGCAAGCCAATAAGCCTTTGAAGTTACTTAGGTTGCAAAAGGTTGTAGAGAACAGGTCCAGTCCAACTCATTGCCCAGGTCAGAGGCAGCAGGCAGGAGGCCAACACAGCAGAGCAGGTAGTAAAGCTACAGTCCCTCCTGTATCCCCGCATCCAGAAGGCAGCAGGCCAACACAGCAAAGCAGTTAGCAAAGTGGCAGTCCCCCCAGTAGTACAGCTGCTCTTTTTGGCGGAGTGTCTTTAGGACCCCAATGAACCAGTGAGAGGGGGTCATAAGCCTAATACTTATACGCAAATGTGTCATTGAAGTGGGGATGACTACAAAGAAAATCCTTTGTGGTTCACAAGTCTCCTTTCAGCCCAGCTATGTCTGCCAGCCTATCTGTGCATGGTAATTCAGTGTTTTGTGTGTGGCCAGGCCAATACCTATTCAGGTGTACATGTCAATTCCTCCCCTCCCTCTTGCCTAGGAAGACCCATCAGTATGCAGATGAATGCAGATGTAGTTGATTGTCCTATACTTGTGACTGTCTAGAGGGAATGCAGAAAGTATAACTGCCACCCCACCCCAGATGTGTATTGGAGACAGGCTGTAAGGCACACAAGAGAGCTAGGAGGAGAGAAATGTCCACTTTCTAAGAGGGACATTTCTAGATTAGAAGTACCAGATCCAACTTTGCCACTAAAGAGGATTTGTCAAAGTAAAAGGTAACTTTATTCGGTTCCATTGACAATAAATGTCTGACAGACATACATAATACTTTAAAAAAATAACCCATATCAAGTTTGTGCGGTAACATAAATAAATATCCATAAAAACCAACATAATCCTACATGTCCAGTACCCAGAACAACATACTATAATATCAATCATCACATTTCATTAATATGAATGATTGTTATATAAAAAGGCCTGTTTATCTATTGTGACTCATAAGAGGATTTGTCATCACCAAACCAACGATATTAAACATAAAGCAGCTACCCCTCTGCAATCAGGAATTACACTTTAAAAGGGTGTTTAAGGAATTCCCATTGTTAACCTATGACAGAAGCTGGCCTCACAGTAGTGAAAATGGACTCGGATGGTTGTCACTACCAGGACATGTAAAACAAAAAGTTACATGTCCCACCTTTTACCTTCACAGCACCTTGACTTTAGGGATAGCTAGAGCCTACCTTATATGTGTTATAAAAGGGAATTTTCAGGCTTGAAAGATAGTTGGAAATGGTACGTTTTGGTGGCAGCAAACTTCGTCCACAAGCCCTGCAGTGGCAGGCCTGAGTCAGATTTGAAAGGCTACTTCTGAAGGTGACACAATTAATGATGCAGGCCCACTAGTAGCTTTTAGTTTACAGGCCCTGGGTATATGGTATACTACTTTACTAGAGAATTATAAGTGAACTAAATATACCAATCATGAATAAACCAATTAGCATCACATTTTAGATAAGAGCACATGCACTTTAGCACTGGTTAGCAGTGGTAAAGTGCTTAGAGTCCTGAAGCCAGCAAACATGAAATCAAAAACAGGAGGTGGAAAAGCAAATGGTCAGGGGAAACCATGCAGAAAGATGCCAAGTATAACATGTGTCCTCCCAGCATAAAGTGGGGAGAGCTACCCACCCACTAGGAATGTCTCTTTACTAAGGCAGAAGAACCTGGAAATACCTTAAGTGTTGGTGTGTTCTACTCCAGGATGGTGTTCCACAGTAAAGTCCATTCCATGTAAAGAGATGGACCACCTCATCTGTTTAGAAGTGTCAGCCCTCATCTGGATTAACCAGCTGTGGAGACTGCGGACTGTCTGAACCCATAAGTGAGTCCCAGAAGTAGGGTTTTAACTTCTTCAGCACCCAGTCCACAGCAAATGCTTCCCTTTCTATTCCGCTCCACCTCTGTTCCCTGGTAAGTAACGTTCTACTAATAAAGGCTACAGGTTAATCCAGGCCCTTTTCATTTAGCTGTGAGAGTAATGTCCCTATGCCAAGTTCTGCAGTGTATGTCTGCACCATAACGTCTTGCAAGACGTTGGGGGCCTTGATCACAGATGCCATACACATGGCTTCCTTCAGGCTGTCCAAAGATATCAATGAATGCTGAACAGCAGCAAGGCAAAACTACAGGCTTATCACTTGCAAACCAAATATAAAAAGTGCTCCTGTTAATTATTCGAAATGGCTGACACATTGACTTTAATTTTTCTGTAAACTTAGTGATTTCATATTCAAAATAATTGCTTACATGTTAATATAATTGTCACATTTACTATAAAAAATAGGTCGTTAAAATATTACTCACATGGGCAACTTCAGGTCTCAAAAGATTCATATCACCCACAGAGTCAGAAAGGGTTCCATACTGTTCCCTGTAATCTTCAGCTACCACATGGGAAATACAGAGAAGTGTGGGAGAAGTACTCCATAAATACTTAAATGACGCTGGTTTAGTCTTTTTACAATTAAAGAAAGTAATTTCCGAAGAATTCGTTGTGACAAAGATGGTGTCCAAAGGTACATCTGGCATCCATGTATTTTTATTTCCATTCAGGGGAGAAATATAATCAGGACTTATAATTCCCTTGACACCTTCTTACATGACCAATGTTTTTTAGTACTCATTGTTTCCAACCCAGGTACAGTATATAGAAGGTATTGGACCTGGTCCTGTCTGCATGTTCACCCCCAAACGTTTTGCCTTTTTCCCTCCATTTTGCCAGAACCTGGTAGCACTCTTTGCACTTTACCACTGACACCACTGATGAGCAGTACTAAAGTGCTTGTGCTCACTACCCTGAACATGATAACATTGGCATACCTCTAATTGGCATATTTCCTTTACTTAGACGTCTCTTGTAGAGGCAAACACCATATACCCAGTGAATGTAAATTAAATGCTACTAGTGGGCCTGCAGCACATATTGAGCCATCCAATTAAGTGGCCTCTTAAAAGATAAGATTTCCCAAGCCTTCCATTGTAGCATGTAGGAAGTTTAGCCAATTTGACTTGCCAGTGAAAATCCCTTAAATTATTTTTCACTACTGTGAGGCCTACCTGACCAATAGGCAATGAATGTATTAATATGCATGATTAATTAAAACCGTTGCATATATTAAAACTCGTTTAAAAACATCTGTTCATATTTAATTAAAATACTATTGTATTGTCCGCCTATTTAATTTCCGTTACTCATTAAAGAGGCAAGATAAGAAGATAGAGCAGGGCAGATGCTACTGTTACTTGATCTCTTCTAGTGTGCCTTGTAGTCTTTTCCCAGTGGATCACAATGATGTTGTTAAGAGGGCTTTGCCCGTTGAAGGGATTCTCATAATAATCATTGCCTTAATTCTCAATTTCCATCGACAACTCGCGACACTTCGTTGGTAAAACCCCGACCAAGTGGTTGCAATGTAGATCAAAATGGAGGCCCCCTTTTCTTTTTCTTTTTTCCACCTGTTGCTCATTTAGGTGTGGTGAATATGGGCAGAGATTTTTTAGTGAATCTTCTCCCACTTGCTCTATTTGATGGATGTTACCGTTTGACAAGGCTTCTGTAGTTGAATGTTCCAAAGGCAACTTACGAAGATTTTCCAGTCCCTTAGCTGTTATGTCGAAAAACGTCTAACTATTGAGCTACACTTTCTCTGGGTTAAAACACAGCAAAACCGCTTGTCTACGGGTCCTTACTCCATTGGTTTCATTAAAAGGATCATAAAGAAAATTGACCCAGACGATTTCGGAGATATTAGAATTTATTCCGTGATGGGTTGGGCGTTGTAATCTATTAATTGATTGCCAAAACTTGGCGCTATTTTTCATAGTTGACTCATTAAATAGTTTAGCCCATAATTCATTGTTCAATTATCTTTTCCTATTCCATCTCCTTCGTTTTAGGAGAGCCTTGGATTCTCGGAGAGATTGCTGTAATTTTTGATCTGCAGGTGATTTATGAAGTTGCCTTAAGCTGGAATTTATGGACTGTTTTGTTGTTTTTTAGACTGGGCTCATGGACTTTTTTGTTAAATTGACAGCCTTGCCGCTCGGTTACTGATTGATTCCAGATTTAGTTTTAGTTTTGTCTCCAAGCGTCTTGATGAATTTTTCCCAGCTGTCCAACGGGTGTTCTGAGTTTTCCTTAGCACGGATTAGTATATTTTTTTGCTGTACTTGATACTAACTCCATGTTGATTGAGTTACATCTTAGTCGCCTGAGATTTGTTGCTGCAGCTGAAACTATATTTTTGTCAGCCTCCAGTAGTAGGTCTGTCTTAGTTTTAACGTCAACTCCTGTGGCATATGGTCACTTGCTACGTTATTGCCTATTTTGAAAGTGGCTATTATTTTGAACAAAGATAAGGACATAAAAGTGAAATCCAGATGGGACGATGTTTTTGCTGAATAATATGTGGGCGCTGGTGGATTGTCGTCCTTGAAGTTACCATTTACTGATCTTAAGTTTAAGTGTTCCAGTTCCTGAGTTAGAAGTTTGGTACACCGTGTTTGCTTCATTTTTTTACAAGGCCTTGGGCAGGAATTCCCAATGCATCTGTGAGTTCCTGGGTTGTGTCGTTATCATAATCTCCCCCCAGGAGATACATGTTGAAGTCGCCGGCCAGAATGATGTGTTCGGTGTCCTCTTCCTCCATTACTCTTTTCAGTTCTTTACTCAGTTCTTTTGCTGTTTTTAGTTCTTTTGCTGTTTTTAATTTGTATTTTGGATGTACATAAATGTTTATCATTATTACTTTTTGTGCCGTATGATCCAGGAACAGTTTTACTATTGATGCCTGAATGCAACTTGAAGAAGTCATACTGATCTTTATGGGTAACGCTTCATTTATTTGTGTTATTTTGAATAGGCACTGTAGGCCCACTGATCGACGTCCAAAGCCTTTCCTCTTTATTGCTGGGATAGAGCTAGATGTATAACCTTGTAACTCAGCTGGTTTTTGCTCCCAGGTTTCCTGAATAAAGATGATGTCAAAACGGTTTAAGAAATGTATGACATCTTTGTCATTTAATTTGGATGCTAAACCGTTTATGTTCCAAATGCACATGGTAATCTCTTTATTTGCTAATTGTGAATATGGAGAATTAGGCTTCCCATGTCAATTTGGGTGTGCCGTTGTTATTGTTTGTTGTATGCTCTGCAGGTGCTTCTAGGCAAAAGGCGGCGTAATGCCTATTGATCTGAAGTTGGAGAGCTGCTCCTTCCGCCTTTTAGAATTGAGGAAGACGTTTTGCTTCTATTGGTGGTAGCTGATAATAAAAAAAGTGGGCTGGGTAAGGAGGTTTAAATACTGGTTTCAGGACTATCCCCCAGCTTTGGAAGGTGTTTAGTTCCTGTATTATTCTCCTTGCTATCTGTGGCGTTTTCCATCTGGTTTTTGTAACCTCTGTACTAGCCTCAGTGTTGTTTGTCTGGAATTCAATTGACAGTAGATCCTGGGTGTTAATATTCGTGAGGTTGGGGATTGATTACAGAAGTCTTAGTACGTTTCCTCTGTTTAAAATGTCTCCAGGACCCCTTGTTTTGTAATGGGGAGAAAGATGATGGTATCTATGTCTTCTTCGTTATTGAGTTCATAGATAGAATACGAAGTGAGCGCCCCATTAATTGCTACATCCTCTTCTGGCCTTATATTATTAGTACTGCAGGTCCTGCAATCGGTGCTGTGTTGCAGAATGTGTGTTGTCTCCTTAGATTTCCTGGAGATATTCAGAACCATTGCACCATGTTGGGTGGTCGAATCTAATAGGTGGTGAAACTCTTTTGATTCGTCCTGTGTGTGGCTAAACTGCTTCATTATTTTGCGTTGGGTGGTTTTGGTCGGTGCTTTGCTGGTTGGTTGATCCTTGCTAGGCACCCTTGCTTTGCGATCTGAATCCTGGTTACTCGGAAGATTTTTGTTTGTTGTTTGTTCTCTTCCGGGGGTTATACTCGGTGCCTCATCTATGCCGCTCTCCTGGTTACTCTGAGGGTTACTGTTTATAGCTTGTTCTCTTCCTAGGATTGTACTCCATGTCTCATCTGTGCCGCACTTCCTTCTTTGGGTTTTATGCGAAGGGGAAGAATCTCCTAGCAGTGTCGTCAATTACTCCCCAGGTCCTTCTTCCACTACTTGTTCTGGGGAGCCAGTGAGCTGAAGAAACTGTTTTCCTTGATGTTTGGTCTGGTAAATTGTTATCTTATTCCTTCCTTGTCTTTTTTCTTTCGCCGTGCGTTTGTTGTCAAGGAGTCTTTGGCAAATGATTCATTTTTGTTATTCTGATCAATCTCACTCCGTACTGGGGGAGGCTCTCTTGATGTTTTTAATGTCTCCAAGACTTCTGGTTCGAATACTTTTTCCCTGAAGTTGGGCGGTACGTCACTCGCTGTGGTCTGAATTTCGTTTTTGGATTTCAAAGTTGATAGTAAATCTCCCAGTATTGATGGTAGCATGAGTAGTTTATCCACTATAGGAGCGCAAGTGCATTCTTTTTGTAACCTATCCTTGAGTGACTCCTCCTGCCCTCGTTTTATTAATCCATTCAGGTCTGCTAATTTCCGATCGATCCCTGACGTGAAGTCAGCTACTGTTTGGAGTACTGTTAACTGAAGGTCCATTTTATGAGATTGATATTGCAGTGCTGCAGTTGAATATTGCATTGTGCTCAGTAGTGCTGCACAAATCGAGTCCTGGGTCTTGTTAGTTTTTTCCTTTATTCTCGGGTTTGCACAGTTTGTTAGTGATTTTTGATCATGACTGTATGATGCAACTAGTTCCTCCCATTCTTGTGACGCTTAAAAAGACATATCGCTGTTAGGGTTATGGTTACTTTCTTGAAGGAGCAGCTCAATCCATCCTGGTGTTCTAGTGTCTTGAGACAGTACGATTTGTGATTGGCTATTTGACTATTTGACTGATGTGGCGAGGTGCGGGGTATATTAGGCATTTTCTGCTCCTTTTTATTTTCTGTCTGGTTAGCAGTTTTGCTAAAGGTGGTTTTGTGGCATCGGTCTGGAATCGGTCGATTTTATTGGACTAGGTTGTTGCAGTACCTTGCTAGTTTTGGGGGCTACTTGTATCTCCTCTGCCTGGCAGAGTGATTGATTAAATCTGATGTCTGATGTCTGTACTGATTTGCCATCTACCCAGCTGTTCTATTAATGGGGTGGCAAGCTCACTCCCCTCTGTGACTGCTTTTAAGGGCAGCAGGGACTCTTCAAAGATTTCTGAGGTGGGCCGGGAGCTCACCTCAACTTCCTGCTTCTTCTGCCTTTGGTCAATTTCGATTGCCCTTGTTAGTTCTTCATAATTATTTCCGTTGTCCTTTTTATTTGTAAGCCCCGTGCTTAATTCCGATTTAACAATTTCTCCTATTTCCTTTGGGTTTTGTTGAGGTTGTTTTATTTTCCTGCTATTGTTTCTTTTTTCGTTGGTTCTTGGAGGCGAGGTGGCGTTCCTGGAGCCAGTGGAGATAGGTAAGAATTTAACTCTGCTGGGGAGACGAAGTCAAGCAACACCATTCATGCGAGGTGCAATATTTATAGCCATGCCCAGACAAGATGGCAGATGATACACATGTAGGCTGAGATCTCACGAGATTCAAGAGGGATCTCGATCTGATTGGTTCTTTCTAATATTGATGTGGCGCATGTTCTCCATTTGGGGGATATGTGCATCTAACAAAAGTCTCACAATGAGGGGCTAAAAGAGCTCTTATCAAATGATGGATATAGGTGTTAAAGTGGATGTTTCAATGTTGCCACCTGTGCCACAGTGGGTGCTGATGGTCCCATAGGTGTCACGGTGGGTGCGGGTGCCACAGGTGTCATAGTAAGCACAAGTCCTGTGGTGGATGAAGATGTTGCCACAGGTGTCATGGTGGGCGTAGGTGTGATATTCATGATGGGTGCAGGTGTGATGCTCATGACATGGCCCTTACATACTCAGGCTACTTTTTGTGATGTTCTGTGGCGCAAGAGCCTGCTCCATATTTACGAGGCAGCACTAAGCCACTTTTACTGACTTAATGCTGCCTCATAAATATCGTCCCCTTTAATGCAGTTTTCTGCATTATAGGGAAGTGCAATGCCTATTGCTAGGGGCGTTCTCAGTAACATCCATGGCATTTTGACACTGTCCCAGATTTACGAGAAATTGTAAATATGAGGCAGCGCCAAAAGCTTACACCTCCCCAGGGGAGGCATAAGGGAGGCATAATGGGGAGAAGTATCTTTATTTCTCCGTGTTTTTTATTTTTCTATGTGTGCTGCAGAAAGCCTCTTGTGATTGTTTTTGTGCAGGAAGGTTTCCCTTGCTGCACAAAAATAATCATCTTCTGAACTCAGGCACCTCTGCACCATGGTACAAAGGTGCCTGTGTTAGTGCATGGCAGCCAATTGTGCACCAGCGCAGGAGAAAAGGACTGGAATGTGCCATATCTCATAGATACGGCGCATTCCTGCTCTTTTCTTTTGCTGTATGGCAGCACAGCGGGAAGACCTGTGGTGCTGGCTTATGGCAAAACCTCATAAATGAGTCCCTCAGAGTTTATAAGCCTTAAATACTATGAGTAGGTAAGGGTGCCGAGGGGTATGCGCAGCAGTGCAGCTAGTGTTTTTTTTTAGTTCAAAAACAAGCTTTTTAAGATTAAGAATTACATTGATATACAAAAGATAAGAACAATGCAAATAAAAGGATTACATAGAATACAATATATTGGTTGTAATGGATAAGGGCAAAGGTGTAAAGCACACCATCAAAAATGTCATGTACATACAATCTGACCATATCATACACTACACTGGAGTAAAAAAGAGAAATGTTTATGTTCTACAAAAAGTTACAATATATAGTGAAGTAGAAATAGAACTATATAATAGCATGGGGAAGTCATGGAGGTTTAGTGACTTCTTCTTGTAGAGGCGTAGGAGCTGCAGAGCATCTAGCACTAGTATCAATAAATAGTGTGACTGGTGCCCACAGGTCTAAACGTTTGGATGCCAGGTGTGAGAAGTATACAAATGTGGTGTCAAGCCTATGATTATGACAGACAGCATACCACCATGCTTGGTATGCCAGTTTAATGAGATCTTTCCAATTTTTGGTTATTTGTTGGAAGGCCACGTCTAATAATAGGACAATTATTTTTACGTTGGAATCGCAACTGCCCAATATAGAAGATAAACTTCGCAAAAAGATGTGTAAAATAGAGAAGGAGTGTCTGGAATGGGCCTATTGTTTATTAGAATGTGAATGTTGTGCTATATAGGAAAATAAGAAAGGATGTCAAGGGGGCCGTTGGAATAATCTTAGAGGTGTGTTTAAGTATGGGAGTGGAAACAGATAGCGGTTTGCATGTGAAGGATAAGTATTTCTTGGAAGGAAGGGGAAGGAGAAGGGAGAAATAAAGGATCATTCTAGTGTAGTCCAAAGAGGACAATGTATAGAAGGGTCCTAGAGCCAAAGTGACAACTGGTTTAGGATGAAGGATGTGATAGAGGGGAAATTCAGGGAAATTTGCCCTCCGATTTTGGACGAATGAATTTTTGAATGGACATACGTGATTGTTTGTTTCCCCATAAAAAAGAAGACAAGATGAAATTACATTTTTTTCAAATATTCTAGAGGAATCGGCAGCGGGATTCAGGAGATTGTGTATAAAACTATGGGAGAGAGCATCATTTTTATAGTGTCTTAATGACCACACCAGAACAAATATAGGGAGTGCCATTTCGTTGTTAAAGTGTAAACCTAAGTATTTAATAAATTGGGGACTCCATGTGAAACCAGATGTAGTAAAGTCAGCTTTGAAGGTATATTTTGTCTTTATTTAATTTGTATCCAGATACGTACGCAAAAGAGGCTACCTCTTCTAGAAAAGTAGGGAGAGAAACTTGAGGATTTGAAAGGAATAAGAGCACATCGCCAGCATAAGCTGCCATTTTGATACTGGTCTTCTTTAAAGCAAAGCTGTGAATGTTATTATTTTGACAGATTCTGAGAAAAAAGGGTTCCAAGGCAAGATTAAAAAGAAACAGAGAGAGCGGACATCCTTGTCTATCTCCCCTGCCAATGTTAAAGTAAAAGGAAATTCCACCATTCGCTGTTACAGCTGCTCTTGGGTTGAAATACAAAATAGAGATTAAAGCAATAATTTTTGGACCAAAGCCAAACCACTGAAGTGTGCGAAAAAGATAGGGCCTTTCGACTCTGTCGAATGCTTTTTCTGCATACAAAGCTATGGCTGCCAGAGAGTCAGAAGATTGTGAGGCCTTGGAGAGAATATAAAAAAATAAGTGAGTGTTGTTCGTAATGAGCCTTCCCTTAACAAAGCCGGATTGTTCAGATCCCAATAAATCAGGCATCTGAGATTCCAAACGTGATGCTAGGGCTTTTCAGAAAATGTTATAATCTATGTTGACCAGAGAGATTGGTTGATAGTTTTTACAATATTGAGGATCCTGTCCATCCTTAGGTGTAAGGCAAATAAGAGCATCAGAAAAAGAGCCAGTAGACTCTCCAGACTGTTAAAAGGTATGTATAAGAGTATGCGATTTAGGGATGCAAAATTCCACAGTGAAGCCGTCTGGGCCAGGGGCCTTCTCTTTTTTGACTAGTTTCAAAGCAGCATGTAGTTCTTTCTGTGTGAGGTCATATTCTAAAAGAGAGATATCTGGGCGCGTGTCAGGGGGACAACGAATTGTTGAAGGAAATTGAGAAACAGTGTGGTCGGAAGAAGGGGTTTCCTTATTAAATTATGAACTAATATCAAATGGCCAATAAATTTGTATAAAAACTGGCATGAGTAATCTTTCTGTAATTTGGCTCTGATGGTTGATTATAGCTCCCATTGAGAACATAGGATCCCTTTGTGGGACCTTTTTTAAATTGTAAAGGCAGGGGTGTCTTACTCACTGTACTTTGAGGTTTCAGATGTATATAGTGATTTATAAAAGTGAAAAAACGCATTCAAGATCTCTTCGTCTTTGAATTTCAAACAGTCATCTTTGCTAAAAATAGATTCTATGTTAAGTTTGTTTTGTTTAACTTTGATATAGTTAGCCAATTTTTCCCAGCTTTATTCTGACCACCATAAAATTTTGCGCTGGATTTTAATAGGTAATTTGAAGCATTATTAGTAGTGTCTTAGTTAAATTTAAATTTGACTTTTAGGAGTTCAGATAAACAGGCTTTTGATTTAGAGGAGTAATAAGAATGCTCCAATGCCTTTATTCTGGCTAGCAGGTTGTTGGTTATTTGTTGTGCCTTTTTACGTTTCTTGGAGACAAAACGAATAATACAATCTCTGGCTGATGCCTTAAGGCGTCCCAGACCACAGAAAAAGATATTATTATTATTATTATGGAGATTTATAAAGTGCCTGGTTATGCACACCGGCGTGTCCCCGCGCTGCAGTGAGTGAAAGTCGCACGCCCCCAACTGAGTTCCAAGCGCCCCAATTATTGAAGGAACAGATGTGTTTTGAGCTTTCCTCTGAACCTGACCTCCGAAGGTTCCAAATGGAGCTCAAGCAGGAGTTTATTCCAGCTCCTCACTGCCAGGAGCCGGAAAGATCTACCACCCATGTGGGCCTTTTTGACTTGTGGAATCACTAACAGGCCAGTACCGGTAGATCTGAGAGATCGACCAGGCCTGTAGGGTGTAATCAGGCTTTGCATGGGCCTGGGTCCCTTGCCTCCAATAATATGTACATAAGGCCTTAAACACGATTCTTTTCCTGACCGGAAGCCAGTGAAGAGCCTCCAGGGCTGTCTTCGAGGCAGCTCTTCTGGGGAGCCTCATGACCAGCCGTGCCGCAGCATTTTGCAGCACCTGCAGACGGTCTAGGCTCCTAACTGTAGCACCTAGGTACAACAGATTGCCACAGTCCAAACGTGAGGTGACAAGTGCGTGCACCAGCGCCCGTCTGGCATCAGTCGGGAGAAGGTCCAAAAGTTGGCGTAGGCCTTTCAGGACCCCAAAGCACGCTCCAACCACACAACTAATCTGTGGTGCAAATGTGAGGTCCGAATCAATCCAGACGCCCAGGTTCTTAGCCTGTTGACACGGCGTGGGGAATGGTCCTAAACAAGGAGGGCACGATACAGATGACCACACAGATGGGCCCCTTCCCACCACGAGCACCTCTGTCTTGCTTCCATTCAACTTCAGGCAGTTTTTAGTCATCCAGGAGGCAAGCTCCTGCATGCAGGCTTTGAAGTTGGGAGCCGCGAGATCAGGTGCCTGTGACAGCGAGATGACCAGCTGTGTGTCATCGGCGTATGACACAATTCGCATTCCGTCGCCCTCAGCTATGCTTGCCACTGGGGAAACGTAGAGATTAAACAGAGTCGGGCTCAGGGCCGAGCCCTGGGGCACACCCTGATCCAAATTGATCGCTTTAGAATAGTGATCACCCTGTCTAACCTGGAATCCGCGATTTGTCAAGAAGGATTGAATCCACTTCAACGCTGCACCTGAGACACTGCCCCTATTCAGACACTGCAGCAAGGTGAAATGTGCTACAGTGTCAAAGGCGGCGCACAGGTCCAGGAGGATGAGGGCCATAGTCTGTCCATCATCCACTCCCAGTCTGATAGTCTCAACGGCCATAAGCAGTGCTGACTCTGTTGAGTGGAGTGATCTGAACCCAAACTGAGTAGGATGGGGCAGATTGGCTTCCTCCACATAGGCCATGAGTTGAGCGTTAACAGCCTTCTCTGCCACTTTGGCCATATAGGGTAGCAGCGAGATGGGGCGGAGATTATCCAATTTCTTCAAACTAATATTGTTTTTTTTTCTGAAGGGGGAGTACCACCGCCTGCTTCCAGCCATCAGGCACCGTGTGAGTCCTAAATGATACATCCAAAAGATGGCATCCGACTTATTAAAAGTGAAATATTCAGTAAAAAAAGAGGTGAAGGAAGACGTGAAGACCGGATCTAGATGTAGGGCATTATTAAAACGCCATTTCCGGGAGAAGTTGGGTTTGTGTAAAACATCAAGGTGAATGGTAACAGGGGCATGATCAGATATTAGTATAGAACCAATATCCGCCGATATTAGTGATTGAGAAACGTTATGAGATATAAATATATAATCGAGGCGTGATGAACAGGTGAGTAAAAGGAATATTCCTTCAATGTCAGATTGCAGAGCTTCCAAGCACCTATGAGTTTGTGTTGTTTCATTGTTTGTGAAAATAGTTTGTGAAATTAATGAGGTACAAAAGGAGATGATGAGTTCCGATCCAAAAATGGATCCAGAATTTCATTGCAGTGACCTGCAAGAATAAAATTGTCGCTGTAACATTGTGTGATTTGTTGGACCAGGGAAGTCCAAAAAGAGGGATCACCAATTGTGCGTGCATAAATATTTAATAAAGACAGTGGAACATTATCCACCACAAATTTAACAAGTATCCATCGACCCGCCTGATCTGTACAATGTGATAATATCTTAACAGAAAGGGATTTACGCAAAAAGAACAATGACTTCATTGTGTTTGCCATCACCTGGAGAGAAAAAACTTATTCACCCACCCACCCACCTGGGGAGAAAAGAGCTTCACCCACCCATCCTCTTTTTAGTTTCGCAGATTCGTCAGTTGTCAAGTGAGATTCCTGTATACATGCAATTTCTGCTTTCAATTTAGCCAAGTGAGTCAAGACCCTCTGTCGTTTAATAGGCGAATGTAAACCTCTGAAATTCCATGAGATCATTTTTAATGGCATAAATTAAAACTGAAAATATACAAAAAGCGCCATTAATAACAACACCTTAAAACAATTAGGCTATGGTGAACATCAAACCAACTGTATGTAGAATGAAACGATTGAAATGGGAAAGCAAGGTAAGAAAAAAAGGAAATATAGCGAGTCAACAGCCTTTGAAGAGAGGAAGAAAATCGCAAAGTGAAGAAAATTAATGAGGAAGGTAAAGAGTGGTATAAAACATTCAGAAGGAGAGAGCAAGAAAAAGAAAGAAAAGTAGTACAAAAAAGATAAAGAGCAATTGAAAAGAAAGACTTACATACAATCCAGAACATACTGGAGGTGGAGGGATGGAAGGCCAGACAGAACAATGACGCGTCCAAGACCCACATGGGAAGGCAGGAAGGAGAACAAAACGAACAGACTTCAAAACATAAGGAAGAGGTAACACGCGGGAACAACCTGTTTGGGGAAAAAGTAGGTTAATTGTACAATGAAAACAATGACTGTATAAGTTACCATCTATTAACAAATGAATAAGAAACAAATGCATCAAATCTAAATTCAAATATCATGAAAGGTTTAGAACTATGACAAAATCTACATTATTAATGGTCACTTTAAATAGGCAGGGGTGAAAGAGACCATATCTTGCACCTGTGGATCTTAATTGCGGCCATAGTGCTAGGACCTCCTTGCATCGATCTGCAGTCGGTTTAGCATAGTTTTGAGAGAAAAATAAGGAGTTTCCTGACCAAGTTATGCGATTGATTGCTCGGGCCGCTGATAGAATATTTAATAAATCAGTGTATTAAAGAAAATATAAGATCACTCCTCTCGGCTTTTGTGCTGAGGAAGAAGACATTGAGCTTGATGGTGGACCCAATTGATGGGCTCTCTGGATGTTCAAAGTAGTGCTTGCAGGTAATTTAAGCAATTTTGGAAGAAAGGACTTGAAAAATGGAATTGGACCCAAACCTTCTGTTCCCTCAGGGAGACCATAAAGATGGAGATTATTCCTCTTATTTCTATCTTCCAAATTTTTTATTTACTTGTGTAGGATGCATATCAGGGAACATATATAATCTACTTTGGAGGTAGAGGAGGATAAGCCAAGGTTGTGTTCCAATGTAGTGACTCGCTCTTCCATATTTAAGCATTTATCAGAGAGCATCTGCAGCTTAAAATTGGTTTCCTCCATAATTGGGCGCAAGACCCTAATTTCTTCTAGTAACAAGTCCATTGTGACAGAAGTGGGATGCTTGGGTTGAGAAGGAGGATCTTTTTTCAACTTTTTCGTTGATGCTTTAGTAGCATGAGATGTCGATGCACCCTTAGGCGAGCTATTGGTTGAGTTATCTATGCATAAACAATTATAGCAGGAGCTAGTGTGAAGCATAAATCTACGGGATACCAGTTTAGATGGCGGTACATTTTTAGGCAAACTTCCCATAGATAGAAAAGATAAACTCCAACAACAAATATCAGCGAGAATTACATATGTATTTACAATAACCTGCAAAAGTAAGCGTAGTGTAAACAATTTAAGTGATGAACAAACAGGTGTGTAGTGAAACAGGTTGCTCTGTCAATGTAGACACCTAGCACTATCAATGCTATAAAACTAAGAAGAATAGAGAAAGGTTGGTTCTGAAATGCAGGCATCAAGAATGATATTAAGAATGGCAGTAAAGAAGGTTGAAAAAGAAACCTATAAGAGTAACTGTATGCCAAGAAAAAGTGTCCTCAATAATATGTTATGACCAATACATGTGTTTGTTTAAGAATAACATACATGAACAAAATAGTATGCATTGTGTAAATAAAGAGCCAGTCATAAACTAGATACCCTAGAAAAGATATATGTATGAAGCATAATCTTCTCATAGTAGAAATGGAGTAAATTAAGGTATTGAGGGGGGAAAAATCTAACAGAGCCACACACGGAGACCCTACCTGCAGCACGAGCACTCGCTCCTGGGCCCCACACGCTGTAGTCTCGCCGCATCAGCAGCACCACCATTCTGCGGCTGGAGACTACAGCTCCCAGGGAGCCTTGCGGCCACTTCCTGTTTCCTGCTCCCAGCGCGCCCGGAGGAGCTACTTAACAGAGACGCTACCTCCGCGGTCGCGGAAGCGCGCGGGCGGTGCCGGGCGAAGCCCGGGCAAAGGGCGGACCCTCTTAGGCCCTCAGAGGCCAACAGAGGACGGGCGGGCCATCCCTCTAAGTGCTGCTATAAGAGGTGAGCCGGGGGAAAGTGACTATGGGGAAACGCAATATCATCACCACAACCGCTGCCCCTGTAAGCCCCTCTGCCCCACCCTCCTCCTTTGAATGCTTACTGGAAAATGCCCTTAATATGGTCCAGGAGGAAATTGCTATTACTGAAAGGAGGATGTCATTGGGCTGCAGCACTAGTCACCTGCAGTCACCTCAAGTAAGTCCATCTAACAACCTACCGCTATCACCAGTAATTACCATCTTGAAACCCACTACTCAGGTACCTTCGTTGGAATTGTTGCCTGGGGGCGGTAGCACTGTCATAACCATCGATTCCCAGCCTGACTGTGTTGTACAGTCTGTCATTGCATCCCCGTCTCCGAGCAACAAAACTGGTGACGGTAAAAGGAAAAGAGGTCCTCTACAATCTACAGTAAATAAAAGGAAGCAACCTACCCGCAATAAGAATCAACCAACCCCCCAGAGTATGTGGACCAGGGGGAAACAGCATCAATCCGAGGGCATCCCTGTTAATACTGAAATCCTGTTACCTGTTGAGATTGCTGTCCCCACAACCCCTTTCATCGATGACCATAACTCTTTGGGCACACAGACTGAGTTTTTAACTGACAACATCATCCAATCCAAGCCCAATGGGAAATTTATCGAGACAATTGTGGATACTTTTTTTAAACAACTGGAAAGTCAATTGCTCAAACAATTTAATACCTTTTTTAAAAGATTAGATAAACTAGAAAATTTAGTTAAAAAAGAAGAGGTAAAAAGGAAGGGGGCAATCAGCCTTGATCAGATGAGGGGTGATCGTCTTTTGAAGGACCTAGAGTCTGTTAGTGAGGCTATCCTGTCTGGGGGGCCTAGCACCAGCAGCAGTTTAAAGGGTGGGTCCAAACCTATCAGTAGTGCTCCAACAGTTAACACCACAGCTAGACGTGACAACTCAGAGCAAACTAAACCTGCCACAAAAGCCCAGCCCACTCCTCCCGCAGCAGTTTTTCCTTCTCACACCACTACTGTACTCAACAGCACACGGAAGGAAGGCCCCACTATAACCACTGCAAAACCTGCGGCCCAAAGTAGTAACGATGCCAGCAAGGGACAACCAGCTGCTAGCAGACCTACAAAACTCCAGGAACCCGCCCTCCACTTACCACCTGATGCCTGCCCATATGTTCTAGTACTGGCAGGCGTACCACCCCTTAGGGATGGACAAGGTGAGTCTTGGGTTCAGCTGAACAATAAGTGGATTGACTGGCTGACCAAGCACAAGGGGGTAGGTCACGACATCTCAAATTGAATTTTGTCTGCCCGCCGAGTGAGTTGGGTTGGTCCCCTACGTAAAGACTTTAATGGGGACTGCATTGTTGTAAACTTCAGGTACCCTGGTACTGCTAAATACATACTCAATCACAATAGCATTTACCCGGGCCCATCTACTGTTGTTATTCCCCTGCCTTTGGGTAACTTTTATAGACCTCCCCCAAGACAATTTTGTTCAGCCCCACCGCCCTTTCCACTTTTTAATAGATACACCGCATTAACAGACACATGTAGTTTGGACTGACCATTAGGCATCCTACCTAACATTGCCACCAGTGATCTTATTAATAAGCATGTCCTTGCAGGAAATCTGTCCACCTGCCTCATTGCATCACTGCCCAATTCACCCGGCAGGCGCAGGGCGTCATTTGAATCCATAATAGGTCCACAGGGCCACATTTCCACCACACCCTCAGATGATTAAACCATCCTGAGTTGGAATATCGCAGGCCTTAGCGCTAAAATCAAAAGAAAGTCCTGGTCAGATTGGGTTACCAGCTTTGATGTTCTAATGTTGCAGGAAACCTGGTGCACAAGCCCTCTACTCCTCGAAGGTTATAGCTGACATAATCTGATTGTCCTTTCTCCTCGCATTGGTCGTGCCAGTGGGGGGTTATCCATCTGGGTCAAAATCATTGCTGGAGCTAAAACTGAACCACTGCTAACAAATAACAATAATTTTATGGCGTTGAAATATATTGGCAGGTTAAAGATATGTCTCATTAACTTTTATAATAATGACTTTACAACCCACCCCAACACCAATTTCCTAAAATTGTTTAATTTTATTGATGATGTAGTGGATGGCCAAAAATATGGCAGATTTGATGGCATTTGCATAGGAGGTGATTTCAATGCACACATTCACCTTAGAACCCCACCCTGCAAGAGAGGAGAGGAATTATTAAACCTGCTAGCTACACGTGATTTAGTTGATGCAATGGAAAAATTAGATAGTGATGCGGATAACGTACCTGTCCCCACCTATATTGGGCGTGGGAGCTCAACAACCATAGATTACGTTTTCATTTCAGAACCATTGCACCATGTTGGGTGGTCGAATCTAATAGGTGGTGAAACTCTTTTGATTCGTCCTGTGTGTGGCTAAACTGCTTCATTATTTTGTGTTGGGTGGTTTTGGTCGGTGCTTTGCTGGTTGGTTGATCCTTGCTAGGCACCCTTGCTTTGCGATCTGAATCCTGGTTACTCGGAAGATTTTTGTTTGTTGTTTGTTCTCTTCCGGGGGTTATACTCGGTGCCTCATCTATGCCGCTCTCCTGGTTACTCTGAGGGTTACTGTTTATAGCTTGTTCTCTTCCTAGGATTGTACTCCATGTCTCATCTGTGCCGCACTTCCTTCTTTGGGTTTTATGCGAAGGGGAAGAATCTCCTAGCAGTGTCGTCAATTACTCCCCAGGTCCTTCTTCCACTACTTGTTCTGGGGAGCCAGTGAGCTGAAGAAACTGTTTTCCTTGATGTTTGGTCTGGTAAATTGTTATCTTATTCCTTCCTTTTCTTTTTTCTTTCGCCGTGCGTTTGTTGTCAAGGAGTCTTTGGCAAATGATTCATTTTTGTTATTCTGATCAATCTCACTCCGTACTGGGGGAGGCTCTCTTGATGTTTTTAATGTCTCCAAGACTTCTGGTTCGAATACTTTTTCCCTGAAGTTGGGCGGTACGTCACTCGCTGTGGTCTGAATTTCGTTTTTGGATTTCAAAGTTGATAGTAAATCTCCCAGTATTGATGGTAGCATGAGTAGTTTATCCACTATAGGAGCGCAAGTGCATTCTTTTTGTAACCTATCCTTGAGTGACTCCTCCTGCCCTCGTTTTATTAATCCATTCAGGTCTGCTAATTTCCGATCGATCCCTGACGTGAAGTCAGCTACTGTTTGGAGTACTGTTAACTGAAGGTCCATTTTATGAGATTGATATTGCAGTGCTGCAGTTGAATATTGCATTGTGCTCAGTAGTGCTGCACAAATCGAGTCCTGGGTCTTGTTAGTTTTTTCCTTTATTCTCGGGTTTGCACAGTTTGTTAGTGATTTTTGATCATGACTGTATGATGCAACTAGTTCCTCCCATTCTTGTGACGCTTAAAAAGACATATCGCTGTTAGGGTTATGGTTACTTTCTTGAAGGAGCAGCTCAATCCATCCTGGTGTTCTAGTGTCTTGAGACAGTACGATTTGTGATTGGCTATTTGACTATTTGACTGATGTGGCGAGGTGCGGGGTATATTAGGCATTTTCTGCTCCTTTTTATTTTCTGTCTGGTTAGCAGTTTTGCTAAAGGTGGTTTTGTGGCATCGGTCTGGAATCGGTCGATTTTATTGGACTAGGTTGTTGCAGTACCTTGCTAGTTTTGGGGGCTACTTGTATCTCCTCTGCCTGGCAGAGTGATTGATTAAATCTGATGTCTGATGTCTGTACTGATTTGCCATCTACCCAGCTGTTCTATTAATGGGGTGGCAAGCTCACTCCCCTCTGTGACTGCTTTTAAGGGCAGCAGGGACTCTTCAAAGATTTCTGAGGTGGGCCGGGAGCTCACCTCAACTTCCTGCTTCTTCTGCCTTTGGTCAATTTTGATTGCCCTTGTTAGTTCTTCATAATTATTTCCGTTGTCCTTTTTATTTGTAAGCCCCGTGCTTAATTCCGATTTACCAATTTCTCCTATTTCCTTTGGGTTTTGTTGAGGTTGTTTTATTTTCCTGCTATTGTTTCTTTTTTCGTTGGTTCTTGGAGGCGAGGTGGCGTTCCTGGAGCCAGTGGAGATAGGTAAGAGTTTAACTCTGCTGGGGAGATGAAGTCAAGCAACACCATTCATGCGAGGTGCAATATTTATAGCCATGCCCAGACAAGATGGCAGATGATACACATGTAGGCTGAGATCTCACGAGATTCAAGAGGGATCTCGATCTGATTGGTTCTTTCTAATATTGATGTGGCGCATGTTCTCCATTTGGGGGATATGTGCATCTAACAAAAGTCTCACAATGAGGGGCTAAAAGAGCTCTTATCAAATGATGGATGTAGGTGTTAAAGTGGATGTTTCAATGTTGCCACCTGTGCCACAGTGGGTGCTGATGGTCCCATAGGTGTCACGGTGGGTGCGGGTGCCACAGGTGTCATAGTAAGCACAAGTCCTGTGGTGGATGAAGATGTTGCCACAGGTGTCATGGTGGGCGTAGGTGTGATATTCATGATGGGTGCAGGACAGTTGTGATGCTCATGACATGGCCCTTACATACTCAGGCTACTTTTTGTGATGTTCTGTGGCGCAAGAGCCTGCTCCATATTTACGAGGCAGCACTAAGCCACTTTTACTGACTTAATGCTGCCTCATAAATATTGTCCCCTTTAATGCAGTTTTCTGCATTATAGGGAAGTGCAATGCCTATTGCTAGGGGCGTTCTCAGTAACATCCATGGCATTTTGACACTGTCCCAGATTTACGAGAAATTGTAAATATGAGGCAGCGCCAAAAGCTTACACCTCCCCAGGGGAGGCATAAGGGAGGCATAATGGGGAGAAGTATCTTTATTTCTCGGCGTTTTTTATTTTTCTATGTGTGCTGCAGAAAGCCTCTTGTGATTGTTTTTGTGCAGGAAGGTTTCCCTTGCTGCACAAAAATAATCATCTTCTGAACTCAGGCACCTCTGCACCATGGTACAAAGGTGCCTGTGTTAGTGCATGGCAGCCAATTGTGCACCAGCGCAGGAGAAAAGGACTGGGATGTGCCATATCTCATAGATACGGTGCATTCCTGCTCTTTTCTTTTGCTGTATGGCAGCACAGCGGGAAGACCTGTGGTGCTGGCTTATGGCAAAACCTCATAAATGAGTCCCTCAGAGTTTATAAGCCTTAAATACTATGAGTAGGTAAGGGTGCCGAGGGGTATGCGCAGCAGTGCAGCTAGTGTTTTTTTTTAGTTCAAAAACAAGCTTTTTAAGATTAAGAATTACATTGATATACAAAAGATAAGAACAATGCAAATAAAAGGATTACATAGAATACAATATATTGGTTGTAATGGATAAGGGCAAAGGTGTAAAGCACACCATCAAAAATGTCATGTACATACAATCTGACCATATCATACACTACACTGGAGTAAAAAAGAGAAATTTTTATGTTCTACAAAAAGTTACAATATATAGTGAAGTAGAAATAGAACTATATAATAGCATGGGGAAGTCATGGAGGTTTAGTGACTTCTTCTTGTAGAGGCGTAGGAGCTGCAGAGCATCTAGCACTAGTATCAATAAATAGTGTGACTGGTGCCCACAGGTCTAAACGCTTGGATGCCAGGTGTGAGAAGTATACAAATGTGGTGTCAAGCCTATGATTATGACAGACAGCATACCACCATGCTTGGTATGCCAGTTTGATGAGATCTTTCCAATTTTTGGTTATTTGTTGGAAGGCCACGTCTAATAATAGGACAATTATTTTTACGTTGGAATCGCAACTGCCCAATATAGAAGATAAACTTCGCAAAAAGATGTGTAAAATAGAGAAGGAGTGTCTGGAATGGGCCTATTGTTTATTAGAATGTGAATGTTGTGCTATATAGGAAAATAAGAAAGGATGTCAAGGGGGCCGTTGGAATAATCTTAGAGGTGTGTTTAAGTATGGGAGTGGAAACAGATAGCGGTTTGCATGTGAAGGATAAGTATTCTTGGAAGGAAGGGGAAGGAGAAGGGAGAAATAAAGGATCATTCTAGTGTAGTCCAAAGAGGACAATGTATAGAAGGGTCCTAGAGCCAAAGTGACAACTGGTTTAGGATGAAGGATGTGATAGAGGGGAAATTCAGGGAAATTTGCCCTCCGATTTTGGACGAATGAATTTTTGAATGGACATACGTGATTGTTTGTTTCCCCATAAAAAAGAAGACAAGATGAAATTACATTTTTTTCAAATATTCTAGAGGAATCGGCAGCGGGATTCAGGAGATTGTGTATAAAACTATGGGAGAGAGCATCATTTTTATAGTGTCTTAATGACCACACCAGAACAAATATAGGGAGTGCCATTTCGTTGTTAAAGTGTAAACCTAAGTATTTAATAAATTGGGGACTCCATGTGAAACCAGATGTAGTAAAGTCAGCTTTGAAGGTATATTTTGTCTTTATTTAATTTGTATCCAGATACGTACGCAAAAGAGGCTACCTCTTCTAGAAAAGTAGGGAGAGAAACTTGAGGATTTGAAAGGAATAAGAGCACATCGCCAGCATAAGCTGCCATTTTGATACTGGTCTTCTTTAAAGTAAAGCTGTGAATGTTATTATTTTGACAGATTCTGAGAAAAAAGGGTTCCAAGGCAAGATTAAAAAGAAACAGAGAGAGCGGACATCCTTGTCTATCTCCCCTGCCAATGTTAAAGTAAAAGGAAATTCCACCATTCGCTGTTACAGCTGCTCTTGGGTTGAAATACAAAATAGAGATTAAAGCAATAATTTTTGGACCAAAGCCAAACCACTGAAGTGTGCGAAAAAGATAGGGCCTTTCGACTCTGTCGAATGCTTTTTCTGCATACAAAGCTATGGCTGCCAGAGAGTCAGAAGATTGTGAGGCCTTGGAGAGAATATAAAAAAATAAGTGAGTGTTGTTCGTAATGAGCCTTCCCTTAACAAAGCCGGATTGTTCAGATCCCAATAAATCAGGCATCTGAGATTCCAAACGTGATGCTAGGGCTTTTCAGAAAATGTTATAATCTATGTTGACCAGAGAGATTGGTTGATAGTTTTTACAATATTGAGGATCCTGTCCATCCTTAGGTATAAGGCAAATAAGAGCATCAGAAAAAGAGCCAGTAGACTCTCCAGACTGTTAAAAGGTATGTATAAGAGTATGCGATTTAGGGATGCAAAATTCCACAGTGAAGCCGTCTGGGCCAGGGGCCTTCTCTTTTTTGACTAGTTTCAAAGCAGCATGTAGTTCTTTCTGTGTGAGGTCATATTCTAAAAGAGAGATATCTGGGCGCGTGTCAGGGGGACAACGAATTGTTGAAGGAAATTGAGAAACAGTGTGGTCGGAAGAAGGGGTTTCCTTATTAAATTATGAACTAATATCAAATGGCCAATAAATTTGTATAAAAACTGGCATGAGTAATCTTTCTGTAATTTGGCTCTGATGGTTGATTATAGCTCCCATTGAGAACATAGGATCCCTTTGTGGGACCTTTTTTAAATTGTAAAGGCAGGGGTGTCTTACTCACTGTACTTTGAGGTTTCAGATGTATATAGTGATTTATAAAAGTGAAAAAACGCATTCAAGATCTCTTCGTCTTTGAATTTCAAAGAGTCATCTTTGCTAAAAATAGATTCTATGTTAAGTTTGTTTTGTTTAACTTTGATATAGTTAGCCAATTTTTCCCAGCTTTATTCTGACCACCATAAAATTTTGCGCTGGATTTTAATAGGTAATTTGAAGCATTATTAGTAGTGTCTTAGTTAAATTTAAATTTGACTTTTAGGAGTTCAGATAAACAGGCTTTTGATTTAGAGGAGTAATAAGAATGCTCCAATGCCTTTATTCTGGCTAGCAGGTTGTTGGTTATTTGTTGTGCCTTTTTACGTTTCTTGGAGACAAAACGAATAATACAATCTCTGGCTGATGCCTTAAGGCGTCCCAGACCACAGAAAAAGATATTATTATTATTATTATGGAGATTTATAAAGTGCCTGGTTATGCACACCGGCGTGTCCCCGCGCTGCAGTGAGTGAAAGTCGCACGCCCCCAACTGAGTTCCAAGCGCCCCAATTATTGAAGGAACAGATGTGTTTTGAGCTTTCCTCTGAACCTGACCTCCGAAGGTTCCAAATGGAGCTCAAGCGGGAGTTTATTCCAGCTCCTCACTGCCAGGAGCCGGAAAGATCTACCACCCATGTGGGCCTTTTTGACTTGTGGAATCACTAACAGGCCAGTACCGGTAGATCTGAGAGATCGACCAGGCCTGTAGGGTGTAATCAGGCTTTGCATGGGCCTGGGTCCCTTGCCTCCAATAATATGTACATAAGGCCTTAAACACGATTCTTTTCCTGACCGGAAGCCAGTGAAGAGCCTCCAGGGCTGTCTTCAAGGCAGCTCTTCTGGGGAGCCTCATGACCAGCCGTGCCGCAGCATTTTGCAGCACCTGCAGACGGTCTAGGCTCCTAACTGTAGCACCTAGGTACAACAGATTGCCACAGTCCAAACGTGAGGTGACAAGTGCGTGCACCAGCGCCCGTCTGGCATCAGTCGGGAGAAGGTCCAAAAGTTGGCGTAGGCCTTTCAGGACCCCAAAGCACGCTCCAACCACACAACTAATCTGTGGTGCAAATGTGAGGTCCGAATCAATCCAGACGCCCAGGTTCTTAGCCTGTTGACACGGCGTGGGGAATGGTCCTAAACAGGGAGGGCACGATACAGATGACCACACAGATGGGCCCCTCCCCACCACGAGCACCTCTGTCTTGCTTCCATTCAACTTCAGGCAGTTTTTAGTCATCCAGGAGGCAAGCTCCTGCATGCAGGCTTTGAAGTTGGGAGCCGCGAGATCAGGTGCCTGTGACAGCAAGATGACCAGCTGTGTGTCATCGGCGTATGACACAATTCGCATTCCGTCGCCCTCAGCTATGCTTGCCACTGGGGAAACGTAGAGATTAAACAGAGTCGGGCTCAGGGCCGAGCCCTGGGGCACACCCTGATCCAAATTGATCGCTTTAGAATAGTGATCACCCTGTCTAACCTGGAATCCGCGATTTGTCAAGAAGGATTGAATCCACTTCAACGCTGCACCTGAGACACTGCCCCTATTCAGACACTGCAGCAAGGTGAAATGTGCTACAGTGTCAAAGGCGGCGCACAGGTCCAGGAGGATGAGGGCCATAGTCTGTCCATCATCCACTCCCAGTCTGATAGTCTCAACGGCCATAAGCAGTGCTGACTCTGTTGAGTGGAGTGATCTGAACCCAAACTGAGTAGGATGGGGCAGATTGGCTTCCTCCACATAGGCCATGAGTTGAGCGTTAACGGCCTTCTCTGCCACTTTGGCCATATAGGGTAGCAGCGAGATGGGGCGGAGATTATCCAATTTCTTCAAACTAATATTGTTTTTTTTTCTGAAGGGGGAGTACCACCGTCTGCTTCCAGCCATCAGGCACCGTGTGAGTCCTAAATGATACATCCAAAAGATGGCATCCGACTTATTAAAAGTGAAATATTCAGTAAAAAAAGAGGTGAAGGAAGACGTGAAGACCGGATCTAGATGTAGGGCATTATTAAAACGCCATTTCCGGGAGAAGTTGGGTTTGTGTAAAACATCAAGGTGAATGGTAACAGGGGCATGATCAGATATTAGTATAGAACCAATATCCGCCGATATTAGTGATTGAGAAACGTTATGAGATATAAATATATAATCGAGGCGTGATGAACAGGTGAGTAAAAGGAATATTCCTTCAATGTCAGATTGCAGAGCCTCCAAGCGCCTATGAGTTTGTGTTGTTTCATTGTTTGTGAAAATAGTTTGTGAAATTAATGAGGTACAAAAGGAGATGATGAGTTCCGATCCAAAAATGGATCCAGAATTTCATTGCAGTGACCTGCAAGAATAAAATTGTCGCTGTAACATTGTGTGATTTGTTGGACCAGGGAAGTCCAAAAAGAGGGATCACCAATTGTGCGTGCATAAATATTTAATAAAGACAGTGGAACATTATCCACCACAAATTTAACAAGTATCCATCTACCCGCCTGATCTGTACAATGTGATAATATCTTAACAGAAAGGGATTTACGCAAAAAGAACAATGACTTCATTGTGTTTGCCATCACCTGGAGAGAAAAAACTTATTCACCCACCCACCTGGGGAGAAAAGAGCTTCACCCACGCATCCTCTTTTTAGTTTCGCAGATTCGTCAGTTGTCAAGTGAGATTCCTGTATACATGCAATTTCTGCTTTCAATTTAGCCAAGTGAGTCAAGACCCTCTGTCGTTTAATAGGCGAATGTAAACCTCTGAAATTCCATGAGATCATTTTTAATGGCATAAATTAAAACTGAAAATATACAAAAAGTGCCATTAATAACAACACCTTAAAACAATTAGGCTATGGTGAACATCAAACCAACTGTATGTAGAATGAAACGATTGAAATCGGAAAGCAAGGTAAGAAAAAAAGGAAATATAGCGAGTCAACAGCCTTTGAAGAGAGGAAGAAAATCGCAAAGTGAAGAAAATTAATGAGGAAGGTAAAGAGTGGTATAAAACATTCAGAAGGAGAGAGCAAGAAAAAGAAAGAAAAGTAGTACAAAAAAGATAAAGAGCAATTGAAAAGAAAGACTTACATACAATCCAGAACATACTGGAGGTGGAGGGATGGAAGGCCAGACAGAACAATGACGCGTCCAAGACCCACATGGAAAGGCAGGAAGGAGAACAAAATGAACAGACTTCAAAACATAAGGAAGAGGTAACACGCGGGAACAACCTGTTTGGGGAAAAAGTAGGTTAATTGTACAATGAAAACAATGACTGTATAAGTTACCATCTATTAACAAATGAATAAGAAACATGCGTCAAATCTAAATTCAAATATCATGAAAGGTTTAGAACTATGACAAAATCTACAAATTTTCTATTTAGACGTAAATAGGAAGTAGTGTCCATTGTGTCAGCATGGTAAGAGTATAGGTAGTTTTATTATTAATGGTCACTTTAAATAGGCAGGGGTGAAAGAGACCATATCTTGCACCTGTGGATCTTAATTGCGGCCATAGTGCTAGGACCTCCTTGCATCGATCTGCAGTCGGTTTAGCATAGTTTTGAGAGAAAAATAAGGAGTTTCCTGACCAAGTTATGCAATTGATTGCTCGGGCCGCTGATAGAATATTTAATAAGTCAGTGTATTAAAGAAAATATAAGATCACTCCTCTCGGCTTTTGTGCTGAGGAAGAAGACATTGAGCTTGATGGTGGACCCAATTGATGGGCTCTCTGGATGTTCAAAGTAGTGCTTGCAGGTAATTTAAGCAATTTTGGAAGAAAGGACTTGAAAAATGGAATTGGACCCAAACCTTCTGTTCCCTCAGGGAGACCATAAAGATGGAGATTATTCCTCTTATTTCTATCTTCTAAATTTTTTATTTACTTGTGTAGGATGCATATCAGGGAACATATATAATCTACTTTGGAGGTAGAGGAGGATAAGCCAAGGTTCTGTTCCAATGTAGTGACTCGCTCTTCCATATTTAACCATTTATCAGAGAGCATCTGCAGCTTAAAATTGGTTTCCTCCATAAATGGGCGCAAGACCCTAATTTCTTCTAGTAACAAGTCCATTGTGACAGAAGTGGGATGCTTGGGTTGAGAAGGAGGATCTTTTTTCAACTTTTTCGTTGATGCTTTAGTAGCATGAGATGTCGATGCACCCTTAGGCGAGCTATTGGTTGAGTTATCTATGGATAAACAATTATAGCATGAGCTAGTGTGAAGCATAAATCTACGGGATACCAGTTTGGATGGCGGTACATTTTTAGGCAAACTTCCCATAGATAGAAAAGATAAACTCCAACAACAAATATCAGCGAGAATTACAAATGTATTTACAATAACCTGCAAAAGTAAGCGTAGTGTAAACAATTTAAGTGATGAACAAACAGGTGTGTAGTGAAACAGGTTGCTCTGTCAATGTAGACACCTAGCACTATCAATGCTATAAAACTAAGAAGAATAGAGAAAGGTTGGTTCTGAAATGCAGGCATCAAGAATGATATTAAGAATGGCAGTAAAGAAGGTTGAAAAAGAAACCTATAAGAGTAACTGTATGCCAAGAAAAAGTGTCCTCAATAATATGTTATGACCAATACATGTGTTTGTTTAAGAATAACATACATGAACAAAATAGTATGCATTGTGTAAATAAAGAGCCAGTCATAAACTAGATACCCTAGAAAAGATATATGTATGAAGCATAATCTTCTCATAGTAGAAATGGAGTAAATTAAGGTATTGAGGGGGGAAAAATCTAACAGAGCCACACACGGAGACCCTACCTGCAGCACGAGCACTCGCTCCTGGGCCCCACACGCTGTAGTCTCGCCGCATCAGCAGCACCGCCATTCTGCGGCTGGAGACTACAGCTCCCAGGGAGCCTTGCGGCCACTTCCTGTTTCCTGCCCCCAGCGCGCCCGGAGGAGCTACTTAACAGAGACCCTACCTCCGCGGTCGCGGAAGCGCGCGGGCGGTGCCGGGCGAAGCCAACAGAGGACGGGCGGGCCTCAGAGGCCAACAGAGGACGGGCGGGCCATCCCTCTAAGTGCTGCTATAAGAGGTGAGCCGGGGGAAAGTGACTATGGGGAAACGCAATATCATCACCACAACCGCTGCCCCTGTAAGCCCCTCTGCCCCACCCTACTCCTTTGAATGCTTACTGGAAAATGCCCTTAATATGGTCCAGGAGGAAATTGCTATTACTGAAAGGAGGATGTCATTGGGCTGCAGCACTAGTCACCTGCAGTCACCTCAAGTAAGTCCATCTAACAACCTACCGCTATCACCAGTAATTACCATCTTGAAACCCACTACTCAGGTACCTTCGTTGGAATTGTTGCCTGGGGGCGGTAGCCCTGTCATAACCATCGATTCCCAGCCTGACTGTGTTGTACAGTCTGTCATTGCATCCCCGTATCCGAGCAACAAAACTGGTGACGGTAAAAGGAAAAGAGGTCCTCTACAATCTACAGTAAATAAAAGGAAGCAACCTACCCGCAATAAGAATCAACCAACCCCCCAGAGTATGTGGACCAGGGGGAAACAGCATCAATCCGAGGGCATCCCTGTTAATACTGAAATCCTGTTACCTGTTGAGATTGCTGTCCCCACAACCCCTTTCATCGATGACCATAACTCTTTGGGCACACAGACTGAGTTTTTAACTGACAACATCATCCAATCCAAGCCCAATGGGAAATTTATCGAGACAATTGTGGATACTTTTTTTAAACAACTGGAAAGTCAATTGATCAAACAATTTAATACCTTTTTTAAAAGATTAGATAAACTAGAAAATTTTGTTAAAAAAGAAGAGGTAAAAAGGAAGGGGGCAATCAGCCTTGATCAGATGAGGGGTGATCGTCTTTTGAAGGACCTAGAGTCTGTTAGTGAGGCTATCCTGTCTGGGGGGCCTAGCACCAGCAGCAGTTTAAAGGGTGGGTCCAAACCTATCAGTAGTGCTCCAACAGTTAACACCACAGCTAGACGTGACAACTCAGAGCAAACTAAACCTGCCACGAAAGCCCAGCCCACTCCTCCCGCAGCAGTTTTTCCTTCTCACACCACTACTGTACTCAACAGCACACGGAAGGAAGGCCCCACTATAACCACTGCAAAACCTGCGGCCCAAAGTAGTAACGATGCCAGCAAGGGACAACCAGCCGCTAGCAGACCTACAAAACTCCAGGAACCCGCCCTCCACTTACCACCTGATGCCTGCCCATATGTTCTAGTACTGGCAGGCGTACCACCCCTTAGGGATGGACAAGGTGAGTCTTGGGTTCAGCTGAACAATAAGTGGATTGACTGGCTGACCAAGCACAAGGGGGTAGGTCACGACATCTCAAATTGAATTTTGTCTGCCCGCCGAGTGAGTTGGGTTGGTCCCCTACGTAAAGACTTTAATGGGGACTGCATTGTTGTAAACTTCAGGTACCCTGGTACTGCTAAATACATACTCAATCACAATAGCATTTACCCGGGCCCATCTACTGTTGTTATTCCCCTGCCTTTGGGTAACTTTTATAGACCTCCCCCAAGACAATTTTGTTCAGCCCCACCGCCCTTTCCACTTTTTAATAGATACACCGCATTAACAGACACATGTAGTTTGGACTGACCATTAGGCATCCTACCTAACATTGCCACCAGTGATCTTATTAATAAGCATGTCCGTGCAGGAAATCTGTCCACCTGCCTCATTGCATCACTGCCCAATTCACCCGGCAGGCGCAGGGCGTCATTTGAATCCATAATAGGTCCACAGGGCCACATTTCCACCACACCCTCAGATGATTAAACCATCCTGAGTTGGAATATCGCAGGCCTTAGCGCTAAAATCAAAAGAAAGTCCTGGTCAGATTGGGTTACCAGCTTTGATGTTCTAATGTTGCAGGAAACCTGGTGCACAAGCCCTCTACTCCTCGAAGGTTATAGCTGACATAATCTGATTGTCCTTTCTCCTCGCATTGGTCGTGCCAGTGGGGGGTTATCCATCTGGGTCAAAATCATTGCTGGAGCTAAAACTGAACCACTGCTAACAAATAACAATAATTTTATGGCGTTGAAATATATTGGCAGGTTAAAGATATGTCTCATTAACTTTTATAATAATGACTTTACAACCCACCCCAACACCAATTTCCTAAAATTGTTTAATTTTATTGATGATGTAGTGGATGGCCAAAAATATGGCAGATTTGATGGCATTTGCATAGGAGGTGATTTCAATGCACACATTCACCTTAGAACCCCACCCTGCAAGAGAGGAGAGGAATTATTAAACCTGCTAGCTACACGTGATTTAGTTGATGCAATGGAAAAATTAGATAGTGATGCGGATAACGTACCTGTCCCCACCTATATTGGGCGTGGGAGCTCAACAACCATAGATTACGTTTTCATTTCCTCTCAACTCGAGGACCTTTTATTAAAATCTGAGGTTATTAGGACCACGTATAGCGATCATTACCCAATTTTAATTTGTCTCAAATCAATTAAAAACCTAGGGAAGAGAATAGAAATTGGGGCTAAAAACTTAACGGCATCGACTGACAGGCTAAGGGTGGTTTGGAAGGGGATAGACAACCAGGGTGTTTTGGCCAGAGTCATTAAAAAGCATCCCACTCTGGCCCTGGCTTGCCTATCAACATCCAGCCCCAGGCCTGATATCGTTAACTCATTCTGTGAGCTTTGTAAGACAATAAAAATGGAAATTTCTAAGCCTGTCCTAGCCCATAATAATAGTAATCCTGGGTGGTTTGACACCTCATGCTCCAAAGCCAACCGGGAACTTAGGGCCGCCCTTATTGCTGCACCGCGTGACTTGTCCCTGGTAAGGATTCTGAGATCTAGATATAAACACACCCTAAAAATCAGATCTGAGGAACTAATAAAAGACCATTGGGACTCTATTGTCCGCACAGCTGCCTTAAGGGATGTAGCCGGGTTTTGGAGGGCAGTTAAGAACCTTAGATCACTGGGTTCTAACATTTCCCCTATCAACTGCAACATAACAGGGGATGTGTGGGTTGACCATTTTTCTAAGATCTATGATGCCTCTGCGTCTGGCAACCCAACAGAAATTGTCCCAGCAGTAAGGCCCTTGACTATTTTGCTGTCGGAGGTGGAGGACGCCATTATCAAAAGTGCTGGGACTAAAGCCCCTGGCCCTGATGGCTTATCCATCGACCAAATTAAATCTGAACCTGACTTTCGGGCACCCTTGTTATGTAATGTCTTTAACAATTTATCCCATACCTCTGTCCCGCAAACATTGTCTAACAGCATTATTGTACCAATATTCAAAAAAGGTGACAGACTTGGCCCTGGTTGCTACCGCCCCATATCCTTAATCGATAACACGCTAAAAGTTCTAGGCAGGGTCCTTTTTAACAGAATTAGAACCTGGGCGGAAGAAAATGCCATCTTACTTCCATGCCAGTTAGGTTTCAGAAGCAAAGTGGGCACGGTGGAGCAATGCTTAAACCTAAACCTGCTTATGGCCAAATACACGATTGCCAAAAAATCCCCTTTATATTTTGCGTTTATGGATTTAAGTTCTGCCTTTGATTTTGTAAACCGTTCCCGTTTATGGTCAGTTCTGTTGAATTATGGTTTAGATGATTCTTTAGTTTATTTTCTGGCACATCTTCATAGTGATTTGAAAGCCTGTGTGTGCATTAACAACGATGGTGAGATTTCCAATGATATTTTAATCGGCAGGGGGGTCAGACAGGATTGTGTCTTGGCCCCCCTGCTTTTTATTTTGTATATAAATGAATTGAGCGACTCTTTGAGCAATTTAACTAGTGATGTCCTGCAAGTTAATGGCAAACCAGTACCCGCACTCCTTTATGCGGACGATGCGGTCCTTATGGGCCGCACACCCAATGCTTTGCGAATTTTAATTTCTGGTTTTGTTAAATATATGGCAGATCTGGGCCTCTGCACCAATTTTAAGAAGTCATTCATAATGTCATGTGGCCCTAAACGTTACAAAATAAGCCAGATCCTGTCAGGGGACAATATTTTAAAACGCACTTACACTTTCCCCTATCTCGGTTTGTTATTCTCCAACACTGGATCTTGGCAGCCCCACGTTGCCCATGGCAGGAACAAAATGAGCAAAGCAATAAATTCTTTAACCTCCCACCGCCAACCCATCCAGGCAGATGTGATTACATCATTGCTACAAATCTATAGAATGCAATGCTTACCTGTAGGAACCTATGGTGCTGAGGTGTGGGGTTATTTGAACTGTACCCAACTACAGACGGAATAAAATAGATTTTGCCGGAAGGTCTTGGGAGGGGTCATTAATGCACCAACCTACGTTTGCCACAGGGAATTAAACCTCCATTATATAGAGAATTTCATAAGATCTAGACATGCCCTTTTCTGGATAAAAATTTGGTGTAATTCTGCTGCCTCGCTGTCACGTGACATCATTATGGACTGCCTAAATTGTGAGGGGGCTAATCTCATACCCTGGTTTAAGGCTGTGGAAAACAGTCTATCGAGCGTGGGGCAGGGACATCTTTTTACCTCCCCTCAACTGATTGACTGCACGCATAAGAACTTACTAAAAAAGGCTTTGTATGATTTTTACAGTAAAGAGAGGTTAAGGTGCGATCTGGCAAAGCCGTCCACATCCAGGTACATCTCCCTTGTGGAGCCAAGCGACAAACCCCATGCCCTGCCTCAGGGCTATCTCCGCATAAAATTGGGCAGGTGGAACATGAGCTTGCTGTTTCGGTTCAGGAATGGAAGCATTATAAATTTACTCTGCATCCCGTTAGGCTTCAACAAACATGTGGAAAATCTAAACTATCCCTGTAACCTTGGCGGCAAACAAAGTCTGCTCCATTTCACTTTCTTTTGTGGTTTTTATAGAATGCACACTTTGCACTTTTTAATGCCGTATTGTAGAAAAATGCTTTGATGGATTTTAAACTAGCTTTTAAAGATTTGCTATTGCTAAAGACGGATGAGGCTATCTTTAGAGTGTGCTGCTTTCTCAAGGCATTTGTCCGTTCCCGTGCCTCTTTGCTCATCGATTGAAATATTTGCACTATGCACACTTTGCACATTGTATATTTTGCACTAATAATTGCCTCTTTGCACATGATTAAGCTGTATATTGCTATGAATTTGTAACCATGCGGGCTGTCATTTGTGTTTATCTCTTTTTATATTTGTGTTTTTACCTTTGCTGTGTTTTATATGTACTTTTATGGATGTTTTACAATCCGAATAAAGGGCCCGATTCACAGAATGAACTTACTACTTTTGGCATTCACAGAATGCACTTACTACCTTTGGTATTCACAGAATGAACTTACTCATTTCGGTATTCACAGAAGTTAGGACTACTAACTTTAGGACTCCTAAATGCCTTCTGTGAATACCGAAAGTCTTAAAATTAGGATTTTTCTCAATTTAGTAGTAGTAAAGTTAGGACTACTAACTTTAGGACGCCTAAATGGCTTCTGTGAATACCGAAAGTCTTAAAATTAGGATTTTTCTAAATTTAGTAGTAGTAAAGTTAGGACTACTAACTTTAGGACGCCTAAATGTCTTCTGTGAATACCGAAAGTCTTAAAATTACGATTTGTCTCAATTTAGTAGTAGTAAAGTTAGGAGTCCTAACTTTACTACTACTAAATTGAGAAAAATCCTAATTTTAAGACTTTCGGTAATCACAGAAGGCATTTAGGAGTCCTAAAGTTAGGAGTCCTAACTTTACTACTACTAAATTGAGAAAAATCCTAATTTTAAGACTTTCGGTATTCACAGAAGGCATTTAGGCGTCCTAAAGTTAGTAGTCCTAACTTTACTACTACTAAATTTAGAAAAATCCTAATTTTAAGACTTTCGGTATTCACAGAAGGCATTTAGGCGTCCTAAAGTTAGTAGTCCTAACTTTACTACTACTAAATTGAGAAAAATCCTAATTTTAAGACTTTCGGTAATCACAGAAGGCATTTAGGAGTCCTAAAGTTAGGAGTCCTAACTTTACTACTACTAAATTGAGAAAAATCCTAATTTTAAGACTTTCGGTATTCACAGAAGGCATTTAGGCGTCCTAAAGTTAGTAGTCCTAACTTTACTACTACTAAATTTAGAAAAATCCTAATTTTAAGACTTTCGGTATTCACAGAAGGCATTTAGGCATCCTAAAGTTAGTAGTCCTAACTTTACTACTACTAAATTGAGAAAAATCCTAATTTTAAGACTTTCGGTATTCACAGAAGGCATTTAGGAGTCCTAAAGTTAGTAGTCCTAACTTCTGTGAATACCGAAATGAGTAAGTTCATTCTGTGAATACCAAAAGTAGTAAGTGCATTCTGTGAATGCCAAAAGTAGTAAGTTCATTCTGTGAATCGGGCCCAATGATCTTTTGACTTGACTTGACTTGAGGGAGGTAAAAATCCAGTTGATAATTTCGAATTTGCAGGCTTCAAAAATACAGAGTGGCTAGAATAATAGGCACAATTCAAAATTACACAAAAAGAAAAAGGCAACTGAAGAACAGCTATTCAACTTTCAATTCCCATAAAAGTGAATGAAGGAGCCTCTTGCTGAGAAGAAAATGTGTCTCAGTGGAGCATAAAATGGTGGACATATGCTCACTTAAGCCGTGTTGCTCCATGTTCATGAAGTGGGAGAATCTGCATGCCTTAAAAATGCCATTAATGTACCTGCAGCAACTTGGGAAAATAATTGAGTCGTCACCTGGCAAGAATCGAGTTGCGTCGATAAAGTGCCGCGTTGGAGAGAAACTCCGTCAGCAACCGCAAATGCAGCAAGATAGCGGAGCGAGCTCATCGGAGCCGCGTCAGAACTCTCTTGTGTCACAACCTTGCCTCCTGGCGACGAGAAGCTGCAGAAGATAAACCCTTCAGCTCTGCAGGTATTCAGGTATACAGTTCTAGGAGACTTTAATCTACACCTAGAGAACAGCGCAGATTCCAAGGTCATGCTGCTGACAGATGCTCTCGTGAACTTAGACTCGGAGCAAATAGTGAAGCAAAATACTCACGAGGCAGGGCACACACTTGATGGGATTTTTACTTCCGACAAGTACATTCAGGCTCCGGAGATCTTACCGGTACCGATCACAAGGCAATAATATTTGCACTAGACGTAGGGAAAGACTCAGAGACACAGGGGCCCCGCCACAAACAAAGCACCTACCTTGACTGGTCAAAAATCAATGCTTCACAACTAAACTAAAAAAACAATTAAAATAAACTCTAATAGAATCTACTCCAGAGCTTTACAAAAACTGCAACACAGCCACTAACCAAATTTCGATCTGGATACACGGAGCCACAGAAATAGCAGTTCCTCACAAAAATAAATTGTCTAGGAGGATAACTCCATCGAAACTGTGGTTCTCGAACGCATTAAAACTTCAGAAACAACACTGCAGAAAGCTTGAAAAAAGATGGAGGTCAGCATACGAGCAAGGACCGAAAGAGGAATACAAAACCTCATTGACCATCTATAAAAAACTAATACTGACTGAAAAAAAGCAAATATTATACAGAAAAAATAGAGGAGGCAAAAAACTCCAGCAAAAAACTCTTTTCCACAGTCAAAAAATTAACCAGATCAAATAGCTCTACACCCTCGGAACTGACTTCAGATTTTTGCAACACTCTGGGCCACTTCTTTGTAGATAAAGTTTCTACAGTTTACGAATCCTTCAAGGAATCAGAGGTGCTCACACCCCAGCAGCCCAATTTACAATCACAGGATGAGATTCCACCTCACACTCAGGACCACTCCTTTCACTTTCAGCCTCCATCTGTAGAACAGATTCTTCAGGTGGTTATGTCAACGAAATCCGGAGGCACATCAGACCCTTGCCTACCAAAGGTCATGCACTTCTTCGCCGACCTACTAAGTGAGCAAGTAAGTGTGCTTTTCTCAGAAATATTCAAATCCAGCCACTTCCCAGACCCATGGAAAACAGCTTCAGTACTACCTCTACTCAAGAAACCCAATTCAGACCCTCAAGAACCAGGAAACTATAGACCTATTGCAAGAATTCCATTTGTTGCAAAAGTTCTTGAGAAGCTTCGGAACAGACAGCTATCTCAATTCCTCACGGAAGCAAATATATTAGATCTTTCGCAATTCGGCTTCCGTAAAGGGCACGGAACAGAAACAGCTCTTTTGATGGCGCCAGGGGGAAGGCTGCCTTGATTTTGTTAGACCCCTCGGCGGCCTTCGACCCGGTAAACCACAACACTCTGCTCGTCCGTCTCGCAGAGACCGGAGTGCACAAGAATGCGCAGTCGCTGCTAACATCATATATATATAAAACAGGACCTTCACGGTAGAACTGGGAGAGGCCAAATCTAAATCATTTAGATCCCCCTGCGGGCTTCCCCAGGGGTCGTCACTAAGCCCCACACTGTTCAATCTATACGTGGCACCCCAGACGGCTATAATTAGGAACTGGGGCTTCCTCCCAGTTTCATCCGCAGATGACACCCAAATAGTGGTCTCAATTTCAAACAATGCGAAAGAGACAGCTACCAGATTTAAACACTATATGGAGAAGATCACTCACTGGATGCAGACGAACTGCCTCAAATTGAACGGAGACAAGAGTGAAGTGATGCTGTTAGGCTCAGACTCACAAACGTGGTCCCAAGATTGGTGGCCAGACAGCTTAGGTAACTGCCCATCACCAGTGCACAAGGTAAAACACTTGGATATTCTCCTGGACAATAATCTGTCCTATGAATCACAAGCTAATAAGTTGTCATCATCAATTTGGTACATCTTGAAAATGATCAGGAAACTTTTACCTTTCATTACTCTGGCATCCTGCAAAACAGTGATCACAATGCTGGCTTTGTCAAGATTAGATTACAGAAACGCGCTTTATGCGGGAATCCAGTCCCAGCATCTGGCAAAACTCCAGTGCCTTCAAAATGCAGCTGCACGGTTGGTGCTAGACATCCCCAGACATGAGTCAATAGATCACAGATTGAGATCTCTGCATTGGCTCCCTATCAAAAATAGAATAAAATTCAAATCCTTGTGCCTGGCCTACAAAGCCCTCCATGGGATAGGCTCGCAGTTCCTAAAAACACACCTGAAAATTTATCAGCCATCTAGGTCATTGAGATCGAGCAATATAAATCTGATCCAGGTCCCAAGATTCAGACAGGTCAGGTGGTGGTGGGGGGGGGGGGGGGGGGGAAGCTTCCTGCTGTATGCAGCTAAGGCATGGAATCTGCTTCCAACCAAAATTAAAAACAGTCCATCGCTGCTCTCCTTCCGGAAGGAGATAAAGACATGGCTCTTCACCTCTGGCTAATATACCAATTGTTCAGCAGCTCGGTCCCGTACTTCACTCAGCGCCAAGACGCCCATGGGCATTCGTTGCTATTTATAAATCCTCAAATCAAATCAAATAACCTTCATTTTGGTGATGATACGCGTGTAAAATTACCGCTTTCGCTTCGTCCGTGTACCCGTCACCGTAAGAGAGTCACGGAGTTGCCGCCATTGTCCTCGGGCGCAAACCACGCCCCCTGCAGCTTGTGGTTTTTAAACAGGGCCAGAAGAGGGAGCTGTGCCTCTATGTTTAAAAACCACTGCAGATTAGTTTAATCTGCAGTGCTTTTTAAACATAGAGGGATGGGTCCCTCTTGCAACCGTGTTTAAAAAACAAACACTGCAGGTTATTTCGGTCAGCGGAGAATATGCTATATTACTCTTTTATTTGAATCCTCATTGACATTTCATCACACCCAGCACAATTGTCCTCAGTCACGTTGTAAAAATCCTAATGCTTTTCATTACCCTTTCCTGCATCTTTTACTTCACAGGGCATGTCCCAAGCCCCCTTCAGCAGCTAACACCAATGGTCCGTCCAGGCTGTCTTATGTCACATCTATGATCAGATACCCACCTTTCAGACCATATATGCCAACAATTAGATCTATCTATCTCTGCTGATGTATTAATTGTGTCTTATAATGACGGTACAACGGTCTTGTTGAAGTGTCAACATCCTCCACTCCATTCACGTGTGGAGGGTGGCATTTAATCGGTGGGAAAAATCCAATCCTCTTCAAAGCTACTATCTCTGCAACCCCCACAACTGTAGAGAAAGTAGTGACTGTTGGACCCACAGAATAATAACACGCGTAGCAAATATCAAAACATGAATGTTTCTTTCAGCTGTCACTGATCCATCCTCACACAACAGACCTCTTCTTTGGCGGTCATTCATCCCACCAAAGACTTTGCATGCAAAACCTTTTTTGTTAACAGTTTTAAAACAACAATAATATTTACCGATTTGTCATCTTATATGTTCATGGGCCTAAGCGCACACTATGGAATATTGGTGGATGATGGAAGGGAGGCTTGATTTAATCTCAGTGACTGGTGATCACTTAGGCTGCATCCCAGTCTATTGTTGTTCTCCTTCTATGCCATTCTAGGCAGAGTTCATTCACATACAACTCACTTTTTGGCTTACTCCTATTAGAACAATCCAGCCTGAATTGCCCAGACAGGTGCCCTCCAGCTGGGAATGCCTACTACTGCTTACAGGATTCAGCCCACTAAGGTCTTTCAGTGATGTAAATTCCTGTGGAATTATGAGCAAGGGACTCAGGTCTGGGCATACTTGTCCCATTTTGGGCCACAACTGCAACAAAGAAGAAAGCGATGGTAGGATTGCTTGACTGATCTCAGCCTCGGGCTGTTGCTCGTGGCTTCAGTCCAGCCAGATATTTTTGCACCCACTGTGCTATTCAAGACAATGACTAGCTATATGTGAATCAGTCTTGTACCTGCTCCAACCCAGTCCTATCTGCTAGGCCAGATTCACTCCGGATGGGAATACAAGTAACCCCAGACACATTTCAGACTACCTAGGCCTTATTAGTAAGATATTAATCGAGGCCTCTGGAACAGTGTGAATACGATTCATTGTTGGGCACACCTGTGACATTTAAGGTGTCAACAGCAAAAAAGAACAACCTATTGGAAGGAATGCCTGAATTTATCTCAGCCAAGCGTAATCAGTTGGAGTGAATTTCAGCCCATCATTTTTCACCCACTGTGTCATTGTTATGTTATGTTATGTTAATAACATTTATTAGGCGCAACAGCTGCCCCAGCAAAGGGGCGTCCTGGCGCCAGATCATGTACACAACACAACAGATCAGAACTGAAAAGAAGAGAGATCAGATAACAGGGGAAAACAAATGGGTTTTGATGGCGCGTCTAAAAAGAGTCAGGCTATTAAGGGCGCGAATATGAACAGGAAGGGAATTCCATAAATCAGCCGCCAGAACACGGAAGGAACGTCCTCCCATCCTGCTCAGCCTGAACCTAGGCTTACTCGCCAGATGGAGTGATTCAGATCTGAGGGACCGCGTGGGGACGTACGAAGAAATGAGGCCCGCCAAGGCAGGGGGAGAAGAAAGCTTCAGAATCTTGATGTCAGACAGAGAGCCTTAAATTTGATTCTCTGTCTGACCGGAAGCCAGTGAAGAGAGGTCAGAACAGTCGAGACCGAACAATGTCTCGGAAGGCCAACAATGGCCCGTGCAGCAGCGTTCTGCACCCTCTGAAGCCTAGTGGCCTCAGCCTGGTTGACTCCAAGCAGCAAGGCACTCCCGTAGTCAATCCGGGAAAGGATAGAGGCCTGAACCACCAGTTGCCGAGTGGGAGGGTCGAAGAATTTGAGGACTGGTCTCAGTCCTCGCAGAATACCATAACAGGTAGCTGCTGTCTTCTTCGTGTGGCTGGTGAAAGATAGATTAGAATCCAGCCAAACCCCCAGATTTTTAACTTCGGCCGCTGGGATGGGGGACGCCCCTAGTTCGGAAGGCCACCACTGATCTCCCCAGAGATCCGCCTGCTTCCCTACGATCAGGACCTCGGTTTTCTTGGCATTAAGCTGTAGGCAGTTATTACGCATCCAGCTAGCCACAGCTATGAGTCCTGCCCGGAATCTGGGCGCAGTCACCTCAGGGTCCCCACTGAGTGTCACCGCCAGCTGCGTGTCGTCGGCATACGATGTCATGGTAAGGCCATATTGCCTGACGACAGCAGCCAGCGGCTTCACATACAAGTTAAATAAAGTGGGGCTAAGGGCAGAGCCCTGAGGGACTCCCAGTTCCAGAGGGTGGAACGAGGACTGGCCAGGTGGAATGGCTACTTTGAAAAACCGGTCCGAGAGGAAGGAGCGGAACCACTGAAGAGCCTTCCCCGCAATACCCACTTCCTCCAATCGCCGCATCAGAATGTCATGAGACACCGTGTCAAACGCGGCGCTCAGGTCTAACAATAGGAGCGCCGCAGTCTGCCCAGCATCCAGCACCGACCGCAGATGCTCGATCATAAAGAGCAGAGCAGTTTCAGTGCTGTGTTGAGCGCGAAACCCATTTTGGCTCTCGTCAAGAATGTTATTACGAGAGAGGTGGGCAGACAGGATGGAATTCACGTGCGCCTCAGTGACCTTGGCGGTCCAAGGTAAGAGGGAGATGGGTCGATAGTTCTCCGGGAGCAAGGGGTCAGAGTTGGGTTTCTTCAAAATAGGACTGACCACAGCTTGCTTCCAGGAAGGCGGAACCACGCCCTCACTGAGGGAGAGATTGATCAAATCCAAAATGGGTTCACGACAGAGAGGCGGGAGACGGGTGAAAAGCTCCGGCTTCAGTGGGTCCAAGGGGGAGCCAGATTTAATTTTGAGGCTCAGAGTGTCGAATACCCCGTTAGACATGGCCGGCAAGGTGGACAAAGTTTCGGACACCGAGACCTTCACATCACTCGGAGTATCCCCGGGAGAAGATGGAATAAAACCTCGGTAGATTTTCTGCACCTTCTCCACGAAAAAGGATGCCAGGCTTTCACAGTGCGAGTCCGTGCAGATTTCTTGCGAGGTGGCCCGTTTCCCCATCAGGTCTTTAAGTACCTTAAAGATTAACTTAGAGGGGTTAGGGCTGTTGGAGAACTCAACTGCATAATATGCGGCCCGGGTTTGACATATAGCTCTGTGGTAGGTCTTAAGCTGGGCAAAGTACAGTGATTTTAACGTGGGATCAAAAGATTTTCTCCAGGCCCTCTCAGCTTGCCGGCAGGTTCTCTTGAGCTCGGCAAGAGTCTCATTATACCAAGGGCTACGATTTTTAGCATGACATTTTGCCCAACGCAAAGGTATAAGAGAGTCGAGGGCAGTAAGGACTGTTCATATCCCTGTTCTGCACTCTGCAGTTTGCCTAGTGGTTGCGCCTCCAAAATCCTGACATGAAAACTCAGTTTGGGCCTGTTTCAAATGGAACCGTCCAGCCCAAATTGACAGGCTAAGTCCCCTCCAGTTAGCTTTGGCCTAATTAGGCCTCATCAGTATGAAGTTGGAATCGTGTGAGTAATGTAATTGAAAAGTCTTTCGTGAATTTGCCCAATCTTTTTCTTTTTCTATACATTTATTTTACAAGTACTTGCTTTTATTAAAAAAAACAATGAACAGGAAATGACCATTTAAATGGGAAGAGAAATGAAAGGTGTATTATCTCTATGTTTTTGTGTGTTTTTCCTTAGCCTTAACTAAAGTTAGTAGTTGATAATTACCCACAGTGTGCTGACATTATAAGAGATCGAAATATTCTTACTGTAATAACATTTCCTGTTTTTTAGTATTTTTTTCTTTTCTAGTTTCACCTGCGGTATTTTGATGACTTAGATGAATCGCTTAGCATTTATTGTCTGACAAACATAAATTGAAGATTCAAAAAAGCAATTTCTTATGTTGATTCGCCGTAGACAAAACAAATACATGATTTACAGGTTTCTGTTGTTGTGTTAATGACATGAATGGAATATTTGATCAACACGTCTAAGAGGCAGTACTACAATGCAGTAACTCTTCGGATACTTTTACACATAATTTAACAGAACATAAAATAACAATGTAAAAGTATTTACTTGCAGAATGTGTTAGATTTCCATTTAGAATTAGAAATTGGTTTGTAATGAAGTTTCATCTAGTTTTGTTGTGCCTCTATCACGCGGAGCTTGAGCCTAATAATAGCATTAGGGGGCATATTACCAAGGGCATTATCGCCGCATTAGTGGGACTTTTTCCCGCTAATGCGGTGATAATTTTATCGCCCTATTACCAAGCTGTCGCTAACACCAGTTAGCGACAGCTTGTAGGCGACAGCGGGCATTTAGGGGCCCACTTTGCATGTCAGCGATAATTATCGCTAATGACATGCAAAGTGGGCGTGCCACGATGTTAGCGACTGAAAACAGTCGCTAACATCTCTAACTCCTATTAACAACTTTTGGAAATATTCACGCTAAGCGCGAATATCTCCAAAAGCTAACGCCTGCTAAAAGCAGTTCTGAGCCGTGTTATCCAATGGAAGGTGGATAACATGGTTAAGAGCATTGTCACGATAATGCATGAATATCGCTGATTTTTCAGCGATATTCATGCATTTTGCAGGATTTTTACCGCTTTGAGATAAACCTTGATAATATCAAGGTATCTCAGCGGTAAAAATCCTCGGTGCTCGGCAATATTTTTTTCCCGCTAACCAAGCAATAGCGATAATTATCGCTATTGCTTGGTAATATGCCCCAAAGTTATTTATTTCTGACGCACTTGGTCACATCCATGCTGCAGCATAAAACAATTATGTATATACGGCTAACAATCAGTATTTTTGGAGAAACTGAATAATACTAATGCCACGCCTCAAAAGATATTTAGCATTTTTCTCAAACCAGGTGGAGTACCTCTGCAAAAATGGTGTTTACATTTTCTGCCAAATATTTGTGAATTAAAAGACTGAATAATGGATTGGTAGCTTATAAAAGAATGAAACTTGTAGTTTTCGACTCCAGAGATGGGACACAATCATTTTGGGATCCCAGGCAATATAGCAGTTTGGCATTTGGGTGCACCCACATCTAGCAAGAAGGACAGAGGATGTTAAACATGAGTTTATACACAGCTACAAAAAAACACATTCCATCGCTTAGTTCGGGCTGGATAATAAATGTATTTTGCTATTTATGTATGTAGTCCTTTAGCAGAATGAAAGTAAGATTAAGTTCTGTTATTTTGCAGTGTTTAACATTGACCATTTTCCAAAGCGGAAACATTATGGATACAGTTAATGTGTGTGGATCACCGAATTTCATGACCGGTACAAAAAGGCCCGTATTTGTGTAAATGTCACACAGCTCAACGCAGCACCCAAAGTTACTGCACTGAATTGTGTGACAGAGAGAGAGCAGGAGAGTGCTATATCTATATAGATATGGCACCATCCTCCTCTCTCCCTAGTGCTGGTGCAAAATCAGGCAGCTGTGTCCCATGTACACACCTTTGCACTTTGGTGCAGGGGCTTTGTGTGAGTATAACATAGGTTTGTACTTGAAGGGCACTCTTCCAGTACAAATCAACAAAAGACAAAATGATGGCAGAATGAAGCTTCTGCACCTCACGGTAGTTTCAAATATATCACAAGTCCAGCGCAACAACGCCGGGCATCATCCGTCAGATGACACCTCTGTGATCCAGATCCTATAGAAAAGCAAGGGGTGGGCGTGCACCAGGTTATGAAGTCCAGAGATTGATATAGGATTTTCAAAAAAATGTTTTTATTTTAAATTGTTAATTTTCCTACGATATAGACGCAATAAACTCAGCCAACACGTTACGTTCTCTCATGGAGAACTTCATCAGGGCTGAAAGTAACATAAAAATACATTTAATGTGTGAAAATATTAACACAAAAAGGAAGAGCAAAAAGGAAAGAAATTACATGAAAAAAGATGGACATATTTTAAAGACATTTACGGAGAAACAGAAGCCATTGTGTAAACAGCAAATTCCAAATTGTCACATTTATGTGGATGAGGACAAAAAGAATAGGAGAAAGTAATATAAGAGAAAGGACAAAAAATGTATAAGAAATATTAACAAACACTAGTGACACAGAAGAGCAGTTAAAAACGGAACTCTCTTAAAGAGGAAAAAGCAAGCATGTGGACGAATATATTGGGGCAGATTTACAAACCCCATGCGCCGCCGGTGCATCACGTTGCATGATGCACTGGTGGCACAGCCTGCTAAGGGATTGTTACAAGCACAGGTAAAGTCACCCTGCGTGACTTAACCTGTGCTTGTAAATATCGCCCTTGTTCACGCAACACTTTGTATTGTATGTTGGATTTATATAGCGCTTATCACCCAGGGGTCTCTAAGCGCTTGCCTTGGGAACCCGTCCTGGCTTTTCCCTGTGAGATAGCCCCTACAGGGCATCCCCAAGGTGAAAGCCAGGCATCCCGCCGCGGGGGGCCGTTGTGGAGATTAAGCAAGCTTAATGCCCAGAGTTGCAGAGTGTGAACCTATGATTAGGTCAGGCACCGAAGCGAGAATTATCGAGTCCGTGGACATTTGAGCTCAAGACCCTGCCGCGTCAGGAATTGAACCCTGGTCCCAGGTCTGACCTCTGCTTCAGGGTCTGCCTGCTCTAACCAGTGAGCCACACTTCTCCACTTTGCGTGTTAGGGGCAGGACATGGGTGTTGCTGTGGGTGTTCCCACGCTACACCCATGTCCACTGATGCATTTCCAAATTTATGAGGAGTCGTAAATCTGGAAATGCGTCAGTTTGCTGCGCCACAATAGGGGTGGAGTAGCCAAGCAAAACGAGCAGAAATGTTTTCATTTCTCTTTGTTTTTTCCTCTTTCAATGCGTGCTGCATTCTACAGCACACATTAAAAGAGGAAAATGCCTGCAGTGATGGATTTTGTGCAGGAAGGGGCCCCTTCCTTCACAAAAGCAATCTCCCCATAGCTCAGGCATTCTTGCACCATGGTGCAAGGGTGCCTGCACTGGCACATGGCAGCTGTTTCTGCGCCAGCGCAAGGGAGAGCACAGGAATGCGACATATCATTGTAGATATGTCGCATTCCTGTGCTCTGAAAGTGCTGCAGCGTGGCGCAGCCAAAGGGCTTGTGGTGCCGCGCTGCAGCACTTTCTTGTAGATCTGCCCCAAAAGATACAAATAGAAAAGTTTGCTCATACATTTAAAAAGAACTCTCATTTGAGAGGGGCGAGATAATTAGATAAAGTACAGATTAATGTGAATAGAAACACATGCAAATAATTGTATTATGATATATATAGAGAGAAATTGAGGAAAGGGGAGTGTGAGATCTGATAAAGAATAAAGAAGAGCTATCAAGCAGGAGTGATGGATAAAGTAGAAAAGGAAAAACGTGAACAGAAATCCGTGTTTCAAGGCATGCTAACCTACATAATCAAAACCAAGAGACTGGAAGGAAAGAATTATATGGAAAAAGGCCCCATCAGTGCATTCAAGACTATATGATATCAGGAGGTAAATTATCAAATGGTTGGAAGGAGTTCTCACCTCAATAGGACGAGTACCCTCACGAAACTTGAGTCTGGATACACGTACAGAGCGCCACAATAGATTATATTGGGCGCAATATAAAACGGAAAAGGGCCGGTCCGGCCTAACGTCTAAAAGTAAGGGATATCTAAGGAAAGTGGGTAAGCGAAGAGTACATTGACGAGGAATGAGTGAATAAACAGCAAAAAAAGAAATATGAAGTAACCTAAATGAAGACCCCTTCCATGCGGCCGCGATTCCCCTCGTGTGCTGTAAACAACACGAACAGGGGCGGGCCGTGACGAACCCCAGCCGTCATCAGCACACGAGCACCGTAGTGCATGACGGCTGGGGTTCGTCATCAGCATGGAAGGGGTTAAGTAAGGAGAAATAAGCATGATCGTGCTCCAAAGCTGCGCAGCCGGGTGCAGTTGGCATGTAAGTGGAGCCGGATCTGGCCTTTAAATGTAGAGCTGGAATTTAACAGTCAAACGGCAAACAGTCAGAGAGGTAAAACATGTTATAGATTATTAAACCAAAGGGATGACTTGGGTTTTGAGCTCCCACCTATATTGACATGAAGAATAGATCAAAGGATGCGGTCGATGTTCAAAGCAGTGACAATGGACACAAAAAAGGGGAAATCCCAGGGCCAAGTATGACACGAATGAAAAGTCAGGAAAAAAATGAATAAGGGCATGTGAAAAAACAAAAGAAAAGATAAAGTCATCTGGTCGTGCAGGATAAATTAGTTGGGCCTCCATAAAAAGAATAAATTGGCATCTCAGAGGCACCAGCAAGACTAGCGTGGGGAGGCTCTAGCAACCTATATACATACGATGAGAAGTGTGTCCAAAGGGACACCCCCAGATACAGTGGGCCTCATTTAAGAGGCCCCTTGCACCATCGGAACGTCACTTTTTGTGATGTTCTGTGGCACAGAAGCCGGCGTGATATTTATCAGGCAGCATTAAGCCACTTTTTTGGCGTACTGCTGCCTGATAAATATCAGTCCCTTTAACGCAGTGTTCTGCGTTGTTGAAGGGGCGTGCAATGGGTGTTGCTGGGGGCATTCCCAGCAACATCCATGGCCTTTTAACACTGCCACAGATTTACGAGAAATCGTAAATCTAAGGCAGTGCTAAAAGCTTACGCCTCCCCAGGGAAGGCGCAGTGGGGAGAAATATCTTTATTTCCCTCGTTTTTCCTTTTGCTATGTGTTCTGTTTTCTGCAGCACACTTACAAAGAGGAAAAGCCTCTTGTGAATATTTTTGTACAGGGAGATTTCCCTTCCTGTGCTAAAATAATCATCCCCACAAGGCAGGCACCCTTGCACCATGGTGCAAAGGTGCCTGCGCTGGGGCAGGCAGCCCATTGTGCACACTCAGAGGCACCCTCATCTACAGGCCACCAGGACCACGCACACAATTCAGCGAAGACATCACTGACTTCATCGGCCCACACGCCCACCCCTCCGAGGACTACATTCTACTGGGAGACCTCAACTTCCACCTGGAAAAGAAAAATGACAGCAACACCACCACCCTGCTGGACAACCTGGCCAACCTCGGACTCGAACAGCTTGTTGATACCCCCACCCACTATGCCGGACACACACTCGACCCAATCTTCACCTCCAGCAATCACATCTCCTTCAACCACACCACTTCTCTCCATTGGACGGACATCAGCTGCGTTCACTTCAACTACAAAAAGACCACAACCCACAACCTCCCACATCCAGTTCCCCGAAGAAACTGGAACAAAATTACCACCGACCAGCTCTTCACATCGCTCCACCAAAACCCTCCTACCAATTAATTGGACCCAAACCAAGCAGCCATCAACCTCACACAATGGATCACCCACAGCGCCGACGAACTAGCACCCTTGAAAAACCATCAAATCAAGCAAGGTAGCAAAAAAGCCCCCTGGTTCAACGATGACCTTAAGAAATCCAAGAAGTTCTGTCGCACCCTCGAGAAAACCTGGAGAAAAAACCTAACCACTGACAACCTGACCACCTTCAAGAACGCCACCCGCAAATACCACCATCTGATCCGATCCACCAAGAAATCAGCATTCAAGGATCGACTTGACAACAACGCCCACAACAGCAAGGAACTATTCAACATCGTCAAAGAATTTACCAACCCCACCGGTGGCACCTACGACATCACTCCCTCCCAAGACTTCTGCGACTCCCTAGCCTCATTCTTCCACAACAAAATTGCCGACATACATAACAGCTTTGAAAATCAGTCCGGAGACCAGTCCGCTCCACCCACCTCCGAACCAAAACCCCCCTCTAACAACCTTTGCGCCTGGAACCAAATCACCACTGAAGACACTATCCACCTGATGAACTCCATCCACTCAGGATCGCCAACCGACCCATGTCCCCACCACATCTTCAACAAAGCAGACTCCATGATCGCACCCCATCTCCGAGACGTCATCAACTGCTCCCTCAACTCCGCTACCTTCCCGGAAAGCTGGAAACATGCCGAACTCAGCACCCTTCTGAAGAAACCCACAGCAGACCCCACTGAACTTAAGAACTACCGCCCCATCTCGCTCCTCCCATTCCCTGCCAAAGTCATTGAGAAAGCCGTCAACAATCAGCTCGCCGCCTTCCTCGAATCCAACAAATCCCTCGACCCCTCACAGTCCGGCTTCCGAGCCAAACACAGAACCGAAACCGCCCTCATCACAGCAACAGACGACATTCGAACACTACTGGACAACGGAGAAACAGTTGCCCTCATCCTACTTGACCTCTCCGCAGCCTTCGACACAGTCTGTCATAGCACCCTCATACAACGTCTCAGCAACGTCGGAATACAAGGGAAAGCATTGGACTGGATCATCTCGTTCCTCGCCGGAAGAACCCAGAGAGTCCACCTCCCCCCTTTTAGATCAGAGGCCACCGAAGTCATCTGCGGCGTACCACAAGGATCATCACTCAGTCCCACCCTCTTCAACGTATACATGAGTCCCCTCGCATCCATCGCGCGCCAACACAACCTCAACATCATCTCCTACGCAGACGACATCCAGCTGATCCTCTCCCTCACCAAAAACCCAAAAACCGCCAAAACCAACTTACATGAAGGAATGAAAGATGTAGCCGAGTGGATGAAGAACAGTCGTTTAAAAGTGAACTCGGACAAAACGGAAGTCCTCATCTTAGGATCATCCCCCTCTGCATGGGATGACTCATGGTGGCCACCGGCCCTGGGAACGGCACCCACACGAACAGACCACGCACATAACCTAGGCTTCATCCTGGACTCCTCCCTCTCGATGTCCAGACAAGTCAATGCCGTCTCATCATCGTGCTTTAACATCCTACGCATGCTCAAAAAAATCTTCTGTTGGATCCCCACCGAAACAAGAAAAACAGTCACCCACGCACTGGTCACAAGCCGACTGGATTACAGAAACACCCTATACGCCGGAACCACAGATAAACTACAGAAAAAACTTCAACGCATCCAAAACGCCTCAGCCAGACTCATACTAGACATCCCCCGCCAAGATCACATTTCCGGTCACCTGAGAGACCTCCACTGGCTCCTCATCAACAAGAGAATAACATTCCGTCTCCTCACCCATGCACACAAAGCCCTCTACGACCTAGGACCCGAATGCCTCAACACGCGCCTGTCCTTTTACACGCCCACCCGACTACTACGATCGTCCAATCAAGCCCTCGCCGCAATTCCGCGCATCCATAGATCAACCATGGGGGGTAGATCCTTCTCCTTCTTAGCGGCCAAGACTTGGAATTCTCTCCCCACCCACCTCCGCCTTACACAGAACCACCTCTCCTTCAGAAAGCAACTAAAAACTTGGATATTCGATAAGTAAAGTACCCCCCTCCCTCAAGCGCCTTGAGACCCTCTGGGTGAGTAGTGCGGTATACAAATTTTGAACTTGAACTTGAACTATACATTGAATTCCTGCCCTTTTCTTTTGCCGTAGGGAAGCGCAGCAGGAAGGCCTGCTGTGCTTCCCTAAGGCAAAACCTCATAAATGAGGCCCAGTAATCCCACGGCGCTTGATAACAGCCCACCTGACCGTGAAATGTGTAAGAATCAAATATGCCTGCATTCTCAAGGTGATGAGCACTTGCGTAGCCCCCTGTTGTTGTAATTTTGTGCTCCCACGTGTGGGAGGGGCCCCGTTAAGTATATGGTAAGAGTGCCAGTCATGGATGGATATAGGGAAAAAATATACATTTCTAAAGGTTAAAGGTAATGAGCACTAGCGTTGCCCGCGTCATTACCCCGCGTTAATGGCATGGCGTTAACCCATATAAAAAGAAAACCTCAATCTGATTGGTAGTAGAAATAAACCATAAAATTGGGGGAGCACAGATATGTAAAAACGGGCTGGGTGTGACTCCCTCATGGAAAAATTACCTCCCAAATGTCATCTGAACCCAGCGACCCCGGAATAGGTAACTTGTCTCCTTTCTGGTGAAGAATTGGCTTGGTAGTTTGTTCTGCCCTGTTCCCATGATACACTGGACCAGGGACAGACTAATTTGCATATAGCCAGGTTCTGAGCTGGGATGGTGCAGTGAGCTAAATAACGGTGATGGATCAAGCCCTGATCTTCGAACTGGGTAAGAGTGGTCTGCTTAATTCAGACACTCTGTTCATCACCACCCACTTTACTGAATCGTTTTTGGCCACTATAGGTGTGGCAGGGTATACTCAGACATGAGTCCCTTGCTCACCGCACCATCAGGATTCAAGAAAGCCAGGCCGACGACGGCTGAAATGCCAGAAACCGGTCCCCTGAAGCTTGTCTCCTTTCTGGTGAAGAATTGGCTTGGTAGTTTGGTCTGCCCTGTTCCCATGATGCACTGGGCCAGGGACAGACTAATTTGCATATAGCCAGGTTCTGAGCTGGGATGGTGCAGTGAGCTAAATAACTGTGATGGATCAAGCCCTGATCTTTGGACTGGGTAAGAATGGTCTGCTTAATTCAGACACTCTGTTCATCACCACCCACTTTGCTGAATCGTTTTTGGCCACTATAGGTGTGGCAGGGTATACTCAGACATGAGTCCCTTTCTCACTCCACCATCAGGATTCAAGCAAGCCGGGCCGACGACGGCTGAAATGCCAGAAACCGGTCCCCGGAAGCTTGTCTCCTTTCTGGTGAAGAATTGGTTTGGTAGTTTGGTCTGCCCTGTTCCCATGATGCACTGGGCCAGGGACAGACTAATTTGCATATAGCCAGGTTCTGAGCTGGGATGGTGCAGTGAGCTAAATAACGTTGATGGATCAAGCCCTGATCTTTGGACTGGGTAAGAGTGGTCTGCTTAACTCAGACACTCTGTTCATCACCACCCCCTTTACTGAATCGTTTTTGGCCACTATAGGTGTGGCAGGGTATACTCAGACATGAGTCCCTTGCTCACTGCACCATCAGGATTCAAGCAAGCCGGGCTGACGACGGCTGAAATGCCAGAAACCGGTCCCCGGTAGCTTGTCTCCTTTCTGGTGAAGAATTGGCTTGGTAGTTTGGTCTGCCCTGTTCCCATGATGAACTGGGCCAGGGACAGACTAATTTGCATATAGACAGGTTCTGAGCTGGGATGGTGCAGTGAGCTAAATAACGGTGATGGATCAACCACTGATCTTTGGACTGGGCAAGAGTGGTCTGCTTAATTCAGACACTCTGTTCATCACCACCTTCATTTTACTGAATCGTTTTTGGCCACTATAGGTGTGGCAGGGTATACTCAGACATGAGTCCCTTGCTCACTGCACCATCAGGATTCAAGCAAGCCGGGCCGACGACGGCTGAAATGCCAGAAACCGGTCCCCGGAAGCTTGTCTCCTTTCTGGTGAAGAATTGGCTTGGTAGTTTGGTCTGCCCTGTTCCCATGATGCACTGGGCCAGGGACAGACTAATTTGCATATAGCCAGGTTCTGAGCTTGGATGGTGCAGTGAGCTAAATAACAGTGATGGATCAAGGCCTGATCTTTGGACTGGGTAAGAGTGGTCTGCTTAATTCAGACACTCTGTTCATCACCACCCCCTTTACTGAATCGTTTTTGGCCACTATAGGTGTGGCAGGGTATACTCAGACATGAGTCCCTTGCTCACTGCACCATCAGGATTCAAGCAAGCCGGGCCAACGACGGCTGAAATGCCAGAAACCGGTCCCCGGAAGCTTGTCTCCTTTCTGGTGAAGAATTGGCTTGGTAGTTTGGTCTCCCCTGTTCCCATGATGCACTGGGTCAGGGACAGACTAATTTGCATATAGCCAGGTTCTGAGCTGGGATGGTGCAGTGAGCTAAATAACGGTGATGGATCAAGCCCTGATCTTTGGACTGGGTAAGAGTGGTCTGCTTAATTCAGACACTCTGTTCATAACCACCCCCTTTACTGAATCGTTTTTGGCCACTATAGGTGTGGCAGGGTATACTCAGACAGGAGTCCCTTGCTCACTGCACCATCAGGATTCAAGCAAGCCGGGCCGACGACGTGTCAAGTGCCTGGAAGTACCCTGAAAGAGCGCCCTTAAAGACTATTCTGCTCGCAAAACTACATGTCCCAGAATCCTTGGCGCTGTGGGCGGAGAATAAAAGGGGGAATCGGACAACGCTGGGCGTCGGATATTCTGGTTCTGGACCTGGTGTGGAGAGTGAGTTTCTTGGAGTTCCTGTGTGCTACCTTGTGCCCGTTTCCCCGTTCTACCACGCAGCCTCGTTGTTATTTCAGTGGCGGAGTCTTGCAATCAACGGCTCGTTTTGGTGAGGCTGTGTTCTTTATTGTTTGACGATTCAGTGTTCCAGCACGCATTCGGAGGTGGCGTGTAAGTGCTGGGAGTGATAATAGTGTACGGTCTGGATTTTAACGTCTTTTGAATACAACAAGGTGTTTCGGTGTTCAGGCTGTTTAATTATCCGGCATCCCCGTTGGCTGAGCCTTCTTGCACTGGCTCGTGCGGGGAACGCCCAGATCGTGATCAGTCCTTCGGCGCCCCTGTTGGCTGAGCCTTTTTGCACCGGCTCGTGCAGGGTGCGCTACGCTTCTACATTCATTTTTTTCCTACGGCGTCCCCGTTGGCAGAGCCTTCTTGCACCGGCTCGTGTGGGGAACGCCCAGATTGAAATCCACTCTTTAGGCACCCCTGTTGACTGAGCCTTCTTGCACCGGCTCGTGCAGGGTGCGCCACGTTCCTGTTTGGACAAGACCTGAGATCCTCTTATCAGGTACTGTAGTTTATCTTTGTTTGGGGTGACGTAACCCGATCTCATTCTTTTCTTCTTGACTCTTGGTTCAGTAGAAGCTTTGGTCCTTGCTATTGGGATGTTGTACATTCTTAGCCACCATCAGAGTAAGCATGGTAGGTACTTATTAATATTCTTAAATAAGTGTCAGGAAGGTCATATCCACGCTAAGCCCTCATCTGCTTGTGTATTACAGGTGGAGTTTATATACACTTCAGACCTATACCTCGGACCAAATAGTGGGGGAAGAGAAGTATCTTCAGGGCCTACTCTTAGTTTTGTTACAGGTATAGGGTGCAGTGTTTCCTTGAGTATTGTTGGGTTTAATATACAGCAAGAATCGAGACGATCATTCTTTTCTCTTTTTGTCGTTACAGTACTCCCTCCCTGCTGTTCCCTTCCTTTCCTTCCTGTTTAATATTTTGTCCTTCTGCCCTCGCTTGATCCTTCCTGGACCCAGGCTATAATAGCCTTCTGGGTTCGGTTAGATCAGGAGGTGGCCTTGTCACATCAACCTGCTGATTCCGAGGACTTGGAGGATAACAGAATATCCGACCCAAGGTTATACGTCCTCCCGGTCAGGGGGTTGTTGAGAATAATGGCCACGTTGGATGACGTATTGGCAGCCTTGGTGTTAGTACAGGAAGAACTACATACATCTAAACAAGAGACAGCAATGTTACGTAATAGGCTGGATAACATCCAAAGAAACCCTTTTAGTGCAGGTGCATCAGGAACGCCTCCGCCTAGCTCCGTGGTGGTGGAAATGCCAGCCATCATACCATTGGCTAACCCCGAACGGTTCAAGGGCGATGCTGGTTCCATACAAGTATTCCTGACCCAAGTTACTTTACACTTTTCCTGCAAACCCAGATCCTTTCCCACCAATCAGGCCAAGGTGGCCTTTTTAGTTTCATATTTGGCCGGTGATGCTGCGCAGTGGGCAGTTCCCTTAATACAAAGAAATGACCCCATCATTCACGATTGGGAAGCATTCAGGGATGAGGTTGTAAAGGTGTTTGACAGACGGGCAGACACATATACAGCCGATAGAGAGTTGTTGATTCTGAGACAGGGTAATCAAGACCTGTTAACGTATTTAAACTCATTCAGGAGGCTAGTCACAGAAACCAAGTGGCCGGAAGCCAAACAGGCTTCCTTGTTTCATCAGGGTTTAAGTGAAGAAATGAAGGACGTCATTGCCCAAATCGACCCTCAACCGGCTACTTGTGAGGATCTGATAAATCTGGCAATGCGTTTAGATCATAGGATGAGGGCACGCAAGGGAGATCATAAGGAGAAGAGTAGGACAATACATTCTTTTGTTTCGTCTAAGACCGCTGATAACACTCCTGCCTCAGGGACTGAACCAATGGACATAGGGGCAGTGAGAGCCGCGTTCACCACGACCGAGAAAGAACAGAGAAGAAAGAATGGGCTCTGCCTGTACTGTGGCAAAAGAGGACACTTCGTTCGAGAATGCCCTGTTAAGCCTAAGGTGTCTAGATTCCGCTTCAATAAGGGGGCATCTGCAGTGGTGGATAAACCGACGGAAAACTAGAGGGCTCTGAGGGTAACGAAGGGGTTCCTTGGAGTCGGTCAGTCATCCCATCACTGTTGAACGAAATTGTGGGAAAGAACCATTTGTTCATACAGATCATGTTGTTTGTACAGTCAGAATGGGTTAAGGTGCAGGCCATGGTTGATTCAGGGGCCACAGGTCTGTTCATGGATTCGACAGAGGCTAGAAGACTAGGTATACCCCTCGTTTCTAAGGCTGTCTCTGAAGAGGTATATGCGGTTGATGGGAGGAAATTATACGTAGGCCCCATCAGTTATCAAACAGAAGAAACAGACATGCTATTCGGAAGTCATCAAGAAAGGGTCACGTTTAGTATCATCCAGGAACCTCATTATGGCCTTATTATAGGGATACCTTGGTTGAAGTTGCACAACCCTGATATCATTTGGGAAAAAGGCATTGTGACCATGAACTCCCCATATTGCAAAGATCATTGTTATGAAAACAGTTACAGACCTTCCTTTTCCTTGGCCAACAGTGTGCATGTAGCCACAGCAGCAGAAAAGGAAGTGAGTTTGCCAGACGTATATCATGAATTTTCCAGTGTGTTCGATGAAGTGCAAGCTGAGGTACTCCCTCCTCATCGACAATGCGATTGTCAAATAGATCTAGTCCCTGGAGCAGTTGTGCCTAGTGGGCGTTTGTATGCATTGACCGAGCCGGAGAACACTCATCTAAGGGATTATTTGGATAAACTGGTTGGGTTAGGGTTCATCCGGCCTTCCAAATCGCCCGCTGCGTCCCCTCTTTTCTTCATACCTAAGGCTAATGGAGAATTGAGGGCATGTGTTGACTTTAGAGCCCTGAACGCAGTCACTGTAAAAAACCGCTACCCCCTTCCTCTCATCCATGTGTTATTGGAACAAGTAAAGACAGCCATCATTTACACCAAGCTGGATTTAAAGGGAGCCTATCATCTCGTAAGAATGAGGAAGGGGGATGAGTGGAAGACAGCCTTTAAAACCAGATATGGCCTCTATGAATATTTGGTCATGCCTTTTGGGTTGTGCAATGCTCCCGCGGCGTTCCAGTATTTTTTGAACAATGTGTTACAAGAGATACTGGACCGATACGTAGTCGTCTATATAGATGACATTCTGATATACTCAGAGTCAGTGGAGTCGCATATCCAGCATGTCAAGGAGGTTCTAAGAAGATTACAACAGCATAGTCTTTTTTGTAAATTGAGCAAATGCGACTTCCATGTCAACACGGTCGAATTTCTGGGGGTAATGCAGAAATGGCAGAGCGAAAGATCAGAGCTGTCAAGGAGTGGCCTGTGCCCCAAAACATCAGGGACATTCAGTGCTTTCTTGGCTTCGCCAATTTTTACAGACGCTTCATCAAGCAGTTTTCCCTGGTGGTGGCCCCCATTACACATCTGTTGAGGAAGAATCAGCCATTCCTCTGGACGCAGGCGGCTGATGAGGCTTTCCAGACATTGAAGGCAGCTTTTGTGTCGGTTCCAGTGTTGGCACATCCAGACCCAGAGAAACCCTACATCGTAGAGGCCGATGCCTCCGATGTTGCCGTAGGGGCCATTCTCTTGCAAAGACATGAATCAACAGGGCAGATGCATCCTGTTGCGTATATGTCTAAGAAACTGAATGGGGCTGAAACCAATTATTGCATCACCGAAAAAGAATTGTTGGCGATAAAAATGGCATTTACCGACTGGAGACATTTTTTGATGGGAGCCAGACACATGGTGACAGTATATACTGATCACAGGAATTTGCAGTATATGACATCAGCTAGGCACCTTACACCGAGACAACTCCGGTGGATGTTGTTCTTTTCGGGGTTTCATTTCACTATCACTTTCCGCCCTGGGGTGGAGAATAGGAAGGCTGATGCCTTGACACGACAGTCATCGCTGAAAGTACCAGAAAAGTTGGGGGTAAAGGCCATCATTGATCCAGCGAATATGTTATGTGTTATTCAACCAGATGCATTCTTGCAGGGAATCCGCATGGGTATCAAGCCCATATTCTGGAGAGATTGGATGCGCATGCATCCAGACTGGCAGATAAAGGATGGATATCCAGTAATCAATGGACGGTTGTTGGTACCCACGTTGCCTCTTCGTAAACAGGTGTACCAATGGTGCCATGAGTCTCCTAGTGCGGGTCACATGGGGGTGGACAAGACCATAGATCAGCTCCTAAGGAGGTGTTGGTGGCCCTCCTTGAGAACAGACGTTAAGGGATGGGTTTCCCAGTGTGAGGTGTGTGCAACAGCGAAAACGGATCATAGACGCCCGGCTGGGCTTCTCCAACCGTTACCCACTCCAGCTGTCCCATGGGAACGCATTTCTTTGGATTTTGTGGTGGGTCTGCCGAAGGATCAAGGGTGCACGGCGGTGCTGGTGGTTATAGACTATCTGACCAAGATGGGCCATTTTATTGCTTGTCCACAAGTACCTTCAGCTGGTCAGTTGGCAGGATTGTTGATGGAAAATGTGGTTCGTCTGCATGGACTACCGGCTGTAATAGTCTCTGACAGGGGTTCCCAATTCACAGCACGTTTTTGGAAGGCATGGTGTTCATGTTTACACATCGAGACAGCTTTATCCACCAGTTTTCACCCCCAAACTGACGGGCAGACTGAGCGTCTCAACCAAACGCTGAAACAGTTTCTGAGATGCTATGTAGACCAAGGAAAAGACAACTGGGTGAGATATTTGTGGCTCGCAGAGGTGGCCTATAACAACTCCACTCATAGCGCCACTCGGGTCTCCCCCTTTTATTGCACCTATGGGCGCCATCCACGCTTCCTTCCTTTTCTCCATCCTCATGGGGAACAGACAGTGTCTGAAGCGGCCAAGAGGGTGTCGCACATCAAGGACACGTTGGTAAAGGCCCAAGCTAGTCTACAGGCATCTAAGGTGGCTTACAAGGGAGCAGCAGATAAACGCAGAAGACCGGGTCCGCTGTACCAAGTGGGGGACTTGGTATGGTTGTCTACACGGAATATCAGATTCCGTAAGTACAGTGTATTCAACCCGAAATACATCGGCCCCTTTCCCATACTGCAGCGTGTCAATCCAGTGGCCATGAGACTCAAATTGCCACGACATTTGCGGGTGCATCCGGTGTTTCATGTGTCGTTATTAAAACCCTCTTTGTCTCCGCGGCGTCAGCTGCCTCCTCCTGTTGCCTCTCAAGACGGTCCTGAATATGAGGTGGATGGTATTCTTGATTCCAAGCGTCGGGGTAGAGGCCTGTGTTATTTGGTTTCCTGGAAGGGGTATGGACCTGAGGAAAACTCTTGGGAACCGGCGTCGGGGGTTCATGCTCCGCGACAGGTGGCGGACTACCATCGACGTTTCCCTATGCGTCCTGGCCCTTTGGGGCGCTCTCGGTGAAGGGGGATGTACTGTCAAGTGCCTGGAAGTACCCTGAAAGAGCGCCTTTAAAGACTATTCTGCTCGCAAAACTACATGTCCCAGAATCCTTGGCGCTGTGGGCGGAGAATAAAAGGGGGAATCGGACAACGCTGGGCGTCGGATACTCTGGTTCTGGACCTGTTGTGGAGAGTGAGTTTCTTGGAGTTCCTGTGTGCTACCTTGTGCCCGTTTCCCCATTCTACCACGCAGCCTCGTTGTGGCTCGTTTTGGTGAGGCTGTGTTCTTTATTGTTTGACGATTCAGTGTTCCAGCACGCATTCGGAGGTGGCGTGTAAGTGCTGGGAGTGATAATAGTGTACGGTCTGGATTTTCACGTCTTGTGCATACAACAAGGTGTTTCGGTGTTTAGGCTGTTTAATTATCTGGCGTCCCCGTTGGCTGAGCCTTCTTGCACCGGCTCGTGCAGGGTGCGCTACGCTTCTACATTCATTTTTTTCCTACGGCGTCCCCGTTGGCAGAGCCTTCTTGCACCGGCTTGTGCGGGGAACGCCCAGATTGAAATCCACTCATTAGGCGCCCCTGTTGGCTGAGCCTTCTTGCACCGGCTCGTGCAGGGTGCGCCACGTTCCTGTTTGGACAAGACCTGAGATCCTCTTATCAGGTACTGTAGTTTATCTTTGTTTGGGGTGACATAACCCGATCTCATTCTTTTCTTCTTGACTCTTGGTTCAGTAGAAGCTTTGGTCCTTGCTATTGGGATGTTGAACATTCTTAGCCACCATCAGAGTAAGCATGGTAGGTACTTATTAATATTCTTAAATAAGTGTCAGGAAGGTCATATCCACGCTAAGCCCTCATCTGCTAGTGTATTACAGGTGGAGTTTATATACACTTCAGACCTATACCTCGGACCAAATAGTGGGGGAAGAGAAGTATCTTCAGGGCCTACTCTTAGTTTTGTTACAGGTATAGGGTGCAGTGTTTCCTTGAGTATTGTTGGGTTTAATATACAGCAAGAATCGAGACGATCATTCTTTTCTCTTTTTGTCGTTACAGTACTCCCTCCCTGCTGTTCCCTTCCTTTCCTTCCTGTTTATTATTTTGTCCTTCTGCCCTCGCTTGATCCTTCCTGGACCCAGGCTATAATAGCCTTCTGGGTTCGGTTAGATCAGGAGGTGGCCTTGTCACATCAACCTGCTGATTCCGAGGACATGGAGGATAACACGACGGCTGAAATGCCAGAAACCGGAACCCGGAAGCTTGTCTCCTTTCTGGTGAAGAATTGGCTTGGTAGTTTGGTCTGCCCTGTTCCCATGATGCACTGGGCCAGGGACAGACTAATTTGCATATAGCCAGGTTCTGAGCTGGGATGGTGCAGTGAGCTAAATAACGGTGATGGGTCAAGCCCTGATCTTTGGACTGGGCAAGAGTGGTCTGCTTAATTCAGACACTCTGTTCATCACCACCCCCTTTACTGAATCGTTTTTGGCCACTATAGGTGTGGCAGGGTATACTCAGACATGAGTCCCTTGCTCACTGCACCATCAGGATTCAAGCAAGCCGGGCCGACGACAGCTGAAATGCCAGAAACCGGTCCCCGGAAGCTTGTCTCTTTTCTGGTGAAGAATTGGCTTGGTAGTTTGGTCTGCCCTGTTCCCATGATGCACTGGGCCAGGGACAGACTAATTTGCATATAGCCAGGTTCTGAGCTGGGATAGTGCAGTGAGCTAAATAACGGTGATGGATCAAGCCCTGATCTTTGGACTGGGTAAGAGTGGTCTGCTTAATTCAGACACTCGGTTCATCACCACCCCCTTTACTGAATCGTTTTTGGCCACTATAGGTGTGGCAGGGTATACTCAGACATGAGTCCCTTGCTCACTGCACCATCAGGATTCAAGCAAGCAGGGCCGACGACGGCTGAAATGCCAGAAACCGGTCCCCGGAAGCTTGTCTCCTTTCTGGTGAAGAATTGGCTTGGTAGTTTGGTCTGCCCTGTTCCCATGATGCACTGGGCCAGGGACAGACTAATTTGCATATAGCCAGGTTCTGAGCTGGGATGGTGCAGTGAGCTAAATAACGGTGATGGATCAAGCCCTGATCTTTGGACTGGGTAAGAGTGGTCTGCTTAATTCAGACACTCTATTCACCACCACCCTCTTTACTGAATCGTTTTTGGCCACTATAGGTGTGGCAGGGTATACTCAGACATGAGTCCCTTGCTCACTGCACCATCAGGATTCAAGCAAGCCGGGCCGACGACGGCTGAAATGCCAGAAACCGGTCCCCGGAAGCTTGTCTCCTTTCTGGTGAAGAATTGGCTTGGTAGTTTGGTCTGCCCTGTTCCCATGATGCACTGGGCCAGGGACAGACTAATTTGCACATAGCCAGGTTCTGAGCTGGGAGGGTGCAGTGAGCTAAATAACGGTGATGGATCAAGCCCTGATCTTTGGACTGGGTAAGAGTGGTCTGCTTAATTCAGACACTCTGTTCATCACCACCCCCTTTACTGAATCGTTTTTGGCCACTATAGGTGTGGCAGGGTATACTCAGACATGAGTCCCTTGCTCAATGCACCATCAGGATTAAAGCAAGCCGGGCCGACGACGGCTTAAATGCCAGAAACCGGTCCTCGGAAGCTTGTCTCCTTTCTGGTGAAGAATTGGCTTGGTAGTTTGGTCTGCCTTGTTCCCATGATGCACTGGGCCAGGGACAGACTAATTTGCTTATAGCCAGGTTCTGAGCTGGGATGGTGCAGTGAGCTAAATAACGGTGATGGATCAAGCCCTGATCTTTGGACTGGGTAAGAGTGGTCTGCTTAATTCAGACACTCTGTTCATCACCACCCCCTTTACTGACCCGGAATAGGTCCGGCAGTCCCTGAGGGTCCTTAACCCGCAAAGTGTAAAAAAAGGTCTTTGTTATTTAAATTGGAAAGAAACTAATTAGGGGGAGGGGGTTGAAGAAGGGTGGATGTAAAGCATAACTTACAACAGGCTTCTGGTACAAAATCAATACATAAACAAACTGTAAATCTTCTCCAATTATGTATGAGTGCTATAGTGTGCAAAGTCATTAAAGAAAGTAGAAATAAAAGTATTTCTCTTTTTAATATATTCTATCTAGTGGTGTTATATTTTAGTGTATAACCCTGTCTACTTTTGTTAGTAGATAGGGTTTTGTGTAAACATCCATTAGTGGTTGCAAAGCAACCCACATGTACCTCACTTGGGACGACCCCTTGACGCAAACTAATGCAAAGCTGAGCTTCACACTGCTTTGCAGTGGAGAAGTGTGGCTCAGGGGTTAGAGGCGGCAGACCCGGAAGCTGAGATCGGCCCTGGACCAGGGTTCAATTCCCCGCCTCGGCGGGTCTTGGGCTAAAAATTCCACGGACTTGATAATTCTCGCTCCGGTGCCTTTTCGACTCACGGGTTCACACTCTGCGACTCTGGGCAATAGCTTGCTTAATCTCCACAACGGCCCCTCGCAGCGGGATGCCTGGCTTTCACCTTGTGGATACCCTGCCGGGGTTATCTCACAGGGGAATACCAGGACGGGTTCCCTAAGCAAGCGCCGGGAAACCCACTGCGGGTAGCTGTGCGCTATATAAGCTCAAATACATTTACATTGTGTTACTTTTTCTGTAAAACTAATGCAAATGTCAATTTGCATTGGTTTGTAAACCCGAAAAGTGATTTTGATTGGGACTGTCCACTGGAGCATGGAAAAAACATTGCTCCTATCAACGCTCCTATAAGTGCTTGTGTTGATAATTGTGTGCTGGTGTCGAGTGCCTGGAACCACTGCTCTAATTAAGCACTGGGTACAATATTTGGTTATTTTGCATTTTCACGCAAACTACACTAAACTCTGCAATATTCCGGTGATGGGAAGGTTTCATTATCATCACATCAGTAAAAAAATCTAGGGGCATATTATCAAGAAACTGCGTTAAAATTATCGCCGCTTTAGCGGCAGAAAACTGCAGCTAAAGCGGCGATAATGGGCTTCATAATATGCCCTTGTAAAATCTCATAGAAGCCCATGTTCTGGTGTGAACATGGGCTTCTATGGGAATTCTCTACGACATATTATCAAGCCCTTTATCGCTGCTTTAGCGGCAATTTTCTGCCGCTAAAGCGGCGATAATTTTATCTCCGTGCTTGATAATATGCCCCCTGACTTGTTTTGAACAGAAGGGCTGCTCAAAATAAGCCTTGCCTTGGCTCCAAATTCTTATAATGTTACTTTTTTAAGGACAAGTGTTCATTCCTAATTTCTCTTGTTAGGGGTTAACAACACAGCACATTTCTATAAACAAAAGGTGATCTAAGAAGTATGAGAGTGAATGTTTTTGATGAATACTGCAGGGCAATGTATTTCGTGTGTATGCGCTGGATTCGTATTTACTTTTCAATTTTTATTTGTGCCGAAATAAGATCTGACATCATAACAGAGTACACATAACGTTCACAGTGTGCTCCATAATGAAAAAAGCACTTTAAATTGGAATATTTCTTCAAGTGCTCTTGAAAAAATACAAAAAAAGCCTGGAACAGTTTGAAGGAAAACTGTTTGTCACATTGTTCTCTCGATTTTGTTCATATCAAATACATCCCTATTAAAACTTCCCCGTGAGGGTATTTCTGAAAAAGGGCTCATGTTTCTGTAATAGGCAATTTAGCTTTTTGCAGTGAAGGATAGATTCTACCATTGCTGATTGCAAAAAATATCCCCAAACAATGGAACACAGTATCTTCTGGGGACATTTTAGAAGTTCATTCGCATTTCAGAAATCTTACCTGAAGCTGACATTCATAATCAAAAATACCTGACATTGATGCTGCTCAAGTGACTGATAACAAAACCCTGTAAAGTCAAAAGGCATTTCATTTTTCCACCAGGAAGAATGAGGCTATCCCTAAACATATTAAAATATTATTCACTTTGACAATAGAACTACTTCCAAGACATGAAGTATTGGTATATTACAAAAGCGAGGCAATCAGTATTTTTCATCTTCTAAGAATCCCTATAATATAAAAAATCCATCACATGTAATGGAATTGGTATGTACCTAGAAGGCAAATGTCTTTTCTTATTCTCAGTGTGAAATCTGGTTTGAAATGAGCAATCGTACTTAACTCAAATCTTAAATGTCAAAAAAGTTCGTCCAGAAGAAAGCCACTGTAGTTGCATCTTTTTCTGAAATTACATGAAATTCTCATGTATTTTGCAGGGAACCTGATGGCGGTATGAATACGTTATGCATATAATTGTGGCATTGAGCAATTTGTTGGCTTTAATAATTTAATATACAGTACCATACTACAAAAGTCACAGTGAATGCTAATTTCAATATTTTTTCTATTTTTATGAAATGCGTGTTCCCAATAGTTATCATTTTCTAATTTTGTACTATACATATTGTAACTCGCATTAGTGTTACTGTTGTCTTAATGAGGTACCTGTGTTAGTAGGTGTTCCAGTTGTAAAATTTTATTAACTTAATCAATACAGGCCCAAGAAATGCATAGGATTTCAAAATTTGCTGACGACGTACAAAATAAGAACTTTGCGATATCATTCAGCACAGGCAATCTTAAATGAATCTGTTTAGATGTGTGGTTTTGAGAGAGAAATAGGTAACCCATTTGCCCATTAATTATACAGGACACATTACCATCTGAATCAGGACGCATAGATGGCACTCCTCATTTGCACTAAGCCTGAGCCAAAAACATATTTATGCATGTATGTATTTATAGTTATAGTTAGGACCTAGTTTCCATAGGAAATCCGCAATATTCTATTTGGAATAACTTTGGCGCCAGTCGACGAATCTTTGCGACATTCTCCAAGAAGATGGGGCGCTCCGCTCCGCTCCTATCCTTAAAGTTTTGGGGTGATTCGTCAAGTGGGGGCTGTGAAAAAAGGCGGTCCCAAAAAGTGTTTTCCCCATACAATTTTCCACAGGGACCATTAGACATGGCTACAGCCCGAACTGCTGAACGGAATTACACCAAATTTGGCAAAAAGGTAGAGTTTGGTTCGCAGATCAGGCTTTTTGTTAAATGGTGTAAATCCGTTCAGTAGTTCCTGAGAAAATCAAAAGTAAAATCATAGATATATCTATAGACGAAGTACGGTACGCGTACAGTACGTGTACCCTCCCGAGCTAGAGCGTTATTCTAATTGGCTGTCAACACTCCAAACTAGGAAGTGTTGGCAGCCATCTTGTGCCTCAGTAGAACCGAGGCACAAGAAAACAGAAAAAGAAACGTGAAAAAGGGGAAGGATAGAAACACACTGACCCCCTAGTCCTGCTCAGGGGGTTCCACAAGTACCCCCAGGGCAAAGAAAAGGTATCCGTATCCCGCGGAAAAAAAACCTCCTGAAGCCGCTTTTTTGGTAATTATCCCCCGGGGGGGGGCCAAATCCCGGGGACATTTTTGTTAATTATAATGGGGGGCCCAGAGCGCGACCCCAGCCCCGGGGACAGTCACCCACGGGGCTTTCACGTTACATATGAGGGGGGCTCACGGCCCCCCTGCAGCCCTGGGGACCGCCACCCTTCATTTTTCTTATAATAATGGGGGGCCCAGAGGGGCCTCCCAGCCCCGGGGACCGTCAACAGATGGGGCTTTAATATTATATATGCGGGAGGCTCAAGGACCCCCCGCAGCCCCGGGGACTGCCACCCCCTGGGCTTCTTTTTTTCAAATAAAAATAAAAAAAACCTGTGTGGGGGGGCTCAAGCCCCCCCACATGCCCCGGGGACCGCCACCTCCCCAGGGCTCTAATATTCAAAATAGGGGGGTCCGTGATGGATCCCCCAGCCCCGGGGTCCACCACCCCCCGGGGCTTTTAACTGTTGAGAGGGAGGCTGCGCGCCCCCCTCCTGGAGCCTTGTGGTGACCCTGGGGACCGCCACCCCCCAGGGTCGGCTCCTGCAGTGTCCAGGGGTGCCTACCCCTGGGACACTGCTGTTTACTATGGTTTTTGAAAGAGAGAGCAGGAAACCTGCTCTCTCTTTCAAAAACCAAAGCTGATTGCTTTTCTGCATGGGGAGCAGCATGTTAACTGCTCCCCATGCAGAAAAGCAATGTTGGCTCCCGCAGGATGGGGGGAGCCGTCAGGGACTGTGGGGGGCTTGGGGACCCCACCATGGTCGCCAACGTAGTGGGCCAGCCCCAGGGGATGGGGACCCTGGGGCTACAAGTGGCCCGTTAGGGGGGTCACGCGCCCCCCCCCAAAAAGAAAGAAAATGGCCGGCCCGGGGTCCCTGGGACAAAAGTGGCCTGGAGGATGGGGTCCCGGGGCAGACTACGGCCTTGGGAGGGGGGCCACCGATTTTTTTTTACAAAAAAATAAAAATTGGGGGCAGGCCCTGGGGATGGGGCCAAAAGAAAGAGAAGGGGGCTACACAGCCCCCCTTCTTAAAAGTACATTAAAAAAAATGGGATCGGGAGGAGGTCATAGTCATGTCATTTGCGATGTCATCAGTGATGTCATGAGTGATGTCACTGACCATGTCATGATTGATTTAATATGTGACGTCATCAGCAGTGCATTGCGGGCGCGCGAGATATAGTTAGCTGAACTAACTATAAGGGGGAATTTCAATTGTTTTGTATGAGTGAAATGTCCAGCTAACTATAACATGAGTGAAACCTTTGGTTTTTTCAGGGAATTTCTAAGGTTTTTTAAATGCTAATTCCTAACTGTAACGTGGCTGAAACCAATGTTTTTTTCAGTGAATATACATATATATATTCCTCAACTCGCTCAAAACTTCCATTGCACCCAGGAAAAAATGAGCGTGGACCCAGATATCGTGCAGTGTGTTTTTTTTTATAGCCAGCTCTGCCATAACCCCTTTCGGGCAAGCTCGCCCTTGATCACATGGCCACTCTCTGACATTTTTTTTCGCCTTTTAAAGTGCAAGTGCAATTGACAATTCTATGGACATGGAAAAAATACTTGACATATACAAATTAGTTGGTCACATAATAAAAACATAAATGTTGTTTAGTGGCCAATAAATAACATGATAAAACAGGTACAAGGATATAAAAATATATGTAAAAATACATATTAATATCAGCTTCGATGTCTGTACCACGTCATCAAAATCCAACCATGTCAAACTCTTAAAATGATGTAAAGTACATACCAGATAGAGCAAAAAATGAAAACGTATGTGCAAAACATAAACAAATATCCCATTATATCACTTAAACAGTTTAACAATGTCTGGTTCCAGCATAGCATAGACCGTGAAGCAGCTTATTTGAAGGGTCCCTTTTTGCAAACATATTTCTAGATCCGATTCTAAGAGTATAATCTTGTAACATACTTATAAACCCTCTGAATACGGATAATAATGTGCCATACACAACAATGTTTAAAGTGCATATGTGCTTAGGACAAATTCATATATTGTATAGTCAATGAATAAATAGTTGACCGCTCAGGAAATCATTTCATATAAATAGAAGCATAAAATATACTTTCTAAATATGATTTTTAAAACTAAACCATAAATAGAAATACATAACTATACTAAAATGCCAATAAAAATTGTTTGTTATCAAGAGTGCATTCAAAATCGCTGCTGGAGAAGGTTTAAAAACTAATTGTATCTGATGCCAGAGAATTCATCTTGCTCTATCGTATACAAATCTGACACTCACTATTTTCATAAAAATGCGTACAGGTCTTCACTGGTATATATATATAGCGAGCAAGGCGACCAGGATCGCCGAAACGCATTTGGTTGAGCACAGCAATGCACAGATAAAATGATAAAATAAAAATACCAGCGTCTTTGTTGGTGCGTGCAAGCGGCGCTGAGAGTAGAAACTGGATATATATATAAATATATATATATATTCAACGCTAGCTGTCCTGTCGCAGAGGGAGCGCTTGGCAGGTTGGTGCTGGAGTCGGAACCAGGACCGGGTTCCGTGTTTAGATTCCTCACAAAGAACGTATTCCAGCACTTCGTTAGTTATCAAAGTTTGATTTATTCAGCGCAAAAAGTACAAGCCTACGCGTTTCGAACCCACTGGTTCCTTCTCACGGCGGCATAAACAATTGTCCTACTTCACATTCCATATTTAAGTGATTGTAGTTACTTTGTGCATTGTGGGACATGTAGTTGGTTGTGGAAAAAGTTCCAACCAACACCACTTGAAATAATAACATTTACACTAGGTTCAGTGTTAATACAAATGAAGCATATGTGTATAGCTTTTAAGTCACAATTATGGCTAAGTGCCTTAATTATTTGATTTATGTTCCAATATTAGCACATTTCTGGCAGCCTGGCAGTGTTCACATTTTGCAACTAATATGGATAAGCATTTTCCAATTTAAAGGGGAGAGTTGGTGGTTTCTAACATTCCCGTGTGCAAATTGTTTTGTATCTAGGGCTAAACGGAGATGAGGAACTTTATTTCCACCTGTAATCATAATTTGACACTTCCTATGTACTGCAAATGATAAAGTATAACTATGAACTTGTTCACTACTAAGAGACATTTCAGTGAAAGGGGATGACATTTCTCAGAATTGCACCTTCCTTTCACCTTTTTTGTTCATTTATATTTTGATCGGTATGTTTTGTAAATTTAGATTATTGGCAACCATTCATTGGCGGTGGCAAGGGCACTCAGCCCTAGATACAAAACAATTTGCACACGGGAATGTTAGAAACCACCAACTCTCCCCTTTAAATTGGAAAATGCTTATCCATATTAGTTGCAAAATGTGAACACTGCCAGGCTGCCAGAAATGTGCTAATATTGGGACCTAAATCAAATAATTAAGGCACTTAGCCATAATTGTGACTTAACAGCTATACACATATGCTTCATTTGTATTAACACTGAACCTAGTGTAAATGTTATTATTTCAAGTGGTGTTGGTTGGAACTTTTTCCACAACCAACTACATGTCCCACAATGCACAAAGTAACTACAATCACTTAAATATGGAAAGTGAAGTAGGACAATAGTGTATGCCGCCGTGAGAAGGAACCAGTGGGTTCGAAACGCGTAGGCTTGTACTTTTTGCGCTGAATAAATCAAACTTTGATAACTAACGGAGTGCTGGAATACGTTCTTTGTGAGGAATATATATATATATATATATATATATATATATATATATATGTGTGTGTGTATATATGTGTATATATATATAAAAAAAATATGTATATATATATATATTCACTGAAAAAACCATAGGTTATAGACCATATATAGTTAGGAATTCGCATTTACAAAACCTTATTTTACTCACACAAAACCATTGAAATTCCATATATAGTTAGTTGCACTAACTATATATCGCGCACCCGCAATCCACTGCTGATGATGTCACATATTACATCATTCATGACATGGTCAGTGACATCACTGATGACATCACTGATGACATCTCAAATGACATCACTGATGACATCACTGATGACATCTCATTTGACATTACTGATCACATCACTGATGATATCATTCATGTGATAATACGATGAACCTCTTCAGACTCTAATATAACCTTAGATACAATCAGTGTAAACAGACACTCACAGACTGTCACTCATCCATGGAGTTACTCACACACCTAGTCAGTCATGCAAAGAATCAATCACACCTCCATTTCCTCAACTATACAGTTATACAAACTTTACTTATTCAAACATATACTAACACATATTTACTCTCTTATACAATCCCTGATACAAGTTCACAATGATCCATACAGCCACTCACACATTCACTGGCTCTTATGCACAGTTATTTATATATGTCAACTCTCACATGTACTGTGTTTTACATATGTACTTACTTTGACATGTAGCACTGAGATATCCATTCACTCACCAATACACTCATGCACACAGTCAACCGCCCATACAGCTGTTTCCACATGCACTTTTGAAACCATACATCTAGTGAATCAACTGCTCACACATCTATGCACAGAGTCATACACCTCCCAGCCACCCACACACACACTCAGTCTCCCATACAAATACTTGGGCAACCAATCAATAACCCATATAGTTACTCATATAGCTACTTATCAACACATGCAACAGTTTACAGAACAACAGACATAATGATGCACAAATTAAGACAGTTTAGTCACTAACCCATGCACTCAGTGAGACACATTTAATCACTCACTCATACAGTCAGTCATGCACCTACTAAATCCTTCATCCAGACACTTATACATCCACTCATTCTTCAATATGTAAGAAATATTTTAACTTTACAGAAACATACAGTCACTGGATGTTGTCATCAGTGATGTCATCAGTGATGTCATTTGAGATGTCATCAGTGATGTCATCAGTGATGTCACTGACCATGTCATGAAAGATGTAATATGTGACATTATCAGCAGTGGATTGCGGGTGCGCGATATATAGTTAGTGCAACTAACTATATATGGAATTTCAATGGTTTTGTGTGAGTAAAATAAGGTTTTGTAAATGCGAATTCCTAACTATATACGGTCTATAACCTATGGTTTTTTCAGTGAATTTTCAAGGTTTTGTAAATGCTAATTCCTAACTATATATGGTCTATAACCTATGGTTTTTTCAGTGAATTTTCAAGGTTTTGTAAATGCTAATTCCTAACTATATATGGTCTATAACCTATGGTTTTTTCAGTGAATATATATATATATACATACATATATAAACATATATCATCTGTATATCTATATAAATACAAACATAAATGCATGCATACATATACTTATATGCATACAGATGCATGTTATTTACATGAAAGTTGAAAAAGCACTAATAAAAGCAAAGCTAAAAAGCCACCTCAATACAAACAGAATGGGTTTAACTTAAACGAGGGCGAGATCTATTGCATTTTCAATGCTTGTTTACTTTGGTTCCATCAAGAAGGCATTCAGATGTGTCACACATTTGCCATAAATTCTGAATGTTAGCACTCTAGTTGCACATTAGATCACTGTAGTAAAGCTACTGCTCACCAGGGACGTCTGCTGCTGGTATTTAAAGTGCATGTTTCAGTCTGCATGTCAGAATTTTTTTAATGAAATAGAAGAGGATTTGAGAAGTCACTCAAAATGATCCCTAATTTTTCTTTCTGAAGCACTAATCATACTTTCTATGGCAAAATTAACCCCCTCATGTTGTTCCTTTTTAAATTGAGTGTTTTCAGACTTACCACTTCATTCCAATCAAGATGGCTTCTGGTGTGCCATACTTTTGTCATAAGTAAGACTGTTAGCGCTCTAGTTGTTCTTTAGAACACTCTGGGACATTCTGTCATTGGGCTATACTTGGGGTACATCTGGGTGATATTTGGGCTACATTTAGGCTCTTTTGTCTCTGGTGGCCATCTTGGGAGACTGTATGTCAGAATTTTCTAATGAAATTGAAGAGGGTTTGAGAAGTCACTCAAAATGTGCCCTAATTTTTCTTTCTGCAGCACTAATCATAATTCATATGGCAAAATATACCCCCTCATTTTGTTCCTTTTTAAATTAAATGTTTTAAGAGTTACCACTTTATTCCAATCAAGATGGCTTCAGGTGTGCCATACCTTTGTAATAGGTAGGACTGTTAGCGCTCTAGTTGTTCTTTAGAACACTCTGGGACATTCTGTCATTGGGCTATACTTGGGCTACATCTGGGTGATATTTGGGCTACATTTGGGCTCTTTTGTCTCTGGTGGCCATTTTGGGAGACTGCATGTCAGAATTTTTTAATGAAATAGAAGAGGATTTGAAAAGTCACTCAAAATGTGCCCTAATTTTTCTTTCTGCAGCACTAATAATACCTTCTATTGCATAATATACCCCCTCATTTTGTTCCTTTTTAAATTAAATGTTTTAAGAGTTACCACTTTATTCCCATCACGATGGCTCCAGGTGTGCTATACCTTTGTAATAAGTAGGACTGTTAGCGCTCTAGTTGTTCTTTAGAACACTCTGGGACATTCTGTCATTGGGCTATACTTGGGCTACATCTGGGTGATATTTGGGCTACATTTGGGCTCTTTTGTCTCTGGTGGCCATTTTGGGAGACTGCATGTCAGAATGTTTTAATGAAATAGAAAAGGATTTGAGAAGTCACTCAAAATGTGCCCTAATTTTTCATTCTGCAGCACTAATCATACTTTCTATGGCAAAATATACCCCCTCATTTTGTTCCTTTTCAAATTAAATGTTTTAAGAGTTACCACTTTATTCCAATCAAGATGGATTCAGGTGTGCCTTACCTTTGTAATAAGTAGGACTGTTAGCGCTCTAGTTGTTCTTTAGAACACTCTGGGACATTCTGTCATTGGGCTATACTTGGGCTACATCTGGGTGATATTTGGGCTACATTTGGGCTCTTTCTTCTCTGGTGGCCATTTTGGGAGACTGCATGTCAGAATGTTTTAATGAAATAGAAAAGGATTTGAGAAGTCACTCAAAATGTGCCCTAATTTTTCATTCTGCAGCACTAATCATACTTTCTATGGCAAAATATACCCCCTCATGTTGTTTCTTTTTAAATTAAATGTTTTAAGAGTTACCACTTTATTCCAATCAAGATGGCTTCAGGTGTGCCATACCTTTGTAATAAGTAGGACTGTTAGCGCTCTAGTTGTTCTTTAGAACACTCTAGGAGGCTACAGTAGAACACAAAGGAATCAACTGACAGTCTCTGTCCTTGTTGGATGTACATGTTTTACTGAGAATGTCAGACTTCATTTTCACATGACTGAGAAAGATAATGTGAATTTACAGAAAATATGCTTTCAGTTTAGCTTTTAGATCCCCTTCCAAACCACTGTGGGAAAATCATGAGATATTAGTTTTCTTTCAAACAATATTCATGATATCACAGCAGAAGGTTTTTTCACATGGTAAAATCACCTTAGAACCCACCACAATTCCTAAAACGAGTATGGTACCATCAACAAATGATTTATAATGTAACTAAAGTCCTAAAACCCTCTATTAACTACAATGCTTTTTAATGAGGTGCTATCATGTATATTGGTCCCAAGATGGCTACCAACACTTCTTGGATGAAGTGCTGACAGCCAATCAGATCAGATGTGTGGTTAGGCTCCACCCAGATATATATCTTTTTTTGAACCTAAATTACTCAAAATCCACTGGAGCACATATATTGAGACCTAGCAAAGGCACATCGGGCTAACAGTCCCTACAATTTTGCCAAGTTTCGTGCATATCCATTCAGCCGTTCGAGCTAAAAGTGAGGCCAACCGCCCTATGGAAATTAACATGGGAAAAACGCGTTTTGGGACCCCCCTTTTTTCTCGGCCCCCCCTTGATGAAACTCCCCCAAATTGTCAGGGGCTGATCAGAAACAAAATGTTCCATTTTCCTGAAAATGTCAGCCAATTCCGTCCACAAACGCCAAAGTTATTAGACATAGAATTTTCAAAAATCCCATAGAGAAAAAATCCTAACTATATATACCTACTGGCGACCGCCAGTAGGTAATATATATATATATATATATATATATAAATTACCAGAAAGAGTTCCATTTGTCGGGGGCTATGACCCTGCAGGGCGGGCTCTAGAAAGCAGGAATAGAGATCCTGTCGTTAAATTCCTCACAAAAAACAACAGAGCCCAACTTCGTCTTACAGCAGGAATCCGACTTTATCAGTCTTGAGCAAAGCAGCAAGGGACACACTTTAAATAGTCCTGACGCGTTTCGGCATAATGCAATGCTGATCTCTATGTTGAAGTTTTGCCTCACTCATAACATCTTTATGTATAATAGTCTAATTTACAGACAACTGCAGGGTGTGGCTATGGGGGCCAGTTTTTCTCCAAGCTTCGCGTGCCTTCACATGGGAGCTTTAGAAGAACTGGTCCTCCAGGCTCGTTTCCAACTTGAAGTGGAGAACCATGTCATTTGTTGGCACAGGTTTATAGATGACTTGTTTGTAGTGTGGAGAGGGGAAAAGGAGGAGGCAATGAAATTCATCGAATGTTTAAATGACAATGAATTCAATATCCACTTTACTGCTGAAATAAGTCAACAGCAAGTACCCTTTTTAGACACTATGGTATACATACGAGACAATGCTTTGGAAACGAAACTATACCGCAAAAGTACTGCAGGCAATACTACACTGTATGCAGGGAGCACACACCCAAACCACCTCATTATGAGCATCCCGTATGGGGAGATGCTGCGTTTGCGCAGACTGTGTAGCAACGAGGAGGATCTAAGGATAGCCCAAGAGGCAAGCGCAATAAGATTCAGGGCAAGGGGCTACAGCCAGAAAACCATTCAAGAGGCAATCAATAAAACTAAGAAACTCGATCGCCAATCCCTACTGAATAAAAGTAACTTATCCACTGATACCATCACTGAGAAAACCTCTACGGACAACATCCCTGCTGTAGGAGGTGATGCCTTCAGGATTATAATTGGTTATAGCTCCAACCATAAAGAGGTTAGAAAAATCATCAATAAAAGCTGGCCCATAGTGTTGCAAGACCCTATAATAGGACACAATCTTCCGAAACGGGCAAACATTACTTTCAGCAGGGCTCCCAATATGCGAGACAGACTAGTGGACACTGGACCTGAGGTCATTACCAAAACAGTATGGTTCCAAAATAAGGGAGGATTCCATAAATGTAAATCGTGCAAAGCATGCACACATGGAATCAATTGTACCAGTTATCGTGATGGGTTCTGTAACAAGGAACATAAGATCACGAAAACCCTTACGTGTAAAACAGATTTTGCCGTATATATTTTGGAGTGTACATGCCCACTACAGTATGTGGGCAGTACAAAGTTACCTGTACACAGACGTATACTCCAACATTTACGTTCTATATCAACCCAGGATAATACTTACCCGGTTGCACGGTATTTTAAGACCCACCACAACAGTGACAATAAAGATCTTAAATACTTTGTGGTAGATTCTGTTTTGGCCAGCAGAAGGGGTGGGAACCGAGAGGCAAAATTGAGAAAACTCGAGACAAGATATATACTGCAACTAAACAGTAAACATCCAGGAGGTGTTAATGTGACGGAAGACATATACACCTGTTTACATTAAATTAAATCACAGTGTCTCTGAAACAAATAATTGCCTTTGAGTGTATAGGATGTATATGATGTATATGATGTTTCATGGTAGAAGCTGGTATTCTTTGTAGATCTAATGAATACTCCTTTTGTTGTTTTATTCAACAGCTCCTGTTGTGGACACCCTAAAATGTTTTCATCATTGAGGTTTAGCCTCTAGTATGTGATGAGGACTTATCCGTATTATATGATTTTTCAATCGCCTACAGTCAGCTATACAATATGGATAAAACATGAAAGGCAATCGTTTCTGCATTGGCGTAGCACGATTTAAGTCTGTAAAATTGTCTACATAAAACCACCTATATAGAACTTTTGTATTAACGCATCAACATTATGAGGTCTTTTGTATGATGTTTAGTTGACATAGCCTGCATTGATCATGTGTCCTCCGCCAGTGACAAGTATTGATAAATATGTATTTAACTGGGCTCAGTTAAATAGGTTAGTGTAACGATATGGTCTACAAATTTCTTCAGCAGTTCTGAATATAAATAGGGAGAAATAGATAGAATAAAAATCTCTGTGAAAAAGACTATATAAAAAATATAAATAAAAATAAGAATTATTTTTGAGCACAAGTCACTTTTGGTAGTAGATGTGGACAGAATAATTAATATTATGTCAAATGTATCTATTTTTCTAAGGGGGTTAGAGGTAATAAAGTAATATCACTAGTGGATGATAATATTAAACAACACGGAAATGTATTAGGGTTGGACGCAGGACAGACATTATAAACTAAATAGATGTACTGTATTTACATAGTCATAGGGACTAACTAATCTGGTCCTATTATCAATTTATGAATATGTTGCAAATGAGGTATTTTAAAATAAGTATTTTAGCTTGATAATTTATAATTAGATGCACTTAACAAAAATATCCTTTTGACAATATAGCATGTAATGTTTATATGTGTGCATCTTTACAGGCATGTATAGTATGTATATATTTTATAGGTATTATGTTTATATATATATCAACACAATAACACATTTCAATTAAGTGTTATTCTGCTATGCCACTGTATTTTACAGTTATTGTCCCCCTTTACAATATGTTGTTCATTCCCATTTGTGTGTTTTTTCATCCAATCAATATTGAGCACTTGCACTTTAAATAAGTCACTTTCACTCACTTTCGCTGTCATGTGAGCAAGGCACAGGGGTGCCGAAACGTCATGAAATCGACAGGCGAATAAAGATCTGAATGCCGAAAAATTTGGTCCGTGCTTGGTGTATCTGTGCCTGCTGTGATTGCTAACCGCGGAGTATACTTTGGTTTTGGATATATATATATATATATATATATATATGTGTGTATATATATAAAAAAAATATGTATATATATATATATATATATATATATATATATATATATATATATATATATATATATATGAGACAATCTCTGCTTGCTCTCGCCTGGAGCCCAATCCTGGATACCGCAGCGCAGAAGAAGAGAGGAGACCCGAGTGCAGGTGAGCAGTGTTTTTTATTCAATCGGGAAGACGGCACACCTCAGCATAACGTTTCGGCCTTCACAGAGGCCTTGGTCACATGACGCATGCAAGGGAGGAGGCAACATTTAAAGTGCAAATGCTGGTCAAAATGTATAGCCATTGGTGGGACATGGTCACATGCAAAATGCCTTGAATCATAGAAATAGACAACATTTCAGCGTTGACTGCTAAACGTATCACGGGATAATCCCTGATTTCAAATTTCATCGTAATGTGCAAACAACTGCTGATAAAGTGCTAATGCAAAATACTGTCATTTTTAAACATCACAAGGCTCAAATCACGGGATAATCCCTAATTAAAAGATTTCGAATGCAGTGCAAAATTGGCAATGTGCAACAAGTCAGGAAAGTGCAAATAGTGTCATATAAATAATTGTAACCTCAATAAATAACAATCACATACATGATACCTCAATAAATAACAATCACATACATGATCAACAATACCATGGTAAAATCAAGTGTAGAAAATATATATGTATATACATAAATGTACATGAATATTCATAATTAATATATATACACTAAATATACACTATTTACACAAGATGAGACCTCAGGTGATCTGATTGTTTGGCTGCATAAATGCACTGGCCTGTACCCTGAGATCGCAGCATCCTGACTCCATTTCAAGCACAAGCCAATCATTTGTCTATGTTCTGCTAGAGGATAGAGAAGAGAGGAGATATACTCCAACTGCTAAGTTTGGAGACTATCGCAACCTCACTTCCCATGACCCCATGCTAAGGCAAGTAACCATAAGTTGACCATCACTATTCCAGCATTTGACATGAAAGTGAATAGTGTAATCAATTTTTTTGTTTTTTTCCCTCTAAAATTTTATAGAGTTTTTTGTGTGTATTTTTACTTTTTATATTTTTGTGTACTTCTATCGTTGTAGATGTTTTACTTAGCATTTGATACACCATCATGTAGCCTAAGCCTAGGCTACACTACACACTGAAACCATATGCATATATATATAAATTACCAGAAAGAGTTCCATTTGTCGGGGGCTATGACCCTGCAGGGCGGGCTCTAGAAAGCAGGAATGGAGATCCTGCCGTTAAATTCCTCACAAAAAACAACAGAGCCCAACTTCGTCTTACAGCAGGAATCCGACTTTATCAGTCTTGAGCAAAGCAGCAAGGGACACACTTTAAATAGTCCTGACGTGTTTCGGTGTTACTCCGCCTTCTTCTTAGGTGGGTGTGTCCTTAATTGTTTCCAATTGGACTTGGTCCCGCAGCTTGCTGAACTGCGGGTCCCAGCATGCGCCAGGTGGGTATTCGTGAGTCTGTACCTGGCTTTTGCCTTTCATGCTCAATAGCGTTAATGCACCCAGTATATAAAATACTCATGCCAACATGATGGTACTGCATTGTTCCTTTTAGCGAGTGCTTTTCAATTATGTTGCCAAGTGCTTAAGCATTCACTGCAGTGTTTTCAAAATTAAGCGCTCCTGCAGCGAAGTTACAGGAGAAAGGAAAACCCCCTTCTCCTCTCCCTTTCTCCAAACGAATACCAAGTGCGGCTGGCATCGTTGCAAGCGGGTCCTCCCCCTTTATCAAAATTACCAAAAAGAGTTCCATTTGACGGGGGCTATGACCCTGCAGGGCGGGCTCTAGAAAGCAGGAATGGAGATCCTGCTGTTAAGTTCCTCACAAAATACAACAGAGCCCAACTTCGTCTTACAGCAGGAAGCCGACTTTATTAGTCTTGAGCAAAGCAGCAAGGGACACACTTTAAATAGTCCTGACGCGTTTTGGCATTACTCCGCCTTCTTTTTAGATGGGTGTGTCCTTAATTGTTTCCAAGTGGACTTGGTCCCGCAGCTTGCTGACTTGCGGGTCCCAGCATGCACCAGGTGGGTATCCGTGAGTCTGTACTGGGCTTTTGCCTTTCATGCTCAATAGCGATCATGCACCCAGTATATAAAATACTCATGCCAACATGATGGTACTGCATTCTTCCTTTTAGCGAGTGCTTTTCAATTATGTTGCCAAGTGCTTAAGCGTTCGCTGCAGTGTTCCCAAAATTAAGCGCTCCAGCAGCGAAGTTGCAAAAGAAAGGAAAACGCCCTTCTCCTCTCCCTTTCTCCAAACGAATACCACATAGCCAAGGAAATCCAAGTGCGACTGGCATCGTTGCGAGCGGGTCCTCCCCCTCCATCAAAATTACCAAAAAGAGTTCCATTTGCCGGGGGCTATGACCCTGCAGGGCGGGCTCTAGAAAGAGGGAATGGAGATCCTGCCGTTAAGTTCCTCACAAAATACAACAGAGCCCAACTTTGTCTTACAGCAGGAAGCCGACTTTATTAGTCTCGAGCAAAGCAGCAAGGGACACACTTTATTAGTCCTGACGTGTTTCGGCGTTACTCCGCATTCTTCTTAGGTGGGTGTGTCCTTAATTGTTTCCAATTGGACTTGGTCCCGCAGCTTGCTGAACTGCGGGTCCCAGCATGCGCCAGGTGGGTATTCGTGAGTCTGTACCTGGCTTTTGCCTTTCATGCTCAATAGCGTTAATGCACCCAGTATATAAAATACTCATGCCAACATGATGGTACTGCATTGTTCCTTTTAGCGAGTGCTTTTCAATTATGTTGCCAAGTGCTTAAGCATTCACTGCAGTGTTTTCAAAATTAAGCGCTCCTGCAGCGAAGGTACAGGAGAAAGGAAAACCCCCTTCTCCTCTCCCTTTCTCCAAACGAATACCAAGTGCGGCTGGCATCGTTGCAAGCGGGTCCTCCCCCTTTATCAAAATTACCAAAAAGAGTTCCATTTGACAGGGGCTATGACCCTGCAGGGCGGGCTCTAGAAAGCAGGAATGGAGATCCTGCTGTTAAGTTCCTCACAAAATACAACAGAGCCCAACTTCGTCTTACAGCAGGAAGCCGACTTTATAAGTCTTGAGCAAAGCAGCAAGGGACACACTTTAAATAGTCCTGACGCGTTTTGGCATTACTCCGCCTTCTTTTTAGATGGGTGTGTCCTTAATTGTTTCCAAGTGGACTTGGTCCCGCAGCTTGCTGAACTGCGGGTCCCAGCATGCACCAGGTGGGTATCCGTGAGTCTGTACTGGGCTTTTGCCTTTCATGCTCAATAGCGATCATGCACCCAGTATATAAAATACTCATGCCAACATGATGGTACTGCATTCTTCCTTTTAGCGATTGCTTTTCAATTATGTTGCCAAGTGCTTAAGCGTTCGCTGCAGTGTTCCCAAAATTAAGCGCTCCAGCAGCGAAGTTGCAAAAGAAAGGAAAACGCCCTTCTCCTCTCCCTTTCTCCAAACGAATACCACATAGCCAAGGAAATCCAAGTGCGACTGGCATCATTGCGAGCGGGTCCTCCCCCTCCATCAAAATTACCAAAAAGAGTTCCATTTGCCGGGGGCTATGACCCTGCAGGGCGGGCTCTAGAAAGCAGGAATGGAGATCCTGCCGTTAAGTTTCTCACAAAATACAACAGAGCCCAACTTTGTCTTACAGCAGGAAGCCGACTTTATTAGTCTCGAGCAAAGCAGCAAGGGACACACTTTATTAGTCCTGACGTGTTTCGGCGTTACTCCGCATTCTTCTTAGGTGGGTGTGTCCTTAATTGTTTCCAATTGGACTTGGTCCCGCAGCTTGCTGAACTGCGGGTCCCAGCATGCGCCAGGTGGGTATTCGTGAGTCTGTACCTGGCTTTTGCCTTTCATGCTCAATAGCGTTAATGCACCCAGTATATAAAATACTCATGCCAACATGATGGTACTGCATTGTTCCTTTTAGCGAGTGCTTTTCAATTATGTTGCCAAGTGCTTAAGAATTCACTGCAGTGTTTTCAAAATTAAGCGCTCCTGCAGCGAAGTTACAGGAGAAAGGAAAACCCCCTTCTCCTCTCCCTTTCTCCAAACGAATACCAAGTGCGGCTGGCATTGTTGCAAACGGGTCCTCCCCCTTTATCAAAATTACCAAAAAGAGTTCCATTTGACGGGGGCTATGACCCTGCAGGGCGGGCTCTAGAAAGCAGGAATGGAGATCCTGCTGTTAAGTTCCTCACAAAATACAACAGAGCCCAACTTCGTCTTACAGCAGGAAGCCGACTTTATTAGTCTTGAGCAAAGCAGCAAGGGACACACTTTAAATAGTCCTGACGCGTTTTGGCATTACTCCGCCTTCTTTTTAGATGGGTGTGTCCTTAATTGTTTCCAAGTGGACTTGGTCCCGCAGCTTGCTGAACTGCGGGTCCCAGCATGCACCAGGTGGGTATCCGTGAGTCTGTACTGGGCTTTTGCCTTTCATGCTCAATAGCGATCATGCACCCAGTATATAAAATACTCATGCCAACATGATGGTACTGCATTCTTCCTTTTAGCGAGTGCTTTTCAATTATGTTGCCAAGTGCTTAAGCGTTCGCTGCAGTGTTCCCAAAATTAAGCGCTCCAGCAGCGAAGTTGCAAAAGAAAGGAAAACGCCCTTCTCCTCTCCCTTTCTCCAAACGAATACCACATAGCCAAGGAAATCCAAGTGTGACTGGCATCGTTGCGAGCGGGTCCTCCCCCTCCATCAAAATTACCAAAAAGAGTTCCATTTGCCGGGGGCTATGACCCTGCAGGGCGGGCTCTAGAAAGCAGGAATGGAGATCCTGCCGTTAAGTTCCTCACAAAATACAACAGAGCCCAACTTTGTCTTACAGCAGGAAGCCGACTTTATTAGTCTCGAGCAAAGCAGCAAGGGACACACTTTATTAGTCCTGACGTGTTTTGGCGTTACTCCGCATTCTTCTTAGGTGGGTGTGTCCTTAATTGTTTATATATATATATATATATATATATATATATATATATATATATATATATATATATATATATTACCTACTGGCGGTCGCCAGTAGGTAGTTATAGTTAGGATTTTTTTCAATGTTAAATCTCAAAATTCTATTTGGAATAACTTTGGAGCCGGTTGACGAATCTGCCTGAAAATTTCCACAAAATGGCCTCGTCGAGCTCCGGTCCTTCCCAGAAAGTTTGGGGGGGATTCGTCAAGCGGGGGCCGAGATAAAAGGGGGGTCCCAAAACGCGTTTTCTCCATGTTAATTTCTATAGGGCGGTCAATTTCACTTTTAGCCCGAACGGATGAATGGATTTCCACCAAACTTGGCAAAATTGTAGGGACTGGTAGCCCGATGTGCCTTTGCTATGTCTCAAGATATGTGCTCCAGTAGAATTTGAGTAATTTAAGTTTTAAAAAATATATATATCTGTAAGCGCGCACCGGTGCGCGCGCCGGCGAGCGCTCCGGTCGCGTCACGTGAGGTGCGCACTGAAAGCTGATTGGCTGTCGGGTGTCTGAAAACATTCGAAACAGACCGGAGCGGCCGCCATCTTGTGTCTCGGTAAAATCGAGACACAAGAGGTGTCAAAAAGAAAGGGGGGAATTGACCATAAGGGGGCAGGGTAGACCCCCCCTGACCCCCTAGGTTTAATGTGGGGGCCATAAAAGGGCCCCGCGGGGTCAAAAAAAAATATATTTTTTTTGATTATCGCGGGGGCGCGCATGGTACGCGCACCGGGGAGCGCACCGGGGAGCGCACCAAGGAGAAAAGAGAATGGCAGAGTTTTAAAATTTAAGTCATTTTATATAAATGGGAGGTAGTTCTGAAAAGAACTGTTTTTTTATTCTTTTTGTTGTTTTATATTTTTTTGGGGAGTTTTTAAACTTTTTTTGCTTTTTTTGGTTTTTCAGAACATTTTTTGTTTTTTTTGTATTTTTTAAGGAGAGAAACAAAAACCAAGCATTTCAAACGGGCTCAACAGGAGAAAAAAAAAAGGGCAACAAATTAATATTTCCTTTGGCACTTGTGGTTTTCCCAAGCACGATTAATAAGAGTGATGCATTGCTCACCATAGCAAATCATTTGACCACAAAATTTACAAACCATTTTAAAATTTGAAAAGTTGGTTTGTATGATGGAGCATGTCTCCCTAACTTCCGGTCCTGATGCGGTGGGAACAGTAGTTTTGGAGGTGCTGGCAGAAGATTGTACAGGGTTTTTGGCCAGTTCCCTGACCTCTGCCCTAGAATAGTTGTTGGGATGTTTTCTTAGCATATGCCTAATCATTGTGTGGTTGCCGAAGGAGTACTTCTTGTTGGGATTCCCCCTTGACATCTCCTGATGACAGATAAGGCAGGTTGCTTTAGGTGCATTCACTTTTTTTTTGTCACTCGGGATAGAAAAAAATTGCCAAATGATGTGCTCTTTTAGTTTGTATGTTATGTTGTCCTCTGGGACGAATCTACTGTCCTTTTCGTCCTCATCCTCCTCCTGTTCTGGATCTGCACCACTGTGAAGTTGAGGAGGTCCTTGTGGTGGTGGTGGTGGTCCAGAAGATCCAGCAGCTGCAGCTAATGTAGCCATTTTCTATAGATAAAAGTAAAGGTCTTCCTCTCTCAAAGCAAAAAGGTAGAATAAGGAAAAAAGGTGGGGGCTTTCCTCATTTTGAAAAAAAAATATCCTGAACCAATGAGAAGTGTTAATTTTAGGTCACATGACTAGGGGTTTTATCATTATGAAACCAAAACTGTTATGAACCAATCAAAAGTGTTATTTTTAGGGCACATGACCCGACGCGCTTACGCTACGCGCCCAGGGGCGTGCCCGGGGGCGTGCCCCGGGTCACGTAGCGTAAGCGCGTCGGTGCGCTTATGTCGTGCGTTTCACGCATACGCGGCTACGCGATACGTCACGATCATGTTTTCGTTCGAGATATTGGCGCTTACGGGACGCTCCCCGGTGCACGCCCCTGGGCGCTTCCTATAATTGCGCTTTCCGGGGCGCTACCCGGGGCGCGCTCTGGGAGCGCTCCCCTCTCCCCCCCAAAAAAAAAAAAAAAGAATAAATAAAAAAAAATGGGGAAAATTGTATGGACTGGAAGCCCTATTTTTAAGTTGTTTTTACGAAAATTAACTTTGAAAAAATATATATTGGGATACATTGGGCTATATATATGTTAGTGCCCAAACGTAGCCCAATGTAGTCAAATATAGCCCAATGTAGCCAAAAGATGGCCACCAGAGACAAAAAAAAAATTGCCCAAATATCAGCCAGATGTAGCAGAACTGTAGCCCAATGACAGAATGTACCAGCATTAAAAAAAAACTGACAAAAAAAAATTGCCCAAATATCAGCCAGATGTAGCAGAACTGTAGCCCAATGACAGAATGTACCAGCATTAAAAAAAAACTATGAAATTCACTGAAAAAACCATAGGTTTCACACCAGTTATAGTTAGGAATTAGCATTTAAAAAACCTATTAAATTCACTGAAAAAACCTGAGGTTTCACACCAGTTATAGTTAGGAATTAGCATTTAAAAAACCTATTAAATTCACTGAAAAAACCAGAGGTTTCACACCAGTTATAGTTAGCTGGAAATTTTACTGACATAAAACCAATGAAATTCCCACGTTATAGTTATTCGGACTCACTATAACTTGCGCGTGCAATGCACTGCTGATGACAACATCCTTGTGACACAGTGACAGACCTCCTCTCACTGTAAAGTAACCTTTGAAACACATATTCAAAAATAGAAACTAACATTTTCAAAAAAGTGCATATACCCATACCAGTTACAACAACCAATTCAGTAATGCCATGTCATGAGTGATGTAATATGTGATGTCATCAGCAGTGCATTGCACGCGCAAGTTATAGTGAGTCCGAATAACTATAACGTGGGAATTTCATTGGTTTTATGTCAGTAAAATTTCCAGCTAACTATAACTGGTGTGAAACCTCTGGTTTTTTCAGTGAATATATATATATATATATATATATATATATATATATATATATATATATATATATATATATATATATATTCACTGAAAACATATTTAAACCATAGGTTTCACACACATTATAGTTAAAAACTTGCATTTAAAAAACCTTATAAATTCACTGAAAAAACATAGGTTTCACACATGTTATAGTTAGCTGGAGATTTTACTCATACAAAACCATTGGAATTCCCCCGTTATAGTTAACTATAACTCGCGCGCCCGCAATTCACTGCTGATGACGTCACATATTACATCACTCATGACATGGTCAGTAACATCACTGATGACATCTCAAATGACATCACTGATGACATCACTGATGACATCACTGATGACATCATCCAGTAAATGTGTATTTCTGTAAAGTTTAAAAATTGACTCACTGCAAGGTGACTGTCTAAAAGGGTTTGAAACAGTCCATGCCCTAAGCCCACTTTACCTCATAAGTACTTTGGTACTGCCTCAATGATTAGAAACCTGCAAGGAAACTATATGGTTGAATATATAGCAGCTTCACTTTTAGAATATAACCTTATAGTCCACCATAGAGAGCTATACCGGCTATTTAAGGCTGTAAAGCTGTAGGCCACGAGCCGAAGGTGAGGGCCTTTAACAAGGGAGAGAGACTTTTATAGTGGTATACACATCTACAAAGGGCTATAAGGCTATTAGAACATTCTGGCCCTAAAGGACAGAATGTTCTAACAAAAAAACAAAGCCTTTTGGGAGCGAGAAGGGAATTGGGATTGGATGCTTGCTGGGGAATTGAAGGTGTGACATACAAGTGTGTAGGTGGTTAGAGGACTGTATGTGTTGTGGATAGGAGTTTGAATCAGTCAATGTGCTAATGCCTGGGTCACTGCATGAGTACTTCGGTACTGACTGAATTATTAGAGTACTGCAAGGAGAGTTCCTGGGTGAATTTATAAGTTGTTGGGTTGTGGCACAGTGAATGGATTAATACATGGTGCTGAATGGGTCACTAGAGGAGTGACAGGTTGTTTGCTGGAGTGTTTGAATACTGACTGGGGAATTGAAGGCGTGAAAGACAAATGTGTAGGTGCTTCGAGGACTGCATGCGTATTGGAGAGGGGTTTGTAGCAGTCTATGTGTTAAGGCCTGGGTCACTGCATGAGTACTTGGGTACTGACTGAATGATTAGAGTGCTGCAAGGAGAGTGCCTGGTTGAATTTATAAGTGGATGGGTTTTGGCGCAGTGAATGGAACAGTACATGGTGCTGAATGGGTCACTTGAGGATTGCAAAGAGAGTGACAGGGTGTTTGCTGGAGTGTACGGATATTAACTGGGGAATTGAAGGTGTGAAATACAAGTGTGTAGGTGGTTAGAGGACTGCATGCATAGTGTATAGGGGTTTGAAGCAGTCTATGTACTAAGGCCTGGGTCACTGCATGAGTACTTGGGTACTGACTGAATGATTAGAGTACTGCAAGAAGAGTACCAGGGTGAATTTATAAGTGGCTGGGTTTTGGCGCAGTGAATGGATTAGTACATGGTGCTGAATGGGTCACTAGAGGAGTGCAAGAGGAGTGACAGGTTGTTTGCTGGAGTGTTTGGATACTGACTGGGGAATTGAAAGTGTGAAAGACAAGTGTGTAGGTGGTTAGAGGACTGCATGCAAATTGGACTTGGGTTTGTACCAGTCTTTGTGTTAAGGCCTGGGTCACTGCATGACTACTGACTGAATGATTAAAGTACTGCAAGGAGAGTGCCTATTGAATTTTAAATAGCTTTATTTTTACCACAGTGCATACAAAAAGACATTCTGTTGAATAGCTCTGTACAATACAAAATCAGCAATCACAGAGACTTTGCCAGAAGTCAAAGGATATACACCTGGAAAAAAAAACTATAAAACACAAGTTTGAAGCACTCCATGCTGTAAGACTCAGTTTATACCATAATAACTTCGCTAGTAGCTCAGAGATTACAAATGTACAAGAAGACTCTCTCAAACCATTTTTTATTTTTAATCATACATTTCTTCTTGTAACATTTCATAATGTAATAGAACATCTAGCATGATTTCATCAGGAATGTCATTTGCTTCTTCATCGATTTCAAAGCTTGTGACATTAAAGTCAATATCATCTAAGGCTTCAATGAAGTCATTGTCCAAACTTTCATCCAAAAAATCACAGGTTATATCTTCTGCACCAATAGGTTGTTCTTCATTGCTACTGTCCACAAAAGGTACATTTATGTCCTCTTTCAGACTGTTAGAAATTTCAAAAGTGTCTTTGATGATATTCTCAAGTTGATCCATAATACATTTTATTATGTTGCTGTACCTTGCAGGAAAATATAAACACTTCATTTGAACATTTTCCCTAATAGATAATACAAAACTAGCTTTATTAACTATTTTGCCCTTTAAAAACAATTATGCAGAAACCTTTTTCAAGTACTTTATATGATTATATCAATTAATAATAATAATAATAATAAAAACATTTCTAAAGCGCCTGGCTGCACAAACAGTGTATCCCCGCGCTGATTGCAGACTAAACTAACAGAGGGAAAGGACGGAAAAGGAGAAGGGCAGTATTATTGGGGGAAGAGATGGGTTTTTAATCTGGCTCTAAAAAGGGTTTCTGAGGGTTCCATACGCAAATGGACGGGGAGGGCATTCCAATGTTTTACTCCAAGGTATCGGAAGGAGCGACCCCCCATTTTGGTTCTGTGAATACGAGGGAGTTTAAATTGGGTCATTCCTGAGGATCTAAGTTCTCTGATCGGACAATGAGTGGTGAGAAGGTTTCTTAGATAGATGGGTCCCTTATTATGGGCAATCTTGTGGGCATAGCAAAGGCTTTTAAATCTAATTCTTTCCCTAACAGGGAGCCAGTGAAGTTTGGCCAGCACCGCTTTGGAAGATGTTCTTTTAGGAAGGCCCAGTACCATGCGGGCGGCTGTATTTTGAATGCATTGTAACTGATGTAACTGTTTTTGGTTCACGCCTAATAGGAGAACGTTACCGTAGTCCAAATGGGGCGTTATAAGCGCGTGTACAATCGTTTTTCTGGCTTCTGTCGGGATGAGATCTATAATTTTCCTCAGAATTTTTAGCGTACCAATGCATTTACCTATTGTTTTGTTAACTTGGGATTTTCCTGAAAGATCAGAGTCAATCATAATCCCTAGATTTTTAACCTTCTCTACGGGGCGAGGGAAGTCACCCAAAGCTGCCGGCCACCAAGCCTGGGACCACATTGAAGTTTTGTTCCCGACCACCAACACCTCCGTTCCATTTAAACGGAGGCAGTTGTTGTCCATCTATGTGGCGACAGCAGCCATGCAGCCAGAGAAATTGATGGCAGATTTCTCACTGTCTGGGGTAAGCTTGAACATAAGCTGGGTGTCGTCCGCGTAGCTGACAATGCCCACCCCAAAGTTCTCTACGACGCGAGCCAGGGGTTCCATATAGATGTTGAATAAGGTAGGGCTCAAACTAGAGCCCTGTGGAACCCCGTAGCTCACGTCACGAGAGGATGATTTGAAGGGTGGGCAATGTATCCGGAACGATCTTTTAGTGAGGAAAGACTTGAACCAAGCCAATGCATGTTCCTTCACTCCTATATCCGAAAGTCGAGACAGCAGCGTGGCATGTAGCACAGTATCAAAAGCTGCGCTTAAGTCTAACATGACCAACGCTGCTGTCTCTCCCTCGTCCACCATCTTGCGAATGCATTCCGTGGAATATAAAACAGCTGATTCCGTGGAATAGCCAGGTCTAAAACCTGATTGTGTCGGATGGAGAACATCTTCTGATTCTAAAAAAGCCATAAGTTGTTTATTGACTATTTTTTCTATAATCTTGGCACATTGTGGCAGGAGGGAGATAGGCCTGAGATTTTGGAATTGGATAACAGGGATATTTGTTTTTTTTTTTAGAGGAATAACTTGTGCTGTTTTCCAAGCCTCAGGAACATAACATTCTTTAAAAGAAAGGCTTATCATGTTTCTTAATTGGTCAATGAGACACTTTTCCATGATGTCTTTGCTTTTTGCCAGAGGACACACATCACTGGGGGAACCTGAGTGGATACTGTTGATAATGATGGCCAGATCTTTATTGTCAGGTGTGGTAAATTTAGTAAGGATTGACTTTTGAGTGGGGGGGTTTCTGGACCTTGTCTCTTTTTCTGAGGTAGAGGATTTGGGAAAGGTAGCGTGAATTTTCTCCACCTTTTCGACAAAGAAGTCAGCTATTTCTTCGCATATGTCATTGGAGTAAGTATCCTGCGTATCTAGACATGTTGTATCTGTGAGTTCCTTATAAATGTGGAATAATTCTTTTGTAGGATTGGTGGCCTCTTCAATTCTAGTTTGAAAGAAAACGCTTTTTTCCTCTCTTATCAATTTCTGATATGATTTTAGTTCCAATTTATAAATTTCCTTAAGTTCAGGAGAGTAGCATTTTCTCCACTTGCGTTCTGTCGCTTTGCAGTGTGACTTAGCGATTTTAAGTTTTTCCGTGTACCAAGGTTCTGACTTTGTTCTCCTAACTGGGGGCTTCGAGGTCCACGGGGCAATTTCATCTAATGCCTTGCTCAACCATAATTCATAGTTGTTCCAAGTGTCTTGCAGGGACTGTCCTGGGGGCGGAGGGTGTTTTTTTAATTCGCTGATCAAGCGTTCAGGGGTGTAGTCTTTCCAGTTACGGCGCTTAGAGAACAAAGGTTTATTAGGAGCAATCTTAGTGATGTTAATGGGAATGTTAAAAGAGATTATGTAATGGTCTGACCAGATTATAGGGACCGGGGGGGATATTTCAATTCCTTCCCAGGAGGCAAACACAGGGTCGAGTAGGTGGCCATGTTGATGCGTGGGGTTGGTAGATAGCAATGTTATTCCCAATGCATGCAATGCTGTCTTGAGTATTTTAGCGTCTTTGGCGTTATCATCTTCAAAATGAAGATTCAGGTCCCCTAAAATCATAAAATTATTATGCTTTATAGTTAACTGAGTAGCTATTTCTATTAGTTGGCTGCAGAAAGGGGTTGCATTGCCAGGAGGGCGATATATAAGCAGACCAGTAACGGTCATCGTCGGGGTCAATTTTATGGAGAAAGTCACGCATTCACTATTAATGATGGCTTTGTTAGTGGTTATAAGAATTTGGACTTATAACATTTCCTTACATTTTTAAACCAATCATTGTTTATCATTTTAGAAATAAACTAAGGCTATTATAATAAAATGCAGTACTAAAAAAAATAAAAAATATCTATTCAGCTTACCAATTCCAAAGCGGTTGATGTGCTGTAGTTAAATATAAAGAAGACAAGTACACTCACTATATATGTTTTTTAAATTTCTTCAAATGTGTTTCAAAGATACAAACCATCTTTACAAATTTTGTACACCATAGATGTCGTGTTACTTCACTTTTGTAGAAGTACATCCCATCGATCATTTTTGATAGTTAGTTATACTTACCATCAAAATAATAAATTTAAAAAAATTAATGCAAATTTACCATCTGTAGAAGACAAAAAAAATACAGTTACAATTTATCTTATACAACACAAAATATTTTCTAAAGCATTTAATTTGCCTTTTTTGCTGTTCTCAGAATATATTGACTTTCACTACAAATTGTGAGTTCAATAGTACTCATCACATACCAGCGGGCAAAAAAAACAGACAATCAAGAAGATTATCTTAAAAAAAAAAACAACAATCTCAATAAATATTTCAAAAAAAGAAATAAAATATATCTTAAATGTTTTTTTAAGACCAATTTCTTACTTAACTATGAGGTATGTCAAACAATTTAGAAATAACAAAACACCATCATTACTTTTATTCCATGATAAAATTTGAAAAAAAGTAGATAAAGGTTACACAAACTTTTCCTCATGGCCAAATAGAATCTCTGTAATTCTTACTTTGAAAGATTATCAAAAGTAACTCTGAACATTTGCCTTCCAGTATTCTGATCCAAAACCATTGATATCATTTGCACCGTCCACCAGTGCTGATCCATCAACCCAAGCCCATTCAACATTTTTATAGCCACCATTACACAAGTGGCTCGCCATTTTAACCACAACATCATCTCTTATGTCGACGATACCCAGCTCATCCTGTTCCTCACCAAGGAACCACATACCATAACAAATAACCTCCACAACATAATTAAAGATGTCACCAAGTGGATAAGGAGCAGCTCTGTAAATCTGTACTTGCACAACATGAAGATAGTCATCCTCAAACCCACCTATTCACCTTCAGATGACTTGTACCGTCCAACTACACTGTAAACAGTACCAAAACCTACTAACCATGTACACACCATATGATTCATCCTTAACTCCTCGCTCTGCATGTGAAAGCAAGTCTACAGCATCTCCTCATATTGCTATAACACCCTAGACATGCTCTGCAACATTTAAAAATTGAGTCTAACCAAGAGAGGAAGAACAGTGACACAGGCCCTCATTAACAACAGACTACACACTTGAAACACTCTACACAGGAATTTAAAGCAAACACCTACAATGACTATTACAAATCCAAAACACCTCCAACTGACTGATCTTCAATTTCCCCGCTGAAGCCACATCACCCATGACTTCATACACCTACACTGCTTCAACATCAACATGAGGAATATCCTCACCCTTCCTTAGAAAATACTCTACAACACCAAATTAATGTACCTTAACAGCAGTAATCATGAAAGGTCAAAATGTAGCTCTTAAAATGTAGGCTTTAAAAATATTAGGTAAGAATTTAGTAACTCTTTAGGCAAATGTTGTTTAAAAACAAATTGAGTATCATTACAATGTGTCCAACCTTTCATACATCTTAAATAAACAGTGTAGTGTCCAGATGTTGTAGAAGGTCCATCATGATAAATAATTGCAACAGCTACAAAAGTTCTTCCTGATATTGATACTTGAGTAGCTACACATTTTTTATTAACGTTTCCAATTTTCTTCCATCAGCTCTACAACGTTGCAGCATTAAAATTACACACTGTCCATAGCTTTGTATAAATAATGTTGATAACAAATCTGATTTACATTGCCTACACTCCATGTTTTGAGTAGCTCCTCTAACTAGAATATTAAAGGACACTGATTCAAAGTCTGGTAAAGTCAAATATATAAATCTTTCAGTGTCTATGTTAGTGGTACATGTAAACAAACAATTTTGACACTCATGTTCCCATTTATTAGAAAGGCCAAAAATTGTTTCAATATCTATACCTTCATCCTCCAACACACAAAGCATAAACATTAACAATTCCTGACAATCTTGCTGTATATTTTGTGTAAATTGAGTAGAACCAGAACATGTGTCCAAAACATTTCGAATATCAGAAACACTTTGTATTTTAGTTCTATCACTACTACATTTCTCATAAACAGAATGCAACAATGAAGAGAATATTTTCTCCCGATTTTTAGCAATTTGCTGTTGCAAACTTTGAAGAAGAAAAACAACATTAACAACTACATTAGCATAGCAGTTGACACCACAAATATTTTCAAAACGATATCGAACATTTTCTTCAACAATATCCTTTTTCTTTTTGCTTGCAGGTGCAACTTCATCTTTTTTTCCTTTCTCTACAGTTTCATTACAGATATTCTCAAATCTTCTTTTTCTACCTACTACACGCTTTTCAAACACTGGATATTGATCTAAATGGGGTGTATATTCTCTTCGTTATCTATTATACTCTTTCACACAATTTACATCTGCACTAAACTTTGTCTCATCAAAATCATTCAAATACAGATAAAGTTCTCACTCGGGACAAAGCAACATATGCCATAACCTCTATAAACACGGTACTTCCAATATTAATTACAGCACTATCTACACTTAAACCTTGAGATTTATGAATGGTCACCGCATATGCCAAACAAATTGGAAACTGCTTTCTGCGTACATACAAGTCTTTTACAAACAAAAAACGGGCTGGACAACGACTAAGTTGTTGTACTTCAGCAATTTCATCAAATTTGATTTTCAAAAATTCAATTCCATCACTATTTACATAATTAACAAAATCAACAATTTTACCCATTGCTCCATTTCCTAAACCTTTATCCACATTCAAATTACGGCGTAAAATTATCCTACAGTTTTTACATGCCTATAGATTTTTTTCTAACCCAGCAGTTTTACTTATCAATTTCTCTAAAGAATGCAATTTCCTCTTCAACTTTTCAGTCGAAATAATAGTGATCCTTTCATGTTCTATTTTATCAATTGCTTCCAATTTTATAATTTCTTCATTTTCCAACTTTAACATTTCTTCATTGAATATAGAACATTTACGCAGTGTTGGCATTAAACAGATTACAGAGTTATTTTCTGCAATTTCTATATATATTTTCTCAGGAACAATATTTTCATTTGGAAACAAATTGTAAAGTAATTGTTTCTGTAATGCTTGTTTGCTATGTTCTGTCAGTTTTCCAATCCTTATATCTTGAAGAATTTTTCCATAATCTGCATCATTGCCTGACGCATATTTGTAATAAGTTCCTTATATTGAAAATATGACCAAATGTTAACATTTCCAATATTCCTAAAGGAATTTTTGGTACCTTCGTGCGTCAGGGTTTTAAACACTGGTTGTCCTTTTACTGGAGTAAGTTGTAGTAGATTTCCAAAAACTATGACATGTTGTCCTCCAAATAACATGTCATACTCTGTATTAAGAACTTGCTGCATTCTTAAATGCACAAAGGCAAGCATTAAGTTTGATACCATGCTAACCTCATCAATAACGAGAACTTTCATTTTCTTCAGGACTCTTGGAACTTCAAAACAAGCTTCTCCAGATAGCTTGTGTTATTCCAATTTGTTTTCATGCACTACTAGTAGCATTAATAAACAATGTAAAGTAATTCCTTTATTATTGTGGGCCGCCAACCCAGTCGGAGCAGTGACAACACAAGACAAATGCGACTCATTTCTTTTGTGTAGATAAGTTGAAATTACTTTTATTAGAAAACTTTTTCCTGTTCCAGCTTGTCCACTCACATACAATCGGATAGGTTCAAATGATGAGCAACAGCACTCTTTCGTCTCATGAAGTAAACCATGGTTAATCTGCTCTCTCACTTGCTCATATATTTCTTTCTGCTCAACATTTAGGTGTTCTTCCAAGTTTCCTAAGTATCTTCTAGAGCTTGGTACATTGCTGTTTCCACCTCTTCCATAGCAGTTGCTGCTTCATTTTGAATAATTGTTTCTCCTAATGGATCCTGACTTAATAAAGCAGAAGTTTGACTATCCTGAGAACTGTCTCTAGCAATCTCAGCTGCAATTGCAGCTTCTTGCTCAATTTCATCATTCAACATCTTCACATAATTAGCAAAAACAGGATATTCTATAGTGTCTTTAGTAGCATTAAAGTAATCTTCATAGCTCCTGAAATCTCCAAGTAATTCTAATTCTGAACACCATGGCTTGAAAAGTTACAAAAGAGCTAAATAGTAAAATTATGTTTTGTCAGGTGTTTCACAACTCAGTTTACGGTGATTAATCAAATGTCCTTTTCTTTGTTTCACCAGAGATCCTTCAGAACCAATCACGGCATATATACCATTATTGATGTTTTCTGTAATATTCTGTTTAAAAATATAGTTTTGCAGCACTTCAAACAGACAAATATTCTCAAGCTGATGACTTCTATTTGAATAATATGTATCCAACATATTTTTTTTCACAATATCCGTACTTTCTGGGTCCTTTTCAGCTAAATATTCAATTTCTTGTACAAATTTAAGTACTCTGTTTCGTGTTGCAGCAAGACCTAGACTCACCTAATGATTCTTCTAAATTTGGAGTAAAGACTTGCAGATGATAAGCGATCCGAGCATTCATATGCTCCAATTTCTTCATAAGATAACATCTTCAAACTGTAAGTATATGATTTCTTATTTAGACTCTTCTCGTGAGAAATCTCTTCCCACATTTCCTTCAATTCAGTCTTTTCTGATTTGGTTATGTAAGATGTTACATATAGAGCAACAGCTTTGGAATTGTCAGCAACGTATTGAATATCCATGTTAGCATTCCACATGGACAAAATTACTGAGTTGTAATCATTTATATATTTTGACTCTTCATTTCTTCTTAAGTTGTAGGTATTTTTTGGAGACTTTCTTCTGATACTATGTCATAGAGATGACATAAAATTGTTCACTCTTCCTTTTGATATTACAGGACGTGGGAATGCAAAACGACATTTGGTATAGAATTTATCCTTTGATTTGTACTTTCGTCGAAAGTATTTGCTGCAACGATGGCTTTGAAATTGTAAGACTTTTTCTCTTAAGTCCTTATCTTTTGTACTTTTCGGTATATCACATGTTGCATATTCTTCACTGAAAGACAATACAGTGTCATCTGAGTCTGTTCCAAATTTGGGAGCATCTTTAATCCATATTAACATATGTATGTGAGGAGCACCTCTTGCTTGATACTCCTTTCTCCAAAAGAAATCCAAAACCTTTTATTGGTGATAAAAGACATCATAGCTTTAAATCTATGATTGAAATACCTGTATACACAAACTGGATCGAAAGAACACAATTCTCCAGGTGTCTTGTATTCAATGTTTTCTATATTTGCATTTGCCTCTCGCAGAAATTGAAGTAAATCATCCCAAGCATATTCAGCACAGCTTAGAGTAAGGAACCATGTAGGAGTTCCTAAGTTCCTTAGCATACATTTAAGTTCTCCATGACAACGGTACCAGTACTCATTAGTACCACGCTGACATGCCATGAGATTAATCAGATGAGATTCCAAAACATCATCTTTCAAGTGTACTTTATCCATAAATTCCTTTGCTGAAACATTTTGCAGATGTACACCTGTTTTCAATATATGATTTACTGCATAATAAAGTCCAGACAAATCACTCTTAAACAACAGGTGAAACAAATATGGAATACATTGTCGAAATCTTGGATCTTTAGCATACAATCTTGATGTCCCGTATTCAGATGCAGAAATCTGCACAGGTCGGTCATCATATCGTCAACCTTTTCCTGTGGGAAACAACTGAGGAAAGCAGCGAGCTTCCAAGCTTTTTTCCCATACACTAATGGGACTTCCCTTTGCTTCTTTCATTTGGAACAATGCTATAGTATCTCCCATCACTTATTTAGAATGAAGTGGATGAACACTATAATGTTCGTAGATTTCTTCTTTTCTGGACACATCCACTTTTTCAATTTGTCCAGATGGCAAATCACTGTCTTCTTCTACAGTTATTTCTTCTTCTCTCAGAAACACATTTGCATAATACTGATTATTTTTTATCAGATACAACGTTGCCTTTTTAACTTTCCTAACATCCACTAATTCCTGCCAAATTGTCTTACTCTTAGTAGGAACACCATTAACTAAAATAACTGAAGGTTCATCTTCTACATTTTCTACACTAATTGTTTCAATATTTTTCTTTAAATCTAGAGGGAAATATACAACTCATTCCCTTTAACCCTCTCTGTAAATCTGAAGAAGGCAATTTCCCCGTCTTAGGCTCCATACGAACAATAGCTTGAAATGTATGAACACATTGAACAAGAATAGACTCATAGGTATTTAAATCCATCAATTCAGAAGGAATATTTACCAACTCAAGATTATTATGCACAGCTCTAGCAGGCATTCTATTCTCATCTAATTTATTATACCAATATTTACAAATACGCTGATCAGAACCCAAATCAAAAGAATTCTCTACCAACAAATAAGTTGCAAAATCCTTCCACTCATTACTATTTTCCTTTTCACTTTTTAAAAACAGATCAACAGTCCTGGTCTGATTTTTATAATGAGTACGTCGACAACAAATACAAGAATAATTTGTCCTTTCACCAGAAATCACCTCAAACTTTGTAATTTCTTGCTCAAAATTTTCTGAACTACAATCTTGTACATTCTCTTTTACATTTCCTTCTAATAATGTATCAATTTCTACACTGTCTTTCTCAGGACCAAAGTAACTAACCTGATTTTCATCACAAACCTTTATTACATCTGATACAGATCCATGCAAAAGAGCACTGTTCAACTTTTTTAACATCAGTGCTGGACTTTTTACATAATACAACTTTCTCACTAATTTCCTCATTTGAGTATGATGATCTGCTAACATACTGAAATGATGAAAAATACTCCTACATACTTTTTTAATAAGACAAGCCAAAGAATGTCCCTGCAAACCAGTATTTTCACTAACTCTACAAGGGTCTAACCCTTGCAACATCTTAATCTTTTGTTTAACACTTTTCTTAGTATAGTTACGTAGGAAATTGCGTAAAAAAATCAATAGATTCCTGCCGTACACTACAAATACTACTGCAATTCCAAGTGTACACTGGAGCTTTAGGACGTCTCCCTAAAACTTCATCAGATAACAACTGTTCCTCATTTCTAGGAACAATTTTATCTTTCTCAATACGACAACCATTTTTAACCTCATAAGTACGACCTGTTGTGTCAACTGCATGCAACAACTCATTACTCAGAAAATAACTCCTCATTAAAGAAAGGCTCAGAACTTGAACTATGTTTCCATTCACCCCAAAAAACTCTGAAAAATTACTTTTGTTAATTAGTCTTTTCCACTTACGTTTGGCTTTCAATAGATGGATTGTCTTATCTAATGCTCAAATTCTATTGATTACTAAAAAAAAATTTTTTTCAATTCAAAAGCTTTCTCAACAACATGTTCAATATATTTCTTCTTTTTGTAAAATGCTCTTTTTCTTTTATAATTCTTTACAATCTTAGTCAAATTTAAAACAACTTGATTATAGTACATCTTCTTCCGTATCTTCTTGTATTGTTTTTTTTTCCCTGTACTATACTCATTTTTTTCAGAACATAATACTACACAGTTCTTCTCTTTTCTCTTGCTTGCAGAAACACTGATTTTTTTTATTTTCTGCCCACTACTCTTACTGTTTACCAATTTTCGTAGAAAACTTTTAGTTTTCATACCAGGACATTTTTGCGTCTTCTTAACACATTTTTCTTGTGGTAAATCTTGTTGATGACTTCTCTTTAAATAACCTGCTTTCTTTCGTTGTTTCGTTTTCTTAGCCTTACTGGGCATGATGACTTTTTTTCAGTATTGATCAAAAAAATCTATTAAAAAAATATATCACTTTTGAAAAATAAATGTATAAAACACACTATTATATTAATCTTTAAAAAAGGGCAGAGATAACACTAAGAAGAATGGAGGCAGTTTGAAAAGAAGCAGCACTAGACAGTGAGGAGAGACAGGTGAGATTACAGAAAAGGTGCAAATATAATTCTTTAATTTACACAGACACTCAGTGTGATTCTGGACAGAAATTGTAAAACCATACATTTTACCAAAACACATTTACCTCAGTAAAAGGTTTAAGTGACAGAACACAGCCCATGTATATGAGCACTACATTACAGTGCAGAAACCTGACACATTTTCAAAATACATTTTCAATTTGCAGCATTACTTTTTTGACAGCATTACATCCAAACATGAGACAGAATACAACAAGAAAGAGGCCCAAGGTGCTTGTAAATCTGCCCAAGACTGTATGCAGCACTCTATCTATATTGACTGGGGCATTGTTAAGAGGAGGTATGATGAAACAGTCAGGATCAAGAGGGCAGAAGAGGGAGTATAAACAGAAGGGGGAACATTAGGGGACAGGAAAGACAATGACAATAGAGGGAGACTAAAAAAACTGAAGGCAGTTTGAAAAGAAGCAGCACTATTAAGAGAGACAAGTGAAAATAAGGAAAGAGTGGAAATTTCAGAATAGAGAGGACAGTATACGCAGAGAGAGGTAGACAGTGAGGAGAGACAGGTGAGATTATATAAAAAGGTGCAAATATAATTCTTTAATTTACACAGACCCTCAGTGTGATTCTGGACAGAAATTTTAAAACCATACATTTTACCAAAACACATTTACCTCAGTAAAAGGTTTACGTGTCAGAACACAGCCCATTTATATGAGCACTACATTACAGTGCAGAAACCTGACTCATTTTCAAAATACATTTCCAATTTGCAGCATTACTTTTTTGCCAGCATTACATCCAAACATGAGACAGAATACAACAAGAAAGAGGCCCAAGGTGCTTGTAAATCTGCCCAAGACTGTATGCAGCACTCTATCTATATTGACTGGGGCATTGTTAAGAGGAGGTATGATAAATGATATGATGTGTTGGGTGGTGGCATATGCCATATCCCTGTTTTTCACTGCTTGAATATGCTCCAGGATGCGTTTTTAAGCTTGCAGATAGTACTGTCAATGTATTTCATTCTACAATTGCATTCATTTATGTAAATTACATATTGGGTCATAGAGGTAATTATTTGATCCAAATATATGATGTTTCCATTAGGTTCCATGATCGTTTGTATATGTTTTCTGATTTTAAATGCTTTGCATGAATTACATTTTATTAAACCTTTTTGTTGTTCCATTAGCCAATTTGTTTCTTGTTCTTTGAAATGGCTTTTCACCAGGATGTCTTTTAAGGATATGGTTTTCCTATATGTTACTATTGGTTTTTGTCCCATCAGTTGTCCTATATCTGGGTCACCTGCAATTAGGGACCAATACTTTTTTATTTTGCTCATGATCCTTTCACTTTCCTTACTATATGTTGTTATACATCTTGGTACTTCCTGTTTCTCTGTCTGTTTGTATGTGTTTGTTTTTTAGAATCAGTGCTTCTTCTCTTGGTATTCTGTCAATTCAATTTTTGCATTTGTTTAACGTGGTCTCCCTTTATCATATTTATTTAAGTCTGACAATGGTCTCCTGACTTATTTCTTCCGCATCCTGAGTTTTAGACCATTTCTGCTTCATCGGCATAATCTCCCCATTGGGGATGCTATCCATTAGTGGTTTCGGGTGAACGCTTGTCCCGTGTAGAATACTGTTTGTAGTTTTCTTTTTTCTGTAAAGAGTTTAGTGTATTTGGTCAGTTTCAATATAGATTAAGGTATCCTGGAAGGCTATTTCTTTTTTACTTGTATTGCAGGTAAAAGACAACTCAATTTGATTTGCATTTATCTTCCGAAAGTATTCTTCAAAGTCATGTTCTGTGCTGTTCCCTATTAAAAAAAGGTGGTCAATATAGCAGACCCACAGGAGTACCTTTTCCAAATTCTCCTGATTTTCTGCACTCCACGCTACTGTTTTCTCCCACCACCCCTTTGTGATGTTAGCATAATTTGGAGAAAATGAAATGCCCATGGCAGTTCTGCACTATTGTTTAAAGAATTCTTTGTTGAAATAAAAAATGTTATTTTTCAGACATATTTCGATCATTGTCAGTAGCATTTGCTTATGTTTCAATTCTGTTACTTTTCTTTGTTTGAGTACATAGTTGCATTCTTTCAAACCAACTTCATGTCCTATGGACGTTATAAGTATACCATGTCTATGGTTGCTAATAAGTATTGACTGCTCCAACATATACCTGTTAGTATCCTTAGGAAATCACCTGTATCCCTGATGTAGGAACTTATACTTTGGGCTAATGGTTCAAAAAATTTGTCCACATATGTTGAAAGGTTCTCATAATGTGAGTCACATGAGGAGACAATGGGTCTCCCAGGTGGGTGGTTAAGAGTTGTATGTACCTTTGGTAAATATCGTCAGAATTACTGGGAATTCTTTCATTAGGAATTTCAACTCTTCGTCATTGATAAGGTTCTCACTGTGCCATTTGTTTAGTTGATCATTAAATTCCATTGTTATCCTGTTGACTGGATTTGTTTGAATTTCGCAGTAGTTGTTGGTGTCATCTAACTGCCTGTAGGCTTCCTCCATGCAGTCATTAGTATTCATCAATACAATATTTCCCCCCTTAACAGCGGGTTTGATTATGATTTCCTTATTGGCCATCAAGTTGTTAATCAATTCCCTTTCCTTTTTACTTAGATTTTCTCTGCATTTTTCATTGCTTCAATTGGATATCTTGTCCAGTTCTTAAATTATTGCCTCACTGAATTGATCAAATTTGGATCCAGGGGATAGGACAGGGCAGTATTTAGACTTTCTTCTTAGCCCACGTTCCACTCTTTTGTCTGTTTCAATGTCTAGATGTTCCAATACTTGTTTCTCTGTAAGTTCATCATCAATAAGTCTTGTGTCTGGTCAATGCTAATTATCAATCCACTTTCATCCACTTGGGCTGTATCTGATGGTTCTTTATTTTTGCTTTGTTCCTTGTGGACATGTACTTTAGATAGTTTGAGTTTACGTACATACTTGTACAGGTCGATCCTGACTATGAGGACTCTCAGGGCAGAATGTTGAACCCCTATGTAATACCGCCATTTCATTATTTTTTTGTGTATATTTCTAGAGGTTCACAATAAAATTAGTTGTTTACTTCTGGTTGCGTAGGGGATATGGTCTTCTTTCGCTTGGCACATCTGCTTTTTCTTGTGCTTGCAAGGTGTTTTCCTCCTTCCCCTGCTTCGGCTTGTATTTTTTCCACATCGGCTCCCCCGTGAATGTCTGATCCATGTGCATTAGTTGCATCTCTTCTAAAAAGTGACTCTTGGCTCCACTTGTTATTTCTCTATCACTTATATTCCATTCGCTTGTGCTTTCAGTCAGTGTCTTAGAAACTTGTGTTGAATAGTTTCTTTTGAGGTTGACAGTAGGTAGTCATAGTTAGGGCCAAAGTTTCCATAGGAAAAGAGTGAATCTCCATGAAATCTTCACAAAACATCCCTTTTTGGTTTAGCTGCTGTGCTGATAGCTTCGGGTTGATCCATTAAGCGGGAACTGAGAAAAAAGCGGGTTCCAAAACACATTTTCCCCATGTTAAGTCTAAAGGGATCTTTCTTTTTTGATCAGGACTACACGAATTGCTGAACATAATTACACAATATTTGGCAGAAAGCTCAAAGTTGAACCCAAAAAGCGTGCTTTTTATGATTTGTTGTAAATCTGTTCAGTATATAAATATATAGACAGCTGGGGACGCCAGTCCTTGCAGCAGAGTAACTAAAATTTGATTAGCTGCCAACTCTTCAACCAGGAAGTATTGGCAGCCAACTTAGGACTCGGCTTGAAGCAGAGTCCCAGAGAAAAGTAAAAAAAAAAGGGGGGCAGGGTAGGAATATCCTGACTCCCAAGATATGATGGAGTGGTCCCTCAGGGCCCTCATGGGGGTAAAAAGAATGTTGTAAAAACCCTTCTTAAAAAATGACACACAGGCTCCCACAAGTCTTTTTATTAAAGCCCCCTGGTGGGCCAAATCCCGGGGACATGAAGAAAGGGGGCCTAATGGGGTCCCACATAGGCTTATAAAAAGCCATGGGGACCGGCACCTCCCGGGCTGCAAACAATAAAAATAGGGGGGGCTCACCCGCTCCCACAGCAGGACCACCACCTCCCCTGGCACACAGTTTTTTAAATGAAATGCGGATGAGGACCTATGCCCACCATGACCCAGGGTTCATCACCTCCTTGGGGCACATAGATTATTTTTTTTTAATGCGGAGCAGGCCCTACGGCCTCCCACACTGCCCCAGGGACCACCACCTCACAGGGGCACACTGTTTTTTAAATGAAATGCAGGGGAGGCCCTCAACCTCTCCGCTGCTCCGGGGACCATCACCTCCCCAGACCACAATGTCAACAATGAAGGGGGTCAAGTTAATATTTTAGTGGTGCCACGCTGGCCCCCTCCTAGAGCACTGGATTGCCCTGGAGAACCCACCCATCAGGGCCGGCTTCAGCAATATCCTTTGTTGCTCAGCACCGGGACATTGCAGTTTGCTATGGCTTGGCAAGCATAGCAATCCCACTGCCTTCAACAAGGGAGAGCAGACAATGCTCTTGCTAGCTGAAAGCAGAGCGTATGTGTTTCCCTGCCCGCTGTCAAGTGAGTGGTGAAACAGACATTGCTTTGAGATCCAGGTTAGCATGTTAGCAGCTCCCTGGGTCTCAAAGCAATGCAGGCTCCCGCAGGAGGCAGGGAGCGGGCAGGGACTGCGGGGTCCCAGGGATGAGGTCCCGGGCCCAAAAACAGGCCCAGAATAAGGCCTCCCTTTGATTTAAAAAACAAAAACCAATAAAGGTTGGGCTCTGGGGGATGGGCTATCCAGGACGAACATCTGCCAGAGAGGGGGACCTTAAGGGCCCCACCCTTATGTTTATATTAAAAAAATGGTCAGGCTGTGGCGGATGGGTTGCCCAGGGCCCACAATGGTCTTGGCCCCCCTTCCAAACCCCCCCCCCAAAAAAAAAGCTGGCAACTCACTGGCGGACCCCCTCTTTCTCCATCACTTTACAAACACCCCTCCTGGTATGCTGATGGGTGCGGGAAGAAGTACCCTTCACTGCTGAGAATCCTTAGGGGCCAACAAGACCTCCTGATACCCCCAGTAAGCACAACACTGTGGGATTGCTGAGAGGTGGTCGGAGGCCATGCCCTCTTTACCTGCCACTCGCAAACGCACCTTTCAGTGTACTGCTGGTGGGAAGATGATGTCCCCTTGCCTCCTGAGGGCCTCAGGACTAACGTGTACTTCTCACCAACCAGTAGTGCATTAGGAAGTGCGTTTGCACAGCGATAGAGAAAGGCACATGGTCTCTGACAACCTCTCAGTAGTCTATCTGTGTGGGTCTTACTGGAGGTAACAGAAGTGCTAATGGGCCCCTAAGGACCCTCAAAAGCCAAGGAGACTTTATCCCCCAACTAGTAGTACACTAGGAGGTGGGTTTGTCGAGTGGTGGAGAAAGGGGGCATGGCTGCTGAAAACCTCTCACCAAACCCACTGTGTGGGACTTGCTGGAGGTAACAGGAGGGATAGTTGCCCCCCAAGGACGCTCAATAGCCAAGGCCACTTCATCTCCCTACAAGTAGTGTACCAGGAGGCGTGTTTGCAGAGTGGTGCAGAAAGGGGCGGGCCTCCTACCAGGTCTCATCAATCCTGCTGTGTCAGACTTACTGAAGGTAATAGGAGGGCTAGTTGGCTCCCAAGGATGTCCAGGCTGGGGACTAACTTCTCTCCCTGTTACCACTAGTTAAAACCACAGAAATTCACTGAAAAAACAAAGGTTACATGGGTTGTTGTGTGTCCATGGGAAGTTGGCTGGCCAAGGGATTGGGTGCAGGTCCTGGCTTCAAGCAAGACCCTGCACTCAGCTCCATGCAATGCATGGAAGAAGACTGTGCATGAAGAAGCTTTGACCTCCTGGTGAGTATTGGGTATGTGTAAAGATCTTACTTTACGTTAAAGGAAGCCTAAAAATTCACTGACAAAACAATGGTTAAAGTGATGTAGGTAGGTGAAAATGTCAGTTACAATGTATCATTTTAAATTAAAAAACACTGAAATTCACCAGATGAAGTTGACTGAGCTTACTAGCTCTGCTTATAACTTCACAGACTGCGTCACTCATGACGTCTTCAATGACATAACTGATGACTTTGCTGATAGCAACTCAAATGACATCATTGATGAAAACACTTAGCATGGTAGAGTAAACTATAACTGGTATGTTTCAGTGGGTTTTTCAGTTTGAAATGATATGGTTTAACTGACAATTTCATCTAAACATAATGCAACTTTAATCATTGCTATTTTTCAGTAAATATATATAACAAAGGTTAGAGTAATGCTATAGTTAGGTGAAATTTTCAGTGCCAACATAACATTCTAAACTCAAATAACCACTGAAATTCACAAGTTATAGTTATCTCTAGTATCTATAACTAATGCCCTAAGGTAACTATAAGTTGCGCCCCCACCATGCACAGTGTTTTCATCAATTATGACATTTCATATGTTGCAGTGATGGTATTAATGATGTCATACGACATGTCATGAATGATGTAATTATTGTGGAAATTAGCAGGACATGATGAGGGCACGAGTTATGCTAGAACCCCGACCCCCTCCCTCCCCTTTTTTGGCATTCAGCACTGGGCTATGGGGACCATGGGGACTAATAAGGCTCGGCAACAGGTGCACAACTGCTCCTCCCCATTAATATGCAAATCAGCCCCAGGGGATGGGGTCCACAGGGCCAATAAAGTGTCAAGGAGGGTGGCTGTTTGAGCCCTCGCTTTTTAAAATGTTTGCCCTCAGGGATGGGGCCCTGGGTCCCATATTGGTTCAGGGAGGGGGACACCCATTCACACCCAACCCCAAATACAAAAAAATTGTAGGCCAACATTTTTGTTTTCTTTGCCTTGCTCTTGTGGTAGTAAAGTGGGATGGGGAAAAAATGGCCTTTTTGTTTTTTATTCTGATCTAAGGGAATTTCACTCTAGGACCACTCCAGAAGGACTGGTGGGCATACATTTTTCTATGAGAAAGTATGGGAAAAATGTATATCTAGGCTTATTATTGTTTACAAGAAATTCACAAATATTTCAATGCAAAATATAAATGTAAATTAATATTTATTCCAAACTTAGAACTAACAAAATATAATGTTACTGCATATTACTTCATTAAAATAAATGTGTATTAAATATATAAATGATCTTTTACATTATATTGTTCAAACACCAATAAAAAAATTGCCACCCTCGCTAAACTGTTTCACTTTATCTATTATTCACTAGAATGTGTTAGAAATATGTTTTGAACACACTTTTAAATGTTTAGCCTATTTTTTAATTACATTTGCTAATAAAATACAAAACAATAAAATAATTATGTATGTCAAAATAGAGTATGTTTTGTATTGTATTTAGCAATAGTTTCTATGAGGTGTTATTTTATAGCATCACCTGTGGGTGGCATAGTGGTTAATATGAGCCGGTGGTTTCCGGTGATCAGCACCAGCACTTAATTGTCATCACCACACTTATGACACATAGTAGCGCAGCTCATCCAATTTAGAGGTGAGCAGAACAGCGGTTATTTAGGAATACAATATACATTACAAAAATACCAATACCTGCCTCTCCAGCCATTCCTTTAGCTTTGGGGACCTGGAATAATCTGAACTGTCATACTTGAAGGCGAGAGAGATGGTTAGTATTTGTATTGGTACCATGATTGGCAGCGATGACGGGACAATGGGTGGTGCAAGCTGCAGTGGCCTCCTGGTCAGGGCCCTTGCACTTATTATTTTACTCGTTAAGCACTAGGGTGGCATTATGTAGTGCTTCATTTCACTGTGAGGCTGGACCAGAATTCATTTGAGCCTATTTTTACACTAATATATCTTTAGAAGTGTAGTTTGGTAATATCAATGGCTCTTTTGTGGGTTTTTGTTTGCATGACATATCCCACCCTAAATAACTCTTTAATTTTCAAAAACACCCTCATATTTAGTAGTAGGTATTACAAATGTTTACTCCAACTCTTTGTCCCTCCAAGATTTACTGTTTTAAAATGTATACCAGGGTGCGTTAAGATGTGAATAGACCCCTTTATGGTGAGCAAGTCACGCTCCTTGCTGTCTTGTATTTAGTTCGAATTTCAGTCTATAAATATATAGCAAATATAAACATGATTTTACATATTGTAAAAGTAGATTGCAGAGAATGTCACACAAGAAATACAATGGCAAAGAAAGTCACAATGAACCAGGATTTCCTAGTATGCCAGTGCACAGATAGACAGACTTCAGAGCTAGAGTGCCTGACTAGCAAGACACCAAGAAATGAATAGAAGCCCATATATCAACATTACAAATGGTAATACTGTTTACCTAATATTGCAATAACAGTGGTGCTCAACATTTTCTACATTGCCATCATGTAAAGTGGCCTATGTTGATATGAACTGCCTGTGAATTAGGTCACACCAACTGCCTGTGTTTCATATTAATGTTAAATGGGTTAATACTCATTCCAGTTGATTGTACCATGTTTGTGGGTATTTTACTGGGCAGTTTCCACTGGGGTTCCACTCAATTGTCTCATCCCTTTGTGGTGCAACAGTTCCACAAACGTAGATGATCTCTCAAGTTCAAAATCATTCAGTTCTGCACTGGTGTTATCAATGTTTACTACAAATTCATATGAAGTATGCTATACAGTCTGATTGGCTTGCCTTATTATCTGTTTATCAGGTGTTCTCCATATAGTGTCTTGTGTGTTGTTTTTATATTACCCTGCAACTATGTATGTCTGCTCATGGAAACTATAACATAATGATAAACCTTACTGAAGTTTCATCGTCATCTGGCTAATGTATTGCATTGTATTGTAAATGCATTTATATAGCGCTTACTACGCCTAATGAGGCGTTGAAGCGCTTTTTTCAGCGAGTAGCACGCTACTTCGGAATCCATAAAGGATTAGTGGTGAATCAATCTTGTGAAATATGAAAGTAATTTGAGTGGTGGATATGTTAGTCAGTAATTTGTGTGAGAAGGATAATGGAGGGATAGAAGAGGAAAAAAAGGTTTGCGCTTTTTTAATCGCTTGCTACCCCTGATGGGGTGTTGAAGCCCTTTTTCAGTGACTAGCACGATACTCCGGAACCCATTAAGAATTAGTGGTGGGTTAGTATAGTGAAATATGAAAGTAATTTGAGTGGTGGATATGTTAGTCAGTTATTTTGATTGAGAAAGATAGCGGAGGGATAGATGAGGGAAAAAGGTTTGCATTTATATAGGGCTTGCTACCCCTTATGGTGTGTCAAAGCGCTTTTTCAACAAGGAGAACTCTACTCCAGAACCCATAAAGGATTAGTGGTGAATAATGTGCTGCTTTAGTCATGAAATACCACAATTTTTCTCCCAGATGTAGAATGTCTGAAACCTATTATTGACACTACTGTCAAATGCTTGAACTAGTATCCTTTGTGTAACATAAGGGATATATTTGGGGTCAGGTTTCTGAACCTTTAAAAATCCTGGAGCGTAAGCATGGATACTTTGCTGGAGTACTAGAGCTGAGTAATCTTGTCACAATGTGGCAAGCAAAAGTCCATATATACAAAGGCCTCACATGGCCTGTCACATTGTTTTATGAAGACCTTGTCTGATAGTAGCAATCCAGCAATGGTTCATGAATGTGAGATTAACCAATATGAGGAAAACGTTGCCACTAGTGACTAAGGGAAGTTGACCTTATCCCCAACAACTGGGAAATGTTAATAATGTTGTTACAAATTGTTCAAGCGTCTATAAAACGGATCAGAAAATACGTGTTCATTTGTTTTCATTATTACCATTTTTTTACGTCTCGCCTAGCGCTGCAGGGCCATGCAGCAGTTAGCGTGGGCGAGATCTATTGTTCCAGACTTGCTTAGCGATGCTGGACAGGATAGGTGCACACGCGTAAAAGACATGAGCTGTGCATGAGTATGGCTCGCAGAGTAATTACAACTACTGCTGGCATCATACACATGCACGTCTCATGTCTGTGTGCGCTGCACTTACGTGAACATGTGTGGTTAGCGTGTAAGTAAATCAACAATCCCCAGCTCTCCTTGCACCCCCTCCTGTGTCAGTCAGCCATGCGCCATCTACCAACAGCTACTCTCTCCCGCATTCCTTACCGTCGTCCTACCATGAGGACCCAGAGGACGATACTTGGCGGTCTCAGACTGCTTTGGCATGATGTCGCATAGTTGTTGGGCGAGACTTCGCCAAGGCGTGATCAATTTAGCACACGGAGGTCACTGTGGAGTAGTGGCAACCAAAAGAGCGCTCCGAGAAAGAGTGTGGTTTCCCCTACTTGATCAGATGGTTGAACTTACCCTCAAGGACTGCCCGCAATGTCAATTGGTAAACCCGGGAGAACCTACTGCCCCTCTTCAAATGTCGACGTTACCAAGAGGTGTTTGGCAGGAAATTGCATTGGATTTCTTTGGACCTCTTCAATCAGGAAAATACATTCTAGTACTTATGGGCGAATATTCAAGATTCCCCATCGCACATTTTGTCTCGTCCACTAAGGCCACCAGTACCATTGCTGTCCTGGATGAAGTATTCGCCGCCTGGGGTATCCCAAAGGGGGTCAAAACAGATAATGGACCTCCGTTCCATGGCCAAGAGTTCGGGGAATTTGCCAAACACCTTAACTTTAAGCATCGTAAGATCACTCCCCTGTGGCCACAGGCCAATGGAATGGTGGAACTTTTTATGGCCACTCTGAAGAAAACACTACAGCAAGCAGCACTGGACAAGAAAGACCCCCAAGTTTCCTTAAATGAAGTCTTGCTGGCCTATCGCACAACTCCGCATGCGACAACTGGCAAATGTCCTGCCACTCTCATGCTGAGACGGCCCATCCGGACCAGAATACCCACCTGGGAAGATTCTCTACAGTCGGCATCACCCAACTGTGAACATGAGGACATTGCTGCCACAGATCGCAAGAACAAGGAGAAGATGAAATCCTTCGCTGACGCTCGGCGGAGAGCCAAATCCCCATCAATTCAAGAAAGGGACTGGGTGCCCGTCAAGCAGGAACAACAAAAGAAAAAGGAATGTAGATATCGGGCTAAACCCTTGGTAGTTACTCAACAAAAAGGAACCATGATAACCGCAGAATCTGAAAACAAGAGAATCACACGTAATGTGTCACATTTTCAAAAGTGCACTCCAGCTGTCAATGATGCTCTCGCCAAGACAACAGAAACCTCGATCAAGGAGATGGCGATCACCAGCCCTGCACTGCTGAGGCCTGAGGATCGGGCTGAGTCCGAGAACGAGAACGTATATCTCAGACCCAGACGGACCATCCGCAGACCTGTGCAGTTGATTGAAGAACTATAACATTTATAATTCAATTTTGTTTAATTAAGAAAGGGGGAGATGTAATGGGGCATGCCTCAGTCTAGTGTTTGGTGGGTGGAGTTGTAGTAGGGACAGGAACAGGAGGAGTTGGGCAGAACAGGATAGGGCAGATTAGAGTAGGGACCGAATAGGAAGGGTGAAGTAGAATAAAGCTCCTTGAAAGAAGCAACCGCGTCTGCCTCGTCATTGCAAGGGGGCGACGTGACACCAACCACCCCCTGTTATGTTTTTGAACATCCCCTCCTGCTCTCCATAGTGATTTCAATTCCCCCAAGCCCCCTCTGCTCTCTGTAATTGCACTTGATTTATTAGCTGTTGATAAATTCCTTTCAGCACAACGGGTGCCTGCCCGGACAGGAGATATGCACGCGCGTCTGCTTTGGCCGTGCTTGTTGAAGCGAGTCTACTAATGGTCAAGAATAATCTTCTAGTTGGGGATGACTAAGGAATCCATCCAGGATAGTGGTCCTGGATCCCCACAAGGAATGGTTTCAAGGAACAATTATTGATTTAGCCCGATCTGGACTGGGCGGGGCAATCCTTCTGCAATAGGTCATTTCTGGCACTGACGCCTGGCCTCTAGATCAGTAAATAATGCATCCTATGAACATTGGCATGGAAAGCAGCTCTCTCCAGCACCTCTGGGTAATCCATGCATTGCCTGGGTCAGTGCGAACATTTACATCCAGCAGCTCTGTGCATGCGGGCCTCGGGAGAAATCAGGCAGCGCACACTAAAAGAGGCATCACTCAGCGAGGCGTGAGAGGGGGCAGGCTGCAGGCAGAGGTGGGGAGCCTTTTCTAGAGCCCCGATAGTCTCGAGACAATAGACTAAAAGTTTCTAGTCTGAAGGATCTGCACGTGGTTCAAGTGAGTCACCGGTGCAGCCAGCAAGTTCCCGAACATCACAAGAAGTGTCAGGAAAGGAGCCGCAGGTCGGGACGTGGCAAGGGCGAACTTTAATCCCAAAGATTTCATTTTTGATATGCCAGTCACAGCTGAGGTTATATCTGCCCTGCTCCCTGCTAGCCTGTTGCTTCTCAGTACCTTAGAAGCAGCTGCAGAAGGTCCACAGCTCTCTGTAGTGTCCTGTTGACTCGTACTTCCTGTCTGTACTGTAGTGCGAAGAGGGTCAGCGGAGTAAAGTGACACAGACAGTACCACATGTTTAGACCAGCCTGAACATTTAAAAAAGGCTCTGTGGTGTTAAGTCGTTGCAGGGTGACATTTTCAAGGAAACATTACACAGTGGTGCTCCTATGGAAGGGCAGACTTTACAAGGGGTAAACATCACCTTTGGACTAGTACCAGGAACTAACGCCACAAACATTTATTTCACCAGGTGCTATCTCAATAGAGGTTGCCTAGTTCTGAAGCGGGCATTGGATGGGTAAAAGAGACTGTTCACAGAGGATCTATGGAGTGTAAGCAGGAGGCTGTGGTCAGCCACTTCACCCACAGGGTAGAATACCTGGAACGGCGTGCAGGGCTGAAGGGGTTAGAGAACCGATCTGGACTGGGTAGGGCAATCCTTCTGCAAAAGGTAATTTCTGGCACTGACGCCCGGCCTCTAGATCAGTAAATAATGCATCCTATGAACATAGGCATGCAGAGCAGCTCTCTTCAGCACACCCGGGTAATCCATGCATTGCCTGGGTCAGTGCGAACATTTACATCTAGCAGCTCTGCACAAGCAGGCCTCGGGAGAAATCAGGCAGCACGCGCTAAAAGAGACATCACTCGGCGAGGCGTGAGAGGGGGCAGGCTGCAGGCAGAGGTGGGGAGCCACTTCTGGAGCCCGGATAGTCTCGAGCCAATAGACTAAACGTTTCTAGTCTGAAGGAACTGCACGCTGTTCAAGTGAGTCACCGGTGCAGCCAGCAAGTTCCCGAAGATCACAAGAAGCGTCAGGAGAGTAGCCGCACGCGGGACATGGCAAGGGCGAACTTTAATCCCAAAGTTTCATCTGTGAGATGCCAGTCACAGCTGTGGTTATGTCTGAGCACTAGAGGGGACAGGAGCGTGTTACCTGCTTTGAAGCACAGAAACAGAACGCCCCAGGTGAGGGACTGTTATCTAAAGATGTGGGCGGGCCAGAAACAGAGCCCCCTAAGATAGGAAGGTTTGTTTAAAGATCTTGTGAAACTTTCACATTACCCTGGTCTGGTGGCTTAGTGGACTAATGCATTCACTGCATTGGGCTTATAGGTTCAATTCCCGGGGATCCCTTCACCCTTTCATAGCTTTCTGTGGTCGATATAATGAGCACCATTGAGTTGTATAACAGTAAACATCTGTTATTCAGAGCCAAGATGCCCACGTTATCTTAGTAAAGCACAGAAATAAAAACCCCAGTAGGTTAGGGACAGTTGTTTTAAAATCTAGTCAGGCTCACACGTTCAGTGAATCACAGAAACCGAACCCCCGAGGATAGGTAATGGTTTAATATCTGGTCGGACTCTCACATGCAGTAAAGCGCAGGAAAAAGAGACCACAATTTAGCCTTACAGACTTAGAATGAATGAATTATTTGAGCTAATGTTTGCCACTTTTTCCCTATGCTATAAGTTGGGTGCAATGCTGAACAACCCAGAGGGCTGCCTTCATCACAACAAATAAACACGCGCTTGATCGGGCACCTTAAATACTTTGACATCAATTGGTGCCAACAACAAATCTATTTCCGGGAACCCCCTTTTGCATTTGAAAATACTTTGGGCCTGCTGGCGCCAAAGCCGATCCCTGGCCAGTGTCTGTTAACTTCCTGGAACAAGCATTTGCAATGCAATAGGTCTCGCATTTGCGAGAGTTTGAGCTCTTGGCATTATAAATGACAATGCCTTTTATTAACGTGTTGCTTTTTAAAGCATAAATTAAAGGCATTGTCATTTACAATGCCAATACCTTAAACTCTCGCAAATGCGAGACTTATTGCATTGCAAATGCTTGTTTAATAAGTATGTGCAAAAGACTAAAATGTCTGGACAGATGGAGAAAGACGGCATAGGAGTGAAATAACGAGAGGCAACGAAAGCAAAAGAGAGGGAAAAATGACAGAGAACGATGCTGAGAGAGGGAAACCTAAACAGATGTTGTAAAGAGGACGCTGCAGAGACTGTAAAGGAGCGAGAGAAGACAAGAAAAGCAAAATTCAAAGAGATGTGGACGAAGAGAAAGAAGATGGGCGACAAATAGTTCTGAGCAAGAGGGAGGAAGAAAAAGAGAACATGAGAAAGAAGAAATAAGGAGAGAGAAAGGAGACTATGAAGTAGTGACATTAAATGAAGCAAAACGGAGGGAAAGCAGTATAGAGCCATAAAATGACAGAGTAAAGAAAGTAGCAAAAAAGGGGGAACTCTAGAGAGAAAAACAGAAAAGAAGAGCAAAAGTGATAGGGCGAAGACAATAGGGCAAGTTCTGAGGTGCGATGGATGTGAAAGGATAGAAGCGAGGGAAAGGCAAATGGAGAAAGAAACAACTTTGGCGACGGAGTAGGAGAGAAAAGAGAGAGAGAGGAAGAGAATCAAGCGTTTTGCTTTATAATTTTAAATTGCAATTTACAAGTATGCATATTTAAATTAAACGTATGCCTGTATGTAGTGCATTTTGGTCACGTGACATTGATTAACGGCAGGGGTCTCTGCTCGCTCCTCTTATTCGAGATTAAATATCAGAATTGTGCTGCTAAATCGTAACATGAAACGAACAGGTAAAGAAAGTTCGGCGTATATTTAAGTCGCCACATCTAGAGCAAGCTATGCCCCATTGTATTCAGTAAATAGGCAATCAATCACAATTTTTCGTGAATGGTATCCCCTGCCTGGATATCTGCAAACACAGAAGTCATATTGCTTTGCAACATTGCTGTGGTGCAAGGGATTAAAATAATCAATACAGTCCTTAATGTGGACTTTCACTTTAAATTAAAGTCTAAAATCCTGCTCTCCCTGAGCCTTCAAGAAGTAATTGCTCTGAATTACTATTTAACTATCAATACCTGTAGAATATGAACCACTGATTCTGCACTAAAGCTTTAGATGAGAATGAGGGCTGCAGAGGTCCATTTCACACACACACTCTAAGTGATAATGATTCATTTGCTCTGCATGTCAAAAAAGCTGATTACTTAGATTACAGTTTTAAAGAGGCTTACTAGTTGCTGGTTTAAAATACCTTTCTTAACTATGTATATCGTGGTAAAAATAAAACGAGGCTAGCCTACTGTGTAACAACCCTCTGCTCTGCATTATTTAGTTCTAGGCTGTTCTGTATCACGAAAGAGCAAATAACTTAAATGCAAATTTTCCCTACTGAGAACATTTTATTTAGTTAAATGATTAAGAGCCTGATTCAGTTTTCTCAACTAAAGGTTCATAATTTCGGAGGAAACTCCACTTAGTCGGTTCTGCTTCTCATTTTACATTTTTATCAAAAATATTATGTTTGCCCGACATCAACCTACTCTCAATCTTGTTATCAGATATATGATGTAATCCCCAATGTACCAGGAGACTGAGTTATGCTTTGATGTACTGGATTATCATTCTATTGCTAAAGGAAGTGCTTAAGCGAAAGTAGAATTCACCAGAGGCATTTACTCGCTCATATTATGACCATGCAGAGCTTCAAGTTTCCCTGAAATAAATGAGCATGTACCCTGTATGCACAGGAGCACATTCATCTAAACTACCTCAGAATGTCACACCCAGGTCATGCTATTTCCTCTGACTACCCCTACCCTGCTCCACCAGACAGTGCAGGTGCTTTAATAGGGTCTATGTACACTTTGACTTTATTAAAAACACTCTATTATATCCAAAGATGAAGTACAAGTTTTCCTTTCACTTCAGGTCGACTTAGGGTCTCCAAGCAGGGACTCGGAACACATTAGTTCTGGCTCCTAACATACACTCTTCTTGTCCACTCTTTCTGCTGGGAAGCATTTGCTGGAATCATTGTGCGTCGTTTCAGCTAGATTAGGTTGCAGAGAATCAGTGTGCACAGATTGTGTTCACTCTTTTCATTCAAAAACATTCATTCGAAATGTAAACCTTAGCCGTTTCAGTGTTCGTTATCATCCAATTCCTTAAAACAGAAGTCCTGGAACGAGCTGAGCAAGAGACTCAAGGGTATGATTTGCCTCTGCATGACCATCAATCTCAGGCATTATTAATAATGGGGTTGCTCTTTGTCCCTCAGAACCTGGTTGTACAATTTTATAGAGCTGCAGTCAGTTCTGTTGGGAAGCACAATGTGTTTGCGTAAATTTGGCGCTCATGTCATATACCTATATATAAACTAACAAATTATCCATACAATATCATAAATTAATAAAACAAATTTCGTTCTGTGCCCTGCATCGCAAAATGCGATGCAGGGCACGGAACGAAATTCGTTTTATTAAATTAACAGGTTACTTACCTGCAATCATCCATATTCTGGTGTTTATCACCCCCCAACCCTGCCCCTCCCCCGCCCCGCCTGCCTGCCCCACCGGAACTCCCTCCACGGACCGCGGCTGACCATAGGTACCCCCCCATGTGCATCCCCCACCCCCGACACCCTGGGGGCCCGCAAATGGGCCCCCAAACACCAAAGACCACATGCTTTTCCACAGCGGAAAAGCCGCCGTGGAAAAGCATGTGACGATGCACATCCTAATTTGGCTGATGTTGTCTTGCAGACACCGCCACTAAATGGCCCTCCAAAAAACCGGCGGATCAGCGGTGGACGGACCTGCGGTCCGCCGCTGGTCCCACCGCAATCCCACCGCCATCCTAATCTGTCGGTGGGTGTATTCTGTGGCAGCGGCGGTGAATCCGCGTCCTCCGGGCCGGCCGAAGCCACCGCCGGCCCGGAGGATTCGGATTCACCGCCATCCTAATGAGGCCCTATGTTTGGGTTTGTTTGTATTCTTAGAATTAGCTGAGTAATCGTGACGTATGGATGTGAACCCCAGGTTCCCATGACATGTTCTTCATACCATAACCTTTCCAATTTATAAGATATTGAAGTCGTCCTCTAACTCTTGTGGAATCTAAAATGTATTTGACTCCGAAATCTGCCTCAATAGTTGGAGGAGGCACAGAAAGTGAGTTTCTTTAGACATAGGCTTTATACTGAAACATAACACAGTGGATATATTGGCAGTGTTGTGGGTAATTCTAATTCTATTGCCACAGGGCTAACTTTTTAGAACTCTAAATGTTAACACAAATTTTGACTAAAATGCGTTTTAACCCTTTTTTTGCAAATAGTTGGGGGAAGAACCAAGGTAAGTCTCCTATTCTCTACATTGTACTGGGCCTGCAAAGTTTGTCAGCATAGGTCTTATGCTTCTTCTTATCTAGGATGACGTATGATTGTGCAATTTTTCAGATTTTGTAACCAAGATTTATGAAACTCCTGTATGGATGGTGAAGGGGCATCATCTTCAATAATGATCATCTGTGGGCGAAAAATGTTAACCCAATAGAATGGGGAGCAGCCTGATGAAGATTCTGTAAAATATTGTACAAAATCTCAGCATTCCATAAGGATTCTGTCAACTTATCACCATCTTGTAATAAATGACTTTACAGTTACGGTTCGCAGCATTGTTTGAACCTCTCATTCTTCCAATCAGCAGCAGTGGTCGGTAATTTTAGCATGGAGGGGAGCAAGTTCACACATGCACACATACACAATCACTCACGCCCATGCAATCAACTATGCGCACACTCACACACCCATTCACATCACTCACTCCTAAATATTCATACATACATACACCTACGAATGCATGAAACATTAAAAAACAATAACTTACCTGCTGCGGCTCTCAAGGAGGGAAGCCTCAAAAGACCCAGGAGGGTTGGGACTTCCTCCTTCCCTCATTGGCTGACCACTCTTTGACAAGGTGGCAGTATTTGGGCACTTCAAGGCTTAAAACTGGAGCGCCCTGGTTTGAGGCTATCAATGGCGCTCACCCTCATCATGAGAGGAAGGGCTTTGAGATGCTTTGTCAGGGTGAGGAGGTCACGTCCATAGGAGCTGTGACATCTTCAGACCAGCAAAGTTCAGCTTAGGCAGCCATTATCTATGTATTTAACTGATGTCTAGCTCCTGGCTGCCTGAACTGAACAAGAGGAGTGTCTGCTCAGTCTGACATTCACTCTTTTTGTTGGGAAAAAGGTGTGGTGGGGCGGCTCCCCTGCCTGTAAGGATGGGCCACGGCTGCCATCAGCTTCTGTGTGGTCAATCAAACATCAATTTCGATTATTTTTGCAAAGAGATTTCCAGAAGTGTTACATTTACTGCAAGCCCTGGTTTGCAATCTGGACAGAAGGAATCCCATGAAGATAGACTAATGCTTGCTGTAAAATTATTGCTTGCTTTTGGGCAAATGGTACCCCTTTCAATAGAGTAAAGTGAGCTATCATAGTTAGATGATCCGCAGTTACCATGCACTGTGTGCCATAGCTTCGGTGGCACAGGTAAGGATTGTGGGAGCCCTGCTGTAACTGAATGTGAGATCTCCCTTGAGCATACATGGTACATGTTTCTACATAGCTCTTTGCATCCTTGGGATTTATAGCTACCAAAAATGATGTTGCAGTAATTCAAGAGTCTTCTTTTGTCCTCGGTGTCCTACTAAGGGACTAGAATGTCACCAATAAACAGCTTGCACTTGCGATACTGATGTGAGACGGCACATGGCATCCTTAACCTAGCTTTAATTATTCTTGGTCTTGCCTTCTTTGTCTGTTACCAATTTTTTCACTTCACCATTCTATGTTCTTTTGGTTACTCGATAAAACATTCTGTGATGAGCACAGCGCCTAATATTTTTCCATTAAAATTATTACAAGGGATTCTGATTCATGTTCTGCTACAGCATATATGTGCATAGAAAAGGCATCCATCTTTCCATTTTCGTGCTAGGTTGGAGCTGAATTATAAAATTGTAGCGGCTGAACAATTCCAAACAGCATAATTAACTTACCTCAAAATGCACATGCAGAATTTAAACCCTGTAAATTGCGATGCTCTGTCAGGATGGTAATTGTATGATATGTTTCAAGGAGGTACTGCTTCAATTCTTCAAATACTACTTTAAAAGTTCTCTATCTGTTACTACATAGTTAGCTTCCACTGGGTGAGAGTATATCACACAAGGAATCCAAGACCGCCTGCCACTAGAGACTGGAGTAGCAGTGCCTGCCTGTTTGTGAAGACCATATTGCCCTGTTGAGAGGAGGGGAGTGCTGGAGGGGATGAGGTCCAGTGGGAGATACTGGTGATTGGATTTTTGAAGTGAGGTGTGAGGAGATGGCTTCTGCACCTATCAGGTTATGGCCTATGTGCAAAAGAAAGTTGGTGATCCCATATGTCAGGTGGGGCCGCCTTGGGTGGGGCTAAAACCTATGTGCAGATTGAGGATGGTGACCCCATATGCAAGGTGGAGCCACAAGGAACAGGCAAGAAGTGTTGTCTGGTTGAGACCATTGTTGTGAGGAAGTGGTTACCATGGTAACCCATGCTGGACAAAGCCCTTACGATGTATCTGCAACAGGAGTATTGAATTTTCCCGTCATTAGTTGAGAGGATCCAAGGAAACTTACAGTCATTCGAGGAGTGTTGAAGACACCGATCTTCTGCCTTGCAAGACTGCATATGAGGAACTCGAAGGCACCTGACAGTTGCCCCTGCAGGGTCATGTGTTCAATATTCACCATAAACAGCTGCTGATTCAGCTTCGGTGCCTATGAGGGGAGTGTTCACGAAGACTCTGGTCTTATAGATCCTGCTGGTGCAGGTAAGACTAACTGGTGGGCCCTAGGTCAACTTGCCTGCCATATAGAGCTCCGGCGCTTGAAGATTCTTGATTGGGACTCCTGAGAATGAAACTACTACTGGGACTTAACCTGAGTGCCTCATATAGTGAATTTGGGAGTAGCTATGTTTCTATAGAAAGGGATGTCTTACTGTAAAAAAACAAAGCTGACTATAACATAGGCAGTCTTGTACTGTTGTACAAGGGTAACTGATTTACCATGACACAAGGTACCACAGTGTCAAGTCATAAGAGATACCAGAAATGAGCCATACCTTAGTAGATGTAGTGGATTTCTGCTTTCTCTTAGCACTGATGTAATGTGTGCTGTTTAGAAGTAACCCAAGCACGTTTGCATCATAGTGCAAGGTTGTCAGTGTTAGATGCAACATTGTAATATGTTGTATTTTGGAAAGGCACATATTATAGTAATTGGCCTGAAAACCTCAAAATCCAGGTCTTTTTTTATCAAAAGTTCTCACATTAGCAAAGTGGAATCATTCTCTTATTTAGGAGTCTTATTGGATGCCACACTGACCCCTTTTATATTGAAAGAGAAACGAATAATATTTGAGGGTCGATTCCGATTCCGGCTGGAAATTGAACCTACCGACACGGACCGGGAACGGAGTCCGACCGACACGTACAGGCGCCGTACGACCCTTGTAGTACGATGCAAGGCCCGTGATACACAACCAACTCGTACGGAATACAACCTGTACAAACGAGCCATACGGAAACCAGTGATTCACCCGGAAACTAAACGCGATTCGCACCGACCGACATGCACCAGGAAGGAACCCGACTGACACGTACCCGCGATGTCCGACCCGCACAGTACGATGCAATGCATGTGAAACCAGACTGGCTTGCATGGAGCTCAAGCTGCATGACCGACACGTCCAGAAAATAGGGACCTGAACAAAAGAGATCTACGTGACCGATGCGTGTGAAACACAGAAGAAAGTCAACCTGAAAGACTCGAGAAACGCGCACGAGCCACCATCAGCGTCCATCTCGGTCAGAAGAATGTCTCCTTCATGCCTAAAAAACACAAAGGAAAAAATACAAAAAAAAGGACCAAACAAGCAATGACAAAGTCAATAGTTTTTTTTAAAAAAAACATGGAACAAAGACACACCCACAACTTCAGAGAACACCATCAGACCGCAACCACAGACACACTCACAACTCACCCATCACACAACCTTCACACCATTAGCACCTCTCCAGAAGTAAGTATGGGCCAAAAATCTGTTCTGCTCGCGAAATGTGCGAATTTTCGGCAATTTCGCGATCCGCAAATCTCGTGAAATTGCTGAAAAATTCGCAAATTCGCTCGCTGGCATATTTTTTTTTCTTTTTTTATGGCCAGCTCACTCAAGGGACCAGAGTTACAGGCACACACGGTCACTGGAGACAAATCTTCTGGCCCTTTACGCAGCTGCAGTGTAGGAAAAAAACTATACATTTACCCAACGAGGTAGCACTTACTGATTAGCCAGTAGAAAGTACTCCAGTTGAGTAGAGGTATTGCACAAAACGGTGGCATTTTTGTGGATAACAATGCAGGGCAGGATTCATTCTGGCACGAGGCTCCTGTCACAACAGTTAAACCTCAACAGGATTTGATTGATTTGATTTGATTTTTAAATTTGTTAAGCGCAACGAATGCCCGGAGGCGTTTTCACGCTGCGGAATCGGAGACCATGGACGGCTATACTGCGGCCGCCTTATAAGTTAGCTTGGAATAGCCAGGTTTTGACTACCTTCCTGAATGTTTTCAGATCAGGGCTGTTTTTTATTGACAATAGAAGAAGGTTCCAGGTCTTGGCTGATCTCAAGAGGAAGCTTCTGCCTCCCCAGCTTGCTCGTTCGAACTTAGGTATGTGCAACAAGTTTTTGTTGAGTAGATCTAAGGTTCCTAGACGGTCTGTAGAATTTTAGATGTGATGTCAGTAAGGTGGGGCCCTTGCCCTGGAGTGCTTTAAAGGTGATGCACAGTGCTTTGAACAATATTCTTTTCTTGACTGGTAGGCAATTCAGTGATTCAAGCTGTTTGGAGACTGACTCGTGTTTAGGGATATTAAGAATCAGTCTTGCTGCAGCATTCTGTAGCCATTGTAGTTTATTCAAGAATAGAGTTTGGATCCCAATATATAGGGCATTTCCGTAATCCAGCCTGGAAATGTCGAGAGCCATCACCACTGTTTTTAAGGCCTCGTGGGGGATGAAGGCATAAATCTTCCTGATCATTTTCAGGATAGCTCAAAAGATGAAAGTAAGGCCATTAATTTGGCTGTCAAAGTTCAACCTGTGGTAAAAGGTAGGCCCAAGATTTTTTTGCCTCAGAGACAGGTGTAGGGCAAACACCCAGCTCAGGTGGCTACCATTTCAAAGACCAAGGCAGGGGATTGTTGCCCATAGAAGTAGTACTTCGGTGTAATTACCATTAAGTTTAAGGCAGTTAGCTTGCATCCAGGAGTTGACGTGGACCATGCCGTTGTTGAAATGATTAGCAATCTCCTCCTCATTGTTGGTTATTGAGACCACTACCTGAGTGTCATCTGCGTAAGATATCACAGAGAACCCAAACTGTCTGATTAGAGCCGCTAATGGGGTCTATGTAGATATTAAACAACGTAGGGCTCAAGGATGAGCCCTGCGGGACACCACATTGTAGATTCAATATTTGGGAGCTGGATTCATCTAGTTTGACTCAAAAAGGTCTGTTAGTCAGAAAGGATGTTAGTAGAGTTGTGGCCGATTCTTGAACGCCCAGACTGGACAGTGTAGAAATTAGTATTTTATGATTGACGGTATTGAAGGCCGCTGACAGGTCTAATAATATCAGTGCGGCCTTCCCACCTTCATCCAGTGTCTTTCTCAGTTCCTCACTAGCAGTAATTAAGGCAGTTTTGGTGCCGTGTCCCTCTCTAAACCTGAATTGGGAGTGATTGAGTATATTGTTGGTGAAAATAAAGGTGGTGGGCCCGATTCACAGAACTAACTTAAGACAAAATCCTAAACTTACTACCATTTTCATATTCACAGAAGGCACTTACTCATTTTGATATTCACAGAAGGCACTTACTCATTTCGGTATTCACAGAAGTTAGGAGTCCTAACTTTAGGACTCCTAAATGCTTTCTGTGAATACCGAAAGTCTTAAGATTAGGATTTTTCTCAGTTTAGTAGTAGTAAAGTTAGGACTCCTAACTTTAGGACTCCTAAATGCCTTCTGTGAATACCGAAAGTCTTAAAATTAGGATTTTTCTCAGTTTAGTAGTAGTAAAGTTAGGACTCCTAACTTTCGGACTCCTAAATGCCTTCTGTGAATACTGAAAGTCTTAAAATTAGGATTTTTCTCAATTTAGTAGTAGTAAAGTTGAGAAAAATCCTAATTTTAAGACTTTCTGTATTCACAGAAGGCGTTTAGGAGTCCGAAAGTTAGGAGTCCTAACTTTACTACTACTAAATTGAGAAAAATCCTAATTTTAAGACTTTCGGTATTCACAGAAGGCATTTAGGAGTCCTAAAGTTAGGAGTCCTAACTTTACTATTACTAAATTGAGAAAAATCCTAATTTTAAGACTTTCGGAAATCACAGAAGGCATTTAGGAGTTCTAAAGTTAGGAGTCCTAACTTCACTACTACTAAATTGAGAAAAATCCTAATTTTAAGACTTTCGGTATTCACAGAAGGCATTTAGGAGTCCTAAAGTTAGGAGTCCTAACTTTACTACTACTAAATTGAGAAAAATCCTAATTTTAAGACTTTCGGTATTCACAGAAGGCATTTAGGAGTCCTAACTTTACTACTACTAAATTGAGAAAAATCCTAACTTTAAGATTTTTGGTATTCACAGAAGGCATTTAGGAGTCCTAAAGTTAGGACTCCTAACTTCTGTGAATACCGAAATGAGTAAGTGCCTCCTGTGAATACCAAAATGAGTAAGTGCCTTCTGTGAATACCAACATGGTAGTAAGTTTTGGATTTTGTCTTAAGTTAGTTCTGTGAATCAGGCCCCTCGAGTTGAATGTTGAGTAATTTTTCCAGAACCTTTGAGCAAAACGGGATTCTGGAAATAGGACTGTTAGACTTGGCTGTCTCTAGTTGGCAGAGGTATGCACTTCTGGCAAATAGGGACTCACCTCCTCTAGTCAGGACAAGGGGATCACACACTTAGATAACCCCTGCTCACCCCCTTGGTAGCTTGGCAAAGCAGACAGGCTTATCTCAGAGGCAGTGCGTTAAGCATTTATGACCACATACAGTAATAAAGTGAATACACTACAAATGGACACGACACAGTAGTATTATAAAAATAAGGATTTTTATATAAGGTTTAGCACAAGACCAAATAACGACAAAAATATACCACAATCTTAATAAATCTTCTTGGAAGGGAAAATAATAGTTGAAGCGTAGTTTCTTCTTAGCACAAAGTCTTTAGTATCAAAAGCAACTCTTCTTAGTTAAATCACAGTTCTTGGCAACAATGTAACCCACACGGGAGTCACATGACGTCGAGGCAAAGTTGATCCAAAGGTTTGGCGTCGACCGCGAGGAGCGCTACGTTGAGCCCGGAGTCACACGGACCCCCACAACATAGTACCTTGGAAAAGCGAAGCACACGATGATCAGCGGCGTCGAGATGTTCGGCATCGCGTCTTCGGCGCCGATCCGGCCTCGGAGTCTGGACGACCTGCAGCGGCGTCGACAGATGTCAGGCAGGAGCAGCGCTCACGAGGTGAAGCAGGATACGGCGTCGTCGATGTCGATGATGATGTTGCAAGAGTGAGCAGCGCTCACGGCGTCGAGAGGGCTCGGAGTCGATGCGATCAGCGGCAGCGTAGACACGGGGTCACTTGGAGCTGGAGCCCAACTCACTACTCACTGGCGTCGCTACTGGTGTCGATCGGGCCCGGCGGCCGGCGTCGAGGAAGCGGGACACTGGAGCCGTTACTCATGATGTCGAGCTGGATTCGGCGGCGTCCGTCGGCGTCGAGATTGCTGGATTCTTTCAGAGGTGCTGGATTCTCAGGTTCCAGCAACAAGCACTTTATAGCAAATAAATGAAGTCCTTTGACCCTGTGACTTCAACAGGAGGCTGGCTCTCTTCCAACCCTTGGAGATTTTCTTTAGCAAAGCTTGAGAGTACACACTCAGTTCCTCTCTCCTGGTTCCTTGGCAAAAATAAAGAAGTGACTGCAGGATTCCCCCCAGCAAACAGCACACTGGCAGAAGGGGTAGGCAAGTCCTTGGATCAGCAGGCTTCTTGTCCTTGGTTCAGGTTTCCTTGTCAGAAGTGATCTAAAGTCTTGGTTCAGGGGCCCTTCTCTTATACCCCTTTTTGGCTTTGATCCCTTTGTCCAAGCAGGGGAATTCCCCTCATCCTGGGTTTGTTGTGGGTGTAGCCAGGCAGAGGCACCTGGCCTATTCACTGTGCAGGGCTGGGTCCTCAGATGCCCAGGAGGAGGTGGAGCCAGTATTGTCACTGGCAGGAGCAGAGCTATCAGTCGCCCGGCAGGAGGTGGAGCCAGCATTGTATCAGGCAGGGCAGGCTATCAGGAACTACTCTCCCCCTACTCTCAATGCAAATGCACCACTCGCCCCACACTGACTCATTCAGAACTCTGGAGCCACCCAGCCCCTGTCACACACACACCAAACCAGCAGAAACCAGAAATAGTTAGACAAGAAAATAGCCACTTTCTAAAAGTGCTATTTTCAAACCCAGAGTCCAAAAACCATCCACACCAACGGATGCGTTATTAAACCCCGAGTTCAGGGATACCAAATTCGACATTGCACCATGCTCCCTGAGCCAGCTAGGATTATAGCATTAATAACCCCGGCAGCCCATTCTAACTTATGGAGAGCAGTTAACCTTACAATAGTGAAAAACAAATATGGCTGTAATTCACTATTAGGACATGCCAACCTAGTCAGGCTTGTCCTACCTTATGCTTACAACGCACCCTGCCCGTGGGACTACCATAGGGGTGACTAACATGAAGTTAAGGGAAGGTTTAGGTACTGGCAAGTAGGTGTACTTGCGCAGTCTGCGTGACAGTACCAAACTGCACGTAGGTCTCGCAATGGCAGACCTTTAGACATACTTTTACGAGGCAGCTCTTTTGGGTGGCACAACATGTGCTGCAAGCCCACGAGCAGCATTTGTATTTACAAGCCCTGGCACTCCTGGTGCTCTAGACTAGGGACTAACAGTAAACCAAATAAGCCAAACATGGAATTCAATCAATACAGTAATTTCACATAGGGAGCACTTGCACTGTGGCCCTGATCAGCAGTGGCACAGTGCCCAAAGCAATATACCAGCAAAAACATCGTAAACAGAGGAGGCAAACAGAAAAAAATGGAGGGGAGACTCAGGCCAATGATTTCAGTTCTAACACGTGTCCCCTCCAGCTGAAATGTGGGGAGAACTACCCTTGACCTATGGAGTCCTCATCACTAAGGCGGAAAAATCTGGACAGGCCATCAGCATTGGCGTGATCTGTACCAGGGCGGTGTTCCACCGTGAAGTCCATCCCCTGTAGGGAAATGGACCACCTCAACAGCTTTGGATTCTCACCCCTCATCTGCCTCAACCATCTGAGGGGCCTGTGGTCTGTCTGAACCCGGAAGTGAGTCCCAAACAGGTAGGCTCTTAGCTTCTTCAGTGCCCAGACCACAGCAAATGCTTCTCGCTCTATCGCACTCCACCTCTGTTCCCTGGGAAGTAACCTCCTACCAATGAAGGCTACAGGTAAGTCTCGGCCCTCTTCGTTCACCTGAGCTAGAACAGCCCCCACGCCATGCTCTGAAGCGTCCGTCTGGACAACAAATTCTTTAGAAAAGTCGGGTGCCTGGAGTATAGGTGCTGTGCACATTGCAGTTTTCAGGGTGTCAAAGGCCGTCTGACAGGCGTCAGTCCAGATCACATTTCGTGGCTGCTTCCTGGAAGTCAGCGAAGTCAAGGGGTGCACAATGTTACCATAATCCTTGACAAACCTCCTGTAGTAACCCGTGAGACCTAAGAAGACTCTCACCTGAGTTTGGGTTTTGGGCGGTGCCCAAGCCAGGATGGTATCTATCTTGGGTTGCAGAGGGGGGCCACCTTGCCGATCCCTACTTGGTGCCCAAAGTACACCACGGAACCCTGCCCAATCTGGCACTTACTAGCTTTGATTGTGAGGCCTGCTCTGCACAGGGCCAACAACACTTCCTGGAGGTGGCGCAAGTGATCCTCCCAGCTGGCGCTGAACACTGCGATGTCGTCCAGGTAGGCGGCACTGAAGTCCTCCAGTCCAGCCAATACCTGGTTGACCAACCTCTGGAAGGTGGCAGGGGCATTCTTCATCCCAAAGGGCATAACCTGGAACTGGTAGAGCCCATCTGGTGTGGAGAATGCTGACCTCTCTTTTGCCCCATCAGTTAAGGCGATCTGCCATTACCCAGACGTTAGATCAAACGTACTAAGGTACCGAGCAGCCCCTAACCGAACTATGAGCTCATCAGCTCTGGGGATGGGGTGCGCGTCAGTCTTGGTGACTGAATTGAGTCCTCGGTAATCCACACAGAACCGAAGTTCTGGTGAAGCACCAGGCGCTGCATCCTTCAGGACCAAGACCACTGGGCTGGCCTAAGGACTGCTAGAGGACTCAACCACCCCTAAGGCAAACATTTTGGAGACCTCCTCCTTAATGTATGCTCTGACCTTGTCAGTCACCCTGTAAGCCTTGTGCTTCACAGGAGGGCTGTCCCCGGTGTCCACATCATGGACACACCACTGAGTGACACAAGGATTCAAGGAGAACAGATCAGGGAATTGTCCCAACAGTTGGCGACAATCTTGCTGCTGCTCAAGGGTCAGTGTGTCAGAGTGGACAACACCATCCACTGACCCACCTTGCTCTTTTGCATACAGGAGGTCAGGAAGAGGCTGACTCTCCTCCTCCATTCCAGCATCTGTAGCTAGGAGCATGCCCACTTCGGACCTTTCTAAGTGGGGCTTTAAACGGTTGACATGCAGGACCCTCAAGGGGTTCCTGGGAGATTTCAAGTCCACCAAGTAGGTGACATCGCTCTTCTTCTCCACAACCTTAAACGGTCCAGTCCACCTGTCCTTGAGCACACAAGGTTCCACAGGGGACATGACCCAAACTTCTTGACCAGGTTGAAGTTCGACCAGAGTGGCATTCCGGTCGTACCACCGCTTCATCTCTTCCTGGATGGCCTCCAGATTATCCTGAGCAAGATCTCTGAAACGCCTAGTCTGGTTCCTAAAGGCCAGCATGTAACTGTATACATCCTGGGGAGGTTTCCTGGGAGATTGCTCCCAGCCTTCTTTGACCAGACTCCAAGGTCCTCTTACCGGGTGTCCATACAAAAGCTCAAAGGGGCTGAACACTAGAGACTTCTGTGGCACCTCACGGTAAGCAAACAGCAGACATGGCAAGAGGATGTCCCATTTACGCCTCATTGGTTCTTCAAGACCCATGATCATGCCTTTAAGGGTCCGGTTGAATCTCTCAACCAGCTCATTACCTTGAGGGTGGTAAGGAGTGGTGAACTTGTAGGTTACCCCACACTCCTTCCACAGAGACTTCATATAATTGGAAATGAAGTTGGTGCCCCGGTCTGACACCACCTTTCTGGGGAACCCCATTCGGGAAAAAACACCCATCAGTGCCCGTCCCACCACGGGGGCCGTCACTGTTCTGAGAGGGATGGCTTCCAGGTACCGTGTGGCATGGTCCACCAAGACCAGGATGAACCTGTTGCCCAGGGCTGTCTTGGGGTCCAGGGGCCCAACAATGTCAATCCCCACCCAGTCAAAGGGGGTACTGACGACTGGAAAAGGTTGGAGGGGAGCCTTCTGCTTCCCTCCGCTTTTCCCACTTGCCTGGCAAGTGTGACAGGTTTTACAATGGATGTCTACATCCCTTCTCATCTGAGGCCAATAAAAATGGGTGACAAGCCTGTCATAGGTCTTGTCCCGCCCCAGATGTCCAGCTAACGGAACGTCATGAGCCAAACCCAGTAGGAAGGCTCTGAAGCGCTGGGGTACCACCAGCACACGGGCTGACCCAGGCTCAGCAGCCTTAGGCTCGCTATGCAGGAGGTCGTTCTCCCAGTAGACAAAATGTGTCCCTGACTGATCACCTGCGGTTTGGGCTGAGGCCTGCTGCCTCATACCTACAAGAGAAGGGCACACTTTCTGTTCTGCACAAAATTCCTCCCTGGTGGGACCACCATCCTGCTGCCAGTGGGTCAGCTCGGGAAGGTCTCCCAGTTCAGCAACTTGTTCCCCTGGGGGCTCCAGGGCATCCCCCTCAGGGTCTGCCTCCTCCTGGACCACGGGAACTATGGGGGACGGTTTCCCGCGCCCCCTGCCTGTTCTCTTCACATCTGGGTCCTGGGCCATACTTTTAGGCTCCGGGACCCCATCAACACCCTTACTTGCTGTCATCGATCGAGTGGTTGCACACACCCACTCTGGCACACCCAACATTCTCAAATGTGTCTCTTGCTCCACCTTAGCCCAAGGGGAGTCTTCCAAATCCTTGCCCAGGAGACAATCAACAGGCATGGCGGGCTACACAGCAACCTGAAGAGTACCTGAAACTCCCCCCCCATTCAAAGGGAACCTGAGCTACCTCACACTCCTTCTGGGAGTTGTCAGCAGCTATCACAGGGTAGAATGCGTGGGGAACCACCTGCTCTCTAGACACCAAGTGACACTTGACAGCTGTCACACTCGCTCCGGTGTCTCTGAGAGCTTCCACTCTATGGCCATTAATGGTCACCCACTGCCTATATTTATTAGTGTTACTAGGCAGAGGGGGTGGAGGGACCATTTCCATGTCTCCTAGCGAGACCAGGGACATCTCTGCGGGACCCCTCCCACCAGGGGCAACCATCTCCTCCCCTCCCAGGGCTACACTCGCCAACTGACGGGGGGTACACGTGGTGGTGCATTCGAGTCCCTCATGGGACACTGGGGATCATAAAAACAATGTCCCACCTGCTTACAAACATAGCAGGTCATTGGGCCCCTATGAACAGGTTTACCTGTCGGGGCCCCTGGCTTCTTTACAGGGGGAGGCTGGGAACCCTTCCCTTGGTTCCCTTGGGGATTACTTTGGTGCCCTTTCTGGAACTCCCTCTGTTTACCCTTGTCCCCCCCACTCTTCTGCTGGGGACCCTGCCCACCTTTGGCTGAGTCTCCCACTGGACCCTTGTGGACCCTGGTACTGACCCAGCGGTCCGCCTCCTCATCAAGTTTTCTAGGGTTAGATATCTTGCTATCAATAAGGTGCTGGCGCAGCTCTGGAAAACAGTTATTAGACAAGTGCTCCCAAGCAAACAAATCATAAAGAGCTTCATAACTTTCCACTTTGCTGCCCTTTACCCAACCATCCATGGCTCTGCAAAAAAATGACACATATTCAACCCACGTAGTACCAGGCAATTTCTTACATTCTCTAAAGGTTTGTCTGTACTTTTCTGGGGTTACGCCATACCTTAACATTAAAGCATCTTTCATATGAGCATAAGACTTCCTATCCTCAACAGGCATGTCCAACAGGGTATCTCTCCCCTCATTCACAAAGCGACCCCACAACCCCGCTCCCCAATTCTTCTCAGGGACCTGGTGGGCCAACAATGCTAACTCATATGCTTTAAACCATTGACCAATATCCTCATTCTTCTGAAAATCTTTGATCACATCTTTGGGAAAATAAAACCTACTTTCTGCAGGCACAGATGGGATGCTGCCACCAGAGGGATGCAATTCTAAACTTTTAGCTTGGAGTTCTATCTCCCTCAACCTTGTATCTTGCTCCAAAGCTAACTTTTCTCTTTCAAACTCCAACCTTTTGATCTCCATATCAGCTTCTCTCCTACCTCTTGCATTTTCTATCTCCAACTGCCCATTTATCTTAAGTTTTGCCATTTCCATGTTGTATACTCGCTCCTTCTCCCTTTCTTCTCTTTCTTCAGGGGAAAGACCTTTAGAGGAAACACTGCTACCGGGAGGAGACACTGGCCCATTCACTGGCACCTCCTCCTCCCCTTCCCCTGGCGGTACCACCACCACATCAGAGGGATCTCTGGTCTCTAACCAGGCCTCCAATGCTTTGAGATATCCTGGCTTATTTTTGAGGCCTGTGGTAGGAACTTTCAACAGCTTGCAAAAGTGTTTCAGCTGAGCTAACGAGTAATCCTTGATCTTTGCTCTATCAAATTCCTCCACAACAACAACAGGGGTAGTGACTCCGGCATCACTCATGGTCAAAACTGGCAGTGTTCAAAAATTAAGCTTCAGAAAAGCGGAGAACAAAAATAGAATATCCTACGCAAATAGATTGTGGCTGCGCTATGGTCTGCTTTCACTATGTAGCGCACACTAATCACTGCACATGGGTCATAAATGCAAAGTTCAAATCCTCACCGCTGACCCACCAATGTTAGACTTGGCTGTCTCTAGTTGGCAGAGGTATGCACTTCTGGCAAATAGGGACTCACCTCCTCTACTCAGGGCAAAGGGATCACACACTTAGATAACCCCTGCTCACCCCCTTGGTAGCTTGGCAAAGCAGACAGGCTTATCTCGGAGGCAGTGTGTTAAGCATTTATGACCACATACAGTAATAAAGTGAATACACTACAAATGAACACGACACAGTAGTATTATAAAAATAAAGATTTTTATATAAGGTTTAGCACAAGACCAAATAACGACAAAAAAATACCACAATCTTAATAAATACTCTTGGAAGGGAAAATAATAGTTAAAGCATAGTTTCTTCTTAGCACAAAGTCTTTAGTATCAAAAGCAACTCTTCTTAGTTAAATCACAGTTCTTGGCAACAATGTAACCCACACGGGAGTCACACGACGTTGAGGCAAAGTTGATCCAAAGGTTCGGCGTCGACCGCGAGGAGCGCTACGTCGAGCCCAGAGTCACACGGACCCCCACAACACAGTACCTTGGAAAAGCGAAGCACACGATGATCAGCGGTGTCGAGATGTCCGGCGTCGCTTCTTCGGCGTCGATCCGGCCTCGGAGTGTGGGCGACCTGCAGCAGCGTCGACAGATGTCAGGCAGTAGCAGCGCTCACGAGGTGAAGCAGGATACGGTGTCGTCATCGATGTCGATGATGATGTTGCAAGAGTGAGCAGCGCTCACGGCGTCGAGAGGGCTCGGAGTCGATGCGATCAGCGGCAGCGTCGACACGGGGTCACTTGGAGCTGGAGCCGAACTCACTACTCACTGGCGTCGCTACTGGCGTCGATCGGGCCCGGCGGCCGGTGTCGAGGAAGCGGGACACTAGAGCCGTTACTCACGATGGCGAACTGGATTTGGCGGCGTCCGTCGGCATAGAGATTGCTGGATTCTTTCAGAGGTGCTGGATTCCCAGGTTCCAGCAACAAGCACTTTTAGCAAATAAATGAAGTCCTTTGACCCTGTGACTTCAACAGGAGGCTGGGACTCTTCCAACCCTTGGAGATTTTCTTTAGCAAAGCTTGAGAGTACACACTCAGTTCCTCTCTCATGGTTCCTTGGCAAAAATAAAGAAGTGACTGCAGGATTCCCCCCAGCAAACAGCACACTGGCAGAAGGGGTAGGCAAGTCCTTGGGTCAGCAGGCTTCTGGTCCTTGGTTCATGTTTCCTTGTCAGAAGTGATCTAAAGTCTTGGTTCAGGGGTCCTTCTCTTATACCCCTTTTTGGCTTTGATCCCTTTGTCCATGCAGAGGAATTCCCCTCATCCTGGGTTTGTTGTGGGTGTAGCCAGGCAGAGGCACCTGGCCTATTCACTGTGCAGGGCTGGGTCCTCAGACGCCCAGCAGGAGGTGGAGCCAGTATTGTCACTGGCAGGAGCAGAGCTATCAGTCGCCCGGCAGGAGGTGGAGCCAGCATTGTATCAGGCAGGGCAGGCTATCAGGAACTACTCTCCCCCTACTCTCAATGCAAATACATCACTCACCCCACACTGACTCATTCAGAACTCTGGAGCCACCCAGCCCCTGTCACACACACACCAAACCAGCAGAAACCAGAAATAGTTAGACAAGAAAATTGCCACTTTCTAAAAGTGCTATTTTCAAACCCAAAGTCCAAAAACCATCCACACCAACGGATGCCTTATTAAACCCCGAGTTCAGGGATACCAAACTCGACATTGCACCATGCTCCCCGAGCCAGCTATGATTATAGCATTAATAACCCCGGCAGCCCATTCTAACTTATGGAGAGCAGGTAACCTTACAGACGTGAAAAACGAATATGGCTGTAATTCACTATTAGGACATGCCAACCTAGTCGGGCTTGTCCTACGTTATGCTTACAACGCACCCTGCCCGTGGGCCTACCATAGGGGTGACTAACATGAAGTTAAGGGAAGGTTTAGGAACTGGCAAGTAGGTTTAGTTGCGCAGTCTGGGTGACAGTACCAAACTGCACGTAGGTCTCGCAATGGCAGACCTTTAGACATACTTTTACGAGGCCGCTCTTGTGGGTGGCACAACATGTGCAGCAAGCCCACGGGCAGCATTTGTATTTACAAGCCCTGGCACTCCTGGTGCACTAGACTAGGGACTGACAGTAAACCAAATAAGCCAAACATGGAATTCAATCAATACAGTAATTTCACATAGGGAGCACTTGCACTGTGGCACTGATCAGCAGTGGCACAGTGCCCAAAGCAATATACCAGCAAAAACATCGTAAACAGAGGAGGCAAACAGAAGAAAATGGAGGAGAGACTCAGGCCAATGATGTCAGGTCTAACAAGGACGATAATTGTTGAGATCGGTTGGAGAGGTTTTTTTCAGCAGAGGAAATACAGATGCTGTCTTCCAAGCTTCAGGGAACTCTCCATGGAGTATAATTTTGGAGTAGAGTACACTTAGTTGTTCACTGAGTATATCTGGAAAAAGGTGAAAGATCTTTGGAGGACACGAGTCCGAGGGTGCCCCTGATTTTTTGCCTTGTATAATTGAAGGCACCTGATCCTTGGTAGGAGGAATAAAGGTGAAACTAGGTGAGCTTGAGGCAGAGTCACTATCTTGGGTCGGGGGTTCGATAGGGCAGTTAGAAAAGGTTTTGTAAACCACATCTACATTATCGGTGAATGTTTGTCCCAGTACATTGCAGAAGTCTGGGTTTTTGTTCAATTTCGTTTTGTCTGGGAGTTTGGCTAATTTCCTGATGGTAGAAAAGAGCTCTTTGCTTGAGTTTTTTGACGCTAGGATTTTGGTGGTGTAGTAGTTACTTTTTTCTTCAATGATTAATTTTTTATAGGTGGCAAGTGTCTGTGCATACTCCTTTTTTACATCTTCACTGTAATTTAATCTCCATCGTTTTTCGGTTCTCCTACATAGCTGTCTTTGATCCCTTAATTTATCTGAGAACCAGGGTTCAGAGGGTTTGTTCCTTTTAGAGGAAGTGGTTTTAAATGGTGAAGTGGTATTGGTGGCTGTGTTAATCCAGGAGGTTAAATTCGGAACTGCCAGATTGGTGTCAACCTGAAGATCAGGTTTATTTGTTAAAAGAGTTTTTTGAAAGAACCTGGCATCAATTTTTGCTCAGTTTTGATATTTATGCGCTGTCAGCTGGTTGGTCCTTGTCGTGCCTTGTGACGTGGCTTTGATGGTAAACATAATAGCCCTATGGTCCGACCAAGCTACTGGCAAGATTTCTAGAATTGTAATGTTAGGATTAGAGGTAAACAGGCCGTCTAGCGTGTGTCCTGCATCGTGCGTGCTTTCTGTGATCAATAGCTCCAGCCCCAGCCTTGACATGGTATCAAGAAGTTCACTGTACTTGGAATCCCTAGTGTTTTCAAGGTGATGATTAAAATCACCTAGGATGGTGTAGTTTGCATAGTTGATACTGGATTCCAGGTATGGAGTGAGACTATCTGCCAAGGAGGCCAGAGCTTTAGGAGGGCAGTAGATCAGTAGGCCATTCCATGATTCATTAGGGCTAAGTGGAATCTGAAATGATAGCAGTTCACATTCAGGTGACGTGCCTAGCGAGGAAGTCGTTAGAGATATTCCCTCTTTTGAGATGATAGCTAGCACACCGCCTCTTTTGTTAATTCTATCAGCTCTGTTAATCTGATAGCCTACAGGAAGAGCTTGTAGTAGGTCAGGGTCTGACGAGCTGTTGGCCCAAGTTTCTGTTACAAATACTAAGTCGAGGCAGTGGCTCTCTATCATCTCAGCCATTTCTGTATTGTGTTTAATTAGGGAACGTGAATTTAGCAACATTGCTTTAATTTCTTTAATGGATTTTGACCTCTTGGATTTGGTTGGGGAGGAGAGTGGCATGTAGTCTAGCTGAAGTTTACAATGTTTGCATTCTTTAGGTTCCTGTAAGAGGTTTAGCTTACCACCACAGTCAGAGGCAGGCCTAATGTTCCAGCTGGTCAAGTCCTCTCTGGAGTAAGATATGCATACCTGTGTGTGAGGAGCAGGGGTTCTGGCCCTCGGCCCGGGCCGGGCGCGGACGGGTGCAGACGGCCTTGCCTTTGGTGCTCCTTTGCCGCACCGGCGGCGCGCCCGCTGCGCGCGCCCGCTGCGCGTATGCATGGTGTCCACCTAAATAGTCCTGAGGCACCAACAACTGGGTAGTGCGTGGTACAGGTAAACATTTTTTTTAAAACAGATTAAATACTGGCTGTAGATTCTTAAATGGTAGGTCGCAGGACTACGCTCGCAGCTAGCAGCCAAAACGCAGCGTCTGCTGATGGAGCGCCTTTGAGCCTGCCTGAAATAGTCCTGAGGCTCCAACACTGGCCTGCTAACCTCGCCAGAAGTGAGGGAGCAGGCAGAAGTTGTGTTGCTCCCTTTGTGACCCTCCGAACAAACGGCACTTGCCGCGTCGGAACGGGGTCTGGAGCAGTGGCGGGGAAGTGCGTGTTACAGGTAAATCAGGAAGCACTTACAGAATATCTGGTGCCCGAGTTGAAGCACAAATTCTGTAACGTTTGAATCATCCCAAAACATTAGTGAGCACAGTCGAGGCTGGGCAAGTGTGCTTTATCCCCGTCTCTGCTGTCGAAAATTAGCTGTAATAATTCGGGGAGGTCTTTGCATCCATGAGTTTCTCGAGCGTGATCCCCATGTAATTCCTGTCACCAGGAGGCTGCTTTTGCCTCATATGATGCCCTGCTCACTCTCTGACCCTTTATACACAAGAGGCATGTGAACAAGCATCGAAGCCCCGTTCGTTTGGCCCTGCACACCACACACTAGCGGTAGGAAACGTCTTCCCGCCCTTTCCCTATGATGGACAGCTCACTCAAGGGACCTCGGCGCCTTTTGGCGCGGTGGCAAAGTTACAGGCACACATAGTCACTGGAGACAAATCCTCTGGCCCTTTACGCAGCTGCAGTGTAGGAAAAGCACTATTACATTTACCCAACGAGGTAGCACTTACTGATTAGCCAGTAGAAAGTACTCCAGTTGAGTAGAGGTATTGCACAAAATGGTGGCATCTTAGTGGATAACTATGCAGGGCAGGATTCATTCTGGCACGAGGCTCCTGTCACAACAATTAAACCTTAACAGGAAGCACTTACAGAATATCAGGTGCCCGAGTTGAAGCGCAAATTCTGTAACGTTTTAATCAGCCCAAAACATTAGTGAGCAAGGTCGAGGCTGGGCAAGTGTGCTTTATCCCCGTCTCTGCCGTCGAAAGTTAGCTGTAATACTTCGGGGAGGTCTTTGCATCAATGAGTTTCTCGAGCGTGATCCCCGTGTAATTCCTGTCACCAGGAGGCTGCTTTCTCCTCATATGATACCCTGCTCGCTCTCTGACCCTTTATACACAAGAATATTTACAACACGGGGTGGTGAGGGACAGAGTCTCTGAATTAAGCAGAAAGCTCTCACCCAGTCAAGAGATCAGGGCTAGATCCAACACCGTTTTTTAGCTCACTGCACCATCCCAGTTTCAGAACCTGGCTGTATGCAAATTAGTCTGTTCCTGTCCCAGTGCATGATGGGAACAGGGCAAACCAAACTACAAAAGCCAATTCTTACACTGGGAAGGAAACAAGCTCCCGGGGACCGGTTTCTGGCATTACAGCCGTCTTCGGCCCGGTTTGCTTGAATCCTGATGGTGCAATGAGCAAGGGTCTCACATCTGAGAATACCCTTCCACGCTTAGGGTGGACAAAAATATTTACAACACGGGGTGGTGAGGGACAGAGTCTCTGAATTAAGCAGAAAGCTCTCACCCAGTCAAGAGATCAGGGCTAGATCCAACACCGTTTTTTAGCTCACTGCACCATCCCAGTTTCAGAACCTGGCTGTATGCAAATTAGTCTGTTCCTGTCCCAGTGCATGATGGGAACAGGGCAAACCAAACTACAAAAGCCAATTCTTACACTGGGAAGGAAACAAGCTCCCGGGGACCGGTTTCTGGCATTACAGCCGTCTTCGGCCCGGTTTGCTTGAATCCTGATGGTGCAATGAGCAAGGGTCTCACATCTGAGAATACCCTTCCACGCTTAGGGTGGACAAAAATATTTACAACACGGGGTGGTGAGGGACAGAGTCTCTGAATTAAGCAGAAAGCTCTCACCCAGTCAAGAGATCAGGGCTAGATCCAACACCGTTTTTTAGCTCACTGCACCATCCCAGTTTCAGAACCTGGCTGTATGCAAATTAGTCTGTTCCTGTCCCAGTGCATGATGGGAACAGGGCAAACCAAACTACAAAAGCCAATTCTTACACTGGGAAGGAAACAAGCTCCCGGGGACCGGTTTCTGGCATTACAGCCGTCTTCGGCCCGGTTTGCTTGAATCCTGATGGTGCAATGAGCAAGGGTCTCACATCTGAGAATACCCTTCCACGCTTAGGGTGGACAAAAATATTTACAACACGGGGTGGTGAGGGACAGAGTCTCTGAATTAAGCAGAAAGCTCTCACCCAGTCAAGAGATCAGGGCTAGATCCAACACCGTTTTTTAGCTCACTGCACCATCCCAGTTTCAGAACCTGGCTGTATGCAAATTAGTCTGTTCCTGTCCCAGTGCATGATGGGAACAGGGCAAACCAAACTACAAAAGCCAATTCTTACACTGGGAAGGAAACAAGCTCCCGGGGACCGGTTTCTGGCATTACAGCCGTCTTCGGCCCGGTTTGCTTGAATCCTGATGGTGCAATGAGCAAGGGTCTCACATCTGAGAATACCCTTCCACGCTTAGGGTGGACAAAAATATTTACAACACGGGGTGGTGAGGGACAGAGTCTCTGAATTAAGCAGAAAGCTCTCACCCAGTCAAGAGATCAGGGCTTGATCCAACACCGTTTTTTAGCTCACTGCACCATCCCAGTTTCAGAACCTGGCTGTATGCAAATTAGTCTGTTCCTGTCCCAGTGCATGATGGGAACAGGGCAAACCAAACTACAAAAGCCAATTCTTACACTGGGAAGGAAACAAGCTCCCGGGGACCGGTTTCTGGCATTACAGCCGTCTTCGGCCCGGTTTGCTTGAATCCTGATGGTGCAATGAGCAAGGGTCTCACATCTGAGAATACCCTTCCACGCTTAGGGTGGACAAAAATATTTACAACACGGGGTGGTGAGGGACAGAGTCTCTGAATTAAGCAAAAAGCTCTCACCCAGTCAAGAGATCAGGGCTAGATCCAACACCGTTTTTTAGCTCACTGCACCATCCCAGTTTCAGAACCTGGCTGTATGCAAATTAGTCTGTTCCTGTCCCAGTGCATGATGGGAACAGGGCAAACCAAACTACAAAAGCCAATTCTTACACTGGGAAGGAAACAAGCTCCCGGGGACCGGTTTCTGGCATTACAGCCGTCTTCGGCCCGGTTTGCTTGAATCCTGATGGTGCAATGAGCAAGGGTCTCACATCTGAGAATACCCTTCCACGCTTAGGGTGGACAAAAATATTTACAACACGGGGTGGTGAGGGACAGAGTCTCTGAATTAAGCAGAAAGCTCTCACCCAGTCAAGAGATCAGGGCTAGATCCAACACCGTTTTTTAGCTCACTGCACCATCCCAGTTTCAGAACCTGGCTGTATGCAAATTAGTCTGTTCCTGTCCCAGTGCATGATGGGAACAGGGCAAACCAAACTACAAAAGCCAATTCTTACACTGGGAAGGAAACAAGCTCCCGGGGACCGGTTTCTGGCATTACAGCCGTCTTCGGCCCGGTTTGCTTGAATCCTGATGGTGCAATGAGCAAGGGTCTCACATCTGAGAATACCCTTCCACGCTTAGGGTGGACAAAAATATTTACAACACGGGGTGGTGAGGGACAGAGTCTCTGAATTAAGCAGAAAGCTCTCACCCAGTCAAGAGATCAGGGCTAGATCCAACACCGTTTTTTAGCTCACTGCACCATCCCAGTTTCAGAACCTGGCTGTATGCAAATTAGTCTGTTCCTGTCCCAGTGCATGATGGGAACAGGGCAAACCAAACTACAAAAGCCAATTCTTACACTGGGAAGGAAACAAGCTCCCGGGGACCGGTTTCTGGCATTACAGCCGTCTTCGGCCCGGTTTGCTTGAATCCTGATGGTGCAATGAGCAAGGGTCTCACATCTGAGAATACCCTTCCACGCTTAGGGTGGACAAAAATATTTACAACACGGGGTGGTGAGGGACAGAGTCTCTGAATTAAGCAGAAAGCTCTCACCCAGTCAAGAGATCAGGGCTAGATCCAACACCGTTTTTTAGCTCACTGCACCATCCCAGTTTCAGAACCTGGCTGTATGCAAATTAGTCTGTTCCTGTCCCAGTGCATGATGGGAACAGGGCAAACCAAACTACAAAAGCCAATTCTTACACTGGGAAGGAAACAAGCTCCCGGGGACCGGTTTCTGGCATTACAGCCGTCTTCGGCCCGGTTTGCTTGAATCCTGATGGTGCAATGAGCAAGGGTCTCACATCTGAGAATACCCTTCCACGCTTAGGGTGGACAAAAATATTTACAACACGGGGTGGTGAGGGACAGAGTCTCTGAATTAAGCAGAAAGCTCTCACCCAGTCAAGAGATCAGGGCTAGATCCAACACCGTTTTTTAGCTCACTGCACCATCCCAGTTTCAGAACCTGGCTGTATGCAAATTAGTCTGTTCCTGTCCCAGTGCATGATGGGAACAGGGCAAACCAAACTACAAAAGCCAATTCTTACACTGGGAAGGAAACAAGCTCCCGGGGACCGGTTTCTGGCATTACAGCCGTCTTCGGCCCGGTTTGCTTGAATCCTGATGGTGCAATGAGCAAGGGTCTCACATCTGAGAATACCCTTCCACGCTTAGGGTGGACAAAAATATTTACAACACGGGGTGGTGAGGGACAGAGTCTCTGAATTAAGCAGAAAGCTCTCACCCAGTCAAGAGATCAGGGCTAGATCCAACACCGTTTTTTAGCTCACTGCACCATCCCAGTTTCAGAACCTGGCTGTATGCAAATTAGTCTGTTCCTGTCCCAGTGCATTTGGGAACAGGGCAAACCAAACTACAAAAGCCAATTCTTACACTGGGAAGGAAACAAGCTCCCGGGGACCGGTTTCTGGCATTACAGCCGTCTTCGGCCCGGTTTGCTTGAATCCTGATGGTGCAATGAGCAAGGGTCTCACATCTGAGAATACCCTTCCACGCTTAGGGTGGACAAAAATATTTACAACACGGGGTGGTGAGGGACAGAGTCTCTGAATTAAGCAGAAAGCTCTCACCCAGTCAAGAGATCAGGGCTAGATCCAACACCGTTTTTTAGCTCACTGCACCATCCCAGTTTCAGAACCTGGCTGTATGCAAATTAGTCTGTTCCTGTCCCAGTGCATGATGGGAACAGGGCAAACCAAACTACAAAAGCCAATTCTTACACTGGGAAGGAAACAAGCTCCCGGGGACCGGTTTCTGGCATTACAGCCGTCTTCGGCCCGGTTTGCTTGAATCCTGATGGTGCAATGAGCAAGGGTCTCACATCTGAGAATACCCTTCCACGCTTAGGGTGGACAAAAATATTTACAACACGGGGTGGTGAGGGACAGAGTCTCTGAATTAAGCAGAAAGCTCTCACCCAGTCAAGAGATCAGGGCTAGATCCAACACCGTTTTTTAGCTCACTGCACCATCCCAGTTTCAGAACCTGGCTGTATGCAAATTAGTCTGTTCCTGTCCCAGTGCATGATGGGAACAGGGCAAACCAAACTACAAAAGCCAATTCTTACACTGGGAAGGAAACAAGCTCCCGGGGACCGGTTTCTGGCATTACAGCCGTCTTCGGCCCGGTTTGCTTGAATCCTGATGGTGCAATGAGCAAGGGTCTCACATCTGAGAATACCCTTCCACGCTTAGGGTGGACAAAAATATTTACAACACGGGGTGGTGAGGGACAGAGTCTCTGAATTAAGCAGAAAGCTCTCACCCAGTCAAGAGATCAGGGCTAGATCCAACACCGTTTTTTAGCTCACTGCACCATCCCAGTTTCAGAACCTGCCTGTATGCAAATTAGTCTGTTCCTGTCCCAGTGCATGATGGGAACAGGGCAAACCAAACTACAAAAGCCAATTCTTACACTGGGAAGGAAACAAGCTCCCGGGGACCGGTTTCTGGCATTACAGCCGTCTTCGGCCCGGTTTGCTTGAATCCTGATGGTGCAATGAGCAAGGGTCTCACATCTGAGAATACCCTTCCACGCTTAGGGTGGACAAAAATATTTACAACACGGGGTGGTGAGGGACAGAGTCTCTGAATTAAGCAGAAAGCTCTCACCCAGTCAAGAGATCAGGGCTAGATCCAACACCGTTTTTTAGCTCACTGCACCATCCCAGTTTCAGAACCTGGCTGTATGCAAATTAGTCTGTTCCTGTCCCAGTGCATGATGGGAACAGGGCAAACCAAACTACAAAAGCCAATTCTTACACTGGGAAGGAAACAAGCTCCCGGGGACCGGTTTCTGGCATTACAGCCGTCTTCGGCCCGGTTTGCTTGAATCCTGATGGTGCAATGGGCAAGGGTCTCACATCTGAGAATACCCTTCCACGCTTAGGGTGGACAAAAATATTTACAACACGGGGTGGTGAGGGACAGAGTCTCTGAATTAAGCAGAAAGCTCTCACCCAGTCAAGAGATCAGGGCTAGATCCAACACCGTTTTTTAGCTCACTGCACCATCCCAGTTTCAGAACCTGGCTGTATGCAAATTAGTCTGTTCCTGTCCCAGTGCATGATGGGAACAGGGCAAACCAAACTACAAAAGCCAATTCTTACACTGGGAAGGAAACAAGCTCCCGGGGACCGGTTTCTGGCATTACAGCCGTCTTCGGCCCGGTTTGCTTGAATCCTGATGGTGCAATGAGCAAGGGTCTCACATCTGAGAATACCCTTCCACGCTTAGGGTGGACAAAAATATTTACAACACGGGGTGGTGAGGGACAGAGTCTCTGAATTAAGCAGAAAGCTCTCACCCAGTCAAGAGATCAGGGCTAGATCCAACACCGTTTTTTAGCTCACTGCACCATCCCAGTTTCAGAACCTGGCTGTATGCAAATTAGTCTGTTCCTGTCCCAGTGCATGATGGGAACAGGGCAAACCAAACTACAAAAGCCAATTCTTACACTGGGAAGGAAACAAGCTCCCGGGGACCGGTTTCTGGCATTACAGCCGTCTTCGGCCCGGTTTGCTTGAATCCTGATGGTGCAATGAGCAAGGGTCTCACATCTGAGAATACCCTTCCACGCTTAGGGTGGACAAAAATATTTACAACACGGGGTGGTGAGGGACAGAGTCTCTGAATTAAGCAGAAAGCTCTCACCCAGTCAAGAGATCAGGGCTAGATTCAACACCGTTTTTTAGCTCACTGCACCATCCCAGTTTCAGAACCTGGCTGTATGCAAATTAGTCTGTTCCTGTCCCAGTACATGATGGGAACAGGGCAAACCAAACTACAAAAGCCAATTCTTACACTGGGAAGGAAACAAGCTCCCGGGGACCGGTTTCTGGCATTACAGCCGTCTTCGGCCCGGTTTGCTTGAATCCTGATGGTGCAATGAGCAAGGGTCTCACATCTGAGAATACCCTTCCACGCTTAGGGTGGACAAAAATATTTACAACACGGGGTGGTGAGGGACAGAGTCTCTGAATTAAGCAGAAAGCTCTCACCCAGTCAAGAGATCAGGGCTAGATCCAACACCGTTTTTTAGCTCACTGCACCATCCCAGTTTCAGAACCTGGCTGTATGCAAATTAGTCTGTTCCTGTCCCAGTGCATGATGGGAACAGGGCAAACCAAACTACAAAAGCCAATTCTTACACTGGGAAGGAAACAAGCTCCCGGGGACCGGTTTCTGGCATTACAGCCGTCTTCGGCCCGGTTTGCTTGAATCCTGATGGTGCAATGAGCAAGGGTCTCACATCTGAGAATACCCTTCCACGCTTAGGGTGGACAAAAATATTTACAACACGGGGTGGTGAGGGACAGAGTCTCTGAATTAAGCAGAAAGCTCTCACCCAGTCAAGAGATCAGGGCTAGATCCAACACCGTTTTTTAGCTCACTGCACCATCCCAGTTTCAGAACCTGGCTGTATGCAAATTAGTCTGTTCCTGTCCCAGTGCATGATGGGAACAGGGCAAACCAAACTACAAAAGCCAATTCTTACACTGGGAAGGAAACAAGCTCCCGGGGACCGGTTTCTGGCATTACAGCCGTCTTCGGCCCGGTTTGCTTGAATCCTGATGGTGCAATGAGCAAGGGTCTCACATCTGAGAATACCCTTCCACGCTTAGGGTGGACAAAAATATTTACAACACGGGGTGGTGAGGGACAGAGTCTCTGAATTAAGCAGAAAGCTCTCACCCAGTCAAGAGATCAGGGCTAGATCCAACACCATTTTTTAGCTCACTGCACCATCCCAGTTTCAGAACCTGGCTGTATGCAAATTAGTCTGTTCCTGTCCCAGTGCATGATGGGAACAGGGCAAACCAAACTACAAAAGCCAATTCTTACACTGGGAAGGAAACAAGCTCCCGGGGACCAGTTTCTGGCATTACAGCCGTCTTCGGCCCGGTTTGCTTGAATCCTGATGGTGCAATGAGCAAGGGTCTCACATCTGAGAATACCCTTCCACGCTTAGGGTGGACAAAAATATTTACAACACGGGGTGGTGAGGGACAGAGTCTCTGAATTAAGCAGAAAGCTCTTACCCAGTCAAGAGATCAGGGCTAGATCCAACACCGTTTTTTAGCTCACTGCACCATCCCAGTTTCAGAACCTGGCTGTATGCAAATTAGTCTGTTCCTGTCCCAGTGCATGATGGGAACAGGGCAAACCAAACTACAAAAGCCAATTCTTACACTGGGAAGGAAACAAGCTCCCGGGGACCGGTTTCTGGCATTACAGCCGTCTTCGGCCCGGTTTGCTTGAATCCTGATGGTGCAATGAGCAAGGGTCTCACATCTGAGAATACCCTTCCACGCTTAGGGTGGACAAAAATATTTACAACACGGGGTGGTGAGGGACAGAGTCTCTGAATTAAGCAGAAAGCTCTCACCCAGTCAAGAGATCAGGGCTAGATCCAACACCGTTTTTTAGCTCACTGCACCATCCCCGTTTCAGAACCTGGCTGTATGCAAATTAGTCTGTTCCTGTCCCAGTGCATGATGGGAACAGGGCAAACCAAACTACAAAAGCCAATTCTTACACTGGGAAGGAAACAAGCTCCCGGGGACCGGTTTCTGGCATTACAGCCGTCTTCGGCCCGGTTTGCTTGAATCCTGATGGTGCAATGAGCAAGGGTCTCACATCTGAGAATACCCTTCCACGCTTAGGGTGGACAAAAATATTTACAACACGGGGTGGTGAGGGACAGAGTCTCTGAATTAAGCAGAAAGCTTTCACCCAGTCAAGAGATCAGGGCTAGATCCAACACCGTTTTTTAGCTCACTGCACCATCCCAGTTTCAGAACCTGGCTGTATGCAAATTAGTCTGTTCCTGTCCCAGTGCATGATGGGAACAGGGCAAACCAAACTACAAAAGCCAATTCTTACACTGGGAAGGAAACAAGCTCCCGGGGACCGGTTTCTGGCATTACAGCCGTCTTCGGCCCGGTTTGCTTGAATCCTGATGGTGCAATGAGCAAGGGTCTCACATCTGAGAATACCCTTCCACGCTTAGGGTGGACAAAAATATTTACAACACGGGGTGGTGAGGGACAGAGTCTCTGAATTAAGCAGAAAGCTCTCACCCAGTCAAGAGATCAGGGCTAGATCCAACACCGTTTTTTAGCTCACTGCACCATCCCAGTTTCAGAACCTGGCTGTATGCAAATTAGTCTGTTCCTGTCCCAGTGCATGATGGGAACAGGGCAAACCAAACTACAAAAGCCAATTCTTACACTGGGAAGGAAACAAGCTCCCGGGGACCGGTTTCTGGCATTACAGCCGTCTTCGGCCCGGTTTGCTTGAATCCTGATGGTGCAATGAGCAAGGGTCTCACATCTGAGAATACCCTTCCACGCTTAGGGTGGACAAAAATATTTACAACACGGGGTGGTGAGGGACAGAGTCTCTGAATTAAGCAGAAAGCTCTCACCCAGTCAAGAGATCAGGGCTAGATCCAACACCGTTTTTTAGCTCACTGCACCATCCCAGTTTCAGAACCTGGCTGTATGCAAATTAGTCTGTTCCTGTCCCAGTGCATGATGGGAACAGGGCAAACCAAACTACAAAAGCCAATTCTTACACTGGGAAGGAAACAAGCTCCCGGGGACCGGTTTCTGGCATTACAGCCGTCTTCGGCCCGGTTTGCTTGAATCCTGATGGCTGAAATGCCAGAAACCGGTCCCCGGAAGCTTGTCTCCTTTCTGGTGAAGAATTGGCTTGGTAGTTTAGTCTGCCCTGTTCCCATGATGCACTGGGCCAGGGACAGACTGATTTGCATATAGCCAGGTTCTGAGCTGGGATGGTGCAGTGAGATAAATAATGGTGATGGATCTAGCCCTGATCTTTGGACTGGGTAAGAGTGGTCTGCTTAATTCAGACACTCTGTTCATCACCACCCCCTTTTCTGAATCGTTTTTGGCCACTATAGGTGTGGCAGGGTATACTCAGACATGAGTCCCTTTCTCAATGCACCATCAGGATTCAAGCAAGCCGGGCCGAAGACGGCTGAAATGCCAGAAATTCAGACACTCTGTTCATCACCACCCCCTTTTCTGAATCGTTTTTGGCCACTATAGGTGTGGCAGGATATACTCAGACATGAGTCCCTTTCTCAATGCACCATCAGGATTCAAGCAAGCCGGGCCGAAGACGGCTGAAATGCCAGAAACCGGTCCCCGGTAGCTTGTCTCCTTTCTGGTGAAGAATTGGCTTGGTAGTTTAGTCTGCCCTGTTCCCATGATGCACTGGGCCAGGGACAGACTGATTTGCATATAGCCAGGTTCTGAGCTGGGATGGTTCAGTGAGATAAATAACGGTGATGGATCAAGCCCTGATCTTTGGACTGGGTAAGAGTGGTCTGCTTAATTCAGACACTCTGTTCATCACCACCCCCTTTTCTGAATCGTTTTTGGCCACTATAGGTGTGGCAGGGTATACTCAGACATGAGTCCCTTTCTCAATGCACCATCAGGATTCAAGCAAGCCGGGCCGAAGACGGCTGAAATGCCAGAAACCGGTCCCCGGTAGCTTGTCTCCTTTCTGGTGAAGAATTGGCTTGGAAGTTTAGTCTGCCCTGTTCCCATGATGCACTGGGCCAGGGACAGACTGATTTGCATATAGCCAGGTTCTGAGCTGGGATGGTGCAGTGAGATAAATAACGGTGATGGATCAAGCCCTGATCTTTGGACTGGGTAAGAGTGGTCTGCTTAATTCAGACACTCTGTTCATCACCACCCCCTTTTCTGAATCGTTTTTGGCCACTATAGGTGTGGCAGGGTATACTCAGACATGAGTCCCTTTCTCAATGCACCATCAGGATTCAAGCAAGCCGGGCCGAAGACGGCTGAAATGCCAGAAACCGGTCCCCGGTAGCTTGTCTCCTTTCTGGTGAAGAATTGGCTTGGTAGTTTAGTCTGCCCTGTTCCCATGATGCACTGGGCCAGGGACAGACTGATTTGCATATAGCCAGGTTCTGAGCTGGGATGGTGCAGTGAGATAAATAACGGTGATGGATCAAGCCCTGATCTTTGGACTGGGTAAGAGTGGTCTGCTTAATTCAGACACTCTGTTCATCACCACCCCCTTTTCTGAATCGTTTTTGGCCACTATAGGTGTGGCAGGGTATACTCAGACATGAGTCCCTTTCTCAATGCACCATCAGGATTCAAGCAAGCCGGGCCGAAGATGGCTGAAATGCCAGAAACCGGTCCCCGGTAGCTTGTCTCCTTTCTGGTGAAGAATTGGCTTGGTAGTTTAGTCTGCCCTGTTCCCATGATGCACTGGGCCAGGGACAGACTGATTTGCATATAGCCAGGTTCTGAGCTGGGATGGTGCAGTGAGATAAATAACGGTGATGGATCAAGCCCTGATCTTTGGACTGGGTAAGAGTGGTCTGCTTAATTCAGACACTCTGTTCATCACCACCCCCTTTTCTGAATCGTTTTTGGCCACTATAGGTGTGGCAGGGTATACTCAGACATGAGTCCCTTTCTCAATGCACCATCAGGATTCAAGCAAGCCGGGCCGAAGACGGCTGAAATGCCAGAAACCGGTCCCCGGTAGCTTGTCTCCTTTCTGGTGAAGAATTGGCTTGGTAGTTTAGTCTGCCCTGTTCCCATGATGCACTGGGCCAGGGACAGACTGATTTGCATATAGCCAGGTTCTGAGCTGGGATGGTGCAGTGAGATAAATAACGGTGATGGATCAAGCCCTGATCTTTGGACTGGGTAAGAGTGGTCTGCTTAATTCAGACACTCTGTTCATCAACACCCCCTTTTCTGAATCGTTTTTGGCCACTATAGGTGTGGCAGGGTATACTCAGACATGAGTCCCTTTCTCAATGCACCATCAGGATTCAAGCAAGCCGGGCCGAAGACGGCTGAAATGCCAGAAACCGGTCCCCGGTAGCTTGTCTCCTTTCTGGTGAAGAATTGGCTTGGTAGTTTAGTCTGCCCTGTTCCCATGATGCACTGGGCCAGGGACAGACTGATTTGCATATAGCCAGGTTCTGAGCTGGGATGGTGCAGTGAGATAAATAACGGTGATGCATCAAGCCCTGATCTTTGGACTGGGTAAGAGTGGTCTGCTTAATTCAGACACTCTGTTCATCACCACCCCCTTTTCTGAATCGTTTTTGGCCACTATAGGTGTGGCAGGGTATACTCAGACATGAGTCCCTTTCTCAATGCACCATCAGGATTCAAGCAAGCCGGGCCGAAGACGGCTGAAATGCCAGAAACCGGTCCCCGGTAGCTTGTCTCCTTTCTGGTGAAGAATTGGCTTGGTAGTTTAGTCTGCCCTGTTCCCATGATGCACTGGGCCAGGGACAGACTGATTTGCATATAGCCAGGTTCTGAGCTGGGATGGTGCAGTGAGATAAATAACGGTGATGGATCAAGCCCTGATCTTTGGACTGGGTAAGAGTGGTCTGCTTAATTCAGACACTCTGTTCATCACCACCCCCTTTTCTGAATCGTTTTTGGCCACTATAGGTGTGGCAGGGTATACTCAGACATGAGTCCCTTTCTCAATGCACCATCAGGATTCAAGCAAGCCGGGCCGAAGACGGCTGAAATGCCAGAAACCGGTCCCCGGGAGCTTGTCTCCTTTCTGGTGAAGAATTGGCTTGGTAGTTTAGTCTGCCCTGTTCCCATGATGCACTGGGCCAGGGACAGACTGATTTGCATATAGCCAGGTTCTGAGCTGGGATGGTGCAGTGAGATAAATAACGGTGATGGATCAAGCCCTGATCTTTGGACTGGGTAAGAGTGGTCTGCTCAATTCAGACACTCTGTTCATCACCACCCCCTTTTCTGAATCCTTTATACACAAGAGGCAGGTGAACACGCATCGTAGCCCCGTCAGTTTGGCCCCACACACCAGGAAACAGTCTTTTTTTGGGCAAATCTGCGAGTTTGCGAATTTTTTCATGAACTCGCGAATTTTTTTGCCGATTTTGCCTGAATTTGCGGATTGCAGATCCGCAAAATTCACCCATACTTATCCAAAAGCACTCTTACATACAATCAACAAAATTGACACTCACCCACCCTCACTTGTACGCTCACACACACATCACTCCCCACCACCACCCATCACCATGCCCCCTAAGAAGAATCCAAAGTTCACAAATAGTGAGTTAGAAGTCCTGGTAGATGAAATCTTCAGAGTAGAGCCACAGTTGTTTGGTACATTGGTACAAAGGACCCCCATGTCATTGAAAACAAAGATGTGGGCGAGGATTGTGGGCAAGGTCAACGCACAAGCACCAATGTTGCAAACAAAGGATGACATCCAGAACAGGTGGTATGATGGGTGCAGGAAGGTCAAGAAGCTCATCGAGAAGGAACACGCCTTGAGTCAGCGGACTGGCAGTGGCCCTCCTGCCAAACCAGTATACTTCAGGTCCTGGGAGGAGAAGGTGCGGGACATCCTACCTAAGCATGGGCGAATTTTGCGAATCTGGTGTTCACGAATTTTGCGAATTTGCGAACTCGCAATCCGCAAAATCCGCGGATTGCCGCGGATTTGCGGATTTTTTTTTAGAACCTGTTCGCACCAGTTCGCGAGGATTTTTGTGCAATTTTGCAAACGCGAACTTACTAATCGGGTTGCACGTTTCGCGAACTTGTTGTTTGTACATGTCCAGCCTGTTTTTTCATCACTGCCACCCTCTGTCACCACTGCCACTCTCTGGTTCACCCATGCTACCCTCTGGCTCACCCATGGCACCCTCTGTTTCATCACAGCACCCTCTGGTTGACCAGTGTACATTATTGTGGCAAACCATAGCACACCTTCCCTGCCTCAAGTGACCTGAATGAATTTGGGGCTGATTAATGTGTCACATAAGTTTAGCTGGCACCTGCTTCCTTAGTGCTTCCCGATTAATGATGTGCTTGAACTTTTGCACCTGCTAAGTGCTTTAAGCATTGCAAAATTAGTAAACAACACCTGCCCTGCCCCAACTGACAATAATGAATTAGGGGCTAATTAATGTGTCACTGAATTTGAAGTTCCAGCCTGGCACCTGCTTGTCTGCTCCCTTAGCTGTAAATCAGGACCTTTGTGGCATACAGTAAGGGTCAGAGCAGGGTCACCCAATAGTTGCAAGTAGGCAACCGAATTCTGGAGGGCCCCCTCAGGAAGCACTACAGGGAATGGTTACAAATCATGAGATTGACCTTTTGCACCTGCTCATAGGTTTTGCTTTTGCAAAAATCGTTTTCCGGTAATTTTGCGCTATTCGCGAGGCTCGGCACCGTGCGAAACCGACCACGGAAGCCGCCAATTCGTGCGAATGAGCTTTATATTTTTTTGCGGCGTGGTATTTCGCAATGTTTTTTGCAGTATTCGCGAGCCGCTTGCAGCGCAACACGCAAATTTACCCCAAGGTCGAGTACGGGCGTGGCCATTTTGTTTGCGTGACGTATTTCCGTTTCCGCCCGCTATGTATAATCTCGCGAAGTAAGCGCATTGCGAGTACAAGTTCGCGCAAGATCGCGAGGAAAATCGCGTGCGAACTTACTTTCGCGCTCGTGAACGGGCGGCCATCTTGTTTTTCATTCATTTCCTGTGTCTGGGCATGGTGTTTATCCTCTTGCTATCTTTGCCATCCTTTGCTTGTTTTCAGTTTTTTTTTTGAACGATTTTGCTTCTTATCTATCCCTCTCTTTTCCTAGCTGTATATTTTTGTCTTTTCTGCTATTTTTGTTTACTTTTAAACTACTTTTTTAAATTCTTTTCTTTTCTTCTTCCCTATCCTATTCCTTCTTAATTTTCTACTTCCTACCTTACCTGCCCAGACCATGGTGAAGCCAGGCGCCGTGAAGCTGCCTAGGCACTTGAGGGCCGCAGTGGCGGCGGGGAGGAGGAGTCCTGGACCCCGTGCCAGGACAGCATGCGGGCGATTGAGGGGGGAGCATGTGACGCGACGGGAGATCTTCAGCCCAGAGGAAGTGGGCGCGCTGGTCTTCTCCGTCCAGCGCCGCCTGCCCAGGACCATCGCGGGAGGCGGCAGGATCGCGGCTGGCTACAACATCCGGGAGCGCCGGAAGCGGTGGCAGAAGGTGTGCTGGGCCATGTCCCAACTCTCCGGGGTCCAGCGCACCTACAGCCAGGCCACCCACCGCTGGACGGACCTCCTGGACCGGGAGCGCGACCTGCTGGACCAGCTCGGCTTGGAGATCCCCGGGCTTGGTGAGTAGTAGTAGCTATTTCATCACTCACTACTATGTTTTCTCCTGCTCTGTGTTGTTGTATTGCAAATATTTGTTTTTTACATGGAGCAAGCCAATAATGCTTCTGACGATTACATTGTAGTTAAATTATATTTCAAAATCTTCTGTGCATTTCAGGTGCACTGCTCTCCTTCTCAGTGGCGTTGCTACTATGCTTATTTGTTTTCTATTTTGTGGTCTCATTGGCCTGAGTAACTATTATGTGTGAGTGTACTTTACAGAACCGCGTAATGCTAGACACTAGGGGGCAGATTACATTTACAAGCCCCTTGCGCCATGTTTACGTTGCCTTGCGTGACGCAACAGCGGCGTAAACGTGGCGCATCCCTGCGAGTCATTTACAGCTTGACGCATCTAGGGAGATGCGTCACGTTATAAAGCCATGGGCCTGCGCCACAATGGGTGCATTCCTAGTACGCAGGGTGGGCGGTCCGGCGGCTGTGCGCCTCGCAAAAGTGCCTGCGTGAAATCTACAAGATTTAACGCAGGCACTTCTGCGACGCTGCTACGTCAATTCAATTCCTTATGCCTGCTTGAAGCAGGCGTAAGGACTGACACAGCATGTTAAGTATTGGGTGGCCCTGAGCATTACTGGAGTTGCATTGCGTTGGTGACGTGACTCCAGCGATGCGCCGCTCTTACGGGACGAGATGCGTCACGCAAGTGCCTACCCTTGCGCCAGGGCGCGCTGCATTGTAAATGAGGCGCATCTGCCGTGTCGCAAGGGTAGTTTTGCGTGACGCATTTGACCTGGCGCATCTCTGGAGATGCGCCAGAACGCGTAAGTAAGTATCCCCCTAAGGGGCAGAATTGCAATTACCGTCGCATCCCTGCAAAGTAGCAGGGATGCGCCAGTAATTGTGCGGCCCGCTACCACCACCAAACATGGTGCGCCGTATTTGCAATGCGGCGCACCATGGGCCCAAAACGTCACCGAAGCTTTACTGCTGGAGTTGCGTCGCAACGATGGCGCAGCTCCAGCAATGCTCTGGGGTACCCTATCTCCCCAATGCTGGGTCAAGCCGTACGTCTGCTTCAAGCAGGTGCAGGGTTTGTGTGACGCATCATTGTCCTAAAGGTGACTGATTGAAATTTTGTAGATTTCCCTCAGCCACTTTTAGGATGTGTTCCAGCGCAGGAATGCCCTCCCTTGTGCCGGAACGCCCCCTGATGGCGCAGGGCTTTATAACGGGATGCATCTCCCAAATGCGTCACGTTGTTATAATATTATACGCCGCACCATGGCGCCTCTTTTGTTCAGCTGCTGCGTCACAAAAGTCACGCAAGAACGGAGCAAAAGAGCCGCAAGGGGCTTAAATCTGCCCCTTCCTTTGTACCCCTGACAATAAGAAAAATAGTGGCGGTGGATTGATAGTTTGACTATTTAAATGACTGGTTATGTAGCAGGCAACTGTTAGTGTTGTCACTGATCTGACTGAAATCACAATGAAGTTTGTCTGTCACTTTGCGTCTTACCTGCGGACTGCTGCCTGCCAGTCCTAGGTGAACCTTTCAGTACTTTGTTTAGTGAGTTACGTGACTTTCGAAGTCGCAGGTCCGCAAATCAATGAAAACTAACCCTAATCAATATAATTTCGCAGAAATATTTTGTTATTGTTGTTTTGAAATGTTTGATTTGGTTGACATTGACAAGCAACAATCATCCATGTTTTCTGTTCTTTCTTTCATGTTGTACGTCAGCTCCCCCCAGGGGCGAGGGGACACAGGAGCAGCAGGCGGCGGATGCTGTTGAACAGGGCCAGGATCGGGCAGGCGAGGGCTCCTTTGCTGGCCCCAGTAAGTTTTCATTTTAGACTAGTACCTATTTTTCCTAGCGTTCCTCATTTGATTTTTTCAAAATCGTCTTTGATCTTCTTGTAGACTGTATCTAAATTCTTATCCTGCCTCTACTATGACTCCCTGTGGTATTACTAGATTATTCTTATTAGTCTGTCTGTGTAGCTAACTAAGATTGCACGGTGTGCGAAACTCCCATTCTAGTCAGCAATAGCTCTATCAACTTAGTGCAGTCCTCTGGGATTGTCCATAATGTCTTTTGAAGTGTTCTATCTGCTTTGAAAATTCCCAACTATAAAATGTGAATGACCACCAAGAAAGAATAAGATACTACCTTTTGGTTTGGATAGGAGGACAATCCATACCACTACTGTTGCGGGGACAATTCTTCTGCAGAAACAGAACTATGGACAATAAATAGTGCATTGCTTATCAATTATAATAGGCGCTGTTAGAGTTTCCACATACCTCTGTGATAACAGACTTTGAACCCCCAATGTCCTTACTGACTGACTACATAGTGTGGCACAGTCATTTACCTCCCGAATTCATCGATGATTGATCCCCAATGATGATTATCCAACGCAGCTCAAGAGTACGGAGTCAGAGTCAAGAAGTGTCGGAGGCACGGACTCATGCTTGCAAAAATTGCAAAACCTTTCGCTCAGTCACTCTAGTCTGGACCAAAAAACACAGAGTCTATTTAAGTTTAAAAGCTTTATTAAAAGTAAACACGTTTATTAAAATGAAGTCATAATAAAACTAAACGTTTAACTGATAATGGAAAAGTGGTTAGTGCTGACGATTAATTGAAGACATTTCTTGTGGTCGAGCCGAGCTCTCACCTGGTTTCAACTTGATCTTGTTGTTAGAAGTCCATCTTCTGTCTGTGTGGAGAAAAATGGTGCGTGTTAAAAAGCCGGCCTTCATCAGTTGTGCCAAAAAGTGCAGCAAGACAACACCCTTCCCTGGAAAAAGGGACATTTTTTTTTACTTTAGAGTAGACAGTCACAAATTACATTGTTTTCACATGTCTTCATTCCTAGACCAAATACTAGTGAGTGGTTTATTCTAACATTCTTAAATGTACTTTGTAGGCGGAACATCTGGTGGCGGGGCCAGCGCGGAGGTGGTGGTGCTCGACACAGAGGCGGAGGGCACTTCTTCAGGGGAGGAGGCGGCGGCTGTAGTGCCGGCTGTGAGAGTTGAGACTGTGGTGGTGGCGGGCAGAGGTAAGCTCTTATATATTCCTTACTTATTGAGATTGAAGACATGGCTGGGAAGGAAAGAATATGAGATGCATGGCTGGGTGAATGATGAAGCAATGATGGGTGGAAGGACAACAGCCTGGGTGGGTGACACAGAAACTGTATGTGTCCATATACTTTGAATAGATGGATGCCTGACTCTTAGATAGCATATGTGTATCTAGAGCAGGGGTACTCATAGTACGGCCCGCGGGCCGGTGGCAGCCCGGCAAGCCTTCCTTGGCGGTGCGCAGACCTTGCAGACAATCACTGCTCCCCCGGCCCCCACAGAGCAGAGGCTTTGTTGTATTTCACCTGTTAGCGCCCCTGCATCTCCACTCTGACAATCACTGCTCCCCCGGAACTCACAGAGCAGATGGAGATGCAGGGCCACAAAGAGGTGAAATAGAACAAAGCCTCTGCTCTGTGGGGCCGGGCGAGCAGTGATTGTCAGGGTGGAGATGCAGGGGCGCTACAACAAACAAAGCCTCAATAATATGTTAATGGTCTTTTAAAGACCTGTTAAGTACTTTGGTGTGGCTGTCTGTGTGTGCACGTTGAGGAAGCTGTCTCAGCCCGGGCTGAAGGCTGACACAGACAGACACACACACAGTGAGATGACAGAGGGGGAGGGAAAGGGAGGGCAGGAGGGAGAGAGAGATGGAGAGGGAGGGCAGGAGGGAGAGCAGGAGGGAGAGAGATGTATGTAAATGCTGGGTCTGGTGGCTCAGTGGATGAAGGCATCTGCTGCAGGGACCTGTGTGCAACCTCATGGTCACAAGTTTTTGTTTTGCTTTAGCCCCACCCCCTCTGACTCCGCCCCCACCAGTGCGGCCCTCGGCCACAAACTACACTGTAAATTTAGCCCCCGAGAGAAAGTTTGTGAGTACCCATGATCTAGAGAGAGTAGACGGTCAGTGGATGAACTAAGTGTAACTTTGAAGAGCATGTAACACTGCACCCGCACGTCCGTTCCAGTGTAGGAAAGACAAGGAAAAGAAGTTGTAATTTTGTCCAAATACTACCATCAATAGTAGCAGTAGTTTGTATTGCAAGCACAGCATAGATCCGGTTATTACGGTGGCCACTCCCTACCTCTCTTAATAAGTTTAGTAGTACTCAGTCATTCATGTGTGGATGTATCACTGGTCACTCAATAAAAAGCAAAGCACCTAAAGTAATCCCATATGTAAGCAAAAACATCCCATGTGAAGTGATAGATAATCAGATTATTTATCTTCTTCATTTTCCATTTCTAGTACTCATTTGCACTGTAGGGTGAAAGTTAAATTAATTAAGCAGTAGCCCTTGTAACAGAGTATTCTCAGTGCCACCCGTAATAGAAAAGTAAGAGCTTCACCACCTGCATGTACTGGACCGGTACAGTAACGCAAGTCTAGGTCACTCATCATGGCGTGCGTCTCTTTTTCTCGGGTGCAAGTTCACTGCGCTGGCATTATGCCGGCTTGCAGAAGATAACGTACCAATTTTCCTAAACAAGAGACAAGAAGAAGAATAAGACTGGTGTACTTTCATAGTCAACTCCAATGGAAGTCCATAGTGCTTGTAGAATTTGTTCCTTAAACTCCCACTAATGTTAGAGCAAGGATGAAGAAGTGGGAGGTTAGATAGATACTGGCCTTAATAGTTATGTAATGCGCTTGTAAGTTGCTAGTTGTACTGTAACACAAATTTCTGCTGAATGATTGAGTTAATCTTAAAGAGCATTGGTTACAGACTATGGGGCCGATTATGATCGCGGAAGGAGGAGGGGACGTCCGCATGGGCGGCGGAGTCCCCTCCTGTGCGATTAGGATGTGACCGCCAGGGTGGCGGTCACATCCTCTATTTTTAACATCGCTGCGGGTGCGGCTTCAAGCTGCACCTGCGGCAATGCTAAAAATGCACGCATTGCATTTGCATGCAGAAAGAGGCAGGCACCGCGTGGTGCCTGCCGCTTTCTGCATACAAATGCAGGGGGGTACCATAGGTACCCCCCATGTGCACCCCCCACGCCCCCTTCACCTAGGGGGCCCGCAACGGGCCCCCGCAGTGAAGTTACACATGCTTTTCCACGGCGGAAAAGCCGCCGCGGAAAAGCATGTTTGCAGGCACATACTAATCTGGCGGACGGTGTCTGAGAGACACCGTCACCAGATTAGTGCTTTTCCTCCGCGGTTGTAAGCCAACCGCGGAGGAAAAGCTGCGGACGGAAACCAGGACCCACCAGCCATCCTAATGTGGCGGTGGGTCTTTGGTGAGTCCGCTGCGGATTTTCCGCATCCTCCGGGCCGGCGGTGGCTTCCGCCGGCCCGGAGGATGCGGAAAATCCGCAATCATAATGAGCCCCTATGTCTTTCTTTCTTCATATAGATGCTCCTTCCAAACCAACAAGGAGGAAGGAGCTGGCTAGAGCGGCCCGGCAACGGAAGATCGATGCCACTGTTGCTGAATATCGGCGGCTGGTGGCCCTGGAGGACGACGAAAGTGCGCAGTCGACCACGACAACAACGTCGGCGCATCGGCCTCCCTGCCCCCATGGGCTGCCACCCAGCACAGTGCTCCAGCCAGACCGAGCTGGGCTGCCAAAGCCAAACGCCGACGCCGAGCAGCAAGGACAACAGCTGCCTCTCACAGCCATTGCAACTGCAAGGCACGCCTGTGCCGCAGTACCCTGAGGGTGTCCCGCCTTCAGCAGGAGCTCCACCACTTTACCAATGTGTTGGAGGGGCTCCGCTTAGAGCACGCCTTGCTCCGCGAGGAGTTTGATGCCCTGGCCCAAAAAGTCAACAGCATCCACCCATAGTGTCCCTTGCCCCTTTTTTAGAGACTTTTGGTGGGTGGGAATCGGGAGTTGGGTTTGGGACTTTTAAAGGACAACCGTTGGGGTTAGGGAGGGTCTTGCGGGAGATTATTTGGTTAGGGATATAAATATACTTTTTCAAACTTTATCTGAGCATACCTGTTTTTTACTGCTTTTGAGTCTGTTGGGTGGGGGTTTAACAGAAAGTTTGTTTTCCTGAATAGTCCTAGGACTTTAGTAGTACTACCGTCAATCTCTCGTCTCCCCTAATACTCCATTATACTACCTCCAACCAAACGCTTATCTTACCTGTAATTTGTGTTTGAAAGTAGGGCTAGGCCCAGGGCTGGCTCCACGGGAAACAGCGAATAAGGTTGGCAATCCAGGGCGGATGAAATGTCCTCACTGCGGTGGTACTAGTGGTGTGACACAGTGGCAGTTGCATGCCTATGGAAAAAAAGAAAATGAAACCTGGTTTGTCCTTACTGTAGCATTACAACGGTACGATAGAGAATATAGCAGGTGACAGTACACTAGACTACAACAGTGCCACAATGTAGCCTAACAAATGGTAAAGTATTTATAGTATAACTTGTACTTGCGTAGGATTTCTTTGACATTGGCTAATACTACAAGAAATAGTACTGAAGCTGAGTAAGTCTAGAATATATCCTCGGATTCCTTCACCAGCCTGTTGCTATGACCTTATCCTCCCCAGCAAGTGTGTGGAATTATTGATGTCAGTTAGTCACACATCAAGCAAAACCACACAACCCGGGGGAAGAGGGTTAGGGTTTGTAAAATGGATAGGAATGGGGGTTTCTTTTTGGGTAGGTTTTGTTGAGAGAAAAAAAAAAAAAGCACAGCATGGACCAACAATAATTGAACATAAAGAAATGTTTAGTTACAAAGCTAACCATAAATATTTTACGTGACATAAAGGAAGTGCATGCACTACTGAATGCATTGTTACAGAAAAGTAAGTAGTACTTTCGACAACCGTGAATGCCAGAATGCGACAGTACAGGGCTACATTAAATTAGGTTAAAAAAATAGCCGAAGTAAAACATATAGAATGGCTGTAGGGATCAATTTCGAAGCAGAGAGAGATCCAAGAAATGCAGTCACACACACTCATTGAATAAAATAATGGATACTGTATCTGTATTGTTGTAGTTGTCCTGTTGAATTTGGTAAGTAAGTTGCATGCAGCAAACAATTCCTCTTATTAGCGGCACTCCTCCATTCCAGCTGACGCTTCGTCCATCAATGTTGGTGACCAGAAGACACCCTGTACACTGCCTGCCTGGTGGATGCTGAATTGCGGCTCGCTAATGTGAAGCCTGACTCCATCCTTTTTTCCCCATTGCAGACTGAAACCCGGCCTGTAATTATTGAACGAAAAACAGCACAGATAAATAAATATAAGGTATGTACGCTGTGTAGTGCAAAAAGTCACACTTTGATTTTCCTAATAGACAGTACAACATTTTTTGAAAGTGCGTACTCTGTCTGAGTCACATTTTCAAGGATAAATAAGTATGGTCAAATTAATTTAGCGGATCTTTCCCCTCAAGCTAGGTGTACTGTAAACTGTGTTTTAGAGCAAAATTAGACCTTACCAGCAGTGCTTCCACCCAGACCCTTACTAAAGCCAGTTGCAAAAATGTAGAAGACCCCCAATCAGATCTCAAAAAACGAGGCCTAGCAGAAAACTTGTGACAAAACGTACTTCGAAAGTAAAAGTAGGCCCAAATACCCCCTTACCCACCGTGGATTGTATTCAAACCACTTGCAAGCAAGCAAAAGTATCCATAGCCAGCATCGCTCCAAGACTCAAAAACCCCCCCACCCAAACACATGCAATAGAAATACTGCTAACCCTAACGAGCCCTAAGTTAAGAATAGTGGCAGAGGCTTTCTTTAACTATGCCAAATCCCCCCTTTCCTACCATGGATTTTCTTCAAATGACTTGCAACCAAAATTACATATTCTCACGAGTGCTCTAAGACCCCAGAACTCAGTTGCAAAAATCTAGAACACCCCAAAACACATGCAATCCTGCTGCTAGGGCTAACGCTAACGAACCCTAAGTTACAAAAAGTGCCAAAAGGCTTTTCCTTATGGATTTTGTCCCAACCACTTCTATCCGGTATTAGACCTTCCCAGGAATGCCCCAAGACCCGCCAACCCACCCGCCAAAAAGCACAACACCCCCAAACAGCCCAAAAGCAAAATCTCCTAGTTACAATATTTCTCGGCCTTCGGTCCAAACGCGCTGTGTAGCTAGGCCATAACTCCGGTTTACCACCACGGATTTCCTGAAAAGCAAATGCAATCAAGATTAGAGTGTCCCAGCAGTGCTCCCAGACCCCGAAACCCACCCACAAACACCAGGAAGCCCCCCAAACAGGCCCCCGAAAACGCTACATTGAGCAAAATGTCAGAAATAGCAAAAAAACAATCAGGGTGGATTTTGTCCCAACCATTTCTATCCGGTATTAGACCTTCCCAGGAATGCCCCAAGAGCCGCCAACCCACCCGCCAAAAAGCACAACACCCCCAAACAGCCCAAAAGCAAAATCTCATACTTACAATATTTCTCGGCCTTCGGTCCAAACGCGCTGTGTAGCTAGGCCATAACTCCGGTTTACCACCACGGATTTCCTGAAAAGCAAATGCAATCAAGATTAGAGTGTCCCAGCAGTGCTCCCAGACCCCGAAACTCACCCACAAACAGCCGGAACCCCCCCAAAGAGCTCCTCAAAGGCAAGCAAGTCAGCAAAAACACAAAAAAAATTCCGCCTCCGATTTGGTCCAAACCACTTTTATCCGGTATTAGAGCTGCCCAGCAATGGCCCCAGAGCCGTCAACCCAGGAGAAAATGAGTAGAAGACCCCCAAACAGCCAAAGAGCAAAAGTACAAAAATGGGGACTTAGTCATTTTTTGGCCAATTTCCCAAATCACTCCGCGCGCGCTCTGCAGCTAGGCCCTAACTCCCCTCTGCCACCATGGATTTGCTTCAAACCTCTTGCAAAGTAAAGTATCCATAGCCAGCAGTGCTCCCAGACCCCGAAACCCACCCGCAAACACCAGGAAGCCCCCCAAACAGGCCCCCGAAAACGCTACATTGAGCAAAATGTCAAAAATATCAAAAAAAATCAGCGTGGATTTTGTCCCAACCACTTCTATCCGGTATTAGACCTTCCCAGGAATGCCCCAAGACCCGCCAACCCACCCGCCAAAAAGCACAACACCCCCAAACAGCCCAAAAGCAAAATCTCATACTTACAATATTTCTCGGCCTTCGGTCCAAACGCGCTGTGTAGCTAGGCCATAACTCCAGTTTACCACCACAGATTTCCTGAAAAGCAAATGCAATCAAGATTAGAGTGTCCCAGCAGTGCTCCCAGACCCCGAAACTCACCCACAAACAGCCGGAACCCCCCCAAAGAGCTCCTCAAAGGCAAGCAAGTCAGTAAAAACACAAAAAAAATTCCGCCTCCGATTTGGTCCAAACCACTTTTATCTGGTATTAGAACTTCCCAGCAATGGCCCCAGAGCCGTCAACCCAGGAGAAAACGAGTAGAAGACCCCCAAACAGCCAAAGAGCAAAAGTACAAAAATGGGGACTTAGTCATTTTTTGGCCAATTTCCCAAATCACTCCGCGTGCGTTCTGCAGCTAGGCCCTAACTCCCCTTTGCCACCATGGATTTGCTTCAAACCTCTTGCAAAGTAAAGTATCCATAGCCAGCAGTGCTCCCAGACCCCGAAACCCACCCACAAACACCAGGAAGCCCCCCAAACAGGCCCCCGAAAACGCTACATTGAGCAAAATGTCAGAAAGAGCAACAAACCAATCAGCGTGGATTTTGTCCCAACCACTTCTATCCGGTATTAGACCTTCTCAGGAATGCCCCAAGACCCGCCAACCCACCCGCCAAAAAGCACAACACCCCCAAACAGCCCAAAAGCAAAATCTCATACTTACAATATTTCTCGGCCTTCGGTCCAAACGCACTGTGTAGCTAGGCCATAACTCCGGTTTACCACCACGGATTTCCTGAAAAGCAAATGAAATCAAGATTAGAGTGTCCCAGCAGTGCTCCCAGACCCCGAAAATCACCCACAAACAGCCGGAACCCCCCCAAGAGCTCCTCAAAGGCAAGCAAGTCAGCAAAAACACACAAAAAATTCCGCCTCCGATTTGGTCCAAACCACTTTTATCCGGTATTAGAGCTTCCCAGCAATGGCCCCAGAGCCGTCAACCCAGGAGAAAATGAGTAGAAGACCCCCAAACAGCCAAAGAGCAAAAAGTACAAAAATGGGGACTTAGTCATTTTTTGGCCAATTTCCCAAATCACTCCGCGCGCGCTCTGCAGCTAGACCCTAACTCCCCTCTGCCACCATGGATTTGCTTCAAACCTCTTGCAAAGTAAAGTATTCATAGCCAGCAGTGCTCCCAGACCCCGAAACCCACCCACAAACAACAGGAAGCCCCCCAAACAGGCCCCCGAAAACGCTACATTGAGCAAAATGTCAGAAATAGCAACAACAAAAAATCAGCGTGGATTTTGTCCCAACCACTTCTATCCGGTATTAGACCTTCCCAGGAATGCCCCAAGACCCGCCAACCCACCCGCCAAAAAGCACAACACCCCCAAACAGCCCAAAAGCAAAATCTCACACTTACAATATTTCTCGGCCTTCGGTCCAAACGCGCTGTGTAGCTAGGCCATAACTCCGGTTTACCACCACGGATTTCCTGAAAAGCAAATGCAATCAAGATTAGAGTGTCCCAGCAGTGCTCCCAGACCCCGAAAATCACCCACAAAGAGCCGGAACCCCCCCAAAGATCTCCTCAAAGGCAAGCAAGTCAGCAAAAACACAAAAAAAATTCCGCCTCCGATTTGGTCCAAACCACTTTTATCCGGTATTAGAGCTTCCCAGCAATGGCCCCAGAGCCGTCAACCCAGGAGAAAACGAGTAGAAGACCCCCAAACAGCCAAAGAGCAAAAGTACAAAAATGGGGACAGTCATTTTTTGGCCAATTTCCCAAATCACTCCGCGCGCGCTCTGCAGCTAGGCCCTAACTCCCCTCTGCCACCATGGATTTGCTTCAAACCTCTTGCAAAGTAAAGTATCCATAGCCAGCAGTGCTCCCAGACCCCGAAACCCACCCACAAACACCAGGAAGCCCCCCAAACAGGCCCCCGAAAACGCTACATTGAGCAAAATGTCAGAAATAGCAAAAAAAAAATCAGCGTGGATTTTGTCCCAACCACTTCTATCCGGTATTAGACCTTCCCAGGAATGCCCCAAGACCCGCCAACCCACCCGCCAAAAAGCAAAACACCCCCAAACAGCCCAAAAGCAAAATCTCATACTTACAATATTTCTCGGCCTTCGGTCCAAACGCGCTGTGTAGCTAGGCCATAACTCCGGTTTACCACCACAGATTTCCTGAAAAGCAAATGCAATCAAGATTAGAGTGTCCCAGCAGTGCTCCCAGACCTCCGAAACTCGCCCACAAACAGACGGAACCCCCCCAAAGAGCACCTCAAAGGCAAGCAAGTTAGCAAAAACACCAACAAATTTCCGCCTCGGATTTGGTCCAAACCACTTTTATCCGGTATTAGAGCTTCCCAGCAATGGCCCCAGAGCCGTCAACTCACCCGCAAAGAAGTAGATCACCCCCACAAGTGCTGAGTCTTTCTTCATTGGGCGTAAACCAGCCCTCTGCTTTGATGGAAATAGGAGTCTGGAGGAGGAGGATAGAGGAGCATGTTCTTCTGAACTTGTGAACCTGAGGAATGCAGACTGCGGCACCTTCAAATCAATAAGCAAATAAGTGAAGACAGTTCTGCTGATGGGCTTGTTTTTGTGATTAGGTGATTAAAGTTTGAATTATATTAACTGTGCACAACAAAGAAAGACAGACACACAGGAATAAAAGTGAATAAGGACGAAAAAGAAAGTTATTGATTCATTGTCTCATTTTCAGGGCTCGGTGTCACGGTCCACGAATAAGAATAAGGCTTCGTCATCATACTCTGCGAATTCAGGCAGGGTGAGCTCAGTGTCACCTGACAGAGAAGAAATTCCCTCATCTATGTTGCTGTCCACCTCGTCTTCATCCGGCGTGCTTTCTCGTACTCTGTAATCTGGTGGTATGAGGTGCTGATTCATCTTGATCATTGTTAACCTCTCCACATTTTTGGGCGAGAGGCGGCTCCATTTGGAAGTTACAATGCCACCAGCAGCACTGAAAACACATTCAGAAGACAAGTAGTTTAAAGCCAGGTTGGAGAGCTGTGGCCACAATTCTTTTTTCCCATGCCAATACGCCAATGGGTCAGCATTAACATAGACCTCTGTTGAGTCATTCAGATAGTCCTTCACCATCGACTCAAGGTGCTCCTCCAAGGTTCCTCCACTTTGCTTAGCTGTTGCTGTGACCTTTTGAGAACCAAACCCAAGCCGAGCTAGCCAATCCTCTTCAGCCTCCAATGTTACTGTTGTGTCTGGTGGTGCAGATGATCCGGTTGCCGGTGTCTTTAATGGCTGAGAGGTCACTTGTGCCGCAGCCACAGGTGCAGAAGTGGATTGTTGTGACTGGGGATGGCCTGCTGATGCTGATGTACTGCCTTTTCCTTCAATTTTCTGCCGTTCTCTTTCAAACCTCTTGGCTGAGGAGGCTAGCCACTGTTTGTACTTTGTAACATCTTCATCAGCAAAAGGAAAGAATGCTTGGCCTGCCAGCGCCTTTTTGTAGCGTGGATCCAGAATAGTAGCAAAATGTAGTGCTGGTTTGAGTGGATCATTTTAAGACGTTCATCACCTTGTAGGCGCTCTAATAATTTCTCCGCCAGAACAAAAGGGTCTTGGTTTTTTTCATCTTTTTGAAACACAGAACACACCTCCTTCAGTTGGTGCTCCAGCATGTACAACAATGGGATAGCTTTTCCCAAATTACAGTCCTCCTTGCTGACTGCACGCGTGAAGAACTCAAAAGGACGAAGCATGCGTGTCAGGCTTTTAACTATGTCCCATTGCGCCGCACCCATCCTCAGGTCCTCCTTCTGAGCTGTACCCTGTGTTAAGAAATAGTGATCGAGTACCGTATACTGCTCATACAGACGCTCAAGCATGTAGAAGGTTGAGTTCCAACATGTTGCCACCTCCTGGATGAGTGCTTTCACTGGCATTCGACGTTCATATAGCAGGCTCCTCAGATGCTTCTGGGCCTTAAAAGAATGGCTGAAATGTTTGCACATTTTTCGGGAGGTGTCCACTACCCTGTACGCTGCATTGTCTTTATCACTCAAGAATTTTTTGACAACCAGGTTTATACAGTGCGCCAAACACGGCACTCTGAAATAGTCACCCAGCTCCATGGCCTTAACTACATTGGCGCCATTATCCGTGGAAACATATCCAACCTGGTGTTTTTTTGGGGACAGCCAGTCAAGGACCTTTGTGTTAAACACATCCAAAATGTTTTCTGCTGTGTGACGTTTCTCCAAACCAAACAAGGCTAGTGTTGCATGTTTCCGAGCAGCTTTAAAAACTTGGTCCGGGTCAACACCTGCATTTAGCTTTGCTTTAACCCCTGAAAAAGAGACCCAGTGTGCAGTGATGCACATGTAATCAGCACTTGCGCCACTGGTCCACATGTCTGTTGTCAGATGTATAGTGTGAACAGCACTCTTCTGCAAAGCTGCCCCAATCACCTCCAGAACATCTTCATGTAGTGCTGGAAAAGCAACTCGGGCAAAATAGAACCGGCTAGGAACCTTCCATTTAGGGACGAGCGCTGCCACTAATTCTAGAAAACCAACCCCTTCTACAAAAGAAAAAGGGAGAAGGTCCAGAGCTAGCATTTTAGCCAGCTTAGTGTTATACAGACGCGTCAGTGGGTGGTTGCGTTCATATTGCGCTTCTGTAAACAACATCTTTTTAATGTTGCCCTGGACCAAGGATTTACGGGATGATGATGATGATATCTTCGACCCAGTTACGCTCGCTGATGAACTTTTTCGCATTGGTGTATCACTCTCTCCCACACTCTTAGTGTGGCTCACATGGGGTGTGCTGCTGACAGGGGTACTGGGTGTAAGTGAAGTGTTTGACACGTCTTCTTCCTCCTCGTCATCATCAGATGAAACATCAACGTTTTCATTACGTGCAATTCGGGCTTCCTTGATCGCCTGTAGGCGCGCAAACCATTGGACAGCGTGCTGTCTCCTAAGATGACCTAACACTAAAGAAGTCCCAAACTGCAGACTTGAAATGTCTTTGGGGGCCGGAGGAGGCGGCGATACTGGTGGTGGTGGTCCTGCTGCTACTGCCAGATGAAGTGGAGGATGTGGATTGCCGAACTTCAGTATGTTTTGCACTTTCACCACCACTAATTGAGGTCGAGGTGGATGGAGGTCCCTTCTTGCGAGGAAGAAATATGGAAGCGGTAGGTGTTGGTGTACTAGTTAACTCCAATGATTGTTGTGTTTCCATTGCCTCCTCGTCGACATCATCATCACGCTCAGCAGCTTCTCAGGATAGGGTCAAAATGTCTCTTTGCTGCATGCCAACTGGGGCTGCAGTGACCTTTATGATGACTGGCTCGTCGTCGTGAGAGGCTTCATCAGCAGCGGTATCCGTCACTTCTTGTTGAGCCTCATCACACTCCATAGCTATGAGTTTTTCGACGACCTTCCTTTTAAGCTTAGGTACCTTTGTCAGATCATGGTGTACCTCACTCTCAGACTGCTGTGATGGTTCCCAATCTTCATCCAGATCATCAGAAGGAGGTGGGCTTGAAGAAGATGTAGACACCACCCTTGATCTTTTCCTTGCTAGGGAAGTGGAAGACAATGAATGATCATCAGGAGGAGTGGCTTCCTCAAATGATACCTCGGTTTGATTGTCAAATTCCTGATGTGCCCCTACTTCGGGAGGAACAACTATTGTGGGCACTTGTGACCCTCCATGCACCTCTGCTTGCGCATCTCCTTGCGCTGCCTCTCCTTCCACATGTACTTGGGCTTGTACTTGCACATGTTGTTGTTGTTGCGGCTGTGGTTGTTCAACACTTGTCAGATGAGTTACAACAACCTGTGTTGATTCGGGGATATTGCTGCTACTTTCTTGCGATGAGCCAACATCACTGGTCGATGGTGATTAAAGAAGTACACTGACTGCCTCTGCAGCACTCAAGGGCTTTGACTTAAATTGGCGTGGTGGTGGTGGTGGAGGCACTGAGCCCAATGGAGCGGGGATGCTGCTCCCAGCTTGGTCCCCAGCAGATCCCGCTGCTGCTGCAGGCGTACTTTTTTTTTTACTCCCAAAAAACGCGGTGGCCGGCACACCAGCCTCCTTGGTAACTTGCTTCTTCTGCTCCTTACTGGCAACTTTCTTGCTAGAGGAGCTACGGAGAACTTTTTTTGGGGCCATCTTCTTCAGAGCAGGTCAGAACAGCAGGCCGCAGTTGCACGAGTTGCAGATGTTGTCTGTGGCCAGACGTGACGTCGCATGACGTTATGCTGCACACACACACCGCTGCAGGACTTCTTCCTGGCACTGGTGGCTCTCTTGAGTCTTGTGCACCTAAAAGCAATGGAAGACAGAGGAACATCAGTTCAGTTATACACCCCCAAAAAATCGTAAAAAACAGAAAAATCAGCACAATCCCATGCCCTCCATGATGTTTAAATTCAAGACACCCCACAGAAAGACTAGGCCCATGCAACACTCACTAGTCACTACCCCTGGTGAAAAGGCCACAACAACAGGCCAAAAAAACGAAAATCACAGAAAAATCAGCACAATCCCAAGCCATCCAGCCCCTCCATGATGTTTAAATTCAAGACAACCCACAGAAAGACTAGGCCCATGCACCACTCACTACCCCTGGTCATAATGGATGAAAGCTAGGCAAAATGGGTGCAGGCCGGAGAACACTGCCTGCATTCAAAATGGCCCCCTCCCTCCCAGCACATGGCCAGGGTCTGTAGCAGCACTCAAAATGGCCCCCAACCACATGGCCTGTCCACAACAGGCCACAAAAACGAAAATCACAGAAAAATCAGCACAATCCCAAGCCATCCAGCCCATCCATGATGTTTAAATTCAAGACAACCCACAGAAAGACTAGGCCCATGCACCAATCACTACCCCTGGGCATAATGGATGAAAGCTAGGCAAAATGGGTGCAGGGCTGAGAACACTGCCTGCATTCAAAATGGCCCCCTCCCTCCCAGCACATGGCCAGGGCCTGTAGCAGCACTCAAAATGGCCCCCAACCACATGGCCTGTCCACAACATGCCAAAAAAACGAAAATCACAGAAAAATCAGCACAATCCCAAGCCATCCAGCCCCTCCATGATGTTTAAATTCAAGACAACCCACAGAAAGACTAGGCCCATGCAACACTCACTACCCCTGGTGAAAAGGCCACAACAGGCCAAAAAAACAAAAATCACAGAAAAATCAGTACAATCCCAAGCCATCCAGCCCCTCCATGATGTTTAAATTTCAAGACAACCCACAGAAAGACTAGGCCCATGCACCACTCACTACCCCTAGGCATAATGGATGTAAGCTAGGCAAAATGGGTGCAGGCCTGAGAACACTGCCTGCATTCAAAATGGCCCCCTCCCTCCCAGCACATGGCCAGGGCCTGTAGCAGCACTCAAAATGGCCCCCAACCACATGGCCTATCCACAATAGGCCAAAAAAACGTAAATCACAGAAAAATCAGCACAATCCCAAGCCATCCAGCCCCTCCATGATGTTTAAATTCAAGACAACCCACAGAAAGACTAGGCCCATGCACCACTCACTACCCCTGGGCATAATGGATGAAAGCTAGGCAAAATGGGTGCAGGCCTGAGAACACTGCCTGCATTCAAAATGGCCCCCTCCCTCCCAGCACATGGCCAGGGCCTGTAGCAGCACTCAAAATGGCCCCCAACCACATGGCCTGTCCACAACAGGCCAAAAAAACGAAAATCACAGAAAAATCAGTACAATCCCAAGCCATCCAGCCCCTCCATGATGTTTAAATTCAAGACAACCCACAGAAAGACTAGGCCCATGCACCACTCACTACCCCTGGTGAAAAGGCCACAACAGGCCAAAAAAACAAAAATCACAGAAAAATCAGTACAATCCCAAGCCATCCAGCCCCTCCATGATGTTTAAATTTCAAGACAACCCACAGAAAGACTAGGCCCATGCACCACTCACTACCCCTAGGCATAATGGATGTAAGCTAGGCAAAATGGGTGCAGGCCTGAGAACACTGCCTGCATTCAAAATGGCCCCCTCCCTCCCAGCACATGGCCAGGGCCTGTAGCAGCACTCAAAATGGCCCCCAACCACATGGCCTATCCACAATAGGCCAAAAAAACGTAAATCACAGAAAAATTAGCACAATCCCAAGCCATCCAGCCCCTCCATGATGTTTAAATTCAAGACAACCCACAGAAAGACTAGGCCCATGCACCACTCACTACCCCTGGGCATAATGGATGAAAGCTAGGCAAAATGGGTGCAGGCCTGAGAACACTGCCTGCATTCAAAATGGCCCCCTCCCTCCCAGCACATGGCCAGGGCCTGTAGCAGCACTCAAAATGGCCCCCAACCACATGGCCTGTCCACAACAGGCCAAAAAAACGAAAATCACAGAAAAATCAGTACAATCCCAAGCCATCCAGCCCCTCCATGATGTTTAAATTCAAGACAACCCACAGAGAGACTAGGCCCATGCACCACTCACTACCCCTGGGCATAATGGATGAAAGCTAGGTAAAATCGGTGCAGGCCTGAGAACACTGCCTGCATTCAAAATGGCCCCCTCCCTCACAGCACATGGCCAAGGCTTGTAGCAGCACTCAAAATGGCCCCCAACCACATGGCCTGTCCACAACAGGCCAAAAAAACGAAAATCACAGAAAAATCAGCACAATCCCAAGCCATCCAGCCCCTCCATGATGTTTAAATTCAAGACAACCCACAGAAAGACTAGGCCCATGCACCACTCACTACCCCTGGGCTTAATGGATGAAAGCTAGGCAAAATGGGTGCAGGCCTGAGAACACTGCCTGCATTCAAAATGGCCCTTCCCTCACAGCACATGGCCAGGGCCTGTAGCAGCACTCAAAATGGCCCCCAACCACATGGCCTGTCCACAACAGGCCAAAAAAACGAAAATCACAGAAAAATCAGCACAATCCCAAGCCATCCAGCCCCTCCATGATGTTTAAATTCAAGACAACCCACAGAAAGACTAGGCCCATGCACCACTCACTACCCCTGGGCATAATGGATGACAGCTAGGCAAAATGGGTGCAGGCCTGAGAACACTGTCTGCATTCAAAATTGCCCCCTCCCTCACAGCACATGACCAGGGCCTGTAGCACCACTCAAAATGGCCCCCAACCACATGGCCTGTCCACAACAGGCCAAAAAAACGAAAATCACAGAATAATCAGCACAATCCCAAGCCATCCAGCCCCTCCATGATGTTTAAATTCAAGACAGCCCACAGAAAGACTAGGCCCATGCACCACTCACTACCCCTGGGCATAATGGATGAAAGCTAGGCAAAATGGGTGCAGTCCTGAGAACACTGCCTGCATTCAAAATGGCCCCTCCCTCCCAGCACATGGCCAGGGCCTGTAGCAGCACTCAAAATGGCCCCCATCCACATGGCCTGTCCACAACAGCCCAAAAAAACGAAAATCACAGAAAAATCTGCACAATCCCAAGCCATCCAGCCCCTCCACAATGTTTAAATTCAAGACAACCCACAGAAAGACTAGGCCCATGAACCACTCACTACCCCTGGGCATAATGGATGAAAGCTAGGCAAAATGGGTGCAGGCCTGAGAGCACTGCCTGCATTCAAAATGGCCCCCTCCCTCCCAGCACATGGCCAGGGCCAGTAGCAGCACTCAAAATGGCCCCCAACCACATGGCCTGTCCACAACAGGCCAAAAAAACGAAAATCACAGAAAAATCAGCACAATCCCAAGCCATCCAGCCCCTCCATGATGTTTACATTCAAGACAACCCACAGAAAGACTAGGCCCATGCACCACTCACTACCCCCGGTGAAAAGGCCACAACAGGCCAAAAAAACGAAAATCACAGAAAAATCAGTACAATCCCAAGCCATCCAGCCCCTCCATGATGTTTAAATTCAAGACAACCCACAGAAAGTCTAGGCCCATGCACCACTCACTACCCCTGGGCATAATGGATGAAAGCTAGGCAAAATGGGTGCAGGCCTGAGAACACTGCCTGCATTCAAAATGGCCCCCTCCCTCACAGCACATGGCCAGGGCCTGTAGCAGCACTCAAAATGGCCCCCAACCACATGGCCTGTCCACAACAGGCCAAAAAAACGAAAATCACAGAAAAATCAGCACAATCCCAAGCCATCCAGCCCCTCCATGATGTTTAAATTCAAGACAACCCACAGAAAGACTAGGCCCATGCACCACTCACTACCCCTTGTGAAAAGGCCACAACACGCCAAAAAAACGAAAATCACAGAAAAATCAGCACAATCCCAAGCCATCCAGCCCCTCCGTGATGTTTAAATTCAAGAAAACCCACAGAAAGACTAGGCCCATGCAACACTCACTACCCCTGGTGAAAAGGCCACAACAGGCCAAAAAAACGAAAATCACAGAAAAATCAGCACAATCCCAAGCCATCCAGCCCCTCCATGATGTTTAAATTCAAAACACCCCACAGAAAGACTCAGTGCACCCACCACTGAGTACCCCTGGGCAAAAGGCCCCAAAACAGCCCAAAAATCGAAAATTCCAAAATTGTAGTTGCAGCAACTGTAATGCCCCAAACAAACTTACTTGTGAAATTTCTAATCCAAAAGTGATCCAAAGAAAGTAAAAAAGGCCTCAAATACAAATATCCAGCAGCATCCACAAAAAGTAATCCTTCCAGCTCCAGATCCAAATGAAAAGTGACCAGGAGATGGACAAAGCACTGGGAGGAGCCTGCTGGACAGGAACAGGAAGTTGAAGACTGTGGGGCACTTCCTTCCTCCCACCCCCCCTCCCCAAAATGGACTCCTCGCAAAAAAAGTGCAGGCAAATGTCAACCTGAGGAGTTATTCAGATGAAAATCATCATTTCCAGAAGGTTTATGCTGCTTGCTGGTGGATTTCTTGTGCAGAATTGCAAATTTTGTATTTTCGCGAGTGCGAGATTTTTGCTGCTCGCCGCATCTCCAAGCTCGCAATTGCGAAGTACCGCAATACGTGATCACGGCGTACTCGCGTTGACAAACTCTCGCTGTGCAAGTTGGCAAGCCGCGATTACGTAATCGCGCTTGCCAAATTCCCGCGGGATCCCGCAGCAAGATCCAAAATGGCGCAGCACTCGCAAAATATCAAGAAAAATAACTCGGCAAACGCTGAATGACGGTAAGTAAACGCTGCGCGCCGCAAAATTGTATCACCAAGAAAAAAAAAATCCGCTGCGTGCGAATTTGCGGATTTTGCGGGAAATTCGCGAATCTCGCGGATTGCGAATTTACCGAAAATCCGCAAAATTCGCGAGCGGAACGGATTTTACGCCCATGCTTAATCCTACCACCAGAGAGCGTCCATGGTCTATCAGACATACAGAGGCTGGTGAGTACACAATCAATATACCCAATATTGAGTGGCAATACACACAAATCACTGTCAAGGGGACAGTAAAACCATGCACCATTAGCAAAGCCACAGTAACCAAAAGATAATCATCCCAAGATGTGTATGCTAGTCCACAATGGATGAAAACCCAAATTAATGAATTAAACCAAAGTCACCCACAGAACAGCTGAAATAATTTTAGAAAAAATTATTTTTAAATAATCATTTTTTTTATAAGATTCTCAGGACCAAAGTAAATTTAGGTCAACTTCTTGTGCATGAAAATTCATTAAGTTATACAGTCATGGAAAAACATCAGCCCAAACACTAATAAAACACTAAAAACATGTCACACAGTTCAGTCATTCTGATCATTCATACACAAAACTCTCTATCACACAGACCATATGACCATACTCAATCAGAACATCAGAACGTCATACAGTAGGGAAGAAGCGCCAAGTCAGACAAACACAATACCTGCCATCTCATAGTGATTTGTAACTGTATCATGACATGTACAAACCTACCAACAAATCGAGAAAGTCTGTGGCCCAAATCTAAATAAACACTGTCAGACATTTTGCCACCACAAACACATTACCTCACAGTGATGATGACTGACAGGAAGGAATAGTGGGTATGCTGGTGAAATTAGTGTAGACAAAAGCATGATGGGGTTTGGAGTCACAGATATTGCTCCCCCTCCCAATTGGCCCATCAAGACCTCTCTGAACCATGCTCACATCACAGGGAGAGGAAAATAACTGACAAGATGACTGACACTGGGTTCTGCTGTGGGGAGCACAAGGCCCTGGTAGGGGTTTTGCTCAAATCAGAAGCAGGACACCACTGCCTGACATCCTGAAAGCCGTCTTCCACGCCCTGCCACGGAAGCACGTTTCATGGTGGGATGTCTGGCCGGGAGGGAAGGAGGACTGACAGCTCTGACCATACTTACCAGCATGTTTCGTCACACACACCCCTCAACACAAACTCCACACAACTCACCTGGGATAATGCATTGCCTCACACTCTATTGAAATATCACAGAAAGATCTACCACACTGGGTTCTGCTGTATGAAGCACAGGGGTTCTTTTTGGACTTGTAGCCAAACAAACACCAGGACTGCACTGTCAGCCATCTTGTCAGCACAGGCACACTCCCTCAAAGGGAAGCAGAGTCAAAAGGAAAGAAGTATGGGCATGCTGGGAAGAGGGGTGTAGCCAAGAGCTTGATAGGAGTTGCAGTCACAGACAATACTGACCCACCTACATGGCCCAAAAAGCTCACACTGAACCATGCTCACCTCACAGAGAGTGGAAATGGACTGACAAGATGTATAACACTGGGCTCTGTTGTGGGGAGCAAAAGGCCCTGCTGGGAACTGTGCACCAACAAAGAACAGGGCAACACTGACTGACATCATGAAAGTTAACCTGCACCCACTGTAATGGTGGCATGCTTCATGGTGGGATAACTGGCCTGGGGGGAGAAGGAGGTCCTGATTTAAAATGAATAGCACCAATGCCGGCCATACACATACCTTCTCTGCTAAAACACATTGCACACGTGGTACCAGTCACTCACAAAGTATATGCCCTGGAAAGATGGCTGACACATTGGCCTGAGAAATGATGTGGCTGCAAATCACATCTATGCACTGTCCATCCCAAACATGTTCTCACTCACTGCCATTGCTACTGGATGTTTAAACTCACTGTCTAGGGATGCAGTGTCCAGGGGTGCCCCCTGGCCTGGCTGTGAAGATGTCTTTTGTAGATGACAAGTGTGGAGATATAGTTCATAGCACAAAACACACAAGAACTCACATATACATCATTGACAGGGGACACCTGACAGTGAATGAAATGGACACAACAATATAGCTGACACTGTAGCATGGTCTCATTCACACTAGGTGCTGCTGTGAGCTACATTCCACTCATACATCGTTCTGAAACATATGCATCCTTCACACAACACACCACTTAATGTCATAGACACTGTACAAACAAGGACGAACCTGGACCACATTGGAGGAGACATGCTACTCACAGCAGCAAAACCGCATCAAACGCAACACTGAATATCACTGTCATGAGCATGGAAAAGCCAGAGAGCTGCCATGCTCAATCCATATCACCATGGAGGACATTGACAAGATAAATCACTTTTGGACGTACAAAACTCGGCACTGGCATCATAAGCTATGGTAACATCATCACTTGTATGAAATGAGATGGGAACTAGGAACACAGAAAAAAAAAGATTCTTCCAAGAGATCTCAGGCATACCGGACTGTGACCATGTTGTACCGACACACCAATGTGACACACAAAGACTAGCAAAAACTGTTACCACACCTGCCCCAATCTTGCAATATATCCTATGTGGAATTGCATGTGTGTCCTCGTTAAAGGTCAAATGTGGACAGGGATGAAAACCTGTGTCGGCCACATGATGGCCCTTGAGTAGCAATGGCCGTGTACAGTCAAATCCATACATGAGCTGGTCATGCACACACTTCGACATGGACATTGAAATGCTTCAGGTTGGCTGGGAAATGTGCTACAACAATATCAATCTCTGTCCTTGCCAACTTAGGACAATACAGTTTACAGGCACGCATCCTGACGTACAGTTGCACCTGTCATGTATGTAAACCATCGATGCCTGTAGAAACATAACTTACATTGTGTGTCTCTTCCAAACACAGGTGGTGCTGGGGACACAGCAGCAAACAAAGAGGGATCCCTGTCCCAGACTCCGGTTGACCCTGAGCTCTCTGGTGTGGATCAGTCTCTGTCCTCTGTGGATGACGAGGAACAACCTGGCACCTCCGGTGTGAGGCAACTTGCAGCACCAGCTGTACAAACATCTGCACCCCTGCACCTACTCCTCCAACATCTGGCAACGGACAGAGCATCCCCACCAACAAGGACAGACCAAGGACACAGAATTCCAACAGCACAGGGACACAGGCCACCCAGGAAGCTACGGACAACACCACCAGTACCATTCCCCATGACCTATGATTGTGACACAGTGCAGACTGTGGTGGTCTGGATGCCCTGCCCCTGTGACAGGAGACAGTGATGACTGACTTTCCAGGCATGATTATGCCATGGCATTGAACTTGCTAGGACGGATCCTGCAGTGGAGTCAAATGTGCTCCATGCACCCCATTGTGGCATTGACCATCAGGACATGAGGATATCATTGTGTCTGGTGCTGGTATGCATCACAAGCATGTCAAATGAGACTCTAGCCATCCCTTCATCCTGACACCTGTACTAAGTCAGTGGCAAGAGATGTGATGTGTGTATAGTAACACATTTCAACATGTTCACTTGCGTTTTGCGGGTCCCTGATCCCTTTCTTTCTGCCCCTCGGCAGTTGAATTGTTTGGCGGCCCTCTTTGGTGAGGGTAGCTCGACCCCCTCATAAGGAGAGTAAGCTCAGAGCTCTGCCTTGCTGGAAACACCTCAAACAAAGATTCTAACCTGTGCAGAGCGGTCATACCGCCCTGCGCGCTAAAAGAGAAGTATTGTGCTTGAATTACAAGGGTTTTAAATAATTCCTCGTTTTTTATTTAATTTAGCTTTTAATTTATTTTTCCCCTGTTTTTAAGGGCTGCTCCCCTATACTTGCATAATAATTGGTTTTGCACCGCGTTTTGCGGGTCCCTGATCCCTTTCTTTCTGCCCCTCGGCAGTTGAATTGTTTGGCGGCCATCTTTGGTGAGGGTAGCTCGACCCCCTCATAAAGGGGATCATGCTGACGCGCAGCGGTCACGCGCAGCAGGAATGCCGGATCACTGCCGGAGTCATGCCAGGGTCCAGCCCGTCTGTGCCCGTCCGCGCTGAGGACGGGCTGCAGGACGGGCTGCCCATCGACATTTTGCATTCCAACTCAGGTCGGTTAAATCATGGTCTTGTTCCCAATCGTCTAACATACTCCGCATTTATTTTAATATCCTTGCGACCCCGTACTCCTGTTTCTTGTACTATTTGTACTCTACCTATCCATTATTTTACTTGTGCAGGTTGTGGCTTCTCTACCGGTAAAATGTCGCTTTCTAAGACGCAAACTGCTAAGGCACATCACCGGGGTATATGGAAGGCCACTAAGATTCTTCTGCCTTCCCTTCCTCTCCAATTTTGGAGTATTAACTGCAGATCGCTCCCCAAAAACAAATTAAATTTGTTTGATTTTATAAACGAAGAGTTGCCAGACGCTTTGTTTTTAACCGAGACCTGGCTTCACGAAAGCTCTGGACCTGACATTGCTTTAGCCGTTCCTAACGGCTATGTGATGGTACGTCAGGACAGGGTTTACGGGAAGGGTGGGGGGATCGCTATTATTTTTAAATCCATCTACCAATGTAAGTTGGAGTCGTTTTCCCTCCCTGGATGTGAGGCCGCTCTATTTAAATTAACGATCGGTCCTCAAATAACGCTTACTGGTCTTCTAATATATCGCCCTCCGGGCAATGCTGGCCCTTGGATATCGTCTTTGGCCGATATTATATCCCCTATATTACTTAAATCGGCTAATTTCACCATTCTTGGTGACCTCAACATCCATCTTGAGGACGCTGAAGGTACCCTCAGTCAGTCGTTACTGTCAGATCTCGAAGTCTTCAATCTTTCACTTCGAAACTCTGGGGCTACCCATTCAGCAGGTCATCTGTTAGACCCAATCATTTCCAACTTACCCTGCTCCCAAAGGGTACATTTTGTGTTACCTCTTCGTTCATCTAATGCTAAGCCTTGTGCTGGTAAGAGCAAGCTTTCTTATCGGTGGGACAAGCTTAATATGGTGGCATTTAATCAACATCTTTCTGAATCTATCCCGGCTTTGGAAAAATCTGGATTAGAATCTAATGCTGCAGAGTCCCAGTGGCTAAGGGATGCTGTAACTGCACTTCTCCCTCCCATATCTAAGAATCACAGATCTCTTTATCCTCCCGCACCTTGGTTCTCAGAGGAGCTAAAATCACAACGAGCCAAGTGCAAGGCATTAGAAAGAAAATGGAGGCGTTTCTATTCAATCCCCAGTAAGGCAGCTTATAAAGAGGCACTAAAAAGATATCATGTTAACTGTAAACTGGCCAAGGCCATTTTTACGGCATCTACGATCACTCAAGCCCAGAATTGTCCGCGGACTCTTTTTACAATGATAAAGAAGCTAACAGGAGCAGACACGGTACCTTCTCCTCCGGCTTTGGACAAACCACAGTGTGATGCCATTGCTGATTTCTTTATTTCTAAGGTGGAGTGTATTCATGAATTTTTGTCTACCTCCCCCCCATCTGCTGAGTCCTCACTGGTGGTTACTTCTGGGAGTCCTCCCCTCCCTTCAACGATCATCAACGACTGGTCTTTGTTTGATGACACTACCTTTTTATCGTGCCTAAATAGTATCAGGTCAGGCTTCCCTCGGGACCCTGTCCCGATGAAAATTTTAAAACTGTTGGACCTCGAGCCACGGAGAGTCCTGATGAGACTTTTGAATACCTCTCTTATAAAGTCTACATTGGCACATGAGTGGAAACATGCCATGGTCGTTCCCTTGTTGAAGAAGACCGGCGCTGACATCACGAACCTAGCAAATTTTAGGCCCATATCCCTGCTGCCTGCATGTTTTAAAATTTTAGAACGACATGTGAACACCCAGCTTAATTCGTTTGTCGAAAATGTGGGATATCTCCATCCGTCCCAATCTGGGTTTCGCGCACATTATTCCACTGAATCCGCACTCCTTGGGGTGACGAAGAGGCTTCGGCACGGTATCGATCGCGGGGAGACCTTTGCACTCATCCTTTTGGATTTGAGTGCAGCGTTCGATACCGTGTCTCATTCCATCCTTCTTGACTCTCTCCGCACCCTTGGTGTTGCTGGATCTGCGCTGGCCAGGATTGCCTCCTTTTTAAGCGGACGCAACTTTCAGGTATTTTCGACAGAAGCTGAATCTGCTGTCTACTCATCAGCATACGGCGTCCCCCAGGGGTCGATTCTCAGCCCTTTGCTGTTTAATATCTATATCAGACCCCTTGCCACCATCGTGGAGGACGCCGGCCTAACAATCTATTCGTATGCTGACGACACGCAGATAGTGTTCTCTCTCTCTAGCAGTGAGGGCCACGAGGTCTCTGCTATGAAGTCTGGCCTATCACGCGTTGCTGCCTGGATGCACGACCATCTGCTCAAGCTCAACGGTGATAAGACCGAGGTTGTTATTTTGGGCAAAAATAAAGATCTGTGGGGCTCTCGACATTGGCCCTGCGACATGGGTCCTCTGCCGAATCCAACCCCCGTAGCCCGCAACCTCGGCTTTCTTATTGACGATAAGCTCTCAATGAGACAGCAGGTAACAAAGGTCGCTGCAATCTGTTTCTCCATCTTAAGATGGTTGCAGAAGATCTTATGGATGTTACCTTGCTCTACTCGGAGAACTGTCGTCCAGGCTCTTGTGATCTCCCGCATCGACTATGGGAATGTGCTTTATCTTGGGGCCGATAAGGCCACAATAAACAAACTCCAGGTGGTGCAAAACTCATCAGCTCGTTTATTGTGTAATGTACCCCGGAGATCTTCTGCAGCCAAGGCTCTGTGCGACCTTCATTGGCTTAAGGTCCCGAACCGCGTACAATTTAAAACCTTATGTCTTCTTTTCAAAATTTGGCAGGGCTCTGCTCCTAAATACCTGCAGAACCTGGTTCAAGTCTATGAGCCTGGTCGCATTTTAAGATCCTCCACCAGTGGCAATCTCTTGGTCCCTAGAATTAAATTGGCCAAAATGGGCGGCCGCTCGTTTTCCTATCTTGGTCCAAGGATGTGGAATGCTCTTTCGCCAGCTCTGAAAGCCGAGACTGATTCCTCTCATTTCGGAAAAAATTAAAGACTCTTTTGTTTAATTGATCCTTCTGCACTGTCTGTTCTGTTTGGGCTTTTTGCTTGCTTTCTTCTCTTGTCTGTCCCTGGCGCCGGGAAACCCATTGAGGGTAGCTGTGCGTAATACAAGTTTAGATAAATAAATAAATAAATAAAAAATAATGTCCCACAACTGTGTAGGTGGTGCATGTGTGCACATTGGGGTATTAACATCCAACATGCAACAGACATATGGGTGCAAGGCCAGGAGGGACTGTGAGTGCCATGGTTGATGCTCAGACTATCAATTGGCTTATTCATATCAGTGTGAGCACTTTGAACAATGTTCAGCTGATAATACTAGGCTTGCCTGTGATGTGCTGTATTCACTGTGGTGTGTGCGGTCAGTGCAGGTGACTAATGTTGGACTCATTTTCCCAATTCTATCCAGAAACATCCACAGCCACAGGAGGGGACAGTGCCACAGACCAGGAGGAGCCGCAAAGCCAGACTGGGCAGCAACCGAGGAGTTGGAGGGACCCAGTGGCATGGAGGGCGAGGGGAGCTACACAGAGGAGTCCTCAGCACCATCCACCTCAGCTGAGGACCACTGCAGCTCGGAGGATGACTCCCTTGTGGAGGCGGGTGTCAGCAGCCAACAAACCCCAGCTAGTGAGGCTGTCCCTGCCACTACTACCACCACCACCCTGTCATCTGCTCCCATCCCAGAGGTCCGTGGAGGCTTCTGTGTTCGTGAGCATGTCTCCTTTGTGCCAGGCACCACACCCCTTGCCCCTGTGTCCCCTGCTGCCCTGAGTGTGGAGACTGTGGACTTGCTTCGACAGATCCATGCAGGGCAGATATCAATGCTGAGTGTCCTCCATGCACACACCTGTCTGTTGACACAACTGGTGTCGTTCATGGAATGCATGTCATTGGGCATGTTTGCCCTACAGAGGACCAATCAGTCCATGACCTCCTCCCTGACGGCAGCAGTGTCCCTCCTCCAAAAGTCCCTCACCCCTTGCCTCACCTGCAACCCTATCTCCCAAGCAACTCTTCCTCTGTGACCTTGGCCTCTTCCCCACCGATCCAGCTGATCCAGCGTACCAGGGTCCGAGGAAGTCCCCACACACAGAGGGATGTGCCCCTCACACCCAGACACCATCCCCCAGATGCAGGCAGACTGAGGCCCCCACCACAAGTCCCCCCATACCCAGAAGAGCAAGACTCCACCACCGCCCCGCAGCTCAACAACACAGTCTTGGTCCTCCATCCCCCAGGTCACCACTCCACAGGTTCCCCGCCAAACCCTGCTCCAGGTTCCCCCACCCACAGATACACCATCCCAAAAATGCTCAGGCCCTCCCCCCTACCACTTGACCGTCCATCCGCATCCCCGGTCAGACTGTTTGTGCCACTGGTGTGGGGACCGGGCCCCCCTTCTGTCCTGCAAACCTCACCTGAACCCCATTCTTCTCCCATGGAGTTTGGCACTGCAGTGGAGTCCACGGCCACCCCGTCTAACCTGCCCACTGCAGTTGTGCTGGCACACACACCATATGACTTGTGCCCCACAGTTGTGACAGCACCCACTATGTCAGACACCTCCACTGCAGTTGCCAGTGACTCTCCTGCATCCACCACCCCAATACTGCCTCCTTCTGCTGAGCCCTGATCCAGTCCATGCGGTGCCTGGCCTGCCCTCATGTATGCCCCTCTGAGTGGATGTCCCCTGTCCTTAGCAGTGCAGGCAGGCAACGGTGACAGTTGTCACTCACACCCTATTTGGACTATTGATATGGACTGGCCATTGGTCTTTTTTTTCTGGACTTTATATTTGACTTTCCCATGTGCTGAATAAAGCATTTGTTGTTACATAGTGATTTTGATTCAGCAGTACATTATGTTGATGATGTTTACCATGACCTTGCTGTTATGATGCAGGATTTTCAATGTTGAAAACTGAGGTGTGGATGTGATGTGCTCCATGTGGTCCATGAGATATGTATCCTATTCTGGTCGCTATCCATGTCATCCTTTGCAGCAAACTGGGTGTGTCATGATTAACAAATTTTGGACTGGGATGTTAACATTTCATTTGCATGGTCACATCTGTGGCTTGCACCCATGCACATATGATGTGCTTCCCACTGCCTAAATTGTCTATTTCCCTGGCTGTGGGCCCATCTCCACTGGACACGCAGTTGTGGGCATCATTGGTGTAGGAGGCAAATGTGTTCTCTGTACAACTTGCTAGACATATGTATTGAGTATGTGCAGATGACTTAAGGGACACTCCCGTACCCAGGCTGATGTGACCAGAGCCTTCATTGTGTGGTATCGGATGGCTGACTGACCAAGTGTTCTGCTGACATGACTGAGACCTGCTGGAACTATGGTTGGCACAGCTGAGCTTCCACAGGAGTTGATTCCCCTCAAGTAAGTGTGTTGTTCCGTGACATTGCCTGGGCCCATGGTGTGTGTTGTGAGAGCATGTCTGTGTGTGTTCCCATCCCTTTTATGTTCCTGTTGCTGGTGCTTGCTGAGTTGTACTGTGTTCACTCCACATCTTTTTCCTGGTATTCTAGGAATGTGGGTGCATGACAAACTACTGTGTATTGGAGTGCCATCATTAGGGTTTTTCAGTTCTGAGTGGTGATGATGTGGTCAGACGCAGATGGAAAACAGTCAGGGGTCCCCATGGCACTTGTTTGACCCTAGGCGGTACCTTTCAGTGATTGAGACACGTGTATGTGTGTGTGGCTGCTCTCACTCGTGAGGTTTAGAGGTGAAATGTTGGCAAGTGTCAGCATGTGTGCCTCGTGGTACTCCTGGCTTCTGCATTGTCCAGGAACTGTGGCAGTTATTCAGAAGATTACGGGAGCTTTGACGTCATGGCCATGTACCGCATACTGTGCAGTATGTCTGTCATTCACCGGGGTTGTAGACTGTCCTTGTGTGATGAGTCTGTGCACTTTAGATCCTGCAAACATCACTGTGTTTGTCATGGGTGCATGTGCGATTTTACCAGTCCATGTGGGCTTCACTGATGCACATTGGTGCAGTTCAGGGTGTGTGGTAATGTGGTTGGACAAATGTGAAGGTTTGCAGGGCTCTGCCCCTACCTCCCATTTGTCCCTGGATGTTGGGCCATGATGAGTGCTTTGTGTTTGTGTGGGTTTGATGTACGTTTGTGGCACAGGACACATATATGAGTTTCACAGTTTGAAGGACATCTACCTTTGTCATCACAGTGGGCGTATTATGCAGGCTTATGTCACCCCAATGTATGGTCCCTGGGGGTAGTGCTGTTGTGGGTCTGTCTCTTGCTGTTCATTCCAGCTTGTGCCACATGTGTCTGTTGGTATCCCTCTCATCTTACAATGCCTGATTGCTCAGTAAGGGTTGCCCAGTTCATGAGTTACTGTTGTATGGCACTGTGTCCACATCTGTTTCATTGTTGTTCAGACCCCCTCATGTGTTGTGTACTTGCCTGGGGATACTGAGACACACACAAACACATGTTACAGTGTGAGGTTGCCTGTCTGTGTTTGTGCATCTGCACCAGTGCATTGGTATTGCTGTTGTGGGCCATTGGCTGGATGTTGCTTGGGTGATTTTCCCTGCTGTCCCTGTGAGTCATATCTCATCATTCTGCACATTCATCCTGGTTGTTAGGTCCCATTGCTGCCATGGAATGGGAGTTTGTGACCTGACACCTACAGTCTACACATGATGTATTGATTTGTGTGTCTATTTTCGAGATGTGTGTATGCATTTTGATGGTCACTTCTGCTTTTCTGTCATTGTACACTGTATGCAATGTCAGCCTCCATGGACGGTGCTTGTCTGCACATGGCAGAGAGTATGCTTTATTTTCACTGCACTGTTAGCCTCACCACATCTCTGTGGGTATGGGACACAACCACTACTTTGCCACAAGAGTGTTTCATGTGTTGGAACCAGGAATCATACATGCTGTTTGGCATGTGCAGCTTTTACCATGATGACACTTACATTTTGGTCACTGTGATGATGGGGGGTTTAGACCCCATTACCACAATGCTCAACATTCGCTGCAGTTTAGAACCCCACACAACTTTTGTTATACACAGTGATGGGGGGTTAGGGCAAAATGGCACAGTGCTCATGTGATGCTTGACTTGTGTAGCCCACACTCAGTTCTTGGACACACATGTGATGGGAGTTACATTGTATGTTAGAATTCATATTCACTGTTGTGGGCATTTGTCACAGACTACACACTGTTGTCATGATGTTTGGGGGGATGTATTTTGCTGGCGTACCTAATGTTGGTATATGATGGATGTGTGGTGCATCACCCATCATATGAGCGGGGGTGGTAGTAGTGATAGGTAACATACCCCCTATGAGTGGGGGTATAGTAGTACTGATAGGCAACATATCCCCTATGAGTGGGGGTGGTAGTAGTGATGGGCAACATACCCCATATGAGTGGGGGTCGTAGTAGTGATGGGCAACAAGTCCCCTATGAGTGGGGGTGGTAGTACTGATAGGCAACAAGTCTCCTAGTAGTAGGGTTGGTAGTACTGATAGGCAACATACCCCCTATGAGTGGGGCTGGTAGTACAGATAGGCAACAAGTCCCCTATGAGTGGAGGTGGTAGTATTGATAGGCAACATACTCCCTATAAGTCGGGTGGTAGTAGTGATGGGCAACATGCCCCCTATTTGTGGGGGTGGTCGTAGTGATGGGCAACATACCCCCTATGAGTCGGGGTGGCAGTACTGATAGGGAACAAGTCCCCTAGGAGTGAGGGTGGTAGAAGTGATGGCCATGCAACCCCTATAGTGGCCTGTTGCTAGTGGACAGGATATGGACCCCCTGACTGTGTGTGACATTTGGCGGGTATGTGTTATTTGTTTGTGTGGTGGATGTCTGACTTACCGTCTGTGCGGTCCACGCCTGTTCCTGATCCAGCCATAGATTACAGTACAGTACTGGTATGACCTGCGCAATGGGATTCATGATGTGTTTGTCTCATACACTCTGCTTGTTGCTCCGTCTCGTACCCGTTGTTAGCAGGAAATTGCTGTGAAAATGGTCCGTATGGCTCGATTGGGCGTTTACGGATCCGGCTCGTACCGAAATTGTGGATGGAGTCGGAGCGTACATGTCGGTCGGGAATTTGTCACATTTCCGTATCGTACTTCTATGATTAGAATATATAAAGCAAAATCCACCCCAATTGCCTTTTGTGGGTGTACTATCTGGGAAGATGTAGTTGCCCAGTCACTTCAGATAGAGGAAAATCAATTAATGGAAAGGTTGTGATCTTTACCAAACAGTGTCGCCTCAGAGATGGTTCATGAATGGTTGGGTATGATTATATACCTGATGTATTGCAGCTTCGATCATTACTGTTATGGGTTGATGTTTTGAATAAACCTGTAACAAAGCTGAACTGACTTATTTTGGGTGACTGTCTTAGCCTTGACCAGCCTCTGTCGATACCTTTCTTGAAATTTCTTGAGCTTCATTATAGGGCCTTAGGTCAACCTGCGTAATTCCATCAACCTTGTAAGGTTATCAAGGCTGATATTCTTTGAACAAGCAATGCTTTTCATGTGTGGAAACAGGTTGATCGAGAAGAAGCATCCATGGCGAAAACATCAGTCAGACAATATATTATGGTTAAAACCACCAAGTCAATTGAACGATATGCCTGTGTTGTGTAAGGCCTAATTTTCAAAAATTCCTATTGACAAGGTTTAGAATCAACTTTTTTCACAATTTTTAATAATACTAATGGGCTGGGTAAAAGATTCTGAAATGCATATGTCTGTGCAACAAGTTTTCCCAAAAAGCCACATTGTACTTTACCTTGAGTTGCCTATGTACAGTTCTTTAAGAGATAATTGCATTTGTCCTTTGCTCAAGATTTTTTATTTTAAACAAGTTAGACTTGCACTTTTATATCTATTGTTCTTACCTGATGAGAGGATATGTTATTTATTGCCTATGTCCCTGTGGAAGCAGTTAAAGCAAGGAGTTTTTTAGGAGATGTATGAAAAGTTTTTATTATTTTATTTTGTCTTTTATGGTTTAAATCCTTGTTAAGCTAAATATAGATTGAATGACTTTAACCTAAAAAAACATAGAAATTCAGGGTTAAATTTATTTTATACTTAGGTAAAAAAAATCTAAAAATTACTCAAATTCACCAGTTATAGTTAACTGAAGTAACTATAACTCTACCTTCACCCTGCACTGCTTACGGTATCACATATTACATAACTTATAACATTTTCTATGATTATAATATACTAATAATCCACATTTGTAAAGTGCGAACAATCACCCGTAAGGGTCTCCAGGCGCTGGGGGCCATTGGGAAGATTAAGCAAGCTATTGCCCAGAGTCACATGGTGCTGGGCTAATCTGCCACTGGCGAAGGGCATCAAACCGTGATCCCCAGATTCCAGCGTCTGTCGCCCTGGCCGCGGCGTCACACCTCTCCCTGACATCATTGTTAACATCACTGATGACATCTGAAATTATATAATTGATTACAGCACTGTGCATGGGAGGGTTCTGTTATTGTTACTTCAGAAACAAAAGTTTGACTTGCCGGTCCGATGGTACTCTTGGGTACTGTGGGAGTCCATTGAGACTCAGTAGTACCATAGGACTGAAAAGGCTTTCAAAAACATTTCCCTAAGGAACCAAAACTCACAAATGTATGGAAAAAAACTAACACTAAAGTGGCATTATAGTTAGGTATGGTATTAAGACTTTAAGTTACATTAAAAAAACTAGAATTCACTGAGCAAAACAAAGTAAAGTTATAGTTAGGTACGATATTAGGACATTCGGTTAGATTTAAAAAAAACTAGAAATTCACTGAATAAAATGAAGGTTAACATTTGAACCTAAAAATAACTGGTGGTTCTTCCGAGTAATAAATATTCATTTTTATAAAGAGCTTGGGCATTGCACAGAACTATTTCTATGGTATGGCATTTATTTCAGGGGCTGACACTGGTATTACACAATTTCAGAAGGTACCCACTGAGGGAAAATAATAAGGCAATCTTACAGGAACTACCACTCCCAGCATGCTGTGCGGGGGGGCTGAACTAAGCTAGTTTCTAAATGGAAATAAAAGAGAGCCACTTCCTCTGAATTGTGACAGCAAGCCTCTGATGAGATGCGATGTGCATCGAAATGCGTAAGGCAGATAGAAATTTCAAGAACGCGGTGGGGAGCAGGAAAAGCCAAACCAGATGGTGTTCCTTTGGCAGAGTGACCCTCCGAAACAGCTTTTGGGCATTTGGTGTTCAATACATATATATATATACTAGCAGCCCGCCCCAGCGTTGCCTGGAGCAGAAAGGGGCTGGGGGCTGTACACCAGCTCCCGCCCGACCCCTCCCGCCCCGACTCCCTCCCACCCCCACTTCTCCCGCCTGTCCCTCTGTGCACACCCGCTCCCGCCCCCCTCCCGCCTCCCGCCTCGATTTCAATGACCATTTACTTTTCCTGAGCTGCCGCTCCTTCCCGCGACCTCCACTTCACCGCCGCTCCTCTTCGCCATGACGCGCCCGCGCTCCTCACTTCACCGCAGCTCCATGTCTCTCCTCCTCGTCATCACGCACGTCCTCATCACGCACGTCCCGGCCAGCGCTACGTCGCGGCCAGAGCAGCGTCGCGGCCGTCGCTACTTCCAGGGCACTACTTTTTTAAAAAAGTTATATTTTTAAATGTACGTTTAAAAAAAAAAATGTATAGCCTATGTCCATCTGCACAACCTGACAATTTCTACAATGTATCGGGTGTGTGGATTGGCGCTGTGGTTCCCGAGTTTACCCGGCTCAAAGGTGCGTGTTCTCTCTTTATAATAGTAGTATATATATATATATATATATATATATTATATATATATATATATATGTATATTTGTCATATATATATTATACGTGTCAAAAGCGGCCGACAGGTCTAAAAGTACCAGGGCCTTGGGGATGTTCTTATCAGCTCCTCTCCTAAGCTCGTCCATGACTGCCAGGATGACTCCGTGGAGTGTGCTGGCCTGAAACAAGACTGCTGGGGGTCGAGAAACTGGGAGTGCTCGATGAATGAACTGAGACAGTTCATTTCTCCTCGTTTTTTCCTCTTCTATGCATGCTGCATTCTCACCTCTGGAGATTGTGTATGTACAGGAAGGTGTCCCTTCCTGCACGTAAACAATTGCCCCATGACGCAGGCATCCTTGCACAATAGTGCAAGGGGGCCTGTACCTGCACATGGCAGCAGTTTGTACGCCAGCGCATGGGGAAGCACAGAAATGCAACATATTGTTGTAAATATGTTGCATCCCTTTGCTTTGAAAGTGACTCAGTGTAGCGCAGACAAATGGCTTGTGCACAAACTGACTCACTTTCATTGTAAATCGTCCCCTAAGTGTCTTTTTAGCAATGTACTTGCCCTGGGCCTGGTTAGGCAGAGTCCAGGGACAATCAGAGTAAGTTACCACCCGTACCAGTCAGCAAAAAAAATGGGGGTGCCCAGGGCACAGGATGACTTTGCAACAGTGTGATTGTGCTGCCGACTGGTCCTTATTTAAAGTAGCTGTCAGGTAATCTAGTCCTACATAGTGGTAGTGCACAGAGGAGTGAGAAATGATATAATGGCCAAAAGTACATATTGCAAATTTCTGTTGCTTGAGAAAAAGGCAGCATAAGACTATCATAGGTGGTAAAACGTACTTGGGGCTACGCATACAAAAGTCCAGATGTTATTGAAAATGGTAGCAGCATTCCACATTAAGGCTTCAAACTTATATTTGATATCTATCCTCAACTTATGTCACTTACTTGCAATTTAGAAGATAAAGAACTTTGCAGAAGAAACTAGAAAGGTGGAACCTCGCGGTCACAATGTTCTAAAATGTAGAGTGAGTAGCCTGCACACTCCTGAACAGGCAGTGGATATGCTGTGGCTGTGTTGTATGGAGTAAAACTGATGATTGTCTTTGTTCTCTGGGCAGGTTACAGCATAATACATTTGTCCTGCATTGGACAATATATCACAAACGATGAGAAGTTTGGCCACTACCCATCACTGTATTATGCTGCAGGAGTTTGAGAATGGAACAAATCTTACTTTAGATGGTTTGTGATCAAGCAGTGCATATTGAGCTATTTTCCCTAAGGAATTTTTACAGGCAGTCAACACCCAAAAGAGAGAACAGACACCTTGACTAATTTTGGGCTGATTTTTATCAATTTGAGACCAATCAATAGGACCAATACATCACTTTTGTGAGTTACACTATTCTAAATGGTGACTCGTCCTCTATAACTTGGTGTGAACCTGAAATTAGAGGTGCAAAAGAAGTTCAGCAGACACAACCTAGGGCCGTATTACACAAAGTACCCCGGCGGTGCAAAGGGCGCTTGCACTGGCTTGCGTGCCCTGGGGCACTTTAGTATTACAGAAGGGGCTGCAGATGCTTGTGTGCCCCCTTCTGTAATACAGATAGTGCTGGTGCACATAAACCACTAGCACTATCTTAAGGGGGGGGGGTGCGCCATGCAAATGAGGGAATCCCTTTGCCTCTGCGCCCGCACTGTATTACAGACACGGGCGCAGCGCCAATAAATATCTCAGGAGGTGCACATACAGTGCCCCACCTAGAAGGCGGCGCACTGTCTGTGCGCCCCCTGAAAGCAACCCTCTGGGGGAGAAATGGGGTCCTATGGACCCCCCAGATATCCCCTTGCAGGCAGTGGCAGTCACTGACTGCACCCACTTGCAATGGGATCTTGAATCCCCTTTAAAAGCAGATTGTGCCTGCACTGTGATAATACAGAGCGGCTTAAAAGCAGCGTCTTCGTTTTTTACATGAATGCACTGCCCGAGGGTGGTTTGAGTTTGCGGCTGCAGAGGACAGTGCATTCATCATAATATGGCACATTTTCCTACATCGCACTGGTTGCACCTTTTAAAGCGTGCCCAGCCCAATGAAGGAAAATGATCCGCATGTATAATATGACCCCCAGGTCAGCTATCACCCTATTAGCTTCATAGATAACATCCTACTTTTTTATTAGTATTTCTATTTAGACCAAAGACTTCGGTTTAGAATATTAGGATTCTATCACACTGCTAAGCAGGTTTTAGAAAGAAAACTTTACTAAATGATCAGGTGTATAGGTTTTAATCTATTCTTACAGAAACATGCTGCACTTAGAAAGGAACCATTATATGTTGTGTTTGTTGACCTGTGGCCATCTTCGATAAGGTCCCTAGACATTTGCAACATAGCTTGGGCATCCCTTGGGCATCTGTTCTGGATTTCTTGGCCAAACTCCATGACGAAACGTTTGCCAAAGTTCATTGGTGTCCAGCAAGGGAAACTTCAAGGCTCTTTACAGTTAATAAAGATATTCACCAAGGCTGCTGTTAGGCTTCTCTCCTGTACATAAATCAGGAGGAAGTTAGTGCATGCATAAGATGCACCCCAACCTCTATTATTTCAACAATCTGTTTGATGATGGCATACTACTGGTTTTAGATACACCAGGTGGTCTACAGAACAATTTGATAATTTCCATACTCTAAAGCGTTTAGATATAAAAACTACTGAAAGCACGTTGATGATGTGTACACCACATTAAGGAGTTTAAGAATAATTGTATGTTGGATAATTCTCCCCTTAAGTAGGTATATGAATTTTCTTATTTGGTGATTGGGGTTGAATCTGATATAAAAAGAAAAGAACATATTTTGAGGTCAAAGTGCTCTGCAAAGTGCCATAACAACACACTTTCCATGGGATAAGGGCTTTATGGAGCTCAGCTTTGGAATCACTCTAATCGCACTGCATTATGGAGGAAAGCTTCCTTAAAACCCCGATCCGATTACCTGCTGGCATTTCAAAGATACCTTTGTTCATTTTCTTTTTTTACTGAGTTTTATATAGCGCAAACTTGACCCAAATCGGGTATCAGAGCGCTTTACATAGCACCAGTTGTATTACATGAGGGCACATTCATTTTTTATTAGGCATGGGGAGATTAAGTGATTTGCCCAGAATCCAAGGATGTTCAGCATCATTGCCAAGACTGGAATCCAGTTCCCCAGATTCAAGGTCGACCACCCTAGCTGTTAGGCCAACTCTTCTACCTAATTCCTTGACTTCGGAATGATGGCCATCATCTCCGTCGTTAAGCTAAGACCACTACTGCATTGGATTATAGTGTGGGTGACACTGAGCAAAGCCACTACAGCAGAGGTCTGCAAACTGTTTTGCTGTGAGCCCCAAAAAGCAAAATGTTTTGACCTTATTCCCCCCCCTCCAAAATGATATGGCAAGGATTTGGTGAGCAAGAACGGGAGAGGGAGGGATGATCATAGGGGGTGGGAATCATGAGATAATTTCAAGGGTACTTTTTCGTAGCTTATAATTCACACTAAATGCGGGACTTAAAAAAGCAACAGAATCGAACGAGAACTAAATTGACCAAGAACACTACTGCCCATAATTGAGGTGATGTGGGCCTGATGCACTCAAACTGCCGCACTAATGATGGCTGTAGCCCTGAGAAGCAGGATATTGTCTCTTCTTCCACTCCTTCTCCACCATGTCTGACCCTCGCTTCAATCTTGAAACAAGTCTGGTCTCTCTCTGAAAGAAAATGAGCTCCTGCATGGTGCACCCCTTTTTTGCAACAAGGACGCCATCTACCCTAATGCTAGTAAGAAAAATGAGCCTCCATGCTCACTTTTTGCTGTAAAACATTCATAATTGTGATGCAGTGAGCCCCTGGGCAAAAGTGTCACTACACTTGTTTCACTAATGATAGGTACTGCTTTGCTGTCGCCCCTGACGTTTGTTAACAATATGGGCTCATATCTCACACCATCCCTCTCTCTTATCTAGGGGTGGGTATTAGACTCTGCTCCACCAGCATGTTCACTGAGTTTTACCCACTCTGCACTCCACTTGGAGTACAGAGTTTGGCAAAAACTTTGCCAACTGCCACGTTAAGTTGGTAAGCGAGAGAGAGAAAAAACAGGTGACAGACTGTGTCCTAGTGAGATTTCTCAACGCTGGTGGTTGAGACAGTTCACCACGGCTCACATTGATAAAGGTGTCGCTCATGCAGAAAATCTACTTGAGTGGCACCAAGAAGCAGCACCCTCTGGAATACCAGCTGCTGGTGTTTGTGCTGATTTTGCAGCATGGATTAAGCTCCCAGCACTAAAAATCGACACAAGAAAAGCTACAGATTAGAATTCCGCTGCTTGCAGAACTCCACAGCATCTCAATGAGTTTTTAGGTTACTCCACGAGTTCCACCCATCCCTCTTCTCAACACCCTTCTTCCTCTCATATACAGTATCCTTCTCCCTCTCATCTTTCTGATGCCCAAATCAAGGTGTCTCCTCTGCTTAATTCTTTTGTCCATCCCTAGGGCCATTGCTCCAAGGTTCAAAGAAAAACTGTGATACCAAGCATACGCTGGGCTTCTAATGCAGCTGCAGCACCAATGATACCTACAGCTTTGCCATTAGTTCTAGGTCAGATGCACAAAGCAGGCTTTCTGCCACTTTGTGTAAAAAACAACAACAACAAAGCACGTTTAGCCCATCCTCCCCTGTTGCTTGGGCCCTGTTTCATGTGCAACAATGGTGACCTGGGCAATAATGCTAGCACAGCAAATCCACCCCATGTTTTTTTTCATACTAAGACTGCCATAGCTGGGTCCAGTGGCCACTCACAAAGGGTGGGTGGGGTTTCCTGTGCTGTGCCTGCTCCCTGTGTGGAATGGTTATTCACCTAATTTAAAGGCTTCTTTGGAGCCTGTGTAGCCTTTAATTAATGGAATCACTCAGCTTCATGGTGACAAATTTTTATTCTTTTTGAGAGTTAATATATGCGTCAGTTAAATGGGGTGCATCCCTTTAATGGAAACATGTACACATATTTACACTAGATATCATCTAAATGCTTATCACCAAAATGTATATTTTTGAAGCACTTGTTTTATCTTAAACAGTATTTTGCAGCAGCATGTTTTATACACTTTTAAAGTAATGACATTCACAATGCTTTCTGTCACAGAGTAGGACCTCGAAGCACTATAAATTAGTCACTATTCTTCACTGCAGCAATCAAGATTTAATTCTGTGATTCTCTGCTCATACATGAAAACATCTGCAGTGATCACTTTGGCCACCTGAGGTTTTATAAGGTAAAAGAGTATATTTCCCTTTGATTAGTTTAAGTTTCATTTATTTTTCATTTCAGGTGTGTGCATGTTTTCTTATACAGGTGAAAAAAGATAATAAAATGCCAAAAGTTTTCTTCTCTTTACCCATGAAGTTTGACCCCAACTTCACACTCACTGCCCTTGCCTCATGCCACTTAGTAGTACCACCCTCACACTTATTTTATGGGCTTCGACAGCTGCATGTAAGGAAGACAGCCTAGAAACACTCTTTTCATTCTTCCAGGCTATCTTCATTACATGTAATTGCAGACCCATTTGCGCCCCCCTGACAACACATCCACAGAACAGTTTGAGCACTATAGGGAGGCCTCACATGACATGATTTAGTTAGCTTATGCATGCACATGCCCTGTGTGGCAGTTTTACCTGCCACATTTTATTCTATTCAAACCTAGATCCTATTATAGCGGGCACATCTTGTGAGGTAAAATCTGTAAAAAATCTTTGCTTCAGGAGTTTCTGCTGTTGGATGATTTTCAAGCGAGCCAGATCAAGGTTTTTCAAACCCACAAATCTGTACCCAACGTGGATCCCTATACGGATAAGGTGGAACCAATGTTGGCTAAGGTTATGTATTTTAAGTTTAGAGTTGGAACCTTACTATTCAATTTACTGCATATGGAGTAGGATCGGTTGCTCGTCGCACCCCCTTACACCACCATCCAAAGCTATCCTGTATTTGGATTGGCCACTTGGCAGCTGTATTGTGCCCAGGGACTGTGGGTGTGTTTAGTGGCCATCCTTGAGGGGGAGTACAAGCCTTTAAAGTGCAGAACCATGCTTGTTGCCCTCTCCTGTGTTATAGTAACCTCACTATAAGATGGTGGGTTGGCAACTTAACTCAGTGGCTGGCAGTTGGTGATCAGCAAGTAGTTGTCAAACATGCAGTGCAATGTCGTCAAGTGAAGATGGAGATCAATCAAGGGGCAATTGCAGCCAACTAAAGGTTGACAGCATAGCGGGCCCCAAGATGGCGTATGGTCAGTCTTGACCACAACTTCAGATTGATCGTTAGAAAGTGTGGTCACGCAATGATACTGAATCCAGCTGTGGTTTAACCTACTGTGAGGCACACTGAAATTCTGTTGTTCGCTGTGGTTTGTGTCTTGGCAGAGTTCCATACAAGTAGGAGATTGACATCAAATTAAAGCAAATACTTAGGGAGGAGATCAGTGCCTGACTGTTTACCCAAATCCAGTCTTATTTTCAGGGCATGGTGCGTCGTTTTAATTTTAAATCCAGAAATATAATTCAAAAACAAAAACAGCAGACACGTGTTTTGCCTGGTGGCACACAGGCCAAGGGCTTTTTCAAGGTTGGGAATCTTGTGTGTTCAGATGTATTTTATTATTCTGAGTCTAGGCATACTAAACTCAAATTTCCACCATGTTCTCCGAGTCTGTTAGGATTATAAACATGTAATATTCTAACAGCCCATTCTGGCCTATGTAGAACAGGCAGCCTTGCAAACGAAAAAAGCTGTAAGTCACTATTAGGACAGGCCACACACATCAGGGCTTGTCCTACATTATACTTACAATGCACCCTGCCCGTGGGCCTACCATAGGGGTGACTAATATGATGAAAAGGGAAGGTTTAGGGACTGGCAAGTGGGTGCACTTGTCCAGTCAGCATGACAGTACCAGACTGCATGCAGGTTCTGCAATGGCAGGCCTTAGACACTTTCTACAAGGCCGCTTCTGCGGGTGCAACAACCAGTGCTGCAAGCCCACTAGCGGCATTTGGAATAACATGCCCTGGGTACACTCAGTGCACTATACTAGGGTCTGACAAGTAAACCAAACATCCAATCATGGAACCACTAATCAATACATCAATTTACAGTAGGGAGCACTCGCACTGTGACACTGGACAGCCATGGCACAGTGCCCAAAGCATCTAACACCAGCAAAAACACATGAGGCAACAGCAAAAACGGAAGGGAGATGCACGCCAATGGTGCCAGGTCTAACAACTATGCTCTGGAAAGGGCCCAATAGGGCAACCTGGGTGGGCTCCCCTGCCAGGAGCACCGCCAGTGCCAGTGATTGTTAGATTGTTGTATTTTAAGGATGAGGACCACTTCTGGCTCAGGCCTGAGTGAAAGGTGTTCAGAACCAGAGAGTTATGGTGATTTCACCAGTGAGGTTCTAAAACAAAGTGCTTCTTTTACAGAGTTCAAGAGGCATGTTTGAGATAGGGGGACTACCTATTTAATGTTGTTCACAGCTAGGTTGCGTGTTGCTTATGGTTGAGAGGCCATGTTTTTAGCTCTCCACAACTGCTTTCTAAATGTATTGATCAGCCCCCACAGGGGGAGGGAGCTATTCATAAGAATATATGGCAGCTGGATAGTTGGCCTTAAAGCAGGGGAAAAAAGGGCGGAGATGCTAACCCCTCTAGACTACTGGCTCATCAAGGGCAGAAAATACTGATCAAAGAGGTGGCGGAATTGCGCACTTGTTCCCTAACTACTGATTAAGCTGAGAGAGAAAACAGAATCAGATGTGTCCTCCGCTTTTCTATTCATGACTCAAAGGTGGTCCTCTTACATGTCATGCCTCAGACATCCAATGATATCTTCGGAGAGATGGAGGTGGTCCTCCCACATGGGTGCATCTAGTAATGTCTTTTGAAACTGAGGTTGACCCCTCACATGTCTCGGTAGGCTAATCTAATGATACCATTTGATATACTGAAGTAGAGTAATGCACATTTTTGTACCTATTGAGTAATTTATTCATGCAGAACTAGAGCAAGTATTATATGATTCATTTGTGGGATGCACTATTCTGAACAAGGGGTCGGTGGTGTGAAGTGCATGGATAGGTCAAACATCATTATATTTGTATGAAATGGAATGTAGAAGAGACATTACTTTGCCTAAAGTTTACCGGTGTACGAAAGAATGGCTCAAGCAAATGTGGAGATATATGGCGATTCATAATACAAGGTTGGAGACTGAACTGATGAAGACAGATACGGCAAGAGGTGGGCCCTAATTACAAGTGCAGTACTAAATTCCAATCCCTGTGCAAGGGTGTTTGCACAGGAATCGAATTACAAGTTTTGTGATATTTAACACAAGCTCGTAGCGTTGCCCTTCTACATTCCATTATGTCAAGCCAGACGAAATTCATCAGAGTATAAGGCCAGTAAAAAAAGGCAAAATTTATGGAATTCTGAGTGATAAATACAGATAATTCGGAGTGCTAAATACAGATTCTGCTTGTTATGCCTCATTTGCAAGTTAAGAAGTCAGAATAGAAGGTATTTGCCATGCAGGATAAATACCTTCCTCCAGGGAAATGGTATTTACCATGTGTGGTAAATACTTTACCTATTTCGCCTCAACATCCCAAAGGCTACAAGAAAATAAAGATGGAGGTAGTTCCAGGCCAAATAACACTGTATGGATTGCCAACAGGATTGTGAAGGGTATCTGCAAACATTGGTTTGATCTAAGGCCCTTGAAGTGAGTGCAAACAGAGAGAACATGAAGGAGCATTAGGCAGGGAACTCAGAACCAGAAATTGATAGAGCCAACATGCCAGCCAGAGGGAGTTTATTTATTTATTTTATTTTTTATTTGATGAGTTTTATATAGCACTGGCTAGACCCGGAGGTATCAGAGCGCTTTACATGAGGTTCCACAATGTTACAAAATTACATCAGTTACAAGTTACACCAGTTACTAGTAAAACAATTAAGGGCATAGAAGATTAGATAAATGGAGCGTATACGGGTAAGGGGGTAGGGTAAAGGGGCAGGAGGGAGATACGATGGAGAGATGAAGGAAAGTCTGCCCAAAGTCCAGCTGGGTAGGTGACAGCCCGGGGGGGGGGAACCACAGCCCAACTCTTCTATAGCTATCAGGTAGCTCCACCGGGCATTGGACAAATAGCTAGGTCTCTACTGAAAAACATTCAAAGAGTATAGAAGGTGAAATGGATGGAGCGTAGAAGGGTAGGGGGTAGGGTAAGGGGTTAGGTGGAGGGACGACATAGAGACGAAGGAAAGTCTGCCCAAAGTCCGGCTGGGTAGGTGACGGCCGAGGGGAAGTCCACAATCCATCTCCTCTTTAGCTAACAGGTAGTTCCACCGGGCATAGGCCAAATAGCTAGGTCTCTACGGTCAAAGGTAATTTCACATATTCAATGTCCTAATGGGTACGCCGGGTGGGGGATAGATTTGAGTTCTGGTTGATGTCTGTTTTTTGTCCCAGAGTAGTTGTTCAGCGTGCTAGCGACCACTGTGGCAGCCATCTTGGTGTTATAAGTATCCTCCATCAATACAGCAGCTCTTTTTTTTATTTTTAAGTTTGATTTATTGAGGAATAGAAAAGGGGGAGGAAGGGGAAAGGAAAGGAAAGGAAAAGAGTTACAATAAGCAAATGGGAGAAATAAACATTAAAATAAAAACGTCATAAAAGTAAGCATTACAAGCATGAGAAAGCATAAACATGTCATATAAATAGAAACATACTAAGCACAATACAATATATATGAACATAATAATAGTAGTAATCAAATAAATGTGTAAATAGACAGGTAATAAGGAAATCATGGGGGTTTGCGAACTTCAACCGTGTCCGGAGCAGGAGAAGGAGGAACAGGAGCAGAGGGAGAGAGATATGTTACCAAAGGAAGCCAAAGTAGGTCACGTTTAATAGCCAGGGAGATGGGGGATACATAGTTGGTGTCTAAACGATGGTTAAAACAATTTGCATTCCACCAGGATTGATAGGTAACATTTGTAGCTTGTTTCCAGTTAGAGGTAATAACATGAAAAGCTATAGCAAGGAAAAGGTCAAGTAAAGGGTAATGACTGGAGGGGCGAGGAAGTTCCGACGAGAGGGAACCAAGGAAAACTAGTGAGGGCGAAAAGGAGACCTGGAACTGAAAAATCTTTTGAATTTGCTTCCAGACCAGCTGCCAGAACTGGGAGATAGGAGGGCAATCGAACAACATATGTTTGAGATCAGCAGAGGGGGATGGACAGGACCAACAGGAAGAGGGAGTGTCTGTTGAAAAACGGGATAGGGCGATTGGGGTAAATAAAATTCTGTAATAAATGAAAAATAAAGTCTGGGTAGTGTTAGCAGCCCTGGAGGTCTTATGGAGTTTAGTCCAAATTTTATCCCAAAAAAGGACCGGCCATGTCTGAGAAAAGTCCAGCTCCCATGCAAGCTCGGTACGAGATTTTAATCTATCATTGGTAAGACGAAAAGAATTATACAAAGTGGAAGCAGAAGGAGACGTTTCCAATAAAAGGGAAGTGGGTCTGCAATCTACCGGAATCTCGTTAGAGGATGGGAGACTTTGAAGATATGAAAGCAAGACTGGATAAAGGGTGTTATATTGCGTTCGGGCAGAAATGGGCAAAGAGAAAAGAGATTGAAGATGCTGAAATGAGAGAGGTTTACCTTGAGATAATAATTGAGAGATCCAGGAAAGTCCTCGAGAATGCCAAGTTTTCAAATATATGGTACGGTTACGGATTTTGAGAAGAGCGTTATTCCAAATCGGTTGCTCGTGAAGAGAGAGAAGAGATGAATAAGAGGAAGATATGTAGGGGGAAAGGAGGTTAAGAGAGTGTGAAAGAATAGGTGAGCGGAGACGAGTTAAGGAAGATGTAAAAGACAAGAATTCCCGGAAGGTGAAAGGGGAAATGAAAGAAGATTCCATATTTAGCCAAACAGGGGGATGATGTGGCAAATTAGATGATAACCAGCAAATCGATTGTTTCAGGGAAAAAGCACGATGGTATTGTTTGAAATCGGGAAAGCGCACTCCGGATTGAGCTTTGTCTTTACGTAAGGAAGCAAGGGCTATTCGGGATCGTTTACCATTCCAAAGGCATTTCAGTAATAAAGAATCAATCTTCTTAAAGAAAGAGAGGGGAATGTGTAGAGGAAGCATGGAAATAGTGTAAAGAAGGAGGGGAGAAAGCATCATCTTTATAGAGTTGAGTCAGCCCCACCAGGACAAAAAGAGCGGATGCCAACGAGTGATAGCTGTATCCATTTTCTTATATACATAGTCAAAATTTAGCTTGAGAGTATCGGAAATCAAAGGAGCAAACCAGACCCCTAGGTATTTATTTTGGATGGTTGCCATGAAAAACCTGTACAAGAAAAAAGATGTTTCTGACAAAGAGGATTCAAAGGTAGAATCTCACACTTATCAGCATTCAAACGATATCCGGAGACTGCGGAAAAAGAAGAAACCTGTTGAAGAAAAGAGGGAATGGAAGTAGCAGGGTCGTAGCAATAGAAAAGAATATCATCGGCATAAACCGAGAGCTTGACTTGTTGGGAACCAAAAGGAAAACCAGAAATAGTGTCGTCTAAGCGAATTTTAGTAAGGAAGGGTTCTAAGGCTAAAATAAAAAGTAGGGGGGATAGAGGGCAGCCTTGTCTGACTCCTCTATGTAGAGAAAAGAAATCTGAAGACATCCCATTAACAAAAATAGAAGCTTGGGGATTAGAATAAAGTAAAGAGATAATAGAAATAAATTTAGGGGGAATACAATCCAACGTAAAGCCTGAAACATGAAATCCCATCCAATGCGATCGAAAGCCTTCTCCGCATCTAGGGAAATAGCTGCAAAAGGAAGAGTGAGTGAAGAAGATTTGCCAAGTATGTTGAGAAAAACTCGGGAATTGTCTGAGGAGAGACGCCCCTTGACAAAACCAGATTGTTCTGGTCCGATGATATCAGGTAAAAGAGGATCCATACGTAAGGCTAATATTTTCGCTAGAATTTTATAATCAGTGTTAACCAAAGAGATTGGTCTATAATTTTTGCATAAGGAGTGATCCTTATCTTCCTTTGGAATTAAACAAATTAAGGCTTGTTGGAAGGAGCCGCTAGAGGAGCTGGCGTCAGAAAAGGATTGAAATAAAAGTAGGAGTTTGGGAAGAAGAAGAGAAGCAAAGTGTCTGTAAAATTCAATTGTAAATCCATCAGGGCCTGGAGATTTACCATGATGAAGCTTAGAAACAGCATGGGAGATTTCAGAAAGAGAAATATCATGTTCCAAAGTGTGAAAATCAACATGTGAGATTGGGGGAGAAGGGAGTGATTGAAAATAAGCAAGAAGATCATCAGGAGTAGGAGTCTGCTCTGGAGTATAAAGCGTATCCTAGAATTTAGCAAATTCTGCAAGAATTTCTTTATCTTTAAATGTGGATTCTCCAGAAGAGGTTTCAATAGATTGGATTTTTCTGCGTTCTTTACGAATCTTCAAGTAGTTGGCCAGGAGCTTCCCCATTTTATTTTTACCACCATAATATCTAGAATTACATTTGAGGAGGATATTAAAAGCGGCATCTGTTGTAAATTTATTAAAAGAGATTTTTGCATCAATAAGAGCTTTAAGGGATGAATCAGATTTAGAGGTGAAGTAAGCGTGTTCTAAAGCCTTGATGTCAGTTAAAATTTTCTCCGATTTGGCCGCATGTAATTTTTTCCGCCGTGAGACAAAATTAATAATAAAACCCCTAGAGGCTGCTTTAAATGAGTCCCAAACCATAACAAAGGGAGAATCTGGGGTTTGATTTAAAAGAAAAAATTCCTTGGCAAAAGCAGTAAACTCAGCACCAAAAGTGGGGTCAGAAAGTAAAGCATTATTAAATCGCCATCTGCCAGAATGTGGGGAGAATGGGAGTAAATCTAGGTCTACAAAAACTGGGGCATGGTCTGAGAGTAAAATGGAGCCAATCTCTGAGCGAATAGCATGTTGGGATAAAGGTTTACTGAGAAAGATATGATCGATACGGGATTGGGATTGATGAGGAGGGGAGTAGAAACTATATTCACGAAGTTCAGGATTGCATAGTCTCCAAATGTCTACAAGGGCATTATTTTTAAAGGAATTCAGAAATTGCGTGTGCATTCTAGAGGGGGTAAATTTGACTTTTGAGTGTCGATCAAGGAAGGGATCTACAATCTGATTGAAATCTCCAGCAAGGAGTACGTACTCTCCAGTAAGGGAAGACAACTTGGTAGAAATAGCAGGCCAGAAAGATTTATCAATTGCAGTAGGGGCGTACACATTAAAAAGGGTAAGTGGGATGTTATCGATGAGTAAATTAACAATAAGCCAATGGCCATCAACATCACATTCATGAGTAATCGAGGAAACATTTAACTTTTTGTGTAACAAAAGAACAACTCCATTCTTTCTAGAAGTCGTAGGGGAGCAAAGAACATGACTCACCCAGCAACGTTTAAGCTTCAAAGCCTCCGGTTCAGTGAGATGAGATTCTTGAAGGAGGGCAACATCAGTTTTAAGTCTTGCTAAATGGGAGAGAACCCTCTGCCTTTTGATGGGATTATTTAATCCCTTAACGTTCCATGTCGTTACACGGAATGAAACAATTTAGAAAACAGCTAGAAGCAACATGCTTAATAATGCATAAAAATACAATTGAGAAGAAATGAGAAAAGTAGAGGAGAAAGGTGAGAAGAAAAAGGAGTCAAGGATGAGAACAGTGATGATTTCAGAATTGGATACCAAAAGAAAAGAGAGAAAAGAGAAAGAGAATCCAGGGAAAAGGAATACAGCAGCTCTAAGACAACCTATACCTAGTCTATTTACATTTTAATGTGTAATGCAAACAAAGCATTAATGTATATTGATTATAAGTTGTGCAAACTAAGACACACTTTTGTTGAACATTCCATGTCTGATTCAATATATATCACAGAGAGTGCATGGTCCGTTATGTCTTTGTTGAATGAGGCTTCCCATCAATACAGCTTTAAACATAAAACATCATTGAAATAGGGGCAACATAAAGCTGATGTTTTTATTATGAAAAAATAACGCAATATAATTTTTAATGTCAACTTATCATGTTTTATTTATATCGTTTCAATGCGATTAATAGTAATTTGTCTGAAAACATAATATATCTTAACATTTTATATTATAATATATATTATTATGTTTAAATAAATGACAACAAAGTTGCTGTGTACCACACCAGAGCAAGAGAAGCCAAGCACAGATTGGAGGAAAACCATATGAGCAAAAAGTAATTAGCCCAGCTGTTAGACGTACCCCTGAAAATAGTGCTACACAACGGGGAGCAAAGCTGCTTTTCGACTACAGCCATTGAAGGCGTCGTTTCGGGTTACTACCGAATAAGCAACCTCTGTTACGCAGTCACCTGCAACTCATTCAAAACCACAAATGTAGTCACTCAGGGAAAGACATCTGAAACAAGGCAGACAGGACAGACCCCCTAGGCAAAGGTTAAGTCAAGTGTTAGCAAAAGAACGGATTAGCACTTCACCCGACTCACGGTTTCTTTATTAGAGCAATCTACACAAGTGATTTCAACGCAAGTAGGATAGGGCCACTTGTAAGCTTAGGAAGAGGGTGGAGGCGGTTCGGAAAACTATGCCTGAAGCAAGTTCTATAATTAGATCTGTGTGGAAAGTCTGGCATCTACCACAACAACCCTGTGCAGACGCATAGCCAATACGCAAGTTGAGATCTCTTGGCAGAGTGGTGAGGTAGCTAGAAGTTTTGCACAAATGACGAATCCTGACAGCTAACGTAAGCGACTGATCTAACACAACAAGAGTAGGAAGTTAAGATAGTGCTAATAGTGTTCTGTGAAACCTGAACCAGGCATTACAAGGAGTAGAAAAAGGTCCGGTGGTCCGGAGAGTGTATTAGAACCCAGTGAAAGAACAAGTGGGGGCATATTTACAAGGGCCATGTCTCTGCTTTTTTGGCTTTTAAAGCCAAAAAAGCAGAGATATAAATATCACCCTATTTAAAAGCGGGTGCTAACATGCATTAGCGCATGTTATCACCCTTTTTTCCGACGCTTCCCTTTGCATCTCATTAGAGCGTCACTGGGCAGTACAGCCTGGTAAATGTCGCTGATATTTACAAGGTGGCCCACACATTTTAGTATACATTAGTTTTGAGCAAAAACAGCTTTTTTCACCAATAACTAACGTCTGCTAAAATCATGACTAACCCATACCTAACATGGGGGGTGGATTCTTGTGTTATGACCACATGGTCGTATCAACAAGCATATCGCCGTTTTTCTGGGAACAACCCTGGAAAACCAGCGATGTTCCATGCAAAACGGCGATTACCTGGCTATCGCTGGAATTTATATTGCCATTGCGCTATGCGTTGTAAATACAGCGCAAGCATGGCGATAAATTCCAGCGATAGACGGCGATAAATATAAAAGTGCGCTTTGCAATATTTATCGCCGCCTGTTGTAAATATGCCCCAAGTATTAGTAAGGCAAGATGTAAACAGCATCTTATATGTATCATTTTCATAAAACGTTTTTTTTTTTAAATGGAAAAAAGAGTTGATATAATAAAAAAAATAACTGTCGGAAAAAATATCACTCGCATGTTGTTTTACTTCTTTTAACATATTGAAAAATATATAAAAATTGTATGAATTTCAAAATAAAATATATATCTAAATGTATGTTTCAGATCTCATGATATTTAAAGATGCTGTTGTTTCTGAACAAGGGGCAGAATCATGAGCGGGTTTTGCTCAGTGTCTGTTAGGCCTGACATCCTTTGCCCACTTAGCGTTAAGGTATGATAAGCTCTTGGTACTGGGGGATCTGAACTTTCACTTAGAAGACCCCTTGAATAAGGAAGCTTCAAACTTACACCATGACCTCCAGTCATTCCATCTACATTTAAAATCACTCGCCCCCACCCATCAGCACGGACACCTACTTGATTGGTGTTCGCCAACTGGGAGGATGTTGAAGTATCTACACCGCTCCCAGTCCCTTGGTCAGATCACTTCCTGGTGCCAGTGGTGATTAGGATACCAGAGAGTGAAAATCAGAAGGCAGGGAATGTTAACCACTCATCTAGGAAATGTAAAACCTTTGTTCAGGAGGATTTTAATAGAGAGCTGACAGAGGGCGGCCCTCCGGGTGGATCTGACAGTGACACCGCCTTTAGGAACCTGGAGAGACGCGTCATAAAGGCGCTTAGTAAGGTGGCGCCGTTGCTCTTAAATAAAGCTGGGGGCAGAGAGCGCAAAACTGCCCCTTGACGCTACATTGCATAAAAGCTGAATATAAACGTCTGGAGAGGCAATGGAGAAAGGGCTTTCATATTCAGGATAGACAGTCGTATAGGGTGCACCAGAGAAAATACCAAGGAGAGTTGAGACAGGCCAAGGGCACTTACTATAAGGCTAAAATCGGAATGGCCGAGAATTCAACCAAGGAACTTTTTAAAATATACAAGGAAATCTCCTCCTTGGCAGAGACGGCCACTCCTAGCAGGGGCGATGTAGAGAAGTGTAACCGTATCGCTACCTACTTCTCTGAGAAGGTAGAGGTGATATTCTCATCCTTCTCTGGGACTGTAATGCGAGGGGCAGACTATGAAGAACCGACGATAGAGTCTAAGATAGCGTCTAGACTAAACAACTTCATTGTTCCCACTCCGGAGACTCTTAAGAGTATCTGCCTCAGTGCCAAATCTGGCTCGCCCAGAGATCCAGCCCCTGCTAAGGTGATGTCGGAGAGCCTGGCTATTCTCGAACCATTTATTAGATATCTGCTGGATGTCTCATTTAGCTTGCATACACTGCCTGAAAACTGGAAATGTGCAATCGTTCTTCGAGTCAGAAGAAGCCAATCATAAGTCTGGACAAACTAGACAACCGTAGGCCTATCTTGCTTCTGCCTTTCTTGGCAAAGGTGGCGGAGAAGGTGGCCAACCGTCAACTCATGTTACATCTGGAAGACTCTGGCCTCCTCCACCCTACGCAATCTGGTTTTCGGGCAGGTTATTCAACAGAAACTGCCCTGCTAAGAGCTACAGAAACCATCAGGCAGGGGGCAGATGCGGGACACACTATGGCTCTAATAATGTTGGATCTGAGTGCAGCCTTCGACACTGTAGCGCATTACACCTTGCTGCAGTGTCTGAATAAAGGCGGTGTCTCGGGATCCGCCCTAAAATGGCTAAAGTCCTTCCTGACTGGACGTAGCTTTCAGGTCAGGCTAGGTGCACACCACTCCAGAGATATTGAATTGCAGCAGGGGGTGCTTCAGGGCTCCGCCCTGAGTCCCACGCAGTTTAATTTATATATGGCACCGCTGGCAGAGATAGGGCAGGGCTTTGGAGTGGGGGTGGTCTCCTATGCGGATGACACCCAGCTGCTGATCTCCCTATCACAGGCTCCTGGGATTGCTGCATCCAACTTCAGGGCTTGCATGCAGGAGCTTGCCTCCTGGATGGATAAGAACTGTCTTAAACTGAATGGAAGCAAAACTGAGGTGCTGGTGGTGGGGGGCAGTACTGCGAGCTGGTCGACGGAGTGGTGGCCCTCGAGCTTGGGTCCAACCCCTGTACCGTGTACCGAGGAGAAAAACCTGGGGGTTTGGGTTGACCCGGCTCTCTCCTATGAAGGGCACATAAGAAGGGTAGTTGGCAAGTGTTTTGGTGTGTTGAAAACTCTGCGTAAAACACTGGATCTTCTCCCGATAGGGGCAAGAAAGACCATGGTACATGCGCTCATAACGTCGCGTCTCGACTATGCCAATATACTGTATCTTGGGGCCACGGATAAGAGACTTGGTCGACCGCAGGTTCTGCAAAATGCCGCTACACAGCTGGTTCTTAATCAGCCTAGGAAGGCGGCTTCTAAAAAAGTCCTCAATGCATTGCACTGGTTGCCAGTGAAGGAAAGAGTTATGTTCAAGACACTATGTACTTGTCATCGAATTCCTTACAATGCTTGCCCATCCTATCTAAGCGACTTGAACACCGGATATGAGCCTAGGAGGTTCCTGAGATCCGCTGGTTCCGGGCTATTGGTGATCCCTAAGGTAAAGAAGGCCAGGATGAGAGGTCGCTCTTTCCGGGTCCGGGGCGCTCAGAATTGGAATAAGCTCCCACAAAAACTCAGGCTGGAAAGTTCAGAGATCAAGTTCAGAAAGATGCTGCAAACCTACGTATTCTCTGGCAGCATGTAAAGATCTCTGCTGAGACGTTCTACGCCTCCCTCTCACCCAGCGCGGGGACACGCTGAGATGGCGTAACCATGCGCTCTATAAATGCCTTTATTATTATATTATTATTATTGCATGGTTTTACCTTAAACCTGTTTCCTTCACTCTTCCTGTTTTGGTGAATACGTTTTTGTTGGCTCCATGTCTCTGTGAACTTTACCACTGTTAAACAGTGCTAAAGTGAATGGGTTCATTCTTCTAAACTTGGTAAAAGTGGTTTACTCACAGCTGGCAAATTTAGTATACTTGTAAGTCCCTTATAAAGTGGTAGGCAATATACTCAGGCATGCCATTGTAGCCTGTGTGTGCAGATGTAAACTGCTTTTTCTACATGGTAAAATACACCTTTTGCCAGGGCTAAGCCTTCCCTATTAATACACATATGCCATCCCTTGAGTAGGCCCTAAACAGCCCATATAGCAGGGTGCATTGCATTGGATAAGTTGAACAAGTACTTTTAAGTTTTACATGTCCTGGTAATGAAAAACTCTGAAATTAGTTTTTACCAGCTAAAAGGTCTACCTCTGCCATATTATAACATTGGGGTGCCTTATTTCTTTTAATAAATGGTATCTTTCAAAGGGTAACTGGTAAGAGAGTCATGTTTTGTATCTTGGGAAGTGTTTAATGATAAATTGTGATTTAAAGTCATAATTCTGAAAATGCCACTTTTATAATGTTGGTATTTCTTGTCTTAACAATTTAGGGTCCTGCAAAACGTTTCCTGGGTCACTTGAGTAGGTGTAGTTGTTAGCAGGCATTTGTGTATTTCTCTAAGAGAGCCACGCAACAGAGGGTCTGGATGTTGGCAGGATGGACCACCTGACTTGGTGAGAGGGGCAGAGCTGTGCCCCTTCAGTCTTTAAAAACACAGCCTAAGCTCATAAACAAAGGACTTTACTAGCCTATTGTTCCTGTAGACAGACTGGGACTAGGACTGGGAAGGAAGAAATTGCAGACATTTCTTACACTTTAAAGGGGGTATCAGGTTTAAAAATGGAATCCTCAAACCTCCTCTTCAGTGCACCCCTGCACTTGTGGATTCTACAGAAAAAGGACTGCCCTGCTGACAGAAGGACTACCCTGCTGCCTGAGGTCTGCCCTGCTTGCTGAGAAGGAGGACTAGATCTGCTGCCTTCATCCTGGGATGAGTGACTCCAAGGGTCAGTTAACCGACCTCCTGTTCTGAGCTACAGGAACGCAACAGGTTTTAGAGGCCTCCCTTCATCTGCCCAGCTGACGTGCTCCCCAGACCTGCAACTGCACTTGTGTGAGGCCTGCTGGCCTCTGCAAGACTGAGTCCCTGATCCCCAAGAGGTGCCTCCGCAGATCTGAAACCATTGCCAGGTATTAGAGTGCCCCCCTCTGAACCTACAAGGACAAATCCTGGTTTTGTGCTCTTTACGACCTTAAATTGGCCAATTCGCACCAAGTTCATGCCACCCATGCAGATCGCTAAAACAAAGCTCTGGTGGATCCAACTCTCTGGGCTACAGCGACCACCACCGACAACCGGTTACTCAAGATCTGCAATTTGCACAACAGCATTGACAACCTGCGGTGACCATCAGCGTGAAGCATCAGCAACAACAATCCATGACAGCATTTTCATGTTACAGCATCAACCGTCTGTGATGCCTGATCTTCTCTTCGTGCTACACTGACAACAATCCCCAAAGCTCTCCCTTCTAGCATGAACTGGACTTTTCAGGCCACACTTGGAGAAGGTAATTTATCCAGCTGGACTACCCTAATCCCAGTATCTGTCCCGCATTCCCTTGTGGTTGGTCTGAACTTTTGACTTTAACACTTCTTGCAGGACTAGATAACCGCAAGTCAGGCATTGTCCATTTAGGCCCTATACATACCTTAAATCTTTTAAATTGCCCAACTCCAGTTCTACTGATTGGATTTTTTTCATGTTGATGTCTAATACTTGATTACATTTCACACTATTTTTCTAAATTGGTGTGGTATTTTTCTTGTGCTCTGTTTTCATTTTATTTCTAAGTGCTGCTTAAATAATTTACATACTGCCTTTAACTCCTTTGGGGTGGAGGATGGCTCCATGTCATCCTCTTCACCATTCCTCATGTCTTGAGGAAGGCTCCAGGTACATTTCATTTAATATCTACGATACTTACTAGAAGTTACAGGAAAAATGTTGGCACATTTTTTATTTCAACTGTTAGTTTCCATAGAAAACCCTTGAAGGATCTACACAAATGAACCATTGATGAATTCAGACTTTTGTCTACTTTTCAAAAATAAATAGCTTTCCAGGATCCATTATGGCTTTCACACTAATTTCTAACACTAACTGGAAGGAGGTTGAAAGCACAAACATAGAAAAAATAGACTGTTTCCCAGTAAAGTGGCGAAACTGTGTAGGACATTTTAGTTTTCTGACAACAGTCTGCCAGTGCCTGGTGATTTTAGCACCACAAACGCTTTGTTGATACCAATTGCAGGGAAAGAAACAGACACTTTCTATTGCAGCACTTTTTCCATTCCCCCCACCAAAAACAATTTAGCTGTATTTTGGCTAATTTCCCAGTCCCATCCATGAGAATCCATAAACCCTGGGTACCTTTAGAATTCTAAGGATGTTGGAAGAAAGGGATGCACATTTGGCATGAATGACAAATGTGGACTAAAATGTACGGGTGTCTAAGCACAAACTACCCAGGTTTGCTTGTGAGGACATAAGCTCCACATAGAAATGGGCACGACAACAGATGAACTCTCACACAGGAAAGCTTGAGCGTGGTTAATAAGGCTGGTGCTTAATGGATTTAGCCCACAAACTAGCACACTCACCCCTCTTTACCAGTCTCGTAACTATGTCACTATGTCCACAATGATGTCCAGAAGACATGTGTTTTCCCATGCCACGCCGTCTGCCAATGACCTTTACTTCTGTCAATGCTCATGCAAGTTGCCTGCTCTGGTCAAACTTGTCGCCCGTTCTGTAGTAACGCACAACTCACATGGGGTGTAACAAGTGTATATTTCTTTATTTTTACCACACATGGGAGTAACAGGGAACGCCACACGTCTTCCTGTTGTCAGACCTCCAACTGCCCCTTCTTTCACATCTAACTTAGATTCTGGACTTGAGCGCGAGTCCAGAATCAAATGTCATAACATCCACTAAAGTGTACGTTTACCTCTGTGCATCAGGCCCTTAGTGTTTATGTTTTCTGATCCCTAGCCTACTCATACGCTGTCTGCCACCTGCACAGACACTTTTAGGTGTCTAGGAAGGTTATCTTATCCTCTTACTCCGTTACCTTTCTGTCACTCATGTGCCTCACAATGCTTGTTTTATCTCAGCTGCCTAATTCACTTTCCATTGTAGTGTAGTTCCTATATTCCCAATAGGCTCTGCGCCTTGGAATAACATAAACAGCAGTATAGACGTAGGACTGAGGTCATCTAGGACTCTACTGACTATGTTAGACTTAATTAGTTTTGCCAGCTAGCTCAGAGGTCACTAGAAACTTTCTCGAATGTTCAGGAAAGGGTTAACTGTCCTGATTTAGACAAGAAGGGATTAGTTTCTGACAACCGCATAAACATGACAACTTTGCTCCCTCATAATAAAGAGTGTATCTCTAGAGTCGTGTGAAAACAATAGACAGCTATTTAACTCAGTCAATCGTGCATGCTCAATTTCACCAGAGTGCAGAGAAATAGAGAGACGGGCGTTTTCAATAAAAGGTGTTATTTTATTGAGCAGTCTTCTTTCTCATGCAAGAGAAATGAATTGCCACAATTGCAATACTTATCATAAAGTAAAGTGCGTACAGTAAAAGTAGTATTATGAACTAATACTGTAAAAGCATTGATATGGTTTCTTAGCCATATGATACTTTAAAATGGATAAAATATATACATACATAAAAATATTGACTAACGAACTCAACTGGTGCTTCTAAGATACGCCTACCCCGGTGTACCTGACCTAAGCCTAATACGTGGGAAGGAGTAAGTAAGTTGCAGTTTTAAGTTAAGTTAGGTTTTTGCCAAGTATTGGAATCAAGAATTCTCTCTAAGGTTTTAATCAGCTCCGTACCTTGGTTATAGAATGAAGGAGGTCTTGTATCTCGCTTCTCAGGACTCGATCTCCCAGCAACCCGCGATATTGACTTGGGAACACCGGAGCTGGATTTCTCGGCGTGAGAAAGGGCAGCTTCTCCAGCGCGTCAAAGGGGAGGGGCGGCTTCCTTTGGCTCTCGCATCAGCTGGGCTTCGGATAAGTAGATAGCCGCTCTGCTCCACACCACCGTGTGTTTGCTTAAGGCAACTTTGGTATATTTATACCTGAAAGGTGCTGGGTTTAACGTAAGGTTGGACATAAGACGTCACTAAGAACTAACAGTTCTTTCTGGACTCCAGGAGATCTTGTGCAAATCAAAACAAAAGCAGGGGGAATTCCCGGGCTGCTGGAGGCTTGGTTTGTTTAAAGAACGCGTTGTGCTTTCTAGGAGTCTATGGGAGTAGCCTTGCCGTGTTTTGGAATGCATGGGCTATTACTAAATATGGATAGGTTTCTTATGCCTTTATAAGGAAACTATTTGTTATAACCACATACGGGCATGAATCGGGAATATCGAATTAGGGTCCTAGATAGAAATACAACACCATCACCAAAAAATGACCTTGAATTGTTCTCAGTCTGTCATTTGCTATATTTCTTCATGCAGACTTCGAGGTCAGGGATCATCAATCTGGAGGTCTGGCTAAAAGACAGCTCTGCGTTCAGCACTGCTTCCCATTCACACAGGCATTAATGAATTCATGTACCCCTGCACCCATTCATATGCGTTGTTACTCACACATTAATCCATCTGCAAAAGTCCAATCAGACATTCCACATGATCCTCTCAGTTACTGACTCCCAATTCATATACCCCCAACACACACATACATACACACAGTCGCCCATAAATATTTAAACATGCTCACAAAAAAACTAGATCTATTGGTTTTGCCAACGCTTGTTTTAAAAGCCTAATACATATAATTAAATTCAAACTCACTACTATTTCATAGTAAACAATTAAAAAATAATTTACTTTTAATAGCGTCCTGTCATTTTATCTTTTGGAAGAGCCATCATCTTTGGTGTAATGCAGTGTGTTTAGTGGCCACAATATTGAAATGACATGGAGAGCACTAAAGAGAAACGTCTGTGTTGCCGATCACTTTTAAGGAGTCCAGTACCATGTCCCCTAATCTCTCATTGTGCAGCCGGCAGGGGTTGATCCTAATGTTCAGAGACATGCATTGCGGTTAAAGCCCACACTGTATGATACTTTCAGAAATGTGGTGTGCAGCCACTATAAGAGTCATCTCACAGCCCACTGCTTCTCTTATCAGACTCACCTCACATGATATAATGGGCATTAGCTTCACATTGATTGGTTCGAGAACTACATTTCAAATGTTGGTTTTTGCTTGATTTGTGATTTAAACCAGATGCTCAATAAGTAGTCAGATATTTACTTAAGAAGCAGGTCTAAAAGTAATGAAAAGACTTAGTTAGTTTCAATAGACACTGACATATTAATCAATGTAACTTTTATACTACCGAACAGCTCCATAGTTCATGTGACATTTCCCAGCTCTTGTGTCAGGCACCTTTTCAGCATTTGTGGTAATACTAGACATTTCCAATCAATGAGTCCTGCCGCTATTCTGCGCTCTGCTATTCTGCGCTCAAACAACTGCCCCTTGGCTCGCAAGGTGCAATGTGAGGCTGCTGTAGAGAGAGAGTTTGTGTGTGTGTGTCTATATTATAAATAATAGCAGTTAGCAATAGATAATGCCCTCCATACATGTAAGTATGCAGCACACATAGAAAGATGAAGGAACGAGGAAAAATAAAGATATATCTCCTGGCCATACCACATTTAGGTAGGCACACTCTTTTTGTGCAACCAAAGGTCTACAAGTCTTTGTACACCAGGGTTTGCATCAAAAATACATGGGTGGAACCATGGAAATGCCAATGCTCCTCTCATGTCATGCCGACCAGATGCACAGCAACGCAAGGCAATGCTCTGCACTGCATTGTATTTGTTTATCATTTATTGAACCACACAATGCCAAGCAAAGTGTCTTTTAATAAAATACAAAAAGGATTTTGCATCAAGGATGCATCGTAACAGTGACACAAACCTGAAGCTAAATTATAGTGAATCTGGCCCGAAGTGCAGAGGTATATGTTGGGGAATTACATTATTAAGTGTTTTGCAGCTTCTCAGGTGGCCTTGCATACATCCAGAGGAGGACTAGGGGTAGCCTATGGAAGCACTTGCCCATTTCTTGAGGTATAAACTCTTGAACCTATATGCCTGATTGGGTTACATGTGGGCTTACAACAGAGACCCTCATAACCAATTTTGGTCTAAGCAATGGAAAGTATCACCTGAACATCTGAGATAGCCGAAGCAGGCCCACCAGTCTTGGATTGACGTTTAGACACCTCTAGCAGGGCAATGAAAGATTGTTTGAAGGGAAGTAAGATAGTAATGGAAAACATCTTGAATAATTGCATAACAGAGTTATGCTAGCACCTTATGGATTCCAAACTCACTTTGCCAAGAGGGCGTGAGAAGGAAGCAGACCTCTGAGTCATCACCAGTGTCAAGAGGGTACCCGGGAGGATCACAGAAAAAGGTGCTTTGTCTCATCCTCTGCAGAAGTAAGGGGAAGGCAAAGCTAACACAAGGATGTATCTAAAGGCCTCAAAAAGAGTTACCAGGGGAGTGAGTCCAATTCCTATATAGAGCATTTAAGATGAGGTTTTAATGGAAAGAAGTCCTTGGGGTCCTTCGAGACTATATGCAATGACTGTATTCAGTCAGTGCACAGGAGGGAGGACATCATATGTCCCAAAGAAAAACCCTCCACTGGTCGGCCCACACAGGAGATTGCCAATATACTCTCGAGGGAGGAAGTTGCTCCAGTTCGCATTAGGAATTGGGCACATATAACCCTAGGCTCCCTTGGTGAGAAAGTGATGGTACCCAAGGCCCACATGTCTGATACTACTAAAGAACAGGCTGGTCATTGGGCAGACGATTTGGGCTCTGGGAAACACTAGAGCCAGTCCTACAACTGCCAAATGTCATCAGGTGTATGCTGAGTAAATTATTCTCAATGCAGTCCACCAAGTTCTGACAGTTGACAGGCAGGCAAGCCACTACCCCATGACAATTAATTTCCTGGAGTGTAGTGAGGTCTCTGTCTCTCTGAAGGTAGTTGTGTCTGTTGATTGTCTGCTAGGGCATGCCCTTGGAACAGTTTATCTTGAATAAGGTAGAGATAAGCCCAAATGCTGAGATTTTGGGATTGCATGAGTGGGTGCTCATGACCACGCCGTGCTTGGCAGCCTATCACAGGAATCAACAGGACCTAGATCCTAAAACAGTGGCCTATGTTCCCGCCAAAAGGACCAGGGCAAGAGACATGGGAAATCAGCCCCTAGAATTCCCACTGTTGGGCAGGAGTCCAACCTGGAGTCCAACCCTGAAAGGAAGGACCCAGTATCTATAGGGGGAGACATATCTGCCATGGGAGACCTGTTTGAGTTGACCAGCTCACAGCCTGCAGGAGGAACACCCCAAGCAGAGTTCTGCAGAGTGCAAAGGGAGGGTCTTTGGCAATAGGCAGAGGCCCAGAAAGACAGATGCATCTCTACTGATCACCACATTTCCTGCAGAATGGTCTCCTATACAGTGAGCCTAAGGTACCTGAGCCGGAGTCAACCAGATTATTGGGGGTCTTCCACTGCTGTCAAACCTACCTACTGGAGCTGACTCATAACATGTCCTTAGCATTATATTTGGAGCATGCCAAACATTGGACCGCCTGGTCACTCATTTTTATTGTCTCCAGTTGAGGACCAAGCAAAATGTGTTTTGCTATTCTTGTAGGATTTTTCAGGCCAGTAGCAAGTCAGGAGGGAAGTATAGGGACCCTCCTCCAGACCTTTTAGTATCTTGAGATACCCTCGGACAGGGTTTGTGTAGACATTGTTGATCCTCTTGATCCCAAGACAGCCACAGGAAACAGGTTTTCTTTGGTGCTGATAAGGTACAGGAGGTCTATCAGAACATGTACAGTTTTTCATCTGCGTCAATAGATTCCTTAGGTACATCCACTACACTGATCACTGACATGGGCACATGACTTGAAGCACGGTCAATCTTTTGACTACTGTCAACAGATGTGGTTTACATGCAGTTGGTGTAGCTTGCAAAGTAGTCTCAGGATGGAATTTTTGGTCAGAGTTGTAATTATCCAACTTTCATCATTGACAACAGACTGCAAACCACATTTTGTCCATGACATAACAGGTTGCTCATGTGAAAAATGTAGCAACCAGCTGATGACAGACTTGCATGCCCTGACCTCAGTTATGTGCACTGGCCCGGTTTCCCAGATTCAGAGCTAGCCGAGGTACAAGAGGTATGTGTAACCATGCATTAAAGCTATGTTATGCAAAACACAACAGGCTAATATGATCATGCACATGACTTTAAGGGAGTACAGCAGCACATCCACTGTACGGTCAAGATATCTGAATCTCGACGTCAACAGACCGAAAGTGCGCACTATGATGGTTCGAGTCCGTATGTGTGCCCTATTTTACCTACGCTGAGGTACAGTGTTTGCACATCTGTAAAGGGTGAGGGGCTGTGAGGAGAGTGCATACCCAGCGTCATCTGAGGAGGGAAGAAAGGGAAATTGGTTACATTTCCCTCTTTGATGTACACAGGACATGATCTATACTTTGGTACATGCAGTGTCTGTTGAGACTGTGTATGTTGCTTTATTGTGCAATAGTTGTTTATGTTAGGTGGAATTCAGCCATTTCAATTACACATATCACTCATTTTTAGTGCTTGGTACTTACCCAGTAGCCACATGTTGCCAAATTCTCCCACAGCCATCCGCCGGGAAAGAGGTGACATGGGGAATACAAAGCTGTCTTGGGTACTGCCTGGGAACACTGCATACACATCAATGAATCCTCCACTTGCATCACAGACAGCTTGCAAATTGATGGAATTACATTGGTGTGTGTTGCAGAAGATGTGTGCAATGCGGTGGGGTGGCTGAAGGGCCACATGGGTACAATCAATTGCACCCAGCACACGTGGGAAGTGAGCAATGAGATAGAAATCTCTAGCTGCCCTTTGTCTCATGGCCAGTGTATGGGGCATTCATATGTGGTAGTGGGCTCTTGCAGTGATGCATCTCAGTACCTGATGCAAGCACCGCGATTGGCTTGTCTGGGAAATGCCCACATGGTTACTGGAGACCCTTTGGAATGACCCAGTGGCAAAGAAATGGATAGCAGAAAGGATCTTGAGATAGGCTCTAATGACATGTGAGCTTCAGGTCACGGAGTCAAGTTCCTGCCCCACTCACATACCATCTCCAAGATGACTTCTGGAGGGAAACGATAACTGGCCCTGACATCTTGGCTGGACATCCCAATTAGGTTGATCCTTTGTCTAAATATCCTCTCTACTCTCTTCCTCCTCCTCCTCCTCAAGTCTTCTCGCTGCATGGCAAAGGGCAGACGACAAACACATTCAGCAACATGTTGGAAGGGTTTGTGTTAGTCTGCTCTGCATTCATACATGCTGCAGTGCTGGGACTGGCTATAGTGTGTCAGCTGATGGATGGTGGGGGATGGTAGGCACATGGACAAGTATTTACACTTGAGGAAAATGATCAACGGCCAGAGTGACGGAATTGGAAATTCCGGCCCAGAATCAGAAATTCCGGCACGGGAGTGGGAATCCCGGCACAAAAGTGGGATTCCCGCTCCGGGTGGGGAAATTCCCTACCGAGTGCGAACATTCCAGTCCAATTGGGGAGGTAAAGTTAGTAGTCGTAAGTGCATTCTGTGGATTCCAAAAATCGTAAGTGCCTTCTGTGAATACCAAATGTAGTACGCTTAGAATTTTTTCTCAGATTAGTTCTGTGAATCGGCCCTAAGAGAGGTCTGAAATTACCATGCTCATCCTGACATATGGTGATGAGGTGGAGGAAGGGGAGCCATTCCCAGACTTATCATACAAGTAGTGCAATGATTCAGTTGAGTTTAGTCCAGTCCCCCACTCTTACCCAAGGTCAACAAAGGGAATGTCACTAGCTTCTGGGGCAGTTCGCCTCTTTGTTATCACTATTCTCATTGCTCACCAGATGGTGTTGCCATGGTGGACAATATGCTAGTCAAAAACAAGAATTACATGGTATCTGATAAGGTGAGAGCTAGCATCAAGTTGTCCCAAGATTCTGGAGATGAAGGTGATTGAGCTCTCCTGTAGTTCCTGGTTCAACCCAGTGATGACGGTACCAAAAGATTGCCCCTGGGTAACACTCCAGAACTGTAGTACTTTGTGGACTACAGGGGAGTGATATAACCCAACAAGACTGATGCACACCCCATATCCTGAGCTGATGAGCTCATTGACAGATTGGAATGATCCTCAGTACTTTTTTCACACATTTTTATTGTGTTTTAGAATAAAAGGTGGCATGGTACAGTAAATGTGTCACAGAAATGACCAGAGAAACAGAACAAGCAATTCTGGCACACAGGCTGACAGCGACCACTATCATAAGAACAAGAGAAGAAACAAAGAAACTAAAACAAATGACGACCACAAAGCATCCACATTCAGCACAATTCCTGAAAGTAGAGAGAGCACAAGAAAAGAACAAAAGTTACTCAGTATTTTTTATTTCACATCAGGGTATTCCCCTAACTGAGGGTGCAAAGTTAAGTGAAACATTCTCCACATCTGAGAGACATTTCCAGTTCCACATTATGTCCTTTCAATGAATGACTGCCCCAGCCACTTTCCAAAGGTTGTCCAGCTATGTCGTGGCTGTTCGGACGAAATCAGTATTGCCTACTTGGAGCACATTGCAGCCTTCAGATCCAGCTGGAAAAAAGCACCTGATACACTTAAGGGAAGTGTTTCAGGCCTTATAAGAGACTGTGTCCAGATGAGGGCACCAAAATATCTGAACAGCACTTCCCTGGACATAAAAATCGAATTTCTCTCATTCAGAGCTTTTCGCTTCAAAACCAATGGCCTTACAAAGACTGCGTCCAGTGGCTATCTTACCTTATGAAGCCTTCTTTGGCTACAACATATTGTCTTGCCCCCCTCCTGAAGATTAGCCAACCCTCCTTCCTGCAAACAGCCAGTGCCAGTGCCAGTGGTGTATTACCGTAAAAAGCACATTGATGAGTGCTGCCTGCCTTAGTGGACAGGGCGAACAACTTTGATTGCTTTTTGCCAAGTTCTAAATTATTTGTGTTTTATTATTATTTATTGTAAATGACCATATTTTGTGTAGTATTCCCCCTGAGTTTTTCTTAACTGTTTTTTTTTTCCCTGGAACTCTGTGCACTTTAACTCTGCTATCCAGCGGTAAAATGCTTGTTCTCCCCTTTAAATATGTCAACATTGGTATACCCAAATATGTTTATTTAATTTTCCCATAAGTCCCTAATAAAAGGTATCAAGTCTACTCAGGGCCTGTCATTTGTTTAAAGCATCTTTATTCGATTCACACAATCATCAAAGCAATAAATACAAGGCTTATTATTAAAAAAATAAAAATAAGAAATACAACATCGATCTTCATTTCAGTTACAAGGCAGTACCTAAAGTGCAATTTTACAGTATTAGCAGCATATGAATACAAAATTTAAAGTGCATAGTGCCTAGCAATCTCATGTTAATTACAATATTTTGCATCCTATAGAATTTCATAATTTAGGGTTATTCCTATAATAACTAAATGAGAGAAATAACCAACAATAGGACAAATAACATTTAGGACTTTTAAAATTAAAGACTACAATTTTGTGTCGATCATGAGTATTAGCTTAAAAGTCAACAGCGGAATATTAATTACATAAACTGCAAGTACCTCATAAGAATTTATCATTAGTGATACGTTTTAACAATCGACTACGAAAAGGATTAACATCCTAAAGTGCAAGTGCTGCAAAAAAAGATGTCAATTCTTATGAAAAATCACTGGATCGAGGTTTGCCCTATTCCATTGTTTGTTTAAAACTTTAAACCTCGCTTTAACCTAATAAAATTAACTGCCAATAAGGATCTGCTTGTTCCAAATACAACCAACTTACAATTATCTAAGTAATTTAAATACTGCAGTGGACATGTGTATCCACATGTGAACAGCTGTTTGAGTGGCTCTTTGTGTATATGAGTGGTTGTATGGATGAGTAAGTGGCTGTGTGAGTGGCTGTATGGGTAAGTGAGTGACTGTGTGTGTGTGACTATGTGGGTTAGTGAGTAGGTGTGTCAGTGGTATATGGGTGAGTGGTTATATGAAAGGCTGTATCGGTGAGTTGTAGGGTATGTGAGTGGCTCACATACCCTACAACTCACCTGACTGTGTGTGTGTGTGAGACTGACTGTATGGGTGAGTGAGTGAATGTGAGAGTGGCTGTATGGGTAATTGTGGGCTTGTTTCAGTGACTGTATAAGTAAGTGAGTACATGTGTTACTACCTGTATGATTAGGTGAGTTTGTATGTGTGTGAGTAACTGTACGGGTGAGTGAGTGGCTGAATGAGACTGTATGGGTCAGTGAGTCAGTGAGTAGTGTGTGAGTAGCTGTATGGCTGACTATGTGTGTGAGTGGCTGTATGGCTGAGTGAGTGGTATGTGAACAGCTGTATGGCTGACTGACTGAGAGGGTGTGTTCGTATCTATAACTGAATATGTGTGCCAGTATAAGTAAGTGGATGTGTGAGTGGCTCCATGGATATGCGAGTGTATGTGTGAGAACTTACATGGGTCTATGAATGGGTATGTGATTGGTTGTGTGGAAGTCGGTGCATTTAAGGTAATATAGGGGAGTTCATGGGTGTGTGAGTTTTCGCTGGATGATAGCATCAGTGATGTCATTAAATATGTCATCAGTGATGTCATTGTGTTATGTACGAATCTAGGACCCTAGTGTAATTTTCCCGATTCATGCCCATATATAGGTATAAATCACCCTATCCTTATACAGGAATAGAAATCATACCCTTATTTAGACTGAGCCTATGCAGCCCATATACGGCATGGCTACTTCCACTAAGTTCCTAGAATCCACAACGATTTCTTGGAAAAATCCGCCTTCAGCAGCTAGGGACTTCCCCTTGCCCGAATACTAATTTATCTAGGCAATCATGGAGTTTTCAAAGAACTGAGGGGCATATTATCAAGGGGGTTTATCTCCGCTTTTTTGGCTTTAAAAGCCAAGAAAGCAGAGATAAAATTATCTCCCTATTACCAAGCTGTCGCTAACACCAGTTAGTGACAGCTAATAGGAGATAGCGACCATCTTGGGCCTTGCTTTGCATGTCAGTGATATTTATCACTAATGACATGCAAAGTGGGCGTGCCAAGATGTTAGCGACTGGAAACAGTCCCTAACATCGCTATCTCCTATTACCAACTTTTGGAGATATTCGCGCTAAGCGCGAATATCTCCAAAAGCTAACACCTGCCCTGAGCAGTTCTTAGCCATGTTATCCAATGGGAGGTGGATAACATGGCTAAGAGCATTTGCTCGATAATGCATGAATATCGCTGACTTTTCAGCGATATTCATGCATTTCGGCCGTTTTTTATCGCATTTGCGATAAACCTTGTTAATAGCAAGGTTTATCTGCGATAAAAATCGCCGATGTGCGGCGATAATTTTTGTCTCTAAACAAGTTAGAGACAAAAATTATCGCCAGTTGTTGGTAATATGCCCCTGAGTCTTTGATGACGTTATTATGACCAATCATACGTCAAATTTGGCACCTTCAAGGTATAAATATGCCTACATTTGCCCAGACAAAGACACAGTGGTTTTGAGCAGTTAGACTATCTACTTTCCCGACGCGCCCTGCAGCAGCAAGTGCCGAAGGAAGCCGACCCTCCAGCTGACGCACTAAGAGGCGCTGTCTTTTCTCCTGCCGAGAAATCCAGCTCTAGTCTTTCCAGGTTACCCTTGCGGGTTTCTGGGAAATAGAGTCCTGAGAGAGAGATACAAGACCTCCTTCATTCTAAAACCAAGGTACGTAGCTGGTTAGACCCTTAGAGAATTCTTGGAAAAGATTCTTGGTAAAAGAATACTAAACTTAAGCTACACCTCACTTATTTCTTCCCTCGTACTAGACCTAGGTTAGTTACACCGGGGTAGGCGTATTTTAGAAGCACCAGTTGAGTACTTTTAGTCATTATTTATGTATGTATCTTATGTTGTTTTATACGGCTTAGAAACCATACCATGCTTTTACAGTATTATTTTATAATACTATTTGTACTTTTCGCATTATACTTTATAACCAGTATTTCAATTGTGGCAGTACATTTCTTATGTCTGAGAAAGAAGTCTGTTCAATAAATACCTTTTATTGAAAACGCCTGTCTCTCTATTTTCTCAGCACCCCTGGTGAAATGAAGCATGCACGATTGACTGAGTGAAATAGCCATTTATTGTTTCAGCAACACTAGAGATTGATTTCTTATTCTTGGAAAACAAAGTTGTCATGTTTATGAGGTTGTCAGAAACTAATCCCTTCTTGTGAATTCGAGAAAGTTTCTAGTGACCTCTGAGCTAGCTGGCACTCACAATTAAGTCTAATATATGTAATAGAGACCTAGCCAACCTCAGTCCTACGTCTAAACTATAGTATATGTTATTCCAATACGCAGAACCTATTGGGAATATAGGAACTACACTACATGGCGCCCAAAGTTTGGTAAGGCGATAATTTAACGCTAGATGCTAGAGTAACTCAGTCGCGCTTTTCACACAAACCTTTTTCCCGTGAAATACTCCAATAGACCTCTGGAGTGGGTAAAAGGATAAATATCCGCCAAAACTGAGTAGGACAAAAAATCCTATGTGTTAGTTTTTGGTTTGTTCAACGTTGAAGGATACAGTGTTCCAAAATATTGTGCACCTAATCTTTGTTACCTTGAAACTTGTTCTGCAACAAAATGTCGACTAGTGATGACGAATTAGCTAGAGCTGCAGCTCAAGCAGTTTTAGATGACAGAAATCTCTTACAGAATGACCCCGATGTTATATTCATCCCGGTAAATGGAAGAAAAACTATAAATTACAAACTCATAAATAATGGGGTATCATCGAGAGGTGGTAAAGTAATCTTTGATATAGAGGCACATGAATATCCGCAGACAGAAGTATTCTATTCATGAATTCATCTTCCTCCAGCAGATGCAGGAACACATGAGTTCCACTACTACAAAGTAGAGGAACCTCCAGCAGAATACGTTCCTTATGAGGACGTTGAAATTCCATTAACTTACCAAGAGCATCAGCTCTGGTTTAAAGGCGCCCTACAACATGAAAATCACATAACCAAGCTTGGTCCACTAGGTAGACCAGGAGCAACATGGCCGGTACTAGCCAGCTATACACCAAATCCTGACATTGAAAACATGACAGGTCCAGAACTGTTAGTACAGCTAAAACAGTTAATTAAAATACATAGACAATTGGTTCAATATGTCATGCGGACCTTAACAGTGCAACCTACTGTTTGTTACTGTCCACAGCACACCCCTCACCAGGGGAACACAAACAAAATCACACCACAGACTATTCAATCAGTCATTGGTAAATTGCCCGCAAAAAGGGAACAAATTCTGTTTTGGTTAGCCCAAAAAATTACTCAGATAGAGGCAGTATTTCCTGATAGTACACCTCATAAGAAACACAGGATTCTGCCAATCTGTTTACCAATGGGGATCGCACCACATGTGGAGGACTGTGACACTTGGGGTACAGTCTTTGCTTCAATCTACACAAAAACACATGGTGTTCCGTCTATGGCGGTAATACCAGACGTCCTAAGACAGATTCAAAATGAATATGGACCAGAACCTGCCCTAAATCTTGGTATCAAGTTACTAAAAGCTTTCAAACAGGTCTCGGCTATATTATTAGCTAACATAAAAAGGCGAAGCAGCATCTGTGGCAATCCGCCAAAAACTAAAAGAAACAGATATTACTGAGCCACCGTATGAGCTTGCCAGAATTATTGAAAAATCCTATGAAGAACTAGGTACAGATAGTTTGGGTGGGAAACCATTAAAACCTCAACTAACAGAAAATCCTGAAAAGGTTTTTATTAAAAATTATCTCACCACTCCTAAAAAGAAGTGGGAAAATACTAAACAGACACTTCCAAAAGAGAAGCGTTCTCAATCCAGAGGAAGATCTCCCCAACGGGGAGGTAGGTCTCCCGAGCGGGAGCCCTCTGAAATGAGGTATAACCTCAGGAATAGGGATAATTTGAGAAAACCTGATAAATATCAAGATACTGGTACACGTTCCTCTCGTACCTTTCAGACTTCCTCACAGAAATCCGAAAGAAGGGGACGATCAGAACAAAAAGAAGAACGCCTAAAGTCCAAAGACATTCCTAAAAATAAGAAAACTCAATTCACCAAGAAGAAGGTAGCGATCATAAAAATCAGAAATGCTGAAGATCATGAGGACACAACTCAAGAACGGGGAGTCGGCCCAAACAATGCTAGACAGCGCAGCAGAGGTAACCATAGCTTGCAAGATCCTGAAGGATCATCTGGAGACAGTGGACTTGAATGAATCCATCCAAGTTGAAACTGAAGACACCAGGGTTAGTGTACCCCACAAGTTAAATGAGATAACACTCCAGAAGGAGGGGGACATACCTAGAAAAATAAAAGCACTCTTTTGGGAGAAGCTATCTAAGGGTTATGATATTCTTCTAGCTGAACAAGACTGGCCACCTGAATTTATCAGGGAGTGCCCACATGGCGAAGAGATAATTATGCCAGCCTTCTCAAATCACATTCCAATTCATAAAAAAACACATACGCCAGAAAATGGGCAGTAGCTCAGGCTCCAACATTATATAAAAATCACGTAGAATGGGATGAGGATTCTCCTCACCATAAAATCCAGTTAGATAAAAATCAACCTACTGCACAAAGGCAGTATCCAGTTAAGCAAGAAGCTAAAAAACAGGTCAGAGAGATTTTAAATCAACTTGAATACCAAGCGGTGATTGAAACATGCACCTCATCAATGAACAATCCTTTGTTTCCTGTCTCCAAACCAGACAAATCATATTGTCTAGTTTTGGACTACAGACACTTAAACTCTTGTTGTAAAACATTTGCAGTCCAAAATGCACACAGTGCAGCATTGATGAATAACAACGTGCGGAAAAAATATAAAACCACATTAGATATTTCAAATGGGTTTTTCTGTCAAAACATTGCACCTTAAAGCAGGCATTTGACCACTTTCTCAATAATGGGGACACAGCGACAATTTTGCCGTCTCCCTCAGGGATTCAAGAATAGTCCAGGGTTATTTTCAGCCAGAGTGTGGGTGGAGGACTCGCCATTCTATGCAGGGACCATCTCCACTGTCACATGGTCGCCATCATGGACCCTAAAGACAGTTTTCAGGCCCTCTCTTTTTCAATAAAAGGTGGCCACAGAACTCTCCTAAATGGCATCCTGGTATACCGTCCCCCAGGCCCCCGTTCGAATTTTGGACAACAGCTGTTCCATGTCCTTGAACCCTTCTTCGGCCGAAAAGATTTCACCATACTAGGAGACTTTAACTTTCATTTAGAAAGGCTCAACAATAAAGATACCATTTCACTTTTGGACACTATGTCAGCATGTGGCTTTGACCAGCTGGTCAAAGGCTCCACTCACCAAGCGGGTCATACACTCGACGGCATCTTTACTAATGATGCGAGGTTATCGATTGAGGAATCCATCCCTCTGTCCTGGTCTGACCATATGGCAGTTCCATTTCTACTTAAGTATCCTAGTATACCTCTGCCCCCTAACATTCCGAGCAAACAGGAACCCCGTAGAAACTACAAGGCCATCTCGAATAGCTCCCTCTCCAAGTGGGCATCCAAATGGTGCCCCCCTCTGGAGGAAAGTGCCTCCTCAGCTGCAACGCAGTTTGGTAGTACCATGACAGAAGCTCTAGACGAACTAGCTCCCTTACAATACTGCCGACGTACCAGAAAAAAGCCCTCAGCTCCTTGGTTCTCGGAACATCTGAGACTCCTCAGACAGGAGGTCAGGAGACAGGAGCGGCTCTGGCATACAGGATGGAACCCAAAAGATAAGGATGCTCATAAGATCTTGCTCAGAAAATACAAGGCCGAAATAATCAAAGCCAAACAAGAATACTTCACTACTCTGACCACCTCATTGTCCTCCCCTAAGGAGCTCTTTAAGGTGGTAGACTCTCTCATAACCCTTCAATCCCCTGATCCTGTAATAGCGTCCCAAGAGCTCTGCAACAACATCGCCTCTTTCTTTCAAACCAAAATATCTGATATACACTCAGCATTGGAACTTCAAAAATCACTCATGAACGGGCCCCCCTCCCTAGGACCTATAGACCCCGCCCCGACAGTATCAACTCTCGTGAGTACCATAGACTCTTTTCCCCCTCTCTCCGTGGACACGCTTGATTGTATACTCAACAAAACCAAGTCTGGCTCTCCTCTGGATGAATGTCCCCTAAGGATCCTTAAACAGTGCAGAGAAACCCTCCTGCCTCCTTTGGTTGACATCATGAACAGAGCCATGAGAGATGGGGTCTTTCCCACGCAGTGGAAAAGAGCGGTGGTAAAACCTCTCCTAAAAAAGGCCACCCTGGATCCATCAGTTCTAAAAAACTTTCGACCAATCTCCCTACTCCCTGCCCCAGCAAAGATGCTGGAGGCGCACCTCAATGCACACCTTGCCGCTTTTATCGAAAGCTCGGATTGTCTTGATTTCTCTCAACACGGTTTCAGTAGGGATCACAGCACTGAGTCAGCCCTCACCATTGTGTTGGATAACATTCGCACACGGGTTGATGAGGGCCAGACCACCCTCCTGATCCTTCTAGACCTGACAGCGGCTTTCAATACCCTCTCCCCCTCAGTACTAACAACTCGGCTGAGGGAGATTGGGGTGCATGGAGCAGCCCTGGATCTTCTCACGTCTTTTCTCACCCACCGAGAACAAAGAGTGAAGCTGGGGGACTATTTATCTCCATCCCTTCCTGTGCAATGTGGGGTCCCTCAGGGGTCGGCTTTAAGTCCGACCCTTTTCAACATCTACGTGACCCCACTTGCCAGGCTGATTAGATCTTACGGGATGGAGATAATTTCCTATGCTGACGACACCCAGATCCTCGTCTCTCTCTCCCATGCTAGCGCTCCGACTGCCTCCAATTTTAGATCCTGTATGGAGGCGGTCGGCAAATGGATGATAACAAACTCGCTTAAACTAAATGGAGAGAAGACAGAGGTGATGGTGTTCGGAGGGAAAGAGGAAGTATGGTCTTCTAGCTGGTGGCCAAAGTCACTAGGAGCCTGTCCCACCCCTACTGCCTCTGCCAAGAATCTGGGGGTCATGATTGACCCTGTCCTTGACATGAGCAAGCAGGTTAGTCGTACCATCTCCACCTGCTGGGGCATTATCTATATCCTGAGAAGGATTAGGAACTACCTCTCCCTTCAGGCCAGGAAACAACTAGCAGTTGCTCTGATAGGCTCTAGAATAGACTACTGCAACGCACTGTACGCGGGCCTGATAAAGAGCCTACTACAACGCTTGCAGGTAGTCCAAAATGCCGCTGCCAGGTTCGTCTTGGACCTTCCCAAGCGCTCCTCAGCCACAGCAGACAGAAAGCTGCTACACTGGCTCCCTGTAGAGGCTCGGATCCATTTTAAGATCTTATGCCTGACATACAAGGCTCTGGCCAGAAACAGCTCCTCTGGTCTAGGCTCCATTCTGTTCCGCTATCTCCCCACCAGGAATCTACGGTCCTCCGGTAGACTTCTGCTAACGACCCCTCGTTTCAGGAGAGCGAAATGGGGCGGCAGGGCCTTTTCCACCTTGGCCCCTACTTGGTGGAATGCTCTTCCTCTGGAAATAAGATCACTCCCTTCCCTTCAGGCTTTTAAAAGGGCCCTGAAAACTCACCTTTTTACGCAAGCGTACCTGTAGCGAAATAGCAATCTTTCTTTTGACCTCTTTCTGTTAGGCGCCTTGATACCTTCGGGTTATTGTTTGCGCATTATAAATTTTACTCATTCATTCAGAGTAACAGAGTTACTACAAATGTATGATGATGAGGCATTATCTTATGTCGATGACATCTATCTTACAGACGATGATTTGGACGTGCACTTGAAAAGAGTGAACACCATAATACTTGGGTTCGCGTCTGAAGGGTATAAATTCAATTTTAAGAAATCACGTATTGCCCACCTCAATGTCCTATTCTTAGGCTAGTAATTATCAAGTGAAGGCAAAAGCCTGGCAGCAAACTTCCTAGAAAAATATGCACTCCTCCAACCTCCAAAAACGCTAAAAAACTTACAGTCAATTCTAGGTTTCCTGAATTTTGGAAGAACGTATGTTCTAAATTACGCAGAAAGGGTTAAACCTCTCTATGAACTAATAACACCTGATTTCAAACCAACAAATTGGACTCAAAATCACACCTAAATTTTGCGTTCAGTACAGACAGATATGTTAGCAAAAACAAAGTTAGAAACATGCGACAACGCGCGTAATCTTGTGATCCGAATCATCCCAGGGAGATGTGGATTCACGTACCTGACCTTTAATGAAGGTGAAAAGGTACCCATAGCATACAAATCACACTTTGTACACACAAGCTGAAATAAAATTCACTTCAACAGAAAAAATTCTGACAGCGGTTCAAACTGCAGTAGCAAAGGAGAGAGCTCTCGCGCAGGGAAAACGCATAATGATCTTTACACCTGTACCTGCCTTAGAGGCAGTGTTGAAAGCAAGCATTCCCAATGCTAAGGCTTTACATCACAGATGGATACAATGGGTTAACTCTCTTGCTGCTACAGACGTTGAATATGTGTTTGATCCCTACTTGAAGACCCAAGAATTCCTATAAAACGAACACGAATGTCCTCTGCCGACCGAAATTCTGCCTCTAGAACATTACGGATGTATAATCTATACAGACGGATCCGTACAGCCCGCAATTGGGGGTAAACAAGCCTATAGTGCTGCGTGCACGATTGTTAAAGGTCGCTGGCCCGAAGGTAAATTCAGACCAATGGTCTCTAAAACTCAATCACTCGGAGACTGCACAGCTCAGCGAGCTGAACTACAGGCTTTCAAGATGGCACTTGAAAATTCTGATCGCGAATTCCCCACACTCATAGTGTGCGATTCATATTACTGCGTCCAGTCTTATACCGAATACCTGCAAAATTGGGTTCAAAATGGTTTCAAAGATGCAAAAGGTGGAATAATTAAGCATAAAAAGATTTGGGAACAAATAGTTCTTTTTACAGAAAGAACTACAAATGACTCACGTGATTCATACACTGAGTCATCAGCGTGATGGCGTTCACGTTGCAGGGAATTCATTGGCTTATAAAACCGCAAAGGCAGCTGTGCAAACAGCTTCCGTAGCTACAATCAATTGCCCTGGAGTGAGGAACAGAGTAATTCCAAACAGGAACCGGAGAGGTGCTTTGGTTCAAGAAGCACATATAGGAGAGGGTCTGAGACACCAAGGGATCTTAAAATCTCTAATAGAATTAGAAGAGATGTACTGGTGGCCAGGAATGAGCGTCCAAGTATACGAATTGGGAATCAACTGTGATACCCGCTACGAAAATCATAGCTTTGACAACCAACAGATACCTGACTACAATGTAGCCAGCCCAGTTCAGACACCACTGTTAGACAGCATTAGGCTATCTACACGCAGACGTCACCAGGAACAGATGCAGTCCCACAACTACTAGGACAAGATTTATTTGGATGTGGCCCCAGCGCTCGGCTGACGCAGCACTGTTATAAAAGATTTGCGAGTCTTTATCGGCACATACGCAATTGGCACGCTACATTCTGACCAGGGCTCTGCATTTAGCTCTCGAGCTTACAAGGAGGCCATGGCTAGCTTGGGCTTTGCATTGCGATATTCTAATCCCTTCCACCCTGAGGGTAATGCAGTAGTGGAAAGAAAAAACCGTGACATAAAGCAATCTATAACAGCTAGGGTATTAGGTTCGGGTGATGGGTGGGTCAAACATCTAATAAGTGTCCAACGTAGTCTTAAGAATCGGCCAAGAAATTCTCTGGTTGGAATCACTCCATACGAATTAATGTTTGGTACTAGAATGTTAATCAAATACCTTGATTGTCAAACTTCAGTGGTGGAACAAAAACCTTTTGATGTCAAAGATCGTTTGGCTGTTTTACAGGACTTAAATGAAACAAGAAGAAGTCTGAGTAACACGACACAAAAGCCAACAACCACTGAAGAGAAACCACCTGTCCCAGCAAGACCTGTCTGGATTCCAAAAATTGGGGATCTAGTCAGGGAAAAGATCCTGGTAAAGAAGGAATTTGGGCCTTCTTACAGAAAAGCAGTACCTGTCTTAGCAATCCACGGTACAAGATCAAGAGCTGGTAAAAGGGAGAACAGAGTTGTGTCCATCGACATGGTCAAACCACATCATATGGCCAATAATAAGTAGTAGGCCCAGTGGACTCCCAAGATGTAGCAGACGACCAAATCTTGCTACATTCCAAGAAGTTCAAACTGAAAGACTTATCACCTTTGATAAACCTGCAGTAAAAAGGAAGGACTATGTAGCAAAGCCATGGAACTTGTGACTCTGGATACCCAAATACCAGTTCGTCAAGATACACCGGTCTACAATGATGTAGCATCTGACCGTACAAACATGACAAATGAAGAAGCAACTCCAGAGATTCAGAACAATCCTGATGCAATTCCAACAATTGACAGAACTGCCTCTGGCTACTTCATCAACTTTGATACATTTTCTGAGGATCTCAGTGAACCTGAAACAAAGCCAGCAAATAAAACTTTCAAAGAAAAAATAACAGAACTCTATCATCAACTTGGGAAAACATATCTGGTTTCACCATGGGTTGAATTTTGGATTGTGTTAGGTGTTCTTTTCCTCCTGATTTAGCTCATACTTGTGGTAAGTTTGGGAAAAATGATAGATGGAAAATATAGTACATTGGAAACAGCAAGTAAGAACATCAACTTACTCCTACAACCTTACAAAGCATCTCATTGTGAACGAAGAGACCTGTCATCAGTGAACATCACAGCAGTTCCTATACCTGGTGGTACAGCATGGGACAGAACTGATTATGACATTTATGGCCCGGTGGAGCTGTTGAAGTTTCCAAAACAGTTTATGGTTTCTTTAAGTGACTTTGTCTCACCCAGCACATTTTCTAATGATTGGGACTTTGAAACTGTTAATAACATGATGACAGATTTAGAAATGTCAGCTACATTTACAAATCATGAACACCAAGAAGGTTCATCAGATTATGAACAAATGTATTGTTTTAATCATTATGGTCACCATTATTTGCATAAATCTGCAAGCCCTAGAAATGTTTTTACTTATAATCAATGGGAACATTGTCCAACGCCACCAAAGGGTAGTTCAAAATCATTTCATGACAAATTTTCACACTTCTCAGGGTATATTATAACGAGTTCAGAAACTTTTTTTAGAAAAAATATGAATAAGACAGGAATGAAAACAATGTTGACCAATTCTAAACAAATTTATTGTGCAAACTTTAATGCTCAGCTGTCTACATTAGGTTTTGACTTTTGGAAAGACAACATTGAGACAAAATCTGTCTGGGGCACAAAAGACTGGCAGGTGCAAGGCTAAGAAGCCCTGTTTAGAGCCTGCATTATACCAGACCAAATCATGTTTTTAAATGACACTGTTCAACAAACTTCTTGTCTTGGCCTGGCTAAGATAAAAGATTTAAATAAACCGTCTATACCTAAGCCCAGATCTGACAGTAATGATACTACAGAAGAGGAGGTAGACGTACCCTATATTTTAAAACAAAACAGAACTAATCCTGATTGGATTTTTTTTTAATCTGGCCCACAGACACAAATAACTGTCAAGATAGATTCCTGAACAAAACACAAGGGTTCACAGTAAATAGGCCAGATCCAAGATACTCCCAGAGACAACATCCAGGGATAGTAACTACTTACAATGTAGGAAATCTATGCCTTGAATGGCTACAGAAATCCACACTTCCAGAAATCAAACAACACTTATCTTTACTTAAAGAAGGCGATGATTTTTTCGAGATTTCTTAATGGGGCCTCGCAAACCACGTCAAAAATTTTTCATATACGCCGGTATATACGCTGCTTACAATGAAGCTTGGAAAATCACGCAAATGGAAATTGCAGAAAAGATACGAGAAATTGATTGTATTCATTTAGAGAAAGCTCTCTCTGTAGTGGACAATGGGTTAACGACTCTGTCCTCCAGAATGTATTCTTTGGACAGCATTGTATCATCTGCCGTTGACATAATAGAGCAGGACTTGCTAATGTTACAACATGGGTTGAAACTGGGTTGTAAAAAGCTGGAGCGAACTTGGAGACGTAGGTACAGCTTAGACGCAAAGGCTGCCTTGCGCTCTGCCCAAAAAAACTACTATGCCACAATTAAAATAGCCAAAGGGAACTACTATGCAGGGAGAATTGCTAAAGCGGAAAATAACAGTAGAGAAATTTTCTCTATTGTCAAAAGTTTTGTATCTCCGGTTGCTGAAACTGCCATACTCCCGTCCTCCGCGCAATGGTGCGAAGATTTGTCCAACTTCTTCATAAATAAAATAGTAAAAATTCAGCAGGATTTGCTTTCCGCGCTACCGGCGGATAGTTCAGGGGATGGCCTTCCTATCTTGCCACACCATTGTGAAACTCAGCAGTTCACAAATTTTTCGCTGGTTGCGGAGTGTGATGTTCTGCCTCTCCTTCAGTCCCTTACATCGGGTTCCCCCTCCGACCCCTGCCCTGCCCGGGTACTTTCGGAAGTGGCTAGTATTGTCTGCAGTGATGTCACCCAGATAGTGAATCTTTCTCTATCTTCAGCAGAGGTCCCAGTAAAGTGGAAGCAGGCAAAGCTTTTGCCGCTTCTGAAGAAACCAGGGCTGGATGCTACCGTTCCCGGAAATTATCGTCCCATTTCCCTTTTGCCAGCATTGGCTAAAATATGCGAGAAAGCGGCCTTTCGCCAATTGGAGAGCTTTGTGGAGACCTCCAATGCTCTGCATCCAGCCCAGTCAGGCTTTAGGGCGGCCTATAGCACGGAGACGGCTCTGGTACAGATGGCGGAGTCGATTCGGGAGTGTCTGGACGGGGGCGGCAGAGCGGTCCTGATAATGCTGGACCTCTCTGCCACGTTCAGCACCGTCCCCTATGAGCTCCTCCATGCCAGGCTAACCTCAATTGACATCGGCGGCAATGTCCTGGCCTGGCTGTCCTCATTTCTTTCAGATAGGACACAACAGGTCTGGATGCCACCCTATGCCTCTGAGCCTAAACCACTTCTTACCGGGGTCCCACAGGGGTCTACCCTTAGTCCCCTACTGTTCAATATCTACATCACCCCCCTGGTCTATCTAGCGGAACAGTACGGGGCTAAGATGATAGGGTATGCTGACGACACGCAGCTGCTCTTTACTTGACCAGACGATCATCTGGACACTACAACGGTCCACCTATGCTTGTCTTCAGTTTTTCGCTGGTTAACTTTGGCTCAGCTAAAATGCAACGAGGATAAATCGGAGGTCCTCTTTTATGGCTCCTTCCCCCCTAACTTCAAAAATTAGCTGTGGCCCCCGAATATTCCTAGCCCCAAGGTGATGGGTGGCCCTGCTAAAAATCTTGGTATATGGTTTGGAGAGGATTTAAGATTTGAGGACCACATAAAGAAATTATCCGGGACATGCTTTGCTACTCTAAGAATGCTTCGAAGATGTTTTCCATTGCTTCCTAGAGAAGCTAGGGAGACTGTCGCTCGAGCACTCATTCTAGCAAGGCTGGATTATGCGAACGCCCTGTTTAGTGGCATTCCCGCTTACCTGGTTAAGTGTCTGTTGGTTATTCAGAATGCCGCTGTCCGTCTCCTTTTTAATGTCCCGAGATGGAAGAGCGTTCGCTCTCATATGTCTAGCCTCCATTGGCTGCCAGTGCCACAACGTATCCTTTTCAAATCCCTAGTGCTCTCATTTAGAGCCACCCATGACCAAGGACCTGCTTATCTGAAGAAGAGATTTACTCTCTATGCTCCCACAAGAGCTCTTAGATCGTCCTCTTTGTTTAAAATGTCCCTCCCTCCCTTTAAGCGAACCAGACTAGGAGGCCAGTCCATTGCAGTAGTGGCAGCCCGAGCATGGAATGCCCTTCCCCTTCACTTGCGCTCCACACAGTGTGTAGCCCAGTTTAAGAGAAATCTGAAAACCCATCTTTTTAGGAGTGTGACATAAGCTGACTCTTGTTTGTTTCTCCTCTGTTCTTTCCCATCGCGCCAGGATACTCCCAAGTAACAGAGCGCGTTATAAAATAATTTATACATATACATACATGGCCAGTCCCAATTACGTTCTATAATGCAGCTAGGCTGGACGTTACTAAATCTCAGTTCAGGCTACGTGCCAAGGCATCTAATCAACACCACGTCATTGTTTGCTGTATTTAACCTTACAAATCTCTTTGGCACAAAGAGGAGCAGACTATACGGTGCTGAACATTGAAAGACTGGAAAGATTACCATTGACAGTTTCTGAGAAGCCTGTCATTGAATGGATAATACATGACACCATCACGATACCAGTGACGATTTTCTAATTTCAGTATTGCTTAATTCACATACCAGCGGGCCTGTATGAAAGGTAGGTAAAGAATACATTAAGTCGACCTGGACTTTACCGTATTTACACAAATGTTGGAGTGGGGGAAGGAAGTATTTCTTAGTTTTAAAAATTGTAAGAATTCACTGAGTGGTACACTCTTATGTCAAGGTATTAATTTACACGGAGCCTGCGAAGGTTCTTTAAACAGCCTTTCCTGCCACTTGCACGGGACACCAGCAGCCTTGATAGAACCCGTTTTCAGGCAGCTTTCCAATGGCAGCTACGTTATGCTCAATGTAAACAAAGTCCGATGCACACAACAGAGTATGTGTGATATGATTGATCACAACCGAGTCGCAAGGATGGAGTCGTACAAATGTGTTCTTATTGTGTCGTTTTATTGGAAATCAATAGTTAGAACATGAGACCAGCCGACACGTGTTTCGTCAAGAAGGGTGATGACCCTTGACTCTTCAAGGCTGTTGACGGGTCGTGAGGTGAGGGGTCGGGGGACCGGTGATAATTCCAACCCGGTCCTAGTCGGGTATAGTCACAGCACACGACAAAGCACTCAGAGGTGCGTGTAGAGTTTGTGGACCGAAATTTTTGCAGTGATCCAAAGCTGCGCAGGCAGCGTGTATTGCCGTATCTGGAGGCACCGATGTTTGGGCACTGAGTGCATGCGAGACGGGGGTATTGTCGGAAATGGTTTTCGCCGGGTACAGGGAAGAGGTCTTCCCTGTACCCGGCGTCTCGCATGCACTCAGTGCCCAAACATCGCTGCCTCCAGATACGGCAATACACGCCGCCTGCGCAGCTTTGGATCACTGCAAACAGTTCGGTCCACAAACTCTACATGCATCTTACCTGTTCTACGATATCTGCTTTGCGGAGAGGAATGCGTGTTGGACATTTGTCTTACACTTCCATCAGTCCTGCCATCGGATGTTGACGCCTTGCTAGGTCCGGTAACGACTCATGCATCGTGTTGCCCCCAATGGCTGCCAATTCTGATGACGGCATTCATTGAGGTCTAACAGGCAAGTCTAACTGATGGCGAGAAATGTGACACTACAGGCACACAGATACCACCTACTGCAGAAACTGCTAATGCATCAAACTCTGACGGTGATGATCCTCATCTATGCACCTTTGACATGCTAACTGAAGTGGCAGACGGTTTCTTTGCCAGCCTAGACGATCTGATGTTTTCTCCTGACTCCGAGAATAACTTTTGACTCATGCACACAGCGTTCCCAGAACTCTGAAATTCGGCCTTCATTTTTTCAAAACAAACTGTGTAACAATTTGAACTTTTTCCAAAATAGAAAGTTTTGGCACAGAGTAATCTGCTTAAAGTAGAACTATTCTTAGAGAACAAGATTTCTTTAGAAAAACTTCCTAAATGACAATATTTGGCCTTGTCCTAAAAGCGAAACATGTTTATATATTAAGCTATGGGATGGTCTCGGCCTTTCTTCTGTACCTTAAGAGACATTTCACAAATGTAATTTCATATTTCATAAATGTTAGAATATATGCTCTCATAATATGCTTCATATCTGTTGAGACTTGTTTTTTCATACTGTTTTATACTCATTCATGTGAACAAACCTCTTCAAATGCAATTTGTGTTTTGGGTGGGATTGTAAACACTAGCATTAGATATGTTCAGTGCTTATACATTTAGTTTTATTGAACTTAGTATCATGGAGTGGTTGTTATGTACGAATCTAGGACCCTAGTGTAATTTTCCCGATTCATGGCCATATATAGGTATAAAACACCAGATCCTTATATAGGCATAGAAATCATACCCTTGTTTAGACTGAGCCTATGTAGCCCAAATACGGCATGGCTACTTCCACTAAGTTCCGAGAATCCACAACGATTTCTTGGAAAAACCCGCCTTCAGCAGCTAGGGACTTCCCCTTGCCTGAATACTAATTTATCTAGGAAATCATGGAGTTTTCAAAGAACTGAGTCTTTGAGTCCAATCATAAGGCAAACTCGGCACCTTCAAGGTATAAATTTGCCCAGACAAACACACGGTGGTTTGGAGAAGTTTGACTATCTACTTTCCTGACGCGCCCTGCAGCAGCAAGTGCCGAAGGAAGCCGACCCTCCAGCTGATGCACTAAGAGACGCTGTGTTTTTTCCTGCCGAGAAATCCAGCTCCAGTTTTTCCAGGTTACCCTTGCGGGTTGCTGGGAAATCAAGTCCTGAGAGAGACATACAAGGCCTCCTTCATTCTAAAACCAAGGTACGGAGCTGGTTAGACCCTTAGAGAATTCTTGGAAAAGATTCTTGGCAAAAGAATACTAAACTTAAGCTACACCTCACTTACTTCTTCCCTCGTACTAGACCTAGGTTAGGTACACCGGGGTAGGCGTAATTTAGAAGCACCAGTTGAGTACTTTTAGTCATTGTTCATTTATGTATGTATCTTATTTTATTTTATATGGCTTAGAAACCATACCATGCTTTTACAGTATTATTTTATAATACTATTTATACTGGACGCATTATACTTTATTACCAGTATTTCGATTGTGGCAGTACATTTCTTATGTCTGCGAAAGAAAACTGTTCAATAAATACCTTTTATTGAAAATGCCTGTCTCTCTATTTTCACAGCATCTCTGGTGAAACGAAGCATGCACGATTGACTGAGTAAAATAGCCATCTATTTTTTCTGTGGCTCTAGAGATTGATTTCTTATTCTTGGGAAACAAAGTTGTCATGTTTATGCACTTGTCAGAAACGAATCCCTTCTTGTGAATTCGAGAAAGTTTCTAGTGACCTCTGAGCTAGCTGGCACTCACAATTAAGTCTAATATATGCAATAGAGACCTAGTCGACCTCAGTCCTACATCTAAACTATAGTATATGTTATTCCAATGCGCAGAGCCTATTGAGAATATAGGAACTACACTACAATTGACCATGTCATGAGTGATGTCATATGTGAAGCAGTTCATTACAGCAGCGTTATTTTTAGGTCAGGTAACTATAACTGTGGAATTTCTATTGTTGTGTATGAGTGAAATCTGAGCCTAACTAAAAAGTCCCTGTAATCTATGTTTTTCCAGTGAATTTGTAAGGTTTTTAATGTTGTTTCCTAACGATAACATCCCTGTAACCTTCGTTTTTTAAGTACATTTCAAAGGTATTTACATTTTATCTCCTAACTGTAACCTGTTTCCTTTGAGAGTGAGTGTGTGAGTAAGTACATGAGTTTTAAGTGGGTGTGTGAAGGAGTACATCAATGTCTTGATGGATGTGTGAATGGGTGTGTGAGTGTCTGTATGGGTCTGAGAGTGTCTGCATAGTGTTTCACTGGGTGTGTGAGTGGGTGCATGAGTGTCTATGTTAGTGGGTTTGGGCCTGATTCACAGAATGAACTTAAGACTAAATCCTAAACTTACTACTATTTGGTATTCACACAATGCACTTACTACTTTCGGGATTCACAAAGTGAACTTACTACTTTCGGGATTCATTCTGCCGGATTCATTCTGCCCGAGTTTCCGGCTTGGGGGCGGAGCTTACGGGCCGGAGGCGGAGGTGGGTATTTAGCCATGGCTGAATTCTCCAGCTCTGGGAGCGAAGCTCCGCCTCCAAGATGCAAGCTCCGCCTCCGGGCCATAAGCTCCCCCCCAAGCCGGAAACTCCGCCTCCGGGCCAGAATTTACGACCCGAGTGCGGACGTAAAGTTAGTAGTCTTAAATCTATTCTGTGAATACCGAAAGTAGTAAGTTCATTCTGTGAATCCCGAAAGTAGTAAGTTTATTCTGTGAATCCCGAAAGTAGTAAGTGCATTCTGTGAATACCAAATAGTAGTAAGTTTAGGATTTAGTCTTAAGTTCATTCTGTGAATCGGGCCTTTTGTGAGTATCTGAGTAAGTGTCTGACTGGGTGCATGAGTATATGAGTGAGTATATTATTGAACCTGTGAGTGGGTATTAGAGTGCCTGAGTGGGTTTGCAAGTGCTTCCATGAGCGTGTGAGTCATTCTGTGAGTGAGTGCATGAGTGTCTGAGTAGATTTGCTAGTGGGTGTGTTTGTCTCTCAGTGAGTCTGTGAGTATGTATATGAGTTTTTGAGTGGGACTGTGAGTGGCTGTGTGAGCAGATGTATGGGTCTGTGAGTAGATGTATGAGTGTCTAAGTGGCCCTATGAGTGGGTGTATGTGTCTGAGTGGGTGTGTGAGTGGGTGCATGAGGGTCTGAATGGGTCTCTGAGTAGCTGTGTGAATGGCTCTATGAGTCTGTCAGTAGGTGTGTGAGTGTCTGAGTGAGTCTGTCAGTACATGAGGGAGTTCCTGAGTGTCTAGATGGGTGTCTAAGTGTTTGTGTGGGAATGACAGTAGCTGTATGAGTGACTCAGTCACAAAGAAACCATGCCTGCCCTTTTATCCAACAAGTGTCCACTTTTTTGCACTAAAGTGCTACCTAAGTGGAGATCTCTCTACTGCGTAATTACTAAGTGATACATCCTTGGTTAAATGTTCTGTATGTATGTATTCTATAATACAGATGCATAATAGAGCATGAAGAAATGTCACCAGTGAGTTTTGGCAATGTGATTGTTCCTTGTGTGTAGGAGAGTAAATTATATCTTACCACTGTTGTGCAACATGAGTAATGTGCTAGGACTTGTTGTGGTATACAATTCAATTAATGCCGATTTATTTGGGCGGAATTGTAATGGTAGAATGTATGTTGGAATCATGTACCCACTTGGTCTAGATTATGTATAATATTATACGTTTCAGCAGGAGGATGATCATTTGCTTGACAGGGGTTGTTTTTTAATATCTTTGCCTGAGTTCAGGCCAATCTATTTGTTCAAATCTGTATTTATTAACACAATTCAATTTTTTTTATTTCCACACACCATACAAGTTGTTCTAACATATTTACTCTAATTTATAACATGTAGCCCGCACTAATCAAGCAATGACGAATTCTAACGCAAATCAACAAAGTCCGTTTTTCATGGTTATGATTCTCACGTATCACATGAGGTGGTTTTCTGTAAAAAGTAACGGAAGTTGTAAACAATTTAACCCTTGATCAAGGAGCAGATGGCTCCGAAACGCATTGGGTCCTTGTGGCTACACTAATTGAAATAAACCGCGCTTTAACACATTGGGACCGCTGCACTATTTTTACTCAGTGGGATTATATAACCTATTTCTATAGGTAACAGCATTGTTGGATTTGTTCCTCAGCTCTCTGACAAAATTGTCTTGGGAATCAGCGATCCTTGGAAGGGGGAAAATATACATATATAGATATACAGGACACAGTCCTTTGCGTTTTGTGTGCAAACCCATATATGTACAAGTGTAAAATATAGTAAAACTAATACTTTGTGTTTATTTTAAGGGTAGAAGTTTAAAAATAGAGAAAAAAATGAATATGTAGTTATGCTAAAGGCATTTTGGAAACAACATTTTCGTATTTTGTAGGTTCGCAAAACTATCGCGCACACTACCGGGCCTTACTTTCGGGACCTCGGCTCCAGCGTGATTTCAAAAACTGATATATATATTGAGCACAATTTAGATTTGAATGCAACTTTAATAGTTGTATCTAAAATATTTTGTATCACCTTGTTTATTTCCAACATGGAGGTGCGGAATCGGGATCGGGAAGCAACTCTATCTTTTCTATTTATGATATGAAAACATATATAGAGAGAATAATATGCTTAAGTTAAGGTTACAGTGTTACTAAGATAGTAAAGAAACTTGTATATTAAGAAGAAAAAATATTTAAACTTTTTTTATAATAATTTCAGGATTGGCAGTTCATCCGCGTACATCGCATGTACTTCCAGATTTGCGTAGGGGACACAACTCTAAAGATTATTTTACAATAATAATATATATAGATATAGATGAATTTACTTCATTTTAAATGTAGACGTAAAGTTATTTTTAGATCAAATATTATAAGATACAACCAAATGTAGTTCAAATGTAAAATAAAAACAAGTTGTGGAATCTCGTTGGGTACGCAATGTCACTGCTTAGGAGTCGCGCACCCCATGTGGCACAAATAAAGAGATACCATTGGTTAAACAACTTGTCATCATAAAAGAAGATAGATCCAACTCTCTTTCTTCTACATCAGAGTGTTTTGGCGTCTTTTTGTACTTTGCGAAGAAGGAGATTGGAACTTCTGCAGAGGTTGAGGAGTAGGAGGAGCAGAATTTGCTGGAGGAAGAAAAGGAGCCACCTGAGAAGAGGAAGGAGAGTGCGGAGTGCCAGTTTTTTTCAATTACAGAAGGGCAGAAGTTCAATGCCCAAAAGGTGACTTTACTGATCTGCAAGAACATTTTTTCGTGTAGGTCAGACAAAAAGTACTCCTGCAGTACATCTTCGAAGTAAAAGCATCTGAGTACCATGCATGAATCCTGGCTTGCAAGAGTGGAACTCACCAGACTAAAGGAGCAAGAAGCTGCAGAAGATGCCCAGCTAGAAACATCTTGTCAGGGGGAAAGACTACAAATCGTTCCTGCCACATTGCCTGACGTTGCCAAGTCTGGACTATTTTGTCCAAAATGTGACACTATTTTGAGTGTGGGGGAACAAGTTGTCCAAACAATGTTGGACACCATCAACAACTATTTTTTTAATTGTTAAGAACACTTTTATATGCTTGTTTTTTTTCATTTTTGCTTAAAAAACAAACAAAATATTTAGAAAAAAATATATATTTTTTTTAAAAATCCCCCAAAACGGTTGTTACAAAACTACTTATTGTGGTTATAAAAAGAAGAACCATATGTTGTGTATGTAATTTAATGAATTTCTGGATGTATGGGTAACGAATTTGGGCAAAAGTGCTTGTATGTTTGAGTGAATAAATAAGTGACTTATTGAATATATAGTCCCTGTGTGATTGGGTGAACAAATGCATACTGCATAAGTGATTGAATGAGAGAGTGCATGGATAGTGTCTCAGTGAATGAATGACTGCATGGGTAGTGCCTGAGCGATTGCATAAGTCAATGGGTAGTGTGTCAGTGATTGGTTGACGCAAGTATACTACTTAGATGATTGAATTAGTACATGGGTCATGGCTGAGTGAACAGATGAGAGCATTGGTGGTGAATGAGTGAATAGATGAGTGCATGGGTAGTGCCTACGTGAATGTATGAATACATGGGTAGCAGCTGAGTGAATGGATGAAAGTATGTGTTATTAGCAAACGGAACTGCACTGCCTTATCATGATCTGTTCCGTCTTGTAACCAAGCCTTGCCATGTTTGTCACAAGTATCTGGTTTTTGTGCCCCATTACTTGAATATGAAGTAACCAATGGTTATGCCCCAGGCTTGTTATGCCCCATGTCTTAATGGACAAGTAGTTACCAGTACCCTTGTTGCTGCCAAGAATGTGTTGCTCCATTATGCAAGTTGCTGCCAAAATTATTTGTAAGATATATGATTTTGCCATTGCTTGTTTTTTGCATTAACCAATGCTTGTTTGTTTAGATTACTGAAGACTTGCGTAGCATACATGTGAATGTGACCATTAGCATTGGGAAACGTGCGCACGTGTTACCAGTTCCAACTTGTTCATGTATCCTCTGGAACTCACTAAGGCCCACATGCATCAAGCATTTTTGTAGACGCAAACGGTGCGATTACTTAAAATCGGCCGTTTGCGAATGCAAAAGTGCTTTTTGGGATGCATGAAGCAATTTTAGAATTCGTAACATTGTTGCGAGTTCTAAAATTGCGGGTGCTTTTAAGAAGTCGCAGATGTGCGACTTCTTAAAAGCAATGCATCATTACTTTGACAAGTGGAAATTCGCAATTAGGGTTCCAAATTTACCGAGTGGTTGAACCACTCGGTAAATTTGGAAAAAGTGTTTAAAATGCTTAAAATGTTTTTTTTTCAACATTCATGTTTCACACACACATGTCCTTAGGACATGTGTGTGTGAAACATGATGCGAAAAATACATTTCAGGGGTGCATGGGGGGGTCCTTTGGACCCCCCCCTGCACCCATGAAATTTTCTAAGTGCCACTCGCAATTCCCATTGACTCCTATGGGCCTTTTGGCCCATAGGAATCAATGGGAATTGCGAAAATTAACTTAAGAATTCGGTATTCATTTGGGATTCGGTAAAAATTGCGATTTTTACCGAATCACAAATGAATACCGAAAATAATGATGCATAGCATTTTGCACTTCTTAATTTGCGATTCCTTATTTTTCGCAAATTAGGAAGTGCAAAATGTCACAATGATGCATGTGGGCCCAAGCGCCCTGTTATTTAAAGAAACGCTCCCGCTAGAACCAACGCTTCGCTTCTTTGCATCGTGGCATCTTACCATTTTACCTGACTCCGGTCTCGTCTGGCTCCAGCACGCCGTTCTTCCTTGCAGTTTTATTCCAGTCAGCTTCCGGTCCTCAGCTTCTGTTTCCAGTCCCTCGCAGAATCCAGTCCACCGAAGCTCTCCAAGAAGCTAACAAGAAAAGACCACAGATTACCAAGGTTGCTTTGGCATTGCTTCTGTAAAATCGGTAAAACCTTTACTACGAGAATCGCGGTAAGACTATTTAGTGTATTTACATTTATTTCAATGCGGACAAGTGAAGTTGTAAAAGCGGAAGTTTAATAAACCATCTAGTAAAGACTACTTTGCATAATAGCGAAAAGACATTTGAACCTTATTAGCATGTTTTGAACTCGTAAAGGTTATTTTGCATATTGGAATTCAAAAGGACTTTTGGACCATAAACCACCAGGAACACTAAATAACATAAATGAGTAATTAAAAATACATTATTACTAAGGACAAAATACTTTGAAGTATAAAGCCTCATAATGTTGTAAAGATATTCTGTGCTGGTCATTGTTTAGTTGCTTGAAGAAAAATCAATAGCAAGTGTGCTCAGTGCTGTTTCTTTTTTTTTCTCTTTTAGTTTACGGATCCTTTTGAAACAAGCGTGAGCTAAAGCAAGGAATGTGTCAGAAAAGCATATTTCTGCTGGTAATTCTTTCAAATTGTGATAAAAGAAATGGGTCGCTGATATTAAAGAGCATTATTTGTCTTTTGTTTAGATAAGTTATGCTGATGTTCATATCCAAATGCACAGGAGTTGTGATTGCAGCTGCTTCTGAATAGAAGAAGCTCATTCAGGGCACATGATTTCATCTGGTGGCTTACTCCAGAGATTAGTTGGTGATTATTCAAGCCTTTCATTATTGTTGCATTGGAATAGTAAAAGTGCAGTGTATGTTCCTTAGATTGATGTGCTTAAACAACTACGGATAGAAATCAGCAGCTCATCATTTCATCCTCAACCGTGAGAGACAGTCAAGAGACACCGAAAATAAGCGTGAGCTGCAGAATCCAGTCTCTTGTTGTTTCTTGTTTCTCACTCCCATCCCCCTTCCCCCTGGGAACTGTTAGGACGGCAAGTGTATTCCTTCCTTGCCATTCTTGTAGTTTTCGGATGGAGTTTGGAACAATAGGCATCAAGGAAGGAACAAACTGGAGTGCAGGTGGGTGCTTACTGTAACAGTATGGGTAGTCTGGGTTATTGAATGAGTCCATGGGTAGTGCTGAGTGACTGCATGAGTGTATAGACGTGCATGGTTGGTTAGATGAGTGCATGGTTAGTACGTAAGTGAATGGATGAGTGCATGTGTAGTTCATGAGTGAATAGATTAGTTCAAGGTTACTTTCTGAATGAATGGATGAGTGCATAGGTATTGCTTGTGTGAGAGCACAAGCATGTTTGCTGCCTGAGTCCATGGATGAGTTCATGGGTACTGCCAGAGTGAATGAATGAGTGCAAAGGTAATACATGGTTGATTGATTGTGTGCATGGACAGTGCCTGTGTGAATAGTTGGGTGCAAGGGTAGTGGCTGAATGAATGGTTGAGTGCATGCATAGTAGCTGAGTAAATGGATGAATGCATGGTTACGGCCTACATGAATGAATAAGTACATGGGTAGTGGCTGAGTGAATGGATGAGAATATGGGTAGCACCTCATTGAAAGGATGAGTGCAAAGGTAGCACCTAGGTGATTAGATGAGGGCATGGGTAGTGCCTGTGGGAATGGATGAGTACATGGGTTGTGCCTTGGTGATTGGATGAGTGCATGGGTAGTGCCTGAGTGAACGCATTAGTGCATAGATAGAGTCTGCGTGATTGGGTAACTGCATAAGTAGTACCAAGGTGACTGGATGAGTGCATGTGTAGCATCTCATTAAATGGATGAGTTCAAGGGTAGAGCCTGGGTAATTTGATGAGTGCATGGGTAGTACCTGAGTGAATGGATACCTGCATGGATAGTGCCAGGGTAATTGAGTGATGCATGTGTAGTACGTAAGTAAATGGATGACTGCATGAGTACTGCATGAGCGGATAGATGAGTGCAAGCTTAATGTCTGAGTGAATGGAAGGGAGCATAATCAGTACCTGGGTGAATGGATGAGTGCAAGGGTATTGACTGAGTGATTTCATGTGTTCATGGGCAGTGCCTGGGTGGATAAATGAGTGCAAGGGCAGTGGCAAAGTGAATGGGTAGTGCATGAGTGAATACATGAGTGCAAGGTTAGTGTCTGTGTGAATGGATGAGTGCAAGAGTAGTGCCTATGTGAATGGATGAGTACATGGGTAGTGGCTGAATTATTGGATGAGAGTATGGGTAGCACCTCATTGAAACAACAAGCGCAAGGGTACCGCCTAGGGGATTGTATCAGTGCACAGGTAGTGCCTTAGTGAATAGAATAGTGCATGGATAGTGCCTGGGTGAATGGATGGCTGCATGGGTAGTGCCCGAGTGAATGCATGAGTGCATGGATAGTGCCTGGGTGATTAGGTGACAACAGGGATAGTACCTGAGTGATTGGATGAGTGCATGGGCAGTGCCTGGGTGACTGGACAAGTGTAAGAGTATAACCTGGGTGATTGGATGACTGCATGGGTAGCGTCTTATCAAATGAATGAGTCCAAGGGTGGTGCCTGAGTGACTGGATGAGTCCATGAGTAGTGTTGAATTAATGCAGTAGTGCTGGATAGTTCCTGACTGACTGGGTGAGTGCATGGGTAGTATGCAAGTGAGTGAATGAGTGTATGGATAGTGTATGAGTGAATGGATATGTACAAGGTTAGTATTATTGTTTGGATGAGTGCAGAGGTAGTCCCTGGGTAAATACATGAGTGCATGGGTAGTACCTTAGTCAATGGATGAGTGCATAGGTACTGCCCAAGTTATTGCATGACTGCAGCAGTAGTGACTGGGTAATTGGATGTGTGTGGATGAGCAGTGTCTGTGCGAATGCATGAGGCCGATGGTAGTGGCTAAGTGAATGGATGAGTGCATGACTTGTGTCGAGTGAATGTATTACACATGAGTGAAATATCTTGTGCATCTTGTTTTATGTTTAGAGTGAATATCAATGAACCAGTATATATATATAGAAGATATAGACTTCAAAAAGCAGTATGTATTTTACTTCTGTCACTCACCAAATGATGGAGTGCAGAGCAGAATAATTTTTCGCGATTTTTCATGATTTCATAATGAAGATGTAGCAAATGAAGCAAGATATTCACAATCACACTAGAATAACCGTTGATACCTGAAATGGTTTCCAACTGGTATCCTACAATGTCATCATCATTTTCCAATGTCTTTTTCTGTACGCCTTCGACTTTCTCTTTAATTGTTTTCTTATTTTCAACATCAGTTGAATGTTTGATATATTTCCGTTTTGGACACACTATATGTTTCTCATATATTGGGCGTTCACCTGAATGAGGAGCATAAAGTTTTCTTAAACAATTGTACTCTCTAATACAATTTGCATCAGCACTAAGCTTGTTCTCATCAAAATCTATGACATACAAACCAGATAATGTTCTTACTCGAAACAATGCAACATATGCTTCCCTCTTCGAACACTGTACTTCCAATATTTACAAAAGCTCCATCTATATTTACCTTGAGATTTATGAATAGTTACTGCATATGCTAGAGACAGAGGAAACTGTTGTCTACAAACATACAAGCCATTTACAAGCAAAAAACGTACAACACAACACCCAATGTGTCTTACCTAATTAATCTGGTCAAAAATTCTATTCCATCTCTATTTTGAAAATTTACAAAGTCAACAACTGTTCCCATTGCTCCATTTACAAATACTTCTTCTACATTCAAATTACACCACAAAATTACTCAACCAATTTTACATACATGTAAACTCTTTTCTAATCCCGTAGTTTTAGATACAGACTTTTCCAAAGAATCTAATTTAGCCTGTAGGTTCTCAGTAGGAAGAATTGTTTCTCCCTGGTGTTCGAGCTTTAATTTCCAGAATTTGTTGTTTTTCCATTTTGAGAAGCTGTACATCAAATGTAGAACACTCTTGCAGTGTAGGCATTAGGCAAACTATACATTTTTATTTTCTACAAGCATATTGTATATTACATATGCTGCAATTTTTTCAAATGTAAACAAGTTCCTTAGTATCCAACTTTCTAAAGCTTGTTTACCATGTCCCGTCAACATACCAATTCTTATCTCTTTAAGAACATTTTCACAATCTTCATCAAATATTCTTAACAAGTTCTTTATATTCAAGGTTTAACCAAATATTTACATTCCCAATACTTACCAAATATTTCCTTGAATCATCTTGGAGAAGTGATTTAAAAACAGGCTGTCCTTTAATGGGAGTAAGTTGTACGAGGTCTCCAAATACAATTAAATGTTTTCGTCGAACAGAACATCGTAATCTGTTTTTAAAAGCTGTTGCATTCACAAGTGTATAAACGCAAGCATTAAGTTTGACACCAAGATTACCTCATTGATTAACATATTTAGTTTCTTCTGTACTCTTGAGACTTCATACCAAGCTTCTCCCAATAGCTTTCGATATTCCAAAGTATTATTATTTTCAACAGGTAGCTTAAATAATCGATGTAAAGTAATACCTTTAATGTTGTGTGCTCTTAATCCAGTTGGAGCTGTTATGACCCAAGATAAATGTGATTCTGTGGTTTTGTGTAGATAACTGGTCAAAACTTTAATTTAGGAACGTTTTCCTCTTTCTGCTTGACCAATAATGTACAATAAAATACATTGAAATGATTAACATTGGCATTCTTTTTTATGGAGGAAAACTATGTTCTACCTGTTGTATGGCTTGTAGATATATTTATTGTTGTTCAATATTTAGTTCTAACTTTTCAAACTGAATAATATAATGTTGTGCTTTTTGCATTGCAGTACCTGCCTCATTCATGGCTATTGCCGCTTCATTTTCAAAAATTGGGGGCCTCCAACGCCCGTATTCATCACCGGCACTTGCAAGGAAGAGGGAGTGTAGGGGGACTGCAAGCCCCAGCATCCTCAGTGCCAGAAGGCGCAGTCACTGCTCTCCCGCACCCGGAGGCGTGTAAATTCATCCCGCGGCTACTGCAGGGTGGGGGCCACCAACGTCAGCATTGATCACCGGCACTAGCAAGGAGGAGGGAGTGCAGAGGGACTGCAAGCCTCAGCATCCTCAGCACCAGGAGGCACGTTACTGCTTTCCTGCTCCCGGAAAGGCGTAAATTCATCCTGCGCCTCCCGCAGTGTAGGGGCTGCCAATGCCAGCATTCATCACCAGCACTAGAGAGGAGGAGGGAGTGCAGGGGGCTTCAGGCCCCAGCATCCTCAGCACCAGGAGGTACCATCGCTGCTTTCCTGGGCCCGGAGGCACCTAACTTCATCCCGCGGCTCCGGCAGCGAGGGGGTTGCCAACACCAGCATTCGTCACCGGCACCAGCAAGGAGGAGGGAGTACAGGGGGACTGCAAGTCCCAGCATCATCAGCCCCAGGAGGCACTGTTACTGCTTTCTGCACCCGGAGGTGCATCCAGCGGCCCCAAAACTGCGGCTTCGAACTGAATAATATAATGTTATGCTTTTTGCATTGCAGTACCTACCTCATTCATGGCTATTGCCACTTTATTTTCAAAAATTGGTTTTCCCAGTGGATATTCACTCATTGGACCTGAACATTGACTGCTTTGTGAACTTTCTCTAGCTCTTTCAGCTGCAATAGTTCCTTCTTGTTCAATCTCATCATTTAACATTTGTAAGTTAGTTAGAAAAACCGTACACTGAATGCTGTCTATAGTTGCATTAAAAGAATCTTCATAGCAGTCAAAATCTCCAAGTAATTCTATTTCACTACGCGAAGGCTTGAACAGTTGCAGATGTGCTAAATTGAAAAATTCTCTCTTATCTGCAGTTTCACAACTCAGTTTTCTGTGGTTAATAAGATTCCCTGTGATATGTTTCACTAAACATCCATCACGTTCAATTACTGCATGTTTTTTTTCATTTATATTTCCTCTAACATTCTTTTTAAACTTTTTAAATGTTGAAGTATTTCATACAGACATAGGTTTTCAATATGCAGACTCCTTTTGGGATAGTGTGTATCCAATAAATTAGTTTGATAATATCAGTACTTTCTGGCTCATACAGTGCTAAGTATTGGATTCCTTGTGAATATTTCAATAATCTATTTCTTGTGGAGGCTAGATCTAGACTTAGCCAAATGACTCCTCTTGTCTTTGAATGCAAAGTGGCTGCGCTCAAGTGATCCGAACATTCGCATGATTCGATCACTCTATGGGAAGAATTTTCAAGCTGAAAATGTACTCTTTTCTGCCAAAATGTCTTCCCACATTTCTTTCATCTCTGACTTTGCAGATTTTGTAATATATGGTGTGACATAACGAGTAACAGCAATTTAATTGTCTGCAAGAATCTGAATATCCATGTTTTCATTCAACATTTTTAAAAAACATGGATTATAGTCGTTATTGTACTTTAAAGCTTCTGTTCTTCTTGAGTATATTCTTGGGAGATTTTGGGGTTAATGTATGTCTTACTGCTGAACAAAAACAATTATCTCTTATAGATTATAGGATGTGGGAATCCAAAACAACATTTTGTATAAAGTGTTCCTTTACATTTATTTTTACATCAACAGTATTTCCCACATCTATGATTTTGAAAGCACAAACATTATTGTCTCAAGATCTTTTCTCTTCCTTGGCTTGGAATGGCACATCCAACATACTGTTCAATGAAAGAAAAAACAGCTTATCACTATCTTTTCTAAATGTTGGTGCATTCCTAATCCATATTAACGTGTATATGAGGAATACCTCTGGCTTGGTACTCTTTTTGCCAAAAGAAATCAGTTACCTCTCAAGCGGTGGAACACTTTTATTGCAGATAAATGACACATAGCTTGAAACCTATGGTTAAAATATCTACAGACATTTATGGGATCTCAGAGTTCTCCAGCTGTCTTCAGTTTAATGATTTTTTACATTTGAATTTGCTTCTAGAAGGAATTCAAATAAATCATCCCAAGCATATTCAGCACAGCTAAGTGTTAGAAACCATGTAGGCGTACCTAGGTTTCTTAACATTCATTTAAGTTTACCATGACATTGATACCAATATTCCTTGATGCCACATTGGCACACCATCAAATTGATTAACTGAGATTCTATATTTTCTTCTCTTTCTTCAAAGTCACATGAAAGTGCAGACAAATCACTTTCAAAAAGAAGATGAAATATATATGGAATGCACTGCAGAAATCACGGATCTTCACAATACATTCTTGTTGATTGGTATTCTGATGCTGGAATCCATACAGTTCGCTCATCAAACCTCCACCTTCTCCAGTGGGGAATAGCTGTGGAAAACAATGAGCATCTAAACTTTTTTCAAATTTTCTCATGGGAGTTCCCTTTGTTTCTTTCATTTGAAATAGTTCAATACTATTTCTTATGATTTCTTTAAAATGGAGAGGATGTATAGTATAATGTTCATACATTTCTTCACTCCTGGACCTGTCCACTTTTTCAAATTGGCCACTAGAGGTTAGTGCTTCATCTTGTAAGCATATAACTTGTTCATCAACATTCAGAGTTTTATAATAAATATTATTCTGTACCAGATATAATGCAGTCTTTCAAAGTTTATTAACATCTACAAACTCTTGCCAGATTTTTCTGCTCTTTTTTGATACACCATTTACTAGAATAACTAATGGCTTATTTATCTCTCTCTCTACACCAACAGTTTCAATGTTGTTCTAAATTCTAAAAATCAAAAGGTATGTGGACAACTGTTCCTATGATAACTTTTTGTAAATCTGTTGGTGGCACCCTACCTGTTTTAGGCTCTATACAAACTATGGCCTGGAATGGGTGTACATATTGGTTAAGAATAGACTCATATACATTTAAATCTGCCACTTCCTGAGAAATAGGTACCACCTCTTAGTTGTTTTGTACTGCTCTAGCTGGCATTTTGTTTTCTTCTAATTTGTTGTAACAGTACTTACAAATTACATGATCACTGGCCAACTCAAACTGACCTTCTACAAACAAATAAAAACCAAACTGTTGCAACTTATCACTGCTTTCTTTTTCACTTTTTAAATACAAATCAAAATTCCTAGTTTGACTTCTACATTGAGTACATCAACAAAAAATACAAATATAGTTTGGTTTTTCAAACAAAACTGTGTTAAAATTGTAATTTGTTCTGCAAAATCAACAATACTAATCACTTTCTCCTGTTTTTCAACACCTACACTTATCAAACTCAGTTGCTGCTCTTTAGAAACAAAATAAACAAAACTGTATATCATTACAAACTTTCTGTACATCTCATACAGAACTGATAAAAAGTACTTTGAAACACTTTTCTTGAAAGATAAGCCAGAGAATGACCCTTCAATTTAGTATATTTTCCTACCAGACTATCCACGGGCTAACACATCCCAACCCAAAAAACGCTTAGATACTGTGGTTATGGGTACTAAAGATAGATCCAAAATTGGGAATCTTGGACCCAAAAATCCCAACGCCTTACCTCAAATTCCAACGACCTGCCCTGCTACTCTCGTCTCTAGTTTGCCCGACACAAACCCTACTAGAGTGCCCCTGTAGGATACCACGCATGAATCTGCCCCCAGACTCCTATCCTTTTGTTGCCATCCTCACCAACCTACCACCATTGCTGGTTGGGCAGAAAGAATCCTTCCAGATGCTGAAAAACAAAGCAATGCACTGGTTAAGGACTAACAGACCACTGCCTAGGGAAGTGGATGGGCTGATCATTGGTGTTAGAGGGATAGGTTGGGTAGGTAGCACCCCTAAGCGCTTCGAGGGGGATTGTGTAGTTGTTAACTTTAAGGATTCCAGGGTAGCACATCTAATTACGAGGCAGAACTTGGGCACTAGTAGCGCTGGTATTGGTGTAGTCGACCTGACCTTCTTCTACCCGAGACCACCAGGTATTCACTTTGGCATAACTCCAGAAGTAGGTTGTTACCATAACCTCCCCACCCCCGGACTCGACCTTTTCACCATACCTTACCATCAGGGAAACCTTTATAATATACCAACTTCTAATCGTTTTGAAATGATGGCAAATCCGGGGTGGGTTGATTGACAAAATGGTAACAATCGACAGGGATTGGGACATGAAAAGTTTAATCTAAATTACATCACGACTAATCGGGGAAGTATGAATTTGGAGGTAGGGTCTGGGGAGTCTGCATCAATTCCTGGGATATTAGGAAAAGAGGATTTAAATGAAATTAGCATTCCTGGCATTCCACCCATGACCCTTCAATTTAGTATATTTTCCTATTTTACATGGATATAGTCCTTGCAACATCTTAATCTTCTGTTTAACACTTGGGGCAAATTCATAATATGTCAATAGATTCCTGTCGAATACTGCAAATACTGCTACAATCCGTTATATAGAGGAGATTGTGTACACCTCCCTTAAACTTATTCAGCTGTTACTTCTTCCACATTCCAAAGAACCATTTTTTCCTTTGCAATCGTACAGCCATCTTTCACCTCATAGCACTATACAGGAGATTGTGTACACCTCCCTTAAACTTCTTCAGCTGTTACTTCTTCCACATTCCAAAGAACCATTTTTTCCTTTGGAATCGTACAGCCATCTTTCACCTCATAGCCCTGACCACTAGTATCAACTACATGTACTAATGTGTTCCCTTCAAAATAGCTTTCTTCATTAAAGAAAGACGGACTCAGTGTGCGTCCATTCACCAGTAAACATTTTACAAAAGTTTCTTCTACTAACAAGTCATTTTTTGTTGCTTTTCTCCTTCATAAACACCATTGTGTTATCAAATGTTCTCATTCTCTTCAATATTAATAGAAATAAGTTTTTCTTTCAATTCAAATTCTCTACCTACTTCACTTTCAATCTGTTGCTTTTTCTTATAAGCTGCTACTCTTCTTTTACATTTTTAAAAAATGTTTAATACATTTTGAATTACTCTACTTCGAAACATTCTTCTTCTTATATCCCTATACTCTTTCTGCCTTCTTGTGATATGCATTGCATTACTATAATTTGACGTTCTGTCAGTATGACAAATTCTGTTTTGTTCTGATTTGATGTTACATTTTTGTACTTCTTTTCAACTTTTTTCAATCTTTGTAAAAGTGTTTTAATAAACTGTCTAGTTCTCATACCAAATGTTTTTTCCTGTATATCCTTGTGTGCATTATCTAAATTCTTCTTTTCACTATTCTTTAAATAGTCCTTTTTTTGTTCTCTTCTCTTTTCATGTTTCTCTGCCTTCTTCATTTTTTTTTCAAATCAAGTATCTATCTAAAAAACAAAAAACTGTTTCAATAGTTTGTTACATCAAGTAATAATTTTGAATTATTTACATATTAGTATTCATAATGATTGATAAGCAGTTGCTTACAATTACATTGCCATTGTCTCCGTTAAAAATAAATATGTAGGATATCTAAGTATGCACATTAGCAAAGGTAAAAACTCTTGGAGAAAACTTTTATAAATTACTTCACACTTTTATTTTCTAAATGTGTGTACGAGAAGATGTATGCATTGCTTTTGCTCATTATAAAGGGCAGTCAGATTTTGTATTCTATATTTTAGTGCTTCTGTTATGCTTACCTAGGTAAATGATCTAGACTTCAGCAACTGAATGCTGTAGTAGACTGAGAACTATTGTCCAGCTGTATGCTAACCTACATAGTTTTCAAGTTAGGGTCATCAGCTGCATAACAATTGTCATAATACATGTAGAAGTAGAGACATAGCTCAGCATTGATAGCATGCAGATATTCCAAGTTGACTTAGTGCACTTTTGTTTAAAGCAAATACCTTAAATTTATACTGCCTACTTCAAGTGTACCTTTCCAAAAGACTAATATGAACTACAATATACAACAGTCTATCTGACAACATGCTTTAAAGCTCACTTTTCTCTTGTATTTTCATTATTCACTGACAGCTCACAATTACAGGTCTAGACAAATATCAAAGGCCAACCCTTCTCAAGTCACTGTTGTCAATCTCAGCATCTTTCTCAAGATATCAATGTGTGTGTCTCTGCCTTTTTATGGTGACATGATAGATCAAATGAAGCCTACAAATACTGGCATACCTCTGTTTCACACCACATGCTCTCTGAATTTGTGTAGAAAAAGATGTATGCATTACTTTCACATCATTAGAAAGGGCAGGTGGTTATTGAACTCTGTATTTCGAAGGTTTCCGTGACACCTACATAGGGAACATTTCTCTTGTATCTTCATTATTCACTTACAGCTCACAATATAAGCCTATAAATACTAAAATTCCTCGGTTGCGCACCACATGCGCTCTCTCTATATAGAAGGTAATGTATGGTTTACTTTCTGTTCATTACACAAGATAGGCAAGTATTCAACTCTGTATTGAAGTGCTACTGTGATTCCCACCTAGGTAAGACATCCAGGCTTCTGCAACTGAATGATGTACTAGCTCGAGCAAAATTTGTGCAGATGTATGATAAACTGTATACTTTTAAACATATTTCATGTATATATGACCACACATATTAGTATGCACAAACTATTTCAATCTTCATTTCAGTGCAATCATACAGACTACAATACAGGTTCCTATATTTGGTAACATATGTTGAACCTTACATTCTCTAATGCTTCTCAAGCTTTATAAATCCTGCATCTCAACGTTACAAATGTCATTACAAACACTGAAGCATTCCTACACAATACATAACACACCTTACACATTTGTAACTCACCTCTGAAATACTATTGTACAATATCAAATTATCAGAAACTCCTAAATATTTTCCTATCCCACACAATAAATGTGATGCACCACTCTTAACAAAGTAAAACCAGTAATGGGAAACTTTCACTCTCATTCTGCACAAAAATGAATGTATGTAACAAATCAAAATACTCCCTTCAGGTTTTTCAAATTCTAAAACCCATTTCTCTTGGATACACATATTAATCATTTATTACTCTTGTCTAAAAGTGCCCAATCTGGGTCTGCAACTTACTAGAGCCATGACTCCACCACTGTGCCGCAGTGTACCGTCGCAAAGGAGTCCCGAACCCTTACAGGAGTTCAAAAAAGTAATATATTTTAAGAATATACCACTTCTAAACATGGTACTGATTTGGGAAAACTTTACAAGCATGTCATATATATATATATAACTTTCCATTTCACATTTTAAAACCACAGTTAACTTTCATCCCTTCCCCATTCTGTTTAATCTTAGTTTCCATAGTAACACTTTCTGAAACATTCAATTGTACCAGCAGGTCCCAAGATAAGCCTGTTTTTAAATTCCGCACGCTAGCTTACAAATGCAAATAGCAGGTGTGTTTGACTTTTAAAAATATTTGCTTTTCCAGTTTACTGTACCTCTCAAACCTTTTTTCTATAACAGATCTGAAAGATACTTGTTCTGCAAAGTAATATGCAACCTATTTTTGAGTACACAATGTTTATGAACAGCCAAACACTTATCTGCCTTTTCTAAAATAACATCTTCTTCACCATTTTAGATACCCCCATTGTATCTCCTGACTTACTCAGCTTCAGACGTCTTTTGATTTCTTCCACACATCCCTTCAAAATGCTTACAGTATGGATTGTAGGGCACAGCTGTGTTTTGTGGGGCAACAGGTATGCTGAACACGGAGGTATTGACACAGACCTAGGTTTGCATGATGTGAATATTAAATGATTTGCACAGAGAGGATTAAAGTGATTTAGAAAAGGGGTGGTGATGAACAGAGTGTCTGAATTAAGCAGACCACTCTTACCCAGTCCAAAGATCAGGGCTTGATCCATCACCGTTATTTATCTCACTGCACCATCCCAGCTCAGAACCTGGCTATATGCAAATCAGTCTGTCCCTGGCCCAGTGCATCTTGGGAACAGGGCAGACTAAACTACCAAGCCAATTCTTCACCAGAAAGGAGACAAGCTACCGGGGACCGGTTTCTGGCATTTCAGCCGTCTTCGGCCCGGCTTGCTTGAATCCTGATGGTGCAGTGAGAAAGGGACTCATGTCTGAGTATACCCTGCCACAACTATAGTGGCCAAAAACGATTTAGAAAAGGGGGTGGTGATGAACAGAGTGTCTGAATTAAGCAGACCACTCTTACCCAGTCCAAAGATCATGGCTTGATCCATCACCATTATTTATCTCACTGCACCATCCCAGCTCAGAACCTGGCTATATGCAAATCAGTCTGTCCCTGGCCCAGTGCATCATAGGAACAGGGCAGAATAAACTACCAAGCCAATTCTTCACCAGAAAGGAGACAAGCTACCGGGGACCGGTTTCTGGCATTTCAGCCGTCTTCGGCCCGGCTTGCTTGAATCCTGATGGTGCAGTGAGAAAGGGACTCATGTCTGAGTATACCCTTGTATAAGAATTGGCTTGGTAGTTTGGTTTGACCTGTTCCCATAATACACTGGGCCAGGATCAGAACAATTTGCATATTGCCAAGTTCTGAGCTGGGATGGTGCAGTGAGCTAAACAACGGTGATGGATCAAGCCCTGATCTTTGGACTGGGTAAGAGTGGTCTGCTTAATTCAGACACTCTGTTCATCACCACCCCCTTTTCTGAATCGAGAGGATTAAAGTGGCACCAATTGATGCCTTTGGTTTTGCATCTCCAATCCCCTGCCTTCATGATTGTGCACTGTGGTGGCAATGACCTGGACACATTGACTGTGATAGGATTGGAAATCATAATGAAGGCTACCTTTGCACAACTGATGTTGCTTTTCCCTCACCCTGCCTATGTATATACTCTAAAATATGCCAAAGACAAAAATGGAAGTGGTCAAATGAATCTGTCCACAGATTGACAAAGTTAATAAAGCAGTGACCATGACATGGGTTCTATCTATAACAACAAGATACTTTTTGACATTGTTGACATCTACAGAAGTGATCGGTCTCACTTCACAGATGAAGGGACCAGGGTTTCTCAAAAACCTCAAGCTGTACCTCCGCACTTACATGTACCTGCAACAAAGTCATAAGGAACACAACGGTTCTTCTTAGAGCCACCCTATAAGCCAAAACTGAAATATATATATTTTTAAACATGTATACCCTTTAAAAATATTTACCGGATTTGCGAACCCGTTACAAAACTGCAAAACAACAGCATCAATTCAATGTACTACAACACATTTCACTTTTCAACTATAACTTTACATTTCTATATTTTAATATAATTTCTAACTCTGTCAATTATAATTTGATTATGAAGTTCATGCTCACTATCTCTATTAGTATTATAAAGTTCACAATGCCCAACATCACCTTCCTCACAGAGACCTGGACCAGCGCCAGCTCTGTGCCCAACATCTCAACCACCATAACTGATGGATACAAGATCTGAAAAAAAGACCATCCCAACCGCCCAGGAGGAGGCCTCATCATCATTCACAAAAGCTACCTCTTACTCACAACCACCAACTCAGATGACGCCTTGCCCCCCATGCAATGCATCCACTTGATCCAGCACAACCCCAGAACGATGCTAGGTGGAACACCGCCTCTTGGACCCAGGCCCCCTTCATCAATGTCATTACTGACCACATTACAACCAGCGCCCTCACCTCTATGGACTACATACTGCTCGGAGGCCTGAGCTTCCACATGGACAATCACAGCGATCCCAACATCACCGCCCTCCTGGAGAACCTCACCAGCATAGGACTGAAGCAACTGGTCTCCACCCCGACTCAGACAGCCAGACACACACTTGACTGCATCTTCACTTGAGGAAACAACATTTGCTTCAGCCAAACCATGGAACAGCTCTGGACATACCACCACTGCATCCACTTCTCCTTGACGAAACCTATACACACAAGCACATGCGCTGCCTTCTATGCAGATGCTGTAACAAAGTCTCTGAAGACCACCTCACCTCCACCCTCACCTGCACACCTCCCCGAATGGATTGCCAACTCCACTAACACTCTCACCTCCCCTCCATGAGATGACACAAGAAAGACAACTTGATCCCAATGTATCTCCAAGAATCTAAGTGCAAGTGCCGAAGACTGGCAAACATGTGGAGAAACAGCAAAACCCCAAAAGCGCTCTCTGCCTACAAAACTGCCATCACAGCACACCATCAACAAAGAAAAACGTCATCCAAGACAGAATCCTGTCCAACCCCCACAACACCAAGGAACTCTTCACCATCATAAAGGAATTTGCTAAACCCAACAGTGAAACAACCAATGTCCTTCCCTCCCAAGACCTCTGCGACAACCTCAGAGACTTCTTTCACCTCAAGATCAAAACACTCCATGACAACTTCGACAGCAAAGACAATGACACCCCTCAACTCCCTCCCTCAATGATGCCATCCAACAGACCTTCTCACCTGGACCACTCTCACCACAGAGGACACAGTAAAGACAATGAAGATCATCCATTCCAGAGCACCTTCCGATCCCTGCCCACCGCACATCTTCCACAGAGCCAACTCTGCCATCGCACCCAAGCTACACCAAACTATCAACTGCTCCCTTGAGACTGCCACAGTCCCTGACAATTGAAAGCATGCCCCTCTTTAAGAAGCCCTCCCCAGATCTGAAGGACCTCAAGAATTGCCGGCCCATCTCACTGATTTCTGTTGCCAACAAAGTCATTGAAAATGCCGTCAACACACAGCTAGCAAACTTCATAGAATACAACAGCATCCTAAACACCTCTCAATCGGGATTCCACAGCAACCACAGCACTGAGACCACTCTCCTCGCTGCCACTGATGACATCTACGCTCTTCTTGACCAAGGCCACACGGCAGCCCTCATCTTCCTGGACCAATTGGCAGCCTTCAACAACATCACCCACTGCACACTCTACAATGTTGGAATCCAGGGAAAAGCCTTAGATTGGACACAATATTTCCCCTCAGGCACCACACAGTGAATACGACTCCTGCCCTTCCTATCAGCACAAACAGAGATCAGATGCAGAATACCCCAAGGATCCTCCCTCAGCCCCACTCTCTTCAAAGTTTACATGGCCCCTCTCTTAACCATCATCATAAATCATGGGCTCAACATTGTCTCTTATGCCGATGACACCAATGGGTGATTCTCACACTCACCAAGGAACCCGATATCTCAAGTCGCATCTTCCAAAAAGGTATGGAAGCTGTTGTTACCTAAATGAGCAACAGCTGCCTGGAGCTCAACTCAAAAACAGAAGTCCCATCCTCAGCTCTACCCCAGCCGCATGGGACAACACCTGGTGGCCCTCCACCCTCAGAAACCCACCCACCCCAATGGACCGTGCATGCAACATCTGCATCATTGTTGACTCTTCAGTTTCTGGACATCTATATTAGACATGACTCCAATATGCTTGAGGTAGATTTATACACCAAGCCTACGGCGAGAAATACTCTCCTCCATTTTACCAGCTACCATCCGAGGAATCAAAAGGATAGTATCCCTTTTTCCCAGTTTCTAAGGGTTAGGCGCAATTGCACCAACTTGAAGGACTATGATTTACAATCAATTACAATGAAAAAGAAATTCCTTGAGCGGGGTTACCCCCATCGTCTTGTTAGAGAGGCTTACAAGTGAGCCCGGTTTTACGACCGAGACACTCTTCTTAAATCCCAAAAAGAAAAACAAGAACCAAAGCTGGTATGTATAACCAAGCATTCCCCTTTAGATGCAACTGTAAGACAAATCATCAATGCCAATTGGCATCTTCTAAATGTGGATACCAAACAAAAAAAGCTAGGAAAACCCATGTTTGCACACCGTTGAAATAAAATCCTTAAAGATCTAATAGTTCAATCGCGCTATACTGGGCCAAATAATGATCTTCCATTCATACAGAAATCAATTGATGGTACCACCTATGTTAGAGGTACCTCTCGCTGTGGCTCTTGTCAGTCCTGTGACAGCATTCTCACAGGAGAATCATTTGTTTTTAACCAATTCAATATCACAGCTAGAGAATTATAGACTTGTAATACACGTAATATAGTGTATTTGCTTTTATGCGCATGCAATTTGGGCTATGTAGGAGAGACTTCACGAGCAATGAAGACGCGACTCACAGAGCACAGGCCTGCCATTAAGACACACAAATATACATCTCCACTTGTCAGTCACTTCGTGGAATTCAAACACTCCCCATCGGACATTAAATGGCGTATTTTGGAGAAAATTCATACTCCTAATAACAATGGAGGTGATAAAATCAGGAAGAAAAAATATGTTTTCTTGATTTTCTCATTAGGTACTTTTACCCGGGGATTGAACAATTAGTTGCCCTGGGAAAACGCCATCATATTGTACTACTATTGACAGATACACCATACAGTAATACAGTCCTGCATTAGGATCCTTCCTTTTTTGGATACTGAATCTATAATTCTTACGTGCCCTTTGGATCGTTTTCTTTCCTGATCTCCTTGTATTGACCAATTCTGTTTTTTACTGTTTCGCCTAAACGATATTCGCGAACAATAGATACTGAATTAAAATTAAACATCTTTTTGCCAAATATGACCTCTACGTATATTACTATTAGAAATCCATATACAAAATTACCTTAATCCCCGTACACTTTTTATCACACTGTACCTTTAAAGATATGGTCATAATGCCCTCGTTTCTTTGAAGACGCAACTGGTGATTATGTCTTTAGGAGGCGTGTCCGGTGCCATCAACCGCCAATGTGTGTGCTTAGTATATAAGCGAATCAGAAATTCTTTACCAAATTCGACTCTTTTCACAAGATAGCAGACGCCAGACTACGCTGCTCCGGTTTCCCGCACGGTTTTTAAACAGGTAATAGCCGTTTAACCTTTCCATCCGTTGGCAATTCGCTCTAGCTCAATTGTTATAATGTTTAGCAGCCTATAGCACTAGTCTGCTTTACTATTATATCTTTGTTATATATATTTTTTCTGCAGACAACCAGTAGTTACACCTTCCCTAATCGGATGTGATAATCACGGATTTTAACATTACTAACCAATCAGCGCTACACCGAAAGCATAGCAGTGTCTTGCATCTTCTTCAGGTAATGGACGTTTCTTTCTTTTGCGTGTCCATACTGACATGGCAGTATTTTCTATCATTCGGTAATAAGGATGGTTTCTCTTCATTCGAATCAAATCATCCGTTTCGTCTCCCCCATATAGTTCTTTTTAAATACTTATATAATATTTGTATTTACCAACAGCATTTGCCAACAGCATTTGAGCAACGGCTCAGCTACTCCTATAATGCGGAGTATCTAAAGAAAATCAGTTGTATCTACCCAGACGGACCACATGAGATATCGTTCGTCAATTTGTGCTCTTCTGGCTCATTACGTGGCTTATAATACAGGTAATAGCTACATACTTCGTTTCGGTCCCTACATACTTCGTAATAGCTGCATACTTCATTTTGGTCCATGCATATTAAAATTATAGTATCCTTTGAATACGAGCCTACAATACTTATTCTTATTTATCGATGGCGGGTAATTTAAAGCTATTTATGACATCAAGCAGTTTTGAGACTACGCGGCGTTTAATTCAGGCATTAGCTGCTGACTCTTACCCTTACCCTTATATTACATAACGACAGAAATTCATAATACCAACCTATAATAACGTCTATCCTACCTTGTAGACTTTAGATGCAATGAACTTTATATCTGATTTACGCTTCAAATAGGATTTGCGCAGTTGTTTTAAAAATCCAGTTATATGCAAATTGTATTTTTATTAAATTATCCGACTTGGTTATTAAATGCATTTGAGTTAACTAACTAAGTAATACATGTCTCTACCTCTGCAGTCTGTGAAGACGATCTTTTGTTTAATTGACCCATCGCTGATGTCACGTCCTAATATAAGGAGTTAAAGATTATGGACCAGTCGCTTTTCAGGCATTTGCTCTAAATATCAGATCTTATAACAACGAAGCTTTGATAGTAATAGTTGTTTCAGGTTATCTTCTTGGTCAAAATAAATATAGAAGTTCTGTTTTTAGGATCATGATCAGATTTACCCAGGTTAACCTTTCTCAATATTATTCCGAGATATATAGTAAATAGCCACCTTGCAAAACTTGTGAGAATACATAATATCTCCAATATTCATAATGATTTATGTATATTATGTATTCTATTTAAACTCTTATAGACTTTTAGCTGTTTCAGAGTGGTTTATTTAGGTACAGCTATATAGACTAGAAAATATAAATGTTTTTCCTGTTCATCTTTTTAATTGTTAGCTCATTTCAGTGACCGATAATAAACTAGTTCTCTCTTTGTAGAAAATGTAGACCATTACTTTTTCAGATAAGTACACAGGTACTAGTTTCAATTTTCATTTTTCTTTTTCACCCTTTTTTCTTGATCCTTCTGTGTTCAATTATGTATTCTCATGTGATGAAATGATAGTTGATTGTTGTTATTGTACCACGTTTTGATAATTGTTTCTGTATTATAAAAGAAAAAATAATGAACTGATGTTATGTGGTATATCATGATAATTCATCAAGTAACTGGCTTTTCTTCAAGTAAAATGTATTTACTTTTATGCACTGCCCAGCACAGAAACAGAATTTTAAAATATTGTCTATCTATTTTCAGTAACAAGATGGTAGTGTCCTTAGGAAGACACTTTGAACGTGTCGAAACGCGTAGACGGAAACCCTCTCTTCATTGTAATATTTAAATAATATGCATTTGTCAATTAATTACTGAAAGACATTTTTTACTGTTTTTTGATCAATATATCATTGATTCATCTTGTGATATTGTTATACAATTTATTAAATTGAATTTTCTGTGCTAAATTTAGTGTGCTATTTTTATTTTTATTTGTATTCATCACATTTGTGCTAAATGAACTATGCCAGTATTTATATGTTGCCTGGGTGTTTTATTTTTCACAAATTAATTGCCCTGACCCAGGAACCTTATTCCTTATCAGGGGGTCCTTGTTTTTTTCACATATTGACTCTTTACTCACCATGAATCACCAGATCAACATCGTATCCTCTGCATGCATCAACACCCTCCGCATACTTTGCAAGACTTTCAAATGGATTCCCCGATTCCAGGAAAAGTGTCACCCACGCACTTATCACCAGCTGACTGGACTACGGAAACGCTCTCTATGCCAGAATCAACAAAAAGCTCATCCACAAACTCCAGACCGTCCAAAACGCTGCAGCCAGACTTATCCTCAACATCCCACGACATGACTACATTACCCAACACCTCTGCAACATCCACTGGCTACCTGTCGAAAGAAGAATAACCTTAATGCTGTTCACACATGCCTACAATGCCGTCCACAACACCGGACCCCAATACCTCATCCATCGAATCTCCTTCCAAGCCCTCAAGAGAAACCTCCGCTCAGCTGTCTACAGGATCAGAGCAGTGGGAAGATCATTCTCTTACCTCACAGCCAATGAAATCCTCATTCACCTCCAACAAAACCCAACACTGCACCAATTCAGAAAGGACATCAAGACCTAGCTCTTCTAATGACCCTAACGGAGCTGCCCATACACCCCAGCTCCTTGAGACCCTCACAGGTGAGTAGTGCTCCCCACAAACCCTAATTGAAACCCTGATTTAACTGCAAGAGTACCTCTGAAAGTGTACAATAGTTAATTATTTATTTAAGATAGATCCGCGACTGGGGTCCGCATTGAGTGCCGCTATAGGGTCGCAACTTCTACCACGTGAAAAAATATATATTATTATTTAACGCCCTTCCCCCCCACTCCTCCGGGCCGATTTTGGCCCTGGTGCCTCTATCCCCCGGGGCCCGGCCAAATTATTTTTACCTTTATGTTCAAAGGAGGGAGTCCTAGCGGACACCACTGGGCAATTTTCAGCCCCTGAGACCCCATCCATCAGGGCCAAGTCTCTTTTTTAACTTTCTTTTAAGAGAGGCGGGCTGTTTGGCTTCTCTTCCTATGCCAATTTGGCCCCAGGGACCCCATACCCTGCGGCATGACCAGTTTTTCTTTTAAATATAAAAAAAGGAAGGGGGCAGAATGGTCCCCCTCCTTGCCCATTTTCGGCCCTGAGGACCACATCCCCTGGGGCATGGCTACCTTCTTCAGGACCACGGTCCCTGCCGGCTCCCATTTTCTGTGGGAGCTGGCATTGCTTTTTACCCCAAAGGAGATGCTAAGATGCAGCTCCCTAGGGGTAAAAAGCAAAGAGTGCTTGCTGTGAACAAGCAAGAGCAAAGTGCTCTCACTTGGTTAGAGCGAGCACACTAGCACTGCTCCTGTCATCCCATAGCAAACTGCAGTGTCCCAGGGGTGGGTACCCTGAAACATTGCTGGAGCAAGCCCTAGGGGGATGGCGGTCCCCAGGGCCACTTACAGGTCTAGGAGGGGGCTGCAGGTCCCCCTCCCATTTGACTCAGGGAGGTGGTGGTCCCTGGGGCAGCAGAGGGCGTGTACCCCCCTGTATTTGTTAATACTAGCCCTGAGTAGATAGCGGTCCCTGGGGCTTCCTGGGGGATTGGAGTCCCCCCGAGCATTTTAATTATAATAAAGCCCCCGGGAGGTGTCGGTCCCTGGGGCTGCGGAGGCCTGTGCAGGCCCCCCGCATCACTTTCTAATTACCCCGGGAGCCTGCACTTCATTTTGTTAAGGTTTCTGCTGGATTCACGGATGCACCGTGAATCCCACAACAAATGTTTCCAAAAATCGTTTTGGGGCCCTGGGGGTCCCTGTAGGACCCCTGAACAGGCCTAGGGGTTCAGGGTCTTTCTACTCTGACTCTTTTTCCTGTTTCTTAATGTTTTTGCTTGTGACTCGGTTCAGCAGAGTCACAAGATGGCTGCCAACACTTCCTGGTTTGAAGTGTTGGCAGCCATTCAGATCGCAGGCTCGAGATTTGGAGGATTCAAAGATGCTCCACGGTGACAGTTGTGTATCAAAGAAATCTTAAAATTTCTCAGAAACGACTGATTTGATTTATATCAAAAAGAGTGCCCTCTGGACCAAGAGCTACCTTTCTGCCAAATGTGGTGTAATTTAGTTCAGCAGTTTGGGATGTAGCTAAGTCAACAGTTTCCTATGGAAATTAACAGGGAGGAAAAGCCTTTTGGAACCCCCCTTTTTCTCGGTCCCTGATAGTTTCAACACAGCAGCTGCCCTGACCGCCCCAATGTTTTGGCCAATGTTGCGAAGATTCATCAAACGGCGCCTACGATATTGGCAAAAGGAAAAACACTTTTCCTATAGAAACAAGGTCCTAACTATAACTACCTTACTCATTTTAGGAATTGTGGTGTGTTCTAAGGTGATTTTACCATGTGAAAAAGCCTTCTGCTGGGATATCATGAATCATGTTTGAGAGAAAACTATTTTCTCCTGCTTTTGCCACAGAGGATTGGAAGGTGTTCTATAAGCTAAACTGAGAGCATATTTTCTGTAATTGCACGTTATCTTTCTCATTCATGTGAGAATGAAGTCTGACATTCTCAGTTAAACATGTACATCCAACAATGGCAGAGACTGTCAGTTGATTCCTTTGTGTTCTACTGCAGCTTCCCATAGTGTTTTAAAGAACAACTAGAGTGCTGACAGCCTTACTAATGACAAAGGTATAGCACACCTGAAGGCATCTTGATTGGAAAAAAGTGGTAACTCTTAAAACATTTTATTTAAAAAGGAACAAAGTGAGGGGGTTCATTTTGCCATAGAAAGTATGATTAGTGCTTCAGAAAGAAAAATAATGGCACATTTTGAGTGACTTCTCAAATCCTCTTCTATTTTAGTAAAAGAAATTCTGACACCCCGACTGAAACATGTACTTTCAATACCATCAGCAGACTTCCCCGGTGAGCAGTAGCTTTACTACAGTGATCTAATGAGCAACTAGAGTGCTAACATTCAGAATTTATGGCAAATGTGTGACTCATCTGAATGCTTTCTTGATGGAACCAAAGTAAAAAACTGAAAGTATTTCCTACTGAGGAGATTGTAGTAAATGAGGAAAGTAGGAAACTTCATAACAAATAAGTCTCCCAAGATGGCCACCAGAGACAAAAGAGCCCAAATAAAGCACTGATATCACCCAGATGTAGCCCAAGTAAAGCCCAATGACAGAATCTCCCAGAGTGTTCTAAAGAACAACTAGAGCGCTAACAGTCTTACTTATGACACAAGTATGGAACATCTGAAGCCATTTTGATGGCAATAAAGTGGTAACACTTAAAACATTTAATTTGCAAAGGAACAAAAGGAGGGGCTTCAATTTGCCATAGAAATTAGGATTAGTGCTGCAGAAAGAAAAATGAGGGCACATTCTGACTTCTCAAATCCTCATCTATTCCATTAAAAAATTCTAACATGCAGACTGAAACATGCACTTTGAATACCAGCAGCAGACTTCCCTGGTGAGCAGTAGCTTTACTACAGTGATCTAATGAGCAACTAGATTGCTAATATTCAGAATTTATGGCAAATGTGTGACACATCTGAATGCCCTCTCGATGGAACAAAAGCATTAAAAATGCAATAGGTCTCGCCCACGTTTAAGTTAAAGCAATTCTGTTTGTAATGAGGTGGCTTTTAACTTTGCTTTTATTAGTGTTTTTTAACTTTCATGTACATAAAATGCATATGTATGCTTATATGTATATGTATATGTATGCATGCATTTATATATGAATTTATAAAGATATGCAGATTATATATATGTTAATATATGAAGGTATATATATATACACATACATTACCTACTGGCGGTTGCCAGTAAGTAGTTATAGTTAGGACCTAGTTTCCATAGGAAATCCGCAACATTCTATTTGGAATAACTTTGGCACCTGTCGGCGAATCTTCGTGAAATTCTCCAAGAAGATGGGGCTCTTCCCTCCTATCTTGAAAATTTTGGGGTGATTCGTCAAGCGGGGCCGAGAAAAAAGGAGGGTCCCAAAACGTGTTTTCCCCATGCAATTTTCCTTAGGGACCTTTAGCCGAGGCTACAGCCCAACCTGCGGAACGGAATTACACCAAATTTGGCAAAAAGGTAGAGTTTGGTTCACAGATCACGCTTTTTCTTAAATGGTGTAAATCCGTGCAGTAGTTCCTGAGAAAATCAAAAGTAAAATCATAGATATATCTATGGACAAAGTAGGGTATGCGTATCCTCCGAGGATCATGCGCGTAGCTTTATGAGCATGAGCTGCATGCTAATTGGCTGTCAACTGTCTGTCAACACTCCAAAGCAGGAAGTGTTGGCAGCCATCTTGTGTTTCGGTAGAACCGAGGCACAAGAAAAAAAAAGAAAGGCGCGAAACTCAAAAAGGGGGCAGAGTTGAAACACCCTGATGCCCTAGGCCTGCTCAGGCCCCAAAAAATTATATATTTTTTATAAAAATTGCGGGATTGCGTAGGATATGCATATCCCATGAATAAAAAAAAAAACGAAGCCCGCTTTAGTGCTAATTAGCCACCGGGGGGCATGTCCCGGGGACAATGTGCTTTATTGGGGCATCCCAGCCCCGGGCACCGCCACCCCGGGGGTTTTTTATTTAATATATAGAGGGGGGCTCACGGGCCCCCCCCGCAGCCCCGGGGATCACCACCCCTGGGCTTTGGTTGAATATATGCAGGGGGTTCATGGCCCCCGCAGAAAATGTAAATGTGTGGGGGTCCGCCACCTCCCCGGGGCACTAAATTTTAAAATTAAGGGCAGATTATTATTTTTATTTTATTACAGTAAAAATTGGATACGCGTACCCAGCAGGGGGCTCAGCGTGACCTCTGGTGTGCACGCGTTAGGTATGCGTATCCTACCACGTATGCTGCACGTATCCAAGCCAGAAAAAGAAAAATATGTTTCAGATATTATTCAAGTTTATGTGTTTAGATGTTGGGTGGCTCTAAAAAGAGCCTTTGTGTTTATTGGTAACTACAAGTAAGTACAATCAAAAAATTCCCAAAAACCCGGGACATATGTTAGTAATTATCTAGCAGGCATGCGACTTTGATCCGTTCAAATTCTCAAAAATAGAATTTCGGAAGAACACCCGATATTATTTCTATGTTAAGGTGTTTGTTGTCTCTAATGCCTTACCGTCCTAGAACAGACACTCTAGTCTGTCATTATCACTAATTGTGGGGGGTTCATGAATTTTCAACTAGGCGCAACCAAAGAAATGTCAGCCCTGTTTAGGACCATACATAAACCCACACATGTACCAAAAGTAATAAGTGAAAAAAATGTGTGGCGGAGAGGAAGGCACCTCACGGGCGAACACCCTCGGGGCAATCTGGTCAGATGTTTACCAGAATCTTGGCCCCTGTCTCATCATAGGCAGCCGTTCCTATTCCAGAATTTTGGTGAGTTAGTGAGAAAAAAGAAAAGAGAGAAGGTGCATATCAAGGAGATTTAGAGCGTGACTCCTTGGACAAACACAACAGAGTGAAGGATAAAATCAACACCCACACCACTCAAACTACTTTTATTCATGAATCGGGTGTGCGAAGTTGAAATAAAAAGGAGGGTAGCTTAAAGTTGCATACCACTACCTGTGACCAACATGTTTCACTGCCCAGAAACCTTTATGGCAGATTCATCAGGGTCAATACTCTGTTACTGCACCCACTTCCAACATCCTTTAAACGGGAAGCCTTATTCAGCTATGCTCCCTCGTACCAGCTGAACACAGGGTACTTCTCCAAACAGTCGGTTGTCACATAAACCATACATAAGAGGAACTGGGGCGTTATATCATCCCAGGATTCCTGGGATGATATAACGCCCCAGTTCCTCTTATGTACTGGCTTGGTGCCGGGGGAATGGGTAGGTTGGCGGGGGTCACCCAAGTGGGGACCGGTAGGCAGGAATCGAGAGTCCGATTATTGCTTGCCACCAGGGGGTACCGGGTCAGTCGGTATCGTCTCTTTCTCGTCAGTGCGAGCTGGAATGGGCTGGTGCCAGCCATTCCCCCGGCACCAAGCCATGCTTACTACATGGTTTGAGAGGCTTGTTATTATTAGGCATTTATGAAATGTCCTGATGCTGATCCCTGTGATTTAAATGTGGGATCAAAACGCCGTCGACCATATTCATGTGCCATATACAGTCTGTATACTATGTGCAATGTTTATGTAATGGCACATCTGATAATATCTGTTCACACTGTGATTTAAAAGAACAATTTAGCTTTTTGCCTAGAAGCCCTTTCTGTTCACTTTGAGTGTACTAAAGTGTCAATGTGTATTTGAGGTACAGGCTTGTGCCCCACACTGTGATACTGTTGAAGGATATTCTTTCAAATATTTTGTTATGAAAAATACATGCTGACCACTGTCCGGCTTGACAAGTCACTTAAATACGGAATCCATTGTGTCTGTATTTATTTACTTGGTTTATCTTGTGTTGCATGGGACCACTGTTGTTTTCATAAGATTGTTCCCTGAGGTCCTTTGCTGATTGACTTGGGGCCCCTTGTTGTTTTGAAACATACACAGCGCCAATAATGCAGCAAATTGCTTATGTATTTGCAAAATGAGTCAGGATTGTATAGTGAAATGCAGCAGTCATGTATATAGAATGTGTTCAGTCACCTTACCGTTTCTAGACTAGTAAATGTGTTTTTGTAAAATGCAAGGTTTAATATTGTTTATCTAGAATCACACTGTGAGTCTGTGTGCATTCAGGAATCATTTTGAGAGAAGCATTTTTATACGTTTTGTGTTTGCAGACACATAACTGCTTAAAAACCTGTCCTTTTTTTAAGTTTTGATAGAGTTAGAAACCAGTTATTTCTTTTGTATTTGAAAAATGAGTTATGGTTGCACACTAAAATGCAGTATTTACATTTCTGGAATGTGTGCAGTCATTTTAGCCCTTAGACAGTAATTAATAGTGTTGCTTGTCTAGAATCAGACTTGTGTTTCAAATCTTAATTTCCCAGTCAGTATACATACACTGCAGCAAACATTCTGGGGCAGATTTACAAGCCCCTTGCTCCTCTTTGCTGTTCTATTGCGCCACTTTTGCACTGTTCTAGTGACCCATTCAGCAGTTTGTACTAATCCATTCACTGTGCTAAAACTGAAGCACTTATAAATTCAGTCAGGCACTCTCCTTGCAGAACTGTAATCATTCAGTCAGTACCCAAGTACTCATACAGCGAAGTAGGCCTTAGGGCATGGACTGCTTCAAACCCCTATGAAGTATGCATGCAGTTTTGTATCCACCTGCACGCTTGTCTTTCCCACCTTAAATTCCCCAGTCTTATCCTTACACTTTCACCAAGCACTCTGTCACTGCTGTTGCACTGTTGTAGTGACCCATTCAGCAGTGACTGCTTCACACCCATATGTACTATGCATGCAGTCTTCTATCCACCTGTACACTTGTGTTTCACATCTTCAATTCCCTAGTCTGTATCCTTACCCTTCCACCAAACACTGTGTCACTGCTATTCCACAGTTTTAGTGACCCATTCAGCAGTATGTACTAATCCATTAACTGCGCTAAAACTCAAGCACTTATAGATTCACTCAGACACTCTCCTTACAGTAATCTAATCATTCAGTCAGTATCCAGTACTCATGTAGCGAAGTAGGCTTTAGGACATGGACTGCTTTAATCCCCTATGCAGTATGCATGCAGTCTTGTATCCACCTGCACACTTGTCATTCACACCTTCAGTTCCCCAGTCTGAATCATTACACTTCCACCAAATACTCTGTCACTGCCCTTGCACTGTTGTAGTGATCCATTCAGCAGGATGTACTAATCCATTCACTGTGTTAAAACTCAAGCACTTATAAAGTCAGTCAGGTAGTCTCCCTGCAGAACTGTAATTATTCAGTCAGTACCCAAGTACTCATGCAGTGAAGTAGGCCTTAGGACATGAACAGCTTTAAACTCCTATGCACTATGCATGCAGTCTTCTATCCAATGCATGTAGTCTTCTATCCACCTGTACACTTGTCTTTCACAACTTCAATTCCCCAGTCTGCATTTTTACACTTACACCAAACACTCTGTCACTGCTGTTGCAGTGTTGTAGTGACCCATTCAGCAGTATGTACTAATCCATTCACTGTGCTAAAACTCAAGCACTTATAGGTTCACTCAGACACTCTCCTTACAGTACTGTAATCATTCAGTCAGTCCACAAGTAGTCATGCAGCGAAGTAGGCCTTAGGACATGGACTGCATCAAACCTCTATGCACTATGCATGAGTCTCCTATCCACCTGCGCACTAGTCTTTCTCATCTTCAATTCCCAAGTCTGTATCCTTCCACTTCCACCAAACACTCTGTCACTGCGGTTGCACTGTTATAGTGACCCATTCAGCAGCATGTACTAATCCATTCACTGTGCTAAAATTCAAGCACTTATAAATTCAGTCAGGCACTGTCTTTGGAGAACTGTAATCATTAAGCCAGTACCCAGTACTCATGTAGCAAAGTAGGCCTTAGGGCATGGACTGCTTCAAACCCCTATGCAGTCTGCTTGCAGTCTTCTATCCACCTGCACACTTGTCTTTCACACCTTCAATTTCCCAGTCTGTATCCTTACACTTCCACCAAACACTCTGTCAGAGCTGTTGCACTGTTGTAGTGACCCATTTAGCAGTATGTACTAATCCATTCACTGTGCTAAAAGTCAAGCACTTATACATTCAGTGAGGCACTCTTCTTGCAGAACTGTAATTATTCAGTCAGTATCCAAGCATTGATGCAGTGTAGTAGGCCTTAGGACATGTACTGTTTCAACCCCCTATGTACTATGTATACAGTCTTCTATCCACCTGCACACTTGTCTTTGACATCTTCAATTCCCCTGTCCTCATCCTTACACTTCCACCAAGCACTCTGTCACTGCTGTTGCACTATTGTATTGACTCATTCATCAGTATGTACTAATCCATTCACTGTGCTAAAACTCAAGCTCTTATAAATTCAGTCAGGCACTCTCCTTGAAGAACTGTAGTCATTCAGTCAGTACCCAAGTACTGATGCAGTGAAGTAGGCCTTAGGACACGGACTGCTTCAAAACCCTATGCACTATGCATGCAGTCTTCTAGCCACCTGCACACTTGTCTTTCACATAATCTATTCCCCCGTCTGTATCCTTACACTTCCACCAAACACTCTGTCACTGCCCTTGCATTGTTGTAGTGATCCCTACATCAGTAGGTACTAATCCACTCACTGCGTTAAAACTCAAGCATTTATAAATTCAGTCAGGAGTCTCCTTGCAGAACTGTAACCATTCAGACAGTACCCAAGTCCTCATGCAGTGAAGTAGGCCTTAGGACATAGACTGGTTCAAACTCCTATGCATTATGCATGCAGTCTTCAATCCACCTGCATACTTCTCTTTTACATCTTCAATTCCCCAGTCTGTATCTTTATACTTTCACAAAGCAGTCGGTCACTGCTGTTGCACTACTGTAGTGACCCATTCATCAGTATGTACTAATCTATTCACTGCGCTAAAACTCAAGCATTTATAAATTCAGTGAGGCACTCTTCTTGCAGAACTGTAATTATTCAATCAGTCCTCAAGTAATGATGCAGCGAAGTAGGCCTTAGGACATGGGCTGGTTCAAACCCCTATGTAATATGCATGCAGTGTTCTATCCACCTGCACACTTGTCTTTGACATCTTCAATTCCCCAGTCTGCATCCTTACACTTCCACCAAGCACTCTGTAACTGATGTTGCACTGTTGTAGTGACCCATTCATTAGTATGTACTAATCTATTCACTGCGCTAAAACTCAAGCAGTTATATATTCAGTCAGGCACTCTCCTTGCTGAACTGTAATCATTCAGTCAGTACCCAAGTACTCATGAAGGGATCAAGGCCTTAGCAGATGGCCTGCTTCAAACCCCTAAGCACTATGCATGCAGTATTCTATCCACCTGCACACTTGTGTTTCACATCTTCAATTCCCCAGTCTAAACCCTTACACTTGCACCAAACACTCTGTCACTGCTGTTGCACTGTTGTAGTGACCCATTCAGCAGTATGTACTAATCCATTCACTGTGCTAAAACTGAAGCACGTATAAATTCAGTCAGGCACTCTCCTGGCAGAACTGTGATCATTCAGTCAGTACCCAAGTACTCATGCAGAAAAATATGCCTTAGGACATGGACTGCTTCAAATCCCAATGCACTATGCATGCAGTCTTCTATCCACCTGCACACTTGACTTTCACATCTTCAGTTCCCCAGTCTGTATCCTTACACTTCCACCAAACACTCTGACACAGCTGTTGCACTGTTGTAGTGACCCACTTAGCAGTGTGTACTAATCCATTCACTGCGCCAGAACTGAATCACTTATAAATTCAATCAAACACTCTCCTTGCAGAACTGTAATCATTCAGTCAGTACCCAAGTACTGATGCAGCGAAGTCGGCCTTAGGACATGGACTGCTTCAAACCTCTATGCACTATGCATGCAGTATTCTATCCACCTGCACACTTGTCTTTCACATCTTCAATTCTCCAGTCTGTATCCTTACACTTTCAACAAGCACTCTGTCACTGCCCTTGAACTGATGTAGTAACCTATTAATCGGTATGTCCTAATCCATTCACTGCACTAAAACTCAAGCACTTATAAGTCAAGTCAGGCACTCTTCTTGCAGAACTGTAATCATTCAGTCAGTACCCTAGTACTCATGCAGTGAGCCAGGCCTTCGCAGATGGACTGCTTCAAACTCCTATGCACTATGCATGCAGTCTTCAATCCACCTGCACACTTGTCTTTCACATCTTTAATTCCCCAGTCTGTATCCTTAAGCTTCCACCAAATACTCTGTCACTGCTGTTGTACTGTTGTAGTGACCATTTCAGCAGTATGTACTAATCCATTCAATGCCCTAAAACCCAAGCACTTATCAATTCAGTCAGGAACTCTCCTTGCAGAACTGTAATCATTCAGTCAGTACCCATGTACTGATGCAGTGAAGTAGGCCTTAGGACATGGACTGCTCCAAACACGTATGCACTATGCATGCAGTCTTCTATCCACCTGCACACTTGTCCTTCACAATTTCAATTCCCCAGTCTGTATCTTTGCACTTCCACCAAACACTATGTCACTGCTGTATTTACATTTCTGGAATGTGTGCAGCCATTTTAGCCCTTCCACAGTAATTAATAGTGTTGCTTGTCTAGAATCAGACTTGTGTTTCAAATCTTAATTTCCCAGTCAGTATACATACACTGCAGCAAACACTCTGGGGCAGATTTACAACCCATTGCTCCTCTTTGCTGTTCTATTGCGCCACTTTTGCACTGTTCTAGTGACCCATTCAGCAGTTTGTACTAATCCATTCACTGTGCTAAAACTGAAGCACTTATAAATTCAGTCAGGCACTCTCCTTGCAGAACTGTAATCATTCAGTCAGTACCCAAGTACTCATACAGCGAAGTAGGCCTTAGGGCATGGACTGCTTCAAACCCCTATGAAGTATGCATGCAGTACTGATGCAGCGAAGTAGGCCTTAGGACATGGACTGCTTCAAACCTCTATTCACTATGCATGTAGTCTTCGATCCACCTGTACACTTGTCTTTCACACGTTCAATTCCTCAGTCTGAATCCTTACACTTTTATCAAACACTCTGTCACTGCTCTTGCACTGTTGTAGTGTCCCATTCAGCTATATGTACTAATACATTCACTGTGATACAACTCAAACAATTATAGATTTACTCAGACACTCTCCTTACAGTACTCTAATCATTTAGTCAGTACCCAGTACTCATGTAGCCAAGTAGGCCTCGGGCATGGACTGCTTCAAACCCATATGCACTATGCATGCAGTCTTCTATCCACCTGCACACTTGTGTTTCACATCTACAATTCCTCAGTCTGTATCCTTACACATCCACCAAACACTGTGTCACTGCTGTTCCACAGTTTTAGTGACCCATTCAGCAGTATGTACTAATCCATTAACTGCGCTAAAACTCAAGCACTTCTAGATTCACTCAGACACTCTGCTTACAGTAATCTAGCCATTCAGTCAGTATCCAGTACTCATGTATCGAAGTAGGCCTTAGGACATGGACTGCTTCAAACCCCTATGCAGTATGCGTGCAGTCTTGTAGCCACCTGCACACTTGTCTTTGACACCTTCAATTCCCCAGTCTGTATCCTTACACTTCCACCAAACACTCTGTCACAGCTGTTGCACTGTTGTAGTGACCCATTTAGCAGTATGTAATAATCCATTCACTATGCTAAATGTCAAGCACTTATAGATTCAATCAGACACTCTCCTTGAATAACTGTAGTCATTCACTCAGTACCCAAGTACTGATGCAGTGAAGTAGGCCTTAGGACACGGACTGCTTCAAAACCCTTTGCATAGTGCATGCAGTCGTCTATCCACCTGCACACTTGTCTTTCACATCTTCTATTCCCCAGTCTGTATCCTTACACTTCCACCAAACACTATCAGCCTGATTCATGTACATGCCGTTTTGCGTGTCCCTAATAGCGAATAATAGCGACTCGCAATTGAGGAAACGCAAAACGGCATTCATGTACTTTTCGGGGAAAAAATAGCGACTCGCACGCGGGCGCTAAAGCCGTTAGCGACCTACAAAAAACGCAGAATAATCGCTATTTCCGGCCACCAGCGATCGTGATTGCGACACGCAATCCCGATCGCACGGGATTGCGACTCGCAATCCCGTGCGATCGGGATTGCGAGTCGCATTCTCGCGGGATCTGGAAAACGGGAAGACGCATTCCGAGCACCGTGATGACATCACAACCAGGAAGCAGCCAAATCCCACCCCCAAACACCACAGTGACGCTACCATACGAGTGAAGACGACGGAAAGCTGACGCAAAACCTCCGTTAGCGACTCCCGACCCGGGCGAAATAGCGACCGCCATGTCCGACGAACCTGAACCTCAGCCTGGCCCCAGCAACAGCGCTGGCCGCAAGCGCAAACTTAAGTTCTCGGAGCAGGAGCTGGAGAACCTAATAGAGGGGGTGGTGGCCAAACACGACCAGCTCTTTGGTGCCAACTCCAAGAGGGTCCCAGAACAGGAGAAGCGGAGGATCTGGGTGGGGATTGCCTCCAGCGTCAACTCAGTGGGCGTTGCGGACAGGTCGTTGGGGGAGCTGAAAAAGCACTGGTACGACCTCCGAGGGCGTGCAAAGGAGAAGGTGGCGGCGCGCCTTGGTGAGACATCAGGCACTGGAGGTGGTGGACCGACTGTCCCACCCAACACCCCACTGGAGGACCAGGTAGAGGACACCTTGGAGAGGGAGGCGTGTGTTGGCGTGACCACTCTGGACTCCTCCCGCCCCACACAAGACACCCAAGGTAAGTGGCATGCGACTGCGACCCTGTCCCCTATGACCGTCCCTGACCAAATAGGCTCACTCATTGGCCCTTAATCATGCCTATGTTGTGCATCAGGAAATGCCCTGAGGCATTGTGGGAGACGTAGTATGTCCACAATGTAGTAGTACCACAATGCGGCCAGAAAGGTTCCTAAGTGCGCACATCCACAGCCATCCAGGGAATGTCACCCAGCATGCATGTAACATCTGCACGTCTGACAGTCACATGCACCTAATGAGTATCCACTTACCCTCACAGGTGCGGATGACAGCAGTGACAGCGAGAGGCTGGTGATCAACGAGGAGGCCCAGGAGGAGGAATCCCTACCCGCTACCCAGCCACCAGCCCCTGCCGCAGCGCCAACAGCAGCAGCCAGGCCCCCCACCTTACCTGCTGCAAAATCTGCAGGCCCACCGGCTGCCAAGGCCAGGCCCCCCACCTTACCTGCTGCAAAATCTGCTGGACCACCGGCTGCCAAGGCCAGTCCCCCCACCAATGTGCCTCCAGTGCCTGCCGCACCTGCAACACCAGCTGCTACAACACCTGCAGCTCGTCCTACACGATCTGGGCCAGCCACATCCGCCACACAGCGGCGGAACAGCAGGAGGGGCAATGGGCATCTCTATGCCTGCATGAGCGTGGAGCGGCGAATGCTCCGTCTACACCACCGCCAGTCGCAGCAGCAAGGAGCCATCCACCTCCAGCTGCAGAAGATCGGCCGCAATGTGGCGGGAGTCGGCGAGCGGGTGGACCGCATGACGGCGGCCATGGAGCGCATGACGGCGGCAATGGAGGCCAATACTGCAGCGCTGGGGAAGCAGCGCAGTGTTGCACGCAGGCGCCACCACCAGCTGGTGAGCCAGCTGTCGACCTATAGTCGATCAAATTATGTGGCAGCAAATGCCACCACCCAGCTGTCGCAGCGCTCTATGACCCAGCAGCACCAACTGGTCCAGTGCTGCGAGGAGATTACCCGGGTGCTGGAGCACTTGACCACCGCCGTGATCCCACTGCTTGCACCTGTCCTACCGGCCATCGTAGGGGGAGATGATGCGAGTGAGGCTGCCTCCAGCGTGAGCAGCAACTCTGCCACGCAGGCCCCCCCACCTAGGCGCAGCACCAGGGCTACGCCTGGTCCAGCTGCCCAGGATGAGGAAGAGCCTCACAGGCGCCTGGGAAATGTGCGCCGGAAGCACCAATGACATTGTGTCAGGGACACAGGCGCAGGCTGATGCTAAGCCTGCCATGATCCTTTACATGCAGTATGCTGGAATACTGGATTTTGTAAATAGTTGTTACCTTGACCCTTTTATATTGTGATTGAAACAAATACATTTATTTTGCTGCACACATTCGCCTTGTGTAATCATTACATTCTGCATGCTATTGTGATATGTGGGGTGGGGGAAGGGGGTGGGCTAGAAATTGTTAGCTGTGATGTGGTTGCGACGTCTGCGGCCTTCAGCTGGGTTCTCCCCGCGTGCATGGTGCGCATGTGCTGGTGGCCGGTCGTCCCCCTCAGATTCACTGCCTGAGATGTCAACTGGTATCCGGCGCTTGGTTGCGATGTTATGAAGCATTGCACAGACAGCCACAATGCGGCAGCACGCTGCAGGACTGTAATACATGGCCCCACCTGTCTTGTGCAGTATACGGAACCTGCTCTTGAGCAGGCCAAATGTCCTTTCAATACAGTTCCTTGTCCGGATGTGCGCAACATTGTATCGCCGTTGCTGAGGTGTGGCAGGGTTGAGGTAAGGGGTCAGGAGGTATTCCCGTAGGGCGTAGCCACTGTCACCTGAATGAGAGGAGCAGATGTCGATTGCCTGTGCAGCGCAGTTACTTCATAGCAATGTGACATTGTCGACAAAGTGTACTTACCAAGTAGGTGTCCTTCCCCAAACTCTCCCCTGATCAGTCGTGTGTGGAGTCCGCTGTGCCTGAAGATAAAGGAGTCATGGGTACTCCCTGGGTACTGGGCCACAATGTCAGTGATGATGGTCTTGGCATTGCAGACCATCTGTATGTTGAGGGAGTGGTAGGACTTCCTGTTGCGGTACATATACTCCGTGCCAGCTGGTGGGCAGATGGCGACGTGGGTACAGTCTATGCAGCCGAGGACATGGGGAAAATGGGCAACATTATAAAATTGTAGTTTAGTGAGGTCCAATTCCTGTTGGCTCGTGGGGAATGTGATGTGCCGGTGGAGCTGGCTGAGCATGGCGTCAACAAAAGTGTGGAGGCAGCGTGACATGGTGGGCTGGGATATCCCCCCAGCAGCGGCTGCTATGCCCTGGAAACTGCCGGAGGCCAGGAGGTGCAGGCTGCACAATACCTGCACATGTGTGGGCACAGAATTGTTTCGCCTTGTTGGGTGCTGCATGATGGGGTCGAGTTCTTGTATCAGCCAGGTGATCATTTCCCCATTCAGCCTGTATTTTGCATAAATCTGTTCTCTGGTTTGGCCCAGCAAGGTGACCCGCTGCCGGTAAATCCTTGCCTGCCTCATGCGTCTCCTCCGTGCTGCTCGCTGTAGCCTTCGCCGCCTCACCACCATGTACATCCCAGGCATTGTGGAACGCCTAATGCTGCTGCTGAATGTCCTTATGTGTGATTGGTCAGGCCTGGACCTGTTGGTGATTGGCTAACAGTTTTTCAAATTTGGCTTCATCATGGCTTTTATGGTTACCACCTGCTCTGAGTTGTCCTTAAATTGCGCCGCGCAAACGTGCGATTTTGCGCTTTTTCGCAAATGTATTTCTTTCATGAATGCCGATTGCGACAATATTGCGTTTCGCTAATCATTTCGCAGATTCCGTGGTTGGTCGCTATTTCCGTGTCGCTAATGCTCGACTTCCCGGAGTCTGCGACTATTACTGCGTAATCGCTATTCCAGTCGCTATTATTTTTTTGCGATTTCGCTATTTCGTACTTGAATGCCGATTCCGTGTTTTGCACCCGCAATTGCGTTTTCTCAGCCATTGCGGGCGCTATTTCGCTCCATAAATCGGGCGGTATGCCACTGGCCTTGCACTGTTGTAGTGACCCATTCAGCAGTATGTACTAATCCATTCACTGTGCTCAAGTCAAGCACCTAGAGATTCACTCAGACACGCACCTTGAAGAACTGTAATCATTCAGTCAGTACCCAAGTACTCATGCAGCGAAGTAGGCCATAGGGCATGGAATGTATCAAACCAATATGCAGTCTGCATGCAGTTTTCTATTCACCTGCACACTTGTTTTTCACACCTTCAATTCCCCAGGCTGTATCCTTACACTTACACCAAACACTTTGTCATTGCCCTTGCACAGTTGAGTGAACCATTCAGCAGTATGTACTAATCCATTCACTGTGTTAAAACTCAAGCACTTATAAATTCAGACAGGCAGTCTCCTTGCAGAACTGTAATCATTCAGTCAGTACCAAAGTACTCATGCAGAGAAGTAGGCCTTAGGACATGGACTGCTTCAAACTCCTTTGCATTATGCATGCATTCTTCTATCCACCTGCACACTTGTCTTTCACATCTTTAATTCCCCAGTCTGTATCCTTACACTTTCACCAAGCACTCTGTCACTGCTGTTGCACTGTTCTAGTGACCCATTCATCAGTATGTACTAACCCATTCACTGCGCTAGTACTCAAGCATTTATACATTCAGTGAGGCAATCTTCTTGCAGAACTGTAGTTATTCAGTCAGTACCCAAGTATTGATGCAGTGAAGTAGGCCTTAGAACATGGACTGCTTCAAATCCCAATGTACTATGCATGCAGTCTTCTATCCACCTGCACACTTGACTTTGACATCTTCAATTCCCCTTTCTGCATCCTTCCACTTCCACCAAGCACTCTGTCACTGCTGTTGCACTATTGTATTGACTCATTCATCAGTATGTACTAATCCGTTCACTGTGCTAAAACTCAAGCACTTATAAATTCAGTCAGGCACTCTCCTTGAAGAACTCTAGTCATTCAGTCAGTACCCAAGTACTGATGGAGTGAAGTAGGCCTTAGGACATGGACTGCTTCAAACTACTATGCATTATGCATGCAATCTTCTATCCTCCTACATACTTCGCTTTTACATCTTCAATTCCCCAGTCTGTATCTTTATACTTTCACCAAGCAGTCGGTTACTGCTTTTGCACTGCTGTAGTGACCCATTCATCAGTATGTACTAATCCATTCACTGCGCTAAAACTCAAGCATTTATAAATTCAGTGAGGCACTCTTCTTGCAGAACTGTAATAATTCAGTCAGTACCCAAGTAATCATGCAGTGAGCCAGGACTTAGCAGATGGCCTGATACAAACCACTATGCACTATGCATGCAGTCTTCTATACACCTGCACACTTGTGTTTCACATGTTCAAATCCCAAGTCTGTATCCTTACACTTCCACCAAACACTCTATCACTGCTGTTGCACTGTTGTAGTGATCCATTCAGCAGTATGTACTAATCCATTCATTGTGCTAAAACTCAAGCATTTGTACATTCAGTGAGGCACTCTTCTTGCAGAACTGTAATTATTCAGTCAGTACCCAAGTATTGATGCAATGAAGTTTTTATTTATTTAGATTTGTATAGCGCCTTATCACCCCGGGGTCTCTAAGCACTTGTCCAGAGGTACACACAGAATATTCACAGGGCCAAAGCAACCTCAGGACGAGCCCCATGCCTCCCGGAAGAACACAGTTTTGAGCATCTTCCTGAAAGGCAGGAGGCTTGGTTCTTTGCGCAGATGTATTGGCAGGTTGTTCCAGGCCACTGGGATCGCATTTGAAAAAGCCGGCCCGCCCATGGTAGCTAGTCTAAAGCATGGGCGGACCAAAAGAGTGGCATCTGTTGAACGGAGAGCCCTACTGGGGATATATGGAACCAAACGCGCTTTGATGTAACTTGGCTTGTTTCCATATAGGGCTTTATGAATGATACAAAGTCCCTTAAACATTACTCTTTGTCTGATTGGCAACCAGTGTAGCTTACGCAATAAAAGTGTCACATGTGTCCTCCTCAGTTTTTTGAAGATCAATCTGGCTGCATCATTCATGACTGCCTGGAGCCTAGTCAATTGGTGCTGGGGAAGACCAGCATACAGTGAGTTGCCATAGTCTAAGCGCGACTAAATCATGGCTGATACAGCGCGTCTCAGAGTTGCTGGAGACAGAAGTTGAGAGATTTTCCGAACTTGTCTCAAAAGGCCTACACACATTCCAACGACTGAAGATACTTGTTTCATCATAGGCAGTTTGCCATCTATTTGGATACCCAAACTTTTCACAGCTACTGCCGGTTCTGGAAACGGCCCTAATTCCTTCGGCCAGAATATATCGTTCCAAGGGCTACCGGAGATAGTAATTGGCAGCACCTCTGTTTTATCTGGGTTTATCTTTAAAGAATTAGCGGACATCCAGTTGACCGTTTATTTCAGGATGTTCTGCATCTAGCATGTGCACCGGGTGAGTCCTCAATTTGAATGACAATCTGGGTGTCATCTGCATAATTATAAATTTGGCATTCCATCTGGTTTAATGCCGAGATCAATGGCTGCAGATACACATTAAAAAGGAGAGGTGAGAGTGCCGATCCTTGCAGCACTCCACACGAAATACCGGCTGATGCTGAGACCAGGTCTGCCAGTTGCACTCTCTGTGATCGATCTTGTAGAAAAGAAGTTAGCCAGGTGTGCGCAGTTCCCTGGATGCCGAAATCCCCCAACCGCGACAGCAATTGACTATGATTCACCGTGTCAAATGCCGCGGAGAGGTCTAACAGCACGAGGGCGCCTGGGGTCTTTTTATCTGCTCTACATCTCAGATTGTCGAGAATGGACAGCATCACCAGCTCCGTACTATGATGTGCCCTGAAACCCGCCTGATTCCGTTCTAGCAGCTCGTTGTTTTCGAGGTGGCTAGAAAGATGTGTAAAAACATGTTGTTCCAGGATTTTTGCTAGAAACGGCAGCTGGGAGATGGGCCTGAAATTTTTCAGGTTCTTGGCATCCGCACCTGGCTTCTTCAGTAGAGGAATCAGACGTGCCTCCTTGAAAATAGTGGGGACCAGTCCTGCTTCCAAAGAACTATTAAGGAGGGCAAGGACATTGTCCTCTATTCCTGGTAGTGCTAGCTTGAATATCGTAGGGGGGCAAGGATCCGCCTGCGACCCAGACTTTACTCGCCCCATTAGGCTAGCCAGTAATTCCTTAGTAATCAGGGCCAGTGTACTCAGAGGGTGGGTAATCGAGGGGGCTGCCTGAGTAAGTTGAACCGGACAGTCAAGTCTTGAGGTATGCGAGATTTCTGTTAGAAGATCCGCAATTTTGCTGGAGAAGAAATCCTGAAATTTTTGACAGTCGTCCTGTGAAAAAGAAGGGCTCTGCTCTTTTTTTTCTTAAATCTGTTAGGACCTCAAAGATTTCCTTCTGGGGGTCTCTTGGCACCGCAAGTCTATCCTCATAAAATTCCGCTTTCCTAGCCAAGATTGCCTGTATATAGTGAGCGAATTCCTGTACATACAAACTCCGTGCACTAGGATTGTACTCTCTAAGCCAGGCTCTCTCAGTTTTACGCAAGGCTCGCTTCCTTAACCTAAGGGTGTCATTGAACCATGGAGCCCCTATTCCCTTGTCCACAATTTTCACCCTCCGTGACGGTGCTATGACTTCAATAGGTCTCTCAAGTTTTGTTGTCAGATTGTGACAAATAGCCTCTAGGTTGCCTTCGGGCTTCTTGTGGAAGGGTGAGGTTTGCAAATTAGCTACCAAATACCCCTCTCTGATCTTGTTCCCGCTTCTTATGACCTTCCATCATGACCCTGGCTTTTCCCTTTGCCCTGGGACAGCAAGCTGACCCTGCAGAAGATGATGATCTGACCATGAGCAAGGTGAGATAGCAATGGCGCTCCGCTCCGGGGCAGTCATCCAGGTTAAATTTAGGGTGTGACCTTTGTCGTGTGTTGAACCCACTACCTGTTGAACAAGACCAAGTGAAGTCAGCGCCTCCTCTAGCTGGTTTGCCTGACAGTCTTTGGGAGACTTCTCCCAATGCAAGTTGTAGTCTCCCATTACCATCAGTCTTTTATAGCGTGACTGGAGGTCGTGTATTAATTCCAAAAAAGAGTCCATGAAATCTGGTGAAGTACAAGGGAGCCGGTAGACTAAGAGCATTACCAAACATTCAGTGGCAGCATGAAATTTAACCCCTAGAACATCGGCACCCTCCAGACTTTCTGCACAGATTCTTTCTGCTTTCAAGCGGCTGTTACATTGGAAAACGACTCCTCCCCTTTTCATTGTTCCTGGTCGATTTTTACAGATGGCCACAAAATTAGATGGTAGGGAGGCCACCAGATCGGGAGTGGAGGACTCCTCAAGCCATGTTTCAGTAACTCCCAGGATCTCCAGTTCCCCTTTCTGCAATAATGAGAAGATCTCCAAATTATGTTTTTTGCAGAGACCGGGTATTAAGTAACGCAAAATTAAGTCTCTCTGCTGGGTCCTTCCTATTGCTCCCGCGAATCAGAATGGTGTAAGAAGGGTTAAGCAGCCCTTCCCGCCGTAGGTCCGTGATAGTCGCATGACTAAGCTGTAGTTTCCCGTGATTTAATGCCATGAGCGCGGACCTGGAATACTCAATGCAGGGGCCAGGGGTTGTGGCCCCTGGTCCCGGCAGGTCACGGATGGGCGCAGACGGGCTTGCCTCTGGCGTGCCTCTGGCGTGCCATCAGCGCGCGCGCTGCACACTTGCATTGTCTGGTTTAAGTAGCTGTCAAGCGTGTACGCCTCGCGACTAGAGCGCTCCCAAAATGGCGCCCGCAAATGTCACTTCCTTCCCCTAAGATGGCGCTGGAGTTGGGTAGGGTGGCTAAGAATCCCGCTAAAGCAGAAGGTGAGTGAGATAATTTTTTTAAGGTGCAAGTAGGTGAAAGATTGAAATAATGATGATCAATATAAACACATAAAATATTTAAAAGAGATTTTCGACGCTAATTATCAAAAGCGGTAGCGCGTCTTTCCAGTAGCCTCTATAGCAGTGGTACCTTGTCCTAGACCCGGCACGCCTACAGTGTCCGCCTTAAGTATCTGTCAAGCGTGGCCGCCTTGCCACTAGAGCCCTCCCAAAATGGCACCCTCAAATGTCACTTCCTTCCCCTAAGATGGCGCTGGAGTTGGGTAGGGTGGCTAAGAATCCAGCTAAAGCAGCAGCTGAGTGAGATAATTTTTTTAAGGTGCAAGTAGGCGAAAGATTGAAATAATGATAATCAACATAAACACATAAAATATTTATAAGCGATTTTCGGCGCTAATTATCAAAAGCGGTAGCGTGTCTTTCCATTAGCCTCTATAGCAGTAGTACCTTTTCCTGAAGTAGGCCTTAGGACATGGACTGCTTCAAACCCCTATGTACTATGCATGCAGTCTTTATCCACCTGCACACTTGTCTTTGACATCTTCAATTCCCCAGTCTGTATCCTTAAACTTCCACCAAGCACTCTGTCACTGCTGTTGCACTATTGTAGTGAATCATTCATCAGTATGTACTAATCCATTCCCTGCGTTAAATCTCAAGCACTTATAAATTCAGTCAGGCAGTCTCCTTGCAGAACTGTAACCATTCAGTCAGTACCCAAGTCCTCATGCAGTGAAGTAGGCCTTAGGACATGGACTGCTTCAAACTCCTATGCATTATGCATGCAGTCTTCTATCCACCTGCATAATTCTCTTTTACATCTTCAATTCCCCAGTCTGTATCTTTATACTTTCACCAAGCAGTCGGTCACTGCTGTTGCACTGCTGTAGTGTCCCATTCATCAGTATGTACTAATCATTCGGTCTGTATCCAAGTACTGATGCAGCGAAGTAGGCCTTAGGACATGGGCTGGTTCAAACCCCTATGTACTACGCATGCAGTGTTCTATCTACCTGCACACTTGTCTTTGACATCTTCAATTCCCAAGTCTATAGCCTTCCACTTTCAACCAAGCACTCTGTGACTGATGTTGCACTGTTGTAGTGACCCATTCATTAGTATGTACTAATCCATTCACTGCGCTAAAACTCAAGCAGTTATAAATTCAGTCAGGCACTCTCCTTGCAGAACTGTAATTATTCAGTCAGTACCCAAGTACTCATGCAGTGAGCAAGGACTTAGCAGATGGCCTGCTTCAAACCCCTATGCACTATGCATGCAGTCTTCTATCCACCTGCACACTTGTGTTTCACATCTTCAATTCCCAGTCTGTATCCTTCCACTTCCACTGTTGTAGTGACCCATTCAGCAGTATGCACTAATCCATTCATTGTGATAAAACTGAAGTACTTATAAATCCAGTCAAGCACTCTTCTTGCAGAACTGTAATCATTCAGTCAGTACCCAAGTACTCAAGAGGCAAAGTAGGCCTTAGGACATTGACTGCTTCAAACCCCTATACACTATGCATGCAGTCTTCTTTCCACCTTCACACTTGTCTTTCACATCTTCAATTCCCCAGTCTGTATCCTTACACTTCCACCAAACACTCTGTCACAGCTGTTGCACTGTTTTAGTGACCCGTTCAGCAATATGTACTAATCAATTCACTGCTCCAGATCTGAACCACTTATAAATTCAATCAAGCACTCTCCTTGCAGAACTGTAATCATTCAGTCAGTAGCCAAGTACTGATGCAGCGAAGTAGGCCTTAGGACATGGACTTCTTCAAACCTCTATGCACTATGCATGCAGTATTCTATCCACCTGCACACTTGTCTTTCACATCTTCAATTTCCCAGTCTGTATCCTTACACTTACACCAAACACTCTGTCACAGCTGTTGCACTGTTTTAGTGACCCGTTCAGCAATATGTACTAATCAATTCACTGCTCCAGAACCGAAGCACTTATAAATTCAATCAAGCACTCTCCTTGCAGAACTGTAATCATTCAGTCAGTAGCCAAGTACTGATGCAGCGAAGTAGGCCTTAGGACATAGACTGTTTCAAACCTCTATGCACTATGCATGCAGTATTCTATCCACCTGCACACTTGTCTTTCACATCTTAAATTCCCCAGTCTGTATCCTTACACTTCCAGCAAACACTCTGTCATTGCCCTTGCACTGTTGTAGTGACCCATTCAGCGGTATGTACTAATCATTCAATGAGTTAAAACTCAAGCACTTATAAATTCACTCAGACACTCTCTTTACAGTACTATAATCATTCACTCAGTACCCAATCACTCATGTAGCGAAGCAGGCCTTAGGACAAGGACTGCTTCAAACCCCTATGCTGTATGCATGCAGTCTTCTATACACATGCACACTTGTTTTTCACACCTTTACTTCCCCAGTTAGTATCCATGGTGTTGCAGCAAATACTCTCTGTCTCCCCTTGTACTGTGATGCATTCAGAACCATGTACTAATCAATTCACTGCTCCAAAATCCAACCATTTATGAATTCATTCAGGTACTCTTCTTGCAGATGTAGTTCTTGTAAATCCTATGCAGTATGTATGCACTTCTGTTATCATTTACCCACTTGTCTTTTATACTTAGTCATTGTAGATTGTATTTGTTTAGTAATAGAATAGTATATTTTATAGATTTATTTTGATAACATTATATATATATATTTTTTTATAACAGATTTCATTCATCAACACTAAAAGAAATTCATCATGCCTTCAAAAAGTGAAAAGAGGAAAGAACATAAAAAAGCTTATCATTTCAAGAGAAATCATCCACAAGATTTACCTGAACAACAATGTGTGATGAAAAAGAAAAAAACTCCTGGTAAGAGAACACAGGATTAAAAAAAAAAATATATCAAACACAGATCACATATCGACGTGGAAGAAACCTAAGAAATAGACTATGTCCTACTGTTCCTCATGGTACCAGGAACACAACATGGCTAACAGAAAGATCCAAGGGCTTCTACAGATGTGGCAATTGTGGAATGTGCAGATGGGCCAACCATGGCGTTTTGACCTTCAGTGGCTTCCACAAACAACAATTCACCATCAATACCAACATAAATTGCAATACCAGATATGTGGTATATATCATTCAGTGCACGTGCCACAGTTTATATGTGGGCAGCACAATCCGACCCCTGAGAGAATGAATTAGAGAACATGCACGGGCCATTTTCCAACAAGATGTATGTTATCCAATGGCAACACACATGGCCACCTGCCCCTCACAAGGAACAACAAAGAATTTCAATTTCTTTGGGATTGATGTAACAGATGCAAATGTGAGAGGGGGTAATCGAGAACTAAGACTAAGACGCCAGGAAGCCCCCTGGATCATGCGCCTTCACTCAGTAAAGTACGGACAGAACACGGATGATGAGCTTAATTATTTTCTAGGAACATGAACTTGGATAGATGTAACATATGATTGTTCTATTTCAAACATTGTTTCGATTATCCGTATGAAAAATATGATAATTGTCACAAACACTAATGTACATTTCTAGCACTGTAATCCTATGCTCCAATATCCTATACCCCTTCTCTATGTCACCTCTCTTTCCATTTCATCTTTTTCTCTCTGCAACTTCAACACTCTGCGACTCTTTGCCCTTATTCTTTTACTTCCATACCCCCATCCTGTTTTGTCATTTAACACAGCATTGCAGAATTCTACAAACACTGAGCGAAGCCTCTAGTGAACTATCGCTTCTTCTCCATCTCTATCTGGTCTTTTAAAAACATTGTTTCTCAATATATGACGGCACAATTTGAACCTGACAAGCTGTCCCCTCTTATTTTTATTTCTTATTTTAAATTATTTTATTTAATTTTTTGCAGTTTATTCCTTCGTACTCTGTTTTCTTTTCTCCCTTCTTTTACAGGTACTAAACCAGGACCGTGGTCATCATTTAGGCAATTCACTTAGGTCTTCTGTGTTTCTTTCTCCCGTGCTTCCTTTTTCCCTAACACTTCTGGTTCTCAGTACTCTTATTATTGTCATTTCATATGCTTAGACACCCATCACTATGTGGTCACAATATTGTTTTATTTCACTTTAGGTGTTTTCTCTATAGAGTTGCTAGTCACTTCCTGTGTCCCTCCTCACTATCTTCTATTGGTTTCCACACACACTAGGTATCCCTTTCCTTGAATTTCACTTTGTAATGTGTTCTTTCGCATTATCATTGATATCATTCCCAAACCCCTTTCTTTTGTATCACCTCCAGCCCTGAAGAGTCATTGGGTTAACACCCTTTCTGATGAAACACGTGTCGGCTGGTTTCTTTCTTTGTGGGTCTCCTTTGATAAGAGGACCATTTACATACCCATTAAAACAAGATAGAAAGAACATTCGTGTGTGATCTTATCCTTAAACACCCTAGCTGGATAACTCATATCGTTATAATTGTTGTGTGCGCTTGATTGGTCGTTTGAACACATGGAAAAGCCACCAAGTGCAGGGGCTGTACCTCTTCTTTGGGCATATGCCTTTGGTTGCCAAGACGGGGGTGCAGGAGTGTAACAAGACACAGATGCTCCTCAGGCACAGGAAGGGGCCCCCTTAAGAGGAGGAGAGTGTTATTTAGCCTGGGGCCAATGAAAATTCATGAGATATGGGAGCCTCAGAGGGCCTGAGACTACATTCTGCAGGAGCCCCCATCATTTCACATTTCTTTTTTTGAAACTACCTTTTTAAAGTAAAGGAAGGGGGCTATGTGGCCCCCATTCCCTAGGCTGATTTTGGCCCCTAAGACCCTATCACCCAGGGCCTATCTTTCAATTTTTACAAATAATTTGTTATGAAAAAAGGGAAGTGGCCACTTGGACCCACTACCAAGCCAATTTTGGCCCCCAGGATTCCATCCCCGAGACCTGGCCACAATATTGGGTGCCCTGGTCCAACCCAGGGAACCCAGTCATTTTTGTTGGGGACCTCGGAGGAAGCCTGAAGGCCTTCATGGTCCCTGCCGGCTCCCCGCATCCTTTGGGAGCCGACATTGTTGTGGACAGAGGGAACTGCTACATTGCTGCTTCCACTGTCCAAAAGCAATTCTGCTCCACGTCGTGCAAGCTCTTGTTTGCACGCACCGGAGCGGAGTTTGCAATGACTTGGGGAGGGCACCCCGGGACATTGCTGAAGACAGCCTTGGGGGGTGACGGTCCCCAAGGCCATCTACGGCTCAATGAGGGGAGCCGCACACCCCCTCCTATGTTTTGTATTCCCTGGGGAGGACCGCCTTATTTTGTTCTTCAAATTTGCCCCTGGGGAGGTGGTGGTCACTCGGGCTGCAGGGTGGCATTGTGGGCCCCCCATTTGTCATTCAATAGTGCCCTGGGGAGATGATGGTCCCCGGGACAGTGGGGGGGTTATGGGCCCCCTGCATAAAATTTATACAAAGCCTGGGGTAGGTGGCTGCCCCCGGGGCCAGGGGTGGGTCTGTGCGCCCACCTGCCATTTTTTTAAACTGTATTCAGAGGAGGTGAGAGTTCCTAGCCAGCGGGGGAGCCACCTGGCTCCACCACATATTTTAATTGCTGCCCTGAGGAGGTGGGGTACTTGGGGCAACCTTAAACCCAAGGAGGGGGGCTGTGCACCTCCTCCTTTTTTAAAGCTGAACTTTCCCATAGGATTTGGCCCACCTGGGGAATAATTATAAACAAATCGTGGAAGCCTGCAGTTTGTTTTAAAAAAAAAAAAGAAATTGACAGGGTCATGGATCCTACGCGACTCCTGTTGAAATGTTTTAAAAAAATGCTTTTAAAGGCCTGCCCCAGGACCAGGTCAACAAGGTCAGGGTACTACTATGTTAGGAAACTGAATTTTTTTTAAACATAGAAATTCACAGAATAAACCAAAGGTTACAGGTATGTTATAATTAGGAAATAGAATTAAGAAAACTTTAGAAATTCACTTAGAAATACATAGGTTACAGGTATATTATAGTTAGGCTCAGATTTTTAAGCTAACCATAACTTACACCGCTGCAATGCATTGCTCATGACCTCACATATTACATCACTCATGGGTTCATTGATGATATCTCAAATCACATTGCTGATGTATTTAAAACTTAATTGCTAATGAACAATTGATTTCAGCAAACATTGATAAAGCAAGAGATGCCAAAATGAGTCAGTGTGCAGGTAAAAAAAACTCTATTTGACCCAGAGAGTGACCAATCTTCTGTTTGGAAGCAGCTTTATATGTGCTCGTGAGTCTGCCCTATGCAAGGAGCACCAGTCTTGTAAGTGTTTGACAACTTTGGTGGAACTTTTGAAATTGAATAATTAAATGCTGCCAGAATTTCCGCAGTAAAGTGAATTGATAAGCTAAGTGCTGACTGAGTAAGTCCTAGATAATTTAACCTAAGGATATGAGCCATTGGGCCACAATCCTGGGACAACATTCCTTATGGTCCTGATGGAAGAACTGCAATGCGGCAGAAACATGGGACCCGGGGAATTACTATTGGTTCAGTGATGGAAATTGTCCAAACTGGAACAAGCACACAGGATTGCGAGTCACTCAAGTTTTTTTACATTAAGCAGCAGCCAATTCTAGGTGTTATTAACTAAGGAAGGACAGAGATTTCCATTGCAGTTTTTCATAAATACCAGTAAGTATTTGTCATCGTATTAATTGCTCACTGTGAGCAGGACTGTTCTACAGAATGCATGATAGTGAAACATCATGCATGCAGTGAGAGACTATCATTTGATTTAATGGAACATTTCAAACTCTGCTCTCTGATGGTGAGCATAGATGCAGGCTTTCACATTCATTGCCCAGTCCTTCCTTTTTGTTTGTGCTTGGATATATGTACATGTAACTTTTCCATTTATATCCTCTATTTCAAAAGTTCCACCAAAGCTGCCAAACACCTTGTGAGACAGGTGTTCCTTGCATGAGGGCAGACTCACAAACACATAAAAAGCTACTTTTCAGCCAGACCGAAACATGTTGGTTTGTTGCATTGAATTGAGTGAACTGTGACTATTGAAAAGTAATAAAGAAAATCACACACGTTTAATGACGAAAAAGATTGCGCCCAATCTCCTAATAAAAGGGAGCTCGTAGCAAGCAAAGGCATTCCATGGGGAAGCTGTATGAGGACCAGGTGACAGGGAGGCCGATACGCACGAAAAAGGTAAGAACTATGGGGCAACTGTTATCCTTTAGTGAATGATAAAATACCTTTAAACCAAACACCATAGGTGTGGGTCATAAACTATAGCAATATTGTAGCACCCTACTGTATAACTGTATAGGTAGTTGGGGAATCTGGGTACATCATAGTGGTAAACAAACAGAGCCCAAACAAAAAAGTTTGCGCGCATACATATCTAAGAGTACTCACATTCTACCAAGAAATCAGTACTAATGCAGCGTGCCGTGATATGTTTTTTATCCTAAAACGAAGGCACTCATTGAGACCACTGAATGACGGGGTGTAAGTATACCCTAATTTAAATATACATAGCATAGACAACTAGTGTAAAGGCAAATAACCTGAATCCTGAATCCTGGCAAAGCTCTTGCTGCCAGTAAAGGTATGGGTAGTTAAGAGCCTGGTCTAACTCAAAATCTACATAGTAATACACCAAAAGGAGGGACACCTGGGTAAACTGTTGTAACAGATCTACTAAAAAAAGAAACAAAATTTGAACAATCAAGTGATACATATTTATGTTCCTACTAACTAATAAGCCCATAAAGCTTAAAAAGCTATAACCGATTTAATGGGGGTAGTTACATTACTGCCCAAATGCACTATAAAGACTGAAGATATAACTAATGGTCCTAAAATAGCTATGTAGTTCAGTGATATCTATTCTTGCATTTATAAACAGCGCTATTCTGAAATCCAGGATTGAATAGGAAGCGAACTGGTAGAAGGGAATGAAACAGATTTGAAGGCCTCTACCCACATAAGACAAGTTGGATGTATACCAACATCATACAACTAAAGGTAATATTGGTAGAAATTAATTTTCTGACCCTTAACTAAAAGACTCAAGCTGTGTTTGGCTCAAAAAATTGTGATTTAATAAAAGGAACATTGTATTTCTGTCCTTTGCAGTTACATGTTGTATAGCCGAAATGATATACGGTGGTCACCCCTGATACAGCACTGATAATATAAATGAATTCTTATATCCAGGTAATGAACCTTTGCATATATTATTGAATAAGAAGTAGAGTAAGCACAATAGAATTTGGGTCTATCTGATTTATGAAATTTACCGTCTAGGTGGAACAATTTTAACTAAACAACATTGAATGAAGATAAGTCCATGAGAGTCAGATTAATGATTGAAAAAAACTGCATCCTCATGAGACGTCATATGCCCTAAATCCCTCAAAATCTCTGAGGTAGGTTGATAAATGCAGGCTGTTATAAAATTATATATTAGATATGAAACAGGGACAACAATGACAACTAGAAGGTATTACAGATTTAATCCTGTTGTGACAAAAGGGTATATGTGATGTAAGCAAACAATGAGTTTATAGCATGATGAAACCCTGATTTAGACAAAACCTCCGGTTATCTGGGTCAAATGGGGTTACCTCTAAGAAACACTGAATAAAGGTAGTAATAATAAGAGATCCTAGAAATGATTCAATTCAACCTGGAGCTTACATCTGTAACAAATGTATAGAAAATAGTGTTTGTCTCTCTGCATAAAAATGTGAATGTAGGGATCACGAAAAAAATGTTTTGAATTTATGTGCACGGTCCGTATATGTGATAACTTTGTGTCAATGCTAACGTCAGTGGATAATAGGCCCCTGTTGATTATGTTTCTGTAATCTAGCTTTTTAGAGATTTTTTTAACTAAAAAACCCCGTCCTGAAGAAGGTGTTACCATCAACACAAGACACCGAAACGCCGCGTCGACTTTTTGGTTTTTTAAAAATAATGTGTATTTGATTGTATAATTGTTTTATGAATGCAAATTGAAACTGTATTGTTTTTAATAAACGGTTTTTTATACTGATAAAGATTATAGTCTCCTAACTAATGTGGTGATTTGTAGACAGGGTTCCTACACTGACTGTTAGCTTGTATTTGAAAATTATGTGTATGTTAAGTGAAATACAATCTCGTCCTTGACAGCGTAGATACCCCTTAAGCCTTTTGGTTGGGTTATTCTACGCCGTAGGGTATATACCCTCACCATCTAGGGACTCCTTGTGTTTTTTGAATATTTGTTTACCCGGTCCCTCACTGGTATTTAGGGTACCTCCCTCATTGTGTTGTGAGAATTAATACAGCTTTTTAGCTGGGGAGCTTTTTTCTGGAAAAGAGAAATGGAAGGTATTAAAACGTATGGATTCTCAGAGGATCAATTCAACAAACTGATACATGGTGCCTCTAAGAAAACTCCAACTGTAATCATAGATAACAGTAAAGATGAAAAATTGAGAGAATTATGGAACCTTAAAAAGAAAATCATAAGGACAGAATTACATGCTGACTTTCTGATCGAATACTGCAAAAAAGGTATTATCCCTAAGGGGTTGCAGATAACAAATGAACCTGGAGTCTTTGTTAAGGTCAAAAAATTTATTGAGAACTGGACATTAATAGCAAACAGATGTAGCAGGGACTGGATGCTACTCATAATTGAGACCGCACAAAATGTCCTTGTTATAGAAAGAGCTGAAATAGAAGAACTAGAAGCCAAACTGAAGGAATGTGATGCGCTAGAAGACGCCAAGCGTAAACTTGAAGACATTCAAGCAGAAATAGAAGGGTATCTTGAATTCATGACTAACAAAAAATCCAATAAATTCAGAAAAGATGTGGCACAGTATGACATAGAAAAAGTTTATCCTTATCTGCAGAAGGATTTCTATGAAAAACCTCAGGAAGACCAAAACAATAAGAGACAGTGGACACAGACAAATAGAAACTTTCAAAACAGAAAGGTGCGTTTTTCTGATACCTCGTACACGAGTTCTGAATCAGAAAATGAGGCACAACAAGAAAATAGCAATAAAGATGCAGATCCAGCTACTAATAACCCGAGACAGAGTCTTCCTTTTTTAGAGGAACGTCAAAAGAACTTCGGAGCCCAGAGAGGCAGAGGGAGGGGAAGGGGAACATATATTCCCCAGAAACAATACCAACCACGTCATTACAACACGAGAAGCAAGAAGAACTGGGATTAAATAGGAAAGCACCCATTATTAATTTGTCATCCCAATCAATTTCGGATGATGATAAAAGGGTCTTAGAGAAGGGCTTGGGGTTTGCCATTGCAAACCCGATAGATAGATATAGCCTAGAACGCGACCTACAAAGTTTTTTTAGAAAGGTTCGTCTGAATGCATTCTTTGAAGGTAAACCTAGGGCCCCGAATGAGAATAAATCAGGCTTAAAGCCTAGGTCAAAGTGGACTCCCCAAATTAGTATGGTAAAAAAAGATGTGGAGGTATTTGAACACTGTGTGGAGAAAAGTATTTCTGAACTCCTAGATAAAAAACACTGGGTAGAACAAAACTTCTGAAAGAAAGAAAGATATGCACTTAAATCACTGGAAGAGGATGTTTCAATCACTATAAAGCCAGCAGATAAGGGGGGGAGCATTGTTATAATGGACACCCAGGATTATAATGCTCGTATGTACTCCATGCTTAATAACAAGGAACACTACTGCCCATCTACAAAAGAGGAACTTAAATTACTGGCAGATAAGATTACCAGCCTATTACAATGGGCAAAGGAAGATGGTGTTATCTGTCAAGACGAATACCTCTTCCTACATAATGAACACCCCACCATACCTGCACTATATGGCCTGCCAAAAGTGCATAAGAATATATTAGATCCACCTATGAGACCAATCGTGTCAAGCATTAATTCCATAACAGAACCCCTAAGCAAATATATTGACATCTTTTTGCAACCACTAGTTAAAAGCCAGAGGGCATATATAAAATATACCACATCAATGATCAGGAAGATTGAAGGTCTCCCTTTTAATTCAGACACCCAGCTCTTGGTCTCCCTAGATATAGAGGCCTTATATACTAATATTCCACAGGACGACACTATCGACATGGTGGCCGACATGTTGCAAATTGATGACCATGATTTAAATCCACACTAAACATTTATATTGGAATGTGCAACATTGATACTCAAAAATAATATTTTTTTGTATGAAAAAACCTTGTTTAAGCAAACTAAAGGGACAAGCATGGGGGCCACCTGTGCGCCGAGCCTAGCATTTCTCTACGTATCAAGATTTGAAGACAAACATATCTTCAACTCGTTGGCACCATTCTTTGAAAACGTGTCACAATGGACACGTTACATTGATGACATCTTTTTTATTTGGACAGGCTTAGAGGCAACCCAATTTGAGTTTATAGATTGGCTCAACCTAGGAGACGCCAATTTAAGATTCACGCATAGTATTAGCAACCAGGAATGTGCTTTTCTGGATATAACAATCAAACACAGTGAGGGCAAACTTCTGGTGGAGTTATTTACAAAACCAACAGACAGGAACACAATGTTACACTTTAACAGTCATCACCCGGCCTGTCAAAAAAATAATATACCGTATGGACAGTTTCTAAGATTGAGAAGGAACTGTACCAAGAATACAGACTATGATAAACATGCTCAAATCCTCACTGAAAAATTCTTAGAAAGAGGGTACCCGAAGAAACTAATACGCCACTCCTACAAAAGGGCTAAATATTACAACAGGGATGAATTTTTTAATAAAAGTGAGAAGGCTCAAACAGACAGACCACTTATTTTTGTAACGAACCATAGCAGCATCAATAACAAAATAAAGAACATAATAAATAGAAACTGGAATCTGGTGTCCAACCAAAATGGTACTATCCTTCCCAAGCCCATGTTCGCCTACAGGAGGAACAAAACAATCAGAAACAGCCTCGTAAAAACATATAGGGAAACCAATCATGAACGACAAATGACCATAGATAAGAACCCTCTTCCCAAAGGAACTTTTCCATGCAGTGGATGTGGGAATTGTAATGATATCATCAAAGGCACAGAAATAAAAATAAATTGCAAAAGCCACAGATTCGCGGATTTTCATAACTGTAGGTCAAAAAATCTCATTTACCTTATCCAGTGTCCCTGTAATCTTATTTACATAGGGGAAACATCCAGGGAAATAAGAATAAGACTAAACGAACATAGGTCAGCCATAAGAACCAAAAAAAGCACTGCACCCTTGGTAGATCATTGGCTATTGGCCAAACACACCAACCAAGATCTCAAGTGGTGTGTTCTAGAATCCATAAAAATGAACACAAGAGGAGGAGATGTGAATACCAAGCGCAAAAAACGCGAACAATTCTATATGTATAAATTTAATACTGTACGACAGGGACTTAATAATAAAGAAGATTGGGAGAGGGTACTATAGACACTCCCACAGCAAAAGTCCATTATAGCCCATACGAGGGAGGACTGTAGAGGCGTTCCAGAACGTGTTCATTGAGTAGATATGAGACGACGTGCGGTGAACAGCCTTTACTAAACAACCAAATGAGCTGATTAGTGAACCATATAAAATGTGCAATTGAAACACAGGCATCCTTCGCTTTACAATTCACCATAGACTCATAGCCTCTTGTAGAAATACGAATAAAGGGGGTGCACTAGACACTAGACATTTAAAAATGGCCGACGCATTTCTCGGCTAAACACGCGAACACTTAATCCTATCATCACGTCAAAAATTTTTTTGTTTATAGATACCCACATTCACATATTTATTTTGCTCTACATCTGCATAAAGTGCGCTATTGTAACACAAATACCACTGTTATAAACACTTAGATTTGCAGTTGAAATAGATTACGGACCATATCAGATACTTCGAGCAAACACACTCTAATATGGCCAACGTATTCCCCCGAAGGAACGCGATTACGTATCCTTATATCGCGCTCCTCAACATCATATAATGAGTGCAAATATTCCTTTATTAAAAAGAAATACAAAATAGCGTGAATTATAGAATAGGGAAAATTCAGTATCATATTTTAGATCGCGCTCTTTATTATTATATAGACTGCGCGCTAATATTTCTGGAGTAAATACAAATACAGCAAACTGACGTATTATAAAATAGAAGAACTCCAGTAATATGTATTATATCACAATAATAAGGGAGTATCTTAGATCGGTGTCTGATTTGATACAGCCTAGAGCTGCAATATGGACATTTACAAATTGCCGACGCTCGTCACCGAGACAGACCATAAAGAACCAATTACACACGTTTAATGACGCAATCCTTATATCGCGCTCCTCAACATCATATAATGAGTGCAAATATTCCTTTATTAAAAAGAAATACAAAATAGCGTGAATTATATAAATAGGGAAAATTCAGTATCATATTTTAGATCGCGCTCTTTACTATTATATAGACTGCGCGCTAATATTTCTGTAGTAAATACAAATACAGCAAACTGGCAAATTAAAAAATAAAAGAACTCCAGTAATATGTATTATATCACTATAATAAGGGAGTATCCTAGATCGGTGTCCGATTTGATACAGCCTAGAGCCACAATATGGACATTTATAAATGGCCGACGCTCGTCACCGAGACAGACCATAAAGAACCAATTACACACGTTTAATGACGAAAAAGATTGCGCCCAATCTCCTAATAAAAGGGAGCTCGTAGCAAGTAAAGGCATTCCATGGGGAAGCTGTATGAGGACCAGGTGACAGGGAGGCCGATACGCACGAAAAAGGTAAGAACTATGGGGCAACTGTTATCCTTTAGTGAATGATAAAATACCTTTGAACCAAACACCATAGGTGTGGGTCATAAACTATAGCAATATTGTAGCACCCTACTGTATAACTGTATAGGTAGTTGGGGAATCTGGGTACATCATAGTGGTAAACAAACAGAGCCCAAACAAAAAAGTTTGTGCGCATACATATCTAAGAGCACTCACATTCTACCAAGAAATCAGTACTAATGCAGCGTGCCGTGATATGTTTTTTATCCTAAAACGAAGGCACTCATTGAGACCACTGAATGATGGGGTGTAAGTATACCCTAATTTAAATATACATAGCATAGACAACTAGTGTAAAGGCAAATAACCTGAATCCTGAATCCTGGCAAAGCTCTTGCTGCCAGTAAAGGTATGGGTAGTTAAGAGCCTGGTCTAACTCAAAATATACATAGTAATACACCAAAAGGAGGGACACCTGGGTAAACTGTTGTAACAGATCTACTAAAAAAAGAAACAAAATTTGAACAATTAAGTGATACATATTTATGTTCCTACTAACTAATAAGCCCATAAAGCTTAAAAAGCTATAACCGATTTAATGGGGGTAGTTACATTACTGCCCAAATGCACTATAAAGACTGAAGATATAACTAATGGTCCTAAAATAGCTATGTAGTTCAGTGATATCTATTCTTGCATTTATAAACAGCGCTATTCTGAAATCCAGGATTGAATAGGAAGCGAACTGGTAGAAGGGAATGAAACAGATTTGAAGGCCTCTACCCACATAAGACAAGTTGGATGTATACCAACATCATTCAACTAAAGGTAATATTGGTAGAAATTAATTTTCTGACCCTTAACTAAAAGACTCAAGCTGTGTTTGGTTCAAAAAATTGTGATTTAATAAAAGGAATCTTGTATTTCTGTCCTTTGCAGTTACATGTTGTATAGCCGAAATGATATACGGTGGTCACCCCTGATACAGCACTGATAATATAAATGAATTCTTATATCCAGGTAATGAACCTTTGCATATATTATTGAATAAGAAGTAGAGTAAGCACAATAGAATTTGGGTCTATCTGATTTATGAAATTTACCGTCTAGGTGGAGCAATTTTAACTAAACAACATTGAATGAAGATAAGTCCATGAGAGTCAGATTAATGATTGAAAAAAACTGCATCCTCATGAGACGTCATATGCCCTAAATCCCTCAAAATCTCTGAGGTAGGTTGATAAATGCAGGCTGTTATAAAATATATATTAGATATGAAACAGGGACAACAATGACAACTAGAAGGTATTACAGATTTAATCCTGTTGTGACAAAAGGGTATATGTGATGTAAGCAAAATATGAGTTTATAGCATGATGAAACCCTGATTTAGACAAAACCTCCGGTTATCTGGGTCAAATGGGGTTACCTGTAAGAAACACTGAATAAAGGTAGTAATAATAAGAGATCCTAGAAATGATTCAATTCAACCTGGAGCTTACATCTGTAACAAATGTATAGAAAATAGTGTTTGTCACTGCATAAAAATGTGAATGTAGGGATCACGAAAAAATTTTTTTGAATTTATGTGCACGGTCCGTATATGTGATAACTTTGTGTCAATGCTAACGTCAGTGGATAATAGGCCCCTGTTGATTATGTTTCTGTAATCTTGCTTTTTAGAGATTTTTTTAACTAAAAAACCCCGTCCTGAAGAAGGTGTTACCATCAACACAAGACACCGAAACGCCGCGTCAACTTTTTGTTTTTTTTAAAATAATGTGTATTCGATTGTATAATTGTTTTATGAATGCAAATTGAAACTGTATTGTTTTTAATAAACGGTTTTTTATACTGATAAAGATTATAGTCTCCTAACTAATGTGGTGATTTGTAGACAGGGTTCCTACACTGACTGTTAGCTTGTATTTGAAAATTATGTGTATGTTAAGTGAAATACAATCTCGTCCTTGACAGCGTAGATACCCCTTAAGCCTTTTGGTTGGGTTATTCTACGCCGTAGGGTATATACCCTCACCATCTAGGGACTCCTTGTGTTTTTTGAATATTTGTTTACCCGGTCCCTCACTGGTATTCAGGGTACCTCCCTCATTGTGTTGTGAGAATTAATACAGCTTTTTAGCTGGGGAGCTTTTTTCTGGAAAAGAGAAATGGAAGGTATTAAAACGTATGGATTCTCAGAGGATCAATTTAACAAACTGATACATGGTGCCTCTAAGAAAACTCCAACTGTAATCATAGATAACAGTAAAGATGAAAAATGGAGAGAATTATGGAACCTTAAAAAGAAAATCATAAGGACAGAATTACATGCTGACTTTCTGATCGAATACTGCAAAAAAGGTATTATCCCTAAGGGGTTGCAGATAACAAATGAACATGGAGTCTTTGTTAAGGTCAAAAAATTTATTGAGAACTGGACATTAATAGCAAACAGATGTAGCAGGGACTGGATGCTACTCATAATTGAGACCGCACAAGATGTCCTTGTTATAGAAAGAGCTGAAATAGAAGAACTAGAAGCCAAACTGAAGGAATGTGATGCGCTAGAAGACGCCAAGCGTAAACTTGAAGACATTCAAGCAGACATAGAAGGGTATCTTGAATTCATGACTAACAAAAAATCCAATAAATTCAGAAAAGATGTGGCACAGTATGACATAGAAAAAGTTTATCCTTATCTGCAGAAGGATTTCTATGAAAAACCTCAGGAAGACCAAAACAATAAGAGACAGTGGACACAGCCAAATAGAAACTTTCAAAACAGAAAGGTGCGTTTTTTTGATACCTCGTACACGAGTTCTGAATCAGAAAATGAGGCACAACAAGAAAATAGCAATAAAGATGCAGATCCAGCTACTAATAACCCGAGACAGAGTCTTCCTTTTTTAGAGGAACGTCAAAAGAACTTCGGAGCCCAGAGAGGCAGAGGGAGGGGAAGGGGAACATATATTCCCCAGAAACAATACCAACCACGTCATTACAACACGAGAAGCAAGAAGAACTGGGATTAAATAGGAAAGCACCCATTATTAATTTGTCATCCCAATCAATTTCGGATGATGATAAAAGGGTCTTAGAGAAGGGCTTGGGGTTTGCCATTGCAAACCCGATAGATAGATATAGCCTAGAACGCGACCTACAAAGTTTTTTTAGAAAGGTTCGTCTGAATGCATTCTTTGAAGGTAAACCTAGGGCCCCGAATGAGAATAAATCAGGCTTAAAGCCTAGGTCAAAGTGGACTCCCCAAATTAGTATGGTAAAAAAAGATGTGGAGGTATTTGAACACTGTGTGGAGAAAAGTATTTCTGAACTCCTAGATAAAAAACACTGGGTAGAACAAAACTTCTGAAAGAAAGAAAGATATGCACTTAAATCACTGGAAGAGGATGTTTCAATCACTATAAAGCCAGCAGATAAGGGGGGAGCATTGTTATAATGGACACCCAGGATTATAATGCTCGTATGTACTCCATGCTTAATAACAAGGAACACTACTGCCCATCTACAAAAGAGGAACTTAAATTACTGGCAGATAAGATTACCAGCCTATTACAATGGGCAAAGGAAGATGGTGTTATCTGTCAAGACGAATACCTCTTCCTACATAATGAACACCCCACCATACCTGCACTATATGGCCTGCCAAAAGTGCATAAGAATATATTAGATCCACCTATGAGACCAATCGTGTCAAGCATTAATTCCATAACAGAACCCCTAAGCAAATATATTGACATCTTTTTGCAACCACTAGTTAAAAGCCAGAGGGCATATATAAAATACACCACATCAATGATCAGGAAGATTGAAGGTCTCCCTTTTGAATCAGACACCCAGCTCTTGGTCTCCCTAGATATAGAGGCCTTATATACTAATATTCCACAGGACGACACTATCGACATGGTGGCCGACATGTTGCAAATTGATGACCATGATTTAAATCCACACTAAACATTTATATTGGAATGTGCAACATTGATACTCAAAAATAATATTTTTTTGTATGAAAAAACCTTGTTTAAGCAAACTAAAGGGACAAGCATGGGGGCCACCTGTGCGCCGAGCCTAGCATTTCTCTACGTATCAAGATTTGAAGACAAACATATCTTCAACTCGTTGGCACCATTCTTTGAAAACGTGTCACAATGGACACGTTACATTGATGACATCTTTTTTATTTGGACAGGCTTAGAGGCAACCCAATTTGAGTTTATAGATTGGCTCAACCTAGGAGACGCCAATTTAAGATTCACGCATAGTATTAGCAACCAGGAATGTGCTTTTCTGGATATAACAATCAAACACAGTGAGGGCAAACTTCTGGTGGAGTTATTTACAAAACCAACAGACAGGAACACAATGTTACACTTTAACAGTCATCACCCGGCCTGTCAAAAAAATAATATACCGTATGGACAGTTTCTAAGATTGAGAAGGAACTGTACCAAGAATACAGACTATGATAAACATGCTCAAATCCTCACTGTAAAATTCTTAGAAAGAGGGTACCCGAAGAAACTAATACGCCACTCCTACAAAAGGGCTAAATATTACAACAGGGATGAATTTTTTAATAAAAGTGAGAAGGCTCAAACAGACAGACCACTTATTTTTGTAACGAACCATAGCAGCATCAATAACAAAATAAAGAACATAATAAATAGAAACTGGAATCTGGTGTCCAACCAAAATGGTACTATCCTTCCCAAGCCCATGTTCGCCTACAGGAGGAACAAAACAATCAGAAACAGCCTCGTAAAAACATATAGGGAAACCAATCATGAACGACAAATGACCATAGATAAGAACCCTCTTCCCAAAGGAACTTTTCCATGCAGTGGATGTGGGAATTGTAATGATATCATCAAAGGCACAGAAATAAAAATAAATTGCAAAAGCCACAGATTCGCGGATTTTCATAACTGTAGGTCAAAAAATCTCATTTACCTTATCCAGTGTCCCTGTAATCTTATTTACATAGGGGAAACATCCAGGGAAATAAGAATAAGACTAAAGGAACATAGGTCAGCCATAAGAACCAAAAAAAGCACTGCACCCTTGGTAGATCATTGGCTATTGGCCAAACACACCAACCAAGATCTCAAGTGGTGTGTTCTAGAATCCATAAAAATGAACACAAGAGGAGGAGATGTGAATACCAAGCGCAAAAAACGCGAACAATTCTATATGTATAAATTTAATACTGTACGACAGGGACTTAATAATAAAGAAGATTGGGAGAGGGTACTATAGACACTCCCACAGCAAAAGTCCATTATAGCCCATACGAGGGAGGACTGTAGAGGCGTTCCAGAACGTGTTCATTGAGTAGATATGAGACGACGTGCGGTGAACAGCCTTTACTAAACAACCAAATGAGCTGATTAGTGAACCATATAAAATGTGCAATTGAAACACAGGCATCCTTCGCTTTACAATTCACCATAGACTCATAGCCTCTTGTAGAAATACGAATAAAGGGGGTGCACTAGACACTAGACATTTAAAAATGGCCGACGCATTTCTCGGCTAAACACGCGAACACTTAATCCTATCATCACGTCAAAAATTTTTTTGTTTATAGATACCCACATTCACGTATTTATTTTGCTCTACATCTGCATAAAGTGCGCTATTGTAACACAAATACCACTGTTATAAACACTTAGATTTGCAGTTGAAATAGATTACGGACCATATCAGATACTTCGAGCAAACACACTCTAATATGGCCAACGTATTCCCCCGAAGGAACGCGATTACGTATCCTTATATCGCGCTCCTCAACATCATATAATGAGTGCAAATATTCCTTTATTAAAAAGAAATACAAAATAGCGTGAATTATAGAATAGGGAAAATTCAGTATCATATTTTAGATCGCGCTCTTTATTATTATATAGACTGCGCGCTAATATTTCTGGAGTAAATACAAATACAGCAAACTGACGTATTATAAAATAGAAGAACTCCAGTAATATGTATTATATCACAATAATAAGGGAGTATCTTAGATCGGTGTCCGATTTGATACAGCCTAGAGCTGCAATATGGACATTTACAAATGGCCGACGCTCGTCACCGAGACAGACCATAAAGAACCAATTACACACGTTTAATGACGCAATCCTTATATCACGCTCCTCAACATCATATAATGAGTGCAAATATTCCTTTATTAAAAAGATATACAAAATAGCGTGAATTATATAAATAGGGAAAATTCAGTATCATATTTTAGATTGCGCTCTTTACTATTATATAGACTGCACGCTAATATTTCTGTAGTAAATACAAATACAGCAAACTGGCAAATTAAAAAATAAAAGAACTCCAGTAATATGTATTATATCACTATAATAAGGGAGTATCCTAGATCGGTGTCCGATTTGATACAGCCTAGAGCCGCAATATGGACATTTATAAATGGCCGACGCTCGTCACCGAGACAGACCATAAAGAACCAATTACACACGTTTAATGACGAAAAAGATTGCGCCCAATCTCCTAATAAAAGGGAGCTCGTAGCAAGCAAAGGCATTCCATGGGGAAGCTGTATGAGGACCAGGTGACAGGGAGGCCGATACGCACGAAAAAGGTAAGAACTATGGGGCAACTGTTATCCTTTAGTGAATGATAAAATACCTTTGAACCAAACACCATAGGTGTGGGTCATAAACTATAGCAATATTGTAGCACCCTACTGTATAACTGTATAGGTAGTTGGGGAATCTGGGTACATCATAGTGGTAAACAAACAGAGCCCAAACAAAAAAGTTTGTGCGCATACATATCTAAGAGCACTCACATTCTACCAAGAAATCAGTACTAATGCAGCGTGCCGTGATATGTTTTTTATCCTAAAACGAAGGCACTCGGTGAGACCACTGAATGATGGGGTGTAAGTATACCCTAATTTAAATATACATAGCATAGACAACTAGTGTAAAGGCAAATAACCTGAATCCTGAATCCTGGCAAAGCTCTTGCTGCCAGTAAAGGTATGGGTAGTTAAGAGCCTGGTCTAACTCAAAATATACATAGTAATACACCAAAAGGAGGGACACCTGGGTAAACTGTTGTAACAGATCTACTAAAAAAAGAAACAAAATTTGAACAATTAAGTGATACATATTTATGTTCCTACTAACTAATAAGCCCATAAAGCTTAAAAAGCTATAACCGATTTAATGGGGGTAGTTACATTACTGCCCAAATGCACTATAAAGACTGAAGATATAACTAATGGTCCTAAAATAGCTATGTAGTTCAGTGATATCTATTCTTGCATTTATAAACAGCGCTATTCTGAAATCCAGGATTGAATAGGAAGCGAACTGGTAGAAGGGAATGAAACAGATTTGAAGGCCTCTACCCACATAAGACAAGTTGGATGTATACCAACATCATTCAACTAAAGGTAATATTGGTAGAAATTAATTTTCTGACTCTTAACTAAAAGACTCAAGCTGTGTTTGGTTCAAAAAATTGTGATTTAATAAAAGGAATCTTGTATTTCTGTCCTTTGCAGTTACATGTTGTATAGCCGAAATGATATACGGTGGTCACCCCTGATACAGCACTGATAATATAAATGAATTCTTATATCCAGGTAATGAACCTTTGCATATATTATTGAATAAGAAGTAGAGTAAGCACAATAGAATTTGGGTCTATCTGATTTATGAAATTTACCGTCTAGGTGGAGCAATTTTAACTAAACAACATTGAATGAAGATAAGTCCATGAGAGTCAGATTAATGATTGAAAAAAACTGCATCCTCATGAGACGTCATATGCCCTAAATCCCTCAAAATCTCTGAGGTAGGTTGATAAATGCAGGCTGTTATAAAATATATATTAGATATGAAACAGGGACAACAATGACAACTAGAAGGTATTACAGATTTAATCCTGTTGTGACAAAAGGGTATATGTGATGTAAGCAAAATATGAGTTTATAGCATGATGAAACCCTGATTTAGACAAAACCTCCGGTTATCTGGGTCAAATGGGGTTACCTGTAAGAAACACTGAATAAAGGTAGTAATAATAAGAGATCCTAGAAATGATTCAATTCAACCTGGAGCTTACATCTGTAACAAATGTATAGAAAATAGTGTTTGTCACTGCATAAAAATGTGAATGTAGGGATCACGAATTTTTTTTTTTGAATTTATGTGCACGGTCCGTATATGTGATAACTTTGTGTCAATGCTAACGTCAGTGGATAATAGGCCCCTGTTGATTATGTTTCTGTAATCTTGCTTTTTAGAGATTTTTTTAACTAAAAAACCCCGTCCTGAAGAAGGTGTTACCATCAACATAAGACACCGAAACGCCGCGTCGACTTTTTGTTTTTTTTAAAATAATGTGTATTCGATTGTATAATTGTTTTATGAATGCAAATTGAAACTGTATTGTTTTTAATAAACGGTTTTTTATACTGATAAAGATTATAGTCTCCTAACTAATGTGGTGATTTGTAGACAGGGTTCCTACACTGACTGTTAGCTTGTATTTGAAAATTATGTGTATGTTAAGTGAAATACAATCTCGTCCTTGACAGCGTAGATACCCTTTAAGCCTTTTGGTTGGGTTATTCTACGCCGTAGGGTATATACCCTCACCATCTAGGGACTCCTTGTGTTTTTTGAATATTTGTTTACCCGGTCCCTCACTGGTATTCAGGGTACCTCCCTCATTGTGTTGTGAGAATTAATACAGCTTTTTAGCTGGGGAGCTTTTTTCTGGAAAAGAGAAATGAAAGGTATTAAAACGTATGGATTCTCAGAGGATCAATTTAACAAACTGATACATGGTGCCTCTAAGAAAACTCCAACTGTAATCATAGATAACAGTAAAGATGAAAAATGGAGAGAATTATGGAACCTTAAAAAGAAAATCATAAGGACAGAATTACATGCTGACTTTCTGATCGAATACTGCAAAAAAGGTATTATCCCTAAGGGGTTGCAGATAACAAATGAACCTGGAGTCTTTGTTAAGGTCAAAAAATGTATTGAGAACTGGACATTAATAGCAAACAGATGTAGCAGGGACTGGATGCTACTCATAATTGAGACCGCACAAGATGTCCTTGTTATAGAAAGAGCTGAAATAGAAGAACTAGAAGCCAAACTGAAGGAATGTGATGCGCTAGAAGACGCCAAGCGTAAACTTGAAGACATTCAAGCAGACATAGAAGGGTATCTTGAATTCATGACTAACAAAAAATCCAATAAATTCAGAAAAGATGTGGCACAGTATGACATAGAAAAAGTTTATCCTTATCTGCAGAAGGATTTCTATGAAAAACCTCAGGAAGACCACAACAATAAGAGACAGTGGACACAGCCAAATAGAAACTTTCAAAACAGACAGGTGCGTTTTTTTGATACCTCGTACACGAGTTCTGAATCAGAAAATGAGGCACAACAAGAAAATAGCAATAAAGATGCAGATCCAGCTACTAATAACCCGAGACAGTCTTCCTTTTTTAGAGGAACGTCAAAAGAACTTCGGAGCCCAGAGAGGCAGAGGGAGGGGAAGGGGAACATATATTCCCCAGAAACAATACCAACCACGTCATTACAACACGAGAAGCAAGAAGAACTGGGATTAAATAGGAAAGCACCCATTATTAATTTGTCATCCCGATCAATTTCGGATGATGATAAAAGGGTCTTAGAGAAGGGCTTGGGGTTTGCCATTGCAAACCCGATAGATAGATATAGCCTAGAACGCGACCTACAAAGTTTTTTTAGAAAGGTTCGTCTGAATGCATTCTTTGAAGGTAAACCTAGGGCCCCGAATGAGAATAAATCAGGCTTAAAGCCTAGGTCAAAGTGGACTCCCCAAATTAGTATGGTAAAAAAAGATGTGGAGGTATTTGAACACTGTGTGGAGAAAAGTATTTCTGAACTCCTAGATAAAAAACACTGGGTAGAACAAAACTTCTCAAAGAAAGAAAGATATGCACTTAAATCACTGGAAGAGGATGTTTCAATCACTATAAAGCCAGCAGATAAGGGGGGGAGCATTGTTATAATGGACACCCAGGATTATAATGCTCGTATATACTCCATGCTTAATAACAAGGAACACTACTGCCCATCTACAAAAGAGGAACTTAAATTACTGGCAGATAAGATTACCAGCCTATTACAATGGGCAAAGGAAGATGGTGTTATCTGTCAAGACAAATACCTCTTCCTACATAATGAACACCCCACCATACCTGCACTATATGGCCTGCCAAAAGTGCATAAGAATATATTAGATCCACCTATGAGACCAATCGTGTCAAGCATTAATTCCATAACAGAACCCCTAAGCAAATATATTGACATCTTTTTGCAACCACTAGTTAAAAGCCAGAGGGCATATATAAAAGACACCACATCAATGATCGGGAAGATTGAAGGTCTCCCTTTTAATTCAGACACCCAGCTATTGGTCTCCCTAGATATAGAGGCCTTATATACTAATATTCCACAGGACGACACTATAGACATGGTGGCCGACATGTTGCAAATTGATGACCATGATTTAAATCCACACTCAACATTTATAGTGGAATGTGCAACATTGATACTCAAAAATAATATTTTTTTGTATGAAAAAACCTTGTTTAAGCAAACTAAAGGGACAAGCATGGGGGCCACCTGTGCGCCGAGCCTAGCATGTCTCTGAGTATCAAGATTTGATGACAAACATATCTTCAACTCGTTGGCACCATTCTTTGAAAACGTGTCACAATGGACACGTTACATTGATGACATCTTTTTTATTTGGACAGGCTTAGAGGCAACCCTATTTGAGTTTATAGATTGGCTCAACCTAGGAGACGCCAATGTAAGATTCACGCATAGTATTAGCAACCAGGAATGTGCTTTTCTGGATATAACAATCAAACACAGTGAGGGCAAACTTCTGGTGGAGTTATTTACAAAACCAACAGACAGGAACACAATGTTACACTTTAACAGTCATCACCCGGCCTGTCAAAAAAATAATATACCGTATGGACAGTTTCTAAGATTGAGAAGGAACTGTACCAAGAATACAGACTATGATAAACATGCTCAAATCCTCACTGAAAAATTCTTAGAAAGAGGGTACCCGAAGAAACTAATACGCCACTCCTACAAAAGGGCTAAATACTACAACAGGGATGAATTTTTTAATAAAAGTGAGAAGGCTCAAACAGACAGACCACTTATTTTTGTAACGAACCATAGCAGCATCAATAACAAAATAAAGAACATAATAAATAGAAACTGGAATCTGGTGTCCAACCAAAATGGTACTATCCTTCCCAAGCCCATGTTCGCCTACAGGAGGAACAAAACAATCAGAAACAGCCTCGTAAAAACATATAGGGAAACCAATCATGAACGACAAATGACCATAGATAAGAACCCTCTTCCCAAAGGAACTTTTCCATGCAGTGGATGTGGGAATTGTAATGATATCATCAAAGGCACAGAAATAAAAATAAATTGCAAAAGCCACAGATTCGCGGATTTTCATAACTGTAGGTCAAAAAATCTCATTTACCTTATCCAGTGTCCCTGTAATCTTATTTACATAGGGGAAACATCCAGGGAAATAAGAATAAGACTAAACGAACATAGGTCAGCCATAAGAACCAAAAAAAGCACTGCACCCTTGGTAGATCATTGTCTAATGGCCAAACACACCAACCAAGATCTCAAGTGGTGTGTTCTAGAATCCATAAAAATGAACACAAGAGGAGGAGATGTGAATACCAAGCGCAAAAAACGCGAACAATTCTATATGTATAAATTTAATACTGTACGACAGGGACTTAATAATAAAGAAGATTGGGAGAGGGTACTATAGACACTCCCACAGCAAAAGTCCATTATAGCCCATAAGAGGGAGGACTGTAGAGGCGTTCCAGAACGTGACATTTAGTAGATATGAGACGACGTGCGGTGAACAGCCTTTACTAAACAACCAAATGAGCTGATTAGTGAACCATATAAAATGTGCAATTGAAGCACAGGCATCCTTCGCTTTACAATTCACCATAGACTTATAGCCTCTTGTAGAAATACGAATATAGGGGGTGCACTAGACACTAGACATTTAAAAATGGCCGACGCATTTCTCGGCTAAACACGCGAACACTTAATCCTATCATCACGTCAAAAAAAATTTTGCTTATAGATACCCACATTCACGTATTTATTTTGCTCTACATCTGCATAAAGTGCGCTATTGTAACACAAATACCACTGTTATAAACACTTAGATTTGCAGTCGAAATAGATTACGGACCATATCAGATACTTCGAGCAAACACACTCTAATATGGCCGACGTATTCCCCCGAAGGAACGCGATTACGTATCCTTATATCGCGCTCCTCAACATCATATAATGAGTGCAAATATTCCTTTATTAAAAAGAAATACAAAATAGCGTGAATTATAGAATAGGGAAAATTCAGTATCATATTTTAGATCGCGCTCTTTATTATTATATAGACTGCGCGCTAATATTTCTGGAGTAAATACAAATACAGCAAACTGACGTATTATAAAATAGAAGAACTCCAGTAATATGTATTATATCACAATAATAAGGGAGTATCTTAGATCGGTGTCCGATTTGATACAGCCTAGAGCTGCAATATGGACATTTACAAATGGCCGACGCTCGTCACCGAGACAGACCATAAAGAACCAATTACACACGTTTAATGACGCAATCCTTATATCGCGCTCCTCAACATCATATAATGAGTGCAAATATTCCTTTATTAAAAAGAAATACAAAATAGCGTGAATTATATAAATAGGGAAAATTCAGTATCATATTTTAGATTGCGCTCTTTACTATTATATAGACTGCACGCTAATATTTCTGTAGTAAATACAAATACAGCAAACTGGCAAATTAAAAAATAAAAGAACTCCAGTAATATGTATTATATCACTATAATAAGGGAGTATCCTAGATCGGTGTCCGATTTGATACAGCCTAGAGCCGCAATATGGACATTTATAAATGGCCGACGCTCGTCACCGAGACAGACCATAAAGAACCAATTACACACGTTTAATGACGAAAAAGATTGCGTCCAATCTCCTAATAAAAGGGAGCTCGTAGCAAGCAAAGGCATTCCATGGGGAAGCTGTATGAGGACCAGGTGACAGGGAGGCCGATACGCACGAAAAAGGTAAGAACTATGGGGCAACTGTTATCCTTTAGTGAATGATAAAATACCTTTGAACCAAACACCATAGGTGTGGGTCATAAACTATAGCAATATTGTAGCACCCTACTGTATAACTGTATAGGTAGTTGGGGAATCTGGGTACATCACAGTGGTAAACAAACAGAGCCCAAACAAAAAAGTTTGCGCGCATACATATCTAAGAGTACTCACATTCTACAACGAAATCATGACTAATGCAGCGTGCCGTGATATGTTTTTTATCCTAAAACGAAGGCACTCATTGAGACCACTGAATGACGGGGTGTAAGTATACCCTAATTTAAATATACATAGCATAGACAACTAGTGTAAAGGCAAATAACCTGAATCCTGAATCCTGGCAAAGCTCTTGCTGCCAGTAAAGGTATGGGTAGTTAAGAGCCTGGTCTAACCCAAAATCTACATAGTAATACACCAAAAGGAGGGACACCTGGGTAAACTGTTGTAACAGATCTACTAAAAAAAGAAACAAAATTTGAACAATCAAGTGATACATATTTATGTTCCTACTAACTAATAAGCCCATAAAGCTTAAAAAGCTATAACCGATTTAATGGGGGTAGTTACATTACTGCCCAAATGCACTATAAAGACTGAAGATATAACTAATGGTCCTAAAATAGCTATGTAGTTCAGTGATATCTATTCTTGCATTTATAAACAGCGCTATTCTGAAATCCAGGATTGAATAGGAAGCAAACTGGTAGAAGGGAATGAAACAGATTTGAAGGCCTCTACCCACATAAGACAAGTTGGATGTATACCAACATCATACAACTAAAGGTAATATTGGTAGAAATTAATTTTCTGACCCTTAACTAAAAGACTCAAGCTGTGTTTGGTTCAAAAAATTGTGATTTAATAAAAGGAACATTGTATTTCTGTCCTTTGCAGTTACATGTTGTATAGCCGAAATGATATACAGTGGTCACCCCTGATACAGCACTGATAATATAAATGAATTCTTATATCCAGGTAATGAACCTTTGCATATATTATTGAATAAGAAGTAGAGTAAGCACAATAGAATTTGGGTCTATCTGATTTATGAAATTTACCGTCTAGGTGGAACAATTTTAACTAAACAACATCGAATGAAGATAAGTCCATGAGAGTCAGATTAATGATTGAAAAAAACTGCATCCTCATGAGACGTCATATGCCCTAAATCCCTCAAAATCTCTGAGGTAGGTTGATAAATGCAGGCTGTTATAAAATTATATATTAGATATGAAACAGGGACAACAATGACAACTAGAAGGTATTACAGATTTAATCCTGTTGTGACAAAAGGGTATATGTGATGTAAGCAAACAATGAGTTTATAGCATGATGAAACCCTGATTTAGACAAAACCTCCGGTTATCTGGGTCAAATGGGGTTACCTGTAAGAAACACTGAATAAAGGTAGTAATAATAAGAGATCCTAGAAATGATTCAATTCAACCTGGAGCTTACATCTGTAACAAATGTATAGAAAATAGTGTTTGTCTCTCTGCATAAAAATGTGAATGTAGGGATCACGAATTTTTTTTTTTGAATTTATGTGCACGGTCCGTATATGTGATAACTTTGTGTCAATGCTAACGTCAGTGGATAATAGGCCCCTGTTGATTATGTTTCTGTAATCTTGCTTTTTAGAGATTTTTTTAACTAAAAAACCCCGTCCTGAAGAAGGTGTTACCATCAACACAAGACACCGAAACGCCGCGTCGACTTTTTGTTTTTTTAAAAATAATGTGTATTCGATTGTATAATTGTTTTATGAATGCAAATTGAAACTGTATTGTTTTTAATAAACGGTTTTTAATACTGATAAAGATTATAGTCTCCTAACTAATGTGGTGATTTGTAGACAGGGTTCCTATACTGACTGTTAGCTTGTATTTGAAAATTATGTGTATGTTAAGTGAAATACAATCTCGTCCTTGACAGCGTAGATACCCCTTAAGCCTTTTGGTTGGGTTATTCTACGCCGTGGGGTATATACCCTCACCATCTAGGGACTCCTTGTGTTTTTTGAATATTGTAAACCTGCTACACAGTGTTCTGTCTTTGTTTGCATTCCGTTCTGTCATGTAGAGGATCCTGGGTAAAATAACGGTTTCGGTACAGCCAGTACCTTTCAACCCTACCTCCAAACTGCTTACTGCCTGTTACCATAGTAACAGTTCATGGAACACTTAAGTGAGCACACAGGTTACAAGTTCACCACACAATGTTACTAATTGTAACAGTTACTGTGCTGGAGTTTTTAAAATTTTCCATAGGAACCGTTAATCCCAGGTACAGACTCTGGTAAAGAGCTGGTAAAGAGTTAGCCTCAGTATTATACTTCTAGTTATAAACATAATTTCTATTTTAATTGTTTAATGTTTTGTAAGCATATGATTATCACACTAAATAATAGTGAAATGTTGTCAGAAAAAGAAGACGTATATACTTTTTTCAATTAACTTTTATTGAGGAACATGGCGGCAGCAGGCTAGCTGCCGCGGTACTCCGCTTCTGACCTCTGCAGAGTGAGGTGCCAGCATGACGGAGTCTTTTTCAGCGTTTTCTCGAGGACATGAACTGGAACGAGCTGACCCGGCAGTTCCCAGCCGGCTGCTGTTGCTCACCGGTGTACGGCGTTGGAGTGAGGCCGCCCTGGAGCTCCGGTGGGGGAGGCGTTTTCGGTGCCTTTTTCATAGCTGAGGAGCGTCAGCCGGGGGGTCAGCTGCAAGCTCAGGCTCACCTGTCATCGTTACGGAGGCAGCGGAGGTGGCGACCGTTTCAGCAGCAGGAGCGGGAGCAGGAGCAGTGGTGACTGTAGCAGCAACGCGTGTCACTACGCGAGCAGCAGCACTCAAAGCGCACAAATTGGAGGTAGAAGGGAAGGAGGCGGGGGGGCAGGCAATGAAATCCCTGGGGTAGCGGCAGTGGAGCCTGGAGGACCACTGGAGACTTATCACCTAGAGACCACTGGACAGATGGGGAGGGCGGATTGTTATGAGTCTGAACCCGAGCCCCCTTTTTCTTTGTTAGAGTGTTCTCTCACACCCTCAGCAGGTGCCAGTTCACATTTAACTAGGGGCTCTTGTCAGGAGCACCCAGGGAAGGTGGTAAAATGGGGTCAGAGTCGTGAGAAGAAGGGGGGTACTAGGGGGTGAAGGTGCAGCAGCCTGCCCAAAGCTTGCCACAAGAGGTTCAAGCCCCGGCCAAAACTTCTTCTTTTCTTTCCAACGAGGTGAAGGCTAAACGGGCTAATAAGGGCAAAAAGGTGGCTAGGTCTGTGAAGTTAGTCTTGGATGCAGGCTCTAAGATAACACCCTCTTTACGCTCTTATTTTAAAGTTGTCCCCCAGGTGCTCAAGCTACGCTTAAACCCTACCTCTCAAGCAGATAATCTCTTAGCGCATGGCTTAGTGGATAGCCTAGACTACCCAGCAGTCTTGGGCAGCGCGGTCCCCCTTGATACAGCGTCCCCTCCTTGCCCCTCGGTCCTTCACCCAACTTTCAACTGCCAGACAACTCTTTTTTCAAGTTTGCCATCAGTTCTTAATCTCGGGGCGGGTATGGAAGATGTTACATCTTCTTCCCTCACCGTAGGTGGCAAAGTGGGGTCATCCGGTCCTATTTTGAGTGCTACTGAACAGACTAGTGGCCCTGTATCCCTAACGCAGTCACTAACTCTACCTTCTGGACTAACTGGGCTAACCGTGGATTCCTCTTCAATAGAGGTTCCACTGGATTTCCTGCTTGAGGAAGTGGGCGATTCGTTTAACACAGCCAGCCCTGAGGACTACACTCCTCCAACTGCTCCTGCTCCAATCCCCAGCCCCTGTAATATGGAGGGTGCGGGTCAGCCATCACAGGAGCAGCGGGGCAATACTCAGTCCCTGGCACAGGGACAGATACAGGAGGAGCGTGTGAGTCCCAGTATCCGAATTTGCTCACAACAAACCACCCCTGCGCCAGAAGCTAGTTCTATCTCCACCATTCCATCATGCACTTCAACACCTTCCTTAGAGCAAATGTTATTGATTTTGTCAGCCGATATCAAAAGGGGTTTTGAAGAATATGCGGTGATCCAGAGAGAAATTAAAAGTTACTGCGAGGCCCTGGGCAATAAGATAGATGGACTCACCTCAAGAACGGATGTATTGGAAGAAACCCTGGGTGGGTTATCTTTGCACTTAGACAATGCGAGAGAAGAAATCTTGAAACTCAAGAAGGAAGACATCTCAATAGCAGAAAGGATGGAGACTTTGGAACATCACGCTAGGCGTAGCAACATCCGCATCTTAAATGTACTAGAGGGTAGTGAGGCTCGGATATCAAAGGCTTCATCGTTCCACTGTTAGTGCAATCTCTAAAACTGGCTCAGCCTGAAGAAGAAATAGCTAGAGACATCCAACGTGTACACAGGGAGCCCTTCAGGTGAAACCCTCAGAGGACCAAGCCGAGGAAGATTCTTGTGAATTTCCATACTTACACCATCAAGGAACAAATCCTTAACGTAGCGTTAAAGCAAAAGTTTCTTGAGCATAATGGCTTTGCTTTTCAAATACGGTCTGACCTATCCAGAGCTACTCTTGAAAAACAGTGGGAGTTGGGCAGAAGAATGGACTCTTTTCGGAAACTCGGCGCCACGGTTCAGTTGGGGCTCCCTGCTTCTCTTAAAATAATGCTCAATAACAAAATGTTCAATATCCGCTCAGTCCAGGCAGCAGATGACCTGTTGATGACTTTTCAGGGGGATAAGGGCGCTTCCGGAGGCTCAGGTTGATCACACACATAGTTAGTTTTTTCAAGCTATAGTCCACCTCGAAAGGTCACAGCTTCGTCTCTCAGTCTTCCCCCAGTTCTCCCTTTGCCTAGCTCTATGCTTGATTTATATTTCATGATTGGAGGGGTAAGGGGTCGCAATACCATCGAGGAGGAAAATGTATATTTTCTTTCTCTCTTCTCTTGGTACTTAAGTAAGCACAAGGCACAAGGTACAAGGCATGCGGGAAAAAAAAAACTTTGACAAGTACAATAAGCTTAAAAAAAAATATATATCTCTAGATCAGCCACTCACTTGGCAGGGGTTGGGGTAGGGTAGGGGGTACCACCAACCGGATCTGCTCCGGTTAGATAGTACAAGAGTTCCTCAGGGGAGGGGGGGGGGTGAAGGTTAGCTCACAGGGGTGTTGGGGTAGGGCTTTGGGTTAAAAAGAAAAACATTTTTCCTCATTTCCAGAATGGTTCCATTTAGGCTTTTTCTTATGTAGTAATGGTAGTCGTTTTTTTCTAGGCAGTTGCTCCAGGCGGAAGAGTAGGTCTTTTTCCCTTAGTTTTTTTCACTATTTTATAGGAGGGAACGCGAAGAATGAGTAATCTCAAGATTCCCTCCTGGAATGTTAATGGTCTGCGCACCAAACCAAGGGCAAACAGGATTATACAATATTTGCATGACATCGATGCGCAGATCATTATACTCCAGGAGACACATTTAATTGAGGCAGAGATACTCGATCTTGTGAAAAAGAACAGGTGGATGGACATCTCGGTATCTACCTCCCAATTACTAAAAATAAGGGGTGTGACGATTCTGTTCAAAAAACCCATTAGCACAAGAATTATAACACAGAAGGTAGACCCCGGAGTTAGATGGGTGATTACCACGGTAGATGTTGGTGGGGTACATCTGACATTAGCTGGTTTTATGGACCCAACCAGGACAACCCTGCACCCTTGGAGCTCCTATTTTCGCATCTATTGCATTTTACTGAACCCATCATACTGCGGGGGACTTTTAATATTGTGCTAGACCCCGCTTTAGACAAGACCCCGAGCAGTAGACAGCGGATGCCGTCTAAATCTAGAGCGTTCCTGCATAGTTGTATGAATCAATACGGATAGGTTGATATCTGGCGGGTAAGAGCAGGCACTAAATCAGGTTTTTCTTTTCGCAATTGCAAATATCATCATCAGTCTAGAATCGACTATATTTTGATAAGTCGTGACCTGGTCGATTCAGTTAAAGATATTCGTTATCTCCCGTCCCATCTGTCAGGTCACTCCTCTGTTTTTTTGGAACTGACAGTAGTAACTAAACCTTCCTCTAGTTCTTGGTCTTTTAACCGGTCGTTTCTTTCTTCTTCGGAAGATGTGCATTCTATTAGATCTGAAGCACTTGAATTTATGCAAGTAAATATCGGTTCAGTGGAGCCCCCTATGGTATGGGATGCGTTTAAGTGTTGCCTTCGAGGCGTAATTAAGAGTAAGGTGGTATATCGGAGGAGACAGTATGTGCAGGAGGTTGCCTCTATTGAGGCTGAACTTCTTGCAACCCAAGCTGAAATTGATGCCACCAGTGAAGTCTCTAATACCATCCATACATCGCTGCAAGCCAAATTGGTTTCCCTTAAAGATAACTTAGCTTCCGTGTTAAACCAACGCATTTTACAAAAATGGGAAGCGAGCAAATTGGCTCATTTCGAATACGGAGAAGGGGCCGGGAATTGGCCTGGAAGTCAAAGTCGGACTGGGCACGTAACATCATTGATTCTGTAACAACCAGCCAAGGAACTGTCTCCTCAGACACTGACATTAGAACCTCTTTCAAATAATTCTTTCAAAGTATCTACCAGGAAGACAAGAACATTAACCCTGAAGATATAGAGAGGTGGCTGGATGGCATCTCACTTCCAAGACTATCCCAAGATCAACGTGTCTTTTTGGAAAGTGAGTTAACCAAGGAAGAGGTAGAGATGGCCATACGGGCTAGCAAGGGGAACAAAGCTGCTGGGCCTGATGGCCTGCCAGCAGAAATATATAAGATCCTTGCAGAATAAATATCTCCCCTCCTTGCTACCCTGTTTAACCAGATTTTACGAGAGGGGGCTCTTCCACCACCGACATGGAGCAACGCTTCCATTACACTCATATTAAAACCAGTTAAACCTGCTTCCAATTGTGGCTCTTACCGCCCTATATCTATATTGAACGCCGATTATAAAATCTTCGCATCCCTATTGGCAAAGAGGTCTGGCCAGATCGTCCTGTGATTTTACATCCCAACCAGAAGGGGTTTGTCAGAGGTCATCAGCTCTTCGAGTTAACGTACGATTTAAATGGGGCCATTGATATGGCAACTTCAGAAGCAGCCCCATTGGCCATTCTCACAATGGACGCCACCAAGGTCTTCGACAGGGTCAACTGGTTGTACCTGTCCGGGGCCTTGGCAAAGTTCCGTGTGGGTGAGGGTTTTCGTAGAGCAGTGCAATTGTTATATCATAGTCCATCAGCATGGGTACTTGTTAATGGGGGCATTTCTGATTCTTTTGCATTACCAGAGGAACCCGCCAGGGCTGCCCCCTATCCCCCCTCTTGTTCGATCTGTATATCGAGCCCTTTGCTAAAAAATTACGTGACGATCATAATATCAAGCCTTTCATATATGGAGATTGGTAGAAGAAGGTCGCGTTATACGCGTACAATGTTATGATAATGACATCTGAGATTAGCACTGTGTTCCCGGCAGCTATTCGCTAGGCCGTGGAGTTTGGCGAAGTCTCCGGATACGAGGTAAACGCCTGTAAGACGGAAATAATGGTTTGGAATGATGACGTGAGCAGCTTCAATGAATAACTTAGCACGAGCCTGCGATACTTAGGGCTGAACATCGTTAAAGATATCTCTTTGATCGCGTCTTCCAACTTCTCGGTAATTGCAAAAGAGTGTCAAAAACTAATGAGATCTTAGATGCATCTTCCCCTCTCCTTATTAGGCAGAGTTAATTTGGTGAAAATGGCCATCTTACCGAAGGTTTCTTTTTTGTTCAACACAATCCCTCTTTTTTTTTACCCCTCCTTGTTGTCTAAATTACAGGGCGAGATAACCTCCTTCATCTGGAAAAATAGGAACCCAAGGATAGCTTGGAAAAAGCTAAGACGCCGTAGGGAGAAGGGGGGCCTGGCCGGTCCAGACTTACAGATCCACGCATGGGCATTTCAGCTATCCCATGCTTGTATGCTTTTAAAAGCGCCTACAGAAGAGGGCATTGGCAGTTTGTTTGAAGCACTACAGAAGGGTGAAGGAATTGGGCAGTTTGGATTTTTGTTTAAGTTGGAGATCCCAAATTTTTCAAAAAGGTGAAACTGAAGATTCTACAGGGCCTAGCAAGAACTTGGGCAAAGATAAGATCCTTAACTAAACTGGGGTACTATTCTAGTAGAGCACCAATATGGGATCTTCCGGTGGCCCCAGGCTGTCTGGGCGACACACTAGCTGTACCACTTAGAGAAGCTGGGATAGTGGCTTGGGGGGACCTCTTTGTGGAAGGGATTTTGCTCCCTTGGGAGGACTTAGTTCGCAAAGTTGGGCCCAACTTTTCAAGATTTAAATATCTACAAATAGCTAGCTGGGCCCATGCATTAACAGCACAAGCCTCATGTTTCAATAAGTCACCAATAGGGGGAGGTAGTTATCTGGAATCCCTTTTAGTAGATCAACCACCTGTAAAAAAAGAGGTTTCTTTATGGTACTCATTAATAATGGACGAAATGGATGAAGAATTCTGTCTCCCAGAACAACTGTGGGTTACCTTGATGCCCGACTTCAATGTAAATGACCTCTGGACTATGTCTTACAAGGTGTTTTGGGACCTAGTTAAGCCTGCATGGCTTCGCAGGAACCATCTGTTTACCCTGCACGGGGCATACTACTCTCCACAAAAGCTCTCGAAGTTCTCTACAGGGGGTCCTGTGGCGTGTGCAAGGTGCTGTCTCATAGAGGCCTCGGACTCGCATATGTTTTTTTAATGTCCCCAGTTAACTTCATTTTGGGACTCAATAAGCAGCAAGCTCTCGACCATCTTGGGATGCGCAGTAGTTATGGACCTGCGGCTAGTAATCTTTGGAATAGTGGATCAGACCCGTACCACTGCAGGGAACCTCCTGTTCTATTCCATCCTGGTGGCCCGTAGAGAAATATGCAAACTTTGGAAATAGTCCTCTGCACCTACACTCCATGACTGGTACTGCTTTTACAGATCTCAAAACTCGATCTTGCCAGGGCTGGGAAACGAGACAAGAGAAACTTTTGGCACCTACTTGATTGGTCTCATTGAGCATGCTGGGGTTTTTTTTTCTTTCCCCCAGTGCTGATTATTATGTTGCCGTGGTACAACCTCGCTGCTATCTCATCGGGCCGCTCCTTTCCCCCTCCCACTCGGCACAGGGTCTGTTGATAGCAACTGGGGCAACCAGAGATTGGTTAACATCTGCCAACTGGACAGTGGGGGATGAGTCAGGAGGGTGCCCGCTGCTGCTGTTGGGATCTCGCGCACACAAGGTATTTATTTCCCTACCAGTCTTGACTGTGGCAGCGTGGCGGCACCCCCTTTGTTCTTCTCCCTTGCCATAGTTGTTAGTAGTTTGGAACCATGGCAGTAAATGAGGAATTTAAAAATTACTTTTATTAAAACAACAATAAATACCTAGAAACGTAACTTTAAAATAACAATATAATTAATAACTAGAAACATAACTTTAACATAACAATATAATAAACAAAATGTTCCATGGACTCCAATGCAAGGAGGGTAGGTCACCTGCAAAAAAAAAAATAAGTGTTTAAAATTAGATCGATGTGATTGAATGAGGTTAAAGATCACAAAATTAAGGTAGCACTTGGCAATATTTGTTAATTTGCACATCTGTAGTGTGTCTGGTACATTCCACTTCTCTTATAGGCCAGCGTTCAAGAGGTGTCTGTATTGAAGTGCCTACTGAGTTAGATTTACAGTATGGACCAACAGGTCTTTAAAATGATTCAGAGATGAGACAGAATTAGGTGAGAGATCACGCCATTATGCAGGACAATATTCATTATTTGGAACGCATTTAATCGGAGGTATTGTGTATCTAGACCCTTCTGCTTACCTTGTGTAAACTCTGTGGCGAACAGAGTTCACAACTGCAACTCAGCTTTGGTTCTACACTGCTGGCTGTATTACATTCAGCCTTGTTTTTTTCATCGGCAGAGTGGACAGCAGCGTCCATAACTTTAAAAGAGAAAGAGAAACACTGTGAGAGAGAGTAAGAGAGATAAAGAGAGAAAAAACTACATTAAAAGTGTGGGAGAGAAAGCAAAGATGGAGCAGTTAAAACTGGAAAAAATCTTTGTAGCTAACCGTTTTGACTCCGTTGTACATACAAGCACGTGACGGTTCATAGTGCACCCTCCAGTTTAGTGATCTGAAAGATAGTATAGAGTTAGCAATAGCATGCTACATACAACTGCACAGGTATATTTTTGCTTATTGTGTTTGTACACTAAGGATACTGTATTTCATCAACTTCCACTTTAAGGAGGTGTTTGTGCAATGTTTTTCTTCCAAAGTACTATACCCCATGCACTCCCACTGCATAGCGGTGAGTTCTCATTACTTCGTACCCAGACTGTTGCACCCTATTGACTCACAGAGCCAAGAGGTGAGTGCTTCTTCCTGTACACAAGGGACAGATTTATAAGCTACTTGTGCCGCTTTTGTGTCACTTTTCCCTTGTTAAAAGTGACGCAAAAATAGCGCAAGGGGCTTGTAAATCTGTCCCTCAGACTGTTGCAACCTATCCACTCCCACTGCCAGGAGGTAATTGTACATTCGTACGCAGTCAAGCTGCTGCACACTACCCACTCTCTACGGCCACAGGTGACTTCTTATTGCTTCGGAAACAAGCTCACCTTGTGCCATTGGCGTGATTCAAAGAGAATGCACCACGTGTCGAAGCACCCTTCTCAGACATTGATACAATGGCCATGCATCATCGCAGAATCCTTGAACATTGAGCTTTGGAGGTGTTGGGGGGGCGCCAATTTGTGTAACAAAACCTGTAAGATACAAAGGAAGTTAATATTGTGTGTCATTTTTTTATCAAACGAGTGAGGAAGTGAAAGAGTGACTGAAAAGAATATTCACAGCTCACCTTTCTGTCACTGGTATGTCTTTCACCACGTGTCGGGACATAAGGCACCCTGAAGCTTTACATCTAAAAGATGGCAAAAGAAAGATGTTATGATTGGTAATTGTTACTATCTTAATGTGGAGTAGAATTACATCGCCCTTTCACACACCTTCTCTCCCGCATTTAAAAAACAACTATTTGTACAGTTCCAACTTGTGACATCAGTTTGGTAGTAATGTTTTTCATCCGGTTGTGAAAGCAAGTGGTGCACAGTGATACACGTGCTTTCAATCATCACAACTAACGGACATTTGACTGACCATAAAAGCTTTCCTGCTATTGGAAAAAAAATGTAAGAAGATACAGTATATACCACTGCGTACAACTAAATTGCTACGTCGCCTTTTTGTATCTAGTCTGCTGCACCCTCCCTCAGTAATGAATCAATAGTCTATTTAATTGTGAGCTCTGATGACCGCAGTGTAGGCAGGAGGCAGCGGTTAGCAAGAGCCCACAGCTCAGTATTGGTAATTTAGCATGTGTGCAACCAGCAGTGATAAGTGGTACACAAAGTTAGTGGCACCTGAAGCAACAATGATAATAAAATCAAGTTTTCTTAAAAATACTCTTTGTCCTTTTACGGGACTGAGTTGCAGTAGATCTCCCAAAACTATGATATGTTTTTCTTTAAATAAGACATCTAAGTCAATACGGCCATATTATAGATTCAAAGTTGAATTGAAGTTGTGAACCCTGCTGTCCGCACTGTAAATCGAAGGCAGTAGTCAGCAGAGATATCAACAAATGATTTTTGTCCCTTATTTTACCAAAATTGAAATACATACAGTACAATTGTCTTTGCCTTAAATAAATCAAGGCTGAATGTCCAACTGTCCGTAGTGTACATGCAAAGCTGAATTCAAGTTGTGAACCCTGCTGTCCGCATTGTAGATTGAAACCAGTAGTCAGCACAGATATCGACGAATGATTATTGTTACTTATTTTAACAAAATTGAAATACATACAGTACAATTGTCTTTGCCTTAAATAAATCAAGGCTGAATGTCCTACTGTTCGTAGTGTAGATGGAGAGCTGAATTCAAATTCTGAACCCTGCTGTCCGCAGTGTAGATCTTAGGCTGCACTGCACTATCTGCAATGTACTCCATACATTGACTGTTGCATACGGGACTGCATGAAGTGGGATCAAGTGGTGAACTCTGTTGAGTTGGCGCACCTGCAGCTTCACCTTCGACAGACCCACCAAACCACCCAGGACCGGACCCAACCACCTCCGCTGCATACTCCTAAACACCCGCTCTGCACGCAAACACGCCGTCAAGCTCTGGGACCTGCTCGACACCTCCACCCCAGACGTTGCCTTCTTGACCGAGACCTGGTGGAACGACTCCTCGGTGCTATAGCCATCCCGGACAGCTACAAAATCACCCGCAGGGATCGCGACAACGGAATCGGAGGAGGAATAGCCATTGTCCATAAGACCACCCTCAAGGTCGCCACCCACGCAGATGACACCCTCAACACTGCCGAACACCTGCACTACCGGATCCACACCAACCCCAACAGTACCCTCAGAGGAACATTCATCTACAGACCCCGTGGACCCTGGGCTCAGTTCAGCAACTCCATCGCCAACCTCGCCAGCACCCACGCACTCGCCTCCACGGACTACATCCTCCTCGGTGACCTGAACTTCCACCTCGAGAACAACAACAACGCCAACTCCGCCACCCTGATTGACAACCTCTCCAACCTCGGCCTCAGACAACTCGTCACCGCACCCACCCACGCCGTCGGCTACACACTGGACCCCGTCTTCTCCACAGACACCCACGTAGCCTTCTACTATACCACCAAACTCCACTGGACCGACCACCGCTGCATCCATTTCACCTTCAAGAAACCAACCACGCACCAGCGCACCCAACAGCTGCCTCACCGCTGCTGGAGCAAAGTCACTGAAGACCAGCTGATCACCACCCTCGCCCAGAACCCACCCACCGACCCCAGCAACCCATACACCGAAGCCCGCAACTTCAGACAGTGGATCAACGACTGCGCCATCACCCTTGCCCCGCTCAAGAGACCCTCCAACAGCCACACCAGCAAGAGAGCCACCTGGTTCACCGGCGAACTCCAGACCTCCAAACACTCATGCAGGATACTGGCAAAGATATGGCTCCAGAAACACACACCGGACAACCACGCAGCCCACAAGGACGCCACCCGCAGACATCACCAACTCATCAGATTAGCCAATAGATCCTCGTTCAAAGACCGCCTGGATAACAACGCACACGACAGCAAAGAGCTCTTCAGCATTGTAAAGGAACTCTCCAACCCCATCGCCAACACCAACAACATCCCGCCCTCACAAGAACTGTGCGACTCACTAGCCATCTTCTTCCACTGCAAGATTGATGACATCCACAACAGCGTCAACATCACGACTGCCCCGACTACGCCAGACTCCACCTCCCCAGTGAACACCACCAGCGACAACCGCCTGACCTCCTGGTCCAACCTCAACAATGACGAGACACAAGATCATGAACTACATCCACTCAGGATATCCGTCAGACCCGAGCCCACACCACCTATTCAACAAAGCGGACGCAGCCATCACAGCCCAACTACGGAAGGTCATCTACAACTCCTTCGAAACAGCGACATTCCTGGAAAGCTAGAAGCACGCTGAAATCAACGCCCTCCTCAAGAAGCCCAAGGCGGACCCCAAGGACCTCAAGAACTTCCGGCCCATCTCCCTGCTCCCGTTCCCGGCTAAGGTCATCGAGAAAATCGTCAACATGCAATTGCCCCGCCACCTCGAAGACAACAGCATCTTTGATCCCGTCCCAGTCCGGATTCAGATGAAACCACAGCACCGAGACAGCCCTCATCACCGCCACAGACAACATCAGGCACCAACTAGACACCGGCGAAACATCAGTCCTCATCCTCCCGGACCTGTCAGCCGCCTTCGACACGGTCAGCCATCACACTCTAAAGACACGCCTCCTAGAAGCCGGAATCCAAGAGAAGGCCCTTGACTGGACCACGTCCTTCCTCTCCGGCAGAACGCAGAGCGTCCGCCTCCCACCTTGCCGATCCAAAGCCACCGACATCATCTGCGGCGTCCCCGAGGGCCCATCCCTCAGCTCGATGCTGTTCAACATCTACATGGCCCCCTCGCACAAGTGGCCCGCCATCATGTCCTCAACATCATCTCCTACGCCAATGACACCCAGCTCATTCTCTCCCTCACCAAGGACCCACACACCACCAAAACCAACCTCCACGTGGGAATGAAGGCCATCGCCGACTGGATGAGGAGCAGCTGTCTGTAGCTGAACTCGGGCAAGACGGAGGTCCTCCTCCCCAGACCCACCCCCTCAACCTGGGACGACTCCTGGTGGCCGACCACACTGGGAACTGCACCGACACCCACCGACCATGCACGCAACCTAGGATTCATCCTCGACTCCTCCCTCTCCATGTCTAAGAAGGTCAACACGGTCTCCACCTCCTGCTACAACACCCTCTGCATGCTCCGCAGGATCTACAAGTGGATCCCTACCAAAACAAGAAGAACAGTGACACAGGCCCTCGTCAGCAGCAGACTACGGCAACGCACGCTACGCAGGAATCCCAGCCAAACACCTATGACGACTACAACGCATCCAAAGCGCCTCCACCCGACTGATCATCAACATCCCCCGCCGCAGCCACATCACCCCCCACCTGAGAGACCTACACTGGCTCCCCATAGACAAGAGGTTCACCTTCAAGCTCCTCACCCATGCACACAAAGCATTCCAGAACGCCGGACCAGCCTACCTGAACAGAAGGCTCAGCTTATACACCCACACCCGCCAGCTTCGCTCTGCCAGCCTTGCCCTCCCCGCTGTCCCCCGCATCCAACGAACCACCTCCGACGGCAGATCCTTCTCCTACCTCACCGCCAAGACCTGGAACACACTCCCTAACCTCCTACGGCATGCACAAGAACTACTCACCTTCCGGAGACTCCTCAAGACCTGGCTCTTCTAGCAGTAGCGGCACCCCCCCTCCCCTCAGCGCCTTGAGACCCTCACTGGTAAGTAGTGTACATTTGAAGGCAGTGCTCAGTACAGATATTGAGGAATGTTTTTTGTTGCATCATTTAACAAAATTGTCTCTGCCTTACATAAATCAAGGCTAACTTCTTTGCTGTCCATAGTGTAGATGCAAAGCTGAATTCAAGTTCAAATATGGTACTCCATATTTTATAATGAGTGTTGAAAGGTTATACTACTGTATGATAAGGTGTAACTGATTGTCACATGGATGATGTCATCAGTGATGTCATTTGAGATGTCATCAGTGATGTCATCAGTGATGTCACTGACCATGTCATGAATGATGTAATATGTGACATCATCACCAGTGGATTGGTGGCGCGAGAGTTACAGTTACTACAACTAACTATATCTGAGGAATTTCAATGGTTTTGTATGAGTGAAATGTCCAGCTAACTATAACACCCCTGAAAACTATCGTTTTTTCAATGAATTTCTAAGGTTTTTAAATGATAATTCAAACTATGACCTGCCTGAAACCTATGTTTTTTTCAACGTATATATATATATATATATATATATATATATATATATATATATCCATCCAAACAGGAAACCACAAATTTGACGGAGGCCTCAGAAAGTACTGGAATCAGCTCGTTTATTCAATCAGGCAACTTGCTGGCATAGCGCTTCCATGAAACAAAGCCACACAATGATACGCCGGACGCGTTTCAGGTTTTAAACTCCCTTCTTCAGCGGCGAATTTTCAGCATGTCTGCACGGCGCTGTACTTTGCACTTAAATATTGGCAATCCCCTCCCTGTTAGGCGTGGCCTGTGTAGGCCTTGTGGGATATGTAGTGCAAGTTCGTGATGCCTTTAGTGGGCGCGCTGTTACTGTCTGCTCAATCCATGAATAAATAAGTCCCAAGTGGGCTGACTTGCATTCTGAAAGGCTAATGTCATGCTTTGTAGTTGCCTTACGGAGCTTGAACAGGCATCTCCCTGCAAAGGCACCTGTTCGACTTTCTCCCACAGTCCTGACATTCATGTCATATCAGAGCGGGTCCGCACAACAATGGGCCTCCGTACACGACTTTGGGCAAGCCGTTTAACATCCATCCAAACAGGAAACCACAAATTTGACGGAGGCCTCAGAAAGTACTGGAATCAGCTCGTTTATTCAATCAGGCAACTTGCTGGCATAGTGCTTCCATGAAACAAAGCCACACAATGATACGCCGGACGCGTACACAGGCCACGCCTAACAGGGAGGGGATTGCCAATATTTAAGTGCAAAGTACAGCGCCGTGCAGACATGCTGAAAATTTGCGCTGAAGAAGGGAGTTTAAAACCTGAAACGCGTCCGGCGTATCATTGTGTGGCTTTGTTTCATGGAAGCGCTATGCCAGCAAGTTGCCTGATTGAATAAACGAGCTGATTCCAGTACTTTCTGAGGCCTCCGTCAAACTTGTGGTTTCCTGTTTGGATGGATATATATATATATATATATATATATATATATATATATATATATATATATATATATAGTTATGTAGTACCTACTGACGGTCACCAGTAGGTAGTTATAGTTAGGCCCTTGTTTCTATTCAAAAAAGTTTTTTCTTTTACCAATATATTTGGCGCCCTTTGACGAATCTTCCTGAAATATTCCAAACTAATGACCAGCTCAAGCTAGCTCCTGTCTTGAAAGTTTGGGGGGGATTTGTCAAGTGGGGCGAGATAAATGGGGGGGTCACAAAACACAATTTCTCCATATTATTTTCCATAGGAATTTTGGAACTGGCTACAGCCAGAATTGCTGAACGGAATCACACCAAATTTGGCATAAAGGTAGCTCTTGGTTCAGAAATTGCCTTTCTTTAAATCGTGTAAATCCGTTCAGTAGTGCCTGAGAAATAAAAAAATATATATATATAGATATCTGAGCACCGAGGAGGAGCCGCTAACCCTCCAGAGCACGAGCTTCATTTTGATTGGCTACCAAAACGCCAAACCAGGAAGTGTTGGCAGCCATCTTGTGACTCAGTAAAATCGAGTAACAAGAACAAAAAAAAAGTTACAAATGAAGAAAAGGGGGCAGGGTAGAAACACCCTTACCCCCTAGGCCTGCTCAGGGGGTCAGCCCAAAATAAGCGTTTTTTTTACATTTTCGTCCGTAGGCGCGCTGGGTGCGCCAATCCGGAAAAAAGAAAAAATGAAGTGCAGTGTCCCGCACTTCATTTTCTTAAAGCCCCCGGGTGGGCCAAGTCCAGTGGGCAATATTTAATAATGGTGCAGGGGCCAGCAGGTCCCCCACAGCCCCGGGGATCGCCAACTCCCCGGGGTGATCCTTATTCAAATGTGGGGGGCTCATGCCTCCTGTAGCCTCGGGGACAGCCACCTCCCCAGGGCTTTATTTAAAAAATATTGAGTAAAAAACGTGGGGGGCTCTTGCCCCCCCATGCAGCTCCAGGGACCGCCACCTCCCCAGGGCTTTAACCATTAAGTGATGGCGACATTGCATCCCCCACAGCCCCGGGGACAGCATTCTCCCCATTTTTTAAATTTGAATTAAAGGTGTGGCAGGAGCTCCTGTACCCCCCCCCACTACCCTTGGGACCACCATTTCCCTGAGGCACATATTATTTATATAGGGGGGTCCGTTGCGGACCCCCACCTCCCAGGACTTTAGACAGCTGGGAGGGGGGCTGCACGGCCCCTATCCTGGATCCCTAAATGGCCCTGGGGCCGACACCCCCCAGGGCTGGCTCCTGCAATGCCCCAGGGTGCCCACCCCTGGACATTGCGTTTGCTATGGCAGGGCGGGAGCACGGCTCCTGCCCTGCCAAAGCAAACATTTCTTTGCTTCTTGGAAGCGAGAGCAGGAAACCTGCTCTCGCTTCCAAGAAGCAAAGCAGAATTGCTTTTAGGCAAGAGGAGCTGCATGTTAGCAGCTCAACTTTGCCCAAAAGCAATGCTGGCTCCCGCAGGAGGCAGGGAGCTGGCTGGGACAGTGGGGCCATTAGGGCTCCCCCACAGTCACCATCAAAGAGGCCAGGCCGTAGGGGATGGGGTCCTTGGTGCCAGACGTGGCTCAGGGAAGGGGCCCTCCTCCCTTTTGGAATTATTTAAAATAATAATAATAAATTTGGCCCGGTCCTGATGGATGAGCTCCGATGGGCCATAATTGGTCTCACCAAACAAAAACAGGCTGGCCAGGCCCCAGGGTATGGGGTCTCCGGGGCCCAAGATATATTAGGAGAAGGTAGGCCACACAGCCCACATCTTATAAAGAAAAACTAAACAGAAGCCGGCATCTCAACCACAATTATACATTTTACCGTATTTACCACATAAATCATCATATGCTGCATAATCTGCAGATTTGAACAAAAACATTGTTTCTACCTCAAACATTACCATAAATGCAGCGAAAAATGTTACAGCATGGTGGAAGGCTTTGTGCAAACCTAGAATGGTCACCTGTTACTTAATGCTAAATGTGGGCATTAAATTGGTTCTAATGGTGCGTAAACCACTCTTGCTTTTTTCTGCGCCTCTCTTGCCTCTTTCTGCATTTCTCATGCCTCTTTCACACCACTCTTCCCTCTTTCTGTACCTCTCTTGTTTCTTTCTGTACATCTGTTGTGTCTTTCTGTACCTCTGTTGGTTCTTGTTATTCTTCTTTTGTTCTTTCTGTACCCTTTGCGCCTCTTTCAGCACCTCTATTGCTTCTTTGTGCACCTCTCTTCCTTGTTTCTGCACCCCTCCTGCCTCTTTCTGTATCTCTATTGCTTCTTTATGCACCTCTTCTACCTTTTTCTGTGCCGCTCTTGCTTCTTTTAGCACCTCTGTTGGTTCTTTTTTCACTGCTCTTGTTTCTTTCTGCACCTCACTTGCTTCTTTCTAGACTTCTTTTCCTTCTTTCTACACCTCTGTTGCTTATTTCAGAATTCTCTTGCCACTTTCTATACTTCCCTTGCTTGTTTCTGTACCTCTCTTCCATCTTTCTGGATCTCAATTGCTTCTTTCTGCATCCCTCTTGCCTCTTTCTGCACCCCTTCCCCTCTTTCTGCACCTCTCTTGTCTCTTTCTGCACCATGTTCTCTCTTTCTGCACCTTTCCTGTCTGTTTCTGCACCTCTCTTGCCTCTTTCTGTACCTCAGTTGCTTTTTTCTGTACTTCGCTTGCTCTTTTTGTACCTTTCAGACCTCTTTAAGCAGCTCTGTTGCTTCTTTCTGCACTATTCTTCTATCTTTCTGTACCATTCCAGCCTCTTTCTGTACATTTCTTGCCTCTTTGTGCACCTCTCCTACCTTTTGCTGCACCCCTATTGGCTCCTTTTGCACCTCTGTTGGTTCTCTCTGCACTGCTCTTGCTTTGTTCTGCATCTCACTTGCCTCTTTCTGTACTTCTTTGCTTCTTTGTACACCTCTATTGCTTCTTTTAGCAATTCTCCTGCATCATTATGCACTTCTTGTCCTTCTTTCTGATCCCCTCCAGCCTCTTTCTGTACCTCACTTGCCTCTTTGTATACCTCTACTACCTCTTTATGCACACCTCTTGCCTCTTTTTGCACTTCTCTTAGTTCTTTCTACACCTCTGTTGCTTCTTTCGGCAATTCTCTTGCCTCTTTCTGCACCTCACTTGCTTCATTCTGCTAGCTCCTGCCTTTCTGCACTTCCCTTTCCTCTTTCTAAACCTCTCTTGCCTCTTTCTGTAATTCTCTTGCTTCTTTCTGCACCTCTCTTGCTTCTTTCTGCAAACTTTTTCACTTTTTGTGCATCCCTCTTGCCTCCTTCTGCTGTTCTCTTGCCATTTTTCTGTACCTCTGTTGACTCTTTCTACACCTCGCTTGCTTCTTTCTGCACCCATCTTGTCTCTTTTTTCCCCCTCTTTTCTCTTTCTGTACTTTTCCTGCCTGTTTCTGTGCCTCCCTTGCCTCTTTCTGTACCTCTGTTGGTTCATTCTGCACTTCTTTTCTCTTTCTGCACACTTGGCGCCTTTTTCGGCACCTCTGTTGCTTCTTTCTGCACTTCTCTTCCTCCTTTCTGCACCCCTCCTGCCTCTTTCTGTACCTCTCTTGCCTCTCTGTGAACCTCTCCTACCTTTTTCTGCACCCCTATTGCCTCTTTTTTGTACCTCTGTTGGTCATTTTGTATCTTCATGCACATCACTTGCCTCTTTTTGCACTTCTCTTGCTTCTTTCTACACCTCTGTGATTCTTTCAGCAATTCTCTTGCCTCTTTCTGTACTTCTCTTTTTTCTGCCTGTACTTCTCCTGCCTCTTTCTGCACCTCTCTTGCTTCTTTGTGCACCTCTCTTGCCTCTTTCTGCACTTCTCTTGCTTCTGTAAGCATCTTTCTTGTCTGTTTTGGTACCTCCGTTGCTTCTTTCTGCACTTTTCTTGCCTCTTTCTGCACCTCTGACTTAAAGGTAGTTTTAATCCCTCTGTCTTATTATGTACTAGGGCCTTACAGGGGAGTTCATGCCAATCACGGGGGTACCCCAACCCACAGTGTACCCTAGTGTATGTAGGAGTTTTCACTGTATTCTAAGTGTCTTTCAGCATAGCACTGGCTCCGGGCCTGGTTAGTCAGAGTCAGTTACCACCAGTAACAGTCAGCAAAAAGTTGGGGGCACAGGTTTACTTTGCAACAAGGCCTCTTTCTGCACTTCTGTTGGTTCTTTCTGCATATCTCTTGAATCTGCCTGTACCTTTCTTTGTCTTTCTGGACTTCTGTTGCCTTTTTCTGCATTTCTCTTGATTCATTCTGTGCTTTTCTTTCTCTTTCTGCACGTGTCCTACCTCTTTAGGCATAGTTAGAAATCAGCATTTAAAAAGCCTTTACAATTCACTAAAAAAAACTGGTTTCAGGGATGTAATAGTTAAAATTGGCATTTAAAAACCTTTGAAATTCACTGACAAAACCACAGGTGCCAGGGACGTTATAGTTAGTTGGACATTTCACTCATACAAAACCAGGTAGCATGGGTGCACAAAGAGGCAAGAGAGGTACAGAAAGGGGCCAGAGGGATGCCGAAAGAAGCAGGACAGGTGCAGAAAGAAGCATGGAAAGTGCAGAATGAAGCAACAGGGGTGCAGAAAGAGGCAAGAGAAGTGTAGAAAGGAGCAGGTGAGGTGCAGAAAGAGCCAATAGACTTGCAAAAAGAGGAATCAGAGGTGCAGAAACAGGCAAGACAAGTGCAAAAGGGGCAAGAGATTTGCTGAAAAAACCAACAGAGGTGTAGTAAGAAGTTAGAAAAGTGCAGAAAGGGGCAAGTGAGATGCAGAAACAGGAAGGAAAGATACAGAAAAAGGGAAGACAAGTGCAGAAAGAGACAACAGGTGTGCCGAAAGAAGCAAGACAGTTGCAGAAATAAGCATGGAAAGTGCAGAATGAAGCAACGGGGGTGCAGAAAGAGGCAAGAGAAGTGTAGAATGGAGCAGGTGAGGTGCAGAAAGAGCCAACAGAGGTGCAAAAAGAGGCAAGAGAGGTGCAGAAACAAGCAAGAGAAGTGCACAAAGAGGCAAGAGAATTGCTGAAAGAAGAAACAGAGGTGTAGAAAGAAGCAAAAAAGTACAGAAAGAGGCAAGTGAGATACAAACACAGGCAGGAAAGGTACAGAAAGACGGAAGAGAGGTGCAGAAAAAGGCAAGAAAAATGCAAAAAGAGGCAAAAGAGGTACATATAGAGACAACAGTGGTGCAAAAAGAAGCAAGACAGGTGCAGAAAGAAGCATGGGATGTGCAGAATAAAACAACAGGGGTGCTGAAAGAGGCAAGAGAATTGTAGAAAGGAGCAAGTGAGGTATAGAAAGAGCCAAAAGAGATGCAAAAAAAAGCAAGACAGGTGTAGAAAAAGGTAAGAGAACTGCTCAAAGAGGGAAGAGAATTGCTGAAAGAAGCAACAGTGGTGTAGAAAGAAGCAAGAAAAATCCAGAAAGAGGCAAGTGAGATGCAAAAACAGGCAGGAAAGGTACTGAAAGATGGAGGACGAGTGCAGAAACAGACAAAAGTGGTGTAGAAAAAAGCAAATGAGGTGCAGAAAGAGGCAACAGACATGCAGAAAGGGCGAAGAGAGGAGCAGAAATCGGCAAGAAAAGTGCAGAAAGAGGCAAACCAGGTACATAATGGGAAAACAGGGGTGCAGAAAGAAGCAAGACAGGTGCAGAAAGATGCATGGAAAGTGCAGAATGAAGTAACAGGGGTGCAGAAAGAGGCAAGTGAAGTGTAAAAAGGAGCAAGTGAGGTGCAGAAAGAGCCAACAGAGGTGTAAAAAGAGGCAAGAGATGTGCAGAAACAGGCAAGAGAAGTGTACAAAGAGGCAAGAGAATTGCTGAAAGAAGCAATAGAGGTATAGAAAGAAGCAAGAAAAGTGCAGAAAGAGGCAAGTGAGATGCAAAAACATGCAGGAAAGGTAAAGAAAGAGGGAAGTTGAGTGCGGAAAGAGGCAACAGATGTGCAGAAAGTGGGAAAAGAGGTGCAAAAAGTACAAGAGATTTACAGAATGAGGTCAAGAGAAGTGCAGAAAAAGAAAGAAGCAAAAGACATGCAGAAAGAGGCAAGAGAGGTGTAGAGGGAAGCAAGAGTGGCTTGCACACAATTAGTACCAATTTAACCCCCACAATAAGTAACAGGTGACCATTCTAGGTTTGCAAAGGGGCTTCCACCAAGCTGTAACACTTGTTGCTGCATTTTTGGTAACGTTTGACCCGTTTCAGCTAGAAACAAGGCTTTTTTGTTCAAATCTGCAGATTAGGGTGCAGATGATGAATTATGTGGCTAATGCAGAAAATGTATAATTGTGAGAAAGTCGGTGCAGCCAAACAGTCACATAATTTCAGTGGGAGGTGGTGGTCCACGGGGCTTGTGGGGGGCTTGAGCCCCCCCACTGATAAGTTAATTTAAATAAAACATGAGAGCCCTAGGGAGGTGGGGGTCCCCGGGGCTCCGGGGGAAGCTGCTTGCCCCCACAAATAATGAAAAAGGCCACAGGGAGGTGGCGGTCCCACGCTATACAATTTGGCATTACCCCGGGGTCCTGGCCCACCCGGGGGCTTAAAAATAACGAAGCGCAGGAGTTCTCGCTTTGTTATTTTTTATCTTCTTGGCCAGATTTGTGATGCCAGAGCCAATTCGGCCAATTTGTTTTTTTAACTGCTTTCTTGGGCCCGGGGGGTCCTTGTGGGACCTCCTGACTAGGCCGAGGTGGTCAGGGTGTTTCTACCTTGCCCCCTTGTCTTGTTTTTTAACTTCTTGTTCACTGTTTTCTTGTGACTCAATTCTACCAGCCCCCACCCTGGCAACCCACCGTTGAAGCGCCTGGTGCCTGCTAGGGCCAGTCTGGCCCTGGCAGGATTCAAAGCCCTCCCTAAAGCAAGAACAGTTCCAGTGACCTTGTGCTACACAAAAAATATTTTTGGGTGTTCTGTAATCCTGCAAATGATCAACACATGATTGTCAGCATCCAGTGAGATCAGCAGCATACATTGCAATCTCGATTAGAATTTCATAGGGCATTCCATTCTCAGCAGGTTATTCAGGGCTCTTTGTACATTCACAGGGTATCATCATGTGCCATTATTCCTGTGGTAAGCAGGTATGCAATTAAAACAGGCATTAATGTGTAATTTGTCCTCTCATCATTTTAGTCTGAAAAGAAGTGAAATTTGCAATAGCATCCCACGACAGAAAGAGCCACAGTAAAGGCTTTAACATTAAATGCTGCTCATTCTCTGAATAAAAAACACAAATGTCCCTCATTGTTATTAAACTTAGCAAATCTTTTACAACTGGCCAAGCATTGTCATTTTTATTTCTAACAGTTGACAAATGTGGTCTAAGTAAAAATACTTCATTTGGCTAAGCAGCTGTTTTAAGTGAATTTCATTATGGCCTTTGAATCGTAGCCGGCTTGACAAATTGACAAGACACTAGAGCTGCATAATTTTAGCTTCATCCTTAAACGTCACAGTAGCGCAATATATATGTCAATTTAGCACTATACACTCTGTGTGCCTAACTTTATTAATAAAAAGTATTCAAATGTATTAGTTAAATATATTTACTGTAGAAACTAGAGATTCATAAACATGTGCACAATAATGTTTAGTCTAACCATGCATGAAATGTAGTTCTCATACATATTTACACTTATATCTCAAACTACATTGCATTCATTTGAAATTGCAGTGAGTATGTAAGCATGAACTGATTTACCTATGTTTGCACTTAGATTGTTGCATTTATTTTGAAGTTATACGTGCACATATAATCATGTACCTGAAGTGCACATCATGAAGCTTCACCATAGCTAATTTAACTAGGCCGTAATTTGAAAAGCATTTTGTTTGCCTTGCATGTTCTCTTCTCCACAGATGTGGTTTCAAGGCTTAAGCAGCTGGAAGAAATGAGTGATGTGTATTAGAGAGAGTGAGGCATGAGAAGAATATCATGACAGGGACACAAAGAGCTAATAAGCTGAAGAAGCTTCCTATTCATCCAGTATCTGTAACGGTGTACAACCTAAGGTGGAGTGAATGTCCAGGTTTCATGGGATGAGAAAACCTGGAGAAGTTGTCCTGGAAGGGTGGTGCGAGGATCGTATGATGAATATGTATGTGAATGATGTAATTAATATATATACTGTTAGAGCTTAGAGCAGATCCCTTTGGACTTTGAATGATACAGACCTCTTTGCTTGCTCTATTTTTAAGAGTGTAAAGCTATATGTTAAACCCTTGTTCCCTTTTAGAAGATTTCTACTGAAATCTTCACCATGCTGACACCTTTCTGCTACAAAAATTTCTCTAAGATCTTTCATTCTGAACCATCCTCAGTCTAAATTAAGACCCTAAGTTAGATGACTTCCACTCGAAAAGGAGAGTTTGAGTTTCTTTACAGAAAATCAACTTCTGTTTTTCGCCATTTGTACTTATGTGGCTGATATTTTTGCATATCTAATGCTATCTAAACTGATTTTACTTTGCTGACTTATGCTTCCTTTTTGAGTTCTCTATCCACATGATGCTCAATTTATGTTGATTTGAATTGCTTACTAATGGGCAACTAACCCACGTGGTTTTTGTTACCAATTCCTGGTCCTTATTGTGTGGTCAAATGGGCTTCACAAATTGTAAATAGTGTTATGCTATGCTAACCTCTTTGCCTCCCAGTCAACCACAAAGTTCTATTGCATGGAAATGATAACCGCATTCTAATACCCCATCACCACCAATCCCTCTTGTAGAGCAATGATAGTATAGCAACAACTTCTCCAGGGCAGAAGGTAGAAAATCATGAGTGACTTTAATAACATCCTCCCAGAATACTTAATTAGAAATATAGTGCTCTCTCACATATACTATTAGTGTTTCTCCTGACCACAGAGTATACTTATACTTTCTTGAAAAATACTTTAATTGAATCATTCACTGATAATGTATCCCATATTACCAGTAGAATAAGTGAGTAGATTTTTGTTTGTGACCTAGCTCTCGAATGGGAATGTTCCATGCATGGTGTACAGGCATGTTCTGATGGCTGAATGACCAATGCCATGTGAAACTGGTATCCTGACATTTTGCCAGACTGACACAGTAATCTTGCATCCATGCTGATGCCTAGGTATGTGCCTGGAAATGCCAAGGTCTATGAATCATTCTATAACCTGACCGGCACACCAAACATGCCCTTTTCTGATGATATAACACTACTGTTCATGTCCTGGGTTGTTGAAATGAAGGGGAGGTGGCAGCATGCTGCTTTTGGGAATTAGGAGTCCTGGCCAAACCTTACCGGCTGAACTGAAGTAAAAGTTGCACTTCAATGTGGCACCCGAACTCTTGCTCTAAGATTTAGTGTGCATGTTGAGTGTGTGCATACATGATGTATGTTTAGCACAAAGAGGATTGTGTGAGTGTGTAGACTATCACCATGTTGGCTGAAATAACAGGGATTTATTTTGGCTGGCCTCTACTTTAGCCTAGAATATGATGGAGAACGGATACAGCTTTCCCCAGACAGTGGAAGTGTATTGCTACTTTCCTCCACCTACAAGGTGGAAACACAGACACTAAAGGGCAGGAGGATAGAGCCAAGGTCCCCCTTATAAATTCTGTGAGAACCTTTTTAAGTTCAAAATAAAGTTTAGTAAAATAAAAGAGGTGTCAATACTAGAACCTTTTATCGAGGGAATACTGACTAGACTTTCCAGTGCACCGCCATTTGGTGGATAGTTGAGGGGCTGAATGTGAATCAGCAGATTCTGCTATTAAAGGTGGAAAAGGTTTAAGGCAGATTCTGCACTTTTGTTTTTTTCTGATTGCTACTCCAGGAAGGCATCATAACTGCCAGTTGTAAAGTCTTCACCTTTCAACACTACCTGCTGTGAGAGCCATCACCTTGCACAGAGGTTGCATCTGCACTATTGTCAGACAAATACCATTTGGGAAGGAAGACCACCAAACTGGTTCCAGTCCCTTTGACATTGGATCAACATCCCTTCTCAAACATAAGTATACAGTTAAAACCCAAACCTTCCAAATTTGTTCAAGTTCTGGGTTCCTCTAGATCAAGAAAGGGAGTACCCTGCAGAGGACTCAGAGACCTGCTGTTAGACCAGAACAGATGTCTCCCAGAGGTTAGGGGGCATCACGTCTGAAGACTGCACACCTTGCTGAGAAGCTATGGGTTTGCCCAATGCCTAGAATTCTGCCATCCTGCTTAGAGAATGGGGGAGAGTGACTTACCCTGCAAGAGGAGAGATGTTCCAGGGCGAGATGTCAAGCTATGTTCCTGGTGTGTGAAAAATGTGCAGGAAGCTGACTCTCAAATTAAACAATGTCAACAGGACCGACCTGTGTTGTGAGAAGTTGACCTGTCTCCCAGAGTCTGGTTCTGGTGATGAACTACATAAAGAAACTTTAAGCTAAGCAATACAATGCCATCCTGCACCCCTCAAGCATGAAGGACTGCTATTGCTACTGATGATATGCACTGCAACCTTAGAATAGCCATTGCCTCTGAATCAGGGGCTCTAGTCTATCCCAAAGGCCCCAACTGCAAAATCCAAGCCTCTGCCAATCAGGCCTGCCACGTTGAGACAGGGGACCAGGATCGCTGCCATGCTCAACCAAATCCACATAAAGCACAGGCAGTGCAAGCATACACCTAAACCTTCCACTGCCAACCAAGCTGAGTATCTTCTCATTAAATGTGAGGCCTGGCCTCCAGAGACTTACAGACTAGAAAACAAACAATAAAACACTGTCTTCATCAGTGAAACTAGACTAAAAACTGTACAAGCTGACCTACAATTTGCTAAGGTGGCTGCAGCCTAATCACCTAAGCACCAGGAGCTGAGATTGCTCCCTTAATCTCCTCCTGTGATGGAGATAATATTAAGAGCCAAATGGCGGATATCTATTCCGTGGCTATGCCTATATTTTGTAAATGGTATTACCCGCCCATTTAAAACACTAGTATGATATGATTTATTTTCTGAGTAACTGAGTGAAGTGTAAAACCAATGCACTCTCACACACATATTTACAATTAAAATATTCTCTTTTTCTGCATTCAGATTTTGGTTCAAACCTGTAATATTTCCAGAAATATAGAATGTAGATGCCACCTTTTAAAAATTATAAATGATTGTGAAAATAATATGAGAATCCTGAAAGCTAGATTTCATAGCTGTGCAAGCGCTACAAGCCTGCATCAATTTGGAGATAAATCATTTGTATAATAAAGTGGTACACGTTTTTACACGTTTTTCCAAGACTTCATACCCTATGTGCACACATACTCAGAGAGGGTGACAGTGTATCATGTACTGCTAATTTAAAGGACAGTGGTTATCAGTAATCTGAGCCACGCCAGTGACACCCTGGTGGCCTGTGAAGTGTCGACCACTTGTCAGGTGATCCACTGGAAAGATTGTAAAGAACTAGGGTCTCAGGATAGGTCAGCAGGCGGCCTTAAAACTTAAGGACCTTTCCAAATCCAGGGATTTTCAATGAAAAAAAAGCACCATGAGTAGCTGCATATTCTTACAAAAGGTTTTTGGTTACCCCAAATATTCTGACTCATGTTGGGTGTGGCTTTCATGGGTAAAATGGTGGAACCTAGAAGTATTAAAGGCTGTAAACAATATTCTGCAGTTTAATTAATCTAACAGTTTCGCATCTGTTTTCTAATTGTTCTATACGTTATTCAGCCCGTTTGCTTTTAGATACACAAACACAGCTCTAGCTGGCACATGCATCAATATTGCATTTTGCGATTCCTTAATTGCAAAAAATAAGGAATCGCAATTAAGGAATTAAGGAATTGCAAACTGCAATGCATCAAGAAATCGCTATAAAAATGGCGATTTCTTAAAATTCCTTAATTGCGATTCTCTGATTGAGAATGAATGGAAAGACATTCTTAATTTGCAATTCACCATTAGAAATTCGCAAATTAAGAATGCAATTTCAAGGGTGCAGGGGTGTCCTAAGGACACCCAGTTGCACCCCTGAAATCGTCTTAGAAGTACATTTTGCACACTCAGATGCCCCAAGGGAATGTGTGTGTGTAAAATGGAACTTTGAAAAATGCACTTTAGTGCATTTTTCAAAGTTTTCGCAAATTACCATGAAGGTCAACTTCATGGTAATTTGCTCCTCTTATTTGCGAATTCGCAAATTTCTAGAGTTTAATGCATTGCATTTAAGGAATCTCAATTTGAGATTCCCTAAATGCAATCGCAATTTAAGAAATCGCAATTTTGCGATTTCTTAAATTGCGAAAATTACAAAAATGTTAATGCATCCAAAAATGGGAATTGCATTCGCAAAGGGCCAAATTCTGCGATTCGCACCATTTGCGAATGCAATTTCCTTTGATGCATGTGCCCCTGAAAGTATTGCTAAATAATTTAATAACTAATGGCCAGATGTAGGTAATGAAGATTTACCGATTCTAAAATACCAAAGTTTACTGATTCTGTATTTTAGAATTGGTAAATGGGATGTAGATATTTATTCAGTAAGTATTACTGAATCAGTAAGATTCGGTAATTACCGAATCAGTATTTACTGATTCGGTAATTCCAATTCATTCCCATGGGCCTGGAGGCCCATAGGAATGAATGTGAATTACCGAATCGGTAAATACAGATTCTGTTAAAGGGGGAACACATTGAATGGTGGCAGGGTGTCACTTTGACACCCTGTTGCACCCCATAATCATGCTTGTGTGCACATGTGGCACACATACATGCCCTAAGGGCATGTATCTCTGCCACATGGTACAGTTGAAAATACACAGATTTGCATTTTCAAAGGCATTCGGTATTTACCACCAACTTATAGTTGGTGGTAAATAACGAATTCTTAAAGCACATAATCAATCTTAAATGTGCTTCCTACATGCCATTTACCGATTCGGTAAATACCGAATTGGCAAATAATGAATCGGTAAATACAGAATCAGTAAATACCAATTCGGTATTTACCGAATCATCACCTACATAGCAAATGGCTCAATACCGGTTGGTAAGCCTGAAATTTACAGAATTTCGGGTTTACCGACTGGTAATGAGCCACCTGCATCGGGCCCACTGTCCCCACCGAAAACAAACACAATCGCTGCACGAAGACTCACTCTCAAAAGCCAGTACTACTACACAAAGCATGTGAGTAAAAACATACTGAAACCATTTACAGCATGTTGTTGGAATTAGAAAACGACCCATCACGTCTACCTTCTAAAAGCACAGCACCTTTTAATCATAAAGCTTGTTTTTTGTATTTTCCCTCATCCCAAACATTGCTTCTTCTGAAGGCAGAAATTAAAACTTTTTTCCAATCTGTGCCATAATGCAGAAGCCGAATATAAAGTGCCTTTGCTTAGCTCAATGAAAATCCTGGTCATTGTATTAAATACTAGGTTTTGAGTGCTTCAGGTAATAGAGTAACACTTGTCAGTTCTATTTTAGAAAGAACGTGTATACCTAAAACATAGAGGGGCCGATTCACAGAACTAACTAAAGACAAAATCCTAAACTTACTACTTTTGGTATTCACAGAAGGCATTTAGTACTAGTAAAGTTAGGAATTTATCTTAAGTTTGACTTATGACAAACTCAAGACAGACTTAAGTCAGACTTAAGACAAACTTAAGACAAAATCCTAACTTAAGTCTGTCTTAAGTCTTTCTTAAGTTTGCCTTAAGTCAAACTTAAGACAAAATCCTGACTTTACTACTACTAAATGTCTTCTGTGAATACCAAAAGTAGTAAGTTTAGGATTTTGTCTTAAGTTAGTTCTGTGAATCGGGCCCAGAATACTTTAAGAGATAATGATAACTGTCTGTAGTTATGACATTTATTCCCAGCCTTGATATTTTTGATTTGAATAGCAATAGGCCAATTGAGAATAGAGCAAATCAAACACTTGAACTTCAAAACCCCAAAGGAGAAAAGGAAAATAAAGTGAAAGTTGATCAGAATTTCAGAATAAAGTTCTCTTAAGGATTTATTCCAATGTAAGGACCTTTTTAAAATGTAATGACTTATTTGCAAGTTCATCTTAGACAGTTCACTCTTCATTTTAGAGATCGAGGGAGACCACATTAACATTTAAGAGTTCAAAGCGCCGTATTCCTTTGCAGTGGTGGTAAACCAGCATGTGGAAATGTAAAGTTCTCTCATTATTGGTATAATAGTTTGACCCCCACACAGCAGCGCCAATGGCCTTCTAATGCACATCACATAATAATTAAATTTAATGTAAAGCACTTTGAAAAGGAACATGACAGTCGAGTTTGTGGCCAATTATTGCAAATCTTATATTCTATTATATTACAATGAAATATGTGTCGTTTGAGTACAATGACTTGGGAGAGTGGAGAACTGACTTAATACAAACTATCCACACGAGACTGCACTGAACAGGATTGCAAACATGTGTTTTTGTTAAAGGGAAATCCATTTAACAAACAAATAAGTGCCAGAAACCTCATAATGTTCTCAACTTCAACAAGATAATCTATTTCTAAAGAACGCCATTGATCTACGGATCATCCAGCAGAGATCCGCCTTTCTGGTAAAACTAGAATTTCTGAGAGAACTAGTGTAAACTGACATAGTTAGGGCAAATGTGCAAACTTTTTGGGGTTTTTGTTAAAAGCTATTGTTATTCAATTTCTTTTAAAAACAATATATGGCAGTTGCAAGAAAAACAATGTTTATGCAAATTAAGGTAATTATTCGCAAGCAACATTCTCCAGTTTTTCTAGAACATCTTTAAGTAGTACTCATACAGCAATTCAAGTATATTCTAGATCGAAATGATCCACCCAGGGACCTAAATCTATACATTCTTATATTGTAGTGTAGTTCACATATTCCCAATAGGGTCTGCGCATTGGAATAATATTTCCTCTAGATGTGACATAGGACTGAGGTTAGTATGTCTCTATCGAATATACTAAACATAATTGTGAGTACGAGCTACCTCAGAGGTCACTATAAACTTTCTCGAATACACAAGAAGGGATCAGTTTCTGACAAGCGCATAAACATGACAGCTTTGCTTCCCTAGGACTGGAAAATATCTTCAGACTCATGGAAACAATAGGTAACTATTTTACTCAGTGAATCGTGCATGCTTCGTTTCTACAGAGTTGCAGAGAAATAGTGAGACAGGCGTTTTCAATAAAAGGATTTATTGCACAGTCTTCTTTCTCAAGCAGGAGAGGTGAACTGCTACAATCGTTGAACAGAATGCAAAGTATAATGCGTACAGCGAGAATAGTATTATAAAATAATACTGTCTTAGCATTGTCTAGTGCTATGACATATAAAAATACATACATAAATAACACAGGCTAAAATACTCAACTGGTGCTTCTAAAATCCCCCTACCCCAATGTACCTAACCTAGGTCTAGTACGAGGGAAGAAGTAAGTGCAGTTTAGCATAAGCTTTAGTTCTGCCAAGAATTGCCAAAAGTTTCTCCAGGTTCTAATCAGCTCCATACCTGAGAATGAAGGTGGTTGGTACCTCTGTCTCGGACTCAATTTCCCAACACCCTGCAAGGGGAATCAGAAACACTGGATTCTCGGCAGGGGAGGACAGCTTCTTGTCAGTGCGTCATCTGGAGAGTCGGCTTCCTTCGGCACTTGCTGTAGTGAGCTGCATCGGGCAAGTAGGTAGTCGAACTGCACCGAACCATACTGTGCTTTGCTATAGACAGTGAAGGTATATTTATACCTTGAAGGTGTTTAGGAATGCCAGCTTTGAAGTAATGTCGGGCATATGAACGTCATTGATGAACCCCTAAGGAATAGTTGTTCATGCATAATAATGAGTTTCTTGGAGAAATCAATATCCAGGCTAGGGGAAGTCCCTTCTGCTTAAGAGTCGGGTTTTCCAAGAAATCGTTGTGACGTTTGATGAATGGATGGAAATAGCCATGCCTGTATTTGGGTAGCATGGGCTATGCCTAAATAAGAGCTTGATTTCTATGCCGATATAAGAGCAAAGTGAATTGTACCTATATAAGGGCATGAATCGGGAAAATTCTTTCAGAATCTAAAACGCCATACAATAATATGGATACCTCTCCCTAAATTAATACTTTTCTCAATGTAAGCACACCTATGCGTTCCCTGACACTATTCAGGTGCTGATGGAATTTTGTTTCAATTCCAGTTACGTGCAGTGATATAACAGAAATTTAGGAAGTTACATTTTTGGGCATCATTAACAATGTGCAATAGGCACTTACACATGCAACATCATATCTACAATCGCATGTAATACAGCTACTTTTGAAACTAGTTTTCCATGAAGTGGAGAAGTGTATTTTCTAATGTGTTTTAGTAAGGCCATATTTTTTTGTAAAACATTATTTTGACCAAGATGGAAGTCATTTCTGTCACTCATTCTAGGCGTCACCCTCCCGCAACCATTATCTCCCCACAAGCTCTGCAGTACGCAGCTAGAAGCAGTGTACTAGGATATTTCCACTTTTATTCTTGTTCCGTTCATGGTGAACTTTCTCTAGCTTGGTTGTAATGGCAACATGTTACCACATCTTCCGTTTCTTCACTGATATCTACTCATTTACAAAGAGTGTGTCTTGCGCTGTGTGAACATCTTTAAATGGTATTAAGATATTGGGTGCTGAATATTTATTCATGTAGTCAGTTATTGCTTAGGTATTAAGGAAATGTGATGACGATTTTCGTGTGCTCGGATTTGCTGAAGAAATAATACATTTACTCACACAGTAATGATTTTGCAGAAATTCCTATTTTCTGTGCGAGAGTTATGTACCAAACCCTCGATTTGGGGGGTGAGCCAGAAGACGTGCCCATTCTGCCTTCCAATTTTTTTCTGATATTGCTGCCTATTCAGACTTAGAATATTTTCTCATTTCTATATACTCTATATAGTTGTGATATTCGGAGCTTTAATGGCATTGACTCTGCAATGCTTATTTTTTAATTTTGTAATAAGCCCCTTTAACGTTCATTGATCAAGAACTCAATTTGTTTGTGGGCCGAAATGCAATAATGATTTGTATTTTGATTGAATATGATGCCTTGAGAGGTGCCTTATCATGGAGAAAGTTTGCCTCATGAAGTTAAGGATAACACCGTCTCTGATCCAGTAAATAGTGAGAAGACTGATTGAGGGACATTTTGGGATGTCTCAATTTTGGGGTACCCATTCTTCCCACAAGATTTTGGTAGCAGAGGATTGTTACACATTAAAGTACACTTCCTTTTGCTGTAGGGGTTCCCTAACATCTCCTAATGTGTGCATATATCTCTTTTTGCCTAGCCCTTAGAGGTAGTGTGCTTTTCCAAGTTTCTGGAGGATTTTTCTAAGAAACCTGACTTACAGTGCTGTTCCTGAGTGACTTGTATTGTATGTATGAACAGGGCTAAATTATGTTGATGACTATGACTGACACTGGTTCTGGTTTGTGTACAGTGTGTTTTTCAGTTCTGATTCTGAGATGGATTACTATGCTATATGTGAGTTGTTTGGTTATGTGATGTTGATTTTGGGTTTAATTGGTGGTTTGATCACTGACGTACTATTCTTTTTTTTTTTTACTTAATTTTAAAAAAAGGGTCGGTTTCATATTGATTGGTATGGTTATTCGCTTTGTCAAAATCCAAGATCTCAATGTAGTATAGCTTACCACTCTGCATAATAGATTATGTTTTGTGAGCTTTTACATACACACGGATATAGCTGTATGAATTAATGATCTTTCTTTTTCAGGAGATTGCGTTCCTAATCTTGGTTGATGTCCTTTACGCCTAGGTGCACAGGAATTAGTGCATTAATCTGGGTACATTGACACTGGACTAGGTCTGCCTAGTGTGAATTGTGATCTGAAACAGTACAGTGAAGGTGCTGCTCAAGTTATCCAAAATTTGAGAGATTTATCTTACTTTAACTTGTTTATTTATAAATTTTTAGGTTGTGCAGACAAGGTTTGTTATATTTATCAAATGTGAATTCATTAAGAACAATTGTTTTCCTCATTCATGGAAAGGTTGCTCTTTGATTGGTTAGTCAGCCGGGGTGCTATGCTGGGACTGGTGAGACAGCACCACAAAACTGTGCTATATTTGGTTGGTTGCTGACAGAGAACCTCTGTGATAGGTTGACCTTTGACAGAGCTGCACTGGTATTGTTTGTTGTTGTTCGTTCGCTTATTATAACAAAAATGATGGGTGCTGTGTTAAAAAAGCCTAAAGGTTCTTTGGTACCTTCTACTGAGGGTCGGAAACTGCCTGTCAAGTGAACACCTACATACAAACTTATAAAAGATATTGGGTTTCACATGTGTACCTGGATTTCTTAATAGCATAAATATACCACTTCTGATAGACAGAAATACTCTAATAATAGAAAGCTAGATTTGCTAAGGCAAAATATGAATGAAGAAAAGCCATTATCTAGATCAACACAGTCTGAGGCTTTGGACAAATATAATTGTATCACCTCGGAGAAGGAGAGAAAGAAAATGACAAAGCATGTGAAAGGTTCTTTTAAACACTGGCTGGGAAGTAAGTGGGATCAAGAGGTTGATGAGGATACAATGGATGGAGTTAGAGTTTTTTCTGCAATAGTTTAAGAAACAACAGAGAGAAAGAAAAGCGATGAGGAGAATAAAGAAAAACAGAATCAAGATTATGATGAGAAGGATCTTTTGAAGTGACCGTCGGAATTGCAGACCTCCTCCATATACTGATGGGATACAAAAAGACACAGTCTTGATCTTGCTGTAGTAACAGATGTGGATGCTTCTGGAGATAATGCAGAGGTTCAAACAAGGAACTACCTACATCTGTGGCTGTGAGCACAATAGCAAGTTTCCCACATGTGACTGCAACAACTGTATTGCCAAGTACTAACATAGATACTCCAGCTGTTTCTCAATTTCAAATTGATCCACCTTCACTTCAGTTGTGGTTGAAGAGTCTCCTATAGAAAGAACTAATAATGTTGGTGTTTTAAAGATTGTCCTGCACTGTTGATGAAATGTGATATTTGATCAAGCAAGCATCTAGATATACAAATGAAGCACACCACAAGCTAGAAGAGTTAGCTAATGAGTGTGAAGTTGATATAACCAAAATGGAAACTGTGAAAAGGAATTATAAAATGGATTTAACCCATGGTGAAATAAAGGAATTAGGTTTATTGACTTTAAGAGCCAGAATTAAAGATTTAATTGAAAAAGCAAGAGAGTAGATTGTCTTAATAAATACAGGAAACGATGGAAGAGAAGGTCAGCAAGTAAAATGAAAGCTACAGGGAGACAGTACAGGGATCCATTTGTGATTCAGGGTGCCGCTCGAGTGCAGAACGCTGACCCTTGGACTAGCTCGCCACTTTCACTGGCTGGGAGCCAACGCTTGGGGAAGATCATCTAGCAAGTCCGGCCGCAGTGGAGGTGAGAGGCGCAGGCGAGCGGGACTGCGAGGACCAGCATTCCAGTGGTCATCGCCAGCTGGTTCCTCTTCCCGCCGCGCCGCGCCCCCTCCCAGTGCCGCGCCCCCCTGCCTGTAATTGTTTAAAGAATCCTCGCGGCCCCCGCTCCGCGGGTGCCGCTCGAGTGCAGAACGCTGACCCTTGGACTAGCTCGCCACTTTCACTGGCTGGGAGCCAACGCTTGGGGAAGATCATCTAGCAAGTCCGGCCGCAGTGGAGGTGAGAGGCGCAGGCGAGCGGGACTGCGAGGACCAGCATTCCAGTGGTCATCGCCAGCTGGTTCCTCTTCCCGCCGCGCCGCGCCCCCTCCCAGTGCCACGCCCCCTTGTCATACTTCGGTGAACCTGCTCACGCGCATCGCGGGACGCGCGCGGGGCGGTCACCGGGGCGAAGACCGGGCAAAGAGCGGGCCGTTCTAGGCCGTTAGAGGCCGGCAGAGACCGGACCGGGCCATCCCCCTGACGCCCCGGGCCTTGTAGCTCCCCTTACATATTCCATCATGGCGACCAGAACTTCACGAAGTAAGTCCGCTCAACAAGGTACAAGCACTCTGGAAAAATTCTTCCCAAAAACGAGTAACTTAGCTAGTAAATGCTCGTCAATCCCTGAGGCGCACCTTGAGATGGGCCCGGAAAGTGTGTTTCTGGATCAGGGGGATACCTTTTCCACAGACGCTAGTATACCGATCACACTGGATGCCACCCACATGTCACTAATGGACAGCATTGATCAGACGATCGAGTCGGTCCTGCAGCAGTTAAGAACTCCTTTGACGCAGAGGGACAGGAACTCCTCCCGGCTATCTGGGATCTCTGACTATACTACCATTCCGGAAAGCAGGGGAACAGTCCTGCAAAACCCAGGTCAGGCCGACTTGCCCATAGACGATGTAGGCAGCATAGTAGAACACCCCCCCAAAAGGAAAAGGTCCAGGAAAGCAAAGAAGGCAAAGAGGGCCAAAGTCGACACAATAGAGCCAAATCAGACTGACAGCATAGACATTTCTGCTTCTCCTGACCTCAACCTATCAGGGTCAAGGTCGAATCGCATGGGCTCCCCAGCTCCTGCTTCCCTACCCTTGCACATGGGCCCTTTTATTTTTGGTGGGGCAACTTCCACTTCCACTAGCACTGACTCATTAGTCAACACACTCACTGACATTATGAGGAGCTTGTTAACCCCCATTGCAGCTAAACTGGACGCCATAGAGTCCAGACTGAAGGCCTTGGAAAGTAGTCATCTAAGGAAAAGCCCTGGGACAGCCACAAATGTGACTAACCCCCCTCCAGTCCCCCGGGCCTCCCTGGTGAATAGCCGGCGGTCTGCTGCACCGTTACAGGGCGCTAATGCGGTGCTGCTAGGCACGGACGGTGCGCCTGTTCTTCAGGCGCCCCCTTTGTTGCCCTCGGCTCCCAGGCCCCCTGTTCCGGCCCCAAGGAGATCAAAGCAACTTCCAGCTCCACAGACTGGGGGAGCAGTGATCCCTACAAATGGCTCTACTGATGGTCCCGCTCCCTACTGTGATAGGCGCAGGGTGGTTAACCTGCCCCCAGAAGCTGTTCCATACACGGTAATCATGGTGGGAGTACCTGAGTTAACTGGTGATATGAGGGAGCCCCAAGACTCGTTACGAAACAAGGTGATAAGCTGGCTTAGTATCAACAGGCCGCTGCCTCCTAGCCTGAAAGGCGAGGTCCTGATGGCTAGGAGGATCCCTTGGATTGGTCACACCCCAAAGAATAGGGCTGGGGACTGCATCATCATAAGTTTTAAAAGCCCCCACGTAGCCAACTATATCTCTAATTGGCTTGCAAGGCCTGACAAGTCCAACATAGAATTAGTCCCCCTTTCGTACTTCTACCCAAATGCAAGTAGCACAGAGGCAAGGGGGGAGAAGGGGTGGACTAGAGTGGGCTTTGCTGTGGATGGCTCACGCTATAGACCAAGGCACCACCTTCCACATGCCCAGGTAAACTTCATACATCACAACAGATTCTCCTGCCTAGATCAGGTCGACTGACTACAAATCAGTGAGACCTCTTCTGGCTCGGGAAAGATGGTAGATGAGGTTCGTAGGCGGGTGGGAGAGAGCAGAGCCCCTGTAACTGAACTTGGCCCCCAGGTTAAGGCTAAAGTCAAGGCGCAAAGACGGGTGGGAATGACTGTAGCCCCTGCAATTGAATACGCCCCGCAGGTTAACGCCAGAGATCGACCACCTAACAGCGGTGACAGTCTGGGCCCACCGGGGACTTCTCACAACATCGGGACTGGCCACATATGGCAACTAGGGGGGGACGAGCTGTCTGGTCTATCTACCATCGTGCCAGGAACTCATCCACCCACAGTCCCTACGCAATCCCCCACTGTGGGTCAAGGCCCTCTACCTACAGATCAGGGCCTGAGAATTGTTTCGTGGAATGTAGCGGGTATTGCAAACAAGGAGGGCACACCGGAGTGGGACCATCTAGTGGCTAGTAGCGACATCCTCCTCCTTCAAGAAACGTGGGCGCGGGACACTGTAACCAGGAATGGGTTTGATGTATTTGAAATTCCTGCCAAATGGGGTGGGAGGGGGAGGCCGTCAGGTGGGCTGGCAATCTGGATTGCGAGTCACACCGGATGCCAGGCGGAACAGGTACATACGTCCTCGCAGGACATCCAGTGTGTTCGGCTCACATGGCCTGCTAAACCATCATGGGCCCTTGTGAATGTCTACTCTCGACCAGTTGCCTCCCCAAACGAATCCCCAACCCTAAACGACCTCTCCTCCTTCCTGGGGCAGCTCCCGGGAGACCTCAAGGTGGTGCTTGGAGGAGACTTCAACTGCCACTTTGAACCCCTTGAGGGCATGTCGGAGGGTGCCCTCACGGCTGAGGATGACTACTGGGGAGTCCCACCCTCGTCCTCCCCATATCCCAAAGCCTGGTCCCCCCTTGTAATACAACTTATGTCCCTTACCCTGAACTACGCACTGAGGGCTTGTAATGGGCGCACCCTTTCCGATACTCCCTCAGTGTGCACTTTTAATAGGAGGGGTCACGAGTCGAGGCTAGATTACATCATGGTGGACATTACACTCTGGCCTAAAGTCCTCGACTTCAGGGTAATAAACAGGTCAGATAGCGATCATAATGCCCTGTGTTTAAATATCCAGTGGCTTCCCCATGTAGCGAGAAAAGTGGTAGAAAACCCAGGGGGAGATGAGGGGGATTTGGTCCTTGCAACCAGCAGGCGACGGGTTAAGTGGGGAAAACTTGTGAGCTCAGAAGAGGCCATTAGCAAACTATACGGGTTGGCACTCCCAAGGTTTATGGAGGTGGATGCACTGCTAAACGCACCAAGAACCCCGGAATACAATGAGAAACTGGGTGATATCCACCAGGGTCTTGTAAAAGATTTGGCTGAGGTATTCCACCCGCTGGTGCCAAATAGAAAGAAAAAGACCCATGTTCCCACCTGGTATACCTCCTCTTGTAGGGCAGCAAAGTCTGAGCTCATTGCTGCAATAAAAGAGGGGTCAAATAAGGCCAAGGTGCGCGCCCATAGGAAACACTATAAAGCAGTGATGGCGTCTGCCAGGACCGAGTGGGACTGGAATCATTGGCATGATCTTCATGATGCCTTAAAAGTTAGGGACTCCCGCAAATTCTGGGCCCTTGTTAATAATGGCATAGGGGAACTCAAAAATGCAGTAGAACCCAATATTGCCCCCGAGGTTTGGGAGGCCCACTTTGGGGAACTTTATCAAGATACCAACCCTTGCCCTGTCACAGCTCTGGTTGCGCCCTGTGGCACACAGGACTGTGAATTGGAACTATCCCTGGGGGAAGTGGAGGCAGCCCTGAAGCAACTACCAGCGGGGAAGGCGCCGGGTCTAGATAGGCTACCTGGGGATTTGTTTAGGCACCACCTGGACATCTGGGGCCCATACCTTCTTATTCTTTTTAATGCCATCCTAGGAGGTATGTCAATCCCCGGGTCGTGGCTGGGGGCAGAGATTGTTCCGATCCACAAGAAGGGATCTACTCTGCTCCCCGCCAACTACAGGCCCATTAGCCTAATAGATGTACCCCAAAAGCTCTTTGCGCGCCTCATCCTTAATCACCTCCTGGACTGGGTGGAGGACAATGACATCATGACCCCCCTTCAGGCTGGCTTCAGAAAGAACACGTCGACCATGGACCAGATCTTCCGCCTTCTTCTCCTATATTGGAAGACTGTTACCATTGAGGGTGGAAGACTGTACATGGTCTTCGTGGATCTGAGGTCAGCCTTTGACCTAGTCCCTAGAGGGAAACTTTGGGAGGTTTTGCAGGAGCTAGGAGTGCCCCCACACCTTCTTAGTACTATCATCAGGCTCCACGAGAACAACTATGCCCAAGTAAGGTGTGGGAGGGATGGTAAGCTCTCGGGCAAATTCCCTGTCCTTAGAGGAGTCAGACAGGGCTGTGTCTTGGCGCCAACCCTCTTCTGCCTCTTCATTAACAGTGTCATTCAACATCTTGACACTGTTGAGGACAATGATGCCCCGGTTTTGGCAGGCAGGAGGGTTCCGGCAATCATGTTTGCTGATGATACCCTCCTGCTTTCCAAATCCCCTATGGGGATCCAGAGGATTGTGAATGGTTTTGGCCTTTTCTGTCGGAAACACGGGTTGGAGGTCAACACAGAAAAGACTAAGTTTATGATCTTCAATCCCCCTGCCAGAACCAGACCCAACCCAAAACTGGGGGAAGTTAGTCTTGAGAGGGTCTCGACCTTTGTCTATCTGGGGGTAACATTACAAGAAAACCTGTCCTGGGACTGTCAGATAGCGAGATCAAGGCTGAAACTATCCCAGCTAGCGGGCGCACTCCTGAAGGTGGCAAATAAATCCACCTTTAAGCCTGTAAGCCCGGCCCTTGAAACCTATAGATCCCAAGCGAAGGCAGCAGCCATGTATGGCAGCGAGCTGTGGGGTTACAAAGCAGGGAAGGCATTGTTAGCGGTGGAAAATACATTTTTGAGACGCCTACTTGCCCTCCCGCAGGGAACGCCACTCCTCCCCCTAAGATTGGATTTGGGCCTACACTCCATCGCTGAAGATCTTTTGTCCAAACCCGTGAAGTTCTGGCACCGGATATGGTCCACTGAGGACCTGCACCACTACAGACAGGACCTCATCCATGTTCTGAGGTTGAATGGCAGTAACAAAATCCCCTGGCTGGCTTTTATTAAATCAGAATTGTCCAGTTTGAACTTGCCAGACCTCTTGGATGATCCAGTTCAGGGCTGTCAAAGGATCACACGCAAAACTCTTGCCCAGCTGTATAAAAACAAAAACTTGGCTGACATGGACAATGCTCATAGCACCGGCACCTTGACGAGTCGTTTTATGGAGTCCAAAAATTCTTACCTTTTTGAACCTTTTATGGATTTTATTTTTCCTCTTTTGGCGAGGAAATTGTTCCTGCAATGGAGGTTTGGCACACTCCCCACCAAAGTATTTACCCGCAAATTGCTCACTGGGGGTGACAAACTCTGTCCTTGTTGTAAAACCAAGAATGAAGATGATTTGCACATAATGTTTGTTTGCCACGCATACCAGAATCCCAGGAAGCGTTGGATTGCACCGCTGTGCCGAAACCTGGGTTTTCGGGATTATCTACAAGCATACAGGGTTATGAAAACCAACACCCTGGGACACATTGTTTTTGCGGTATCAAAATTCCTAATGGCAGCTTGGTTAATAAGGAAGAAAATGTCCCCCTGAATTGGTGCCACTGTGTTTCCTTACCTCATGCAGACCCTCTAGCCTTTTATATGTAAATATTGTGTAATATATGCATTCCATTTTACTGTGTATATTTGTACTGTATTTTACTGTATCTTTTATGGCCTATGCGGCCGAAATAAAGAATTTTTGGAATTGGAATTGGATTCAGAAATAGGGACAGTGACAGAATTTCAGTTAAAGAAGTACATGGAAAGAAGTATGTGCATGTGCCCTGGTAGATAGCTGATCTTTATGTGTTTACAACACATTTTCAAAAGTTGCAAGAAGAACCTGAGAAGTGGTAATAGGAAGTGCGTAGGTTGACCTCCATTTCAATCATGCTGTAGACTGATTTGAATTTGCTGCCTGACATTGCTGTTTTAAGTGACATATACTCTGAATGTAAGGCTGCTGTTCCTTTCTGACTTAAAAAACAGTTTAGGTTCTGCCTAATGATGCTCCTGATGTTGTGGTGGCCGACAAATACAAGTAGATAATTGAACATTTAAAGAAAAATGTGCCTGAAAGAGATACTATTTGGGCAAACAAATGCTGTAAAATTTTGAGGACTTCACAAGAGCCGAAAGAGTCAGTGTGTGCATATTATGAGAGGCTTATGCAGATTTTCAAGAAGCACAGCAGAGTCAAACATCCAGAAAAAGATGGTGATACTGGATTCATTTTAGCTTTTGTCATGTGTATGCATCTGGTGCTTAGTAATCATATGCAGCAAAGTGAAATATGTCAACACAAAGAGTATAGATGAGATTTTGAAGCTTGCCAAATACAGTAGTGTTTGGTCTAATGTAAAGCAGATGAAAATTAACACTATCACTGCTGTAGGAATTCCCCCTCTGTGCTGAAAGTGCTTGAAATCCATTGTTCATGACGAGCTCAGCTCGTCATAAGCACACGACCAGTGTACTGCATGACGAGCTGAGCTCGTCATGAGCATCAAAGGTGTTAAGGAGAAGTGGAGAAGCTGATGGTTGCCCAGACAAATCAATTTTAGAGGAGTGCCTGAAAGCAGTTGATGGGGTCAGATTAGGTTTATGTTCAATCTGGAAATGCTGGAATGAAAGGGATGCCTCTGATGCAAGGTGTAAAGATGGGAAATGGAATGATGCAAGCGCAAGCTCGTGGAAGAGGGATGGTGAAAATTTTGGTATGAATGGAAACACTCCTTTACAGAAGAACACTGTGTGTCATTTCTGTGGTAAAATCAGGCACTGGAAGTGGGAATGTTGACACAATCCAGATAGAATTCAGAATTAATTTCTTCCTCAATTCGAGTATGCATAATCCTAAACCATTTCTCCTGAGTAAGGCTATAGCCCCAGTGTTTTAGCAGCAACATATTAAAATCTAAATGCAATATAGTTCAGGGTACCAACAGAATCGATTGATTCTAAAAAATTATTTTCCTCAGATTTCTCCAGGAAACAATTTCCAATGATGGTGCCTGAGGGGGAAAGGAGGGTTGCTTACTTGAAGCAGTCCCAGATGTAGACCAAAGTAGCCCATACATTGATGGTTAAGTCAATGGCCACCACGTCTCTTTTTGAATTGAAACAGGAGCTATCTATTCTGCAGTTTATTCTGCAGAAGTTCCAAACCTAACTCTCGCGAAGAGAAATTTAAATTGTAGGAATCAGTAATCAACAAATTGATCATTAGATTGCAGGAGATGTCCCAATTAAAATAGGCCAATGGAAAATCATTATCAATTCATTCTATCAAGCTCTGTGGATATTTGGGCAGAAAAAGGTTGTGCAAGATGAACTGTGTGATTTACTGCACTCCGGATTGTATTGCAATTGACACTCAAGATGAGGATTCAGGTTTTAAAATTAAATCACAAGATTCAAGAGTTTAGCTGTCCGAGTCTTGACTAAATATGATTTTCCTCTGGATTTAAGACATACTGTTAAGAAGGAGGTAGAGGATTTCTCTGGGGAAGAGAGAGGGTGGATAAAAAGTACTAAGCCAGTGAAGATCAGTGTGAAACCAAATGTTGCTTTCCCCAGAACTAAATAGTACAAACTTTCAAGAGAAGCAGAAGAAAGAAAGAAACCACTTATTGAGAATATTATTGAACAGGCAATTCTTCAGTAAGTACTTGGCATGATCGGGATACAGAAACTGAGTGGTAAATGGAGAATAGTTCAGGATTTAAGAAAAATAAACAAAATTGGTATTCCATGTCTTACCAAACCAAGCAGTAGTTATGTTTCAAATGTCATCGAAAGCAGAACGGTAAACAGTCATTGCCTTATGCCAAGATTTCCTCTCCATTACTCCCCACGAGGAGAGTTGGCACCTCTTCATGTTTCAATTTCAAAGCAAAGTTCTTGTCGGTGTAGAATCCAAAAAGGTTATAGTGAAAGACCCAAAGGGGCATATTATCAAGCACGGCGTTAACATTTTCGCCGCTTTAGCAGCAGAAAACTGCTGCTAAAGCGGCAATAATGGGCTCGAAAATACACCTTAGAGAATTCCCAAAGAAGCCCATGTTCACACCAGAGCATTAAAGACTACTTGTGTAGTGTTGTCCATTTCTGAGATTCTTGAAGCATCACATCTTTGTTTTGTTCAAGCTTTACCAAGATATATTCTGCAGAGGCATGCACATCTTAGCCTAGTTGGAGCTGAGCTCAGGGCCTTGGCCCTAGAAGCAAACACGCTATGGCAAAGGCAGTAGGTTTCACAGCCTCAATATTCCTATTAAATTTTACGCTGCATGAACCAGGCCCCAGTGTTTGTGAAAACAGGAGAGATGCTATTGAGGAGCACCTTGCAAAGCACCTTTTCAAATCGGATGAATAGAATATATATACATGGAGCAATCAACAAAATGATGTATAACTCAAAGCACCATGACGCAATACTGAGGAAACATGGCCTGAAGGCTTCCTTCAAAATGTTTCTTCAGTTGTTACATCAGTGGAGCCTTTCCAGGCATTCATATAAAGCCCTTTGAATATTATTTTTTTTATTCGAAATTTTTTATTGAGAAATTTGGTGATAAATATAGAAATATAAATACATACTATTATCAATTAATGGTTTAAGTATATAAAATATTATCTCAACAAATGAACATAATACAATTACAAAGGGACTTTATATAATATAAAGAAGATGTTAAGAAAAAAGGACCAGATATAACAAGATAATAAATATACATATGTCAATATATAAATATCAGTGAAACAATGAAATGTAAAGAAATGGGTGAAGAAGTGAATAGGGGAATATATACATAAACATAAATAGGGGAGGGAAAAAAAGGGTAATAATAAATAAAGAAGTGTAAGTTGGTAGAAAAATACATGGATGATAAATGAGAATATACAAATAAAGAGAGTTCAAATAAATAGAGATTATACAGGGATATGTATGTGTTCAACTAAAGATGTAGAAATAGTTAGAAATATATAAAAATAAAAATAAAAATAAAGATTCCTTGTCCAGTTATAAGGTGGTATAGGGTATACGAGTATATAAGAGGTGGTAAAGGATACTTAGGGGTCTTGAAGAAAGGGATTCCAGACTTGTTGGAAATTTTCCAGCCCTTTGAATATTGACACTTTTTGAAGGAATGTTAGAGATGTAAGCAGTGATTACACATTTTTTAGGCATTTTACATTTAAACATGGCATACTTTCTTTAGAAGAGAGCTCTCCGATACAGGAGAATATTCTCTATGATTATAGTGCTTCTTAGAAAGTAGTATTTATGGGCCAGAGATGTTCCAAATGAAGTCTTCTAGACTGTCTACTTTTTATAAAAAAACATGAGTAGCTCACCAAAAAGAACACATCTTGATTACTCCAAGTTCTCCTTGCAGAGTCCTGAGATTCTCTCCCAACCCCAAGTGCCAATGTTTTCTCTCTCAGATTGCATGCTGCTTGTGATTGAACAAGATATCTGCAGGGCTTCTGGGCTTCTTATGGGAACCAAACGAGGGAAGCTGAGTGTTTTCATTGTGCGAGAGTAAGTGTATTATCAGGACTAAAGCAATGAAGATGTGACAAGGAACATGTGATGAGGAAGAGGTGGTAATTATATTCTCTACAATCCATATTATTACCAACCAGCTGGACTGGAGCCTGTATAATAAATTTCCACAGTTTGCTGTCATAGCAGAAAATCCTAAGATCTCTTTTGACCAACTCTGAAATAAATAAATAGGCTTTACTTTTTATCAGACATGGATTGCTTATATTTTTGCGCCTAATAAAATCAAGCAGAATGTGCAGAATTTTACAATACTTGTGTAGCCATACTTTGGCCTCTCTGCATGCAAATTAATGTTTGAGTTATTGTTGTGGGCACATTTCAGAAATAAGGACAACATTAATTGGTATTCTCATTTGATACAAAGAAGAGGATTCATTTCTATTTCACTTTTAATGCATTTATTGTATCCCACTTAGTGTTCCATGAGGAAGTATGCTCTTGCACACAAATTCAAAATTTCACATTTGTTTGACACTTCAAAATGTAGATGTCTACCCTCGTGCAAACCTTTTAGGACTAAATGATTACTTAAAAATGATAAATACAATTTAAATCATTATTGTTCAATATCAGATAATTAGTGGTGGGAAGAACTTGCAAAGTTTCACTCTTCGGAGTTCTGGGAAGTTACAGAAAACCTCAGCGAGAGTCTGTGGAATTCCACGAGCAAGTGCAATTCGGCACGTCACACAGCTTGCTCTGATTTTTAGTACCGGGAGCTGGTTCTGCGCTGTAATATCAGCACAATGGCACCACAAGGTGCACCAGAGGGTGCAGCTTCTTTCTACAACTTGAATAGATTTACTAGTCGAGTGGCTGCTTTTCAGGGCGAATAATCGGGACTTCTAGCGACCACCCCCATTAAGAAGTCTCACAGGGAGGGGTTCTGACATCCGAAAATTGGCTAGGGAGTGCTAAATTTTGCTCACGCTTGATAACCTAATTTTGGCGAGTCTCGCATGAGAAAAAGTTCCACCACTTGGGGGTTGGTGGAATTTTGCTGGAACTGCACGTTCTAAGTAGAACATGAAGAGGGAAAAACTCCGCAAAATCCGCCGGCAGAATGGAATTATTTGCCCACCCCTAAATATAACCTTCATTTTACATTGAAGTTCAAACATTCATATATATTATTCAAAATGTATTCTATAACACAACCAATCATTTAACACTTTACTTGTTTTAAATTGAAGAGACCATAACTGCAAATACAGTTACATAACACAAAGTACAAGTACAATAAATATTAAATAACATAAAAGTAAAATATGTATATTAAAAGAGAAATCACTAAACTTAATAGTGAATCTGAAAAGAACCTACTGCTTTACAGGTAACAGAATCACACACACAACATATGCAGATGTATTAGCAGCGGTGTCACCTAATAAAACCACAACATTTTTCATGGGGACTTGATACATTTACAAAAAATATATATAATGCATGAAGGATTGTGAAGAAAAAACATCACTAGTACAGCAACAGATTTAATTATTGCTCTACCATACCTTAGGGAAAGAGAGCTGATGACGAATCATGCTAAATCTAAATTATAAAAGTAAAATATCTTTCCCACAGTTTAAAACTATATTAAGACAAAATTCAATATAAATTTCGTTTCTTATCATTATATATTGTTGTGTGGTTGAGTTTGATACAATGCCGGTTAGAATAAAAGCTACGCCTTCCTAGTGTTTTCCACACAGTTTTACTTGCAATACCATAACATACCACGTGTATTTGTAAACCGCACATTCACCCAGAAGGGAATCTTGGTGCTGAACAACAGATGTTTAAATGCTGAGTGGACGTGCCAGGACTTGAACGTGTGACCATGAAGTAAACATAGTCATCTACAGTGGACGCATTAGTCCGTTATGCCACCAGACCCAGATAATATATCACATTTTTTGAGAACCGTCAAGCTAACATTCAAAACTAATAGATTTGATCTATTTTGGAGTAAAATGGGTTAAGCCAAATGGAGAGCCATAATTTAGCAGGAGCCCTTTCAATTAAATCCTCAAGATATCGCATGCCAAGCTCTTCAAGGCAAAGATAGTGGGTAATAGATTGCGTAGACATACACATCATCTTAAAAAACGTTTTTTTTCAATCTTCAATGAGCTCATATTAGAGTAATCTCATATTCCAGCACTATAAGTCAAAATGGTTATGTAATTACTCATGTAAATAAAAAGCTAATGATAATACTTTGCATCTCTTCTGCACCATGCAAGGCGGTGCAAGAGCAACACAAATTAAAAATTAAATTTATGAAGCCATGTTAGGCCACCTTGCATGCCCTGAGTGCCTTCACAAATATTGAGTAACGCAACACAGTGCAAATCTCTGCATTGCATTACTCTGCTCTGGGGAGGTGTTACCATGGGGGTTGCATTGTTGTTTCCTCGCAAAATCGATGGATTTTGACGCATTTCTAGATTTACCAGTAATGGTAGACCTGGGAATGCTCCAAAAACCTACGCCTCCCCAGGTGAGGCATAACAAAGAAAAATATATTTATTACTCCTCGTTTCTTATCTTTCTATACGTGCTGCATTTTACAGCACATATAGAAAGAGGAAAATGCCTCAGAGGATTATTTTGTGCAGGAAGGTACCCCTTCCTGTTCAAATACAATCCTCCTTACAATGCAGGCACCCTTACACCTTGGTGCAAGACTGCCTGCATTAGTGCTAGGCTGCCAAAAGGGCACCAGCACAGGAGAAACGGCAGGAATGTGCTGTATTGACTTAAATATGGCTCATTCATGCCTTTTCTCTGTCACACAGTGCAGCGTATCAAAGTGACATGCTGTACTGCACTATTTGACTTGGTCATAAATATGGTCAATAGTTTTTCTAGACGTCGCTTACCACATATTCAAAAAAGTAGGAAGAAGTGTTGTTGTAGCACTCTTGCTTCTAAAGATTTTGATTATCTTTACTTGCTGGACAGACATATTGTTATAATTCCATTATGATTCTTGTACTGAATATCGAGTAAGACCTCTATGGAATAGTAGTGCATACTTTAAAACCTTTAATCATCATGTAGTTTTTAAAAAAAAGGTGTTGTGTAACTTAAGGGATAATGACATGCTCCTTCGAAAATATCTAATAAGTATGGGCGGAAAATTTGTTCCTCTCGCAGAATTTGTGATTTTTTGGCAATTTCACGACCTGCGAATCATGCGAAAATGCCCAAAAATCCGCAATTCTGGAGCGGCATTGACTTATCATGATTCTGTGTTCGCTAATGAGTTTTCCTCCCTGTTCGCGTGTGCTGCGAGATTTTGCTAGCTGGCCAAGCGATGCCACGATCGCGAACACGTCATTGAGACCCGAAACAGGAAATTGCGAATGCGAACACGTCATTGTGGCCCGAAACAGGAAATTGCGAACGCGAACTCGTCATTGTGACCTGAAACAGGAAAAAGGCATCACGAGCAGACTGGTTAAGTGAAAACAACATGTTCGCGACCGTATTGGTTCCCAAACTGGTAAAAAAATCTCGCAAACTCGCAAAAAAAAAACTTAACAAGCTCGCGGAATTTGGCGGATTACGGCGTGCTGTCTCTGGGCAGTGGTAAACAGCACGCCGTATCCCGTCCTTCTAGTGACCGCCCTTCCAGTAACTGCAACCGGAATTGACCTTGCGGCACCCCTTCAGACTGAGTTAATTCCTCCTGAATGACAAACTGTCCTATCTCTACCTTCCTGCCTTGATAAAGACAAGCCGCGACTACCAACTGGGGCATAATAGGGTCGAAACGTCGACGCTCACCTGTGGTTCAGACACTCCAGGAGCCACTTCATGAACACTATGACTCCTTGGTTGTGAAACAGATTCTGGCCAATTTAACCCCTGTATATAATTGTATATATATATATTACTTGATTTCACTGTACATTTCTTCATGCACCGAGCACTTGTCACCAATTGTCACTATTGTTTGACTGTCTTGCCTTTTGAATCCAATGTTATCATTCAATGAATGAATTTGGATGTAACATGAATGAATTCGGATATATAAAACAATCGCATGAAATCAATGCCTTGTCTATATGAAGTTTTTTGGTAGATTGCTTGAGTATTTATTTCCTCAGCGCATGTGTGTTTCAGATAGTTCTTTTTCAAAAAGTTTTTTCTAAATGTTTGAGTTGCACTTAGTGGCTTTTCAAAGTGATTTGCCTTACCCAAAAGAATCACTTTTGTACTTAACAATGTTTGTTTGGGAACAGGTGGAAATGTCATGTTCCGAGTCTAATGAATTGCAATATAAAATCTTCTTAATAGTAAAGCTGGATTTATAAGTCACTATTCTGAAACTGCCAATTTTAGAAAGTTGATAGAATTGCGTCCTAACCATTAGGTGCAAAAACAACAGTTGATGGACAGAATGCAGAACAATGTAATACATTCACCCCAGTAAAGAGATCTGGGCCCAAATCCATCATTTTTTGGCTCACCATGCCATTCCAGTTTGAACCCAGCCATTTGCAAATGAGTCTTGACCCTGTGCCCCATGGGAACAGTCCAGCCCGAACTGAAAAGCCAGGTCCACCATGGACTGCAAACATGCATCCTAGGACCGGTTTCGGGATTTCAGCCCTCATCAGCCAGGATAGCTTGATTCCAGTGGCATGGAGAGCCTAGGACTCATGTCTGAGCATACCCGTCCCACTCGGGGGGCAAATGCAAAAACAACAGTTGATGGATAGAATGCAGAACAATTTTATACTCTCACCCCAGTACAGAGATCTGGGCCTAAACCCATTGTTTTTTTGCTCACCATGCCATTCCAGTTTGAACCCAGCCATATGCAAATCAGTCTTGATCCTGTGCCCCATAAGAACAGTCCAGCCTGAACTGCCAAGCCAGGTCCACCCTGGACTAGAAACAAGCATCCTAGGACCCATTTCTGGCTTTCAGCCCTCATCAGCCAGGAAAGCTTGATTCCAGTGGCATGGAGAGCATAGGACTCATGTCTGAGCATACCCGTCCCACTCGGGGTGCAAATGCAAAAACAACAGTTGATGGATAGAATGCAGAACAATTTTATACTCTCACCCCAGTACAGAGATCTGGGCCTAAACTCCTTGTTTTTTTGCTCACCATGCCATTCCAGTTTGAACCCAGCCATATGCAAATCAGTCTTGACCCGGTGCCGCATGGGAAAAGTCCAGCCCGAACTGCCAAGCCAGGTCCACCCTGAACAGGAAACAAGCATCCTAGGACCGGTTTTGGGCTTTCAGCCCTCATCAGCCAGGATAGCTTGATTCCTGTGGTATGGAGAGCACGGGACTCATGTATGAGCACACCCGCCCCACTCGGGGTGAAAAATGCAAAAACAACAGTTGATGGACAGAATGCAGAACAATGTTATACATTCACCCCTGTACAGAGATCTGGGCATAAATCCATTGGTTTTTTGGTCACCATGCCTTTCCAGTTAGAACCCAGCCATATGCAAATCAGTCTTGACCCTGTGGTTCAGAGCCTATGAGGTAGCGTTGTCTTCCCACCGGGTCCCTGAGAGAGATTGGGGAGCGGGCTGTGGGGGCGGTTCCTTAGTGAGGGGCGGGACACACTGTTAAAATTGTATTTTGAAGTCCATAATTCTTATAGCCACATGAAAGATGCAATAATGTCCAGGTGTGGCTTGACCCCTAAACTTTATAGACAGAGGTTCAGGATTTGCAAGAAGATAGCGAGCAGTACCTGTGTGGAATATGTCACTTTGTTTTGCAGAGCATTGGATGGTTGGGTAATGGGCACCAAAGTTAATGATTTTCAGGAGCTCCTTGATTTGATTGCATGGGAGCACTTGTCCAGTAATTGTTTTCCAGAGCTGTGCAAACACCTGATTGATAGTAGGCTGACTATTCCTAGAAAGCTTGCTGAAAAGGCGGACAGCTGGGTGAGCACCCGTGTCCACAAGGGTCATGTGGGAGACTCAGCCAAAGGTGGGCAGGGTCCCCAGCAGAAGCCTCGGAGGGACAAGGGTAAACAGAAGGAGTTCCATAAAGGGTCCCAACGTAATTCCCAAGGGAACCAAGGGAAAGGTTCCCAGACTCCCCTGGGAGACAGTAAGAGGCCCGACAGGTAACCCTGTTCACAAAGGACCTCTGAAGTGTTACAAGTGTGGGAACCTGGGTCATAAGGCGGTTGATACACAGTGCCCCCAGTTTGGAAAAACAGCACCCCCTGGTGCTTCACCCCGGCAGATGGCGAGTGTAGCCTTGGGGGAGGAGATTGGTGTCCAAGGTAGGTGGGGTCCCACAGAGATGTCCCTTATCTCTTTAGGAGACTGGGAGGTGGTACCTGGGACCCAACTGCCCAATAACACTAAGAAATATGAGCAATGGGTGTGCATCAATGGCCTTAAGGTGGAGGCTCTTAGAGACACAGGAGCCAGTGTGACAGGTGTCAAGTGTCACCTGGTGTCTCAAGAGCAGATTGTCCCTCATGCATTTTGACGAGTTGTTGCTGCCGACAGCCATTGTCTAATGGCTCAGGTTCCCTTTGAGTGGGGGGGTCTCTGGTACACTTCAGGTAGTTGTGAGGCCCGCCATGCCTGTTGACTGTTCGTTGGGGAAAGATTTGGAGGGCTCACCTTGGGGAAAGGTGTAGCAGAGTACTCACTTGGAGATGTTGGGTCTGCCTGACTGGGCGTATGTGATCACGCGGTCCATGGCAGCACGTAGAGATGCTCAAGATGACCTGGAGCCTGAGAGGAGGCCCAGGGACCTGTCTTAGAGAGAAGAGGCAGGGGGCACAGGAAACCTGCCCCTGAGGTTCCCTTGGTCCAGGAGGAGGTAGACCCTGAGGGGATGCCCCGGAGCCTACTGGGGAACAGGTAGCTGAATTGGGGACCTGCCTGAGCTGACCCATTAGCAGCAGGAAGGGGGACCCTCCAGGGAAGAATGCACATCTCTTGTGGGCTTGCGGCAACAGGCTGCAAGCCAGGCAGCAGGTGATCTGTCTGGATCACATTGGATATACTGGGAGAATGGTCTCCTGTATAGTGAGCCTAAGGTTTCTGAGGATGGGTCAGCCCGTGTGCTGGTGGTACCCCAGCCCTTTAGAGCCTTCCTACTGGGGGTGGCTCATGATGTGCCATTGGCAGGACATTTGGGGCAGGACAAGACCTTTGAAAGGCTTGTCACCCACTTTCATTGGCCCCAGATTTGCAAGAGTTCAGACACTCATTGCAGGACATGTTAGACATTGCCAGGCAAATGGAAAAAGTAGGCGGAAGCAGAAGGCTCCTCTCCAGCCATTTCCTGTCTGTTGAGCAAGTGGGTATTGACATTGAGGGGCGCACTGGACCCCAAGTCAGCCATGGGCAACAGGTTCATCCTGGTCTTGGTGGACCATTCCACCCGGTACCCGGAAGTCATACCTCTGAGGACAGGGACGGCCCCATTGGTGGACAGGAACTGATGGGAATTTTCTCACAAGTGGGATTCCCTCGAGAAATAGTGTCTAACCGAGGTACTAACTTAAGTTCCAAGTATAGGAAGTTCCTGTGGCAGGAGTGTGGGGTAACTTACAAGTTTACCACTCCTTATCACCCCCAAGGAAACGGGTTCGCTGAGAGATTCAACCAAACCCTGAAAGGCATGAGGATGGGTCTTGAGGAACTTATGAGGTGTAAGTGGGACGTCCTCTTACCATGCCTGTTGTTTGCAAACCGTGAGGTGCCACAGAAATCTCTAGGGTTCAGTCCCTTTGAGCTTTTCTATGGTCACCCAGTGAGAGGACCTCTGAGTCTGGTCAAGGAAGGCTGGGAGCAATCTCCCAGGAAACCTAACCAGGATGTATATAGCTACATGCTGGCCTTCAGGAATCAGACTAGGCGTTTCAGACAACTCGCTGAGGCAAATCTGGAAGCCAGCCAGGAGGAGATGAAGCAGTGGTATGACCGGAATGCCACTCTGGTAGAGCTTCAGCTTGGTCATAAAGTGTGGGTCATGGCTGGGAAGAATGTCGCAGGGCCTGTCGCGGCTCGCATCTTCATGGAAGCAACTCGCATTGCCAGGGGAGAGGATCGACATTGCCGCGGACACCGCTGCATCTCTGGGAAGCGTGTCGTAGGGCCTGTCATAGCTCGCATTGTGTGAAGCATCTCACATCACTGTCCTTGCAACACTTTTGTTGTCATGTGTTACGAATCTTAAGGTACATTGAACTCAGAGTGTCGTGTTTTCCATCTTATGAGAACTAAGCTAATTCTACCATTTTTTAGTACAGTATTGTGGATTTTTCTCATTTGTGGTCTTATGTTAAGTCTATTTAAAAGATACTTATTTTTAATATGCAACTTGTGTGGTGTCCATCTGTAGTGTTGTCAATTAATAACTGTGGGGCATATTACCAACAACTAGCGATAATTATCGCTATGTTGGTTTAGCGGCGAAATTTTTATCGCCCAGCTGCGGCGATTTTTATCGCTTAGGAACCTTGCTATTATCAAGGTTTATCTCCTAAAAGATAAAAATCGGCCGAAATGCATGAATATCACAGAAAAGTCCGCGATATTCATGCATTACCGAGCTAATGCTCTTAGCCATGTTATCCATCTACCATTGGATAACAAGGCTAAGAACTGCTCAGGGGCAGGTGTTAGCTTTTGGAGATATTCGCGCTTAGCGCGAATATCTCCAAAAGTTGGTAATAGGAGATAGTGATGTTAGCGACTGTTTCCAGTCGCTAACATCGTGGCACGCCCAGTTTGCATGTCATTAGTGATAAATATCACTGACATGCAAAGCGGGGCCCAAGATGGTCGCTATCTCCTACTAGCTGTCGCTAACTGGTGTTAGTGACAGCTAGGTAATAGGGAGATCATTTTATCTCTGCTTTCTTGGCTTTTAAAGCCAAAAAAGCGAAAATAAACCCCCTTGATAATATGCCCCTGTATGTGCTCACAAATGCTTTGCACACTGCCTCTGAGATAAGCCTGTCTGCTCGTGCCACGCTACCAAGGTGGTGAGCAGGGGTTATTTTAGGAGTGTACCCCTTTACCCTGACTAGAGGTCAAACTAATCAACTTCCCCCTTAGTACCACCTTATATGCATCCCACCTAAGCTGGCAGGAAGTCCCCTCCAAATTTAACTGGAAATAGGATATAGTTTCCTCTTTCAGGTCCTCTATTATCTTAGCATCTAAAGCAAGTCTTATCTAGGATCCATCTGGGCGGAGACGGCTGACTTTGAAATTCAAACTCCAACAATACTGCTGAGTGATTAGAGAGATATTCGGGGAGATGTCTATCCTTTTTTACTTCACCCCCTAGTGATTTATGGATTAAGAAATAATCATTCCAGTGTTTTTTTCCTAAAAGTGAGATTTTTGACCTCTTCCTCTCTATATATCGATTAGACCTAAGTCATCCTGGTATATCTTTAGCCAGCTCCTATTTTTTGGTAGAGTAGAGAATTTTTTGGGAGGGCTCCTATCTTGTTTGGGGTCAATTAGTATATTAAAATCACACCCCTAATATAATGCGGCCAGGAACATCCAAAAGATACACATAGAGTGTCTGTAAAGCTGAGGGATCATCTACGTTGGGTCCATTGTTCCCTACTATAGCCAGCGATCTCTCGTTCATACGTATATTCACTACGGCCCATCTCCCCTTTTTTATCGGTCTTGTAAGACTCAATGATTGCTTTTGCAGATCTTTCAAAAATAATGATTATCCCCTTAACGCAGCATGCTTGATTAGTGCAAATATAAGAATCTACCCATCGCTGGGTTTTCATACTGTCCACCCGCCTGGCTTTTAAAAGATGGGTCTCTTGAAGAATGAATATGTTGCATTTTATGTTCCTGAGATACTCTAAAATCCTTTGCCTTCTAGCTCTGCCCCGCAAACCATTCACCTTCCAAGTGAGAATATTAACTCCCATGTTCTATGGTATTGATTTCACTAATACGTATGTCTTTCGTGAATCGGACCAAATCTTTTTGTTTTTTCCCCCAAATGCTTCCACACCCTTAGTGCACCATATTATACATGAGCAATGCCCACCATCCCCACACACCCCTGCCCACCCAGAGAGAACCCTCCCTTTATCCATTGGCAGGTCAATCCTTCCTCTTTGAGATCCCTACTCTATGGGGATGTTTCACTTTTGGTGCCTTTATCTTACATGTCAGTGATTCTACCTTCTTTGCTTCTCTCAAATTAAACATTTGATTGTCCCACATAATCCTCAATGATGCTGGGAATTTAACTCCTGCATATATTAACCAAGCTCCCATTGTCGGTACTGGGTTGCCTTTGATATATCTGATCTTATTCGGAAGGGCCAGTCATTCTTTTGGTGAGATCCTGCTCTTATTGCCTCTCTCAGAATTCTCTCCTTTAGTGAGTAGGTCTTGAAGTTGACTAACATCTTCCTAGGGTTTACCCTATTTTACCTTTCCCGAACGGGTCTCTATGAACCCTTTGTATGTCCTCATGGAGTACCTTAGTTTCAATCCAGGGGAAGATTTCTTTCAAAAGATTTCCAAGTTCCAAGTTTATTTATTTATTGCACAGTTTGCAATAAAATAAAAATAAAAAGATGTAATTCATTAGCAATTATGACCGTTTTCTTTATATAAGACAACAGATAAAAGTATGGAGATAAAAAGTTAATAAAATTAATTGTGTTTAAAAAAAACGTTATGACAAAAGTGTCCCTTCGTTTGTGCACAGCGAGTATGTTTTTATGCAGTTGACCTGGTCATTTCCTTTAACAAGTCTATAGCGTACCTCCTCCATGTATCTCCCGATTCTGGCCAGGTCAGTTAGTAATGTACAAGAGAATAGAGCTGTGACGGCTTCTTTTACTGTTCAAACACCTGTACGTAGCCATATTGGCTTTAGTAGCTTCTTGCACTATTGTAACAAACCCGAGCAGAAGCACATCAGATGTAGCAATGATTCTGTTTTAAAATTGCAGATTCTGCAGCCGATTTTGTGTTCAAGGGCTTTCCAACACGGATTTAGTTATTTTATTGGGAGAGGTACTAGTCTAGCCCATTGAATGTTTTTTAGGGCCTCTCTCCCAAGTGCTTGATGAAGATTAGGCTGGGATTTGTGGTCCATGTATGTTGTAATCAACCCAGATCTAGATCGGTTTCTCTTGACAGTTGATACCATTGTTTATTAATTGCCTTTTTAATGATAGGGTAGGTTATGCCTTCCTGGCTCCAGTTTTGTGTTGCCAGATCCAAAACTTCTACTGCTTCCTGCAGATAGGCCTGCCATGGGTTAGTGGGACCTTTGTAAATGGGTTCCAGCATGCTCTTCAAGCTCCCGTCCGGCGCATTGAGTACTAGATAATAATATTTTACATGCGCTCCTAGGCATTCTTTACTCTGTTGCACCAGGCCGAATTCCAGACGAATCCCGCTGTTGCGGGTGTATTTCGTTAGTTCATATATGCATTTTTACACCCAATATTGTGCTTTTTCCATCATTGTACTTATCTTGCCTGGGAATGCCTGCTGGGCATAACCAGCGTCTGCCCTTATTTTAGATTGTAACACCTTTCTAATTGGGATGGTGGTTGGGCTTTGCATTTTCTCTTGTAGCTTGCACAAGGCGTATATTGTGGACTCCACTTCAGATTTCATTTTATGTAAGTGCACAGTTGCTTTGCCTGAATCGATCAGCTAGCACCCAAGGTAATTGTAAAACTTTGAAACGGTTATTGTTTCTTTGCCCACATGCCATTTAAGGAGTAGTTTTTTTTTTACAACTCCCGAAAATCAATACTTTGGTCTTTTCTGGATTTATCGTTAATTCGTTATTCAGATCATAGGCAATTAGAGCATTGAGGCCCCTTTGTAGACCTGTTTTAGTGTGATCCATCACCACTAGGTCATCTGCGTATTGTAGAATTTTTATTTTGTTGACACCAATTTTTGGAACTGCAAAGTTAGCATTTTGGATCGTCTTGCCGTGTATAAGTTAAAAAGTGTAGGGGGCAAGTATGCATCCCTGTTTTAGTCCTCGATTTGTAAAACACTTTTTTGTTGTGATGTTGTTAATGTCAGAAGCAGTACCTGAATAATCCAGATTTCCGTGGGAGCGAGCGGCCAAGTCTTCTACGATGCTAATTTCCAGATTCCCAAACACCCCTGCACCCGGATTGCTCCAAGCCCAGGAATGGAAGGGAAAGGGGAAGTGGATAACAAACAACAAAGAGAGGCTTCCACACTGGTGTCTTCGTCACTACCTCTGGGATGAGTAGCTGGGGAACACCTGCAACAGTTAACAGAACATTACTAACGTTCTAACTCATAAGGGGGAAACACACTCTCACTCCCTCAACTCTCTCTTCACTCATACCTGGTTGGCGTGTGGAATTAGCTGCTCTCTTTCTGAGTCCAAATAATGTTCATATGAAAGGTTGAAGACTCTTAGTTGCTTGTGTTGTGTGACGGAAAGTGGTGATGCGATGAATAGAGGTGGTAGACAACAGTATTACCATATGCATATAATATATACTCTCATTTACTTGTTGAACCACAGAAGCTGACTGAAACTCTCAAAAGTCTTTACTGAAGCTCTGAATGCGTCATCGACATTTACAGTTCTTTATCGGAAACCAGGCTCCACTTCAGACTAGGAAAGACTCTGACGCTGAAGAAAACCCAACTGGCGCAGGACAAGATAGCGCCACCAAGGACTTAGAGAATAGAAAGTTCTTACCGTGAATATGAGGAACGCGGAAAGGTACTTGCCCACTGGAATGGTACTCTGGCAGGGAACGCTGACAAGGACAAAGTCTGCACCACCGAACACTGGCATGCGGCAATTTGGCTTTCGCTCCGGAATGCAGGAATCCAACTGGAAAGGAACGAAACACGCTCCAAAAGTTCCGGAATAAAGTCTCTGAGGATACTGACTGGGAAAAGGGCAAAACTAGGAAAATACGCGGTGATTTGACGGGAGCCAAAATCAGGGCGTCGAACTGCTTGAATGCGGGATAAGGAAATGGCGGACTGCTGGGAAAGACTAGAACGCTAACCTTATCAAATGGTGGCACAATTGAGAGGCGTACTAAGCCTCAATCTGACAGTGGTCATGGACTAATTTCTGGATGGAGCCCCAGAGTGGAAACGGTTGCCAAGCAGGAAATCTTCTCCTAGCCGCAGGGACAGACAGAGGTCTCTTAATGGGGCCCGGCATGGTCCTGACAGTACCCCCCACCAAAGCCCCCTCCCTGGGTTTTAGAGGATGAATCTTATGGAATTCAGTGACCAGTCTTGGAGCATGAACATTACTGCTAGGTTCCCATGACCTTTCCTCAGGGCCATAACCCTTCCAGTCCACTAGGTAAAAGATTTTCCCTCTCATAAGCTTGGAGTCTAAGATTCTTTTGACCTCAAATTCTTCAGAACTCTGAACTCGAACTGGGGCTGGTGGTTGGACACGCCTGAAGTTTGGTGGGCTTCTTTTAATCAGCGACACATGAAACGTTGGGTGGATCTTCAAGGACTTCGGGAGAGCCACCCTGACACTCACCGGATTAACCATTCAAACCACAGGGTAGGGACCTACAAACCTAGGTTGGAACTTTCGATTCCCTCTCAACCGCATGTGTCGAGTGGAAATCCACACCTTTTCTCCAGATTCATACATGGGACTCTCCTTTCTTTTCTTATCTGCCTGCACCTTGTAAGCATCCTTTGCCTTCTTGAGGTTGGAAGAGGCTACCTGATAGGATTTCTGTAACTCTTGTATCACCTCCCCCGCTGCAGGAACCTCAACATCCACCCGACCCACTAGCATATTGGGATGCCGACCTGAGTTCAAGAAGAATGGAGAAAACCCAGTAGAAGAATGGACTGCATTGTTGTATGCGAACTCTGCTGTACTCAACAAAGAGGGCCATTCCCCCTCCTGATCCATCAAATACAGCCGGAGATATTGTTCTAAGTCCTGGTTCACTCGTTCCGTCTGTCCATCCGTTTCTGGGTGGAAACTGGTGGACAAACGAGAGTCGACTCCCAGACCCTTTAGAAAGGCCTTCCAAAATCGAGAAACAAATTGAGGTCCCCGATCTGAAATAACCACCTTAGGAACCCCATGCAGTTTGACAATGTGTTCTACGAATAGGGTAGCTAACTGAGATGCTGTGGGGAGTGATTTCAAAGGGACGAAATGGCTCATTTTTGTAAACAAATCCACCACCACCCAAATGACTGAATAACCCTGGCTAGAAGGCAGGTCAACTATGAAGTCCATGGAGACTGTGTGCCAGGGGGACGGAGCTACTGGTAAAGGCATTAAAAGGCCTTGCGGGGATTGCCTCAAACTCTTGCCCTTAACACACGGCTCACAAGTGGCGATGTACTGCCTCACCTGAGCGTCCATGCCTGGCCAGAGGAAGGTTCTCTTGATTAACTCCAAAGTCTTCTTGGCTCCTCGATGACCTGCTAATGGGTGGTCATGAAAATGCTGAATGACTTCATTTTGCAACTCCTCACTGGGAACAAACATTTTTTCTTGCCAAAAGGGTTTCTCATTTCTCACACTGCGATCTGGACCTTCAGATTCCCAATTAGAAAATTCAGCCTTAGCAAATTCTTCCTTAATTCGAGTCTCCAAATCATCTTCGACTGCAATGGCTACAATCTTTTCCTCTGGAATGATAAATCCTTTCACTTTGGTTTTGGCTTCTTCTCCCATACTCAAACGTGAAAGGGCGTCAGCTTTTCCATTGGAGGATCCGGGCTTGTAAGTTAAAACGAAATCATAGTCTGCAAAAAAGAGCGACCAGCGCAGTTGCCTGGGGGTTAGCGTGCGAGCTGATTTGAGAAATTGAAAATTTCGATGATCAGTGAAGACTGTGACCACATGTTTCGCTCCCAACAAATAGTGTCTCCACACCTTGAATGCCTCCTTGACTGCCAAAAGCTCTTTATCCGCGATGGAGTAGTTAATCTCTGCAGGAGTAAGTTTTCGAGAATGGTATGCCACCGGGTGAAGTTGACCGGTGTCCTTCTGGCGTTGAGACAGGATTCCTCCTATGGCAAAATTGGATGCATCAGCTTCGATGAAGAAGGGTTCATTCAAATTAGGATGTTGCAGCACTGGAGCTGTCACAAATGCTTCCTTTAGCTGCTGAAAGGCCTCCTCCGATTCACGCTCCCAGACGAATCGTACATTTTTCTTTAGTAGACGGGTAATTGGGCTCACCTTCTCCGAGAAATTCAGAATGAAACGCCTATAAAAATTGGCAAATCCCAAAAAACTTTGAATCTCCTTCACCGACCTGGGCGCAGGCCATGACTTGATTGCCTGCAACTTAGAGTCATCCATGGATACTCCTTCCGGGGACAAAACAAAACCCAAGAATTCCACTCTGGAGGAATGAAAGACACATTTCTCTAGTTTAACAAACAGATGGTTCTCCAGCAGACGTTTCAAGATAGCTCGTACATGATGAACGTGTTCCTCTAGACTGTTGGAATAAATAAGGATGTCATCGATGTAAACCACCGAAAAGCGGTCCAGGCACTCTCGAAGCACGTCATTAACAAAATGCTGGAAAGCAGCGGGGGCGTTACACAGCCCAAAGGGCATCACTTGGTATTCATATAAACCAAACCTGGTTCGGAAGGCAGTTTTCCACTCCTCTCCTTCGGCCATGCGCACCAAATGATATGCCCCTCGTAAATCCAATTTAGTGTACACACAAGCATTCTTGACCTGATCTAGAAGTTCCGAAATGAGGGGCAATGGGTAACGATTCTTTTTGGTGGCCAAGTTCAAAGCCCGATAATCAATGCAGGTTCTCAAGGTCCCATCCTTCTTAGGAATGAAGAAGAGGGGCGAAGACACTGGAGACTGGGAGGGGCGGATGAAACCATTGGCTAAGTTTTGTTCAATATAGTCCTTCAAATGGAGGTTCTCAGGTTCCGACAGAGCATAGATTCTGCTGCAGGGTAAGGAAACCCCAGGCTCCAATTCTATCCGACAGTCATATTCTCGATGAGGTGGCAATTTTTTAGCCTCTTTCTCATTGAATACCTCCTTCAGATCCTGATATTCTTCTGGAATCTCTGGAGCCTCCAAAGCGCACACCATTTGAACTTGATTGGCCAAGTTTTGCGACAACGTGGAGTTTGTGTCCCCTGGCGTGGACTGGAAACAATGCTCTAGACAAAAGCTTGAGTTCATTTCAACTGAACGTCGAGACCAATCTATCCTGGGATTATGCTCGGTGAGCCAAGGCAAACCCAGTATTAGTTGGAACTGAGGGGCATCGATGAGATTGAATCGAATGAAACTCCGATGCTCTCCTGGTCCCACCACGGTCATCAGTTCGGTATCATAAGCGATTGGCCCCGAAGACAAATTGGTGCCATCCACTGCTCGCACTGGTTCTGGTCTTGACTTCTTTTCAAATTGTATTCCTAAAGATTTGGCAAACTGGATGTCGCAGAAATTCCCAGTAGCCCCCGAATCAACCATCACGGAAACTTCCTCCCTCTGAGTCTTTCCAAATTCAATTTTACATAGCAAATTCAGATGCGGGGCTGCGGATTGCAGGGTATTAGCTAAAAGTTGAGGCTTGGGAGTTGGCTCTTCACTCGCTCCCACCAGTGCAACTCCGTCTACTGGTGGAGCCGATCTTTTACCCACGTGCTGGCCTTTGCTCTCTTCGGACATTCCTTGACAAAATGGCCTGACTGACCACAATACATACACAACCAACCTTGACGTCTCTTTTCTCTTTCCTCCTGGGTAAGAGGACCTCGAATCGTTCCCACCTGCATAGGTTCTTCCTGACTTTGGCCTTCATGGTTCTTAGCTACCTCCGGTCGAGACCGATCAAATCGTGGTGGGAGAGTACGGACATCCTTTCGACGTTCACTTCGCCTTTCCGCAAGCCGAAGATCTATCTGCAGTACTAAATCTATGAGTTCCGATACATCTGTGAGTCTTTTGGGAATCTGGGCCAGACCGTCCTTCAACTCATCCTTTAGGCCTCGGTAGAAAATGGCCGCCCTCTTAGACTCGGGCCAACTAGTTTCAACAATCAATTTATTAAATTGTGCCAAATAGGCCACCAAGTCTCGATTCCCTTGCTTCAATTCTAATAGTTCATTGTCGGTGGTCTGTGAGACATTTCTTCGGTCAAAGATTCGCAAGAACTCGGCCTTGAATTCTTCAAATTTATACAACACTGGATCGTTGCTTGCCACCAAGGGCAAAGACCACGCTGCGGCATCTCCGCTCAGGTAGGACAGCACAAACGCCACTTTAGACTGATCCTCCTTAAACAAAATGGGCTTACAAAGGAAGTGTAACGAACACTGAGTCAGGAAAATTTGGGCCTTGTGGGGGTCTCCTTGAAATCTCTCGGGAGGGGCCAATGGAATTGTAGGGGACATTGCGTGCACAACCTGTGTGGTAAACTCCGTAGAGGAGGAGGAAGAGGGCGCGGAACCAAAGGCAGATGACTTAATACTCCCAAAGTTGGGGCGCGGGCTCTCTGCAAGCTCATCTAATCTTTGACGCAAATAACTAGCCTCCTGATTAGATTTCCTAACTTCCTCCCTGGTCTCGCTCAACTGTTTCTGTAGTCCCTCTAACACTGAAGCCAAGGCTTTGACATCCAATCCTTCTGCCATCTCGCCCAGACGGAAGATAATTGTGGCACTTCAATCTGTCAGAAGCAGTACCTGAATAATCCAGATTTCCGTGGGAGCGAGCGGCCAAGTCTTCTACGATGCTAATTTCCAGATTCCCAAACACCCCTGCACCCGGATTGCTCCAAGCCCAGGAATGGAAGGGAAAGGGGAAGTGGATAACAAACAACAAAGAGAGGCTTCCACACTGGTGTCTTCGTCACTACCTCTGGGATGAGTAGCTGGGGAACACCTGCAACAGTTAACAGAACATTACTAACGTTCTAACTCATAAGGGGGAAACACACTCTCACTCCCTCAACTCTCTCTTCACTCATACCTGGTTGGCGTGTGGAATTAGCTGCTCTCTTTCTGAGTCCAAATAATGTTCATATGAAAGGTTGAAGACTCTTAGTTGCTTGTGTTGTGTGACGGAAAGTGGTGATGCGATGAATAGAGGTGGTAGACAACAGTATTACCATATGCATATAATATATACTCTCATTTACTTGTTGAACCACAGAAGCTGACTGAAACTCTCAAAAGTCTTTACTGAAGCTCTGAATGCGTCATCGACATTTACAGTTCTTTATCGGAAACCAGGCTCCACTTCAGACTAGGAAAGACTCTGACGCTGAAGAAAACCCAACTGGCGCAGGACAAGATAGCGCCACCAAGGACTTAGAGAATAGAAAGTTCTTACCGTGAATATGAGGAACGCGGAAAGGTACTTGCCCACTGGAATGGTACTCTGGCAGGGAACGCTGACAAGGACAAAGTCTGCACCACCGAACACTGGCATGCGGCAATTTGGCTTTCGCTCCGGAATGCAGGAATCCAACTGGAAAGGAACGAAACACGCTCCAAAAGTTCCGGAATAAAGTCTCTGAGGATACTGACTGGGAAAAGGGCAAAACTAGGAAAATACGCGGTGATTTGACGGGAGCCAAAATCAGGGCGTCGAACTGCTTGAATGCGGGATAAGGAAATGGCGGACTGCTGGGAAAGACTAGAACGCTAACCTTATCAAATGGTGGCACAATTGAGAGGCGTACTAAGCCTCAATCTGACAGTGGTCATGGACTAATTTCTGGATGGAGCCCCAGAGTGGAAACGGTTGCCAAGCACGAAATCTTCTCCTAGCCGCAGGGACAGACAGAGGTCTCTTAATGGGGCCCGGCATGGTCCTGACAGTACCCCCCACCAAAGCCCCCTCCCTGGGTTTTAGAGGATGAATCTTATGGAATTCAGTGACCAGTCTTGGAGCATGAACATTACTGCTAGGTTCCCATGACCTTTCCTCAGGGCCATAACCCTTCCAGTCCACTAGGTAAAAGATTTTCCCTCTCATAAGCTTGGAGTCTAAGATTCTTTTGACCTCAAATTCTTCAGAACTCTGAACTCGAACTGGGGCTGGTGGTTGGACACGCCTGAAGTTTGGTGGGCTTCTTTTAATCAGCGACACATGAAACGTTGGGTGGATCTTCAAGGACTTCGGGAGAGCCACCCTGACACTCACCGGATTAACCATTCGAACCACAGGGTAGGGACCTACAAACCTAGGTTGGAACTTTCGATTCCCTCTCAACCGCATGTGTCGAGTGGAAATCCACACCTTTTCTCCAGATTCATACATGGGACTCTCCTTTCTTTTCTTATCTGCCTGCACCTTGTAAGCATCCTTTGCCTTCTTGAGGTTGGAAGAGGCTACCTGATAGGATTTCTGTAACTCTTGTATCACCTCCCCCGCTGCAGGAACCTCAACATCCACCCGACCCACTAGCATATTGGGATGCCGACCTGAGTTCAAGAAGAATGGAGAAAACCCAGTAGAAGAATGGACTGCATTGTTGTATGCGAACTCTGCTGTACTCAACAAAGAGGGCCATTCCCCCTCCTGATCCATCAAATACAGCCGGAGATATTGTTCTAAGTCCTGGTTCACTCGTTCCGTCTGTCCATCCGTTTCTGGGTGGAAACTGGTGGACAAACGAGAGTCGACTCCCAGACCCTTTAGAAAGGCCTTCCAAAATCGAGAAACAAATTGAGGTCCCCGATCTGAAATAACCACCTTAGGAACCCCATGCAGTTTGACAATGTGTTCTACGAATAGGGTAGCTAACTGAGATGCTGTGGGGAGTGATTTCAAAGGGACGAAATGGCTCATTTTTGTAAACAAATCCACCACCACCCAAATGACTGAATAACCCTGGCTAGAAGGCAGGTCAACTATGAAGTCCATGGAGACTGTGTGCCAGGGGGACGGAGCTACTGGTAAAGGCATTAAAAGGCCTTGCGGGGATTGCCTCAAACTCTTGCCCTTAACACACGGCTCACAAGTGGCGATGTACTGCCTCACCTGAGCGTCCATGCCTGGCCAGAGGAAGGTTCTCTTGATTAACTCCAAAGTCTTCTTGGCTCCTCGATGACCTGCTAATGGGTGGTCATGAAAATGCTGAATGACTTCATTTTGCAACTCCTCACTGGGAACAAACATTTTTTCTTGCCAAAAGGGTTTCTCATTTCTCACACTGCGATCTGGACCTTCAGATTCCCAATTAGAAAATTCAGCCTTAGCAAATTCTTCCTTAATTCGAGTCTCCAAATCATCTTCGACTGCAATGGCTACAATCTTTTCCTCTGGAATGATAAATCCTTTCACTTTGGTTTTGGCTTCTTCTCCCATACTCAAACGTGAAAGGGCGTCAGCTTTTCCATTGGAGGATCCGGGCTTGTAAGTTAAAACGAAATCATAGTCTGCAAAAAAGAGCGACCAGCGCAGTTGCCTGGGGGTTAGCGTGTGAGCTGATTTGAGAAATTGAAAATTTCGATGATCAGTGAAGACTGTGACCACATGTTTCGCTCCCAACAAATAGTGTCTCCACACCTTGAATGCCTCCTTGACTGCCAAAAGCTCTTTATCCGCGATGGAGTAGTTAATCTCTGCAGGAGTAAGTTTTCGAGAATGGTATGCCACCGGGTGAAGTTGACCGGTGTCCTTCTGGCGTTGAGACAGGATTCCTCCTATGGCAAAATTGGATGCATCAGCTTCGATGAAGAAGGGTTCATTCAAATTAGGATGTTGCAGCACTGGAGCTGTCACAAATGCTTCCTTTAGCTGCTGAAAGGCCTCCTCCGATTCACGCTCCCAGACGAATCGTACATTTTTCTTTAGTAGACGGGTAATTGGGCTCACCTTCTCCGAGAAATTCAGAATGAAACGCCTATAAAAATTGGCAAATCCCAAAAAACTTTGAATCTCCTTCACCGACCTGGGCGCAGGCCATGACTTGATTGCCTGCAACTTAGAGTCATCCATGGATACTCCTTCCGGGGACAAAACAAAACCCAAGAATTCCACTCTGGAGGAATGAAAGACACATTTCTCTAGTTTAACAAACAGATGGTTCTCCAGCAGACGTTTCAAGATAGCTCGTACATGATGAACGTGTTCCTCTAGACTGTTGGAATAAATAAGGATGTCATCGATGTAAACCACCGAAAAGCGGTCCAGGCACTCTCGAAGCACGTCATTAACAAAATGCTGGAAAGCAGCGGGGGCGTTACACAGCCCAAAGGGCATCACTTGGTATTCATATAAACCAAACCTGGTTCGGAAGGCAGTTTTCCACTCCTCTCCTTCGGCCATGCGCACCAAATGATATGCCCCTCGTAAATCCAATTTAGTGTACACACAAGCATTCTTGACCTGATCTAGAAGTTCCGAAATGAGGGGCAATGGGTAACGATTCTTTTTGGTGGCCAAGTTCAAAGCCCGATAATCAATGCAGGTTCTCAAGGTCCCATCCTTCTTAGGAATGAAGAAGAGGGGCGAAGACACTGGAGACTGGGAGGGGCGGATGAAACCATTGGCTAAGTTTTGTTCAATATAGTCCTTCAAATGGAGGTTCTCAGGTTCCGACAGAGCATAGATTCTGCTGCAGGGTAAGGAAACCCCAGGCTCCAATTCTATCCGACAGTCATATTCTCGATGAGGTGGCAATTTTTTAGCCTCTTTCTCATTGAATACCTCCTTCAGATCCTGATATTCTTCTGGAATCTCTGGAGCCTCCAAAGCGCACACCATTTGAACTTGATTGGCCAAGTTTTGCGACAACGTGGAGTTTGTGTCCCCTGGCGTGGACTGGAAACAATGCTCTAGACAAAAGCTTGAGTTCATTTCAACTGAACGTCGAGACCAATCTATCCTGGGATTATGCTCGGTGAGCCAAGGCAAACCCAGTATTAGTTGGAACTGAGGGGCATCGATGAGATTGAATCGAATGAAACTCCGATGCTCTCCTGGTCCCACCACGGTCATCAGTTCGGTATCATAAGCGATTGGCCCCGAAGACAAATTGGTGCCATCCACTGCTCGCACTGGTTCTGGTCTTGACTTCTTTTCAAATTGTATTCCTAAAGATTTGGCAAACTGGATGTCGCAGAAATTCCCAGTAGCCCCCGAATCAACCATCACGGAAACTTCCTCCCTCTGAGTCTTTCCAAATTCAATTTTACATAGCAAATTCAGATGCGGGGCTGCGGATTGCAGGGTATTAGCTAAAAGTTGAGGCTTGGGAGTTGGCTCTTCACTCGCTCCCACCAGTGCAACTCCGTCTACTGGTGGAGCCGATCTTTTACCCACGTGCTGGCCTTTGCTCTCTTCGGACATTCCTTGACAAAATGGCCTGACTGACCACAATACATACACAACCGACCTTGACGTCTCTTTTCTCTTTCCTCCTGGGTAAGAGGACCTCGAATCGTTCCCACCTGCATAGGTTCTTCCTGACTTTGGCCTTCATGGTTCTTAGCTACCTCCGGTCGAGACCGATCAAATCGTGGTGGGAGAGTACGGACATCCTTTCGACGTTCACTTCGCCTTTCCGCAAGCCGAAGATCTATCTGCAGTACTAAATCTATGAGTTCCGATACATCTGTGAGTCTTTTGGGAATCTGGGCCAGACCGTCCTTCAACTCATCCTTTAGGCCTCGGTAGAAAATGGCCGCCCTCTTAGACTCGGGCCAACTAGTTTCAACAATCAATTTATTAAATTGTGCCAAATAGGCCACCAAGTCTCGATTCCCTTGCTTCAATTCTAATAGTTCATTGTCGGTGGTCTGTGAGACATTTCTTCGGTCAAAGATTCGCAAGAACTCGGCCTTGAATTCTTCAAATTTATACAACACTGGATCGTTGCTTGCCACCAAGGGCAAAGACCACGCTGCGGCATCTCCGCTCAGGTAGGACAGCACAAACGCCACTTTAGACTGATCCTCCTTAAACAAAATGGGCTTACAAAGGAAGTGTAACGAACACTGAGTCAGGAAAATTTGGGCCTTGTGGGGGTCTCCTTGAAATCTCTCGGGAGGGGCCAATGGAATTGTAGGGGACATTGCGTGCACAACCTGTGTGGTAAACTCCGTAGAGGAGGAGGAAGAGGGCGCGGAACCAAAGGCAGATGACTTAATACTCCCAAAGTTGGGGCGCGGGCTCTCTGCAAGCTCATCTAATCTTTGACGCAAATAACTAGCCTCCTGATTAGATTTCCTAACTTCCTCCCTGGTCTCGCTCAACTGTTTCTGTAGTCCCTCTAACACTGAAGCCAAGGCTTTGACATCCAATCCTTCTGCCATCTCGCCCAGACGGAAGATAATTGTGGCACTTCAATCTGTCAGAAGCAGTACCTGAATAATCCAGATTTCCGTGGGAGCGAGCGGCCAAGTCTTCTACGATGCTAATTTCCAGATTCCCAAACACCCCTGCACCCGGATTGCTCCAAGCCCAGGAATGGAAGGGAAAGGGGAAGTGGATAACAAACAACAAAGAGAGGCTTCCACACTGGTGTCTTCGTCACTACCTCTGGGATGAGTAGCTGGGGAACACCTGCAACAGTTAACAGAACATTACTAACGTTCTAACTCATAAGGGGGAAACACACTCTCACTCCCTCAACTCTCTCTTCACTCATACCTGGTTGGCGTGTGGAATTAGCTGCTCTCTTTCTGAGTCCAAATAATGTTCATATGAAAGGTTGAAGACTCTTAGTTGCTTGTGTTGTGTGACGGAAAGTGGTGATGCGATGAATAGAGGTGGTAGACAACAGTATTACCATATGTATATAATATATACTCTCATTTACTTGTTGAACCACAGAAGCTGACTGAAACTCTCAAAAGTCTTTACTGAAGCTCTGAATGCGTCATCGACATTTACAGTTCTTTATCGGAAACCAGGCTCCACTTCAGACTAGGAAAGACTCTGACGCTGAAGAAAACCCAACTGGCGCAGGACAAGATAGCGCCACCAAGGACTTAGAGAATAGAAAGTTCTTACCGCGAATATGAGGAACGCGGAAAGGTACTTGCCCACTGGAATGGTACTCTGGCAGGGAACGCTGACAAGGACAAAGTCCGCACCGCCGAACACTGGCACGCGGCAATTTGGCTTTCGCGCCGGAATGCAGGAATCCAACTGGAAAGGAACGAAACACGCTCCAAAAGTTCCAGAATAAAGTCTCTGAGGATACTGACTGGGAAAAGGGCAAAACTAGGAAAATACGCGGTGATTTGACGGGAGCCAAAATCAGGGCGTCGAACTGCTTGAATAGAACAGTTGAAGTGCGCCACATAGAACGTGCGGGATAAGGAAATGGCGGACTGCTGGGAAAGACTAGAACGCTAACCTTATCAAATGGTGGCACAATCGAGAGGCGTACTAAGCCTCAATCTGACAGTGGTCATGGACTAATTTCTGGATGGAGCCCCAGAGTGGAAACGGTTGCCAAGCAGGAAATCTTCTCCTAGCCGCAGGGACAGACAGAGGTCTCTTAATGGGGCCCGGCATGGTCCTGACAGTTAACTAATTTGACTTTAATCCAGGTATTGCTGTATAATGAGATAATGGTGCTGAGGAGGCCAGGTGGAATTTGGCAATTGCGCAATTTGGACCAAGGCTTACAACGGGGCACCCCGTCAAGCGCTGCTGAATAGTCTATAAAACAGGCGTAGACAGGTTTCTTATTGTTATTGTTATTGTTAATGAGATTTTATAACGCGCCTAATCACCTGCAGGCCTCTAAACGCCAGGAAAGATGGTAGTAAACAATAATTTAGCAAGATGGAAGCTGGATTATACTGTGCTCATGCTTTTGCTGAACAGGAATGTTTTTAGGCTCTTCCTGAATCGTAGTAGGTTCCCTTCCCGACGCAGTGCCTCCGGCAACCTGTTCCATAACTGAGGGACTAGCACTGAGAAGGCTCTCCCTCCCTTGGTCACTAGCCTGTAGCGAGGACATACCAGTAATTGGGAGTCTGAGGATTGAAGTGTTCTCATAGGGCAATAAAGTTGCAGACGATCTTTGATGTAAGTTGGGGCTTTGCCATAGATTGCCCTATGGGCCGTGCATAAGTTCTTAAATTCCACTCTTTCTTTAATGGGGAGCCAGTGCAAACTTTGTAGTAGGGGAGTGGCTTTAGATCTCCTCGGTGATCTGAAGATCAACCGGGCAGCGTCATTCATTATGACCTGGAGTCTACTGGTCAGAGTTTTCGGTAAGCCAAGGTAAAGGGCATTCCCGTAATCAATTCTGGAGATGATGGTAGCCGCTACTATTGATCGCATCATGGATTGTGAGAGGACAGGAGTTAACTTCCGCAGTTGCCTAATGATGTTTGTGCAACTTCCCACAACCACAGAGATCTGAGGGGCCATTGACAGATCATCATCCAGTTTGATCCCCAGGCTCTTTACAGATGAACTTGGTTTTGGAGCCGGGCCCAATTCTGTGGGCCAATAGAGATCACACCAAGGTGAGGCAGTGGATGGAATCACTAGTACCTCAGTCTTGTCAGGGTTGATTTTTAACAGATTATCCGTCATCCATTGCACTGTGAACCGCAAGATGTTCTGAGCTTGGAGTTGCGCGGCCGTGGTGTCATCGACACTTAGCAGCAGTTGCGTGTCGTCCGCGTAGTTATAGACTTTACAGCCCATAGTGGCCAGAGAAGCAATCAATGGTTGCAGGTAGATATTAAATAGAAGCGGGGACAGGGCGGACCCCTGTGGCACCCCGCACTCTAAAATCCCCACCTCAGATGTTTCGTCCCCCAGTTGTATCTTTTGGGTCCTTCCTGTAAGGAATGATTGCAACCATTGAAAGGCCTGGCCCTTAATCCCAAAGTCCCTCAGTCTATCCAGAAGCAAGGCATGGCTGACAGTATCGAACGCCGCTGATAAGTCCAGCAAAACCAGGGCGCTCGGTTTCTTACAGCCAGCTTATCTTTGAAGTTGGCCTGCTGACCTAGACATGATATAGCTGTTATATTATCGATTATTGAGCAGCCTTTGCGGAAACTTGTTTGATAGAAGGGAAGGATTTTGTTTTTCTTCAATCCATCTGGTTAGTTCTGTCAACAGGGTATTTGCGTAGGCTTTCCCTTCAATGTCCAGCAGGGCTATTCGTCTGTAGTTCTTTGGTTCTGTGTTGTCCCCCTTCTTTTATATGGGTTGTAGGATTGACCCGCGCCACAAATCTGGCACCTTACCCTGTAATCGACATTTAGTTAATAAGCCGGATAGCACTCTACCCCAGTATGTTGGGTCTTCCCTAAACATCACGGCCGGCAGGCCATTAGGTCCTGGTGCCTCGTCTTTCCTCATCTTTTTAACTAATTCTTCAACTGGTGTTACGTCTTGTTCATTGCTCGTAGCTATGTTCATGGGTTCCCCTCGTAGTTTGTGCTCTCAATTTAGGCAATGGTATTTCCGAATTCCATGCTACCTTCCTTTTCCACATATATTGCGGCCACATGTCTCACCCATGCATCGGCATGTACGCGTTTCTCCGGACTACTTTATTGTTGTCCAACTGTGCTATGTATTGCCAAAGTTGTTGATGTATGTGAGGTTTTGATAGCTCGTGGATTTTGATCCATTCCTCATCAAGCCAGTTTTGCGCTAGCAACCATAGCAATTGTTTCTGCTCTTTGTGCAGTTCATTGCACTTATACCGCGTATATTTCAAACCTGCAGTCTTGTGTGCTTTTTTTTCCTTTTTTAGGTTGCAAGTTATATCACTCAGTTTTGTGTTATTATACTTGAATTGTGTTGTGGTATTCTTCTTCTCATTAGGATTGGGCTCAGCTTTCTTCAGACATGTTTTCAGGTCAGTGGTACACTCTGACCAATTTTCCCTATTGGGCGCTACACCCGGGTTGTTCCCTGTGCGTTCTTGTTTTTCATTCCAATGCTTAAGAGCCGCTGCCTGGCGGATGTTCCATTTTATGCTTCTCACCAGGGTGTATTCTTTGATGCCTATTGATTGGCCAACCGCTGTAATTTTTTCCCGTTCTTTGATAGTGATATTGAATTCTGCCTGGAGTATTGCATGATCACTGGTGTCATCTGTTTTGATTTCAAAATTTTAAATTTTGCAAGCCAGTTGGTTGCATTAAAATATATAATCAATTGTGAAGCAGTTCTTAAATGTTGTTGTCCCTTGTTTATTTGGGTGTGAGCTTTTTAGTAAATACTCGGCTGATTCGAGGTTGTGATTTAGTAAGAAAAGATTGAAAGTTCTTTTGGAGCAAGTTTGATATTTCCTTTCGCTCTGCTTTGTTCCTAGATGATGCAGATTAAAGTCGCCCATGAGCATTTTCGCCAGTGACCAGAGTGTACATAAAATTTCCTGTATTGTTGTGATCATAGATTTTGTGACCTTTAATTTCAATTGGCCAAGTGTGTTTAAATATACATTTATTACAAGCAGCCAGACGGTGTCTTCCTTGTCGCTTTTTCCTTCCATTAACAGTGCTTGTAACATATTTGAGTCGGTATTTATAATCCTAACATTTAGTTGTTTTGCATGTTTGACATAAGTTGAGATCCCACCTGATGGTCTTCCGTAATGGTTCTGTTTAGTAGCTAGTGATGGAAATCCGCATACCCTTCCAGGTGTACCGGCTCTGTTGCCCAGGTTTCTTGTAGGCATAGGATATCACCCTCTAGTAATTTATTTATTGCTGTTGCTTTGTAAGCCAGCCACGTTCCAAGAGACAAGTTTAAAGCTTTGGTATGTTTTGGGAGCTTGACCTGGTGTACTGGTGTTTACCTCTGTTAACAATTTGGCATTGGACTTTGCTCGAAGGTCCCCCAAAAGGTCAGCAGTGTGCTCTTTTACCTCAGGTATGACGAATGCAACTATTCGTATCACTATGATTCCCCTTGAATTTCTCCCTCCATTGGGTTTTTTGGGATACCTCATCTTTTATTATTCTATGTGTGGTTGCTTCCTCCTGGGTTCTAACGAATATACTTAGATTATTATAATTCTGATCTGGTCATTTGTTCGAGGTGCCTTTCAATATGCTGCAAGGGTGTTCCTTTACTTTCTTTGTGTCATTAAGGATGTTTGATAATTTAAGTAAAATTTGCGGATATTTTTCTTGCTCGGTATCATGACAAGAATACCCCAATTTTTGAAAGTTTCCATTTCCAAGAGCACAGCTTCTGCAATGTGATGATTTATCCAGGTCACTACCGTATTTTCCTGATAGGGATCTTCGTCCCTTGATTCAAGGTGGACTCTCATCATGTCTGCACTTGTTATATTAGACAATGATGGAATGTGTTGGAGGAGCCCTAATAGGTTGCCCCTATTTATGATGTTGTGTCTGCCCTTTGATTTGTAAAGTGATTGGAAGATGCTTAGTCTTGCGTCTCTTCTGTCAGCTAGATGGCAATTGTTGTGAGTTGCATTATGCAGGGGTTTAGTTGCAGAGAAAATTATCTCTTCTGAGAAGTTAGGTATGACCACTTGAGGTTGCATCTTTCCTTCCCCCGTTTTATTTGTAGGGTGCTCATTTGATATTTTATCCAAGCCGGTTGCTAATGTGTCCGTTGCGTCCCTCTTTGCTACCTCCTCTTGTTCAGATTTCTTCTGAGTTTCTCTGATAGCTGATTGTTCAACTTTCTTCTGTTTTTCTCTAATAGCTAATTCAGTTGGACTTTTCACCATCACATTGCCGTCTCTTAGCTGTTTGTTCAATTTTAACTGTTTGATAAAGATTGGATATGATTTTTTGTTTGATTGAAGGTCCTGTTTCTGGTTTGGTGCTATTGCTGATTCATTTGAGCCATATGATGGCTGCCCCCAACTTCTTCTAAGTTGTGTAGTCTTTTCGTACTTTTTTTGTTTTTTTAGTTTTTTCTTTATACGTCTTGTATTGGTGGAGTTAAGTTTCCTTGCTTGTCTTCCAAATTTGATTTTTCTGTAATAGCTGTCAGTTGATTGGCCAGTGCTGAATCTATGTGTGTGCAGTCCTTGGTTGGTTCCTCTTTTTTGTCATGGTGCTGGGGCCGTACAAGCATATTATTGTGGCTATAATTGGTTACCCGGATCTTTAAGTCCTCAATGAGGGTAGTCAAGACTTTCGGAATTGTTGCTAATTTGTCAATTGTTGGCAACAGGCACATTCCATATTTAGTGTGGTCGCGTAGGCCTGTGCTCACTTAATTAGAGAGTTGAGGTCAGCCAGTTTTTGATCAATCCCTGTGATTGCGTTTGCCATGATGTTTAGCAGGTCTACTTGAACATCCATCTTGTTAGATTGGTAGTTCAGTGCCTCCAAAGTAAGTTGCGATGTTTTGAAAAAGATGTCCCATATGGTCCCTGATTCAGTTGCTGGCACTCTATTGGTTGTTAGTACTGAGGCGTGAGACTTATGGCTTTGGCTCAGATTCATGCATTTAGGTGATATTTTTAAAGGTGATGGTGTTATAGATTATGTTTTTTTTTCTAGTGCCTTGTTGTTCTGAATTGCTTCCTCATAATGTACTTGTTTTGGTGTTTGATTGATAATTTTTACCGTATACAAAAAGGTGAGCAACCCAATATACCCTTGCGGGCTCGGGCAAGGTTTGTAAAAGAGAATGGCCAGCAAGGGGTTTTGTTTATTCTAAGATTTTGACAGCACCGTTAGGACTTGTTTAGCTTTAATCACAGTACCTAAGCATGAGTTTAATCAGTGGCTGTTAGATTCAATTCAGATGAAGCAAAAGACATAAACGATGTTACCACACTAACATCAAACTTAAGCATAAATGCTCAATAAAACGAGGAACCAGGATTTATTGTCTGAAAGTTGTTATTGAAATTCAAGGCAAAATATATAAATTTCTGTACAAAAACAATGAACAATCATAAAGAATAGGGTGCATACATGGATATAATAAGGATATTCAAGGCCTTGGTTGCTTGTCCTTGGACATATCCAAATTTAAGTCCAGACTGCTGCGTCACAGTAGTTGATTGGTTATAACTCAAAGTCAGAAGAAAATCAAAAGATGACTTGAGACAAACTAGGCAGAATTGGACTGAACAGGTCGACGTTTCGGTCTTATTATTGTTATTCTTAAGACCATCATCAGGACTACAAAGTGGTATATACAATTGATGACCCTTTTTCAGAATAGATTCGGTGTCAGTTAGAAATTCTTGATGGCACCGGTACTTTTGAATAATAATGTTGGGGTTGGGCACAGAAGTAAATCAATTGTGCCTAAAATACACTTGCAACGAGTTAAGCGAAGCAGTAGATGGATTCTGATAGTTAGTCCACTTTTGGTTGAAGATCAATTATCTCAGAATGGGAATTGGGAACAATCCGCCTTGGAACGTTAAAGAAGTACGATCGAGAAGAGATCGTACTTCTTTGACGTTCCAAGGCGGATTGTTCCCAATTCCCATTCTGAGATAATTGATCTTCAACCAAAAGTGGACTAACTATCAGAATCCATCTATTGCTTCGCTTAACTCGTTGCAAGTGTATTTTAGGCACAATTGATTTACTTCTGTGCCCAACCCCAACATTATTATTCAAAAGTACCGGTGCCATCAAGAATTTCTAACTGACACCGAATCTATTCTGAAAAAGGGTCATCAATTGTATATACCACTTTGTAGTCCTGATGATGGTCTTAAGAATAACCATAATAAGACCGAAACGTCGACCTGTTCAGTCCAATTCTGCCTAGTTTGTCTCAAGTCATCTTTTGATTTTCTTCTGACTTTGAGTTATAACCAATCAACTACTGTGACGCAGCAGTCTGGACTTAAATTTGGATATGTCCAAGGACAAGCAACCAAGGCCTTGAATATCCTTATTATATCCATGTATGCACCCTATTCTTTATGATTGTTCATTGTTTTTGTACAGAAATTTATATATTTTGCCTTGAATTTCAATAACAACTTTCAGACAATAAATCCTGGTTCCTCGTTTTATTGAGCATTTATGCTTAAGTTTGATGTTAGTGTGGTAACATCGTTTATGTCTTTTGCTTCATCTGAATTGAATCTAACAGCCACTGATTAAACTCATGCTTAGGTACTGTGATTAAAGCTAAACAAGTCCTAACGGTGCTGTCAAAATCTTAGAATAAGCAAAACCCCTTGCTGGCCATTCTCTTTGATAATTTTTACCAGCACCTCAATTTGTTGTTGAGCCTCAGTGCTTGTAAATTGTTCTTGGGTTTTTTGCAAGAGTGAACTATCAGGCTCCTCATGTAGCTGTTCTGTCGCCTGCGGGGATAGTTCTCTAGAAGTAATTATCTCCAAATCTGTTTTGGACCCCCATGAATTATCTTGTTGTTCCTTTGTTTCTGGTTTTGACGTACACACGGTTGAACCCCTGGTTATTCTTGGGTCATTTGAGTTATTGAAGGCATTTGTCTCATATGTATCATATGCGTCCTTTGCTTGTGTGTCCCTTGTTCTCTTCTTTATTGGTGTGATAGGTGCGGGTAATTGGTTTTCTCCCTCTTGTTTAGTGAGCATTGTCCCTGCTGGATCTTTTAAAAAGTCAGTCTTACATGGTCCAATATTTGTTCTTGTAAAAATGCGAAAGAGTGGTTAAATTAATGTTTGCGCTTCCCCCTCAGTTTTTGCTTTGTTGTTGTTAGCCGACATTCCTTGCGTTTTTCTTTTCCTTTTTGTTGCAAGGAAAGGCGCTCTGTCTCTTCCTGACCTCATGTTTTTCCTTTTTTATTTTGTTTTATTTTTATTTATTATTTTACTTTCCTTTTTTTAATGTTTAGTTATTGTAATAAATTTTTGTTTGTTTGGTTATTTGTAGTTTATTTAATTATTTGTTTAGTTGTTGTTTACTTGGCATCCTATCTCAGAAACCGAGCGGTAGTGAAGTTTCAGAATTCCACGAATATAAGCTCCAAACTCTAAACACCAAAGGATAACTCCTAATAATACTGAGAGTGGAAGTGGGGCAGCTGTCCAGTCGCCTAACCGGGTTTCACGCCTAGACTGCTCCCACCCCCGCTCCTCCTATTCACTTACTTGCTGTAGCACTGCAAAACGTTTTCCTGGAGTTCTCCTGGCTGTTTTCAGGAAAACGCAAAAAACTCCAAAGCGACCACAGAAAACCTAAGGCAGTCAGCTCCAGCCACGTTTCTCAGGAGAAGGTGAAAGGGTCAGGCAAATGCGCTCACGAACAGTAACTAGAAAGCACTCGTGGCCCCTGCCGCGTTGCGGTGGACACTGGCGGCTCCTGCCATGCTAGAAGAGCACTCGCTGATCCTGCCGCGTTGGGGTGAGCATTGACAGCCGCCTTTTGCCGTGTTGGAAAGTCACTCACGGCCCCTGCCGCTTTAGGGTGGTCGCTGGTGGGTCCTGCCGAGTTAGAATGATCACTGCCGCATTAGAGAGGAGTGGTTCGAACAATGGTTGCCTCAGCAACAGCAATCTCAAACAGAGCACAGCGCTGTACCTGCTGTGCTATGGTAGTCAATGTGGTACCCATTACTTGGTATCATGTAGCTGCAGTCCGAGGGCACAAGGGCTCAATGGGTACAAGAGGCACTAGGGCGAGGAGTGCAAGGTAACAGCGGATGCAGTGCAGTACCAACTCACCAACACGACTCATCAGCACACGGCGCTGCAACCCGAATTTTGCACCCGCCGTGCATCCTCGCAGCCCACTCTGCTCTTCCCGTTCTGTCTCTGCTGCTTTTGCTCCACTTAGCCTCCTACACAGCCTGCCAGAGACCCGGGCACAGGACAGTGCAGACCAGGGCTGGGAGCCGGGCGCCACGGGGCGCTAGACAGGGATTCTCAGCGCCCTTTCTCGTCTCCACACAGTGTCACAGCCGCAGCCAAGGCGGTCGGAACGAAAACCCAGCGCTCCTCAGTACTGTGTCCTGGCATCTCGCTAGTCCACACACAAGACGGGGTTTGTCCATAATTGAGTGCTAGGGGACTCGGGATGCTCTTACAGTTTTGTTTTCCTTTGTGATGGCATCAGATATGGATCCAGAGTGGCTTTATCATAGATAGCCCTGTGGGCTGGGCACACACCCAGTCATTTGTAGGTCACATGTCCGTTGCCCAGCACTGTTGACTGCATTTCGTCTTCATGAACACAATAAAATGGGTACCACTGAGTTAGATAATTGCCAACCCTGAGATAACCCCTTTCAAAAGGTTTACCACAAACATCTTCTCCCTCTTGACCCTACGGAGTATTCAAAAGTCTCAGGTTGTTTTGTCCAGACTGGTTTTCCAGAGACTCAATCTTTCCTCTTAGTTCTTTCTCATTTGTCTTGAAGACCCTGATATCTTTTTGGTTAGCCGTGACTCTCTTCTCCATCTCTTCCACAGAGGTCTCCACTATACTGACCCTTTGCATGATTGCATTCCCCTTGGTTTCTAATGCCTAGCAGACCCACTGAATTCTAAGCAAAGCTCAACCTCATCTCTGAGATCAATATTTCCATTCGATTTTACGCAGTTTTAGCTCCAATTGTTGGTTTAAAACCCTTTGGTTTAGAACCCAATACTGATAGTTCTTCACCTCCTCCGTTCTCCCCCAAATTCTCAGGAGACATGTGCGCGTCATTGCCTGGATCTTTATCTGGTTCAAAGCCCTCCAAACCCTCAAAACAATTTACACCAAGCAGGATGCCTGCTGGTAAGCCTGCAGTTAAGCCTTCTTCTGCCATCATAATATTTTGTTTTTCCTCAGTAAACTCTGCCTTTTTTAAACTCGTGTCTTTCGTCTCTTTTGGGTAAAATTGTTTACCTTTAAAATATGTACAAAGTGAGGGAGTGATTGTAACTATCCTTTTGAGAAATATTCTAGCACTGTTCTTTGTAACAAGTTTATGGGCTGCATTATTAGGGCCCAAGAACACCAGAAGTTGTTTTTTAAGCAAGAACCTGATGTGAGGGTATTAGGGCACATTAGAAATGAACCAGATGTCACACCTTTTTAGGCACAGGGAGATTAATATATTTTTCCGGAATCATAGACTTATGAGGAGATGTCTAATAGCGAGTCTGGCTTTCTGGTTCTGAGGACAATAGATGTATCTGGTAGGCCACTGTAAGGGTTGTTGTTGCTAGGGTAATGAGCAAAGAGGCAAAGTCACAAAAGAAGAGTGAAGTGGCACTGGGGGTTTATTGAATGTACAGAGGAATCAAAGGCTGTAGGTCGGCGTGTAGTCCCTTCTTCTTTGCTACCAGGACTTCCCCAGGTGGACGTCAGGCGGAAGGTCTTCTCACTCGTAAGGGGCGTTGTACGGAAATGAAAAGAGAGAAAGAATACGCCACATTACTGGACTGCACTATTTATCTGACACGAGCAAAGGGCGGGGAAAGGACGTGAGGGGGATCACCAGGGACCATCACCGGTTGCTGTGTTTCCTTAACGTGGGTGGCAATCTAGGCGCTCCTGTCCCTTATCCACCCAGCCGCCCTCTACCCCTTCCCTCCTTCTGACTGAAAGAGCCCCCGTATACGAGCCCGTACCTTGCGGTGCCACACTTCTCCAGGTGAAGTGTGGCTGGGCGGAACGTGGTCCCGTTGGCCTCCTGGCTGTAGTGCTGGCGGTCTCTCCTCGGCTCCTGCTTCGGTCTCCCTCAGCGATCCGGCTCCGGGTTCCTCCCGTCCCGCGGCGATGACGTCCGATGCTTCCTGCTCCGCTCCGGCGTTCGCGCCACTCTGTTCGAAATCTCACGTTATCAGCGCCGTCGAATGTGAGGATTGGACATCAGGGGATGATGTCACTGACGAAGGTCCCGCCTCCGGGAAAGCCCAGGCGGCCGTAGAAGGTTTGCGGACATCCTGTGTGTGCCGAGGCAGAAATGAAGAGGGACAAACATCAGCAGCAGAGTCGTGGCAGGTAGGGACCCCCTGACAGTCACATCTCCTCCCTAAAATTAATGCAGGAGATGCTCTTCCCCATCTGCATAACATATTTGCCCAGCAACCAATTGGAATGGTCTGGACAGGATCACTAATCAAATTGACTGAAACAAGAGATACCATATTTTTGTGGATTCATGGTGGCACAGGAAGGCATGGCTTTTACCATGAATGGGTAAAAGGCAGTGTAATCTTCAGAACACTTCTAGCTTTCTGTGGCACACTTTAAATTGTTATCTTTCCAACATTTTTCTGGAGAGGCACCTTTATTTGTTAGTCAACTTTCAAAATCCCTAGCAGATGTTGCCCACCCAAAAAAACAGAGAGGACAAAAATCATGAATTGGCATGAGTCAAATCATTAATCTATTTTCTTACAAAATATTTTTACATAAAAGAAAAATGGATGTCTAACATTGACAATAGCAACGTTGCTAAAATAACTTCTCTGTGACTCTTTGCAAGTTGGCCAAAAACATCTTATATCTATTTTTTTAGAAAAAAAACATTGACTTACAGTATCATTATATACAGTGCAGAAACCCTTTTGAAGAACTGTTTAGCTAAATATGTAAAGGCACCTGTAAGAAATTTGGACATTAGTGCCGAAAAGTGAGAGGTCCACTCAAGTAATAATCACAGTCCTTGTCAGGGTGAACCTCTAAAGTCACTAAAGAAACCTGTGCTTAACTCTCTGGTGACAAATGCAACACGATCAATTGATGGACAGAATGCAAAACAATGTCATACATTCACCCCTGTACAGAGATCCGGGCCTAAATCCATCGTTTTTTTGCTCACCATGCCATTCCAATTTGAATCCAGCCATATGCTAATCAGTCTTGACCCTTGTTGGAATTGGCCCTTCTGGCAGGTTCACCCCTAATCTTCTTGATTTTAGTATGTGATCTGTGTTAGTGATTTTTGATCTCTGTGCACTTTTTCCCTGTGTCACAGAGAAAAGTGCGTGCGTTTAGTGAGGCTGGCCTGCCCTCCCATAGTAATGCATTGAGAATGTGTGTGTCCATGTTAATTCCTGATGTGTGGGGATTGCAGGCTCGAGTTTGGTATGTGCGAACTCGTGAGATTGAATGCTGCGCAATGATGTATGCGGCGTGTATGTGTCTAGTGGGAAAGTGCTACTTCTAGACATTGGTGTGTGTGTGCAGTAAGGGTGCTGGCGTGTGATTGGCTGGAGCTGGCTGATGAGCCTGCCTCCAGGAGTCTGGATGGGTCTGCCCAGTGGTGAGTGGAGAGCTTAGCATGAGTGAAGACTTTGGATTGTGTACTCTTACTTCAGACTGTTAGGTCCCCTGTGTTGCAAGTGTCTGTGAGCATCCTGCCAAGATAGAATCTGCTTTTAACCTTTGTGGCCTGTTTAGGTACAGTATGCATGAGTTGGTACAGTTTTGTGAGGAGAGAGACATCACAGTGAATGAGTCAGACACCCAGTCCAAGCTTAGGGAAACCCTAATCCTATAGCAGAAGGATGACTGGGAATGTGAGCATAGTGAGAAAGAGAATGCCCGGGCCTCACACCATGAGGGTGGTGGGTCTCTGGGGAGCCCTGAAGAGTCTGAAGAGGAGGAGGAGGATGACAGTGAATGGGCGCCAGCAGAGAGCAAGGACCCCATAGATTGGGAGTCCCTTGCTGGGTCCAGTGTCAGATGCAGCACCCCATCCCTTTCCCTGTCCCCGGATGAGTGGTTGGATAGGAGGGAAGAGAGGGAGCACCAGCTGGCTTTGGAGAAGCTCAGGTTAGAGCATGCCAGAGAGATAGCGCAGCTGAGTGTGCAAGAGAGGATTGCGGAGGCTTAGAGGGCCTTGGCCAGGGAGAATATTGACCTAGAGGGTAGGGTATCCCCTGATCGCAATTATAGTTTTCTGGATTCCCCAGGGAGGGTTGAGTCCAGTGGTGGCAGCAATAGAGAGGTCAGTGCAGGAGGTCCCAGTCCCCTTCTCCAAAGAATAGTACCTTGTTCCCGAGAGGACATGTACAGGTTGAAGTTACGGGGCAGTAGAAGACTGCCTCACCAGGATTGGGGGAATTATGTGGATGATTGTCATAATGCACTGATTGATTGGATAGAGGTTCACGGGGAACCTGATTTTGATGGACTGCTCAACCTGGTTATCAGAGAGCAGCTACTCAATTGTTTTGTGCCAGAGTTGCGCCAACACCTGTCGAAGGGTGACTATGTTAGTCCTTGGAAGCTTGCAGAGGAAACAGACTGCTGGGAAAGTTCCAGAGGCTCTGACACGTCATGGGTGAGTGAACACGAAAGTAGTGGTTCAGGCATCTTCCAGCCCAGTGTGGTGGAAGAGGCTCAGAGTAGCCCAGCTAGGTACCAGTGTAGTGGGAGGGGTGTAGGGGCTCACGTCTTGTCTCAGTGAAGTAGGAGTGGGTGTGGAACTGAGTGTTCCCAGGTGCCCGAAACCCAGTCTCAGAACCTGGGTGGTTTCTTAAGGTAACACCAGAATGGGGACCTAGGCTGTCCTGTTAGAGCCTTTGAGGGGGGTCTCCTAGTGTATAGACAACCTGGAGTGTCTTTAAATAGTGTTCCAGTGCTTCTAGTGTCCGGCAGTGCCACTCCAGTAGGGAGGGCACAGAAGTATGAAGTGATGAGTGAATGGGGAATGTGTACCCCAGTGGAAGAACCAGTGGGTCAGGGACTACCCAGTTGGGCGAAGTCCCCGTGTAGTGACCATGGTGACACCACTTCTGTTCTGGGGGATCTTTGCGCACTGTCAGAGGGACAGGGAATGGGAGATCTGCGCCAGACAGACAGTCACACAGCACATGAGTCATGTGTTCGCCTCAGGGGGATGGTGTGTGAGTCCCCAGAAGTCATGGAGTGCCAGGCAATTATCCCACCTAGGGTTTTAGACCGAAGGTTGGGAGGCCAGGTTCAGGATCGGCCTGACCTGAAGGGTGGGGCGTCTGTAACCAGCGTCCTGGCCAGTGCTTCTTCCAGGGGTACCTCTCCAGTTGGGAGGGTGCAGAACTCTGGAAGGGGGTGCAGAGGGTGGGAGAGCCCGCCTCTGAACCCGGTGCAACCTGAGGGGTTAAACCCTAGGTTGGGTGAATGGCGTTCTGAGGGTACCTCTCGCAGGAGGAAGAGGAACCCTAGAAGAAGAGGTAGGGGGAGGGGAGCCTTCCCTGAGACTCCTGGTCCGCCTGAGGTTGTAGACCCTAGGCTGGAGAACCAGTGGCAGTCTAGCCCTGTCTTGCAGACAGGAAGGGTGCAGAATGGCTACTATGTGCCAGGGGTTACTACCCCCCACTGTGTGGGTAGGCAGGAACCAGTGGCACCTGGATGGCCTAGGGCCTGGTCCTGGCCAAGGACAGCTGGGAAGTACCAGTGGGGTAGCCCAGTTAGTCCCTACAGTAGTTTTAGAAGGAACCCCAGGGGTTCACCGTGGCGTAGAACAGGAGGGTGTCCCTGCAGTTGCGGGCCCGCATCCGTGTTTTATCGCCCCATGCAGGGAAGCCCATCACCGTGGTGATTGGTCTGCCATGCGTTTTGGCTGGAAGGGGGTTGTGTTGGACTTGGCCCTTCTGGCAAGTTCACCCCTAATCTTTTTGCTTTTAGTATGTGATCTGTGTTAGTGATTTTTGGTCTCTGTGCACTTTTTCCCTGTGTCCCAGAGTAAAGTGCGTGCGTGTAGTGAGGCTGGCCTGCCCTCCCATTGGAATGCATGGGGAATGGGTGTGTCCATGTTAACTCCTGATGTGTAGGGAGTGCAGGCTTGAGTTTGTTATGTGTAAACTCATGAGATTGAATGCTGCGCAATGATGTATGCGGCTTGTATGTGTCTAGTGGGGAAGTGCCACTTCTAGACATTGGTGTGTGTGTGTGCAGTAAGGGTGCTGGCTTGTGATTGGCTGGAGCTGGCTGGTGAGCCTGGCTCCAGGAGTCTGGATGGGTCTTCCCGGTGGTGAGTGGAGAGCTTAGCATGAGTGATGTGAGGGAGGGGTGCACCTGGGTCCTGCTCCTGAATAGAGCTGGGCTTTCCCTACACAATGCTGGCTCTGCCCCCTGTGGTGCGACTGATGACCCTAGCCCTGCCAGTGAATAGAGTGAGGGGCTGAGGACATCAAGAGTGCTCACAGACCAGCTGTGACTGGTTTTTCCCCTCACCCTGAGCAAAGACAAAGGGAAAAGGTGTATAAAAGAGGGGCTGTGACACCATGAAAATGCTCTATTACAGGATCCTTTTGCTGAGGGGGGCTGTTGCTGCTGGGCGCCAGGAGGACCGCCACTGGTGACTGCCTCCCTGCCTGGAGGCCAAGTGAACTGGCTCTAGGCCCAGCCTTGCCCCCCTGCCTACCTAAAGTACTTTTTGCTGGACCTTTTTTTGTCTTCTGTAGCGCTTGGGAGCGCTTTATTTCCTTCTAGTGCTTGTTATGTTATGCTATGTTAAAGTTTGTCTTAATATAGCGCTCAGCTACTCCAAAGGAGCTTGGGAGCGCTTTATCTCCTGCTAGCGCTTGGGAGCGCTTGACTGGCTAGAGCCGGTGCCCACCCGGCATATTCTTCGCTTACAATTGCCGTCTTTGGTCCCTGAAAAGTGCCCACCCCTCCAGGGATTCTGTGCCTCCCAGCGGCTGCCCACGCCGCACACATGACTGTAGTTATTTAATTCCTGGGAGCCTACCCCACATTTAAGACCAAGAAATCAGCGCCAACTACAGCAGTGCGCCCCGGAGCCTGGAGGCTCGTTCAAGGGGCCGCGCTGCCATTTGCTGGCCACAGGAAGTCAGGCAGGCCCTGCCTGGGACGTGGGAAGGGCCTGCTGACTGCCGGCGGAGAACGGAAGCTGGGCTGTGTGCGAGGAGGACGGGAGCCTACCCTGCCTCCTCGAGTTCCTGTAAACCGTCCCGGGGCTCCCAGGAGGGTGCCCGGGTGCAGAGAAGCAGGCGGGGCTCGCCGGAGGAGCAGAGACCGGCCGCAGCACAGACGGAGCAGCCGGGGCTCTGGAGAAGAGACCGCCGCCCTCCCAGGAGCAGAGGAATCCGGAGGAGTCTGCGGAGTGGTGAGTGGGGCCCATTAGGGAAGAGTAGGGCGTCGGGGCATGTTGTCGGTGCCCGCCCCTCCCCTCCATCGCAAGGACAGTTGTTTTACGCCCAAGAGGGCCCCGGGGGCATAAGTTGTTTCTGAGCCCCCGAGAGGGGATGCCCACGGGATTAGGCCACAGTTCTCTTGAGCCTACGGGCTCCCAACGTCCTGGGGGCAGAAGTTAAGTGCAAGTCCCCCGAGAGGGACCCCCAACGAGAGAAAGGAAGTTTTGTGTGGTGCAGAGCGGCCCCGGTTGACAGCGGGCAGCCCCCACGATAATGGGGCCATTGTTCACGAGTCTCCATTGTTGCTTAGAGCCCACGAAGGCTCAGGGGGCATCAGTCGTTACGAGCCCAGAGAGGCTCACAGCCCACATTGTGGTTTAGAGCCTAGCGAGGCTCCAAAAAGGGGACAGTCATTTCTGAGAGCCTGTGAGGCTCCCACGTGGCCCCACCATTGTTGCTACAGCTGCCCAGCACTTAGCGGGCAGCTGCCACGTTTAGGGCCCCCTGACTTTGGGACACAGGGCGTCCTAGCCCTAGAGAGGCCAGTTGGCCTAGGGACTGCCACAGGTGGTGGCTCATTTGAGTTTTGCGCAATTGTTTTCCTTCCCTACACCTCTGAATGTGTTGTAATGCATCATGTGTAATGTGCTTATACCCCTACTGGTATTGTGATACTTAGGTGGTTGTTTTTCTCCTAGTACAGGTGTTGCTAGTGAGGTCCTGGTTCCCTGCGTGACCTTTTCCTAAGGTGGTTAGGGTTGCGTAGGTGGTACTTACCTGTTACCAGTGGTTACTGGTTGTGTACTTTATGTTCTATTTTGTGCTACAGTGATTTATATTCTATGTACTAAGTGCTAATTCTACTCAGTGCTAAGTTCTAAAAGTACGTATTCCTGAAAGTTGCCCAAGTGGCCCTGTCTTGTACATATCCCCTGTAAAATCTGCTCGTGCCTGTTCGCACATTGGAATGTGTGTGTTTTTATCTAATGTGTTTTGGTATAATACAAAGGCTATTTTTATATATAACTTTGTGTGGAGTTTTCTTTGTGGTGGGCCTTGGGTGTTGTTGCTGGGTGCACGCGCAAACACTTAACCTACATAGCCTCCAAGTTTAGCCTTGCTGCTCGCGTCACGTTACCTAGAGGGTGAGCAGGGGTTATCTTGGTGTGTAACTCCCTTGCCCTGACTTGGGAATGGGGATCTCTGACTGACTTTGGCATGAGCCTTGGCCAGCCAGGGATCCCGTTTCTAACAACCCTGCACCCAATGGGAACAGTCCAGGACGAACTGCCAGGCCAGGTCCCCTCTGGACTGTAAACAAGTATCCTAGGACCTGTTTTAGGTTTTCACCCCTCATCAGCTGGGATAGCTTGACTCCAGTGGCATGGAGAGCACAGGACCCACGTCTAGGCATACCCGTCCCACGAGGGGTGACAAATGCAAAAAGAAAAATTTATGGACAGAATGCAGAATAATGTCATACATTCCCCCCAGTTCAGAGGTCTGGGCCTAAATCCATCATTTTGATGCTCACCCTGCCTTTCCAGTTTGAACCCAGACATATGCAAACAGCCCTTCCCAAAGTGCAAGTCAGGCCCTCCCTCGAATGGAAACAAGCATCCTAGGACCAGTTTTGAGGTTTTACCCCTAATCAGCAGCGTAGGTGGAGTCCAGTGGCTTGGAGAGCTTGGCGCAAACACATTCAGGCCTAACTTATGTGCAATGTGTCCCATATGTGTGCACCATTCAAACACTAATAAAGTGAGAACACCACACAAAGAAAATCCCACAGCAATTTAGAAAAATATAGATAGTTGTAATTAATAACATAACATCGAAACAACAATAATTCAATAAGTTTATTCTGAGATATTATTTTCTTAAACGTTCAGTATCAATAGCTCCAAGAAAACAGATAACACCAATTGCGGTTATCTGGTTGTGCTGGACTGGGTCAAAGTGCAAACTAATGCCGACCATGATGGAGCTCTGGTTGGATACAGGACTAGGTTCATCCCTGTGGAAAGTTTACCTTCTAACCTAGTCCTGTTTCTGACAAGAAGCTCTTGTTAATGAGGTCTGTGGTAGGTTGGGCTGCAGATTAGATCTGGAGAGGGGATTGTCAAAGGTGGGTTGCTGAAGTCGGACTTCTCGATTGGAAATTTGCAGTAGTGAGGACCACAGAGCAGTGGTTGTTAGTTTGAAGAGGTACTGGATGACAGGAACTTTGAGTTGGCAGGAAACTCAGTGTTGAGTAGATGCGAAGGGATCTCTGCGGGCCTTATCCGGTGTCAGTATCCTAGAAGGTCTCATAGGCAGTCGGATGCAGATTTAGCTTTGGTCTCAGTGAAGTCCGTTCACATTCATGAATGTACTAGGAGTGGTTCTTTTTGATGCAGAGAGCTCACAGCCTCTGCTTATTCACCTGAACTCTCGTTCTTGTAATCTAGAGGTTGAAGGAGTACAGATAACGCCAGCAAGGGTCCAGGATCTGAGGGCACAACTTGGGGTTGAGGACTAAGTCCAGCAGAGGCCAGTAGCAGGGTCCAGGCATGTGCAGTTGGTACTGCTGAGCTGCCCCATTGCAGGGAAAGGCATCTGGAAGCTTGTTGTATCTTTGTACTTCAAACAGGATGTCAGCCAACTAACCGTTGGATTCGGTTCTGAGTTCAAGGGTTTTAGACAAGCAGGTCGAGGCTTCTTCCAGGTTTCAGACAGCAGGGCAGTTCATCCTCTGATCTTTTCAGGTCCAGATTTCAGACAGCAGGGCAGTCCTTTTTGTGACCTTCAAAGGTCCAGTAGTGTTCTAATTTCAGGTACAGAAGGTGCCACTTTTATGGCCAGTGTCAACCTGTGGGAGGGCTCATCCCTCTATCTACCCAGAGATAGATAAAACTGGTTCTTGTCAGTTCTTCCTTTTCCTCTGAGTCTGTCTAGTGAAATGAAGGACCAGCAGGCCATATGAGTGGTGCATTTGCCAGTAATGGGGTGGCCATCTTCTGAAGTCAGGAAGGGGTTGGGTGCAACTCACCTGGACATCCTGCTCAGGAAAAAAACACCATCTCCACACCTAAGGTCCTTTTGTCCCCCATCTGGGAGGAATACATATCACACCACAGGAGAACCATTAACAGTAATGTGAGCCTGGACACTGGCAGAAAGGAACATTTGGTTTAAGCAGGAATATGTCAACATTCTAAAAGTGGCATTTTCAAAATAGTTAGTTAAAAACTCACTTTACTGTCAAACAGGAGATTAATTTGCAATTCAAATTGGTGGAAGAAGTATTTCTCTAGCTTTTCCTAAACTGAAGTTATCACCTATTAAATGTAATAAGGTAACTCAGTGTTAGGGTATGGGAGGCAACTTAAGAAGGACAGATTCACTGCCAGGATATGCAAAACATAAAAACACATGCCCTACTTTTGAAAACCCATACATCATGCACACACAGGCTCCAATGGCAGGACGGATACATGTTTTATAGTGCCACATTAATGAGTGGCATGGTAAGTTCTGCAGCCCACTAGTAGCATTTAATTTATAGGTCCTGGGAACATGTAGTACCATATACTAGGGAGATATAAGTTAATCTAATGTACCAATTTGGTGTATAACACTTTACCACATTTGGAAGGGAAAGCACAAGGACTTCATCACTGGATAGCAGAAATGAAGTGTATAGATTCCTCAAGCCAAAAATAGGGTAATGAAGGCATAAATCCTTGTGAAAACTTTACAAAGGATGGTCATTTTCAATAGTCTCTTAGTGATTCCTGTCCTTGTCTGAAAATAGAAAATATATAACACCCCATGCAGTGAGAAGAAGAGGAAATGCAAATCCCCCAAATGATTTTTCCTGAAAAAGTACATTCTCACCTACACATTTGAAGAAAAGAAATTTCTTCTTCCAGGTTGAGTGTTTAAATGTGTGGGTAAATAGTGTAGAAGTTCACAGATCAAGTGATCTATTATCTATGGGGGAGAATTATCTGAGCAAAGTAAAAGCATTTTGAGTGTGACCTTGACAGAGTGTGAATGGTATGTGGAAGTAGAGGGTGTGCCATGTACTCAGTCTCGGTATGGCACACAAGGTTAAATCAATGTTCAAAATAGCAATGATTATCTTTTGCACATTTGTTATCCTATGAGCTCAGTGTATCTGTGATTGCACTGAATCCTCTTCCATTGACATTTTATTTTATGTTTTAAAGGACTTTTTATGACGGTGTGAAAGCCTTTATTAGCTAAAATATGTTCCCTTTTTTAAGAACTCCTATCACAATATTTATGGACTGTGATGAGATTTGAATTGGTGGATTGCAAATGATAATATAAGCTTGTGCTTTTTAAAGAACAATGGTAATTTTCAAAAATTAATCTGTATTGTTTATTGTATTTTTTATTACATGTTTTATATTGTATCTTTTATGGTTCTATGGAACCAAAATAAAGGAAATATAAAGGTAAAGGCAAGGGAAGTCACAGCCTAGACTGTCAAACAGGATTTAGGGTGAAGGGCGTTAGTCACACACTAAGCTACACATCACTTTTCAGGAGACCCCCACCATGAGGATATTGTAATTGAATTTATAAAGTGATTACTACCCCTGATGAGGCGTTGAAGTGCTTTTCGGTGAGCAACATGCTACTTCGGACCCCAACATGGATTAGTGGTGGATTAGGAAAGGGAATATATAAGTTCATTCAAGTGGTGGGCATGTGAATCTTTTAGTTGGATTTAATAGGATAATGCAGGGATAGGGAAGAGTCTAGAAGTGTGACTTCGGAGATCATAGTACTAAAATGAGGATTGGGCTCAGGACCAAAAGAGGAGGGAATTTCTTGAAAGGGACATTAGGGAGAACCTAATGGTAAAATGAGTTTTGGGATGAGTCAATTGAGGGATAAAGGAGGAAAAAGTTTTGAAAGAGTTATTTTTTGGGAGCTCATAGTAGTAAAATGAGGCATGAGATGAGTCAAAAGACGGAGAGAGAAGTGTCTAGAAAGGTTTATTAGGGAGAGCATAAAATCATACAAAAGGATAGCACTCAAAAAGTAAATTTTGTATTCTTAATCTACCACCTCATCCACAAAAGGCAACCCCTCCAACACTCTGCCATTCAAATGAGACCCAAACACCAGCAACCGTAAAAAGCATAACCAGTCCTCACTCTTCACCACCTCTTCTCCTATATAAAAATGTCAATGACAGCCCAGCCAATGTGTCCTGCCCCAACAGCAGACCCCATCATGGCCACAAATGACAGAACCCCCCAATCAAACAAAACCACAAAGGAAAGAAAGACCCCAACGGCCCACAGCCAAATCATTACATCATAAATGATGATTCATATTCAGGATATGAATTGGGGTGATGGCACCTTCACTTTTCCTAGACATTCACTCAATACTATTGCTTCTACAGGCTGCAGAATGGAGACATGTACAACTACTCTGACTAGAGATGCATTGCCACCACCAAAGCTCTAACCATTCCAGCTGCTTCAATCGCCATCAATGCTTCTAGCATCCCACCTGCCTTCATCATTGTCACAGCTGTCTCTGGCACTATAAAAGCTACTTTCTTCACTACCACACATGCTTTTGCCACCAGCCCGTCTGTTATCAACATCATATTTGCCTCCTCCTCCATCCCAGATGCCTTCACCACCCTTGTAGTAGCCATTACTGTTGCTTTGCAGGAGTTGAGTCACCTACAGCCACAGGACCTACTTCTTATTACTAAAAAGTGGCATAGTGGGCAGGAGATGCCTGGCTGAAATCATCCAGCAATCGAAGAACTAAATGCCCCATACCTCCAACAGCCCAGGAGGACATATCTCCTGCACCTATCATCATGCATCAGGGACCCATGGTAACTGACACCCTTCATGAGTTATTTCAGTTGATGATTAACAAGGAAGCAGAACATTCATCTTTCAAGGAGATTGTAACATAGCGGTCTGAGTAACAAGGAAACTAAAAATTCTTCTTTCAAGGAGATTGTAAGGTATCTGTCTGCCCTGCCTGAAATCTGAGATACCCTCAGGGATGTAGATAGCTTGGCTCTGCAACACAAGAAGGAGCTCAGGCAGCTGGAAAGGGTAATATACTGAGTAGGATAGTGGTGAATTTGGATTAAGGGTGGATGCGTAAATGGAGCCTCCATTCGCTGAGTCCTTTGCGGTTAAGGTAATTAACAACAGTTGAGAGAGTGGTGTATGGTAGCCTGTACCCAATATTGACCCCAGTGTATATCGGTGGTATGTGGAATGTGGTGTATGCTATCCATATCCATTTCAAGCTGATAGGCTGCAAGGGACGGGAACTGTGACATGTTCATGGGAATCTGTTTATAAAAACACGTTTTTTGCTTTTACATTGGAGAGTGGCCATATTTCATTGCAAACATTACCATTTACATTTAAGTGGATTAGATTACCTGAAGTAATGTCACCTGTTTTGATGGGCTCGATCCAGCTTTTACTTGCTGTAATTTAAATCTGCCTGAATACTTCTGCCTTTTGAAAGCTTTCTTATATATTCCACTGTCTTTACTTACTGCACAGATCAAAGTGAAATAATAGTGATGTCAAGAGCAAAATGGGCATTTTCAAGGTTGAGGACCGGCCCAACCAGCAATGGTGCCATACAGTAACACCCCAGTTTAGTCCTCCTTCCCGCTGCGGTGATAGAAACATGTTAGTTCAGCTGAGCTTTTGTGACTATTCAAGGTGAAACATTTCCTCGCCCTGAGTAATTGAAAAACTGTTAGTGGCTTATTTGTGAGAGCCCTGCATCACTTTTACACTACATAAAGTGGTACATTCATGACAGAGAGCGCTCATGAAGACTTATGAAGCCACGCGAAGCCACCCTAAGTGGCTTTGAATGGCCTAAAAAATCATGAGTAAAGCAACGCAGCGCAATTCTCTGCATCACCTTGCTCTGCACCCGGGAGGTGTTCCATTGGCATTGCAGTGGGTTTTCTCATGTAACACCTATGCAATTTGTTGCTGCCCCAGATTTACAAAGTGATGTAAACCTGGAGAAGCGTCAAATTGGTCCGTCTCCCGAGGCGAGTTGTAGCAACGAGAAAAATGTGTATTTCTCCTCATTTCTTCCACTGTCCATGTGTTCTGCATTCTGCAGCAGACAAAGAAAGGGGAAAATGTCTCTTTGGATTGTTTATGTGCAGGAAGGTGCCCCTTTCTGCACAAGCCGCAATGGAGGCACCTTGCACAAGGGTACAATGGTGCCTACGTTGGCGCTAGGCATTCGTAACGGTGCCAGCACATACAGAAAGGACAGGAATGCATTCTATTGCTTAAATACAATGTATTCCTTCCCTTTCACTGCAGCATGGTGCCTTTCTGCGCTGATCTATGCCCAACTGCCATAAATGAGGCACTTAGTTTTGCTATAGTAATGGCATCAGACCTTTTTTGATGAGCACTTCCTCATCTGATGGGGGTCGACCCCCTGATCCCCTTAGAGCAGCCAGGACTGTACACGTATGAAATGGTTATTAATTAGATATTTTTTATATGAGCCTGCATGGAGGATTGTTGAACATTTATCTATTTTTGTTTTCAATAAATATCACAAAACATAAAAATATGTTTGAATTCAAAATACAGTTTGCTGCGCCTCTGCCTGTGTTTTTGCTTTTAGTTATTTAGAAACTATTTCACATTCATTGAGCAAAAATGTTTCCCAATTGCATTAGAAGGGCCTACTTTCTGGCATTTTGGCCTAGGGCAGAACATCAGGGCACCTTACTGCGCTGCCCTACGCCAATGTGAAAGAGCAGGAATGCACCGTTTTTAAACAATATGGTGCATTCCTGTCCTTTTTGATTGGCATGGTGCTGTTTCTGCAGTCTAGCAGCAACATAGGGACACCTTCCTGAACAAAAACAACAATCCAAGGAGGTGTTTCCTAGAAAGAGGGAAAAAAGTGGAGAAGTAAAAATATTTTCCTCATTATGCCTCACCAGGTGAGATATATGGATATGGCACTTCACCAGCTTTACATCACTTTGTAAATCTGGGGTAGCATCAATTTCAATGGGTGTTGCATGAGAAAACCCACCGCAATGCCCATGGAATGCCTACCTGCCGCAGAGTAAGGTGAGGCAGCCATTTGCGCTGCATCCCCTTGCTTATGATTTATGAAGCCCCTCAGGGTGGCATTGCGTGACTTCACACATTTTTAGGAGAGGCCTGCATCAAGCATGTACCAATTTACATAATGCAAAAAGTGACACTGTGCTCTCAAAGTGAAGAGAGAACACATTGATCTTGAAAGCTTAATGAGTGTGCAAGAAAGAACACACCTTGGTGTATTCATTGCATTGTACTGCATCTGAAACAAAACAAAGCAACTCTCTCTAAAATGGGCAAGAAACATTTTCTAAAAGGGTAATGTGAAAAGGGATTCTAGAATTCTAAATGTTTTCATATCCACAATTAAAAAGCATAGATCGCTGTGTAGATAGAGAATAGAGAATAGATTAATTTGGCATCAAAATAATTGTGCACGACTGAATGCACCAGCAGTGAAGAAGTAAATTAATAAATGTGCTCTCGCCTCAAGCTTGTGTGCGCTTCTGAATGCTGCTTATAAATGTAATAGCAACGTTTCGAGGATAGAGAGCCGCCAGAGACTATAGAAGGAATACCATCACTGTGAAAAATAAGCAATTCATTAATCAAGTCAAGGCTTGGTGATAACTCCAGGGTCTAAAGAATAATTCCTCCAATTTGTCTTAAAGAGACATCGTCACGTTGCAATTGTTTCAAAATCGGACAACTGAACTAGGATCAATAGCTTTTCTTTTAATTACATACATACAAGTGTGTTTAATACAATTTTTTTCAATTCCTATAATATCCTGCAAATATAGTTTAAAAATGTTTCTTCTATAGACATGCTAATGTTATTTGCAAACCATTTTAAGAGTTATCCTTACACTACACACATTTGAAATACAATTCACACATTGGAATTAATTAATGCATAACCTGTTGACTATTCGTTCTTGTTTTATATATTTCTACTGGGAGTGTCTCTCCCATAAATAAAAAATGTAGCAGACTCTTTGGATGCTACCCTTGCTAGCCTCCCCCCGTGGAGCTAATGAACACTAGTGTATTGTGAAGCATTCCTGCATGTTAATTTCCATTACGATTTTTCTCTTCTGTGCTGTTTGTATCTGTGCCTTAGAAACTCGGGGGCATATTACCAACAACTAGCGATAATTATCGCTAGGTTGGCTTAGCGGCAATAATTTTATCGCCGTGTAGCGACGATTTATATCGCTTAGAAGCCTTGATATTATCAAGGTTTATCTCCTAAGCGATAAAAATCGGCTGAAATACATGAATATCGCTGAAAAGTCAGCGATATTCATGTATTAACGAGCAAATGCTCTTAGCCATGTTATCCACCTCCCATTGGATAACATGGCTAAGAACTGCTCAGGGCAGGTGTTAGCTTTTGGAGATATTCGCGTTTAGCGCAAATATCTCCAAAAGTTGGTAATAGGAGATAGCGATGTAAGCGACTGTTTTCAGTCGCTAACATCTTGGCACGCCCACTTTGCATGTCATTAGTGATAAATATCACTGACATGCAAAGCGGGGCCCAAGATGGTCGCTATCTCCTACTAGCTGTCGCTAACTGGTGTTAGCGACAGCTAGGTAATAGGGAGATAATTTTATCTCCGCTTTCTTGGCTTTTATAGCCGAAAAAGCGGAGATAAACCCCCTTGATAATATGCCCCTCGGTCTATTGTCCTGTGTAATCAGAGAAGAGGCAGCGAAAATCTTTATAAAAGGCCAAATCCAAGTATAGGAGGCGCAAAGAAAACTCAGTAAAAACTGGCCCACCTGGCCATAAAAGCTGCTCCAGCAGAAGAGGTTTGTGCCGTTGTGTCCCCTTGGACTCTGATCTTTTTTGGGAGCTTGAGGAATAAGGGAGTTAGGTTTCTATTTAAATTCAAAAATACATTGGAGTAAAGCTCCATGCCTGGAAGTCAGGTTAAACATAGTTTTATTACAAATTCACAGCCAAGGTAATTTAATTCAGTCTCAGAAAAATCGCATAGCAATACAAAATTATCAAAGGAGATCCAACTCTGTAAACATAAGTAATTCTCAATAATAAATAACCTATGAGAACTTCAGTAGTGATGTTGCAACATAACATCAACACAGCAGAATAAAAAAATTGAAAAGTCTGATACTCCTGTCCATGATGCATGAAGATTTCTAAATCCCGCATTAAATTACACAAAAACGGTAAACTAAGGATCAGATTTACTAAAATCTCATGCAATACAGCGCAACAGGCAAAAAAGCTGTGCTGCGTTGCACAAGAAGAGAGCATGAGAGCGGCATATTTACAGAAATTTGGCACTCTCCTCCTCTCTCCCTAGTGCCTGCATTAAAATTAGGTGTTGTGCGCCATGCACACACTTTTGCACCACAGTGAGAGGGTGTCTACATGAGTCTACCATAGGATTTGTACTAGAAGGATAGCCTTCTAGTACAAAATACTATGCTCAGACTAACTTTAAACCGTTTCCAACTTTGTATGTGTGCTGTACAGTGCAGCACACATACAAAGTCAGAAAAGGAAGGAAAAATTAAAACATCTCTCCTTCATAGTGCTTACTTGAAATAGGCGTGATTTTCTGAAGCTAAATCCTGTCTACTTTTTAAGTAAATAAGCCTTAGCATCAGAAAACCTGGGTGGTTGCTTGGGAACTCCAATGCTAAGTAATGCAAAGCAGTGCTATGTGCTGCTTTGCATTACTTTCAAGTGATTTTCCAGCACTAGAGGGTGTGCAGGAGTTATCTACAGTGTGTTTCCCCCTTTCCCTGACTTGAAGGAAGGGTCCCTATTTGGTCAAAGGTACCTACCTCTGCCAACTAGAGACCCCCAGTTCTAACATCTTCTATATGTGGACCAGGGTGTCTCTCTCTTTCAATGGCTCAGTTTAGCTCGTTTCAGTATTTTATCAATCTATAGACTATATATGGAAATATGATAAAATAAGGTTTTCAACCTACTGAATGCTATATACACTGCTGCTTTTATAATACACCATGTGATGTTAAGCGCTCTAATACCCAAGGGTCTAGTTTGCGCTATAGAAAACTGTTTATAAATAAATAAACACAAATGTGCACCTCTCCACCACTGTCCTTTTTTGGTATAACTACTATGGGCGAAACCCAGGCCCGTGGTCTGTTCAATGATGCCCTGTTTCAGAAGTGTTGCCAACTCTTTCTCTGCCGATTGTTGCAACTGAAGCGAGTCTATGGTGTCGCTCAGCAGCAGGACAAATGTCTTCATTGATGTGCAGTAGCACTTTCATTTTCTTGAGCTTTTCCGAACCATGAAATGACGAGAATTGGCTCATAATTTTAGGCTGAGCACAGAGGTTAAACTTGAGGGATATAACCCTACATTACCTGCAGGGGAAAAACTGAACAGGTAGGCATTGAACAAGGTTTCTATGAATGGCAGCTAGCACTGATGTCATTATGGCTGAGATACCCGCCACCCCCTCTCAACACAATCCCCAAGGATGGGAAACCGGAAACAGTTCTGAAGTCTTTGGAAGACGGGAGGGAGTAACCCTCCCGGCCGTATTTATTAAAATATGAAACAAAATTAAAACATTAAATAAACAGTTTCATATTATGTACAATTTCATTACCACATTGCGAGGTTTGGCTAACCTTAACAGATTCTCTAATACAAAGGTTCTCCTAGCCGAACTAACATCCTACAAAACATTTACTTGAAATTTTGAAATTGTACATCCTAACGTTTAAGGGCCAACGGCAAGGTCGTAACCGGTGTCAAGATCCCTAACCCAGAAATATCGCCCTCACTTGTGAGGGGCGGCCCAGAGGCGTACCTCAAGTGCAATTACCAATTTCCCTTGACTTGACGGGGGCCCCAATAAAACTCGACGCCACTTAGAGGTCGTACGAGGACTCGTGTGAGGTATCTAGAAGGTAGCGTAGACCCTCCCCCAAACCCCACACAACTTACCACATCTGCCGTCGCAGACGTCCTGGCCCCGGGAAATTCCCCAGGAGGGGGCTGTAACCCCTCCTACCCAGGAAGGGGCCTTGACCGCCTTTCCTTTTCTTTCGGCGACCCATCCTTAGAAGGGACCGCCTCCCCGTTGAGGGGCCAATGGCCACCTCCCCCGAGCGCTCCCATCCGTGCTGGGTGACGCCCACTCATAGGGATCTTCCAATTAGTGCTCACCGATCATGACCTTACCGCCACAGGCCGGATAGTTGACCGGCTATCCGGACCCCCCACAACACTCCTACCTAAAGGTCATTGTGTAACGTTTTTAGCCATGCTAAGAAGTCTCCTATGAGTAACTCATTCCCCACCCGAGACAAATGCACTCCATCCCCCACATACATACTGTCATCACTAATACACCCATGTGAAATAGAATGCAGTGTCTTGGAACGGAACAACCTACTCACTTTGTTATTAAGCTTTCTAACAGAATGATTTAAAGCAGGAACCGAAATAGCCCCCCGCCACACTTTTCGTGGGATCATATGGGACCACGCAATTGTGCACCCTGGAACTCTCCTCGCTAACCAACTTACAGTGGAAAGCATCGCCTCAAGAAGAAGTCGTCTACCAGTGGTGACCAAATCATTACCCCCAAGATGTACTATGACTACAGACGGCGGTGACCTCGTCCGCCCTAGCAAACCCTCAAAAAATGATTGAAACTGGTCAATACAGAGACCGCCTCTTCCGTAGAAGGACACACTGTACCCGTATTCCCCAGCTACGTGAATCATATCACCTGCCTTGAATACGTCTGCGGCACGTCTCACGTATGAGTGGCCCACGACCCACACCTTCTTTTTCACAGCCGGTGATGTCTGACCGCTGGCCCGGTGTTGGGTCGACTGCAAAGTCCGCCCCGCCTCGTAGGCTTGCGCAACTGAAAACCAAACAAAAACAAGAAGCGTGAGTACATTGTTACAGCTTCACAACATGTGCAACCGCACATACCTTTTATAACAATTGGAGGACCAACGCCCCACCCGTTTAACTTGTTCAACATCCAGACCCCTGGCTGTAGCTTCTGTAGCAGCCCCTATCCGAAAGGAATGGGTCCCAAACTCGCCTGGGTTCAAGCCCGCAGCGGCAATCGACATCGCAAGCACCCGCTGAAACTGAAACTTTGTCAGTGGGGTGGCGTCAGCGTGTCTCAACAAGGTCCCCCCCCATGATGCCACCCTTCGTGCTAAATAATCTTCTAGACACCTTACCGGGCACATGGAGGACCCGGGAATCCTGCGTATGATTACGCAGTCACCCATCCCACTTTGATCGGTCTTGGACCTGACAAATGAGACCGTCATCGTCTCCCCTCTGATCTGGACGTGCTCCTGGCACAATCCTCCTGTCACATCCTGCTTGTTCCTCGCCACTAGTTCGCTTACCCGCATAGCCCCATGGAATGCCAGCGTAAAAGCGGCTCGGAATAACACTGTCTCAAATTGAGATGAACACGTAGCAGGGAGTCTGGATAATAACTGGGCCAGCCTATCCAAACCTATCGGGCGCCTCTCGTCTACTCTGCGACCCTCAAGGCGTTGCCACCCCCGTAGCGCTTTCTGTACTACGAAAGACGCTGTCGGGTCCTGGATCCCATGAGCCCTAGCAACAAAGGAAATGGCAGCCCGATGCCTCTGAGCCGTGGCCACCGATTTCCCAACCAGGTGTAAAGACATCAGAAAATTTACCACCCACTCCTCCTGTCCCCAAAGCTCCTCTCTATCAGTCCCCAAAAAGGCTAAATAGGACCGGAACGCCCCTTCATATGCCTTCCTCGTCCTGGGTGCTAAACTCTCTCCCACGAGGTTACGAAGTTCGGGGCACCGAGAGACCAGAGAGCTTCGGGAAAGGGTGCCGGCTCCGGGTCCGCTGTGGGAAGAAAACCCCAGAAAGCCTGCATACGAAAACGAGACAGTGCATCAGCTGCCTGGTTCATTACCCCTGGGACATGTCTAGCTTTGAACAACACATTCAATTGCATACACAGTAAAACAATTTCTTTGAGTAATCTCAAAATCCATTTGCATCGTGCCGCCTGGCTATTGATACACTCGACCACGGTCATATTGTCAGACCAGAATACCACAGAGTGATCCTTGAACCCTTCGGGCCAAGTTCTCAGGGCCACTAAAATGGGGAAAAGTTCCAGGAAAGCAATGTTACTTGTCAATCCACTGTCATGCCACCATGTCGGCCACTTTTGTGCAGACCATCTTGTGCCAAAGATGGCACCAAAACCTATGCTCCCTGCCGAATCCGTCCACAGCCCCAGCTCCTCAGAGGACACGGCTGGTTTGTTCCAGACGACTCGACCATTGAAATCCGCCAGGAATGCCAACCAAATGCGCATGTCCTGGCGGACCTCAGCCGAGAGCCTCGTGCGATGATGGCCCTCCTTGAAGCCGACCATGGCTTGAGCAATCGAACGAGAAAAGGGGCGGGCCATTGGTATAACCCTCAGGGCAAAATTCAACTGGCCCACTAGCTGCTGTAACTGATGTAGTTTGACCTTGGATCCATTTATACATATTTGCAGGGATGTCTTGAACTTTGACACTTTTTCGGCTGGTAAACGAAAACAACCTTCATCGGAGTCCAACTCGATCCCCAGAAACTCGAGGCAAGTGGAAGGCCCCATAGTCTTACCGGGTGCCAATGGCACGCCAAACTGATTCATTAAAACACAAAATTGAGCCAAAGCCTGCCCACATTCCGGATCCCCGGCTGGCCCCAGGAACAAAAAATCATCAAGGTAATGCATCACATGTTGGAAACCCGTCTTCTTTGTGAAGACCCATTGTAGAAAACTACTGAATTTTTCGAAATAGGCACAAGATATAGAGCACCCCATCGGCATACACCTATCCATGTAATAATGACCCTGAAACATGAAACCTAGGAGCCGCTGATCGGCTGGATGTACCGGGAGCAACCGGAACGCTGACTCGATATCAGATTTCGCCATCAGCGCCCCGGGCCCCAGGCGATTCAAAATGGCTACGGCCTCATCGAAGGATGCGTACCGCACCGAACACACTTCCGGGTCTATCGCTTCGTTCACGGAGAGACCACGTGGGGCTGATAAATTATGTATCAGCCGAAACTCACCCGGGTCCTTCTTTGGGACCACACCTAAAGGGGAACAAACAAAGTCAAGAACCGGGGGTGCAGTAAACGGACCGGCGACTCGACCTCGAGTCACCTCCTTCCGGATTTTATCCTGTACCACGGTCGTATGCTGCAAGACCGATAGCTGATTTTTACATTTCTCCACACCTTGAAAGTCTCCCACTGGGATGCGGAAACCATAAGAAAAACCGTTCCGCAACACCCCAGCAGAAGTACGATCAGGGTATTCACTGAGCCAGGGTATCATCGCCAGAGTATCAATCGGGGTAGGTAAAGGCGCCCCTCGGACTATGTTAGACCTGTTTGGCGCCTCCCCTCCCCCCATTATCACCCGTTTTGGCTCGTGGACTCAGGATGGGATGATTGCCCACACCCACTACATTCGTGCCTAAATTTGCACGATCCCTGGGGCCTGGTACATTTACCCCTGTTGAAGTTCCAACAAACCCCCCTTTTTCCTGTATTTCCGGCGGGCCTCGAGTAGTTGTTGGTACCTGCACCTGATCGAAAGGGCGTCCCCGCATACTGGCGGTAGGATTCGCCAACGTTACTCCCCACCAATGGCACTTTCAACATACCAGTCTCCTTCATTTTATCCCAAGACACAGAATCATAACAATCCCAAGTTAAGCTTTTATCATGTTCTTTAGCCTTTCTAAACAGATTATCATAACAGAACCAATGATTACCCTCATGTGATACCGAGTACCCCATGATTCGAGACTGATAAATCGGCAATTCGTGCAGCAGATCGGGCCTTCGTTCCCCCAAGATCGATGTAAAGACCCCCCACGCTTTGCCCCAATTGCCAATATTTTCATTCACCTTAAAGGCGGCCATTTTTGCGCGCCAAACACTCGGATGCATGAGATCCTTCTGGCCCTTAACATGCTCCATTTCATAGTGATCAGTAAGCAACGAGAAAATGTTTACATATTCTCCCGCCCATATCTTCTCCTTAATAGCCAAGGGAACATGCTGACCCACCCTTTCCCTACGAGAAGGTGCTGACTCATCCCTTGCAATCGGCAATGGCCGCTTACCTGAACCGGACGGCGTCTCTGCGACCGAACCTGTCCCCTGTGGCCTCTCTACTACCGCAGCCGGCGTGGATACCTTCGCTGCATCCCGTGACTCACGCAGTTGCTTCATCAGCACCTGCGCGTCGACAGCCGTGGCGCCCTCACTATCTTTACCCAACCACGCTGCTAGTTGTGCTGCCAGCTCGGGCGGCATATTGTCCTCGGACACGGGGGTGACCACAACGGGAATCGGATTCCCTCCCTCCGGCACGGGGGTGGGTGCCTCTAGCGGGGTACTAGGGCCCGGGATGTCTCCCACAGCTCTCCCTCTCCTGGGCCTCTTGTTTTTCCCTCCCGGGGCTGCTCCCGCCAAAGGACGTTTCGGTCCCCCTTCCTCGTTATCGTCCATTCGCCTCTTTAACTCAGTCATCTCTTTCATAAGAACGCGCAGCATCTGGTCCGTAGTCATGCGCTTTCCCGCCTTCTTCGGCATTCTCGAACAGAGTATCTGGAAAACAAACAAGAAAGATTACAACGCTCAAAATTGGCTCTTCGTTCCGTCTCGAGCTCACGTGCAGCGAGGAGGTGCAGCTTCAGAGCACAGGAACAAGAGGATGCCTTCGGATCTTGCTTCTCCTTTTATCCGTCTTCAGGGCGGGCGTAAACCCGCCCCTGCCTGCCACTAGGGCGTGGCCAGCCGCGTTAGTGTCTAGGCCAACCCACTCTAGGGCGGGAAAAGGCGCGCCCCGGCTACGCCGCTTCGGGCATACCAGCCGAGACTCGCCTCCCGCCCAAGATGGCTTCCCGGGGGGATCGTGGTACTCCGCCATACGTTCGGGGGGACCGAGTGGTCGCCCCTTTCCATTTGTGCTGCATGGTCGCTGTGAATGACACTTGGCTATGAAATAGTTCGGAAGCTGCACAGGTGTAAGTCTTCATGGTGGAAGGAGTAAGGCATGGTACAGGCAAGAGGCTGTTGAACCTTTCCACTGATATGATATTAATTGATAACCCACTGTCTATAAATGAAGGTTATGGGGTGACCGTTCACCTCCAATGTGTTGTCTTGACTTGTCATAACTGATGTTGCTTTTCCGTTTTGTGGGTGTGGTGAGAGTGCTTCTAATATGTTTCTTCATTACTTGATTTTTCTTTAGCTGGACAGAGTTATGAAGTTGTTCTCGTTCCCACAACCTTTACAAGTTTGTCTAAGGGCTAGCCTTTTGCCTTCATGCGGAAATGAAAATCCACACTGGAAGCATAGTTTTGTTTTCTCTATGTTGACTATTTTGTTCTTGTGCTTGCTTTTCATGGTCACTGCACATTCATTTTATTTTGTGCCATCCCTGCTTCCATGTCAATGTCTTGTTGTTCTGCTCACACCTTGACTCTTGCAGCCATTAGTATTTTCTCCGGAGTGAGTGTCTCTCTCAACATACACCTTCTAAACAAATCCAAAAGACAGCCATCGATGACTCTTAGGCGAATGGCTTCTTCAATTAAAAAGTGACAGAACTTGCATTGCTTGATAAGTGAGTCAGGTCTTTGAAGACACTTATCAATTGTTTAACCAGCCTGCTGTCATGCTTTGTTGAAGATATACCTGTCATAATCAATGTTTGGCATTGGATTGAATTTGACTTCCTGCGTATCTGTCACTTTTAGGTAAATGTTGTGTCAGTCTGTGGAACTTCTTTTAATGCGTTGTTCACTCCAACCCCTGCAAGGTTTTTAAAATATTTGATGATTTTCTTATCCTCTTCTTCTTCTAGTGCAACTATGATGTCATCAAAAGTTTCAATCCATGCAGTCCACCTGGTGCCAATTTTCTGTCTCTTAGATATGTCAAATGGTGGAGGTGACTAGAGGAACACAGCTGTATTGTATTTCGCACTCCCTTCTGCCACCATTATGTGAGCATGTGCTGATCAACTGACTCCACTCTGCATGGCAGCGTTGGCAAATCCTGCAAACATCAGAAGCATGTGCCACAGGGTGTTGTCTCAATTGCCCCTGATAATGAGTAAGTTCTCTTTGCTTTCGGCTTTTGTATTTCATTGGCACCATGGTTATTTTCTCATGCCATCTGAATAATTTCACTGTGTTTGGGCACAGCACAACATCACTGTCAGCAACCTCACTGGCGGTGATGGTGGGCATTTTGAAATATGCTCCTCTGTAGGGATTTGTATGGGCTGGAGAAGGGCTTTGACACCATGTGTGCTAGTCACAGGGTGCTTTTCATCGATCAGGGCACACACAAGAATGTTTGCCATACTGTTGGAAACTCTCAAGGAGAGCAGTCTTGCTTTTCACAGGCATGTATTCCCTACTTGTCGCCAGGTAAAGCGTCTTCCTCAGCCCTGGAGCATGCAGATATAGTAAGCCACACACATTAGCGGCATTTAAGTATATCTTTATTCTCCAACATTCACTCATATACTGCACATATTACAGCATGCTTCCTTGAACCACACCCTAATACCTCCCTTAATAGCACGGTGTTCCTGTTTAAAGTCTGCCAAGGCCTACAAGAGTCCTTTGAGTACAGCATCACTATTGCCCACATGCATCAATGACCCCCCCCCTACACCCATGAAATGTTCTTTTTCGTGCAAGTTACATACACACATGTCCTTAGGACATGTGTGTCTGTAACTTAACAGTTTAAAGTATGCATGTTTGTGCATTTTTAAACAATTTTGCAAATTACCACGAAGTTGAACTTCGTGGTAATTTGCACTTCCAATTTTCAAAATCGCAAATTTTAAATAAATGATGCATTGCTTTTAAGGAATCGCAAATTTGCGATTCCTTAAAAGCAATCGCAATTTTAGAAATCGCAAAAATGTTGCGACTTCTAAAATTGCATGATGCATCCCAAAAAGCATTTTTGGAATCGCAAACGGCCGATTTTAAGGAATCGCACCGTTTGCGACTCCAAAAATGCTTGATGCATGTGGGGGTATGCTACACTAGGTACGTTAATGCCAGGAAGCTAATGGCTCTATTAGGACAAGGGTGAAGGACCAATGTGCTGCCTGAATAAAGGCCAGACTGTCTGAGTGATCAGAAATGGCCTGTAAATTGCTTATGTTTAAAGTTTCTACCATACACAACCAGGCACTTGTTGAAACATTGACCTTACTCAGCAAGCTCAAATGCACACACCAACAAGCATGCAAGTATACATACTGAGAGATTGATACGTTCGTGTGTGAATCAGTCAATTGAAGCATGAATGCACCATCCCAAAATTAGAATATTTTAGTTTCCAAAATTATAGTACAATGTTTTCATCGGACCTTAAAGCCGCACAAAGCAAAAACATAAAAAACGCTTTACATTAAGATCAAATATTAACTTCTTACAGTTCTTTATATTATAATACTAAATACTTACTAATTATCAGTCTTGAAAATTAGTGCACAAGTGCTGTGAATCCGATGTTAACCATCCTAACTAATCATGTTTACACAATGTTTGCAGGTGGATTATTGCGTTGCCAACCCCTCTCTTTGACACAGCACTACAACAGCATCGTTCGTATATTTAGATCTTGTACTACTCACAAAACATGAGGGGTCGAAACACTCTTGGTAATATATATTTTGATAATTTTATAAAAGATTTCAACACCTATTGGCACAATGGATGCTGGATATTTTGAAAGCTGAAACTTATAAATGCATGAGTCGTGGGCACGAATACTTCATCGTGCACATCTGAAAAGTCTGCTATAATGCACATTATTTTTGGCAGACATATATTCAAATTTCATTCTTCGTAACACCAGTCCAGTGAAAAGGAATTATTATATTTTCTTTATCGCAAATGTACATTTATCCCGCGAAGTAATATTTGATGCGCATATATTCTTACTTGCTTATCTATTTAACATTCTGAAAGCACTTAAAATATCTTGACACAAATCTGAGTTGCAATCAATCAAATTTTTTCAAAAGCAAGCAGTATACGCCGTACATTTTGCTGCACGGTTGAGAGACAGCCATTAAAGTGCAGTTTGTGCCAGACTCACGAAAGATACACAGCGTCAGAGCAAATGTGGTTTATTCAGCACTGCCTCAATTATAACAGCCAGTAAGCATAATGTTCCCGAAACTATTCAACGGTCTTAAATATTCACAGCTCATGTGAGTTCCCATTTGACCGCAGTTTTCCTATGCTGATGTCCTGGAGAGAGAGTTATGGCCTTTTTTACCATTTGGTGGGTGAGCGACCAAACAGCTAAGGTGATGTTGGCCACGCCTCTGCTTGCCGTGTGGCATCCTGTGTGCAAATCTAGAAGTCGCAGATTACGCAGCGTATGTCATTTTTTGCCAAAATTGCGTCAAGTGAACAGAAAGTACAGTTCAAGATTCTTTGCACCATGCATAAGATCCTATGGCCAAGCCCCTCAAATCCTGCAAAGGCTCTGTTCTTTAACGTTCCAAGGCGGGCACTACGAATCTGCACCTAGCTAGCACTCGAAAAGTGCGCAGGCAGTGAGCGGGTGGACGCTCCTTAAAGGCATTGGCCCGGCCCTTTGGAATGCCACCCCTTATGCTGTGCAGAGCACACAAGATCATTGGGCATTCAGGAAATTTATTGAAACCTGGCTTTACACACAAAGGAATATTAATCCCAGATTGAATATATTTCTAAGGCTTCAAATTTGTGTCACTCACTTGTGTTAGATGCATAGAGTAATAAACAACACTGGACTGACCGCTACCTACCTACCTTGCTGACACCACGCTGCACCATAGAGGGAGAAGCCGCCACCGCCAGGAGTCAACCGCCCGTAGAACTCCGCGCCGCCGCTCCGGGAACCACAACACCCGGCAGGCCTCGCGGCGGCGCGTAGAGTGACGCGCACAGGGAGCGCGAGCGGGTTCAAAGGCGGGCACGAACCGGCAGAGCGGGGGAAACCGCTACCTACCTACCTTGCTGACACCACGCTGCACCATAGAGGGAGAAGCCGCCACCGCCAGGAGTCAACCGCCCGTAGAACTCCGCGCCGCCGCTCCGGGAACCACAACACCCGGCAGGCCTCGCGGCGGCGCGTAGAGTGACGCGCACAGGGAGCGCGAGCGGGTTCAAAGGCGGGCACGAACCGGCAGAGCGGGGGAAACCGCTACCTACCTACCTTGCTGACACCACGCTGCACCATAGAGGGAGAAGCCGCCACCGCCAGGAGTCAACCGCCCGTAGAACTCCGCGCCGCCGCTCCGGGAACCACAACACCCGGCAGGCCTCGCGGCGGCGCGTAGAGTGACGCGCACAGGGAGCGCGAGCGGGTTCAAAGGCGGGCACGAACCCGCGTCGCGGGACGCCCGGGGCGAAGCCCGGGCAAAGGGCGGGCCCTCTTAGGCCCTCAGAGGCCCGAGGAGCCTGGCCTGTGCCAGGCACCCTGTTCGGTTGCGATCAGCCAAAGGACATCGAGACTGAATAACTGTAAGTTGGCTGCCACACATAATTGAACTCTTGTTGCACGGGGTTTGGTCCGGTAATTGATTATAAGTTGTATACATTCGTTTAGCGTGCCATATATTGGACCTGCCATGAATCACCCAGAGACAAGAAGTATGGCTTTAGCTGGGGCAAAAAAACTTACTGGCACCCTAGATGATTTTATAGTGCGCACGCATGCCCTTATTGATGAAGGGATCATACTGATGGACAGAAGGGTGTCCCAAGACCTAGCCATGGCAAAGCGTTCCTCTCTGGGTCACATTGCACAAGCTTGTACACCTAATAATGTATCTGTCCCAAAGTCACTTGTAATGGTTCACAAAGACCAGGGCAGCGATTTACCTGCCTCACAGGAAGGTCTGGAGGCAACCCCAAATCTTTCTTTGCTACTGGAAAACGGCCCGGTGGCAACAGAAAATGAAATCATAGATAGTACCCTAATAGAAAGGGGGAGGAAGGAGGGGGCTATCCCTAAATTAAAGAGTAGTAAACAAAAGTCGACTAAAACCACTAATCGCAAAGGGAAAAAAGCCCAGACTGGTAAGACCCATGACCCAATCCAGCCGGATCCCACCCTATTAAATGTATGTACAAACCCAGACGTTCACACAAATACTAATGGTGCCGCGGGTGGCCCCCGGGTAAGTGTGGGTATAACATTAAGTTTGCCAGATGAAACTATCTTGGATAGCAGTTTGGAGGGGATATTGGAACTAAGTGGGGTAGTTGATAATCAAGCTGGAGGGAACGAAGACAGCAGTAGCCTAAGCATGGTTAATAATAACATCTTTGCAATGCTAAAAATTCTCTTGGAACCCATTGAGGTCAGGCTACGATGTCTGGAAACAATATTGACTAATATCCATAAAGATATTAGTGCCCCTAGCTTTAATTTGAACAATAAAGTTCCTGAAAAGAAATCAACTACGAATAGACCACCCACAGCCGCTAAAAGCGATGGTAATACCAATCTATCTTTAAAAACTACCTCTATTCCACCTCCAAAACCCACTACTAACCCACCTCCAAAAGTTATACCAACACCTAAAAATCCCACCGTAATTGACCAAACAGCGCCACCCACGCAAATTCCTAAGGATAAAGTTAATGAAGAAAAGAGGGAGACACGCAGAAACATACATTTACCACCAGAAGCCTCAACATATGTTGTGGTCCTTACTGGAGTACCCCAACCTGCTGATAAATCATATGAAAATAATGGGGGTCTAGTAAATAAAACAATACATTGGCTAAATGATAACTATCCTCTCCCCCCGGCCTTCAAAAGCAATATCCTTATGGTTGAAAGGGCTCCCTGGGTGGGGTATAATAATAATAAAAAAAGGATACAAGGTGACTGTGTGGTAATAACATTTGAGAATCCCCGCACCGCAGAATTTATTACATCAAGGCCCCCAAGAAATAACGGTTTGTCAGTTGTGGCTAGGCCATTATCCTATTTTTACCCGGAGGGTGAACAACCGGATAATAGGTGGAGTTGGACCAGGGAAAATCGACGCCATGGTGGTAATACTGGCCAGTTCCCTGATAACAACTACCACAATACACTGTGGAATGGGAGGCATGATGATGGCTGGAACATTGTGAAACACAAAGGCAGGCCTCCTTATTTTCACCCACAGGGTTATGATCCAGGATGGATAGGCAATGTCCAAATTCCCCCGTTTTTCCCATGTTATAATCGGTTTGACTGCTTGGAAGCAGTGGACTGACTCCCCAAGATTAAGGAAGATAACCGGCTACCTATTAATCCCGTAGTCCTGGATTCTACAAGCTGTCTGGGGGATGAGGAAACCACAGAAATACAGGGGGGGAATGAGCACATACAAGAGAGCCAGGCCAACAGTTTAGGGGATACTGTAGATATGTCTTCTGTAGATAAAGATTCCTGTACGGTATTATTTTGGAACGTGGCTGGGTTAAAACAAAAGATTACAAATCCAAGCTGGGATGAGGCCATTACCGACGTGGGAATACTAGCCCTTCAAGAAACTTGGGCTACCACGCCGATACACCTTAATGGCTACAAGACATACTTTACCCCTGCGGTGGGCGGAGTATACGGAAGACCCAAGGGGGGGTTGATTGTATACATATCTAATCTTTTAGTATATGATAAAATTGTTTTTTCCCCTGGATCCAGCTATTACCAAAAAATTGTGATATATACAAGGAAGGGTCCAAAGATGGTTCTTTTTAATTTCTATAATAACTGTTCAGATAGCATGATTAAGGATGTACTTGACACACTAGCCCTAGAAATGCAAAATGAATTTGACAAGAGTAAGAGGGCGGAAGTTATGTTATTATGGGGGGGTGATTTTAATTGTACTCTCTGCAAAAAGGGCCAAAAGGGTATTTGTGGTCTAATGCTGGAACAAGACGTCAATTTGACGCATTTTGAACACACCCTACTAGGCGACTTACTGAATGAAATGATTTTTAACTTTAACCTTGGCTTTGTAAACGAATTAGCACACCACACAACGACGTTTGCCCAAACCTTTGTTGGGCGGGGTGCTTCAACCATTATTGATTTTAGCTTATGCACACTTAGCTCTGCAAATAGATTGATTAGAGCAAACATCATGGATCTACCATTGAGTGATCATCTGCCACAGGTATTAAAAATGGAAAACTTATTTATCGTAGCTGATATTAGAGAATGTCAGAACCAAATGGTCCAGGACGTAAGGGTGGGTGCTCAAAATGGTTATAACCTTAAATGGAGCAGACTGGTCCCAGATGATTTCCTGCATAAAATACTGACTAATTGCATGAGTAGCTTTTCTATCTGTTTAGATGAATACGCAGAGAAAGGTGAAATAATAACCCATTTTAGCATTATTTCTAGTAAAATTAAGGAAGCACTGTGGGTTAATAGGAAAAATTCCCTAAAGTCCAATAGGAAATGGTTTGATAGGAAGTGCACTAGAGCCTTAACAAAGCTTAGATATGCAATTCATAATAGACCAAAGGACGTAAACCAAATTAGAATTGCAAGGAAGGACTATAACCTAGCATTAAAGGATAGGAAGACCTCGATAAAAAGGGAGGCATGGGATAACCTATGCGACGCATCAAAATCGAAGGATCCGGCTGCTTTTTGGAGGGTTATCAACACTCCCCTCCTATATGAACAAAAAGCACGCATGGAAATTGCCATCTCAGAAGATGAGTGGGTGGCCCATTTTTCCTCCCTTTATATGGCTGTGGAACTAACCTCTGAAGTAGGCCAGGAGATGGGGTCGCTAAATCTAGACATATCTAGAACCTTGATCGTAACCCTTCCTGAAGTTACAGCAAGCCTAAAGGCGACCAAGGGGGGCAAAGCAGCAGGACCAGACGGTATACCAGCCGACCTCTATAAGGCTAACATCGAATTATGGGGGCCACTGTTAGTTCAGCTCTTTAATGCCGTTCTGGCAAATAGCCCGATACCTACCTGGTTTACATCAACAATAGTCCCAATATTTAAGAAAGGGGACAGGCTAAGTTGTACATGCTATAGGCCAATCTCCTTATTGGACTCTTCTATAAAAATTCTGGGAAGAGTGATTTTAGCTAAACTACAAAGCTGGGCCGATGAAACTGGGGTATTAAGTGACTTTCAATTTGGGTTCCAAAAGGGCCTAGGGACCATAGAGCAAGGTTTGAATCTCTTCACCTTGCAGCAGAAGTATATAAAGGTCAAAAAACAACGTCTATACCTCACATTTGTTGATCTATCATCAGCTTTTGACTGTGTGTCACACATTAAGTTATGGTCAATTATGGCTGACTTGGGAGTAGACAATGCCATTATATGTTTTCTGAGAGAGCTGTATTCTGGGGCCACTGCCAGTGTCAGATTTGGGAAAAATGGTGAATGCAGTAGACAATTTGGGATCGGTCGGGGTGTGCGCCAAGGGTGCGTCCTAGCCCCCTTCCTATTTCTGTTGTACATAAATGGAATGGAAAAGCATCTTGTGCAGGAGGGCAGGGACATGCCCATGGTGAGAGGTAGGCCTGTCCCTGCTCTGATGTACGCTGATGATGCTGTCCTAATGGCGCGAACCCCAATGGCTTTACAAAGTTTGGTTACAGCCTTCAACACCTTCATGCTTGACTTAGATTTGAAAATTAATTGTTCTAAAACCTTATCTATGTACTGCGGGTCCAGAACAAACAAGCATGTGAAACAAATCTTTGTAAACTCCAATCCCTTAGAAAGGACCCCCACCTTCCCTTATCTAGGGATATTGTTTCATGAAAGTGGCTCATGGACTACAGCAATTCATGCTAGATCTCTGTTATTCTCTAAGACCATTATGGCCCTAAAATGTTTTATGAAAACATTAGGTAAAAAACCCATAAAAGAGATTTTAACCGTTTATAATGCGACTTGTATATCTGTAGCCATCTACGGGGCAGGATTATGGGGTTATTCAAACATCACCTCAATTCAAATCCTGGAAAATAAGTTTTTATGTCACATCCTGTCTGTACCCCAAAGTACTGCAACAATGATATGCCATGCTGAATTGGGAATATCTTATGTCACTGACATTATCAGAATTCAGCCAGTTCTTCTTTGGCATAGGGTCTGGACAAATGAAGAATGTGTTGTTAATCGGGCCATTTTTAAGGACATCATGGTATTGGACAACATCAGGGACTACAAATGGATAGGCTATGTCAGAGACTTTCTTGAAAAAATAAGTTGCCCCCAATACTTTGAGGATCCACAATCAATGGAATATATATCCAGAAGAGATTTGAAATATTTGTGTATGACTTACCTCAAGGAAAAGAGAAATATAGAGGAGGCAAGAAAAAAGACTGTCTCTGCCCACCAGGATATTATATGTGGAGAGAATTTGCAGCCATATCTTTCACTGTATACGTCTAATCATGAACGGTACCTTTTGACCCGATTTAGATTGAATATAGTTTTCAGGACACTATCATTCCCCGTGATGAATTGTTGGCTGAAGGACTTATGTTTTTGTCCATGCGATGATGTTTCCCAACAATCGGATATACATATTTAATTTTTTTGTAAATTTTATACCTTTCCCCGAAAGAAACTTATCATCCCTATTCTTAAAGATCTAAATGTTTACAGATGCCGCCTAGCGTTTACAGAGTGCCAGAAAATGGATACTGTTTTTATGGTCGCCTCTATCGCAGAATTTTTAAAATTGGTTTTTAAATGTCGTAAATCAATGCAAATGGATTGATCTCTTTTATTGTATACATGAACTTAATACTGCTGATATGGATTTAATTTTGTTGTTTTTCTCATTTTGTGATTTTAAAGGAAAAATACTTACTCTACCTTTTGTAAATTGCACCTTACATGCTACTTTTATGGTTATCTTGTCTTTTTAACCGAATAAAGTACTTTTGAATCTTTGACTGCTATCCTTGGGTTCCAGAGCAGTGTTCTATCTGGTATAAAGTGATTCAAAACCTTGCCAGGGGTAGGAAGCGCTATATTAATAAAAATACAATTTACAATGTGGATTGAAATGCCATCTATATAGTGTAATGTGCCAAGGAAAAACAATGCGGTAGAAAGATCATGTGACTGAAATGACCATCATCTCATATGACCATTGTTAGGTCAACTATTGCCTAAGTGTTCTAAGAAAAAAAATAACAAATATTCTAGTGTAAATCATGAAAAATCTCAGTGCGTGAACAACAATATGGAAAGCAACATCTCACCTGCAACTGGTGAAAGTCATCTCTGGAGAACACGTGCATGTGTGATTTTCTATATATGACCTGTGTCCCATCAAGCTCATAACAGATCTGAGCAATCTGTTCTGAAACAATCAACGCAATTTTCTTGTGATCATTTCCTGTGATGTTACACTTCCTTTTACTGTAAAACAAATGCTGGGTGGACAGCAGTATGCGATGGTCACCGCAGACGATAGTTGCTTCCTGGTTCAGTTTACTGTGATTCGTCTTACACTTGCATAGCAGATCCGCTAAATAACAAAAATTCACGTACCTGGCAGAACACCATAATTGTTATAATACGGCACTGGTTTGTAAAAATATTTCTATATTTATTATTATTATTAATATTGCTAAGAATATGTATGTGCTGAGGCGCTGAGACATGAATCACTTCTTTCCTTTCCTTCGGGCACGGTTTTGCATCATTTATACATAGATCAATTACTCCTGCTATTTGACCCAGTGTCAGTACATTTAAACTTTAAGTGCTTTGCTATCGGACTTTGTGGTTTACCCTGCTCCTGTTCATGATTCGTTGACTGACACTTCATGACCAAACGAGTTAATTAAAGTAGTTCACTGATCATGTGCTTGTGATTTTCCAGTATGGCTTCTAGGTTGACTGGAAACATGCTATTTTGGTTATACTGAAATGTCCCTTGCATGGGAGACAGGGCTTGAGATCATTTGCACAGAGCAAGCCAGGAGCAAGTTAGTTCATTTACCAATGTTGGTTTCTATGCAGGAGCAATCATTGTGTTTTATTGCAGTGCCTGAATTTTGGGAGTATTTGTGTGGCTTAGCACAAGAATAAATGACGATAACTGATGAATGAGCGATTAACGTTAATATATTCATATCACAATACTTCATTACTGCATGTTACAAATACTCTTGAACCTTTTCTACAGGCAATATGATTTAGTGAAGGATTGGGCTGCCTTCTCTAGGAAACAGTTTTTAATTTCATCTGTTGAAATGTGAGGCAGAATTCAAAATGGTACACTGTGGAGCACGTTCCAGGGTGCATGCATTGGAATTTATGTACCCAATTTTGAACTTGCACCACGAAACACATGGCACTAAGCATATGTCTGATTAGGCATGGGCAAATACGGCCAAACTTAAAATCCTGTATTTAAGAGTTTGCACCTTAAAGTGAATTATCCAGCAGGGGGCTAATGTATGACGTTATTACGCAAACATTTACAAAGCATGCCTATACAACACAGTTTTTACATCGCAACATCCATTATAACGCATGATTTTTACATTGCATGTCACCACAAACGCATTTTTAGAAACTACATTTACAACGCATTCCATTACAACGCATACCATTACAATGCATATTGCTTTTAGGGCAAAAGCACGGTAAGTGTTGGATACTGTAGGGTAAATATTACTATTCCCACTCCAGTGTTGCAATACTTTGCATTTACTAGAGCAGGCAAAGTCACACAAAGTTACTTTGTGCACTTTTTAAATGCCAAAAACGATTTTGTGTTGAAGCTGTATCACAAAAATGAGGCTACTCAAAATCTTAGTAAATCTGGGCGTACTTGCATTCAAGGCCTATTAGACCTGGATTTGCAAAGACCAAGAACACACTGTTGCACTACTAATAACACTTGTTTCAATATTAATACATACAAGAGAATCCTTGCACATAACCCTGAACACTTAGGGGGTCATTAGGATGGCGGGCAGACTTTGCCTGCCTTTCCGGAGGTGTTGCCGCCACGGACAGGCATGTCCCTGCTATTATGCCATTATGGATGGTGGTGTCTCCCAGACACCGCCACCATGTTAGCAGCTTTTATGCCCGGTTGACTCTAGGATCTTGCGGAAAACCGGCGGACGGTCGGGGGAAAGTCAGAGCAGGTGGTGATTTTTAGTGGGTGGATCGCCACCGGCATACGGGCGGTGGCGATCGTCCGCTAACCTAATGCCCTTCTTGAAGCCAACACAGTTATGAAACCCACCACTGCAGCCTTACTGATTTAAGAGTCATTCTGCTAATTTGCATTAGCGGATGGGTAAAAAAACTTCAAACTGACGCAGCATGGGGATATCAGAGTTTGAAAAAAACACTTATTCCTGAAACAGAGCAAGCATGATACTGTCATCCAAATTGGAACTATATACTTGTACATCAAACTGCACCTTCTGAACATTTGAAGATAAGATTACACATCCCTGATTAGAAGGGTGCATAGACATAAAAGAGACCATCTGGCTATTACAATGACTGCAGTTATAATTCTCAGCCTCAGGTACTAGAATTGAACAGAAAAGTTGGACCAAATGCATTTCTCTAGGACACAAACAGGTCTATCCAATAATAGCCAAATTTGTTTGAAAGTTTACAAAAGATTCTCTGGCCTAGACCATAGTCCATCATATAGTATTCTTTAATTACATTTAAATTGTAGGAATTAATATTTAGTGATATAAATATTGTGAGGACATGATCATTGTATTTGGTGTGTGAGTTGTGGTTTACATGGTTGTGTGAATTATTGATTGTGTTCTTAACTATAATTTGGGAATTTCGTATTTTTTCTGTTTTATTTTGTAAACATAACTACATTTTAACAGAGGTTTTGTAGGTGAATAGCTGAGTTGTTTAACCAATTCAGTGCATCGGATGCGTGGGAGCTGTCTGATGCAACCATGCTCGTGTGCGCGCTGACATAATTTCACTGAAAACAAAAGTGAAATGAGCCGACTGGCTCATTTTCCTTTCACTGCCTACATGCTCGTGGGGCTATCTCAGCCTCCCAAGCACGTAGGAAGATGGAAGAGGCACTTTTGGAAAGGGGAGAATCCCCCCCTTCCAATGGTACTGCGCCCTAAAGGATCCCTGCTTGAGGATCACCACAGCAGCTTCATGGGCAAGGGCCTTTGCTCTCCCTAAAGGTTTTAGGGATATTCAGTCTTTCTGCCCCCGAGGGGCAGATGGGAGCAATAACCTGTGATCTGCAAACACAGCGGGGCAGAAAGCTCACTAAGTACCAGGGATATTTTTAAATGTAAATTTGGGGTTGGGGCAGATCAAAATGGGCCTGCCAATGCCCCCATGGCCTGAAACAAACTGAACAGTCTTTGAGCCCTCATCTGGGAGCACATGGGAGTTATTGCCACAGATATGCCTTCCCGGGAGGCAGAATGCCCACTAGACACCAGGGATAATTTTTATGAAAGAGAGGTGGGACTGCCCACAATGGGCAAGACCATGCTCCCACCTAAATTAAATTCCAAACAGCCTTTCTGCCTCCCCAGGGGTTCTGAAAGCCCCTCAGGCATTATTTTGTTTGAATATGTAGAAGTGGGGGTTGCTCAAAATGACCTACGCCCACAAAAACAAATGGGTTATTCTTTAGTCCCCCTTGGGGGACCGATGAGGGTTATTTCTCCCGATCTGCCTCCCGGGGGGCAGAAAGTCCACTAGAGAATAAAGATTTGTATTTATAAAAGAGGAGGAAGGGCTTACCATTCTTTCACCCCACATAAATGGGGACCAAAGTCTTTCTGCATCCCTGAGAGGGTAGGGGAGGCAATATTCTGAGATCTGCCCCAACTGGGGAGTCGAAAGCCTACTAGGCATCAGAGACAATTTTTTTTCTTAGTGTAGGGGTTGCCCAGAATTGCCAGGCCAATGGCTTCACCCCCCCCCCCCCCCCATAAAAATGGGCACGGTCATTCTGCCCCCCCAGGGCCTATGGGAGCAATAGCCCCCATCTGCCCCTGGGGGGGTAGAAAGGCCACTAGGCACCAGGGACTGCTATTGTTTCTTAGTGTAGGGCTGTGGGCTGCCCGAAATGATCATGCCAAAAGCCCCCACATCCCACAAAATTGGCCACAGTCTTTCTGCCCTGTCTTGGGGGTATATTGGGGAAATAGCCCCTCATCTGGCCCCCAGAGTGGCACAAAGCCTACTAGGCATTGACCTTTTTTTGCACTGTGCCTAGATGTGGATTTTGGGCTCTAGCTCAGTTGGCACCTAGCGAAACCTCGCAAACCTGTACATTTTAAACCTAGACACCAGTGGGAATGCAGAATGGGGTGACTTGTGTGGCTCTCACCAGTTGCTTTTGCCGAGAATTCGTTGCAAACCTCAAACTTTGTAAACATATATATATATATATATATTTTGCTCACATTTTTTGTGATGGAAAGTTTTGGAATCTGTGGGGAGCCACATACTTCCTCACACCCAGTCTCCTGATAAAAATGATACCACACTTGTGTGGAAGGGCCAAGTACTTGAGACAGGTAGAGTCCCAAAACATATTGTGGAGACATAAAAAATGACTTGGTTTTGCAAGGGGGTAATCTGCGTTTCAGGTCCCGGGCTCTGTGGCCATCTAGGGAAACCTACTAAACCTGGATATTTCTTGTAAACTAAACACCCAGAAAAAGTCCAGGGATTAGTGGCGTGTGTGGTCCACCCAATGTTTTCCTATTCAGAAACCCATTCAAACCTCACGTTTCAAGTTCACACATTTTTGTTTGGGAAAGTTGTGGGATTAACACCCTGTCATAAATATCCTACCACCCAGCCTTTCTCCAGGTTTTCCGAAAAAAATGGTACCTCACTTGTGTGGGTGGGCCAAGTACCTGTGTCAGGGAAGGGACATCAAAATGATCTATCACAAAATGACCTGGTTTTGCAATGGGGCAACTGCATTTTGGGCCCAGTCCCAGTATCCATCTAGGGAAACCCACCAAACCCAGAGGTTTCCAAAAACTAGGCACATGGGGGAGTCCAGGAAGGTGTAGTTTGCATGGATCCCCCAAAATGTCCCTACCTAGAATCCCCTGCGAACCTCAAATGTAGCTGAAAAATATAATTTTTCTAACATTTCTGGGTGAGAAAGTTGTGTATTAACTGGGCTGACAAAAATGTCCTATCACTCAGCTTTCCCCTAGGTGTCCTGATAAAATGGTACCTCACTTGTGTGGGTGAGCCAAGTACCAGTGTCAGGGAAGGGCCCAAAAATACCTAGGTTTTGCAGAGGTTTTCCAAAGGGGTGCACCTGCATTTTTGCTCTCGGTGTCAATGACCATCTAACCTATCAAACCTAGACATATCTGAAAACTAGATACCAGGGGGAGTCCGGTGAGGTATGGCTTGTGTGGATCCACCTATGTTTTCCCACCCGGAATCCCCTGCAAACTTCAAATTTAGTTAACAAATCACATTATCCTCACATTTCTGTCTGGAATCACTGCGCCGGCACAGATGTCCTACCATACAGCAGAACCGTGCATGATATAGGCTGCATTTGCTTTGCACATGTTACTATATAAGCATGTATATTTTTGTGCCACATTGTTCTGGCTAACATGGGAAAATCTTCAATGGACCATGCACAGAACACATGACGCTAGGTGGGCCTTAGCATTGCTCTGTGTTCTTCTTGCTTACAGCTGAATTTGTTTATGAAATCTTTTTGCCGTTTCTGATATTGTACTTTCCACTTCGCTTTAGTCAACGAGACTCTGGAGCGTTTTCCTGCTCAATATATTAGTCATTTTAAACTATGCCCCTGTTTTAGGAACTAACATTAGGCTTTTGCTTCACTCACTTGTTGATTAAAGTTGTTCTTCATCCTTTATGGCACGTTGTTTTTATTAGGCACTGGAGCAGTTATCTGAACCAGCAGTTTTGAAAAATTACACAAGTTCGAGAGACACGTCAAACAGTTTCTTAAATTAATTCATGTGACCACTGTTTGTAGCAGCATTCTGCTAACTGTAAAAATGCTTTGAATTCTTTTTCCATTTTGAACTCTCTATATTGTACATGTTATTGTTAACAATTGTATTCCATTATATACTTTTTTTAATTTAACATTTTTAGAAAAACACCGTAAATGCACACAAAGCGCTACACGACAAAGGACCCAAAAACCTCAATGACCGCCTCTCGTTCTACACCCCCCCGCCAGCTCCGCTCAGCCAGCCTCGCCCTCGCCACCGTCCCACCGATACACAGAATCACAGCTGGAGGAAGGTCGTTCTCCTACCTTGCCGCAAAGACATGGAACTCACTCCCCGCACACCTTCGACTGACCCAGGACCACCTCACCTTCAGGAAGCACCTCAAGACCTGGCTATTCTAGCAATGACAGCACCCCCTCCCTTTAGCGCCTTGAGACCCTCACGGGTGAGTAGCGCTCTCTAAAAATGTATTGATTGATGGATTGATTGAATGTAATTTACTATAATGATATTCATGAAATATTAAGGCTTAATTCAAAATTGGGTTAATAGTGTGATAGAATTTTTATTTAGTTCTATATTTAAAATAAATATTTAAAATTCATACTTTTCATTAAAAAATGAAACATGCTTTTCTTTCACAATTCGTGTATACTTTACAAAAGGGAGACTCCGCATTTGGCTATCAGCATGGTAAAGTATAGGAAAAAAGTTGAAAGGTGGTGGGGTCTTGGGTTTCAGTTGAAACATGCTGGGTCCACTTGTACTTGAAAAGAGCTTGGACTGTCCTGGAGAATAAGTTGTTGATGACCTAATCTACAGTGGATGTAAGTCACACCATGGACAACAGCTGCTGGAAATGGCCTACAGGCCACAGGCATCAAAAAGTACCTGGCCAAACACTGGTGTGAATGTCGACTTTACATTTGCTCCCATTATTAGATCTTAACTTGCTTAGAGCCTTTCAAATACCATGGAGATCCATTAATCAGCCCTCAATCAGGGGCATGACACAGGCCCCCGCATCCCGGCGGGGCGGGGGTCCCCCCACCTGCAGGTGGCCCATGAGGACAGTTTTCAGGTCTGAGCACCACGATAAAAATTCAGAGCGGGGGCACCTCCCTGCACATTCCAGGGGGGCTCCTTAAACTTTCGTTATGCCACTGCCCACAATGAATTAGAAAGGTAATGCAGTATATGCCCCTCTTGATCTATTTGAATGCAACTCAGTATAGGAAAAGTAAGCTAACCATGTTAAGGGTCTACAAAGTATATAGAGGTCCATGAAACAGCTCTAAATATATTAGCAAATCTTTAATGTTTTATCAGATCTGCCTAAAACGTGAGATTCTTGAACTAGACTTAACTTGCCAAAAACGTGGTAAATGCTATGCTGAGTCATTAAACAGTATCTAAGAGTAGGTTGAGCATGTCAAATATTGTTGGCTCCCCCCCCTGATTAGTCTATATAAAATCTGACATTTCAAAAGAAAAGTAAACAAGAAAAATGTTTGAAAATGTTTATACAACGTTCCCAGATAAATCAGCACAAATATGAAAATACTAAGATTTCCCTAAACATACTAAACGCCCGCCATATTCTGTACAGATTTCTCAAATGACTCTATCTATAAGTAAATCCATATTCATATATGGTATATGGGTATATATAATACAGGTGGCAACAACACCAGTTTAGTTTTGGTTAGGGGAGAGTTTCTAATCAATTCACGAGTCCATTGAGCTCCTGATGGCAAGTTTTTTGCAGATTCATCAAGTGGGGGCCAAATAAAAATTGGGAAGGCAAAAGTGATGTTTTCCATTTTAATCACCAGAAAATTATATGCTCCTCATATAGAAAAAAAGTCTGAACAGAATAATACCAGATGACATGTAAGGAGAATTGTATTCAAGGAAGTGTCATTGCCTAGTGTGGGCTAAATTCCTTCATTAGGTTGCAAGCATTTAAAAGTGTTTCCCCCTGAGGATGAAGTGACTAAATTATAGAGATGTTTGGACTATTAATCCAGGAAGGGCAGTGAACCTAGGTTTGCGTACTTCCTGTGAGCCCAAAATGAAAAATATAATCAAACCTGATTTGACGAGGAAGCTTTTTCCTCTGATTGGCTATTTTGGTTTTGTGAAATCCAAAACCAGGTTCACAGACCCTAAGCTACATGATTAGCTAACCACAAAAAGAAAACAGAGTTGTTGCTGCCAGTATTTGGCTCAGTGCTTCAGTCAGCAAATCCTGAAAAGTAGATTGAAAAGAGTCAAAGGGGATAGTATTAGCATCTTGGCATCCTGTAAGTTCCTGGCTCAGGTGGGAGGGTCCCAAAAGGACGAGACAAACATTTTTTAAATGAATTTGCCACCTGCAAATGGTTGAGTGGAGGTTTGGTTAATCCCGGCTCTAGTCAATGTCCACACTCAACCCTGGAATTCTACCATTACTACTACCTCTGCCCTTGTTACACATTGTCTACTGCTGTGTGCAGTTGGGTTTGGCTATGAATTGGAGGTTAGTACAAGTAAGGTTAGTGTAAGTAACAGTTGGATATGACAAATGTCCAAAAACACATGAACTTCACTGATTATACCTTAACATAGGTTTAAAAAACCTTTGCAATTCAATGAAAAAAAAATTGTTTAAGTTAAGATCAGTTTAAAAAATCTCAGCAAGTCACTGAAAAAATTGGTTTAAGTAAAGTTATTGTTGGGAGCGTGGCTTAGCGCCCGATGCGGATGGTGGCGTAGGCGTCAGCGCTCTGGTCCCGCTGAGGGGAACAAGCGGTTCGCGCTCCTCTTTCGACTCGCTGCTGGCAGGTTTCTGCAGCGGAGACTGGCGGGCATGTGGTGAGCTATCTATGTGGCTTACACGTTCAACAAAGGAGGGTGCTGAACTGTTCCTAAAGAAGATTAAACAGACCGGCTTGACCGAAGGTGTGTGTGTTACACCTTTGGGCATCCATTATGTTGGACGTGTTTGCCTCACACACCCGAAAGGGTGTCATGCTTCATCATAGGCGTTGCTCCTCGTCGGGGAGGCGGTGCAATCCCCGACGGGCTCACCTCAGAGAGGGGCTCTTTGGCGGAGATCTTTTTGTCCAACAGCCTATTGGTGAAGTGGGGGTATGTGGGTCAGGGCAATCAGTATCCTGAAGAAAAGAGTGATTTAAAATGTAGCAGGGGGTGCCAGAAACCACTTTATTCTGGGGGTCCCCCTACTGCAGTTAAAAAGTGGAATTAGCTCGCTGGGTGACGGCAGGTTAGGTAGCGTAACCCTAAACGAGACTAGAGTGAGGGTTGGTCAACATGTTTCTCGCATGGGGAGTTCCCGCGATTCGTCAGGACCTAGTGAAGGTGAAATTTAAAAAGGAAGGAAAGAAACCATGCTGGTGTCATGTGTCTCGTGTGATTTACCTCAGGGGATAATCCTATGCCTAAACAATAGAGAAAAAGGAACATGGTTAAACAAATATAACATTCTCTTGTAAAGGTATCAACGGTCACAGCCAAAACAAAAACAAAGTGCAGTGAAATAGCGGTAGTGTGTGGTTATTCGCACGACCAAAACATGCCAGTGTTGTCGTCGGGTGTAGTGTGTAGTGAACACTCTTCCACACTTTGTGCGTGACTAGTGTGGTGTGGATTAAAAACCAGTGTGATTAAAAACCGCAGCAGCAATCTCAAGGAGAGTATCATGGCTATATAGTAGTGAGCGCCAACAGTGGTGGTGGTTTGATGTTGACTCACCTAAAGGTCTTGGACTAATTGCCACCTGAGTAGTCGGCGGGTCGGTACAACAGGGTTTTGCCTATAGTTCTGGCTGAGGGAGGGGAAGGAACTGTTAGCTTGAGATGGTACAAGTAAAAGAAACCCCTGGTAGAGGTTGAGGATATGTTGACTCTGGCATAAAGTGTTGCCAGGTGTAGGATAGGAAGGGATTGTCTTACCTCAAGTTTCCCGTGTACGTGCGAAGTCACCTACCCATCACCGCCGAGCTCGAATAGGTAAAGGCGCTCGGGGCGTGTACTATATATAGGTGACCTCGTCATAGGGTAGCGCCAGTCGACGCCCACTGTGTGGATCACGTGTTATCTGGTGAGGTAGAGACAGCCATAGTTAAGTGGTGGTAAATAGAGTTAAACTATGTAGCCCGACTATAATGGGTCAGTAATATTGAGGGTACGTGGTGCAGGCAGGGAGAACTCACAGGAATTGGTATAAGGAATGTAATGTACAGTCTGGACATGAAAAGGTTATAGCAAACCAGATGGTAGATGGGACAGACAGTGGCTAGTTTATAACGAGTGCCAGGGAATATCTTCATTGAGCCCTTGTTTATCTGTGGAGAGGCGGTGGACCCATCTTTGTTCTTTACGGAACAGGGCATTCTTGGGGCAGTTGGGACTGGATTCAAGAACCACCCACCGGATTGAGTCCGCGTTGTGGTTGTTTTCCACGTAATGTTTGCACATTTTGGTGTGTGTTTTCTTACACCGAAAGTTGCTGCGGTGTTCAATGATTCGTGTTTTGATTGGGCGAGTTGTCATCCCAATGTATTGGAGACCGCATGGGCATATTAGCATATATATGCAGTTGGTGGTATTACAATTAGTGTGGCCCCGGATTTCCCACGTAAAGGTTTCAGAAAGTTGTATTGTTTTTTGGAGTGTGGTGTATTTACATACCCCGCAGGTGCCGCATGTGTAATGGCCGGTGACCGGGGGTAAATTCCATAGGGTCTGCTGGGAGCACTTCTTGGTCGTTTTGGGTCTAGTGTTGATGAGAATGTCTTTCACGTTCTGTGACCTTTTAAATGCGAACCTTGGTTGTTCGAAGTTTATATCACCTGTGTTAAGGATCCCCCAGTGGCGTTTGATTGTGCTCTTGATTCTGTTAGATATGGGGGTGAAAGTTGTGACGCAGGTGATAGGCTGGTTCTCAGTGGGTGTTATTTCCCGTCTCTCCAGTAGGGCTTCTCTGTTATTGTTTCTGGCCCGTTTATTAGCTTTAGCGACCTCTCTTTTTGGGTAACCTCTGTCGAGTAGATTCCTAGACAGGATGGTGGATTCTTTTTTGTAGTCTGCAATATCACTGCAGTTACGCCTGATTCGGAGGAATTGCCCGAAGGGTAAATTCGAGCGTAAAGCTTTAGGGTGGTGACTTTCGTAATGTAGCAAGCTATTACGATCTGTGGGCTTCCTGAACATTGCGGTGTGGAGTCTGCCCTCCAGCAATTTGATCGTCAGGTCAAGAAAGGCAATCTCGTTTGCTGAGGAAGACATAGTAAAGTGCAGGTATGGGTTGAGTGTATTGACCCATTCAAAGAAGGCCTCATGCGAGCTGGGTGGGCCCGTCCATAGGATGAGGATATCGTCTATGAAACGTTTCCACATTTTGATATTGTCTGAGAAGGGATTAGATTGATGGTGAATGTGTTTCTCTTCGAAGTCGGCCATGTACAGACATGCCACTGACGGGGCAAACGTACTGCCCATCGAGGTCCCTTGGGTCTGGTGAAAATATTTGCCCTTGAACTCAAAGAAATTTTCCGTGAGCGCTAGGGTGGCACATTCCATGATAAATGAAGGTGGGGTGTTTGAGTTCCATTCCTCCAGTCTCAGTCGTGACTCAATTACCTCTAGTGTGGCCCTCTGGGGGATGTTGGTATAGAGGGCCTCAACATCTAGAGTAATCAGGAGATCAATGTGCCCCATGTCTTGGAGTGAGTTAAGAAGCCGTAAGACATCGGTGGTGTCCTGGATGTAGGAGGGAATGCGTTTCACTAGCGGTTGCAAAAAGTGATCGCAAAACTGCGAGAGTGGTTCCAATACAGAATCAATACCTGAGACTATGGGTCTCCCTGGGACTGGCCTTATTCCCTTATGAATTTTGGGCAGTATGTAAAAATATGGAACCCTTGGATCTTTTTTCGTCAGGAATTCTGCCTCCTTCTTGCTGATCCATTGTTCGCATTCTGCAGTCTCCACTAAGCCTGTGATAGTAATTTGTAGGCGTGGGGTAGGGTCACTGGGAATGGGAGTGTAGTACCGTTGGTCATTCAGTTGCCTTGAACATTCAAGTTCATAATCTGTAGTGTTCATCAGAACCGTGGCGCCTCCCTTGTCAGCTTGTTTTATGGTGATAAGGGGGTCGTCTGACAGTGATTTTAACACCTCCATCTCATTGCGGGCGAAAGCGAGGCAACGCCTCAGAGAAGAGAGTGCAATGGGAGGACACACGCCCCCAGGGAATGGACACACGGAGCACGAGCAGGTCAGGACCAAAATGAGCCTTGTAGTCAACCTTTCGGATCGCCTCCTGACAGAGAGTGAAGAAAAAGTCCTCCAAAAAAGACTTGGTTTTGTTCCAACGCCTAGAATTGATCTATTCAACCAGACCAGGGAAATCCAATCCTTCTTTAGAAAAGTAAGACTCAAGGCCTTTTTTGATGGTAGGCCCTGTGAACCAACAGAAGACTCGGGTCTACATAACCCATCTACCTTCACACCCCACAATGGGATGATTCCTAATGAGGTCCTAACATTTGAGCAAGCAGTACTCAAAGACATTGATGCTCTTGACCGACAAACTAAACACTCCAATATTTCCCGCAATGAGATGGAGGTGTTAAAATCACTGTCAGACGACCCCCTTATCACCATAAAACAAGCTGACAAGGGAGGCGCCACGGTTCTGATGAACACTACAGATTATGAACTTGAATGTTCAAGGCAACTGAATGACCAACGGTACTACACTCCCATTCCCAGTGACCCTACCCCACGCCTACAAATTACTATCACAGGCTTAGTGGAGACTGCAGAATGCGAACAATGGATCAGCAAGAAGGAGGCAGAATTCCTGACGAAAAAAGATCCAAGGGTTCCATATTTTTACATACTGCCCAAACTTCATAAGGGAATAAGGCCAGTCCCTGGGAGACCCATAGTCTCAGGTATTGATTCTGTATTGGAACCACTCTCGCAGTTTTGCGATCACTTTTTGCAACCGCTAGTGAAACGCATTCCCTCCTACATCCAGGACACCACCGATGTCTTACGGCTTCTTAACTCACTCCAAGACATGGGGCACATTGATCTCCTGATTACTCTAGATGTTGAGGCCCTCTATACCAACATCCCCCATAGGGCCACACTAGAGGTAATTGAGTCACGACTGAGACTGGAGGAATGGAACTCAAACACCCCACCTTCATTTATCATGGAATGTGCCACCCTAGCGCTCACGGAAAATTTCTTTGAGTTCAAGGACAAATATTTTCACCAGACCCAAGGGACCTCAATGGACAGTACTTTTGTCCCGTCAGTGGCATGTCTGTACATGGCCGACTTCGAAGAGAAACACATTCACCATCAATCTAATCCCTTTCTCAGACAATATCAAAATGTGGAAACGTTTCATAGACGATATCCTCATCCTATGGACGGGCCCACCCAGCTCGCACGAGGCCTTCTTTGAATGGGTCAATACACTCAACCCATACCTGCACTTTACTATGTCTTCCTCAGCAAACGAAATTGCCTTCCTTGACCTGACAATCAAATTGCTGGAGGGCAGACTCCACACCGCAATGTTCAGGAAGCCCACAGATCGTAATAGCTTGCTACATTACGAAAGTCACCACCCTAAAGCTTTACGCTCGAATTTACCCTTCGGGCAATTCCTCCGAATCAGGCGTAACTGCAGTGATATTGCAGGCTACAAAAAAGAATCCACCATCCCGTCTAGGAATCTACTCGACAGAGGTTACCCAAAAAGAGAGGTCGCTAAAGCTAACAAACGGGCCAGAAACAATAACAGAGAAGCCCTACTGGAGAGACGGGAAATAACACCCACTGAGAACCAGCCTATCACCTGCGTCACAACTTTCACCCCCATATCTAACAGAATCAAGAGCACAATCAAACGCCACTGGGGGATCCTTAACACAGGTGATATAAACTTCGAACAACCAAGGTTCGCATTTAAAAGGTCACAGAACGTGAAAGACATTCTCATCAACACTAGACCCAAAACGACCAAGAAGTGCTCCCAGCAGACCCTATGGAATTTACCCCCGGTCACCGGCCATTACCCATGCGGCACCTGCGGGGTATGTAAATACACCACACCCCAAAAAACAATACAACTTTCTGAAACCGTTACGTGGGAAATCCGGGGCCACACTAATTGTAATACCACCAACTGCATATATATGCTAATATGCCCATGTGGTCTCCAATACATTGGGATGACAACTCGCCCAATCAAAACACGAATCATTGAACACCGCAGCAACTTTCGGTGTAAGAAAACACACACCAAAATGTGCAAACATTACGTGGAAAACAACCACAACGCGGACTCAATCCGGTGGGTGGTTCTTGAATCCAGTCCCAACTGCCCCAAGAATGCCCTGTTCCGTAAAGAACAAAGATGGGTCCACCGCCTCTCCACAGATAAACAAGGGCTCAATGAAGATATTCCCTGGCACTCGTTATAAACTAGCCACTGTCTGTCCCATCTACCATCTGGTTTGCTATAACCTTTTCATGTCCAGACTGTACATTACATTCCTTATACCAATTCCTGTGAGTTCTCCCTGCCTGCACCACGTACCCTCAATATTACTGACCCATTATAGTCGGGCTACATAGTTTAACTCTATTTACCACCACTTAACTATGGCTGTCTCTACCTCACCAGATAACACGTGATCCACACAGTGGGCGTCGACTGGCGCTACCCTATGACGAGGTCACCTATATATAGTACACGCCCCCGAGCGCCTTTACCTATTCGAGCTCGGCGGTGATGGGTAGGTGACTTCGCACGTACACGGGAAACTTGAGGTAAGACAATCCCTTCCTATCCTACACCTGGCAACACTTTATGCCAGAGTCAACATATCCTCAACCTCTACCAGGGGTTTCTTTTACTTGTACCATCCCAAGCTAACAGTTCCTTCCCCTCCCTCAGCCAGAACTATAGGCAAAACCCTGTTGTACCGACCCGCCGACTACTCAGGTGGCAATTAGTCCAAGACCTTTAGGTGAGTCAACATCAAACCACCACCACTGTTGGCGCTCACTACTCTATAGCCATGATAATCTCCTTGAGATTGCTGCTGCGGTTTTTAATCACACTGGTTTTTAATCCACACCACAATAGTCACGCACAAAGTGTGGAAGAGTGTTCACTACACACTACACCCGACGACAACACTGGCATGTTTTGGTCGTGTGAATAACCACACACTACCGCTATTTCACTGCACTTTGTTGTTGTCTTGGCTGTGACCGTTGATACCTTTACAAGAGAATGTTATATTTGTTTAACCATGTTCCTTTTTCTCTATTGTTTAGGCATAGGATTATCCCCTGAGGTAAATCACACGAGACACATGACACCAGCATGGTTTCTTTCCTTCCTTTTTAATTTTCACTAGGTCCTGACGAATCGCGGGAACTCCCCATGCGAGAAACATGTTGACCAACCCTCACTCTAGTCTCGTTTAGGGTTACGCTACCTAACCTACCGTCACCCAGCGAGCTAATTCCACTTTTTAACTGCAGTAGGGGGACCCCCAGAATAAAGTGGTTTCCGGCACCCCCTGCTACATTTTAAATCATTCTTTTCTTCAGGATACTGATTGCCCTGACCCACATACCCGCACTTCACCAATAGGCTGTTGGACAAAAAGATCTCCGCCAAAGAGCCCCTCTCTGAGGTGAGCCCGTCGGGGATTGCACCGCCTCCCCGACGAGGAGCAACGCCTATGATGAAGCATGACACCCTTTCGGGTGTGTGAGGCAAACACGTCCAACATAATGGATGCCCAAAGGTGTAACACACACACCTTCGGTCAAGCCGGTCTGTTTAATCTTCTTTAGGAACAGTTCAGCACCCTCCTTTGTTGAACGTGTAATCTACACGGGCACAAGCTGACACTGGACCTTCCTCCCTCTCTTTGGGTGGTAATTGGTGCCCGTCTGATCGCCTGATCTTTCTCCCTCCTTTTGACTACTATCTATGTGGCTCCCAGAGGATCTTCGTTGGTGTTTTTTTGCCTGTTGAAGTTCCGGTCGCGGCTCTCACATAGTCGCGGCCGCCATTTTGTTCTCGCGAAGTGCAGAGGCTGCCTTTCAGGTATGCGCAGCTTTACATGATGGCCACTCTCCTGCTCACAGCTTTGCTCCCAATGTGTGCTGCTCCATGCTACCCCTATCATTGACTCGCTTTACTTCCTGACTGTGCCTGCTCTTTCTTGGGGGTTTTTATTGCTGCCTTAAGCTTCCTCAGTTTGTAATGATGGCGGCCATTTTATGAATTGTGTTATCCTTCTGGACTTTTCATCTACAGCTGCTAGTTTACCCTAATTTCCTTAATGCATCAGAGACTATTTTTCTTTTTCTTCTACAGCATTGTTCCCATCAAGTTGCTTTGTAGTTCATGGGAATTTTGCACATCTCCTATTTGGCTGCCTTTCTTTTTTACGGCTAGCTTACATGGGTAAACTTACACAGAACAGCGTCACTAAACCTTCGCAGCATATCTTCATCAAAAATTCCAAGGTGTTCTCGGCCTTTCCCAGTTAGAAGTTTCTCAGCCATCTTCTGACCATTCGCCACAGTCCTCAATGGAGCAATCTGCGCGGACTGTAGGGAAGGGTACCACCAAACGGCTAAAAAAAGACCCTCCTTCTCCATCTAATCCTGCCTCTGCAATATCCATGGAAATGTTGTTGGAGGAGATAAGAGCATTGCGTCCTTTTATGGAAGAAACCAACGCCAAATTACAGGTTTTGACTGATAATTGGTCCCAAATGGAAGCGAGAGTCACGTCTGTGGAGCGCAGCATCTCTTCTCTTCAGGAGTTGTCGTCCAAAGTCTCCCACTTGCACTCACAGGTTGCGTCTCTTCAAAAGCAGGTGGAGGAGCTTGAAAATAGAAATAGACACAACAACCTACGTATTTACGGCCTGGTGGAGGGTTGCGAGGGGACTGACCCAGTTGATTTTTTCAAATCCTTTCTTCCCATCCTCTTCCACTTGCCGGAAGGTACTGTACTTAACAGACAACAGGCCCATAGACTTGGCAGAGCTCCTTCTCCTACCTCCACTTCTTTGAAACTGAGAGGCGTCATCATGTATTTTTTGGAATACACCGACTTACTAAAGGTTCTTTCAGCAGCTAGAGCCTCTCCTCGTTTAACTTGGTCAGGATCTTCCTTGTTCTTTGCACATGATTATGCAAGAGCCACAGCGAATCGACGCAAGGCCTTCCTGGATATGAGACCCGCTCTTCCCTCCATTGGTGCCAGATATGGTCTCTTTCACCTGTGTTTTTTCAGGGTTACCTACAATAACAAAATGACAACCTACGAGGATCCAGTTCGTCTCCAGAGCTTCCTGAATTCCTGTCAAGCTGCTGATATGGACCTTTCAGGTCCATCTTCCTCTTTTCCTCCATGATTTTTGCAGCTTCTCTCTTTTTGATGGTTTATATTTATTGTTGTTTTCCCCCCTTCATTTACTCTCGTGTTTGGCAGTTGTGCTTTTTACTCCTATATGTTTCTGCATCCATTCCCTTTTTCCTTCATATTCTCCCTCCTTGCTCTATTTTTCTATTTGGTTTGTTTTTTCAGTGGTTCTGTCTCCTAATGTTATTCTTCTTTATCTACAGGTTACATATCACGTTCCGTGTTGTCCCCTTGGTTGGGTGGTTCGTTGACCCTGTTCGCCCCACCTCCTCTAGTTGGCTCTACACCCCCTCCTCTTCTTCTCGTTTGATCCTCTTCCTGATTGTGCTCCCCCTCCCTCTCGTAAGTACACTTTTTCTTCTTGTTCATCATGTTTATTTTCCCTTTTGTCCCCCTTTCCCTGGTTCTCGTATTTCTTCCATGCTTAAAGGTGTCTTCTATACTCTACTTGCTTTTCCTTCTTAATCTTAAAGATTTTGTTCCATGCTCTCCTGTTTCTACATGTTTCTTTCTTGCGTCTTCGGCTTTTACAGTTCTGTCTCCTAACATTTGCTTTTCTCTTCCTGCATATTCTTTTGCTTTTCACTCCTATCTTCTTTTTTCTTTCTCCTTTATACCTCTCTCTTTTTTCCTATACCTTCTGTCATCTCTTTCAGGCATTTATGATCATTTTTCTCTCTTTTGTTCACTTTCTCTCATGGGCTCTTCTTCTCATGTTGTTACTGCTCTTCTTTCTCTTCTATTTTATATATTATGTCATTGAAAATAATTACATGGAATGTTAAGGGCATTCATTCTCTGATTAAGAGGCAAAGAATCTTCACTCACCTAGCCAGATTAAACATGGATGTTGCATTGTTACAAGAAACTCATTTATCTGATGTAGAATCGGCTAAACTCAAAAGAGGATGGTGGGTGAGGCTTAGTACTCCTAGGGTGATGGTAAACAAAATGGAGTAGCTATTCTGTGTCGTAAAACCCTTACCCATTCCCTAATTGCTCAGGAATCAGATGCTGAAGGTCGATGGATATATGTTAAACTGTTCTAAAGGGTGTTCAAATTTCCCTTCTTAATGTCTATGCTCCCACTGGTGGTGGTCCTGCTTTTTGGCATGACTCAAGAGATTTGCTGATGATAACTTCATCTTAGCTAGTTACTGTAACCAACCCCTGGATCCTTTCCTTGACCGGAATTCCAGAACTCCCTATGTTCCAAATAAATCTCACAAGCTATTTACTCAAGCTATTTCTCAACACAAGCTCATTGACGGCTGGCGCTTGTGCAATCCGACAACAAGAAAATTTACTTTTTATTCCCCTTGCCATCATTCCCAGTCCCGGATTGATTATATTTTTGTTACTCACAATATTGCCCAAACTCTTACTAATGCTGAAATTGGTCCTATTTTACTTTCGGATCATGCTTCTACCATAGCTCATATTGACATACTTCCTAAACCTGTTGGACCTAAGAGATGGCGTTTTAATAACGCCCTTTCATTTGATCCCAAATTCACCGCTTCCTTTATTGAATTTTTCGATGAATTTTTTTTGTTTAATGATACCTCCTCCATCCCCAAACACACTATCTGGGATGCCTTTTAGGCTTCGGCAAGAGATTTTATAATTGGATATATTGCAAAGAAACAGAAAATTGCCCACAAATTTACAGGGGATCTCATTCAAGACATCAAGAAATTGGAACATGCCTATTTTACCTCTCATTCACAAGACAGTTTAACAGCCCTTGTGAATGCCAAAATGAAGTTCAACAAAAAATCCACAGAGGATGCTTCTTTATATTTATTGAAATACAGTCAAAATTTTATGGTGGTAGAAATAAAGCCGGGAAAATCTTAGCTAATTATTTGAAAATCAAACACAACAAATTGAATATTGAGTCCATTTACGATACTCAATCTAATCTTCAACATAAAGACGCAGACATCCTCACCGCATTCTCCTCTTTCTACAAAACATTGTACTCATCTGAAACCCAACCCTCTACCCAATCTTTAGATCATTTCTTTTCTACCATACATAAACCTGACTATTTCCCTCTTGATCTTTCTCCCTTAGAATTAGATATTTCTCAACACAAATTACTTCTAGTACTCCAGACTTTCAAAAAATACAAAGCTCCTGGACCAGATGGCCTCACTGTTGAATTCTTTCTCAATTTTTCAAAACTCATTATTCCAAGATTACACACTCTCCTAGACTCATTTCTTGCCTTAGGTGCTTCCTCAGGTTCTTTCTCTGATGCCCACATTTGCCTCATACCCAAGGAGGGGAAAGATGCTCAATATTGTAAGAACTATAGGCCCATTTCCTTGGTCAATATCGACTACAAGATATTTGCTAAATCACTTGCTGTGCGTGTTGATCTTTTACTTCCAGACCTCTTAGGTGAGGAACAGTCAGGTTTCATCAAGGGCCGATTCATCACGGATAATACTAGACTTCTGTTTAATGTTTTATCAAAATCTTACAAATTACCCAATGCCCTTGCAGCAATCGCCCTAGATGCTGAGAAAGCTTTTGATAGGGTTGAGTGGACCTATCTATTTCACGCCCTTAAATGGTTTATTTTTGGCCCCAGATTTATCTCTCTAATTTCATTATTGTATTCCAATCCTCGTGTGGCAGTCTGCGCCAATGGCCTCTTCTCTTCCTTTTTTGATTTAGGGAGAGGAGTGCGCCAAGGTTGCCCCCTATTCCCTTTTCTTTTTAATCTGGCTTTAGAACCCTTTCTGTCCAAACTCCGACAAAACCCTAACATCCATGGCGTTCCTGCCTTGGGTTCCCAAATTAAGCTTGCTGCTTATGCGGACGATATTTTACTTTTTATCTCCAACTCCGTCGAATCTATTCCTGCTTTCCTTGCCGAAGTCAGAGACTACTCCCAGATATCTGGCTACAAGCTCAATAATGACAAGTGTGAGATTCTGCCCTTGACGAAGTTCACATTTAAGCCTGATTTTAATACTTCCAACTTCACATGGAGTTCCTCACACATTAAATACCTTGGCCTTCATATTACCGCTTCTATTTCAGACACGGTCTCCCTTTGTTTAAATAAATGCATTCAAAAACGATTGGACTTAACATCTAGATGGCATCCCCTTTACTTGTCATGGTGGGGCCGTCTTGATACAATTAAAATGATGCTATCTCCTATAGTCCTCTACACTATTTCTAATATTCCTGTCTCCATCCCCCCTAAATTTTTCAGGAGAAATAACTCAATTTTGACATCTTTTCTCTGGAGCAACAAAAAACCTAGAATGTCCTTACTAGGCTTATACGTCCCAAATCAGAAGGTGGAGTTAATTTCGCAGTTCCCGGGGGTGGTGTGCTAATTAAGTCTAGCATCTGTTGGATGGTGTCCTGTTTGATGGTGGAAAATTGCTCTTCTTCATCAGTTAAAATTTTGACAGGCTGTTGTTTAGAATGTGATCTTCTGACCTCTGTATTGTAAAGAGGAGATTATATTAATTGTGTGATTCAAGTATGGTCATGCATTGGATGAGTTTAGTAGCAGACTGCTTGACAATGTCCATTCTGACTGTTTGGGAGGAGATGCCTATTAGATTCTAGATAGTTATAATTTGTACAACATCACAGATGTCACGTTGTAGATGTATATTATCATCTCACAATTTACAGCTATGCCAAATGTGAATGGGCCATTTCTATACACAAGTGGCACCAGTTGTGACCTTGACTCTGTAGTGGAAGTGATGCAGTTTGTACCACATTGTAGTCAATGTTGATTAGCTCATATATATGTGTCTGTGCTCTGCATTATGGGAGAGTCACCCCTGCAGCTTTGGTTTTACTGGCCCATATCCCTTTCAGCCAGTGATGAGATGTTGCAAGCTGGAGTTAATATGGGTCTTGATCAGAGTTGGGACACTTGTGCATTGTTTGGCAGAAGAGGTCTTCTTTACATCAGGGTCTGTATGTACACAAGGAAGTGTCAGATTGTGACCTGCTCCTTTAAGGGTGAACTCCACAGTCAGCCACTTCAGTGACTGTGGCCTGCACCATGTTAAAATGTTTATGGTGCAGGCATGCAATATATCATGCACTGTCACTTGCCTTGTCTGTGTGGCTCACAGACAGTCAGGTATGCTGGGTAGAAGACATGTGCAGGGTTTTGTGCCAGAATGTTTATGTGTGATGAGGGAACCCTTTAGGCAAATTGGCAATGATGGGCTAATAGCTGTTTCTATGTGTGCTGCACAATGCAGTGCACATGTGTCTCCAGGTAGCTTTGGCTCTTGTGATTTCTCTTGTGCGCATTTTATCAGTCATGGTTTTCCTTGCATGCATTGCTTACTGCCCTCCTGTTGGCTTACCCATTGTGAGTAGGGCGCAGCGTGACTTTCTAATGTTTCAGGCTGAACAGACAGTGACAACACCCATTCCCCTCAACTTTGGCCACACATGTGGTGTGAAAGTGGGCCTAGATTTGATGGATGAGGATTTCCATAGGCCTATTAGTGGTCTCAGGCCCCATCAGCACCACCTCCCATCAGATGCAAATGGCAGGCTGAGGTGTGTTTGTGTATTTGCAACGCAGATGTTCACATGGATGATACATGCTCTCCTGGTTCAGAATATTGAATGCCGGGGTTTGCGTGTGGATGATAACAGACATGACCGCATATTTGTTCACTGACACAGTGGACTTACCAAGCAGAGCGGTTTACATGCACATCATGGTGTAAAGGGCAACTCACAACAGGACTGATGTGGAATGCTTTTTCTGTATGGCACATGTGTACACGTGAGAGTGGAGGAGTGAATTTTGACCTAAGGGGTGATGGTGCCATTTAGCTACTTGTCATTATTTGGTGCTACTTTGCTATTCTTGCTTGTTGTCATACTTAGGTTGTCATACTTCTTCACAGGGACATTGTAGCTCTGTGAGTATGGCACACACACAAGTAATGTCGTACATATTTGGGTGACACATTCCTGATATGCATAGTCCAGGCCCTGTGGTGTTGTGGCCATATCCCCCATGCTCATAATATGACATTACATTTGGACTCAAGTCTGCTGAATGTGTGCAATGTGGGATATGCACCTTTTAGACAGTTGGCTTCATGATCACTTTGTTGTGACAATGCATGTGTTCATGGTATGCAGACTCACTAGATGCTTTCTCACTTGGTGTACACAAGACTGCATCTCCTGTACAAGAAAGGAGGCACATTGACTGGAGAAGCGGGAGCATGTCAGAATGGCCCCCTTGCCTCATCACCATACATATACTATTCACCTGCCCAAGGCTGCATCTCTCTGATGCCAAAATGAGGATGCACTGTGAATGTGACTGCTCATGTGCATGAGTAGGTATGCCACCGCCAATGTCAGCACACATGCAACATTGTGCTTGTGTGTCTGAGTTGTGTGCAAGATTGTAAATGGGCAGTAAGGTCACCCTTGATGCACATGCACAAGGGTCAGACACACAGGAACATGCATATGCGTGGTGTTGAGGCAAGGGGGCCATTTTAACACCCTATCGCATCTCCAATCAATGTGGCATCTTTGCTTGTTTATGTAGCCCTTATTTTGTGGTCTGATATAATACTTGGACTATATTTGGATGACTTTTCTGTGCACATTTCCAGGTCTGTGAGCCCAGCAATATGTGTCTTGCAGTGTATTGGTTGAATAGGATGATAGGTGTCTATGCCACCAGGGACAAGGGTATCCGAGACGTGATTTGCAGTCATTGTGAGTGTGCACTGCGATATATTTAATTGTGCATGAGTGCCATTGGGCCCATCCACCTCCGTCCCCCCAGTCCCTGATTGTTACTCACCCTGTTGATGTTGTGTCTGGTTATGTTGAGCAGTATCCTGCCCTGGAACTCAAACCACCGTCTCTTCACTGATGACTTCGGGCACCAGTTCCTCCAATGCATCCAGTTCCTCCTGTGGCACTGGACTCCCCCCTCCAGTCTGCATTGCTGCTTTCAGATTGGCTGCAAGTTTCAACTTGGTCTTGCCCTCAGCATCATGCCAGCGTTTCTTCCAGTAGTCCACTGTCCTCCTCGCCTCTCCGACTGCATTCACCTTGGCTGCGATTGACTGCCATATTGCATTTTTTATTCCCAATGACACTGTGGAGCTGATAACAAGTTATTGTTGTTTTTCTGTCCCCTCCTCAATCAGGACCTGGTTTTCTTGCTGACTGAACCAGGTCTTCCTCTTCTCCTTGCCCTTCTCCTGGGTCTCTGGTTGGTCCTCCTGGGTGTTTGGGGGGTTGTTGTTGGCTTCAGTACTGAGTCCAGCTTTCTGCATAGCGGGCATTTTATTGTGGTTTTTCCTGCCTTACGTGAAAAAAAGAGAGTTGGCGCTGATTAGCATGTCTATTTTGCTTCCTTAGTCTGCAAATTGTATGAGTTTAATTGAGGTATGAGTCAGAGATAGGTTGAGGTATGACTGTTTTTGAATGAATAGCGAGGGGTAGGGAGAAAAAAGAAAAAATGAAAAAAGTTCAAATGAAATGTATATATCACTATGTAAATAATTTAGCACAAGCTATATATAATACAGGTTTTAATATGATTAGTTCATGAATAATAAATAAAATGAAAAAAGTATATTTAGCTTTATGAGTTATTTTCTCAGAAATCTCGATCCAAGCCTATGATTTAAAAATTATTATCTAGCAGCGAGATATTGCAGCTTCATTATAATTTAGGCAGGTAGCATTTTCCCCCCTTTTTTGTGGGTGGCTCTCTTGACTTACTGTGTCAAACTAAACCACTGACTTTCCTCATGGTCCTCAATCTTTCCAGTTACATCTACAGCTCTGTTTTTTAAGCAGGTTTTTCAAAAGCATACAGTTACATTTGTTTTCCTGCAGTCTTAAATTAAGAGCTATATAGGTGTTTTAGGAATTTCTACACAGTTACGAGCATCCTTATTTTCAGTTAGTTCTGTTTTGTGTTCAATTTCATGATTTTCTACTTGAAGCCTGACAAATATCAATAGCATTCCCTGTGACGAGTGCATCGTTCTCCTTTTGCAGAAACATTGCTTGTGTCTTTGCATGGTATAATTAACTCATCAGTTTATTCATGCATGTGTGATGCATAAATAACATGTGTATATTGTGAAATGTACTGCCACACACTTTCTCAGAAAAGTATACAAGTGAATGTCCCCGCAGCGTACTCAATTTTGCGATCTCACATGGGTCTAACATTTGCATTTTTTTTATACCGCATATCCATTCCTTTATAAAGTATCCTAGTTTCTGTATGCTATTGTACCTTACATTCATCAACACATAACATTTCCATTGATGGACTAGATCCACTGACCATTTCTGCACCATTTTTGCCTGAACTTGTCAGGAATTAATTTTTTAGTTTGTACTGGCTTACTATTCAATATTTGGTAACTCCATCCATCTGTATTTAACTTCTATGTTAAGGTGGCATTTTCTCTGTAACTCCCCTCTCACAAAAAGCTTCTCTATTTGTTATGTGTTTCCATTTTTTCACAAATAATTTGCAAAATGACTCGACTTCTATATTTTGAGCTTGCCTTCTCATCTTTGGTAATGTTTTGTAGTTTCTGTTCTATGCTTCTGTTGTTTAACCTATATACACTGTTCATCTTTAATCGAAGGAAGAAAGGCATAGAAAGAGAAAGAGACAAGTGAGATAAATAACAAGCATTTACAATGCAACGGTTTCGCCTTTGCAAAAGTTAGAGCTATTGGCATTGTAAATGACAAACGTTTTATTTGTGTGTTGTTTTTGAAAATCGATAAATAAATGGCATTGTCATTTACAATGCCAATAGCTTAATCTCTCGCAAATGCGTGACCTATTGAATTTGCACCCACACACACACAGAACCACACAGAGCCACACACACCCACACACACAGAGTGAAAGCACATTGAAGCCCGCGTACCTATTAAGAGATGGGGTTCTCTCTGTAAGCCGGTAATAGTTAAATGGATTCTGAGGCACTAAAGGTGTTTCTCACATCAATGCTGCTATACCATGGTAAAAAAAAAAAACTGAACAATATCCTTTTAACTTTAGTAATACATTTATAAGGTGTTTATTACAACAACTGTGCGCGCACTCAAAAGTCTCCGCTCCTCCCCACCCCTCCCCCGTGCTTCATTAAGATTCCTCACCCGGAGCGCTCCTTCTCTAATTAACAGAAATTGTAGTGCAAGGATTAGGTGGAGGTGTCCACTGAACAGCCCTCTTTATTGTGGAAACGGACACTCAGGGGGAGCAAGGAAAGCGGGACCCCAAACTGTGCTTTCACTTTCGGTTTAACCGCCTCTCCAGTTACACGCCCCAATGCGAGGGGGCTGCCCACGCCACTTTTAGCCCAAATTAACGGTTCAGGTCTGGGTCTTAACGTCCGCTCTACCGCCTTATAATTTATTGTTCTTTCATCTCACCTTAAAGATAATTACTATTTATATATCACGCATAACGAGCCAAGACGTGGACCCGATGCACAAGCATATTTTTTAAAACTAATTCTTTAATGTCATCGCTACATTTTATTTGGTTAATTAAATAATCCTACAAGTCGGTATACTCGCAGCACCATTAATGATAAAGGGAGTTATGTTATGTCGGTGGCTTTTCACTTCACGCTGATGTTTACTGCACGTGGCGGGCTCGCATTCTGCACGATCGTGCATAAAACCCCGGCGTCTGCCTCAGCGAAGTGCTGGGGGCAGGCTCGGGGCGCACAGCACTCTCCGGGGCTCTTGCACGTTTCACGAATCACGACTCCGACCGGAATCAAGCCTTCTACATCCTTGTGCCACTTGTGTCCCGATAATACACACACGTTTAAAGGGTAATATAGGAACATGTACTGGAACAAACATTCAGCGGTAAAATTAGCTGGACGGGAGGGTTAATTCATGGCCAACATGTAATTGTGGAGATCGTGCACGTGTGATTAATTCACGGGCTTGCCTGTTAACACATGCACACATCCTGGCGATGGCCTCCTCCGCGGTGGCCTGCAGCCGGGCGGCGGTCTCTGGGCTCAGCCGGGAGCTCTCCGCCGGGACGTACCAGGAGCGGATGCGTATAGGGAGCAGTGAGTCCGGGCTGCTTGCCCGCCGTCCCCTGGACTGGGGGTAACGCGGGAGGGGGTTCAAGGGTTGGGGCTCGGAGCACGGGGACTGCAGACTGATCGTCGTCATGTATGCAGCGAGCCCTACAGGGATGCCCAGCAAGAACAAAATATCCTGCTCACGTGCCAGTGCTAAATGGAGACTGACCCACGCTGAGCTTTTGTTTCAAATTAGCGCAGAAAATTACCGAAACCCATTTTACAAGGAATACACCTTGCCAACCATGGTCCCTTCATCTTCACAGACAGGGAAACCTCCAGTAAGGCGCTATAACAATCTTCGTGAATGCAGTGGTTAAGCAAGTGAATGCACTGTGGAGACTTCAAACTGTATATAAATGCCGTTTATACCGGAAGGCTAGAGGCTCATGTTGCTTTCACTTGCTATAAGTTCATTGAAGCAGTGTCAATACACATCTGCGTTGGTGTAGAATCGCATCCCAAAGTGTGCTTGAAAGCAACATGTGGCCCAGAATGAAAGTTATTATGTATACACGAGTGCGCTCTATGGAAATACCACCTGCTATTTACAAAGTGCAGAGGAGTTAAATTGGTATAATATGGCTGTAAAACAAAACCCACCTTTCAAATAAATGTAGCGCACATTAGACAGTAACCAGACGCAACGGGGTATGAGAAAACATGTTTTTCAAAAGAGTTTCACCCGATGGCGCCAATGTGATCACACAGAATTCACAACACACTACCTCTGAAGTTACAGCGCAGAAGAACAGCGAAAATATGATAGCAAGCGCTTCATTGAAAAGACTTCATTCTTCAAACTTCTGCCATTCTGGGTGAATCCTGACCCCGACTATAGTAATGCCTACACCCCAGTGAGAATTAGGAGAAACATGATGTTATGTCCCTAGTCTTAGGTGAAGAGGCACCCCGCAAAAATATTTACCGCCCCTCCCACCAGCCAGGGCTCGGCTCCTCATTTTTGCAGCAACCTCAGATGAGCGAGGTGCCTCCCCCTCATGTGTCAGCTGGAGGCCTCACACCGCGAGCTGCATCTCTTCTGTAACGGCACAGCCCCCACTCCGGTGCGGCCCCTTAAACCACTGCGCACTTTGGCACACGTTTAGAAGGAATATTTTAAAGGTATTCTGTACGTAATAGTTCGCTATGCGCCACATTCAGACAGAATATTTTAAAGTGTTCTGCACATATGAACCAGCTTTAGCCATAAAGAAAACAGTTAGCAACGCAGTGCTCATCAACTTTGTTTAATGCCTCGCACCGCTGTGGGAAAGAGGCGCGTCCCCCACCTATGGCAGCTGGATGCCTCGCCCACCCCACCACATTTCTTCCAGAAAGGTGCGGCCCCTTAAACTTAAAAAGACATGATTCATATATATGTAAACCGACATGCACTCCATGGGGGAGCGTGCTCTGCGAACCAGGCGTGGCCTCCACTCCGGCGCGTAAACCTTCATCCTACCAAGACATTATTTAATCATCTATGTCGACCAGAACTCCATAATTGAGCGCGTGAGAATGAGGCGCGGCCCCCGCCTATGGCAGCTGGATGACTCGCCTGCCGCACTGCAACTCTTCCAGCACGGCGCAGCCTCTTAAACTTCCAAAGTCATTTTTCATTTACATCTACCGACATGAACTCCACAGGGGAGCGCCGCTCTGTGAACCAGGCGTGTCCCCCGCATATGACTGCGATACGCCTCGCACTGCGAGGTGCTCAATACAATTATTGTAAAGTAACCTAATACTAAACGCCCTTATGAAGCGACACACTACGCCTAGGCCCCCTCAAACCTTCGATCTGAAAGAACGACTCACAAAGTTGGTCAAAAAAAAAAAAAAGGTCATTTTGGGATTCGGGGGCAGGATTCGGGGGCGTGTTTGCGTGTTTTTTGTGTTCTCCCCTTCCCATTGGCTGGAAGGTAAAATTCCAGCCAATGGGAAGAGGAGAGGGCGCGAATTAAAAAAAGACACGGAAACGCCCCCGAATCGCGTTTTCACGGGGAAAGCGTGATTGACAGCCAATCTCTTCCAATGGCTAGCCTCCATTTATGGAGCTAGCCAATGCAAAGACAGAGGCGGGACGAAGCCCCATACTGTAGGATCATAAGATTTCGCCCTGGGCGAAACCTAAAAACTGGGTTGGATGAAGAGATATTCAGAAAAGGGTAGGATATGAAAGAAAACGAGAGGCAATCAAAAATTCATATGGAGAGGTTGTTAGGAAGGAGTAACAGGTTGCGGACTTAGAGTGGTAAAATGCAATTGCAATCTTAAAAGAGAGAGTCGGGTAAACAGAATTAGAAAAAATAAAACGTGCTGAACTGATATTGAGGAGAAGAGATCTAGGTGACAACGTGTAAAACGTGTGGAATACAGGAATAGATGAAAGAAGAGAGGGACATCAATTGGGGTAAAGAGTGTAGTGGAGAAGTAGAGACAGAGAAAAGACAAGGTAATTATGCTTGTGACTGTGTGTGAGAGAAAGAAACAAAGAATGAAGGGGGGTGGAGAGCGGAAAGAGAATGTGAATGACAGAGAAAAGAGTTATATAAATAAATGATGATTCGTGAAGTGAGTGAGAAAGTAAAGCCGAGAGAATGGGAAAATAAAAATGGAGATAGATGGCAAGCATATCTGTACTTGAAGAGAAGAGTGAATGAGGAACTGTGACATACCAAGAGTGGTGTCATATGTGTGGTGCTGAACTTCTTCTAGTTCTGAGCTAGAGTACATTTATATTTGTTTTTGGACCATTTTAGCAGTAGTAACTTTAGAAGTGCAGTTTGTTAGTAGCAGTGGGTTGGCTCTTGGTGGGTTGGTGTCTGTCCCTCCCTTAGCCTCTCCCATTTTATAGTATTTCCCTTTTTCCGGCCACTCCCCCTAGTCTTTCCTAGATTTACTTCTAAGGGGTAAATGTACGTGTGAGAACCTCCCTATAGATAACATACAAGAGTTGTAGGTGAAAATATACACTCTTTGGTTTGTGAATACCATTTTGTAGATAGCAGCACTGTTGCACTCCTACTCGGTGTACTACAAAGTGCAATTTAGAAATAGGCCCACAATATGAGCATGTGAGAGTGTCAAACTTAAAAGTACAAAATAACTAACCTACATTGTTACTTTTTGTCCTTCTTTTTTGGTTTCATTCCTCTATTTTAAAGTCTCTAGAATGTTTGTTACTTTCACAAATGAGGATCCTACCTTTTGTAAGGTCACTTATATGGAATTTGATTTTCGGCACTTTACAAGTTTATTAAACTTATGCTTTCTTTTGGTAGGTTTCAGCTTTTTCACAACAAATTCTCTGTCTTTTATTTTACTGTTGCTTTGCTGCTGACAGAAATAGTGATACTTAGTAAAGGAAGTATAAATCAAACTACAAGGATAGATGTATCCATAAGCTGAAAAAATAGTAGGCTCACAAAGAGCAACTGACTATGGCAGTCAAAAAGTGTGAGCAATAAAGAAACAGACATATAAATACACAAAGTTAAGGGAATAAAGAAAGGCAAAATGAATGTGTGCAATAGTTCACATACATGAAGACAATGAGTAGGATATAAAAGAGCCTGATTTAGAGTTTGGTGGACAGGATACTCCATTACAAATGTGGCAGGGTATCCTGTCTGTCAAGCCATTCATCTTCCTGCTCAAATATAATCCAAGTGAAGGATCATCTTTCGGATGGCGGTAGCTCCACTGGCTCTCCCATCCGAAAGCGTACTCTAATGGCCCAACATAGAGTGCCTATTCGATTTAGATTGGAAAGTGTGATGTAATTCTTTTCTGTGCATCACCAACAGTAAAACACTGGTAATACTGGACAGAAAAAAAAGATAATGACCAATACTCTCTGGGAGAAAACTCCAAGGGTGTAGGAGTAAATATTTGTGTTTTGTTTTTCAGGAACAAACTGCCACTTTGGCAGTTTTTGATTGATATTAGTGAGTCCATATTAATCGTGATTGGTACCGACCAATCAATCAATCAGTCAATCAGCATTTTGTAATGCACACTACTCACCGTGAGGGTCTCAAGGCACAGTGAGTGGGAGTGAGCAGCTCCATTGGGGTCATAAGAAGAGCCAGGTCCTAAGGTCTTTCCTGAATTGGTGCAGTGTTGGGCTCTGTCGGAGGAGAAAGGGGAGTTCATTCCAGGTCTTGTCTAAGAGGTAAGAAAAGGATCTTCCACCTGCTCTTATCCTGTTGAAGCATGGGACTGTGACTAGGGAGAGGTCGGCTTAGCGGGGGTTTCTCTTGGGGGCATGAAAGGAGATTTGCTAATTGAGGTATTGGGGTCCAGTGTTGTGAAGGCCCTTGTAGGCATGTGTGAGCAGCTTGAATGTTTTTCTTCTTTCGACAGGAAACCAGTGGAAGTTGTGGAGGTGTTGGGTGATGTGGGATAACGAGGATTAGTCTGGCTGTGGCATTCTGGATGGTCTGAAATTTGCAGAGGAGTTTTTTGTTGAATACAGTGTAGGCAAGTCTTCTGGTTATGAGTGTGTGAGTGATGGTTTTCCTAGAGTTGGGGGAATCCACTTGAACATCTTGGGTAGTATGCAGAGGGTGTTGAAGCATGCAGAGGAGACAGCGTTGATCTGGCTGTTCATGGTAAGTGATGAGTCCAGTATGATGCTGAGGTTGTGTGAAAGATTCATTGGGATAGGTGGGTTTTCAAGGGCATGTGGCCACCAGTCGTTCCATGCAGAGGGGGGGGGGCAAGGATTAAGACTTCTGTTTTATCTGAGTTCAGTTTGAGGCAGCAATGGATTTCACTCTTCTTGGACGTTGTATCTGGTGATGCTGCGTTCCTTGGTGAGGGAGAGGATGAGTTGAGTGTTATCAGCGTAAAAGATGATGTTAGGACCATGATTTCTGACAATGGTTGAGAGGGGGGCCTTGTAGACGTTGAAGAGTGCGGGACTGAGGGAGGATCCTTGGGGTACTCCGCATCTGATCTCTGTCAGTTCTGAGAGGAAAGGCGGGAGTCTTATTCTCTATGTTCTGCCTGAGAGTAATTATCGTAGCCAGTCTAAGGTCTTTCCTTGGATTCCAGCATCATGGAGCCTGGTGTCTAGTGTGCAGAGGGAGATGGCATTGAAGGCTGCCAATAGGTCTAGGAGAATGAGGGCTGCAGTATGGCCTCAGTTGAGGAGGGCGAGGAAGTCATCGGTGGTGGCAAGGAGGGCGGTCTCAGTGCTGTGATTGCTGCAGAATATGAGAGGAATCTAGGATGTTGCTGTTTCTATGAAGTGTGCTAGCTGGGTGTTGACATCCTTTTCAATTACTTTGGCTCCAAATGGAAGAAGTGGGTTGGACCTGAAGTTCTTGGGATCTGTTAGGTCTGCAGAGGGCTTCTTTAGGAGGGGGTTAATGTTGGCACACTTCCAATTGTCATCAAATATTTCTGTCTCGAGGGAGCAGTTGATAGTTCAGCATAGCTTGGGTGGCGGCTCTGTGGAAGATGTGCGGCGGGCAGGGATCAGAAGGTGCTCCGGCATGGATGTTCCTCATGGTCTTTAGAGTGCCTTCTGCCATGAGAGGGGTCCAGGTAAGAAGGGTCTGTTGGGTGGCGGTGTTGGGGGTGCAGCTGTACAGTGGTCTTAGTTGTTGAATTTGTCGTAGAGAATTTTGATCTTGAGGTGAAAGAAGGAGCAGAGTCTGTTGCAGAGGCCTTGGGAGGGAGGGATGTTGGTTGTTTCACTGTTAGGTTTGGGAAATTCATGTATTATGGTGAAGAGTTCCTTGAGGTTTGGGAGTTGGAGTGGATTCTGTCTGGGATGAAGTTTTTCTTTGTTGATTTGATGAGTTGGTGGTGTGTTGTGATGACTGTTGTATAGGCTGAGTCTGCTTCTGGGGTTTTGCTGTTTCTCCACATCTTTTTCAGTTGTCGACATGAGCGCTTGGATTATTGGAGAGCTGTGGTGAACCAGTTGGCTTTATTATTGTGTCATTTTGTGGTGTTCTGGAGGGGGCGAGAGTGTTGGGGCAGTTGGTTATCCATTTGGGGGGTTTGCTATGCTGGCGTCTGTCATCATTGGGGGTGGAGTACAGGTGAGGGGGAGGTGAGGTATCCTTCTGAGACTTTGTTCCAGATACTCCTTGTGAGGTGCAGCATGTGCTTGTGTGAAGTGGATTTCCTAAAGGAGAAATGGATACAGAGGTGGCCAGCCCAAAGCAGTTCCATGATGTTGCTGAAGCGAATGTTGTTTACTCCAGTAAAGATGGGTTTGGGTGTGTGTCCTGCTGCGTGAGTAGGGATGGAGACAAGTTGAGTCAGTCCTCTGTAGGTTAGGTTCTCTAGGAGGGTGGTAGTGTTGGAGGTGCTGTGGCTTTGCAGATGGAAATTCAGGTCTTTGTGTAGTATGTAGTCTGTGGAGGCGAGGGCGTGGGGGTGCAATGAGGTCTGTGATGACATTTGTGAAAGGGGTGTGTGGTCCAGGTGGTCTGTAAGCAGGTGTTCTGCAGAGCGTCATTCTGGGGTTGTGCTAGATCTGGAAGTGGATGTGTTCCATGGGGACGATGCTGTAATCTCAAAACACAAATGCCCCTGACACCATAGATTCCACACTTTGTTCTCTTACAGAAGTCCCTTTGTTTGACTCTGTGTATCATGAAGTATTTTTTTCTCTTTTTCTTTTTATATTCTTTTAACACATACCAACGTTCCTTTGTACTTTACATATAATACATTGAAAATATTTACAATGTTTTTCTCGCACTGTACAATTATGTACATAAACTTATTAACACAGTTATTTTCAGTTTTTTTTCTTTTCTTTTAGAGAAACACAACTCTTATATATACAGGGTCCTACTTATTTTAAGTTTGTCAAGACTTCACATTTTCTTGATCATCTCCACATTTCTACGTGGTGGTCCTTAAAGTATATGGTCAACAACAGTGTATCGTGTGGCAACTGTGTTTCGTGTGCCAGCACTATAGAAGTGACTAAATTCCAATATGAAAAAAAGTATATCCTACATGAGGAGTTTACAAACTGCAACACACAAAACGAATATAAAAAGAAAAAGAGAAAAAAATACTTCATGATACACAGAGTCAATAAAAGGGACTTCTGTAAGAGAACAAAGTGTGGAATCTATGGTGTCAGGGGCATTTGTGTTTTGAGATTACAGTATTGTTGATTCAAGCCCCTGTTCCCCTAAAGGAATCACCCCCCCCATTCAGAACCATTGGGACGAGGCAGCATCAGAGTTGGTGGTTGTCAATCGGAGGGAGCTTTTGTTGTTGATGGCGAGGCCTCCTCCTGGGCAGTTGGGGGGGTATTTTCTCAGGATCTTGAATCTGTCATGGATGTCAGTTGCAATGTCCGTTGCGGAGCTGGCGTTTGTGTTAATAAGGTCTCAGATTTCTACCGAATGTATGTGCACGGAATGTACATTGAGTAGGATGCAGCTCAGAGTTTTGTGTGCAGTGGCGCCAGGTGGGCTGGAGGCTACCGCCAGGGTCCGGAGGTGGGTGAAGGTGTGGCAGCAGTGTCGGCAGGAGATCGGGTCTCGGGTGTTGCTCAGCATCGAGAGCTGGCAGTTGTTGTTGTGTCCAGGGTTGAGAGCATGGAGAGTACAGGGGTCATAGCGGAGGGGAGTCAGGGGCCCAGGGTACCTGGCTGCGGTCATTGCTTGCCTTTGGCGCACCTTCGGCTCGCAAGTGAACAGCAGCCGCCATTAATTAGGGGTTGGGGAGGGTGATCAGCTGGGAGGTGGGAGCAGGAGCGACATGTTGGGGTTAGGGGCTATGGGGGCAGTAGCTGCGATTAGTGCAGGAAGGGAAGCAGACAGCAAAGAGGCAAAGAAGAAAGGCACAAAAGAGAAAAAGGCAACCAAGAACAAGAGCCAGACAGTGAAAGAGGGTAAACAACAAAAAGGCACAAAAGGGAAAAGAGAAAAAGGCAACCAAGAGAAAGAAGCGGAAATATACCAAGATCTTCCTGGGAGCTTTTCTGTTGGGAATGCAGTCTATATGGGTCCCTATGTACCCTCTGTATTTCGGCTTCCAAATCTATGTCCGGACGGTCCTTGAGGATATCTTCACGTAATAATCTGCAGACAAATCCTTTTATGTCTTCCACCTCGGCCCCTTCCGGAATTTCTAAAATCCTCAGATTATTTCGACGGGATTGGGTTTCCAATCTCTCCAAATCCATAGTCAGAGATCGATTCTGAGCTTTTAAGGCTACTATATCTTTAGAATTAACTTTTGAGGTCTCTGTAAGTGATGAGACTTTTCCCTCTAATGCGCTAGTTCTGGTACTAATACCCTCAATTTTTGCCTCTAAAAGGTCAAATCTATCATGCAGACGCTGTTGGTTTTTTTCAGAGATCTCGAATCTACTCAGTAAATCACCTCTCAAAGACTGTAATAAGGATCCTAGACTTTTGTCTGCCGTATCACTACCTCCACAAGCCCCTTCTTCCTCAGCCGGGAGAGAAGATAAACCATTACTTCCCGGATTTAGTTCTGCCTCTGTGTAAGAAAATTGGGATTCAGTGTCCTGTTCAATATTCTGTACAGTCTCGCCCGCCTACCTACTTTTATCACTAATATAGCTAGCTGGAGTCTGTACAGGTACTTCAGTTCCAGAGGCTGCTACAGTAGTTGTCTCAGAGGAATTAGTTGATTCCAAAGGAGCATATTTATTACTCAAGGGAAAAGTGGCTAAAAGAGGGGAAACTGTTACCATGCTTGATTTGTTAGGGTTATCAGATATATCAGTTATGTCAGAAGTATTACCTACAGGTCTCACCAGACCTTGAAAATCCTTATTTATTCCTCCTTCCCCTTCCATTTATTCCAATACTGTTTGCTTTGGAAGACACTGCTTGCTCCATAATCTTAAAGTAACTCTTGAGTGAGGGGGTACCTTTGAGTGGTTGCGATTGTTTTAAGCCCTTAGCTTTACCCCTCCTTGCTCCCCCTTTCCTGGTTTGTTTACCAGGTGAAATTGGCACTGGACCTTTACTTCCAACCTCAACCAAGTCAGCAGTATTTAGAACTCCTTTCTTCTTAAGCTCCTGTTTAGAGCGATGCTGGTATCTGTTTTTGCTGCACTCTTTTGTTCACCAATATTTACAGCCTCCTTGGGGAATTGTTCAGAAGCACTAGCAAGTGCGGGCCCCCCTGCTGCTGCGTTTCCGTTACTGGAGGCGCTAACTAAACAAAGGGTAGATCGCCGTGTCACAGGTATTCCCCTGTCTGTATCCATACAAACAGCAGGGTCACAGTAGGATAGAGACACAGGTACAGGTGCAGGTTCGTAGCATATAGACAAAGTAGACCGGTACCAGAGAGCCGCTCTTGAGTGAAGCCTTACACTGTAACAGCTTACCCGAGGTCCGGTGTTCTCTACCGTCTGTGCAGCGCTATCACCATATCCAACCTGCCCAGGTCCCGATCTCGATTGTAGCGTCTTACTTGTAATTCGATACAACTGCCCAGTAACCGGTTCCTCCGCGTACCTCCGTTCACGGACCCGTTCGTGCTCTCTCATCAGGCCCGCCATGTAGGTCCTAGCGCTGCCGGTTTCAATGCCCTTGGTTCACGCTCGCGTTCTGCAGACACTCCCAGCCCGAGAGCGAGGGGAGAAATAAGGCAGAAACTAAGAACAGGTACGCCCAACAAAACTCAAAAGTAACATTCTCACTCACCAGCACACTAGCTATCGTAATCCGTGTTTTGAGGGGAATAGAGACCCGTGTGAACTCGTCCTAGGGCATCAGGATCAGAGCCTCGCAGCAGCCGTTAGCCTGCCGCCGCCATGTTCCTCCCCCGACAAGGCAAATCTTTTGGATGGCCACATAATTTTTTTGTATTGCGTGAAAGAGCTGATTCTTAATAGATGTTTATCACGCACTTCTTTACATTTCCGAGCTAATCCATATCATATCAGATCGGATATAGGTGGACTGCTCAAAGGCAATGGGAGCTTGGTTCTAGAATGCCAGAATTACGTTCAATGGGTGCAACTGTACAAATGAAATTCCCAGAACTTCTCAAAATAATGTGGAATAATAAAATGTATACGTGCCAGTTTCCAGAGGAAGTGGATGCAGTGTTAGCCAGGATGAAGGACCAGACGGAATAGCATAATTTAGCGAATAGTATATTTGTACCATCTGCTTTAATCCTGTCCTTACTTCAGTTAGGGGCGGTTAGAGAGAATGTTTGGGAGTGGGGTGAAAAGGGGAAAGGGAAAAAAAAAAATGTGTGGTTGGGTGAGAGTTGAGGAGTGCTTAAGGGAAAAAAAAAAATGATTTAGTAGTATATTTGAATAAATATGAATAAATATGTAGACAGGGAATGTGAGACCTATGTTCTCAGGGTGGGGCGATCAGGATCACAGGGCCTCCTAGGGCGTATTTTCGCCAATCAGGAGGGAAGGGTTCCTCGGGGGGATGGAGGGTGGGATGTCTAGGGGTGGGGAAAAAAATCAACTAAAAATGTCCTCATGCACCATAAAAATTTACTTTTCTTTTGTTCATAATTATTATTATGGGTTATTACGTTTTGTTATTAGCCACAACCGAAAATTTAAATTTTTGAATGTCTCAAGCTAGGCATACTACAATCCTCTCCTGGAATGTGAATGGTTTAGGGAGTTGCAAGAAACAATTTATTGTATCTCATTTTTTAGAAAATGCTGGAGCTTCGTTAATTTTTTTACAAGAAACTCATTTGGAAGCGAAAGAATGTAGAAATATTTTTATAAAGCACAAGTGGGTTCAAGATATTTTCTGTTCTAAACAATCTGGCACCACGAGAGGGGTGGCAATTATAATTTGTGCCAATAAAGGAATTGTTGTTCACGATTGGGCTACAGATCAGTCAGGAAGGTGGTTGGCCGCAGTGGTATCAATAAGTACAGTCAAACTTCTATGTGGAGTCTACTATGGCCCAAATGAGGATAATCCTTGTTTTCTACATAAATTAGAAAGTTATCTGCTACAATTTACCATCCCTATAGTGCTAGGAGGTGATTTTAACCTGTTATTAGACCCTGAAATGGACCGCACCTCAAAGGCTAGATATAACTGTCCAAAGAAGTCGATCTATATCCTGAAAAATATTATTAAAGAGTATATGTTATGTGATGTTTGGAGAGTTAAACATGGTTCCCAGAGAGAGTATTCCTTCTATAGCAAAAAATACCATCAGTTCTCTAGGATAGATTATTTTTTGCTTGATAGATCGATGGTAGCAAACACACTTTCTATCGCATATATCCGAATGGGTTGTCGGACCACTCAGTGGTTAAGTTAAGTATTAATATTCAAAAAAGAAATTCTCTAGAATATAGGTGGACCCTGGATAGGACTATCCTGCTTAATGAAGATTTTAACACCAAAATTAAGGAAAGCATATCAGAGTTTTTCTTATTTAATAATGACTCAGCTCCGGACCGCATCATATGGGACGCTCTTAAATCTTTTTTAAGAGGAATATATGGTTCCCAAATGGCTCTGAACAGAAAGTTAATTAAAGAAAGGGAGTTAAATGATCTTAGTTTAATTAAAATAAAAGAACAGCAGCTTCTTTTTGCTATCTCCAACGAGCAAACTGAGATATTAAGACTGGAAAAAGAACTAGCAGTCCTACAAACTCCCCACAGACCAAGGACTGAAAAAATACTTAAAGATAAGTGGGAGGTAAGCAAGTTGCGCAATTTTGAATATGGTGAGAAATGCGGATCATTGCTAGCCTGGAAAGCTAGGTCGGAGAGGTCTAGAAATAACATCAAATCTTTAATACAACGAGGAACAGGTTCTGTTTTGTCAGAAGATAAAGACATTAAAGAGGAGGCCAGATCTTTCTATGAAGATCTTTTATCGCGAAAAAGTGAACTGCTCATCTGATGAACTAGAAAATCTGGACATTCTGAGAAATTTAACACAATTGAGTATTGAAGACATATCCTCTTTGGCAAAGGAAATTACTGAAGGGGAAATTAGATCTCAACTGAAGAAAATGGCAAGAAATAAAGCTGCAGGTCCTGATGGGCTCCCGATTGAAATCTACAAGGATAACGTGGATGAACTTCTTGCTCCACTGCAGAAATTATTCAGTGAAATCTTTATTCAGGGACAGCAAATTCCGTCCTTCTGGTTGGATGCAACTATCTCATTAATTGTGAAACCGAATAAAGACCCAGAAAAAATAGAATCATATCGGCCAATATCTTTATTGAACTCTGATCTAAAAATCTATTCAGGTATCTAGCAAATAGACTGGCTAATGTGATAAAAACTATTATACATCCGGACCAGCGTGGATATATTCCGGGTAGACAACTAAATGAACTTACATTCCAAGCAATCGGAGCCATAGATCACGCAATTCAGAATAAAAAAACACTTGCCATTGTCGCAATTGACGCGGCTAAAGCCTTTGACCAAGTGAACTGGCAATACTTATGGTTAGCGATGAAGAAATTTGGCTTCCCTGAGATTTACATCAAGAGTGTGGAATCTTTATACAGGGGTCCAAGAGCTAAGATACTTGTAAATGGTGGTTTGTCGGACTGGCTGAACATTTGCAGAGGAACAAGGCAAGGATGCCCCTTGTCTCCGCTGTTGTTTGATATATATATTGAGCCCTTCGTTTGTTCTTTAAGGCAAGATTCTATTATTTCTTCATTTAATATAGGTGAATTATCAATTAGGACAGCGTTGTATGCAGATGACCTCCTCCTGTATACTTCAAACCCACTCGAAGCAATTCCTAGATTATTTACTCTTGTGGAGAGCTTTGGTTTTGTCTCAGGTTACAGTATTAACAAAGACAAAACTGAGGTTATGTGTTGGAACAACTTACTCCCTATTCCAGAAGCCAAGCGTAAAATGAGATATTTAGGCATACATTTAACCCATAAATTAGACGATATTCCAAAGACCAGTTGGGAAATTGTGGTAAAGGAGATCAAAAAACTTTTGTCCAAGTGGAATACTTTGCCTTTAAACATCTATGGCAGAGTTAATCTTGTTAAAATGATTATCTTACCTAAGGTAACGTTTTTAGTAGAAAAGATATCCTCAACTTGCAAGGCAGGATTGGGTCTTTCATTTGGGCAACAAAAACCCCAAGGATAGCTTGGAAGAAGCTAAGGAGGGGATTAAAATTAGGTGGTTTAGCTCTCCCGGATTTATTACTTTATTGCTATGCCTTCCAGCTCAAAAACTTTAGGATATTAGCCAATAAATTGGACTTTACCTCAAACAGTTTACTTTTCCAGGCCATGCTGCAGGATCTTCCTTATGGTACCGATTTCTTTCTGTTTAAGTTTGGTGACAAAAAGTTTTTAAAAAAAGTTAGGCTGAAAGTCTTAAAGGCAGCTCTATACTATTGGTTGCAGATTTGTAAGTTGTTATGTATCCAGTACTACCACCGATACTCCCCAATCTGGGACTTCCCTGGTACCCCTGACTGTTTAAGGGACCAACTGGCTCTTCCTTTAAAAAGAGCTGGTCTCTTGAGATGGGGGGACTTATGTGATGAATCGAATGTTTTAAAATGGGAATTTCTAGTTGGTTTAACCGGTGGGACGCTCATGAGGTTTAAGTTCTATCAACTTTCGGCCTGGTGGGGAAGCCAAAACTGGGATACAGATGATGAGAACCCTTTTTTGGAGTTACTTAGTAATCCTAGAGCAAGGAAAGGGGAGACGGCACAATGGTATAATCTATTATTGAATAATAAAGACGATTTGGAATCAGAGATTGTCACACTATGGGATCTCTCCCCAGTCCAGACCTCCGAGGAATTAGAGAAATTGTGGATAGACTCTTTTTCCATATCTCAAAAAATAATTAAACCTTCTAACTTAAGAAGAAACCATCTATACACAATGTACAGAGTGTATTGGACCCCAGCGAAACTTTCGAGGATCTCTGCAGTCCAATATTTTTGTCCAAGATGCAATTTACAGAGCGCAAATGATATTCACATGTTCTTCGAATGTCCTAATATAAGTAATTTTTGGAAGCAAGTGTGTAAGTTTCTAGAGGAGGTACTTTCAGTTCCAATTCTATGCACTTCCAGATTAGTCTTCTTCGGCCTGTTACCTGATTACGTACTTAACAGTAACTTGTCACAGTTTATTTTTTATGTAATAGTTATCGCTAGAAGAGAGATTTGTAAAGCATGGAAGTCTGCATCCCCCCCGACGTTTGCAGATTGCCTTAAAAACATCATGGCGGTGAGTAAACTTGACATCTTATGTGGGGGTGAAATGTCTGCCAATTTGTAGTCAGCAATGAGCGCCTGGATCGAAAAATAAACCAATAGTCCAATGATTATGCCAGAGGTTTGTGGTCCTGTCCTTCCTTAGCAGCAAGTACCATCACGAGAGGAAGTTGGACGGGTGATGACCATTCCTCTGGGCAATCTTCTATGGCTATCCACAAACACGAGGGCTGGGAAGGACAGTTTGTGTCAGTGGCTTGAAGAGCGCCTAATTAGAGCATTTATTAACTGGTGGCATGTATGAGGACAAATGAAAAAAAAAAAGAGAAAGAAGCGGACAGTGAAAGAGGGTAAACAACAAAAAGGCAAGCACAACAGGACAGAGCAGAATAGCAGAAGAGCAGGGTGCTCTTCCAGGAGACCACCAGGGATGAGGCGCAGGTAGGAGCCTGTGGGTGGAGTATGGCCTCAAACACATACCTGGAAGCAGCTCAAGGGCACAGCCTTAACAGTGGAGCTGTGTGGGAGAGAGCAGTGACAATGACCAATGCTCATCTTTAAAGCATTGACTACCCAGCATTCTGGTTGAAGGCAATATCTTTCTCTAAGTAAGTCCACTCCTGGGTCTATTGGCCTACTATCCCCCTAACCCCACTCTGCTGGCCTAGTCACATCGCTTTTCTAATAGAACCTCCTTCTGTAAATATTTATGTAAGTATTTATTACACAAGCACATTTCATTCATAATCCTGTGTAATATTAAACCTTACACATCTATTATTTTTGCAGTCTTGCTCACAGTATATAATTAGCCTTAGCTTCTCACAACACTATTTAAACATGTTTAAAAAGTTGTATTTATTATTAATCTAAATGTTTTAGATTTATTTAAACAATAAATTAAATCAAACTTTTAAACCGTATTGAATGAAAAGTTTTCAAAGTAATTAAGTATGTAACTTCTAACCATGTATACAAAATATACAAAATAATAAATTCAAATAAAGATAAAATGAGAGTAGTTTGAAAATTGTTTCAAAATTATCATTTACATTACATTTTTAAATACATGTATCATTTCTTGTACATTTAATTTGATGAGATAGTAGAAATACATATTTTACAAACATTTAACCATATAATATATATATATATATATTTTAAATCTTGATTTGGTATTTTTGAATATTAAACTTTAATAATTTACCCTATAGATTCCCAGAAGGGGCTCTACATCTAGGTAGCATTGATCTCTGTCTCCAGGGTGACAGTCTACATCTCCATTGTTTTTGGTCTTCGCTCCGGTAGCTGACATGTCTCCCAACCGGCAAACGTTAGTGCGTAATTTTTGAAATGTCATGCAATTCGACGTAAATCTCTGGAATTTTGATTTGCTGATATTATTTGTAATGCCTTTGATTATGTTGTCACAATACCTTGCGTAAACGAGACTTACATTTCGGGAGAAACCTCTTACAGCAGCACAGAAGCACCGTGATCTATGAACCCAACAAGATGAACAACTTAAATGTGAATAGCATTTTTTTAAACTGGGCACCAACAAAATACCTCATAGTAATTTTCTGTCAATTTTTTACTCCAGTGGACTGTTCAGGTAAATTCTGAGCACAACATGCATCTTTTTGGGTTACATAAAGGAAGTACTTTAGAGAGTGAGGCTACTGTACATACAGTTCCTAAATTCATCTGCCTGCCCTGGTAACCCCAATCTGTGTTTTGTCCAGCCTTTCGTCATTTTGGAGGGAAAACATCACTTCTTCTTTGCCTACAGCTACTGTTGCAGGATCCACCCATGGAAGTTAGAATCTTAACTTAGTTTGTTAAATTAAGTGAATGCACTGCAGCACTTTGCAAAATGTTTGTTTTGTCAGGCACCACTATTCATATTCCAGTTTTTTTTTAAATGATATTTGTTTGTTGCTGATTCCCTGGAGTTTAAATTAGGGATGGGGCAGAGGCCCATGTTAGATTAAGGGATTATGGACATTTTTTTAGATGTTGGAGCCCTAGAGACAATAACATTTCCTTATTTTCCTTGTGTTTTTGTGAATTGTGTTCAGATTTGCCTTCATACTGTGGTGCATTTTACTGTTTGTGCTGCTGACCCATAAAAAAATATAGAAGAAGGCCCTTAAGAAAGTGTCCATAAGAAGTCTTTTGCTATTACCACCAATGGCCACAAGACCTCATAATGTTTTTCTTGGGGATGCGTTGCACCTGCTTCACCCTCCATTGTGAATTAAAAAGCTAAGAGGATAATCACCTCTGGATTAACAACCACACCACCAAAACCCTGGTGGACTTTCAGGCTACCAAGCAACATTCAAGCATACAGTTCAAAGGTATCTACCTAGCGTAGTTATTGTTCTAGTACAAAATGCTACGTCTAGACAAACTCTAAAACTTTTCCGAGTTTAGATGTGTGCTGTACATGGCAGCCTAAAGCAAAGTCAGAAAATATGGCATTACATTTTGAAAAGGTCCTTTATTTGAAATAATTCCTTAAGATAACTTTATTCTGAAATTATGAGTAACTTTTACTTTAGTTTCTTTTTCTCCTTTAAGGTTTTGAAGTTCAAGTGTCTGATTCTCTGAGTTCTCAATTGGCCTATAGCTATTCAAATGGAAATTATCAAGGCTGGGAATTAATGGCATAATTACAGTCAGATTTCATTATCTCTTAAGGTATTTTATATTTTAGGTACTTTGTAAAACAGTACTGACAATTATTAATAAACCTAAAGCCCTCAAAACCTAGGGGCAGATTTACAAGCCCCTTGCGCCACTTTTGCATCACTTTTCCCATGTTAAAAGTGAAGCAAGAGTGGCGCAAGAAGCTTGTAAATCTTCCCATTAGTATTTAATGCACTTACCAGGATTTGTTCATTCAAATAAGCAAATGCATTTAATATATGGCTTCTGTATTATGGCACAGAATTGAAAAAAGGTTTACTTTCTGTCTTCAGAAGAAGCAATGTTTGAGATGAGGGAAAATACCAAAAAAACATGCTTTATGATTTATAGGTGGTGTGTTTTTAGAATGTAGACACGATGGGACGTATTCTGATACCGACAACATGCTGTCAATAGTTTCAATATATTTTTACTCCCATGCTTTGTTGTGATAATGCTGGGATTCGAGAGTGAGTCTTGGTGCAGCGATTGTGTTTGCCTTGGTTGGGGATGGTGCTAATAAATCACTTAGCAATACTTTAACAGCTGTGATTGCATCTAAAAGCACACAGGCTGAATACCGTACAAAGAAATTAGGGAAAAAAAAGAAAAGTTTACAGGATGTGAATTTTAGATTTTTGCTTTCAGACTTGAAGCATTTCTCCAACGTAACACAAATCGCTATTGACTGCAGATAGGGATTTGCATCGCAAAGCATGGGAAAACCCATGTACCACCTATAGAATGCTCCATGATGCACGTAATGCCTATATTATTTTCATGCAACTTTCCTGCACAAAATACATTTTACACTGAAAAGTAAATTCCAAATAAACAAGTTGCACATGTGTGATGCAAACCCGGCTCAAAATGTTAGTAAATCTGGCCCTGAATCCCATTCAAGGTGGTCACTCAAAGTCTATCTGCTGGTCGTACCATTGATATTCTTTTCAAGGCACTTGGCATCAGGCCACAGTTGCAGTAATCGTCATTGAGAAATCACATACAACTGCCAACATCAAGAAAGAATGTAAAAGTTTATTGATTTATGTTTTGGCACCATTACTGGCAGCAATATTAGCAAAGTCATGGCCAAAGGAGGATACTTCAGATGCCTTTGTTTAGGACATTGCATCAACCTTACTCTGCATGATTTCATCAAAAATAGAAATAGTACTTAACAACATACTGGTCACCTGTCTGTGGACTAGCATTCATTTCAGGCATTCTTTCAAAGCCTGGAAACAGTTGAGTACTGATCCAGCGGGTCAAGAGAAATTCAGTCTCATATGTACAACTCTACACCACAATACTCACCATTATTTATAAATTAGTCACTAGGCCCATAAATGACTGAGACATGAATTTTGACCTTCTAAATCTTATGACCTAATTAATCTAGCATAGCAAATCACTTTTAATTAAGTCACAAATATAGGCAATGGATTAACTAATGGTAACTCAAGGAAACAAACAAGACCAGCTTGTCATTTCAAAAAAACTGTTTTTATTAACTTTATTTAAAGCAAAATGCATTTTCAAGAAAACTCTTTTATTAGCAATTTTACTAAGCAGAATTATTTATTAAAGGCACATTTGTCTTAGCAGTTCGAACCAAAATCAGCATGAGAAAATGCTCAAATACTTAGATTAATTCTCCATAGCCTATTTCCCTAACTTAGCTAAAGAAAACCTAAAGGGAAAAAGTAAAGTCTCTAACGATCTTACGTGAAACGAATATCTGGCAGCGTCTCTGGAGCACAGGAACGAACGAACAGTGCTCTAAGCAAGGGGGCAATTCTTATAGTATTTTCCTATCTAAAACTAACTAAAAGAATAAAAATATTCGAGCAAGACATAATTTGATGGGTAAAAGGACGTCTCCTGATGCGGTCATCCGACTCTCGCATAGCAAGAGTCACGTTCTTTCAAGAGCTGCATTTTTCATTATTTTAGTGTCACTAGCATCTTCCGAAGGTGGTTACATTTGACAAAACTCAATACTACTTCCTTCGTCCGTTCAAGCTTTTCCACCGCTGAACGTCGAGCACGGCCTTGACTATGAAGAAATCTGAACCAAATGTCCTAAGCTTCCATACAGCCTTGTTTGCGAGCCATTCTCCAAGAATTAATGTAGAAAAACATTTCCACATTCCATCGTAGATGTGCAAGGCCCGCTTTTGGCAAAGCTTTTCGGACATCCATTTAGAAGTAGGCCACAGGCCTTTTTAGCGTGAGTCTAGTATGCAAAGAAACACAAGACAATAATTAATTCAAGAAATGATAATTATTCTGTTACCCACCCCCTTTACTAAAATTAACCCATTAACTATGTTACCTAGTTTTGCATACGAACAAATAAACAAACACTGACACATGAGACGACAAAACATAAACAGAAGTAAATTTTAAAGAACGCACATGCTATTATTTTTAAAACAGCCACAGTTAATATATGACAAAACAAAAGACAAAGTAAATGTATTATTCAAAGCAGAACGACAAACATGACAAGAGCACAAATGATTAAACCCGTGTGTTGGTGTTGGTGCATACTACTCTAGTTTGAATCAGTACAAGCGTTCAAATCATGCAACACTCATTAGTAAAAATAAAAATCATGAGAGTTTAATTTGTCACGAACTAATATTCAGAAATAATTCTGAAAGTCTGCTCCATCAGTACCATTCAGCGTGCTAAAATATTCCCTCTAAAAGCCCTCATACAGGAGGAGCCAACCCCTTGGACCTTCTCCTTTTGCATGCTGTGACTCTTGTTTGACCATTATATATGTGGATCTATGTTAAAGTACTAGAAAGGAGAGGGTACGCAACTGCCAGAGATGGTGCTGTTGGACCGAATAGAGAAGCATAATACATTTGCAACTGAAGCAGAAGCATCCACCGATGATACTATTACAGCTTGCTACTAAACATAGAATACCAGCTTTACTTCCAACATCTGTAATGGTTTGGCTTATGGATACAGGAGGACTTAAATCAAGTGCATAACTGCAAGCAGTAGAGAAACAAGTTTCAACAACGACCCATACGAACATGGTACAAAAATCCTTGGATGTTGCAATAGAAGTCTGCCTAGATCAAACCCATTGACGTATTGTCATGGAAGTAAGGAACAGTGTGCATAACTCAGCAGGCTGACAATGAAGTATCTGACATTTCCTGTAGCCAATGTATCTTTGTAACACTGTTTCAGTGCAGCTTGGGCAATGTCAGAATCATAAGAGCCAGTCTCTCCCCTCAAACGCAGGGCTGGGTAGAACTTGCAGAATTTCTCCCCACGGTCTCAAGAGGAGTTACATAAAAACTCTGTGAGATTTCACGAAGTTCCACTGACAGACAGAAAATACACATCACACTTGTCTCACTCTGATTTTGGTACCGGTAGCACCTCTATGCTGAGAAATTAGGATGAATTGCACCATGCTATTTTCGCATTGATTTTGCTGCCACTCAAATAAATATCTACTCCAAAAGCAGAAGTCCTCCTTGCAATCGGAAATTGCTCTAAGAGACACCAAGTCTCCCTTGCGCTTACCAGTTCACAGTCTGAAACCTTGAATTGCTCCAGTTGTCACCACATTGCTAAAATGGAAGAAAAAATCAACCATGCCAATTGGCAGCTTTTGTGGGAACTCTGTTTTACAAGAATAACTCTGAGTCACCAAAATTCTCAAATTTTACTTGCGCCAATTTACAACATGGAGAGACAGACAATGAATAAGATTAAAATTAATATACATTTCATACTCAGAAATGATAAGGCATCATAAGTCACAGCCTTGGATGAGGAAATATCTCAGACACCTAAAGTCACAGCACTTGTCCCAAGTTTGAAGGACCCCATGAATTGAATAAGGCCGAACTCTACTTTCTAAATAAAAAAAGGTGAAAACCTCAGTAGAAATGTCACCTACAAAAAACCCAGGAAAAACCTGTACTTTTAAATATGATGTGTGTCTTAATTAAATACATTTCAATGGATGAGAATGCATGGCACAGGCACACAATTATGGAGGTCGCAGCCATTTGGCCTTGTGACTGAGTTGTGGTGATTGGTAACAAAGAAAGCTAACTCAACCTTAGAGTAAACCATAGTCTTTGCAAGGAGAAATCAATGGTTTCTAAGTCAGCAGTCATCACCTCCAGACCATTTCCTGAAAAAAGAAGATACGTGCATCCTGTCGCCTAACTCTTCATTCTTATGCTCAGCTGTAACTGAAGATGCAAATGACTGCACTCCAGAGCTTATGTTTGTCGCACCAATTGTAAAAAGAGACACATTGATAGACAGATGGACATAGCACTTGAAACAGGTAATTTGCATCAATAAATTCCAAGTGTAAGAAAGTGGATTCATACTTGGGAGGTGACTGCTCACTTCTAGGAATATTCACATCCCTTGTCATGGAAAACACTCTAAGTGGCAAAATGAACATGATAGCCTGCTTAGGCTCATGGGAAATTGTCTCCAATGTACCTGTAGAGCACTTACTTTGATAAATCCACCTCCCACCACTTTGTGGTAGCACGTTCAGATTTGACTTGCATATCTTACTGACCCATGTATCAGAGAGCATGAGCATACCTACATGCAATAACTGGGGACTAGACACTTCAAAGTTCCCCCAATTGTTTCCAAAAAGACATAGTGGCTAAAGGTGTGGATGAAAGGGTATTCTGTCACAATATCCCAAAGGTTCCGTCCACAATATGTGCAGTGCATTGACTGTAATGAGCCATGTTTTGACAAAGAATGAAGTTGGAATGCAGGCCACGAGTATTACGCATGTAGTGGTGAGTGTAGGAAACTGTGGGACACTGCTACCTTTTCATCTACCTTCTACCAACATGAACACCTCATAAAAGCATGTGTATGCTATGCATTAAATACCTCTTTACATCCTTGTCTCAGTGCTAACTAATTATTTGAGGGTGCTGGGTGACTGTTTACTAACACTTCCACATGGCAGCTTTCTTAGGCTCAGTTAGTCTTGTCTGTCCTGCTCTTTAGTCCTTTAGTACACTCACTACTTTAAGTCCAACTCCTTCCACAGGTGCTTCAGGATGTCTTGTTAATCAATATTTCATAGAGGGAAAGCATGACCAAATATTGACCCTGTGGAACTTACAGATGCACTAAAAGTCATAAGCATAGACCATTTATCAATAGAGTACTCCTCCAAAACATTGAGGACGTCACATCCACAAATATATGCAGTACATTGACTGTAATGTACTTGTATTTGTTATCTGATGAAATATGGACAACAAAAATATTGGCAACAAAAATATCAACAATAAATATTTAGCACACTATTACCAACATGATGGGCAATTATATTGAATGTTAACTATTATGCAATATTTTAACTTTTAAACAAATATTAATTAAAAAAATATTACATTTCCAGACATAATCCTAAAACTAAATATAAAAAAGCTTACAAACATAAATTAAAAATATATGCTTTAAAATATTTGTAAAACAAGAATAAATATGTTTATGGAATACAATTATTATTTGAACATAAATAATAAAATATAGTGTTGCTGATCATTTATAATAGCAAATAAAAGGTAAAGAAACCAAAACATTAACAAAAAAGAAATATTACACATTTAGAAATAAAATGCAGTTTCAGCGTTTGGAGGGGTCATATTTGCTATTTCCACTTAGGCATCAGCAAAAGGGGGGATAGTGTTGGACATTTTCTATTCCCACTGCAATCTGTGCAATAGTGGGTAAAGTTTTTGAATTTTGAGAGATCAAATTGTCTGTTTCCTTTCCAAGGAAAGCTAAAGTAGGGCTAACTTAGGGTTAGTCAGATTAAGAAGGGGTAAGATTTGCTATTTTCACTCCAGTGTAAGCAACGTAACCAAGATGTTGAACTTTAAAAGGGTCAGTTCTCCTATTCCCACTCAACATAAGCAAATGTAGGGAAAGCTTTGGAATCTGTAGGACTTAGATTAACTTTTCCCAGACCATCATAAGAGAAAGAAGGGAAAGTGTTGGACTTTGAAGGGGTAAGATTTACTACTCCCAACCCAACATAAACATAAGTAGGGAAAGTGTTGTCCTTTGAAGGGGTTTAGTTTACCAATTGCACTCCAACATAAGCAAAGGTAGGTAAAATGCTGGTCAGAGTTATCATTCACACTATAATCTAAGCAACAGTAATAAAAGTGTTGGATCTTGGCTAAGTCAGATTTGCTTTTTAAACTCCTTCTTAAATAAAACATTTAAATATAGGCCAAACAATTTTAAATATATTTACATATAAAATAAGTACAATGAAATTTAAAAAACTACAAATGATATTAGAAAGAAGACTTTAACGTTCTTTAAAAATTTTGACAATTTATAGACTGACAAACAATTAAAATCAATCAATTATATTATTAAAATTAAAATGTTTTAACATTAAATTTATTATTTAACAAATTCTATCATTTTAAAACAATTACTAAATACACAATGAATTAACCCAATGTAATTTAAAAGATTGATCAACCAATTGACAATTACTTAAGCATCATTACATATTTAAAATAATTAATTTCCATAATAATTATCAATTATTAAATTCCATTAAATGAAAATTTACATTAAAAGCAATACGTAACAGTTTCAAAACCTTCTCACCCTAGTAACCCAACACCCAGTTAATATGTTAACAATTTCTATATCATTAAATCACAAATTTCATATAAAAACTTACAAACTATACAAAAAGAAATAAAGAACAAATATTATTGTAGTACTATTAACTTATAATACAAAAAACTAATGTTTATCAAACTATTTAAAAACAATTATGAATACAATAATTTTAAATAAAACACTATTACGCACAACTATGTTAAAAAAAGATGTTAAAAACCGAAACATCAATATTCTTTCCTTCTGTATTTTTTGCATCATATTAGTGACTTCACAATAGTTTTGACAAGAGATTTGTAAACTACAATATTTTTATATAATATTTTATTGGAATACCTCTTGTGATAGGGCGGACAGAACGTCAGCCACATTTTGAGTAAGAATGAAGGTGGCAAGCAGGCCACAAGTATGACCAATGTGTACCTAATAATTGGAGCCACTAAAACAGCATGGTTCCATCTAATTCTGGATGAAAGACAGTTTAATGTTCTGGTACATCTTTGGATGAGAACTATCATATTTTCTAAACTAGACATAGCAATGTGAAAGACTGCATAACAAGTCAAGTAATGGGCAATAGATCATATGTATTTCTGCACAGCTGTTTAAAGTTACATACTGACTCTTAGAGGCTTATTATGATAGGTCGGTGCATCCTGAAAAATATCATCAAATGTGAAAGGCTATCACATAAGGAGGATGTACAGCAAGCTTTCCGCTGCTGATAGGGATAAATTTCCCCACACAGTTACCAAGAATTCCTTTGAAAGGGTTTTGTATAATTAACATAAAAGAATGATTGGGTGATACTTATCCCTCTTTCCATACCTTCCGTACCCCGATTAGGGACCATGATGACATGGAATATGCATTAATGATTTTTGCAGGATGCATATTTCATAATCCTGGATTCTCATTTTGGCGGCTGTCCATTTTGCTTTTTTAGTCCGGAGGAAGACCCGCTAAGATGTATAACCATTAACACATTATCAGAGGGTCCAAACGTCTGCATAATTATCCAGTGTCCTGCATTAGCTATACTACAAATAAATAAAGGAAGCATTGCAAGGATACCTTGAGCTTCACAAGTGTGGACATTTGACTACGTGTGGCTTTTATGTTTTCATGTCTGTATATGTGAACAAAGTAAAACAATGATTTTGCATGTTCTGTTTGTTTAATTGATTGTGTTATATGTAATTTGTGTGTTTCGGACAGCGGGAATAATACATGTTATTGATTACTCACTCTTCAGTGTCGTGGTTTGTGGACATTATGAATTATGATGTGCGAAGGCAAGTAAGGTATCACTAATAGTAGCTCTTGCACACAGCCTGATAAGGATCCTCATTGGACCCTACATTTCCATGCTTAATAAAATTAATTTCTCAACATTATTTTGCTTAAATTGTGACGCCTGACAGGACAAATAGTAGTTTAAACCATCTCCTAGCATGCACAGATTGTGCTTGCAAAGAGACATCATGACTGGGCCTGGGTGGTTTAATTTTGCATTATGCTTGTTTTTCAAAATTTTTGAAATGACACCATTATGCCTCTTTGGGTAATTATGAGCTACTCATGGTAAAAAATTAACAGATATACATGCCAGTTGGCTATTAACACAAATGAACAACTGACACGAGAAGCTGTTTTTCATGGTGCTTTTGTTAAATGTGTCCTCATGCTGAACATTTACATGAGACCTTAAATGGCACTAAAGTATAGCACAAAATGACAGATTTGCATTTTGAGTAATCTTGCAGAAAATATGCGTAATTACACAAAAGCAAAATATGTGAATTGCCACACTCCTAATCACAACTGACTTGCTTTACTATGTGGCCATGTTCATCAGAATCACCGGAAGATGAGTCATTATCGGATGGAACACCACCAACTGAATATCGCTTTGAGATTCTGATCCATGATCCTCTCCCTCCGATGAAGCCTCCATATCAGAAATGGACTGAGAGTGCTCCATAGGTATTGGAATTAAGACCTGGGTATTAGCCAGCATACCCAAAAAAGAATCTTTGTGGGACAGTCAGCGCTACTTACAAGTCTGTAGTGGCCCACAGAAGAAGAAATACCACTGGATCTACAGCACACTGTTCACCCGCTGATGGTGTCCTGTCGATAGAAGGACATCACTAAAAGATTAGAACCCCCTGCATATGAAATAGTGACCTTCAGGCTATTTTTTCTACCTGTGGACTGGCACAGAGCACTCAGGTTGAAACCAAAAAATATTATGCCTTCTGGCAAGTTGACCATTTTCAAAGGTGGTCCACCTCCATCACAAAACAGAATGTATCTGGTGTGAAGTGGCGTTTCCTGCTTGGGGATTGCGGCTTGGCCATCATCACAGAACAGGAATCCTTTCGGGAGATCCACCACCAGGAAGTGGAGATTTTCCCCTATCAAATAGTGCCAATCCCATGCCTGTGGGCAGCGCTCACCAGCTGCTGACGTCTGCTTTGTACTGTGTGTTATTGACATTAGCAAGCTACCTGGTGTATTTACATCATTGATAGGAGCAGGGTTTAGGGGCAAAGCAGAAGTAATTTTCACATCAGGCCACAGAATATTTTTGAGTGCAAGCACTAGAGGTTCCTTAGAACAAGGGGATGAGACATTCACATAGTATGGTTAACAGAGGTAATGCATAGGACGTAAACCTCTAATGCTCTACCGTAAGGTCGTTAATAAACATAACACTATGGTTTGAAATGTCATTACTAGGTAGAACACGTCATTGTCTTAGGTAGGTTATGTACAATTAATCAAGTAAAAGTATAAAACAATTTTAAAAAATGTGTGTTATTGTGTAGAGATATATACAATATCTGGCTGATTGCAAATGCTGTCTTGCATTTCAAAAGTGATTGGATCTGCTCCTAACAGTTTGGAGGGCATAATACTGGCCTTGCAATAAGGATGAACATTGCTACTATACATGAGAGGTATTGAATAGGTCCCAACCAGCACACCCTACACTCCCTCCAATCGCTACAGCACTCCCTTCGAAAGCTGGACTAAAGTCATACAGCACCAATAGAGCAAAGCCCTCAGACTCAGCCAAATAGATGTCACCATCAACCTGGATCAGGTAGTAGAGAACTGCAATGCCCGGATCACCAGCACAACTGAGCGAGTTGCCCCCACCAGATCCAGCCAAAATGCACAGATCCTCCAAACATTCTGGCTGGTACACATCAGAACTCAGCGAGGTGAGATGCAAATGGAAATAACTAGAGAGAAATTGCACCCACAGAAACAAAACTGATCAATCCCCCTTCAAGTCAGCCCTCCACAACTACCACCACCAACTCAAAGATGCCAAAAAGGAGGCCCTGGCAAACCGCATCGAGGCCAGCACCAACCAGAACCAGGAACATTTCACCATCGTCAGAGAGTTCACATGCCCATCAGCCAGCAAAGACGTGATACTCTCCTCATAGAAACTCTGTGTCGCTTTAACAGACCACTTCCACAAGTTAGCCACCATATACAGAAACCTTGATCCCCAATCCACTGACGTCTCCAGCATCCCTACCCCCATGAAAACCCCCACCGACCATCCGCTCACAACATGGGAACAGCTCAGTACACCAAACATTACAGCCTGAATGCTCTCCAGCTACTCAAAAGCACCCTCTGACACATGCCCCCATTGAATTTTTAGCCTTGGAAGTGAGATCAGCCATTGCTCACTACCATTCTCAAAGCCTCCTTCGCCACAGTCACCTGGAAACACTCAGAGGTCAGATCCCGCCTCAAGATATCTGCCACAGACCCAGGGATCTCCAGAACTACTGCCCTATCTCACCACCCCATTTACTGCCAGGGTCCTAGAGAAAGCCTTCAACCTCTAACTCACCAAACACTTAGAGGGAGATAACCTGCCAGACCCCTCACAATCAGGGTTTAGAGCCAACCACAGCACCAAGACTGCTCTGATCACTGTGACTGATGACGTATGCACCCTACTCAACAGAGGAGATTTGACTACCCAGATCCTCCTCAACCTCTCTGCAGCCTTCAACACCATCTCCCACCACACTCTTACCAAACATCTACACCAGACCTGAATAAAAGAGGACACTCTCAGATGGATAGCTTCATTCCTTATAGAGCACACCCAGACAATCCACCTCCCTCCCTACCTTCAATTCACAGCCCAATAGCACCATCTGTGGCATCACTCAAGGTTCATCATCAGGAGCCAAGGCATCAACATCATCTCCTACACCGATGACACCCAGCTCATTCTTTCTCTCTCAGCCGACCCCACGACCACAAAATTCAGCTTCCACTCAACTGCATGAAGCATGTCTAAGTTCAACAGCGATAAGACCAAGGTGCTCATTTCTGGTAGCCACACCACCCTCTGGAATGACTCCTGGTGGCCATCAGAACTCAGAGCCACGCTCACACCAACAGACCACACCCACAACCTCAGCATCAGTCTGGACAACAATCTCTTCATGAAACGACATGTCAACGCCATCTCCTTAGCCTGCTTCCACGCTCTCGGCATGAACTGCAGACTTTTCAATTAGCTTCCCATCAGCACTAGGAAAATAGTGATGCCAGCCCTCATCACCAGCCATCTATACTAACACACTCTATACAGGAACAACCAGTGAGCTCATGAGAAAACTTCAGGCAATACAAAATGCATGAGGCAGACTGACCCTCAACCTGCCAAAAAGAACCCACATCACCCAGCACCTGAGAGACCTCCACTAGCTCCCTATCTAGAATAGATGCCTTTTCAATTTTACTACAAAGTTTTTCAGGACTTTGGGCCTATTAGGATGGCGGACTGACCTGCGTCCGTCCGCCACCCCAGAGGAGGAGGGACCGTCCGCAGGGGCTGCAGAGGTCCCTCCATGCTAATTAATATGTGACCGCCACCCTGGCGGTCATATCCTGTATTTTTATTATTGCGGCCGGTGCTGCTTGAAGCAGCACGCACCGCAATGTTAAAAAATGCATGTTTGTCTTTGCATGCACGAAGCTGCAGGCACCGCTTTGTGCACGCAAAGGCAGGGGGGTATCATAGGTACCCCCCTTGTGCACCCCCCTTCACCCCTGGGGGCCCGCAACGGGCCCCCGAAGACATCACCGTATGCCTTTCCACGGCGGAAATGCCGCCGTGGAAAGGCATATGACCGCAGCTATCCTAATATGGCTGGCGGTGTCTGATAGACACCGCCAGCCACGTTAGAGCTTTTCCGCCGCGGTCGAAAGGTGACCGCGGCGGAAAAGCGGCGGACAGAAAATAGATCCCCCAGCCATCCTAATCTGGTGGGGGGGTTTTTTCCAGTCCGCTGCGGATAATCCCCATCCTCCGGCATGCGGTGGCTTCCGGAGGATGCGGATTATCCGCAATCATAATCGGCCCCCTAGTACCTGCTTACACAAGCCACTGCTTGAACTTACACCGAGCTTCCAGGAAACTCTGCTCTGCCCACCTCGCCCTTCCATAGACACTGTGCATCTGCCACACTGGAGGACAGTCCTTCTCTCAACTTACGGCCAAGTCCTGGAACGCCCTTCCACTACACCTTCAAACATCACACTCGCTGACAGACTTTAGAAAGAAGCTCACGACCTGGCTCTTTGACTGAGAACTGCAGCCCAGCACCTGGATACCCTAAAGGGTGATAAGTCATGCTCTACAAATACAATATTATTGATTGATAGGTGGCAGGAGGGTGAAGGACTGGCACTATGCAGCAGTTAGGGAAAATTTTTATAAAGTGAGATAATTATTATGGGTTTAAATATGGTGCTTTATTACTGTATATTAACATCTTCTCAGACCTTCTATTAAAACGTTATTTGTATTATTATTAAAAGTTCCCTTTGAACAAAGAACGTAAACTGCATGAATGTTTTGTTTTCTAGTCAAATCTCATAGCATCCTTGAACAAGGTATGCAATTAATGCACTCTGCCAAGTTAAACTCTAAGGACTTTACACATTGAAAACCCAATACGCTTGATTTAATTTTACTGAAGTGATTGGCATTATGTTCTCAAGTTGTTTGTGCCAGATTCTAAATCTGTCCATTGGGTGTAAAATGAAAATGTGAAAATATAAGAATTAATATAAAACCTGCTTAAAGCTAGTTTCACATTATGCTGATTTTGTCTCGAGAAAAAGGTATTTCATTTTTTTAAATGAAGACAAGTGAGAGAGATATTTTTGCGGATTATAATATTAACAAGTGTACATAAGTGTACATAGTTCTTTTACTAGCCCAGCTAAAACAGTGGACGAATAAGAGTTAAAAGTTTGCAAAGTGACACATATATTAATCAAATTTCATAAACTTTAATGAAAATATTGTTAAAAAAATATCCGTGTAAAAAATTCACATTAAGTACCAGCACTAGACTGGTTCAAGCACAGACCATCCCTCAGCAAGAAATATTGTGCATGAACGAGACTCTTGAAGTTGGACATTTTTCACAAATCATGCAACATCTCGCTGTTGCCAAATATCCAAACATATGCAACACGATTGCCTATATATGTATATTAATTCAATAAGCTTTCTTCGGTTCGAAACAAAAACAACCATAAAGGCACATATTAAAACATGATTAAACCTATACAATTCATTATATCAATGGAGTACATTCTTGACTTTTAGTGCACTTTTAAAACATCATACTTTTCCTTAAATTAATTGATCTTAAAATATAAGTTGCAGTATAAAAACAAATATCAGGCTCTTGCATGGTAAACAGCAGACTCATAGCAGCATTCGTAGTTAAAGTGCAGTATTTTTTAAACAAAAAGTTTTAAGGAAAGCAATACGGAGGTTCAAATACAAGTCACATATAAGGAGAAAGTGCAAAGTGCTCAGTTTAGTATGTCCATCACATGGGCACGGGTAAACGGGATACTTTTGAACACAAGGAAATGCTACCAAATAGTGGACAAGGCCTAATCTCATTCTTGTGAGAAGGAATCGATGTGATGACCTGGTTACCTGGCACAAATAAGCCTGAAACCCCTTAGTTTCTAAATGAGAGTAATAGAACTTGCAAGTTGTCAAAAGCCCACTCCTTTTTTTACGGTCACGTTTTCTCACCAGCAAAAACGTATTTTTCAATTAAATCCTGGGAATTTCTATTACTCCATTGGTGTTTTCCAACAGATTTATATTAAATAGGTCTTTGAAGGTTTGTACCATATAGTTGAGCCAAGGAATCTTTAGACAATTATCTAATTGGAGACAATCTTTAATAATGTTTCTGTTAAATGTAGTCTCTTCTTTCAACTATATAGATCTCCATAACAATTATGGTCTTAACCCAATTAGATCTGTTAGGTAATTGATCCCCACTTCGCTATGTATTAAATCAGAAGACGCAGAAGTGGGAAAACAGAGCAACTTTTTAAGAAACTTATTTTCCTCTGTTTGCAAGTCATCATGATGGTAATGAGCCCATACCCTGCACCGTAAAGTGCAATTGAGGTACATCTAGACTGATAAATATGCACCGTGTGAACAAAACAGCACAGGTGCACAACAATATCGAACATGCAGTAACTTGTATCATGTAGTTCCAATGAGTCACGGAGAAACAGCTTCCTCGATTCAATTTCTTTATTTCAAGAAAAAGTTAAACACCATACAGCCGACGTGTTTCGTCCCAACAGGGGACTTCTTCAGGGCGTTGATGGAAATGAATTCCAGCTAAAGCGAAAGTACGGCAATCCAAAAATATTCGGTCGTCTTCACTTGATAGGTTTGACTCTTCAAATTAGGATCAACAAACTGGGACGTTCCAAAATAGATCAGGGTGGCCGTAGAATAGAAAAAGGTATCATTGGTAGTGGTCCACGATTTATAGTAAAACGTTGCGATTACTCAGTTTGAGATATGTTGTAGGTGTATAATCCCACCAAGCAGATTTTGAATAAAGAGCGTCCTGAATTCCGACAAGAATACGCAGATCGTAATGTGATAATAACGATCCGAAAAATAACCCAAGAACTGGAACCGGGATGAGTCCCGAAGGGGAGGGATATTCATGTTCATTAATACTGCCACATACGGACAGCAATCCGGGGGCAAATTAATGGATATAATCCTTATTCCTGCCTCTGGGTCTTTATCTGTCAGATTTATGGGTAACTTATTAGCCTCCTTATTCCTAATGTCTTGGCTTTCTGCCTCACGGGAACAACTATCCCTTAGTGATTCCTTTCTTTGTCCTACAGGGACTAAGATATCTACTGTAATAGATACTCCGAGATTAGAGCTTATCGGTGGTTCAGCCCTTCCATTCCTTGGGGTATCAGATACAGCCCCTGGGCTGGTTGTTATTCCTGTACCTTGTAGATCTTTCTGCTGGTTATAGGTATTATCGTTAAGCAACTTTTCTAAATTGTTAAATATCCCTTTAAGTCTAACAACCTCACCGTTAAGTTTATTTATTCTATCTTCCAGTGGTTCAAGATATTTTTCTAATGTAAGGATTAAGGCTGTTATGATCTTAATAACCTGTGCATCACACACAATCCCCATATTAGATGGATCTTCCGCTATAGGATTAGGAGATAGAACCTTAGTGCCTTTATTGACTGTCCCCTGTTTTTGCTGGATTTCCCAACAGCTCCTTTTCTTTTTAGGGGTAGGTGATTCTTTACGTTCCTGTAAACTGTGTACTTCTCTGGGTTCAGAAGAATCTGGGGCAGGATCTAGGCACATAGCATTCAAATGGGGCTTAATGTGTAATTCTTTACTTATATTAGGCTCAATATTAGACTCCAATGGTGAGTCAATCGCTTTTGCGGGATTGGGTACATTTCCTGGGCCTAACGATAGACGCCGCTCAGCCTTATCTATCTCAACGCTAATGGCGCTAACCGCCTTCATGAGGTAGCATTTAATAGTGGAGCCTGGGGTCTCAATAACATTGTTATTTCCTTCTTGTGTTTTACCTTTTGACATGTTGTTAATGGCGTGTTAAGTAAAAACCAGAAACTACAGGAAAGAACCCCCGTTAATAAGATTTTTTACTTAATAATAGCAGGAACACAAGTACCCCTATACACTGAATGTTATAAGTGTAGCACTTATTCAAAACCAGAACCTAGTACTCTGATATTACCAACACTCGGGTGAGATAGTACAGAATGAAAATGAATGTCGAATCGGATGTCCTAATTACATAAACACCCTTAAAATTATAAAAATAAAAAGCTTGTTGATCATCTAAATTCCAATATATATGTACATATATATATATATATATATATATATATGTACATATAGCCTAGGGGTGATTGGTGAAGCGAGGGCCGAGAAATAAGGGGTGTCCCAAAACGTTTTCCCATGCAATTTCTCATAGGACCTTTAGCCACGGTTGCAGCTCGAACGGCTGAACGGAATTACACCAAATTTGGCAGAGAGGTAGTCCTCAGTTCCGTCTTGTGCCTTTGGCATATCTGGTGTCAATCTGTTCAGTAGTTTCTTTGAAAATTACGGTTAAAGTCAGTTATATATCAATGGGCGTGGAGGATCCGCGGATTGTGCGAGGATTGGCCTCGTAGGATAAGCGCACCTTTCCGATCACGCACTGAATTCTAATTGGCTGTCCAGCGGTTGTAAACATTCAAAACCAGGAACTTTTGGCAGCCATTTTGTGCCTTGGTAGAAGCGAGGGTGAAGAAGTCTGGGAAATATGTTGGCAAAACGTGAACAGGGGCAGGTTAGGCACACCCTGACCCCCTAGGCCTGGTCAAGGGGTGACATAGGGACCCGTAGGGCACATAAAAGTAAGAACATTATTTTACAAATGAAGTCTCGAGATGTGCGTATGATCCGCTCAGTTGGTGGCTGAAAAAAACGTAGCATGTATTTTTGAGATATATCAAGCTTATGTGTATAGATGTTGGGTGGTTTTACAAAGAGCCCTTGTGTTTATTGAGAGATTTTAGTAATTGCAAGTAAGTACTGATGCAGTGTCTAAAGTTCATGAGGAAGACTCGGTTTCCTTCATCTGTAAAATGTACACTATCTATTTAATAGATGTCATGCATATTGAAACGCAGATTGTTGTGGTAAATGGACAACATTATATAGTATCGTAGAAAAGTAGAAAGATTTATTCACATGTTTATTCACTTATCTGCGCAGATCAAGTGTTTCAGTCTTCCCCTATCTCGACGACTGGTTGTTGAAGGCGGGCTTGCTCCAGACAGTCGCCTCCCACCTCCAGACTACGATCAACCTCTTGCACCTGCTGGGGTTGTCCATCAATGTGCCGAAGACGCTCCTGTGGCCCTCTTAGAAGCTCCTCTTCATCGGAGCGGTTCTGGACTCAGTGCAGTTTCGGGTTTTTCACTCCAAACAGCGGGTTCGGGATATTTAGGCTCTGATTCTGATCTTTCAGCTTTTATCCCGGGTCTTGGTCAGGTTGACGCTGCGGCTCCTTGGGCTTAAGGCCTCCTGCCTCCTAGTGGTACATCACGCAAGGTGGCATGTGAATAAATATAAAGATAGGCCACTCAGTTTGCCTCCCGTAATATATACATTTCAGGGGTGGTGGTTCCTGGGGCTTAAGGGGGGGCGTTGGAGCCCACATACTTGTAATGTTGTAGGGGGGGTTGGATGCGAAAGTGGTGCAAGGTGGTTGTAAATCTGGTACACAGTTTTTTGTTTTACTTTGCTTTCCTTTGTGTGATGTAGAAGATCCTGGGTGAATATAACAGTTTTTGTACAGCCAGTAACTTTTAACACTACCACCAAACGGCTTTCTGCCTATTACCATAGTAAAGGTTCATGGAATACTTACATGAGCACAGAGGTTAAAAGTTCACCACATTATGTTGTTAATGAGTTAGCCTCAGAATTATACTTCAAATTATGAATATCATTTCAATTAATGACTTCTACCCCAACTAAAAAAACAGAGGTATGTTCTTTTTTAATTAACTTTTATTAAAACAATAACTGGAACTTTAACTAAAAGATAACAATACAATAAATAACTAGAACTATAACTAACAAAACAATATAATAAACAACATATAATATGGACTCCAAAAGAAGTAGTGTAGTTAATCTGCAAAACAAAAAAGAAATGTAGTGTTTAAAATTGGATTGATGTGACTAAATGAGGTCAAACATTGGAAGTCAAAGTAACAATTGACGATTTTTATATATTTTTAAATGTTTGCAGTGTGCTTGAAACGCTTCCACTGGCATTGTACATGCAGACTCTGTTGTTCATCTCCCAATTTCTCCTTTCAAATTTTCTTGTAAAGACCTTAACAACAATTAAAGGGAACAATGTCTGCATATTTTTAATATAGCATTTGACACAATGCATAGTGGCACCGTATTTATTGAATGTTTTGAAATAAATTTTCACAAGTCTTAAAAAATGTGAATGCAAGAAAAGTTACTTGCTGCATATGCAAGACTGGTTTCAAGAGGAGGCCCCAATAAAGAGGACTGGTGTGGAACTGCACGTATGTGGAACCACTAGCAGACTAAAATTCCGGTCAACTTTGCAAGGTAAGAGTTAAGGAGATTGAGAGAGGCTCCTCCTGCTTCATGAGGATGCCCAAGTACCAGTGGATCAACACTGTCAACCTCTACTGCACAGCCTAATATGCTCTGTATGCCATCCTAATACCTAATCATCCTTTAGTTATACAGAGATCTACCCTGTGTCAGACCTATCCATACAAGTGTGAATTTGAGATTATCTGCCATCGAAAACCCCTCAAGTACTTATATCCATTGCTTTGTAACTTCGTCGAGTCATCACCCTCCTGCCCCTTGGTTCAACAACACTTTAAAAATTGAGAAATCTAGATGCAAAGTATTAGAACGAAAATGGCGTAGGGACTATGCGCCTGATCTTAAAGATGCCTATAAAAAGGCTATAAATCTCTGCAAGACAGCCAGGGCCAGTTTTGTTTCCAAAACCATTACTGATACAGCTAATTGTTCTAAAACGCTTTTCGGGTTAGTAAAAAAAACTGGCTGGATCAGAAACTATAGGCAACCCCACGCCATTAAGCAAAAAGGAGTGCGGAGATCTGGCCCAATTCTTCACTACAAAAATTGAGAAGATCTATCTTGAAATTGCTAACTCTCCCTTATCCATGCCCTCGCAATCAAATTTGACAGCAACTAGTTTCACGCTACCTTCTTTTTTTTTTTTTTTACAATTTTTATTTGAGTTTCAAATTTAATACACTTACCCCCCCACCCCAGGAGAACAGGAACCCAACATTCTTTTATTTCATTACAACAAAAACTGTATTAAATATAAACAATTTATACAAAAGACAAACAAACACATCGCAAGAATACCATGATAACAGATTTATGACAAGTTCCCCCGATATATTACTTCCATAATCATACACCCTCAATCCATGATAGTAATGAGGCCCAAATCTGCATACCCCCTATTCAGCTTAACCCTCCCTTTGTTTCTATAAATTGCGACCTCCAAACTACAGGTCGCAAGCAGCCGAGTTCTCCATTTAAAAAATGAGGGAGGTTGCGGATCTATCCATGCTGATGCGACACACAGCCTAAATACCGCCATGGCTACAAAAATCAACCTGTGTAATTCGGGTGGTCGGTGGTACTGGTTAAACCCAACAACACCTCTTCGTTGGTATTATCGACCCTATACTGGGTAATGTGTGACAGAAAATCAGAGACTTCCGCTAGTACTTTAACCAGAACAGGGCACGAGGCGAGCATATGAGTTATATCCGCAGCGGTTAGTGCACATCATGGACAGGTTGTCCCTTTCCCAGTTCCCCATTTAGCAATTTTTCCAGGTGTGTAGTAAAATGAAAAGAATGTTTTAAAAAATTGTGCCTGGAGTTTCATAGACATTAAACATGTCAGTGACATATCATAAGCATCGCGGGACACCTGAGGTGAGATCCCCAACCTAGACTGCCATACCATCACATGTTTATCCATATCGTTTGGTAATAATATATTTAATCCTTCATATATCGCCCCGATTCTCTGAGTTTTAGCTAATCTGAGTTTATCGATAATTTGACTAGGTTGGAATTTGATGTGACCGCCTACTTTTTTTAATAGAAAGTCCTGCACCTGAAAAAATTTTAAAAAGTCCCTATTCGACAAATCAAACTCTGCTTTCAATTCGTCGAATGTTTTAAGTCCATTAATAGAAAAAAAACAAGATATGTGACTCCTAAATTCACCCACCTCTTCGTACATACATCATGGAATATATCCGGAAGGTCTGTATTCTGTGAAACGGGGGTATAACAGACACAGCGACCTAAACCGACTAATTTTTTAACATTGCCCCAAACTTTAAGAACGCTAGAAATTGTCTTGAATTTCACTTTTTTAAAGTAGTCATCGTTAATGTGGCGCCACAGACAGCCAGCACTTCTGTCACCCAAGATAAGTTCTTGTGAAGTAGGTACACTACACCCCATGGAATTGACCATTAGCAGATTAGAGCTGTATTTTAAGACTGTAGCCCAATAATACAGTTTAAATTTGGGTAGTGACCATCCACCTCTATCTCTGGGTAAGGTAATCCATCTAAGTGCCCGGCGAGGTCTATTATATGCCCAAACAAAGCGCGAAAACATAGTATCAATGTTTTTAAAGATCAGTGGGGGAAAGTCTAAGCAAATAGCTCGGAAAATATAAAGAAACTTTGGAAAGAATAACATTTTGACTACATTAGTTCTACCCCCAATGGATAAATGCAAATTATGTAGCCGAAGTAGTTCTTGTTCTTGTTCTTCTAGTATGACTGTTGTTCCGTCATATTCAGCTACAGAGTTCTGTACTACCTCCCCTCATTTAGATTGTTGGCCCCTTCTTAATTTGGACACTCTTACTCTCATTTTAGATAAAGTCAAATCTGGTTCCCTGAATGACCTATTACCAATTTCTATTCTCAAGCAACTTGACTGTTCCCATATGCAGGTCATCTTGAATGTATTGAACTCTTCCTTAATGGAGTCCAAAGTTCCTCAACTTTGGAAACACGCCATGGTAACTGCCGTTCTTTAGATAGCTACTGCTGATCCTGCTATCCTTTCTAATTACCATCCAAATTCCCTCCTGCCTGTCTTCTCTAAAATCCTTGAAAAGGCACAACCATTTTCATCTTTCCCAGTTTATCGAGACTAGCATAATCCTTCATCGTTCTCAATCTGGGTTCAGAACTGGATTTTACACCAAAACCACTTTGCTGGGGGTCACAGAGTGGCTTCGCCACCTCATGGATGTTGGAGAAACTGTCATGCTCAAATTATTAGACCTTAGTGCAGCGTTTAACACTTTCTCCCATCCCATACTAGTAAACATGCTGAGGTCCTCCAGCATCTGTGGTTCTGCCATGGACTGGATTGTCTCTTTTCTGGATGGCCGTACATTTCAGATTTTCTCCGCCACAGATAGGTCCAATATCCATCCATCTCCCTTTGGGGTACCCCAGGACTCTATACTGAGTCCCTTGCTTTTTAATATATATGTTAGGCCTCTAGCTGAAATTGCTGAGCAGGTTGGTCTGAGTCTCTCTAACTACGCTGATGACTCTCAGATCATCTTTTCACTTTCTCGTTCTGACCCAGGCTCTACATCCTGTCTTCAGTCGGGCCTCAGGCGAATTGCTATATGGATGAACCAGAACTTTTTGAAACTTAACAGTGAAAAAAATGAGGTTTTAATTCTTGGCAAGGAGAAAGATCTCTGGGCCCATTACACTGGGCATTTGAGATGGGAGCTCTTCTGCAGCCTTTCAGCCACGTCTGTAATCTGGGCATCTATATTGATGATTCCTTATCCATGCATCATCAAGCAGTCAACCTGTTTTACCATCTTGAAAATTGGTTTAGGAAGATCCTTTGTATGATACCTAAGACCACCCAGAAAACTGTGGTCCATGCCCTTATCACCTCATGGCTGGATTACAGTAATGTCCTTTTTCTGGGTGCTAATAAGGCTGTGAACCGTAGACTGCAGCTGGTACAGAACGCTGCAGCAAGACTGCTATGCAGTGTTTCCAAAATCACACCCATCTCCGTCTATCTTCGCGACTTACATTGGCTCAGGGTGGAAAATTGCAACTAATTTAAAGCCCTGAGCTACATGTTTAAGATCAAATGGGGCTCAGCACCACAATACCTGCATTCTTTGTCTTGCCCATATGTTCCTAACCGCCATCTCCGTTCTGCTTCTCTTGAAAAATTCATGGTGCCCAGATTTAAACTTGCTATGATGGGTGGTTGATCCTTTTCCTATCTTGGTCCAACTCTCTGGAATGCTCTCCCTCTTGCCATCCACAAAGAAACCAGCTATTCCTGTTTCCGCAGATCCCTGAAGACCTGGTTATTCAAACAGTAACTTCTCATTTTTCTCTCTTCTGCTTCCTGTTTCCATCCTGGCTCCGGGAAACCCTTTTTGGGTAGCTGTTGCGCCTTATAAATTCCTTTAATAATAATCATTTAATAATAATTTACCTAAAAGTTGTCCGTTAAAAATGTGTGAATCTTCCTGGCTTTATACAACTAGTTCATGTTATATTTTAGACATCGGTGATGAGCTGGAACAGGAGGATATACTTTCTTCAATGTTGGTAACTTGCTGCTGACTTATGGAACATTGTGGTAACTGAAAAAAGAGTTAAAAATGTATATGTTCAAGCTTAATTTTAATGTTCATAAAAACAATTGTTCTCAATAGGATTGGGGATGAAAAGTAATCATCAGAGGTTATATTTGTACAGCAAAATAGGAAATAGTATTGCATTATACAGATGATAAGCCGAGATTGGTCACTCACGTCATTCACAAACTCCTGGCTTGATCTGATAGAATTGTAAAAAGGAGAGAGTTTTCCCAAACAAACCCAGAAAGGACTGGGAAATATCACAACAAAAGGGGGGTAGTTCCTTTCTGTGGTTACCTAAATTAAAGCACGAAGTGCTTGCTGAGATTAGACACCAAAAAAACTTTTTACCTCAATGACATGTACCCTAGTCAGTCCCAAAATTATTATATAAACATATTTTTCTTAAAAATTCATATTTATTAAAAAGCTTCTGATAACAGCATGAAATTCATAACAGTTTTACATATAAGCAGTATATAAAAACATAAACACATTACATTCAACTTCAAAGCATAAAACAATAATTAAAAATAGCAAGAGTGTTGACGCGTTTCGGTGTTTTAGGGTAGATGGTACACCTTCCTCAGGACTACAATGAATTCTTCATTCTAAAAAGTATATGGAACAGTCAGTTAGTGTACATTCAAAGAGGATTTGTTTGAATTACAAAAAGTTTTTTTCAGGGATTTGCAGTGTCTAAGGTACATCAAATCTTACATAATTCGCATTATTCAATGTGCGGCAGCATAAATCCTGGGGATAGAAAATTCTTATCCACTGTTCTCTTTCAATTTCTTTCCTTTCAAACTGACCTGTGACCTGTATGCACACATGGATATGTTTTGCAATTAGTCTTTTTCATGAAAACAAACAAGTTATAGGCAGGCCCCTTGTACAGCAAAATGACATAATGTTGTTATGCATTGCTGTCTCCTTGATTTTATATTGTGGACCACTTTTTATAATGAAGTCCTAAATTGCACAGAACGATTTTTGGATGGAACTCAAAGTGCAGTAAAATTTACCAAACAGATTTATTACGATTGGAACAAAAATTTTATTGCACTTTGAGTTCCATCCAAAAATCGTTCTGTGCAATTTAGGACTTCAATATAAAATCAAGGAGACAGCAATGCATAACAACTGTACTCCATGTACCTTGTCTATCTAGATAAGAAGAAATCTGCTTCAAAATACAAAAAGAAGCTCCCCGTTTGTATCAGGTCATACAAGGATGAGGAACTAAAAGACGCCCCACCTTAAGAACACTGCGAGCCTTTTGAAATTGATGTAAGGAAGGACAAACAACGCCCCGACCATTAATAACAAAGTAAGCCATTATGTCATTTTGCTGTACAAGGGGCCTGCCTATAACTTGTTTGTTTTCATGAAAAAGACTAATTGCAAAACATATCCATGTGTGCATACAGGTCACAGGTCAGTTTGAAAGGAAAGAAATTGAAAGAGAACAGTGGATAAGAATTTTCTATCCCCAGGATTTATGCTGCCGCACATTGAATAATGCGAATTATGTAAGATTTGATGTACCTTAGACACTGCAAATCCCTGAAAAAAACTTTTTGTAATTCAAACAAATCCTCTTTGAATGTACACTAACTGACTGTTCCATATACTTTTTAGAATGAAGAATTCATTGTAGTCCTGAGGAAGGTATACCATCTACCCTAAAACACCGAAACGCGTCGACACTCTTGCTATTTTTAATTATTGTTTTATGCTTTGAAGTTGAATGTAATGTGTTTATGTTTTTATATACTGCTTATATGTAAAACTGTTATGAATTTCATGCTGTTATCAGAAGCTTTTTAATAAATATGAATTTTTAAGAAAAATATGTTTATATAATAATTTTGGGACTGACTAGGGTACATGTCATTGAGGTAAAAAGTTTTTTTGGTGTCTAATCTCAGCAAGCACTTCGTGCTTTAATTTAGGTAACCACAGAAAGGAACTACCCCCCTTTTGTTGATCTGATAGAACCCTTTTTGGACTTCCATGATCTAGAAATGCAGAAATAAATAGCAATGAAAATTAAAAGACAAGCTTAAAAAAAATGAAAATAAAAACACATTTTTTACTTAGTATCCAAAATACAGGCTGAAAACGTCTAACAAGCATTTAAATGAGAAATGGGTTTCAGAGAAAAACATCTATAAGATTATCACATGCAGATTTATATTTTATAAAAATATTTATCAAAGCAAGAAAAATTATAGCTCATACATTGTTCAATTTTAAATCACACATTTGGCAAATAAAATTGGGAGGACATTTTTTTTACATTTGGTTGATTTCAGAATGCCTACATGAAATACATAAATGCTTATCTCAGAATGATTTTCGATCATGAAATGTTGAAGACAAACCTGATAACTCAATTAGGTCCATTGCAAATTTTGGCTGATAACATTTGGAGAGCAGTCAGTGGATCTGGTGTGTCGAGTTGTTCACCACCACACGGTATAGTGAATGGGCAGGACAGCTGGTGGCAACCAGTACGTCTCATGGTTTAGATATCTGTATAATGAGATAGAACAGGGGGCAAATGAAGTTTAAGATTATTAAAAAACATGGAGAGCATGCTAAAATACAACATTGACCAATCAATTACATGTGCAGTGCATGGGGAGGAATCAGCATGTGACTCACTACTTAAAAAATTATATGCGGCAGGAATAAGTGATTTATCCAGAAACATCACCTACCAAGGCAAAATATTTAAGTAATAAGAGCTGGCAACCGTGCTAAAATACACTTTTGCCAAAAACATTCCTTTTGCAATGCATGAGGCACGTGACACACTACTTACACAAGAAAAACTACATTGCATTCACTTGAACAGCACATAGCACACTGCTGTAGGAGCGGCCACTGGCGCTTGGCAAATTAAACAAACGCACCAGGACTAAGCGATTTGCACAGAAACAAAAGTTATGAAGTCATCTTTAAAGATATAAAAAAGCAGGAAAGCATGCCTAAAAACAGCATTGCCAAATTGAACATACATTTGCATTTACGCGGTCTTTAAAGATTGTTCAGATTAATTAATTTAATTACTCTTAAAAAAAGTGCTCACCTACAAAGAAGTGGATACGAACACTCTCAATGGCTGTGACTGCGGAATAGGAAAAGTTCAAGAAGGTTGGCAGCGTATAAATGCTTTGCAGAAGGATGATTGGTTAAGCATGATGTCACTGTTTGTGAGAGCTGTGATTAGGCATGTTGCAATTGAGCATGCGCAAATAAAATGAAAAACGTTAGGGGTACATTGCAGACTGGGACGTTTTATGCGCATGCGTAACATTAACACGTATGCGCTACCACAAACATGCATGCTCAAAGTGAAGGCAACTCGTATGGGGTACATACATAGATGGAGTTCAGATGTCCCCATGGCTTTGAAGTGGCTTCAGGAGGGGGTCTTTGCAGCCCTCCTCCATAAAATAATAATATATAATTACCCATGCCTCAGTGGCTGGGGACCCCGGTACCCGGAATTGGGCACGGGAAGGGGGGTCACGCGGCCCACTTCCCATAAAACAATTGAATACGTATACTCTGCTTATTGTCATCCTACCATAAGCGTACCCTTCTGATCACGCGCTGAAGGCTAATTGGCTGTCAAATGGTTGTAAACATTCGAAACTAGAAACTGTTTGCAGCCATTTTATTTCTCGGTACAAGGTAGGCTGAAGATGCGTGTGAAATGTGTGCTTAGAACGTTAAAAGGGGGAGGGTAGACACAACCTGATCTTCTAGGTCTTCTCAGGGAGTCCCAGAAGGTCTCCCAGGGCCCTTATTTTTTGGGGAAAAAACTCGTGGTGCTCGTACGATCTGTGCATTCTTGCGATATTTAAAAAAAAGATGTGGGATTCTGCGCGTCTTTAGTAATTTGTATTCTTTCAACTGTTTAGAGCAGATACAGCAGTGCTGTATCCAGGATCCACCACTGAGTAAGAAGAGGTAACGATAACTCTATTTACCTGCTAAGTGAATTTCTATCCATAGGATAACAGTGATGTATTTTTTAAGAAAGTTAAAGAAAATTATTAAAATATTAACCTCAGATAATCTTTTGTCTTCATATTTATATTAAATATATATAAATTCGTTTTTCAACATTGAAAATATCTCGGAAGTCGCGCACACACAGCGTCTGCTATGTATGTGACATCTCACGCTACCGCGCGTCCGTCACGTGGCGATATATGTACATCTCGTGTATGCGCAAAGCGTCACGCACAAATCGCATAGCAACCACGTGGGAAAAGTTGTACCCGTCACACACCCTTCGTGGATCCTAGACAACAACCCTAAAGTGGCGGACACGTTTCGAGTAGTAAATGAGTAGGGTGTTCATAGGGTGCGCAACTGCAAAAAAAAACTATATAAAATAATAAAAACAATATATTTTTATGTAAAAAAATATTTAAAAATGTGTGATATAATTTAAAAAATAACATCTAAAAATAAAAAAAAATAAAAAATGTAGGTAGAAAATATAAAAAAACAATAAAAATATTTACAAATTAGCATTTAAAAGATCTTTGAAATTCACTGAAAAGACCATAGGTTTCAGACATGTTATAGTTAAGAATTGGCATTTCAAAAACCTTTGAAATTTACTGAAAAACCCATAGGTTTTCAGAGATGTCATAGTTAGGAATTAGCATTTAAAAAACCTTTGAAATTCACTTAAAAAACCATAGGTTTCAAATAAGTTATAGTTAGGAATAAGCATTTAAAAAACTTTAGAAATTCACTGAAAAAAACATAGGTTTTAGGAGTGTTATAGTTAGCTACACATTTCACTCGTATAAATCCAACTCGCCCGCAATCCACTGCTGATGATGTCACTTATTACATCATTCTTGACATGTTCAGTGACATCACTGATGACATCTCAAATGACATTACTGATGACATCACTGATGACATCATCCCTGTGACAAGCTGATACACCTGATCATACAGTAGCATAATCTTTTAACACACATTATAAAATATGAAGTACCATATTTGAAACATTGACACACCAGTACAAGTTTCTAAAAACCCACTCAGTGATTTCTAAATCTAGACACACATCTAAACACTTACCTATAGATTCACTCATACATAATACCAAAGATCAATAGAGCACTATTAAATATACTTATATACCTACATCAATATTACACACCAGCACATATCCTATTCCTTTATACAGACATCCTACTCACTTATGCAAACAATTGATCATACTTATATTTATTAAGCTACTCACTTACACAAACACCACTTGATGTATTCATATAGATAGTAACTCATACTTAGTGTGTTATAAAATCAGTATTACAAATATAAAGTTATCCATACATCAATCATACACTCACTGAGTACTATGTATACCTATTTATATACAATAACTGTCCCATACACTGCCTTTTATATTTTTACTTTGTTGGACATATATCATTGAGAAATATATTTACTCATCACCACACCCATTAAGAGATTCACTCACCCAAACAATTGTTTCCACATACAGTCTTAACCTCATATACTTAGTAAATCAACTATTTACACATCTTTCCACAGTCACACACGTCCCACCCAAACACACACACATTCATTCACTATCCCATACAAATACTCATTTTACTAATTAATAGCTAATGTAACCTTTCACATATGTAGTAACCAACTTATGTAGTAGTTTACACAACAAGAGATAGAGAGATAAAGGTATTCATACAGTTTAATCACTTTCCCATGTATTAAGTGAGACACTTAAAATTCCTCACTTAGACAGTCAATCACATTGTCAAGGGGGGGCCGAGAAAAAAGGGGGGTCCCAAAACGCGTTTTTCCCATTCATTTTTCCATAGGGCGGTTGGAATCACTTTTAGCTCGAACGGCTGAATGGATTTACACGAAACTTGGCAAAATTGTAGATATGGTTTGCCCGACGTGCCTTTGCTATGTCTCAATATATGTGCTCCAGTGGATTTTGAGAAATTAACGTTTTAAAAAACAGATATATCTGTGACAGCGCTCTGGTTAGCGCTCCGGTTCGCGTACCTGATGCGTAACGGAACTTCGCAAAGCGAAGCTGATTGGCTCTGCAGTGTCTGTCAACATTCTAAACAGTCCGGACCGGCCGCCATCTTGTCTCTCGGTAGGATCGAGAGACCAGAGGTGGAGAAAAAAGAAGGGGGAATTTAATGAAAGGGGGCAAGGTAGACCCCTCCTGACCCCCTAGGAATGATTTGGGGGTTATTAAAGGGTCCCGTGGGGCAAATAAAAAAAATTCGATTTTTCGCAGTAGAAGCGCTTCCCGGTTTGCGAACCGGGTAGCTCACCAGTAGCGTAACGGGAGTTCGCCATTTTGTGTTTCGGATTAAATAAATCACAAGATGGAGGGAAAACAATGCGGGAAATAGGTATAAGGGGGCACGGGAGACGTATCCTGACCCCCTAGGTTTTCTGAGGGTGGCTGAGGAGGCTCATATATGTCAGGAAAAACAAAAGAATTTTTGGCGCGGTTAGCTGCCGGTACGCGAACCGGGTCGCGAACCGGGAAGCGAACATAAGTGAAAATTAGTGAAAAAAGGTACATTCAAAATTTAAAAAGAGTACTTATAGTTAAGGTAGCTCTGAAAAGAGCTTTTGGGTTCTGTGTAAGTTCTAGGTACTTATAAGTAGGTACCAATACACAGTCCTATATTTTGTATGAAAACTCTATTTCCCTCATCTGAGAAGTGCACACCAGCTCCTCTGTAGATATCCTGCATGTAGTAACACAAGTTATTGTTGTAGATGGCGCCCATTCCATGGTCTCTCATATAAGCTGAAACAGGCTTATTTACATGTCTCCTCGCTTTCTCAATTTGTGGACAAATTTGATTGGACCACCTCCATTTCTGTCTTTGGCATATATTGGAATATACCAAGGCAGTTTGAGGAAAAAGTGCCGTCAATTGCTCAAAGGTGTCCTTTAAAAGCATTTCCAGACCTACCCCAGTCAAAGTGCCCAAATCATTTCCTCCACAGTGCACTATTATGAGGTCGGGGTTTGGCAAATGTAAAAAGGTTTTCACCAATGGTATCAATTGGTGACATCTCAATCCACTTTGGCCAATCCATTTGAATTCCACATTTTGTAAATTGAGGTTGTGTAAATTTCGGTTATCAGCATACCTGTGAGCCCAGTGGATGTAGCTATGTCCAAGAATCCAGACAGAAAACATGGTGAGAGGAGGTTCTGCTGCAGTCAGATGAAGTGTGGGAATGAAATGGCAGTTGAAACAGTAGGAGTTTGTAAAGAAAAAAACTGTGCAGTTTCAGTGCTAATGATTCACTAGCAGTGATTGGTGGATTTCCATTTCTGAAAACAGAAAGTTAGGGTGCATGGATGTGTTCTTTGAAAGATGTAATTTGAATGGTTAAGAAAAAAAGATTTTAAGAAACATTGCAGTGGATTTGCAGGTGTACTGAGAGTTCAGAGTTCATTTGAAACATTGTTGTGTGAGCTTGTAAACATGAGAGTTCTTTCAGGAGGTAGTTGCTATGGAAAAATGGCAGAAAGGGCAGAGGGGGGAAGGGTGTTGATTTGAAAAAATTGAGGGAAGAGTTTTGATTGGGTGACATGAGAGATATGTGTGATGAAATACAGCATTTCTGTGCCTTTGTTGGTTGCTGCCTCTGGAGTGCATACCCTTTGCTCTGCTAAAGAAAAATTGGTGTGTGTCTGAGACTGTTTTGAAATTCAAAAAGCATTTGCTAAGGTCAGAAAAAAATTCATTTAATTTAGATAGAGACTAGTATAGTTTATGGAGAAAATAAGGAAGCCAGCTGTGCATTTAAAATGTTGTTTTGTGTCAAGTGTTTTAATTTTTTTTCCAAAAAGATTTTGCTTCTTTGACAAATTATAATTATAGATAATGTGAAGTATTAGTACTGACAGGGTGTGCTTGTACATAGGAGTTGTGCTGTGTTTTCAAATTATGACCAGAAAATGGTTTTTTAACAAAAAGACATGCTTTTTACATTTATGAGAAGGATAACATGGGGTGTGCTTTTTTAAATAAATATGTCACTTCCCAACATGAATATGGGAGAATAATTTGCTTGTTTGTTGGTTTAAAAACTCGTTTCTTGAAGTCATTTAGGTTTCACAATATGTTCTGCAAGAGTTACATAGTCAACATGGGGGCATATTTACAAGGCTTATGAGACACATTCACGTCATTTTCCCCATTTTAAAAGTGACTTTAAAGGTGGTGCAAGGTCCTTGTAAATACACCCTCATGAGTGCTTTGCAAATTTAAATCATTTTCCCCTGGTGTATGTGCCTTGTAAATACGCCCCTATGTGTGGTAGACAATTTTAAGGTACTTCTCCCATGAATCTGGGAGACTAATTTGCTTACATGATGTGTTTAAAAATTGTGCTAAGGTGAGAAAATATTTATTTAATTTAGAAAGAGATTAGTTTGCTTTTTGGAGAAAATAAGGAAGCCAGCTAGGGTGTGCTTGTACATAGGAGCTGTGCTGTGTTTTCAAATTATGTCCAGAAAATCGTTTTTTAAAAAAAAGAAATAATTTTCACATTTATGAGAAGGACAACATGGGGTCTGCTTTTTTAAATAAATATTTCATTTCCCAACATGAATATGGGAGAATAATTTGCATGTTTGATGGTTTAAAAATTCGTTTCTTGAAGTCATTTAGGTTTCACAATATGTACTGCTAGAGTTTCATAGTCACTATGATAATTATGATATACATTTTGGACTGTTTAGGGGGCATGGATATGCTAAGGCTTCTGTAATTGTCAAAAGAGGAGAATTATGTACATAGCACTGCTGCATACAGTCCTCACCTTCTGCGTACTCTTGGATATGCTAGACTATATCTGCTCAATGGGATACCTAAGCTGAGGAAACACAGGTGATGTGATTGTGAAATGAGCAAAAATATTTGCACGTTTTTCAATTACATCACCTGTGTTTCCTAACATTACTAATCACATTGTGTAGATGAGGTTTAGGCCTGTCCAGGGAGACAGAGGAGGTCTGGCCTTTGTTGAAGTGTGCAGTGGACATGACTCACTTCATCTGTTGGCCTGCACATGTATTATGTCCTCTGTACTCTTCAACAAGCCAAAATTTCATCTGCAACCCTGAGTAGGCCTCACCTCAAACAAACTTTTGTGACTGCAAGACCTGCCTTTTTGCTCCTAGATATTTCTTGGTTTTACCATGGCAGACAGACAATCCAGCATACCTCTGGATAGGCCACACCTTATGGTGGTGCAAGGTCCTTGTAAATTTGCCCTCATGTGTGCTTGGTAATTTTAAGTCACTTGCCCCTAGTGCAAGGGTCTTGTAAATACACCCTCATGTGTGCTTGGCCATTTCAAGTCACTTCCTCCTGGCGCAAGGGCCTTGTAAATACGCCCTCATGTGTGCTTGGCAATTTTAACTCACTTCCCCCTGGTGCATGGATGTGGTAAATACGCCCTCATGTCTGCCTGGCAATTTTAAGTCACTTCCCCTGGTGCATGGGTGTGGTAAATACGCCCTCATGTCTGCTTGGCAATTTTAAGTCACTTCCTGCTGGTGCAAGGGCCTTGTAAATACGCCTTCATCTGTGCTTGGCAATTTTAACTCACTTCCCCCTGGTGCATGGGTGTGGTAAATATGCCCTCATGTCTGCTTGGTAATTTTAAGTCACTTCCCCCTGGTGCAAGGGTCTTGTAAATACACCCTCATGTGTGCTTGGCCATTTCAAGTCACTTCCTCCTGGTGCAATGGCCTTGTAAATACGCTCTCATGTGTGCTTGGCAATTTTAACTAACTTCCCTCTGGTGCATGGGTGTGGTAAATACGCCCTCATGTCTGCTTGGCAATTTTAAGTCACTTTCCCCATGTGCAAGGCCCTTGTAAATACGACCCTATGTGTTCTTGGAATTTTAACTCACTTCCCCCATGGTGCAAGTGCCTTGTAAATACACCCCCTTTGTCTATGTTGTTAAATTACTGTAGATAGAATTGACAACTAGTGTGTTAATTGTTTGCCTACTGTTATTGGTTTACTGTTTGGTAATAGTGGTTAGTATCAATTTTTTTAAAAAAATTCCACAGATTTAACTGAAGATCTTTAGAAAACTTTAAAAATGCCCTCAAGGCAGAGAAAACAAAAAGAAGCAAAGTGACTTACACTCCACCTTGGTAAAGATTTGCAGCAGTCCTCTACTATTAAATTGTATCAAGTCGCCAAAAAATCTCCGGGTAAGAAATTAAAATCATTTTTAAAAAGAATTTGCAGACAAAAAAATACCAGTATTGAACATGTTTTAGTGCATAAGAAGAGAGAAACTTTAAAGGAAAAGGAAAGGCCCGTCAAAAAAGTTTCTGCTAGAGCAGGAGATAAGTCTGTGCATGGCAGTAGAAGGGAAAATCAATTCAGGGACATTCGTAGGCGAATGTTCCGCAACAGGATAATTGTCAATTTGTTAAAAAAATTTAAGAAAGGCAAACAGAAAGTGACATTTTATAAGAAAAAGAAAATTGTAGAGAAAATTATTGATCAGGCTTTTGAAATTAAGTGAACAGTATTTATTTTGGTAATCAATAGAATTAGGAAACTAAAGGTAATTTCTGATTTCAAATCAAATAGTAGATGGAAGAGATTAGTTAATCGTAGTAATTTTTGTGAAGTTTTCTCAGGAGAATGGATGCATAGTTCAAGTTGTGAGGCATTTTTCAATGAGGAGAGTTACTTTCAGGACAATGATTTGGTGCATGCAGTTGACACCAGTGGTCGAGCATATGAGGTAAAAGATGGTTGTCCGGTTGAAAAAGAAAAACTTGTGTCTGCAGATGCAGAAGAGGTGTTAAGTGATGAAGTTTTAGGAAGACGTCCTAAGGGACCAGTCTACACCTGGAAATGTAGTAGTATTTGTAGTGTGCGACAGGATTCCATCAATTTGCTTTGTGATTTTGTTCGTACATTTAATAAGAAAAGTTTAACACAGAAAATGAAGTTGTTGCAAGAATTAGATCCTTGCAGAGTGAGAGAAGTAACAGGTTTGCATGGGCATTCACTGGCTTGTCTTTCCAGAAGAGTATGCCAGAGTGTTTTTCATCATTTCAGGATGCTAGGAGTGCATCATAATAAAGTGTGGAAATTAGTGAGAATGTTGTATTATGCTAAGAGTTCAGCAATTATGCTTAAACAATTGAGTAGTGCTCTTTTGCATGGTTCAGAACTACATGTGAAGAATATTCATGAAGAAATTGAGTTCTGTTACTTTGCTAGTAAAGAGAACAATGTTGACATTGACCCGGTAGAAGAAGGTAATGTGGAAGAGAGTGTACAGATATCTAATATAGATAAGTTTCACAAGGAAATGTCCATCTTTCAGGTGAAATCAATTGAGAGGCCTAATTTCACTTGTGTGTGTTGTCGACGGACTTACTATAAGAATCAGATTAAGTTAGTGGATTTATATGCAAAATGGAAAACAATAGTGAATGGAAGGATTTTGCTACATACTTGATGGTAGAAAATTGTTTTGATTTGGGATCGGACCAACGTATGTGTACTTATTGTTTTAACAAATTAAACCAAAACCGGATGCCTGCTAGAGCGGTTCATAATAATCTGGAATTGGTTGACATTCCTTCTGAATTGAAGGATTTAAATACTTATGAATCTATTTTGATTCAAAGTGTGCATCCCTTTCAGGCTATTGTACGAATGGAGCCAAAGACAGGGAAATTGCCTCCATCAGATTTACAGAGAGGATTAAAGGGAAGAGTTGTTTATTTGCCTTTAGATTTGAAGAAAAACATTAATACAATTTTAGTAGAGAAAGTGGAAGAGGAACCTCTGGTTATCCTAGTTAATGGTGTTCCGACAAAGAGTAAGAAAATCTGGCAAGATTTAGTGGATGTTAGGAAAGTCAAAAAGGCAACATTGTATTTGATAAAAAACAATGAGTACTACAAGAATGTATGTGTTGCAGAAGAGGAAGTAAGTGAAGAAGAAGACAGCGAATTGTGTGCTGGACAAATTGAGAAAGTAAAAGCCTCTAAAAATGAAGAAATATATGAACATTATAGTGTTCATCCTTTGCATTCCAAGGAAGTCATGGGGAATGCTATTGAGTTGTTTCAAATGAAACAAGCCAAAGGGAGTCTCATTAGTGTTTGGGAGGAAAGTTTGGAAGCTCTGTGTTTTCCACAGTTATTTCCCACAGGTCGAGGAGGACGATATGATGAGCGACCTGATCAAATTCCTGCTTCTGAATACCGGACTTTACGATTGTATGCAGAAGATCCTAGGTTTCGTCAATGCATTCCCTATTTGTTTCATCTATTGTTTGAAAGTGATCTGTCTGGACTGTCTTATGCATTGAACCACATCCTGAAAAGTGGTCTACAACTGCGAAATATCTCAGCAAGGGACTTTATGGATAAAGTCAATGTGCAAGACAGTATTTTGGATTCTCACCTGATTAATCTGATGGCATGTCAGTGTGGTACTAATGAGTATTGGTACCGTCGTCATGGTGACTTAAAATGTATGCTGAGGAACTTAGGAACTCCCACATGGTTCCTCACTCTCAGCTGTGCTGAGTATGGCTGGGAAGACTTACTTGAATTTCTATGAGAGGCAAATGGAAACATTGAAAATATTGAATTCAAGACACCCGGAGAACTGTGCTCTTTGGATCCAGTGAATGTATGTAGGTACTTCAATCATAGATTTGAAGCTATGATGTCTTTCATCACGAACAAGAAAAATCCACCTCTTGGAGAGGTGTTGTATTTCTTCTGGAGAAAGGAGTATCAAGCACGAGGTGCTCCTCATATACATATGCTGCTATGGATCAAAGATGCACCCAAATTTGGAACAGATCCGGATGACTTAGTGATGAATTTCATAGAACAGTATTCTACATGTGCTGTTCCAAAGACAAAGGAAGACAAAAGTCTAAGAGAACAAGTTTTACGGTTTTAAAGCCATCGTTGTGGAAAGTACTGTCGTCGTAAATTCAGAAACAAGAACAAGTACTATACAAAATGTCGTTTTGGATTTCCACGATCGGTGATATCTAAAGGAAGAGTAAACAATTTGATGTCTTCGCTGCGACATAATGTGACGAGGAAATCACCCAAAAAAACATACAATTTGAAGAGAAACGAAGAGTCCAAGAACATCAATGACTACAACCCAGTGATTTTGTCCATGTGGAATGCTAGCATGGATATACAGTTTGTGGCTGACAACTGTATGGCTGTGGCTCGGTATGTGACGTCTTACATCACGAAAAAAGAAAAGACAGAACTCAAGGATATGTGGGAGGACATTTCCCATGAAAAGAGCCTCAGTAAGAAGTTGTACAGTTTCAGTCTGAAGATGTTGTCGCATCGAGAAATCGGAGCTTACGAATGTTCTGACCGGTTATTTTCCGCAAGTCTCTATGCCAAATCTAGGAGTATCATTTGGGCAAGTCTTGGTCTTGCTGCAACGCGTAATCGAGTTCTCAAACCTGTACTGGAAATTGAGTATTTGGCGGAGAAGGAGCCAAGCAGTACAGATATTTTGAAGACCAACATGCTGGATACATATTATCCAAATAGAAGCAGTCACCTGGAGAATGTTTGTCTGTATGAGGTTCTACAAAATTACATTTTCAAGAGGAACATCACAGAAGATATTGATAAAGGAGTGTATGCTGTAATTGGAAGTGAGGGATGTCTGGTCAAGCAAAAAAATGTCTATTGGTAAATCATCGAAAATTGGATTGCGAATCTCCAGAAAGAAAAGAGTTTTTCTATTTAGCTCTTTTGCAACTTTTCAAGCCTTGGCGTGCAGAAGAGGAACTGCTTGGAGATTTCCTCTGTTATGAAGACTCTTTCAAGGCAGCCAAGGAGTCCATAGAATGTCCTGTTTTACCAAAATATCGGGAAATGTTGAATGCAGAAATCGAGCAGGAAGCAACAATAGCAGCCGAGATTGCTAGAGACAGTTCTCAGGACAGTCAGAGTTCTGTTTCATTGAGTCGGGATCCACTAGGAGGACCAGTTATTGAAAATGAAGCTGCCACTTCCATGATTGAAGTGGAAAGAGCCATGGCACATGCTCAGGAGGATGTGGTTAACTTAGAAGATTTGGAAAGACAACTCAACGTTGAGCAGAGGAAAATACATGACGGAGTTACCAGCCAAATTGATCATGGATTAAGTCATGAGAAGAAAGAGTGCTCATGTACGTCGTTGAAGCCTGTCCGACTGTACGTGAGTGGAGAAGCAGGAACTGGAAAAAGTTTCCTCATTAAAGCAATTTCATGTTATCTGCAAAAAAGAACTGAGTCATCACTGTCTTGTGTTGTCACCGCTCCACCTGGACTGGCAGCACATAATATTAAAGGTATTACTTTGCATCGGCTACTGATGCTGCCAGTGGAGCATGATAACAAATTACAATACCACAAGTTATCCGGAGATGCTTGTTGTGAAGTATCTAGAGTCCTGAAGAAGATGAAACTTCTTATCATTGACGAAGTAAGCATGGTTTCCAATGTCATGCTTGCCTTTGTGCATTTGAGAATGCAGGAAGTTCTTAAAACAGAGTATGATGTGTTATTTGGTGGCAAACACATCATTGTTTTCGGTGATCTTCTGCAGCTGACACCAGTGAAAGGACAACCAGTGTTTAAACTGCTTACGCATGAAGATACCAGGAAGTGCCTAGGGAGCATTGGCAACGTTAACATATGGTTAAACTTCAATTATGCTGAGCTGCGTGAAAATATGCGTCAGGCGAAGGATGAAGATTACAAGAATATTCTACAATATGTTAGAATCGGGAAAGTGACTGAGCGTGGGAAAGAAGCTTTACATGCACGATTACTGTCAAATTTGTATCCAGATGAAGACGTTCTGCCAGAGAATATTTTTCATAAAATTACTGAGAAGAAATCGGGAATATGTTTGATGCCAACTCTTGCAGAATGTTCCATCTCCAACAACAAAATGTTGAATTTATAAAACCAAGAGATTGTGAAACTGGAAGCTATTGACAGAATAGAGCATATGGGTGCAACAATTGTTTTGTCTGAGAATTTGAAATCTAAATTGGATTCATTAGAGAAGACTATATCTAAAACTGCTGGTTTTGAAAAGACTCTGAATGTGTGCTTAAATTGCCGTATCATTTTGAGAAGGAATTTCGTTGTTGAAAGAGGTCTGGTAAATGGATCAATGGGTAATGTTGTTGATTTTGAGAAATACAGAAATAGAGATGGAATTGAATTTTTAAAAATTAAATTTGATGGCACTGAGGAAGTACAGCTAATTGGTCGTTGCACAGCTAGGTTTTTGCTTGTAAAAGACTTATATGTTCGCCGTAAGCAATTTCCTGTTTGCTTGGCATATGCGGTGACAATCCATAAATCACAAGGTTTAAGTGTAGACAGTGCTTTGGTGAATATTGGCAGTTCTGTGTTCAAGGAGGGTATGGCTTATGTAGCATTGTCACGAGTCAGAATTTTATCGGGTTTGTACTTGATTGAGTGTGATGTCACAAACATTTGTGCGGATCTAGATTGGGTTATGTTATACAATAGGTTCAGAAGAGAGTATGCGCCACATTTGCCTCAATATCCTTTGTTTGAGAAACGTGTGGTAGGCCGGAAACGAAGAAATATCACTAATGGTAGGCAAGTTGTAGCAAAAAGACCAAAAGTCGATGAACCCAAAATTGTAAGCAGAAAGAAAATGAATTCTGTTGAAGATGTTGTTGGTTTTCAATTTGAAAATAGTTCTGGTGTGAACTGCTATGCTAATGTAGTGGTTAATGTTGTCTTTTCTCTAGAAACTTTAAAAGAACAGATTGTGATCAATTCGGATCAATGTTTTTGCTGTTTGTTGAATTCTGTGTTAGAGAAATGTAGCGCTGATAGAACAAGAGTAGAAAGTGTGTCTGAAATTCGAAATCTGTTAGACAAATGTTCAGGTCAAACACAATTCTCTCAAAATATTCAGCAAGATTGTCAGGAGTTTTTAATGTATATGCTTAATGTATTGCAAGATGAAGGTGTAGATGTAGATCATCTGTTTGGCCTTTCTTATCAATGGCAGCATGACTACGAGAATTGTACGTTATCAAGTACTACTAGTGTAGACTCAGAAAGATTTATATATTTAACTTTGCCAGACAGTAAATCAGTATCCTTTAATAAGCTAGTAAAAGCAGCCGATCAAAACATGGAGTGTAGCCAATGTAAGTCTGCAATGCTGTCCACATTATTTATACGAAGATATGGCCAGTATGTCATTTTAATGTTCCAACGATGTAGGCCTGATGGAACAAAATTGACAACTTTAACTAAAAATTTTGGGGCTTCTCAGTTGTCAATATCAGGAAGGACTTTTCTAACTGCAGCAATTAAATATCATGAGGGTCCTTCAACAACATCAGGACATAACACAACTTATTTGAAGTCTGGAAACTGCTGGTCATTCTGCAATGATTCTGTTTTAACTTTCAAAAAAGATTGCCTTTTCACCTTAAAAATTCTTACCTGGTGTTCTTACAACCAAAATTTTAGGGAAGGAATCTCGGGATTTGTTCTGAGGAATTTCAAGAGGTTCTAATGGCTCCTACACTATATAGCCTTGTGGATAAGTGTAGCACAGAGCGAAAATTGTTTGTTTTATTAAGCTAATTCAAGCAGCAGATCAAAAGAAGGTGTAGAGGTAATGTAAGTCTGCAATGCTGTCCACATTATTTATAGAAACTTATGGGTGAAATGTCATTTTACAATTCCAACTATATAAACCGGATGTAAATAAGTTGTCAAGTCTAATTAAAAATGTTTTGGCTACACAGTCGTCGATTTCAGGAAGAACATTTGTAACTGCAGCTATTATATGACATGATGGTCCTTTGACAACATCAGGATATTACACAGCTTATTTGAAATGTAAAAAAGGCTGGTCTTTCGGCAATGATTACTTTTTGACTATGAAGCAATGTTGCCTTTTGACTTGTTTTCAGAAGTAAGAATTTAGGGTAGGTAACTGGACTATAATGATTCTAGGTGTTGCTGTAATTTAGTGTGCTGTTTTAAATTGCTTTGTATGTCTCATTTTTCTTAAAACGATGGAGCTTATCTTTCAGAAAGTGGCGGGCAGAAAATAATAACAGCACAACAGAGTATAAGCTGTTCATAGGACATCCTTTGATGTCATGGAAAGTAAGTTACTTTTGAGGAGTTCTGATTGGTTATATTATATGGGTTTTTTAAACACAATCATTTTGATTGTGTTTTTTTTCCCCGCTGTTATATGATGAATACCTTCAACTCACTGTTTTTAGTGAAATTTGATATATTCTGAGAACAGCAAAAATAAACCATTTAATATGTATAATTAATTCTGTACTTTGAATTGTGATTTTTAATATGTACTCATCTTGTCTCATGCTCACTCATCTTTTACTAGCTTCTATCAATTTTAAAATTTGTGTTCTTTCATTCACAGATTGAAAGTATGAAAATAACAAGTGACTAAGTTAACGATAATTATAAGGTAAGTGTTTAGTACTCATTCCTTTACATCTCTTTCACATTTAACTTTTATTAGTTCCACTGCTTCATTTCTTTAATCCTCAGTTTTCTGCCATTGCTACTTCCCTCATTCCTTTTTCTATTACTTACTTACTCTACTCCTTCCACTCCTTTTCTAAGTCCCTCTGTTCTCATAGTTCCTCACTCTTGTTCACTCACTCCATCTCTATTACTCTCACTGTCTCTGACTCATCACTCTTTAACTACTTGTTTATTATGCTTTCTCCCTGTAGTTCAAGCACACTATGTTATTTACATTTCTTTCCTGTTTCAATCATTCCTTTTCTGTCATTTCTTCTTTTCTACTTTCTGTTTTTTCTCTCTGTTATTCCACATGTTTTAACCTTAGTCACTGTCATACATCTTGTTTTATTCCTATTTACTTTCGCTCACTATTTTCTTAACACTTTCCCTCAGGATTGTTCTTTTAGTCCGGTTCTATCCCTACCTCTCATTCCACATCCTTTACTGTATTTCTTCTTAATTTGAACATTCACTCACATTCTCTAAGAAACTCTTGTTTATTACTCTTCTACTCTCCTTTTTTTCTTTCACTTCCTTATCTATTTTGTTTTTAACAATTATACCCACTTACATCTTTTCTTCGGTAAATAGATCTATTAAACAGTATCTCTGTGTTACTCCCTCTAGCTGTCTTTCTTTTAACATTACTCTCTGTTTACTTCCCTTAAACTTACTCTTCTTTTTAAAAAAAAAATATTAATAATTCTGGTTCGCTTCCGGTTCGCGTACCGGCGCGCGAACCGGGAAGCGAATCAAAAGAAATAGAGGTTGCCAGAATGCTAAACATTCTAGCAATTTCTTATAAAGGGGAGGTAGTTCTGAAAATAACTGTTTTTTTTTTATTATTTTTGTTGTTTTACATTTTTTTATTATTTTTCTGAACATTTTTTTACTTTTTTTGTATTTTTTGAACGGGGTTATTTTTTTTTGTTTTTTTTGGGGGGGGGGAACGAAAATGATTCATTATAAAGGGCTCAACAGGAGCAACAAAAAAAAAAGATAAATTATTTTCTGGGGCGTTTTGGACATTTGTGATTGTCAATAGCTGTGTTGATTAAATGTATGCTACTCTCCCTGTAGCAAATCAATTGGCCGCAAAAAATGCACACTTGATTCACAATCCCAAACTTCAGCTGGATATTTAGGACCGTCTCCCTCGCCTCTGGTCCCGTCACTGCCTCTTCATTTGATGTACTGGCCACAGGAGGGGGGTTATCCTGCAGGTCACGTACCTGCGCAGCACTATAATTTATAGGGTGCCACCTGTCCATGTGCCGATGCATGGTGTAATTGCCATAGCTGTATTTTTTATCAGTCCCTCTTGACAGATCTTTTTTGCAGATGAGACAGGTAACGTAGCGGGCATTTACTTTTTTTTGGCCCCGGGGAAATGTGACAAATTGCCAGATGTAATTTTCTTTCACATGGGACCTCCTCGGCTCTTCAGGCAAATACTCCCTCCTCCCTTGCTCCTCTTCCTCTTCTTCCTCTTCTTCCTCCTCTTGCTGAAGGATAACCTGAGGAGGTGGTCCTCTCTTCCTAGGAGGTGGTGGTGGTGGTGGGGGTGCACCAGCTGCAGCTACTAATGAAGCCATTTCCTAAGAATCAAAATAGGTCTTCCTCTCACAAAGTTGAAAGTCAGAGTGAGAAAAAAGGTGGGGCCTTTCATCATTTGGGAAAAAAAAATGTTCTAAACCAATGAAAAGTGTTATTTTTAGGTCATATATCCTAGCCTTACATCATTAGGAAACCAAAAGTAAAATGAACCAATGAAAAGTTTTATGAACAAATCACATGACCTGTTATGCTTCTGTTACGCGTGCCGCTACGCACCCGGAGTGCTTCCGGGGCGCTGCGCGCCTCGGTTCGCGCTCCGGAGCACTTCCCGCTGCGCTAACGCGGCGCGTCATAAAACGCATTACGAGGCAATTCAATACGTCGCGTTTACGCGACGCGTCACGATGTTGTTTTCTTGCGCGGCAGTTGCGCTAACGGAACGTTTCCCGGTTCGCGGACCGGGTCGCGGCACCAAATTGAGCTAATGGGAAGCTACCCGGTGCGCGGACTGGTAGCGAAACTAAAAATAATAATAAAAAAATATATATAAATAAAAAAATGATATTACAAACATATAAAATATATTTTTGCATTAAAATAAGAATACATTTTACAGCTTTTGATATTTGCTAATAAAAAACCATTGAAATTCACTGAAAAAACCATAGGTTATAGACCATATATAGTTAGGAATTAGCATTTACAAAACCTTAAAAATTCACTGAAAAAACTATAGGTTATAGACCATATATAGTTAGGGATTAGCATTTACAAAACCTTATTTTACTCGCACAAAACCATTGAAATTCTCATATATAGTTAGTTACACTAACTATATATCGCGCACCCGCAATCTACTGCTGATGATGTCACATAGAACATCATTCATGACATGGTCAGTGACATCACTGATGACATCACTGATGACATCTCAAATGACATCACTGATGATATCTCAAATGACATCACTGATGACATCACTGATGACAACATCCAGTGACTGTATGTTTCTGTAAAGTTAAAATATGTCTTATATATTGAAGAATGAGTGGATGTATGAGTGTCTGGATGAAGGATTTAGTAGGTGCATAACTGACTGTATGAGTGAGTGATTAAATGTGTCTCACTAAGTGCATGGGTTAGTGACCAAACTGTCTTAATTTGTGCATTATTATGTCTGTTGTTCTGTAAACTGCTGCATGTGTTAATCAGTAGCTATATGAGTAACTATATGGGTTATTGATTGGTTGCCCAAGTATTTGTATGGGAGACTGAGTGTGTGTGTATGGGTGGCTGGGAGGTGTGTGACTCTGTACATAGATGTGTGAGTAGTTGATTCACTATATGTATGGATTCAAAAGTGTATGTGGAAACAGCTGTATGGGTGGACATCAGTGATGTCACTAACCATGTCATGAATGATGTAATATGTGACATCATCAGCAGTGGATTGCGGGTGCGCGATATATAGTTAGCGCTTATAACTATATATGGAATTTCAATGGTTTTATGCGAGTAAAATAAGGTTTTGTAAATGCAAATCCCTAACTATATATGGCCTAAAACCAATGGTTTTTTCATTGAATTTTCAAGGTTTTGTAAATGCAAATTCCTAACTATATATCCACTATAACCTATGGTTTTTTTCTGTGAATTTCATTGGTTTTTTAATAGCAAATATGAAAAGCTTTAAAATGTCAAGTACGTGATAGATAAAAACATTTTCGTATTTATGCACGCTGATGTGCTTTGAACGCTGCCCCCCTCCCCTCTTTTCTCTTAGTAGTACTCTCTCTTTGCAGATAGTGAAGAGTAGTTAACGCAGGCCTTTACCCCCGTTGTAATCCGTCCTGCCTGCTTGTCTCTCCATTTGATTGATTATTATCCAAGCATTTATTGTTTTACAATTGATTCTCTTTGGTTCATTCTCTATTTACAAACAAGCACAAAGTCGCAATACTCTGTTTAGTCTTTGCAGATCGTGAAAAATCGTGTAAAAAAATAAAAGTAATCGAGCAAAATCAGTAGGCCACTAATTGGATCTCTTTTTGACCTCGCTAAAATAGAAATATTATAAACAACCCTTCATGAGAAATACGAAAATAGTGAGATGAACTGAGCTCCACACCATGAGGGCTGCAAGACAGCTCGGCTCCGTCACCCACCCCGCCCAAAATAACGACAAACCCTATGCAAATATTAAAAATATAGACAACACACCAGCAAAGAAACAGGGTAAAACATTTTATTAAATACCTATTTACATAACGTTGGTTTATAAGATGATGTCAGTAGTGGACCGATGTGTGAATAGGTCGGAAGCAGCACAAGGCGCCAAGATCCGTGTGGAAAGTCCTGGATGTTGGGTGCCATAGTTCAGAGTTCTGAGTTTGAGCCTTTTTCAATGCCTGTGCTTTGTTGTTTCCCCTCCATCAAAAACAAAAAAAATATATAAAACTGTGCAAAAATACAAAAAAATCAAAAAATGTTTACAAAAGCAGTGCTTGTAAGACTGTCTGAAGCTTATTTCCACCTACTGCAGCTTCACTATTCTCAAAGTAAGTGAGGGTCGTTTGTGGACCTGACTGCATTTGAAAACAATGTTATATGGTACCTCCCTAAACCGCTTGACGGAGGCCCCCGAGGGGCGGTGTGATGGCACGGACTCGGAGAAGACGCTTGGCTCCGACCCCCTCCCCAAGTCTTATAGCACTGGTGTAGCCTGAGATCGCCCCCGACATAGGCGGCCGGCTCCCGGGGTCCGGCGGAACTTTTTGCCTTTTGATGACTCTTCTATTCTGGACTTTGTCCCACAATCCGTTTGACCTGAAGACACGCTGTAGTGGGGCGCCCCTTTACCGTTTTAGTTGCCATTCCGCCCGCTTTTGCTACACTGTGCCTCTTCCGCCATTCAGCTGTTTACCGCCCGCTCTTGCGACTACAGCGTCTCGCTCACCATGTAGTTAAGTTGTTCCCGCTCTTGCGGTGCAGCGATAGGCGGCTGCCACAGGACTCTCAAAATGGCGGCCGGCTCTTCGGTTTTGGGCCTGATCCACTAAAATTGCCCTGGGACACCTTGGAACTCGGACGCTTCCCTGATAGGGCTTGGGTCCCATTCTCGAAAGCGTCCCCTCAGCCGTGAAGATTCTACAAAAGTCTTGGGGGCCCCCGACTCCCGCAGGCTTCTGGTGGGGAGCGGCTGCCATGTCTGCTCGTGGAATGGCCACGACGGAGCTACGAGATGGTAGTGCTCTCATGCTGACGCCAGCTTTAGTCTGAAACATCCAGAAACACTGTAGACTACCAATTCGATCAGTTCCGGTAGCGCCCCAACATGACCCGGAAGAGAAGAACTTGCCCTCCCCTCTTTGACTGATGGTTCTTGTTGCCTGTCCTCTCTGTTGTCATTTAACAGAACTTTTTGGACTGCTGAAAAGGGTTGTGTTCCGAACGCTGGTTGGTGGAGACATTTTGACTATATTCTTGACCTACGTTGTCGCGTAATACGTTATATGACACGCCGCGTTAGCGCACCCGGAAGTGATCCGGGGCGCGGCGCGCAGCGCGTAACGTAAGCATAACAGGTCATGTGACTTGTTAATAAAACTTTTCATTGGTTCATTTTACTTTTGTTATTTTAATGATGAAAAGCTTGGTCATATGACCTAAAAATTACGCTTTTTATTGTTTTCGAACATTATTTTTTTAAAAACATATATGTTATAATATTCCAGGCTAATGTACTTTCCCGGAAAATTTACAACTGTCCTGCAAGTAAAATATATTCCTTTTTCGTGAAAAAGGGCGTTTCTTCGTTCCATGACGGAGCCGTTGAGTAAAAGAGACTCGGCCTGCTGTCTTAGTCGCCGATACGCCTGATTATCAGATTCTTATCGATCACTTTATGTTGCAGGAGTGGAAAACACAACTGCCCTTGACCATTTATCTTTACTACGTTCCTACATATTATACCTTTTATCCGTCATGTAATTGGACTGCTTTATTTCACTTGCCTTTTACTGATTCGAAAACAGTGACTAAAAGTAAAAACTTTACCAATGTAAATACTACTACCGTGTTTTGTTTTAAAAACCTTTATTGTGAAAATGTCAGTATACAAATACGGGCCTATAACCACCTGGGCCGGCCACGGAGCAAACTGAAATCGTATATGATGAGGAGACATTTACACTGTAGAGGAACGTAACGAGCGGGCCTAGGTTGCAAGAACTAAGGTGTCTAACAGTTGCGGAATCGGTGGACGTACATTTTGTAATTAAAATAAGACAGGGCCACTTACAATAACATTTTCTAGATATACATTTGCGGGCAAGGAGTTACGAGTCCCATTTATACCGGCGCCATTTTGGGCGAGGCCGGGCAAGTCCAAGATATAGTCAAAATGTCTCCACCAACAATCGGCCAGACCAGAACCCCTTTCGGCCCTTTATGCTACAAGATGGTGTCTTCCATTCAGAAAATATTGTTGGCAGCATTTTGAAAGGAAAGATAAACAGCCGTTCTCCTAGTGAGTCTCACATTGTTACATTTAGGAAGAATGTTGAAGAGTAATATGTGGAAAATCTGAAGCCATTTTTCTACAAACTCTCAATCAGCCTAAGTCATGGGCGATCTTTGTCCACACCAGGGCAATAGTGAAGCTGCAGCAGGTGCAAAAGAGCTTCAGACAGTCTTACAAGCACTGCTTATCTAAACATTTTTTGGTATTTTTGCACAGTTTTATATTTTTTTTTTGTTTTTGATGGAGGGGAAACAACAAAAAACAGGCATTGAAAAAAGCTCAACAGTGCAGGGCGCCTTGTGCTGGTTCCGACCTATTCACACATCGGTCCACTACTGACATCACCTCATAAGCCAACGGGGCACCCCACACTGACTTTCGGCGCAGCATTGTAGGATGGCCACACCAGTGCGGCAACTTGCTGGACACCACCTCGGTGCCATCCGGATCTCGGAGCGTTCGAGTCACTGTACCGCAAGAGTGACCGGAACTCAGCTGGACACGCCGTCTTTCGGCGCAGCATTGTAGGATGGCCACACCAGTGCAGCAATTTGCTGGACACCACCTTGGGCAACAGTGAAGCTGCAGCAGGTGCAAATAAGCTTCAGATAGTCTTACAAGCACTGCTCAGAACTCTCAACTATGGCACTCAACATCCAGGACTTGCCAATCGGATCTTGGCGCCTTGTGCTGGTTCCGACCTATTCACACATCGGTCCACTACTGACATCACCTCATAAGCCAACGGGGCACCCCACGCCGACTTTCGGCACAGCATTGTAGGATGGCCACACCAGTGCGGCAACTTGCTTGACACAACCTCGGTGCCATCCGGATCTCGGCGCGTTCGACTCACTGTACCGCAAGAGTGACCGGAACTCAGCTGGACACGCCGTCTTTCGGCGCAGCATTGTAGGATGGCCACACCAGTGCGGCAATTTGCTGGACACCACCTCGGTGCCATCCGGATCTCGGCGCGTTCGAGTCACTGTACCGCAAGAGTGACCGCAACTCAGCTGGACACGCCGTCTTTCGGCGCAGCATTGTAGGATGGCCACACCAGTGCGGCAATTTCCTGGACACCACCTCGGTGCCATCCGGATCTCGACGCGTTGTGCTGCCTTCGGCCTATTCGCACATCGGTCCGCTACTGACGCCGCCTCACGTGCCAACGGATTTTCTACGCTTTTTGTAGCCCTATGCCGCATAACAGGTCATGTGACTTGTTTATAAAACTTTTCATTGGATCATTTTACTTTTGGTTTCCTAAAGATGGAAGGCTTGGTCATATGACCTAAAAATAACACTTTTCATTGGTTTAGAACATTTTTTTTTCCCAAACTATAAAAGCCCCACCTTGTTTCTGGATCATTCAGACTGAAGCTGGCGTCAGCATGAGAGCACCACCATCTCGTGGCTCCGTCGTGGTCATTCCGCGAGCAATCATGGCAGCCGCTCCCCACCGGAAGCCTGCGGGAGTCGGGGCCCCCCAAGACTTTTGTAGAATCTTCACGGCTGAGGGGACGCTTTTCAAGAATGGAGCCCAAGTCCTAGCAGGCAAGCGTCCGAGTTCCAAGGTGTCCCAGGGCCATTTCAGTGCACCAGGCCCAAAACCGAAGAGCCGTCCGCCATTTTAAGAGTCATGTGGCAGGCGCCTATCGCTGCACTGCAAGAGTGGGAGCAACTCAACAACATGGTGAGCGAGACGCTGTAGCTGCAAGAGCGGGCGCAACTCAGCTGGATGGCCGCCACCTGGGGAGGCCCGTTCACGCCGCCTCCCCCACGCCCCTCTCCCCCCCCGGGCCGCCGCACGCAAATTTTCGGAGCAGCATTGTAGGATACCAAAACCAGTGCGGCGGTTTACTGGACATCACCTGGGTGCCATCAACATCTCAGCGCGTTCTGCTGCCTTGGGACTATTCGCACAACAGACCGCTACTGATGAGGCCTCCCCCCGCCCCACCCGGGACGCCCCACGCCAATTTTCGGAGCAGCATTGTAGGATCCCAAAACCAGTGCGGCACCCAGGCGACATCACCTGGGTGCCGTCCAGAACTCTGCACGTTGTGCTGCCTTGGGACTATTCGCACAAAAGACAGCTTCTGACCATTGTTGCTTTTTTGGGTGAAAAATGTTTAAATGTTTTTACAGTTTTTGTTCCGTTCATTATAGTTAAATGTTAATAAAGTTTTAAAATCTAACTTTGTTGGAGTGCTATATATGTTTAAAAAATTGGGTGAATGGGGCCTTGAATCGGGTTATTGTCATGTGTGGGCTTTGCAAGTGTACTGCTACAAGATCGGACATTTCAAACTCAAATGCACGTTCTTTTTCTTACCTTTCCGAAGCATCGAGCGCAATAGCAGGCAGAGAAAGGGTGATGCACGTGTTGAACACTGCCTGGCCTGGCAAGTTGCTGGCAGTGCCCCCCCCTCCCGCTCCTGAAAGAGGGCACACACACACCGCCGCCCCGAGTACTTCACAAATCTTTAAAAGACCATGCGCTTGTTCATGAGGCTTAAATGGTTTATCACCCCTTCTAGAACCCCTGCATCGACCCTCTGACGTTTCCTGGAAGAATTAGCACGTAACACAATACCAAGCCCTGTCAGCTGAAACCCCCGAGAAATCATGGGGCATATTATCAAGGGGGTTTATTTCCGCTTTTTGGGCTTTAAAAGCCAAAAAAAAAAAGAGATAAAATTATCTCCCTATTACCAAGCTGTCGCTAACACCAGTTAGTGACAGCTAAAAGGTGATAGCGACCATCTTGGGCCCCGCTTTGCATATCAGTGATATTTATCACTAAAGACATGCAAAGTGGGCGTGCCAAGATTTTAGCGACTGGAAACAGTCCCTAACCATCGCTATCTCCTATTACCAACTTTTGGAGATATTCGCGCTAAGCGCGAATATCTCCAAAACCTAACACCTGCCCTGAGCAGTTTTAGCCATGTTATCCAATGGGAAGTGGATAACATGGCTAAGAGCATTTGCTGGATAATGCATGAATATCGCTGACTTTTCAACGATATTCATGCATTGCGGCCGTTTTTTATCGCATTTGCGATAAACCTTGCTAATAGCAAGGTTTATGTGCGATAAAATTCGCCGATGTGCGGCGATAATTTTTGTCTCTAAACAAGTTAGAGACAAAAATTATCGCTAGTTGTTGGTAATATGCCCCCGGGTTTTTGCTTGCAGGAATCGGGAGGCGGGAGACTAGCACTGAAATCAGTAGTCTCACGCCTGAATCGGGAGGGTTGGCATGTCTGGATACTCTACAGCTGGGGCCATAAACTACATCCGCAGGGCTAGGTGATAGCCTAGGTCCGGCCTGGACAATCGGACACAGAGGAAGAGGAGTGTCAGAGGGTGCGGTAGTGAATAGGGTGAAAGGGAGGTGTCGGGCGGGCACAGGGTGTGATTCTCAGAGAAGAGCAGCGCAGATGGGGGGAAGTATATGGCCCATGCATGAGAGAAAGAGCGGGGGTGACCAGTGCGTGGGGGAGATGCTTGCGAGGGTGGGGAGCCATGCTGAGGATCGGCGGCGTGCAGAGAGTGGCCCTGGTCAAGGCATCTAAAATTGCTGCCGTGCACGACAAAATTGTGGCATTGGACAAAAACGCAAGATGGCGCAGACAATGTTTATCAATAAGGATTCATTTATAACAAAATATTTACTCGCAGTGACAAAATGGTGGTCAACACTTCCTGATTTCCATCGAATCGAACGTTAACAAACGTCACGCAGCAAAAAAAAAAAAAAAAAAGCTCACGCACAGAGCAGTTTTTAGCCATGTTATCCAATGGAAGGTGGATAACATGGCTAAGAGCATTTGCTGGATAATGCATGAATAACGCTGACTTTTCAGCGATATTCATGCATTGTGGCCGATGTGCGGCGATAATTTTTGTCTCTAAACAATTAAAACGAAGCACAAAATGGCGAATTCCCGTTTCGCTACCAGTTTGCGGCCCAGTTCGCGGCCCGTGAAGCGCTTCTACCGTGAAAAATCATTTTTTTTTATTTTCCCCACGGGACCCTTTAATAACCCCAACAACATTCCTAGGGGGTCAAGAGGGGTATACCTTGCCCCCTTTCAATAAATTCCCCCTTCATTTTTCACCTCTTCTTCTCTCTCGATCCTACCGAGAGATAAGATGGCGGCCGCTCCGGACTGTTTAGAATGTTGACAGACACCGGAGAGCCAATCAGCTTTCTGTTATCCAATGGAAGGTGGATAACATGGCTAAGAGCATTTGCTGGATAATGCATGAATATCGCTGACTTTTCAGCGATATTCATGCATTGTGGCCGATGTGCAGCGATAATTTTTGTCTCTAAACAATTAAAACGAAGCACAAAATGGCGAATTCCCGTTTCGCTACCAGTTTGCGGCCCAGTTCGCGGCCCGTGAAGCGCTTCTACCGTGAAAAATCATTTTTTTTTTATTTTCCCCACGGGACCCTTTAATAACCCCAACAACAATCCTAGGGGGTCAAGAGGGGTATACCTTGCCCCCTTTCATTAAATTCCCCCTTCGTTTTTCACCTCTTCTTCTCTCTCGATCCTACCGAGAGATAAGATGGCGGCCGCTCCGGACTGTTTAGAATGTTGACAGACACCGGAGAGCCAATCAGCTTTCTGCGCGCAAAGTTCCGTTTCGCGAAAAGTAAGCGGACCGGATCGCTGCCCGGAGCGCTGTTACAGATATATATCTTGTTTTGAACGTTCATTTCTCAAAAACTACTGGAGCACATATATTGAGACCTAGCAAAGGCACATCGGGCTAACAGTCCCTACAATTTTGCCAAGTTTCGTGCAAATCCATTCAGCCGTTCGAGCTAAAAGTGAGTCCAACCGCCCTATGGAAAAATGAATGGGAAAAACGCGTTTTGGGACCCCCCTTTTTTCTTGGCCCCCCCTTGACGAAACCCCACCAAATTTTCAGGGGCTGCTCAGAAACAAAATGTGCCATTTTCCTGAAAATTTCAGCCGATTCCGTCCACAAACGCCAAAGTTATTAGACATAGAATTTTCAAAAATCCCATAGGGAAAAAATCCTAACTATATATACCTACTGGCGATAGCCAGTAGGTAATTAATATATATATATATATATATATATATATATATATATATATATATATATATATATATATATATATATATATATATATATATTACCTAGGTAGTTATAGTTAGGATTATTTTGAATAGGGAAATCGCAACATTCTATTGTGAATAACTTTGGCGCCTGTTGAGGGATCTGCCTGAAAATTTCCTCAAATTTGCCTGGCGGCAGTCCGGTCCTTCCCTAAAAGATTTGGGGGGATTCGTCAAGCGGGGGTGGAGAAAAAAGGGGGGTCCCAAAACATGTTTTCCCCATGTTAATTTCCATAGGGCGGTCGACCTCACTTTTAGCCCGAACGGCTGAATGGATTTCCACCGAACTTGGCAAAATTGTAGGGACTGGTAGCCCGATGTGCCTTTGCTATGTCTGAAGATATGTGCTCCAGTGGATTTTGAGTAATTTAGGTCCCCAAAAATATATATATCTATAAGCGAGCCCCGGTACGCACACCGGGGCGCAAACCATCGCGCTACGCGAGTTCGCGCGCTGAAACCTGATTGGCTCTCGGGTTTCTGTCAACATTCCAAACAGTCCGGAGTGGCCGCCATCTTGTGTCTCGGTAGGATCGAGACACAAGAGGTGGCAAAAACAAAGGAGGAAATGACCAAAAGGGGGAAAATTGGCCCCCCCTGACCCCTTAGGTTTGATGAGAAAGCCATAAAAGGGCCCTGCGCGGGGGGAGCGCCCGGTACAATGACAGAGTTTTAAAAAAATGTAGCCTTTTTTTATAAATTGGAGGTAGTTCTAAAAAGAACTGTTTTTTTTCTTCTTTTTGTTGTTTTATATTTTTTAAATGTTTTTTGAACATTTTGTACTTTTTTGGGCTTTTATGAACAAGTCTATTTTTTTTTTATTATTTTTATGGGAGAAACAAAAAATAGGGAATTGTAAACAGCTCAACTGGAGCAAAAAAAAATCAGAAAAAAATTATTGTTTTTTGGGGCAATTGTGGTTGTCACCTGCACGGTTGATGAGCTTTATGCTTTGCTCACCATAGGTGATGTTCTTACCACAAAAAATACAACTTATTTTGTATTCCCCAAACTGGGTTTGTATGTTTAGGACCATCTCCCTTGTCTCTGGTCCGATGGAGTGGGTTGCTTTCTTTTGGAGGTGCTGGGTGAAGATTGGGGAGGGTTTGTGGCCAGTTCTCGGACCTCTGCCGCAGCATAGTTGTTGGGATGCCTGCGCTGCATGTGGTGAATCATGGTGTTATTGCCAAATGAGTATTTTTTGTTAGGGTTCCCCCTTGAAAGTTCCATGTTACAGATTAGGCAAGTCACCTTTGGCGCATTCACCTTTTTGAAGCCACTTGGGATGGAAAAAAAACTCCCATACAATGTGCGGCTTTGGCCTATATGGGGTATTGTCTTGTGGCAGGAATGTCCTCCTCCCCTCCTCCTCCTCCTCCTCCTCCTCCTCCTCCTCTTCCTCTTCTTCATCTCCACCAGTGTGGTGTTGTGGTGGTCCTCTTGGTGGTGGTGGTGGTGGTGGTGGCTGAGATGCTCCCGCTGCTGCTGCTACTGAAGCCATTTTTCAGTCCAAAAAAGTACAGAGAGGCCTTTCAACAGGTCTTCTTCACTCAAAGTACAAAGTGAGAATGAGGAAAAAAGGTGGGGGCTTTCATCATTAGGAAAATAAAACTGTCCTGAACCAATGAAAAGTGTTAATTTCAGGTCACATGACCAGGGCTTTCATCATTTTGAAACCAAAACTGTCCTGCACCAATAAAAAGTGTTATTTTTAGGTCACATGACCCAACGCGCTTACGCTACGCGCCCCAGGGCGCGCCAAGCGGCGCATCGCGTAAACGCGTCGGATGCTTACGTTGCGCGATCGTATGCGCCCGAGTGCTTCCGGGTGCGTTTACGCCGTGCGTATCACGCGGACGCGGCTACGCGATACGTCACGATGATGTTTTCGTTCGCGGCAAAAGCACTAACGGGACGCTCACCGGTACGCGCCCTGGGGCGCGCCGCAAGGCTGCGCTTTCCGGTGCGCTTACCGGGACGCGCACCGGGAGCGCTCCAGGGCAAAAAAATAAAAAATAAAAAAACCATAAACAATATACATAAAAAAATAGTATTACATAAATATACATTATAGGATTCATTAATAAAAAACATTACATTTCATAGCTATAGAATTTTGCTATTAAAAAACCTTTGAAATTCACTGAAAAAACTAAAAAGGTTTCACACCAGTTATAGTTAGGAGTTAGCATTTAAAAAACCTATGAAATTCACTGAAAAAACCATAGGTTTCACACCAGTCATAGTTAGGAATTAGCATTTAAAAAACCTTTGAAATTCACTGAAAAAACCATAGGTTTCACACCAGTTATAGTTAGGAATTAGCATTTAAAAAACCTATTAAATTCACTAAAAAAAACATAGGGTTCACACCGGTTATAGTTAGCTGGAAATTTTACTGACATAAAACCATTGAAATTCCAACGTTATAGTTAGTTGGACTCACTATAACTTGCGCGCCTGCAATGCACTGCTGATGACGTCACATATTACATCACTCATGACATGGTCAGTGACATCACTCATGACATCACTGATAACACCATCCTTGTGACAGACTGACAGACCTCCTTTCAGTGTAATGTAACCCTTGAAACACATATTCAAAAATAGAAACTAACATTTTCAAAAAAATGGAGATACCCATACCAGTTACAACAACCAATTCAATAATTCCACCATCTATATACACATCCACTCATTCAGCAACAGTTCTATATAGTCACTCATATATATACTCACTCATCATATGTAGTGATACACATATACATCCTGTTACACACCGACAGTCTTCCAAAAGTTACTCACACACACACTCACACATGCAAATAAACTATTGAACATCCATTTATTTGCATATACAGCTATACACACACTAGCACATTACTTCTAAGGAATCTTACACATACTTACTCTCTTAAACAATCACTTATAGAAACACATACGTATTTAAACAGGAACTCTGTCAATCTCTCACTCTCACATATACTTACTTATATACATCAATACTCACATATACTAGATTAAAACATATGTAGTCACTCATAAAGACACTAGTGAGGCAGGCATTCAATCACTAACACACATATATACACACTCATCCACCCATACAGTCCTGCACATATGCTGTCTTCAAAACACATACAAACAGTGAGTCAGTCACCAACCCATGCAGCCACTTATACACAAAGTGAAACACTGATACATATATTTAAATATTTAAAAATACTCGCTAATATATGTATTCACTAAGATACACTTAATAAGCCAGTTAACCAATCAATATTTTATTTAAAAAAACATTCATTTACACACTTATTTAAACATTTATTCTTCCATCGACCTTTACAAATACATATATAAAACATATTTATTTTTCAGAAAGACACACATTCACTGGATGCTGTCATCAGTGATGTCATGAGTGATGTCACTGACCATGTCATGAGTGATGTAATATGTAACGTCATCAGCAGTACATTGCAGGCGCGCAAGTTATAGTGAGTCCAACTAACTATAACGTGGGAATTTCAATGGTTTTATGTCAGTAAAATTTCCAGCTAACTATAACTGGTGTGAAACCTATGTTTTTTTCAGTGAATTTAATAGGTTTTTAAATGCTAATTCCTAACCATAACTGGTGTGAAACCTATGGTAATGAGCGAGAGAAGCACAGTGGATGTTTTCAGAGGTATCATAATTACCCTACAATGAGCTGGGTGTAGTGAGGTAAGCAGGGTATGCAAAAGGTGATGGGTAAAACTGGCTGCAGGGTAAGAGGCCACCTTTATTTGTGCACCCCTGGGTCAGGATTAAAATGAAAGACAATGCAGGAAGGATTGAACCTGCTGAAGTGTATCACCAAAGAAGGTCAACATGTTTCAGCCATTGACCCTCAGATAAGGTGTTGCAGTATTCACCAGGACATAAAGTTATTGATTCTGCTTCAAGATTGTGCTCTAAACTGGTAATACAATGTAATACAAAACCATCCAGTGGTTCTTTGTAAATTCAAGAGGCAATCTACTGGCAGTCACCTGTAAAGAAATAAATATAAACATCTAAGTTATCGTTTCTAGGGTGGGTAGTTGCTAGAATTAAGCTACTCAACACCTGGGCGAAGTGAAGTGTGTAATTGAGCCCATTCTTGACACATTTAGGGCAGGCACACTTAAAACAGTTGATTGAGACACAACAGAATAAGGGAGTTCTTCATATATCAAAACAGGCATACATGCAAATAAATCCAAAAGTGAAGCTTACCCACAGTCGTTGGGTGTGATGACTCAACTCAGGCCCGTGTTGTGGGGCTCAGGGTAATCTCTATCCTAAAGATGATTATAGCAGTATGAGAAACAAAGGATGTAGGGGCATATTATCAAGGGGGTTTATCTCCGCTTTTTTGCCTTTAAAAGCCAAGAAAGCGGAGATAAAATTATCTCCCTATTACCTAGCTGTCGCTAACACCAGTTAGCGACAGCTAGTAGGAGATAGCGACCATCTTGGGCCCCACTTTGCATGTCAGAGAAATTTATCACTAATGACATGCAAAGTGGGCGTGCCAAGATGTTAGCGACTGGAAACAGTCGCTAACATCGCTATCTCCTATGACCAACTTTTGGAGATATTCGCGCTAAGCGCGAATATCTCCAAAAGCTAACACCTGCCCTGAGCAGTTCTTAGCCATGTTATCCAATTGGAGGTGGATAACATGGCTAAGAGAATTAACTCGGTAATGCCTGAATATCCCGGACTTTTCAGATTACCAAGGTTTATCTGCGATAAAAATCGCCGCAGGTCAGCGATATTTTTTGTCTCTAACCAAGCAATAGCGATAATTATCGCTATTGCTTGGTAATATGCCCCATAGAGTTGATTACTCTAGGTGCTTCAGACCAAGGGAGGTGTAAAAAGAATTGCCGATAACAAAAGTTGGTATAAAGATGTAGGACCGGCAGATACTTTTTGGTACCATGTCATGATTAGCCATTCAGCGTCATTTACATTTTATTCATCAGGACAATGCATCTTTGGAATGGTAATTTTGTGTTTTAATACAATGGTATTATAGGCTGCACTGTTATGTCTCTACTGAGCCCACATTTCTGTCGTTGATGGTGCTCAGTTGAAGAAATTAGGAAGACAAAACAAAATCTATGTTGTAAGCTTGGAGGCTGAACCTGACTAAATAATTTGTGGTGGTATATAGGTCTGGGAAAGAAAGCAGTAGAACCTGTAGGAAAAGGATGATTACCAGTGGGCAAATAAGTGCCAGAAGGTGTACCATCAGGAGGGCTAGGATGACCAGAGCCATGAGGACCAGCACCAGAAAAACTAGGCCTAGAAAGTCCTAATCCAATAGGACCATGGATGCCTTTGCTAGAAGGGAGCAGTAATAAAAAGATGAGGATGAACAAAACAAGAAAAAACAGGACTAGAGGTACAGGTATGAGGGTGAGAAGGATCAGGAAGGTCAAGAGGATGCAGAACAGGGGGATCTGGACCCAGTGGAAAAGAGACTAAATGAAAAGAAGGACCAGGGTTAGAAGGAACAGAAGGCCCTGAACCATGGGATTGATAAATAATGTTAAAGTTGATACTTCCCAGTGTATTGACTGTACCTTTCAGGATTAATTATGTTGTGAATAAGAGGTAGCATTTTTTCATATCATAAGAAATAAAAGCATTTTTAACATTTTGATGTAACTTTATTAATGAGTTATATGTGCAGGTTTTGCACATTGGATGTCTGTGGAAATAATGTATTTATTAATAGGCAATGCAAATTCTATAATTTGCAAACTTGCACTTTATGATCAGGAATGGAATTGCAAACAAGCACTTTACATTTGAAAAAAAATTGAAATTGGACTAAGAGGATAGTACAATCTCAAAAAGATCATATGATTTCCTAATTTGCCACATGTGTTTTACAACTTGACATTGGGATTCAAATGTAGAATAGTCATTTGTTAAGGTCTCTGCCATTGAGGGCAATGAATCATCTGTAGAATGTTTAAGACGATTGGTTTTAAATTAGCACATGTCACCTTAAGAAAAGAGAAACCAAAAACAGAAAAAATTGCAATGTCACTTTAATAGTTTTTGTTGCACTGTCACTTTAAGAATTAAAACCATGCTGCCGGTATAAGAACTTGTAAGCGTTTGACAAAGAATGTGGAGGCGGTATAAACGAGTCACTAGTAGCCACAAATAAATCCATTTCTAGTGAGCCCGAGGGTGTTGGAGCCTGTTTGTAAGGAAGAGCTCCCCAGTCCCCTTTCTCCATGTACTCGCGGACGGGTGCTTTTTGTTGGCAGGGGCGTACCCACATTCACATTACAGCTCCAATAATCCATGCCCAACATGCACGAAAAGAGAGCACTCACAAAGCTGAGTTCTATAAAGTTTATTCCGCGAACTCCTGCAAAACAGATGCGTTTCGGTTGTAGCATTCGTCAGTGTAATCAGGCACGCTGGAAACTGACATTCTTAAATCTTTGCTGGCATGGGCAGTAAGATGGTGGAAGGACTTTCCATCAGCAAATTTAGTCACCAGCTTATCATGGTGTGTAAACAGTGTAATACTATGTTTCGTTATACCATACATAATTTCATGTGTTTCATTATGCCCAGTTCCGGCTCAAAATCGAGTTCTAGTACATATTCCATAATTGCGCTCTGAATGGGCTTTTTTGTATTACTTGCAAACCAATCATGATCCAAATTGTGCACAGGGCACAATAATGTGGACATGAGAAAGACTTACTGGATGTTACTGAATTGCAACTTTCCATATGGCATAAGAAAAATATGGATATTAATTATGAATTTTCATTAATGACCGTAAATATATTTCTTTGCGCTATTCGGTTGATCAGCTGTTAGCGTACGATTGCCCATTCAGGGCACAATTGTGAAGGCACATGAGAATACCAATGGATTACTGCCAGCCAGCCATATGGTATAAGGAGATGTATGACTGACTTATATTATGAATAGATTATAATGATGGTAATCATCCCCTGGGGAGATTTAACAGGACCAACAGTCTTGATGTATGTTGATGTATTTATCACATTTATTATTTGCACTTCTTATGACACATATTTAGTTTTTTGAGCACTTTACAAGAATGCAGCCACTATTCTGGCATTTGACTGAGAACAGAGGACCATATTCTTTGTTTGTTATTACACAGAATGCACATGTTTTGATTAAAATGCATCTGTCAGTGCAGGAGGCTTGCACATTAAAAAGCATTGTTCTCTTTTTATTCCATAAGTGTGCCCATTTGTGGCTGGTCCAGAGTATGTTGCCATTGCGGATGTAAATAGCATAGTTTTACATCTTTTACCTGAATTGACTAAATATTTTATTTAAGTCTGGGTAATATTGAGCCAAATTCACAATCAATTGAATCATTACACATGAGATACAACAACATGATTACATCATGTGGATATTGTAAATTATGTTCACTATGCTATGCATGATGAGATTTCAAAGCCTTACCGATTATGAAAGCAAGATAGGGATGGAATTGATAAATGGTTCTTCCTTTTAAACAAAATAGAGTTTTTAAGAAAAATTATGTTATGCTATATATACAAAATACAAGTGTAATGGTACTGGTGGTACCATTATGGTGAAAGATCGCACTAGAACTTCGTAAGTGAAGTGGTTAAAAAAACGATATTTACAACAGTGGTGAGAGAGGTGAGAAAATGAGGCGTAAGGTCTATTTCTTACGCTAGTTTTAAGTTGTTTTCTCTTCAAGGTTATTGAAGTGGCGAGGGGTTGGCCCTATATGGAAGACAAAGGTAGGACCACTGGGGTTAGGAGACCTGTAGGGAGAAAAGAGTGGTGGCGCTTACCCATGGTAGAGATGGTAGTTCAGCATACTCACAGGATTTCTGGCCAGCGCCGGCTTTGGACCTGTTGTGCCTCCTTCGCAGAACCAGTAAGTAATGGCCTGTGCTGCAGGTTTATATACTGAGGTTGATTGGTTGAGCGAGGGCACCTGGAGGATGGAAGGAATGGTGGAAAGACTCGAATTGTCGAGTCATGATCGCGCTCAGGTGTGTGCCGGTTGCTTCGCGCTGGTGCGCGGTGTAGTGGGCAATGTGCGCACATGCGCGGTGCGGCTGACTCGTCGGGCGCATGCGCGGTGGATTAGGTCTGCCGCGCGTGCGTATATTGGGAGTCCTGCCTGTAGGGTCCTATCGGCAGAGTGTGCATGCGCTGGTGATTAGCGCATCTGTTGTCTTACAGGTGCTGGCTCCTATGCGCAGAGGGAGGGCATGAGCACGTGGAGTAAAGCGCACGTGAGGGATGGGGGTGTGGTGCTGGTTGGTGGCCAGTCTGGAGTGAGTGATTACACTTGTGGGCAAAGCGACCCAATACCTAGAAATAAAAGGTTCAGGGAGTTACTTTCTTAAAAGGGGAAACCGGACATAATCATGAAGGCGGGTGGGCTGTTCCCTGGGAACACAGTTTGGTCAAGGAGTTCCGGGCCAGTCTGGAGTGAATGATTACACTTGTGGGCAAAGCGACCCAATATTTTGGAATCAGGGGGTAACTCAATTTACAGGGAACGGGTTAGTTGTTCCCTGGGATCACAGGTTGGTCAAGGAGTTCCAGGGGATGGCATCGTTCAGACCATGTGTAGCAGTAGAAAGACGGTATATCCATCTCTGCTCTTTGCTGAGAAGTTTCTTGTCATTATTGATGGGGCTTTCAGGGATTTGCTCAATGACTGTCCAGGTAAAGTCATTGGGTGTGTGGTAGTGGGTGATGAAGTGGTTGGTCAACTTACTGATGTTCTTCTTGCATCGCATAGTGCTCCGATGCTCGGTTATCCTGGTTCTGATTTTGCGTGTTGTCATCCCCACATATCTGAGGCCACACGTGCATGTGAGTAAGTAAATCACATTCCGTGAGTTACAATTGGTATGGCTCCTTTGGGACCAGATTTTGTTGGGTTCGAGGTTCAAAGTTTTGGTGTGGGATGTGAGATGGCACACACTGCAGTCGTTGCAGGGGTAGTGTCCTGTTACTCTGGGCAGGCCCCATGCATTGAGTATTGTGTTTTCTGGTGGTTTTGGTGGTGGTTTCGGTCGGGTGCTTACTAGTTGGTCTCGCAGGTTGTGGCACCTCTTGTAAGCGAACCTGGGTAGTTCCCAATTCCTCTGTCCTGAATTGATGATTCTCCAATGTTTCTTAATGATTTTTGCAACTTCATTGGAGGCAGTATTGTAAGTTGTGACGCAGGTAGTTGGTTGCTCCTCATCCTCTTTGGTGATGTCTTCAAGCAGTGTTTCACGGTTTTGGTTTCTAGCCCTTTTCTGTGTTTTCCGAATGATGGCCTTCGGGTAACCGCGGTTTTCTAGTTTGGTGGCTAAGTCTGCTGATTGTGATTTGCAATCTGATACAAGCCACATCAAACGGACCGGCGGACATTAACCTCACCTTTGCGAGTTCAAGGAGCCTGCTGCCTGCTGTTGCCGCTATTAGCAGCGGCCGCCACACCACATCACTGCAAGGGGATTGGCGTCTGCACTCGACCGGCAGGGCTGCGAGCTTGCAGCTGCGGACTCCAAGGACCAGGAGTCCCCGCGCGCCCGTCACCACCTGGGCTGCTCTCCCTGCCGGCTCCACCCCCTCATTCACCAATCACATAGCCATAAAAGAGAAGCAACACCCCCGCTGCACGGGAGCGCGCGGGAGAGCGCCGGGAGAAGCCCGGGACAAGGGCGGGACCGTCTGTGGCCGTCCGGGGTCGGAGGAGGTTGGGTTGGGCCTAGAGTCCTGGTTTAATCTACATCCTGTAATACCTCATTTAGTTACATCTCAAGGCTTTAACATCATCTCCTAAATATGGCATTAAGATCTGGTAAACAGCACTTAGTGCATATACAAACTTCAAAGGGTGTTGTTTCAGGCCCTCTTGATGCTTTTATCACCAGAGCTACAGGAATATTAGAAAAAGAAATAGAACTGGTAGAACACAGATTGTCCCTGGATTTAGTCACTGGGAAACGCTCTTCTATAGGTGCCCTGGCCCGTGTTAAAAGCCCTTTAACCAATGCAGCGTTTAATTGTATTTCTACCACAGAGACAGAAGTAATAGTCCATGTAGATGGTGATGGAGCTACAATAACCACGGCCAATGAAAATATGGAACAGAACTCCGATAATAACCTCCGATTTGTAATCACTCACATTCGTGCAGTTTCTTCTTATGCGGAGAAACTGGCCAAATGGTAAGTTTTCTTTAAGAGGGCGAGGGTGGAAACTGGTGTAGTGGAGCAATGAGTTCCTCGCTGTGGGTTTGTAATAAGTAGTGGTGACGAGGGTTCCATTCTTAGCTGTAATTACCAGGTCTAGGAAAGGGAGTTGGTGGTTGCTAGCTGTGCTGGTGAAGTTCATATATGGGTCTCGGCTGTTAAGCCAGGTTAAAAAGCTATCCAGCTCGTGCTGTGAGCCCTGCCAGATGACCAGTATGTCATCAATATACCTGTGCCATTTCAGGATATGATGACTGAACGGGTTGGTTTCCACAGCGATGTTGGTGCTTTCGAAGTGATGTACATATAATCCAGCCACACTCGGCGCGAAAACACTGCCCATGGATGTTCCGTTTGTTTGCAGGTAATAGGTGCCGTCGTACTCAAAATAATTTTCTTTGAGGGCGAGGGTTGCACAAGCCAGTACGAAACTCCTCGGGGTGTGGTAAGGCCAGGGTGATTCTTCCAGGATGTCATGCAGTACCTGCAAGGTGGCATCTTGTGGGAGACTGGTGTACAGGCTTTCCACATCAAGCCCTACCAGTAATTGGGTGTCGGGGTCAAAGGCAATGTTGTTGATTACCTGCAGCAGATGTTTGGTATCCTTTATGTAGGTGGGGGTCTTTTGTACCAGGGGATTCAGAAAGAAGTCACAATATCTTGAGAATGGTTCTAGTACAGAATTGATGCCCGATACAATCGGTCTGCCAGGGGGTGGGGTCACCCCTTTGTGTACTTTGGGTACCGTATAGAAGTATGGCGTTCTGGTATGTTCAGGGCAAAGGTATTCGGCCTCCTGCTTGGAGATGTGTTCCGCGTCTGCAGCCATTTTAACAAGTGCGTGAATAGTGGTTCGCAACTGCTCTGTTGGGTCCTGTTCAAGCCTGCGGTAATTCCTGTTGTCGCTGAGTAGTCTGCGACATTCCGTGTCATAGTCTGTTTTGTCAAGTAGTACGATGCCTCCCCCTTTGTCTGCTGGTTTTATTATTAGTGTAGGGTTGTTTTGAAGGCGTTGTATAGTTTGTCTGTCCTCCCATGACAGGTTGTTGAAATGCTCGGTCGGGTTGAGATTCTCAATGTCATGGTATACTGCCTGTTCAAATGTGGTGATCTCTGCAGGGATGGTGGAGGGTGGTGGGACGAAGGTAGATTTGACTCTAAGACCCGTGGTATTTGGGTTGCCGTTAATTTGTTCAGTGTCGGAGGTTGGTTCTCAAAGAATGACTTTAATTTCAGCTTTCTGAAAAATTGTGCTAGTTCAGCATGTAATTTGAATTTGTCAAGTCTGGTGGTCGGCACGAATGAGAGTCCCCTTTCCAAGACTGACTGCTCCTTTGTGGATAATGGGGTACTGGATAAGTTGAACACCAGTGACGGTTGGGCGGTGGGGTTTACTATTTGCTCGGTCCTGGTGTTGCTTCTTTTGTCTTCTGGCGTGTGTTGGAACTGACAGGATTTTCTTCTTCTGCCCAATGGACCTGTGCCTTGTTGTGCTGGATTGGTCTTCTGCGTCCCCGTGTCCTGTGGCCCCGTCCTAAAAAAGGAAAATTTGGGCCCTGGTTGCCTGCAAAGAGCGGCATTGGTCCTGGGGGATACATGTTGGGGAAACCATAGTAGGGATTCTGCATATGGCCTAAGTTTGGTGGGAAACCATAGAATTGGTTTGGTTGTCCTCCTTGCCAGGGGTTAGGCCAACGTTGTCCTCTTCGTCCTCTTCCTCCCCGTTTTTGTGATCCACTACTGGAATCACTCGAGACGGAGCTATCGTCACCTGAGGAGTTGGACACATTAGTCTCCTTGATAGGTGGTGTATAGTTCTCCTCCGAGTATGGGTATACTTTAGCATAGTTACATTTTTTGAGATCTTTTTCAAATTTTTTGAATTTAGCCTGGGTCAAATAGTCCTTGTACTCATGTATCTCTCTGTTCTGGTCATCTAGCTTTTTCTTGTATGACGTAATCGTGGCTTTGAAGTGCCTCTCTGTTTCTTCGATTTCAATCATTAATGTATCTGACAGGCGTTTGGCTGTTTTTAGGATGAGTATCATCCAGTCCCTGGTACAGTGCCAAGCGATCTGGGCCCAGTCCTTCCTAAACGTGGGATCATCAAGGAAGATCCTGGGTGAGTTGGATACTAGAAGCCCCCTAGGAGCCGAATTAGTTCTGAGGTATTGGGCCAGGATTGTCCCATGGAGGATAGTGCGTATCCTGTTGCGCTTTTTCTCTGTTAGGGTCTCCCAATCAGTGGTCTGTGCGATAGTGCTAGAAATGTTAAAATCCGCTTGAAAGGACGGGTCAGATAGTATATCTGCCAAGTCAATTTCAGTGAAGGTCAAGCCATGGTTTTCAGCCATGGTCGGGTATGCTCTCACAGCTGCGCGCTGCCAGTAAGTACGTGTATCAAGAGGGAGAGAGAGGACCAGATAGCTAGTCCAGATCCCCGGTTTATATGTCAATTAATCAAAAAGAGACTAGCTAAGAATGGGGTGGACATGATATTTATATTTTAAGGATCATAGTGACTCAGTTTTGTTTTGTCAAGGGGTGGTGGCACCTGCTGGGTGTCCTTTAAAAGCCCTCACCCACCAACCTAGTTGGTGGCATGCTTTATCATCGGGCCCACCCAGTGACACCTAGCGTGTCCCGGGTGTGCTACGACGCCTGGTTACAGCGGAGCAGGTATGTCACTGTGTGTGCGGTGAAGGGTGATAAGTTTGTGAGTTTAAGACGGCTTGGCGGGGTCCCAGTACCCAGAGGGTAAAGACACTTTATTACCTGGGCCTCCGTCAGCGGTTAAAAATAAGGCTGTGGGACGTTAGAGGCGAGTTACGACCTCCCACGTCCTTTAGAGTGTCAACATGTTTCAGCCAGTGCCTTATCAATATGCTGGCTTTCTTCAGGACTGATAAAAAGGTGTGTGCAATTAAAACTAGTGGGTGTGTAGTGCAGGCTATGTGTCTACACGCCCTAAAGTGTATCTAAGTGTGAGAGGGGGGATTCCCTTCTCAAGATCACCTGTACATATAACATAAAAAGACAAAGACAAAACATACAGAGGAAAAAGAGTCACTAGGAGATATTTATCATAGGTTATGACAGCCGGCTTAATAGCGTTGGGGTGCAGGCTATGAGCGGCTCAAGTGTAATGGTACTGGTGGTACCATTATGGTGAAAGATCGCACTAGAACTTCGTAAGTGAAGTGGTTAAAAAAACGATATTTACAACAGTGGTGAGAGAGGTGAAAAAATGAGGCGTAAGGTCTATTTCTTACGCTAGTTTTAAGTTGTTTTCTCTTCAAGGTTATTGAAGTGGCGAGGGGTTGGCCCTATATGGAAGACAAAGGTAGGACCACTGGGGTTAGGAGACCTGTAGGGAGAAAAGAGTGGTGGCGCTTACCCATGGTAGAGATGGTAGTTCAGCATACTCACAGGATTTCTTGCCAGCGCCGGCTTTGGACCTGTTGTGCCTCCTTCGCAGAACCGGTAAGTAATGGCCTGTGCTGCAGGTTTATATACTGAGGTTGATTGGTTGAGCGGGGGCACCTGGAGGATGGAAGGAATGGTGGAAAGACTCGAATTGTCGAGTCATGATCGCGCTCAGGTGTGTGCCGGTTGCTTCGCGCTGGTGCGCGGTGTAGTGGGCAATGTGCGCACATGCGCGGTGCGGCTGACTCGTCGGGCGCATGCGCGGTGGATTAGGTCTGCCGCGCGTGCGTATATTGGGAGTCCTGCCTGTAGGGTCCTATCGGCAGAGTGTGCATGCGCTGGTGATTAGCGCATCTGTTGTCTTACAGGTGCTGGCTCCTATGCGCAGAGGGAGGGCATGAGCACGTGGAGTAAAGCGCACGTGAGGGATGGGGGTGTGGTGCTGGTTGGTGGCCAGTCTGGAGTGAGTGATTACACTTGTGGGCAAAGCGACCCAATACCTAGGAATAAAAGGTTCAGGGAGTTACTTTATTAAAAGGGGAAACCGGACATAATCATGAAGGCGGGTGGGCTGTTCCCTGGGAACACAGTTTGGTCAAGGAGTTCCGGGCCAGTCTGGAGTGAATGATTACACTTGTGGGCAAAGCGACCCAATATTTTGGAATAAGAGGCTCAGGGGGTAACTCAATTTACAGGGAACGGGTTAGTTGTTCCCTGGGATCACAGGTTGGTCAAGGATTTCCAGGGGATGGCATCGTTCAGACCATGTGTAGCAGTAGAAAGACGGTATATCCATCTCTGCTCTTTGCTGAGAAGTTTCTTGTCATTATTGATGGGGCTTTCAGGGATTTGCTCAATGACTGTCCAGGTAAAGTCATTGGGTGTGTGGTAGTGGGTGATGAAGTGGTTGGTCAACTTACTGATGTTCTTCTTGCATCTCATAGTGCTCCGATGCTCGGTTATCCTGGTTCTGATTTTGCATGTTGTCATCCCCACGTATCTGAGGCCACACGTGCATGTGAGTAAGTAAATCACATTCCGTGAGTTACAATTGGTATGGCTCCTTTGGGACCAGATTTTGTTGGGTTCGAGGTTCAAAGTTTTGGTGTGGGATGTGAGATGGCACACACTGCAGTCGTTGCAGGGGTAGTGTCCTGTTACTCTGGGCAGGCCCCATGCATTGAGTATTGTGTTTTCTGGTGGTTTTGGTGGTGGTTTCGGTCGGGTGCTTACTAATGCACTTTAAACCGGAACCCCTCCTTCAATCTGGGTGGAGCGGTCCTCAAGCCGAGTTTCTGGATTCCGGAAACAGAAACTTTTTCCTTGGAAGGAATTGTTACCGCTTTGCCCCTGGACAAACCACAATGCTCAAACTACGGTTTGGGAGCAGAACCCGAGTCGGAAGACGTGTGTGAAGCTGACCAGCTATTTGAGGTTTGAGCGTTTTAAAAGTCCAGAGAAGGAGTGTGCACAAAAGACGACTGGAACATTTGTCTGAAACAGTTGCAGTATTCTACATTTGAGTGACATTTAATGCACCATGGCCGCCGACGCGCTAAGAAGTCGGGAGTAAGCAGCTAACGACATGTTCAATGACAATCCATCTGGGGCGGCTTTACAAAACAAGGCATAAACTTCCAGCAAAGGCGCCAGTCCGACTTATCGAGATGTAGTAAAGCGATTGGAAAATTTTAAAAAGGTGAACAGGCTAAATGGTGGGAACACCGTTCACTCTCTCGGTACTTAGAAGTTGGAAGAGTTCCGCGGGGACTCAGAATCATGCTTGTTCCTAGTTATGAGGCACCAAATCCGGACATGCTAACTGAATGGGCGCAATGTAATTTGCAATTGTCTAGAAATTTGATGGAGATACTTGTCAGATATGCAGCAAGTGATCGTGCTCTTTTTGAACAACAAATTGCTGAGCTGCAATCTGAGCTTGACAAGTTTGAACAGACTGCAGCAAATAAAAAGCTCAAAGAAGACATGTTGGCACGAGTAAGGAAGAAGGAAGAAATCATCGGGAAAAGAAAAGCGTTTAAATTCACACGTTACAAACAAGATTATGAAAACGGCCAAGTTTTCACATATGCTAAACGCTATGATGCTGTAAAAATCAATATCACAAGACCGTTGACAGTGCCCCTCTTGAGCCAAGCATCAAGCAATACCCACAGTATGGCGAATACCTCAACTTCCTTGTCCGATCTCTGCTCAGTACCAGACAGCGGCTCAGACAATGAACATGCTCGTGATGCCAGTGATTTGGGGTTTCAGCGATTTTCCCTAGCCCAGGAGGTGGACTGTATGAGGTGAGATCGTCTAGATACACTGCATCCAAGGCAGCGAACAACAAAGCCAGGACCGGGAAAAATTTCAAACGCCACCAGCGACGGAAATGTAAACGGGCGAGGGAGAGGGAACAGAAACAGGCATTTCAATTGGAACCGCAATGCCACAACGCGATAGGAGATGTGACATCCAGCAAATCAGTTATAAATTGCTCCACGGTCCAACTTAATGCAGCGGAAATCCAAATTTTGTCTTTGGGACTATCACACAGCCCGGAAAGCAGTTTCCGCTATGCCCAAACGAGAGTTGATATATACCAATACATCCGCAAACTCAAACTGGAAAAGTTTTTTGCAACAAAGGGACACAGTGATGTAACTGAGCCCAACACCATTGCCACAACCAGCAGCCTTGGCGCATTGACGGTTGGAGATATGGGTTTGCTCAAAGATTTACATCAATTACAAGGTGAGAGTAACCTGTCTCAACATGATGAAAGCGATTTTGTTCCTCCAGGGACGGGACACCCTTTTTCCAAGTTTAAACCCAAATCAACGCTTTGCCCTTTGATGTTAAAAGACAATATTGACATATATCATGAACAAGTAACTGTTGATATCAAGAAGTTACATCACAAGACTGCACGTTGTCACTTCAAATATTCTAGGAATGACAAATTGTAACATGAACTGATAAAAAAATTGCTGCATGATAAGTCCATCATTATTCGTCAATCAGACAAAGGCAGAAATATAGTGATATGGCCCAGGGATATGTACTTAGAGGAGCCTTGGAATCATCTTAATGATAAAAAGTGCTACAAGAGAGTTGATGTTCACACTGTAAAGTCATCTTGGAACAACTACTATATGAAGTTAGTAGCATGGAAGAATGTGGGTTTGTTAAGTTTAGATGAATTTAAATTTCTCAAGAATGATCACCCGGTAATTCCATGCATATACTTCATACCAAAAATACACAAGCACAGTTTAAAACCACCTGGTAGACCAATTATTTCTACATGCAAAAGCCTCTTTGAAAACACATCTAAGTAGATTGATTTTTTCCTGCAGGAACCCGTAGCACGTTTACCATCTTACATACAAGACACGGGAGATTTTTTTTTTTTTTTTTAAACTCAAGACTTTATTGGCATCTTTTCAGTATAAACAGCCTTTTGCCTACAACCCACGGGCCGGCTATTACACAATTTGTTTACTTTAGAGGATATAAAATACACAGCTAGTCAGCCGACAACTTACGGTCCGGCAGCAATTATCAACATTATGGCAATATACAAAATAGGATTAATTAAATCTGAGTTTGTCTTACTTTTTTATATTTTTTTAAATCAAAACTCAACTTGTGACTCTACAGGTTGAATAATCAGCAGAAGTCTTTGCACTTACGATTCTATCTATCTTACCAGCAATTCAATCCAGTTGTTGTACATATGTCCCCAGATCTTCCATGCCTCTCAGGAGAGGTACCTAATCTGCTTCTCGTTCCCGTTAACCCACCCCGCCCACACCAGTGCCCACTATTTGGTTATCTATTCTGCCTCTTCCTCCTCCCCTGAACTGTCGATGTCTTCCTCTGGCAGCGGTTCACATAGATCCCCCCCTGTAGCTGCTCCAGGGTAACCAGACCTTATTCCACTTGCGAGGATTGCCCCTTTGCTTATACACTGCTTGCTCAATCACCAGGAGCATGTGCCTGTTTCTACACCACTGTGCCAGGGTCGGTGCTTCTATTGCCTCCCGTTTGCCCAGCATAATACCCACAATAGCCCATTGTTGTCCCTGTGGCGTCAAGTCATTCGGTCCCCATACATTCAACAGGCACACTCTCGGGTCAGGTGTTATGGATACTTCCAGTGTCTGTGAAATGGCACGCAGCACCTGTCGCCAGTACTCTACAATAATCGGGCATTCCCAAAGTGTGTGTAACCGTGTGCCCTCTTCTCATCATCCCCTTAGGCAATATGGGTGGTCTACCCTCTGAATTCTGTGTAGAGTGGTCCGCGTATAGTAAACCCGGTGTAATATCTTGAGTTGCACCAACCGGAATCGCGCCGAGATGCGGGCCTCTCTTGGAGATGCCATTGCGGCATTCCAATTTGTCTCATCCATCTCAACCCAACTCCTCTTTCCATTTATCTTTCAGTTTCTGTAAAGGGTCCGGAAGGTTATTCATTAGTTTCCGGTACGTGAGGGAGGTGGCGCTAGTCTGCATATAATCAGTAAGTAGGCAATCTTCCAGCGGGGAAGCCTCTGGGACCTCCGCACCCGCCTCAATTGCAGTCATCAATGCGTGCCTTATTTGGATATAGCGGTAGGTCTCGTTGGGACCCAGATTATACTGTTGTCATAAAGTTTCAAAAGGGACCACTCCATCTTTTGTCAACATATCTCCCACCGTGGAGATTCAAATGTTATCCCATTGGGTGAACCCCTTGCTACGCCTCAGGTGACCCAATGCTTTGGCATCCCACAGGGGTGTAAGTTTCGTTATGACGCCCCCCCATTTGAGCCTTGTCTGTGCTCTGTGCCATATTGCCACCGTGTGTTTAGTTGGGCCCATTAGTTTCGCAGCTAGTGCCTTGTGGTATAGTGGGGCAAGTAGGCTGTGAGCACTCAGTTGTGTTCTGTCTGCTAAATAGGCCGGGTCGTCTTGTGGGGCATGCAGCCACTGGTTGATAACCTTGAGTTGTGCCGCCCTATAATGTAATTGTAGATTTGGGAGTGCTATTCCTCCGTCATACCAGCCCCTGACAAGCCTCATGTGCACAGCACGAGCCGGACGATCACCCCATAGCAGGCCGGCTACCACTGACGTTGCCTTCCGGAAGTATGATGGCGGCACCAAAGTTGGTGCATTTTCCAACACATACAGGAAACGCGGCAGTGCCATCATTTTGAACAGCGCTGCCAGCCCCAGCAGCATCAAAGGGAGGGCTTTCCAGTGTCTCACATCGGATTTCAATCGAGTGAGCGGTGGCAGTAAGTTTAGGTCATAAAAGGTCGTGACTGTGCGACTAACGTGTATCCCTAGGTACCTGAAGGAAGTGTCTGCTATCGTCAGTAGGCATCTGACAGAAAGATACGCAGAGGGTCCATGCAGCTCGTAAATGACTGATTTAGTCCAGTTAATTTTATAACCGGAGGTCTTCCCGTGCTCCTCACATAATGTCAGCAACACCGGTATACCTTCCTCCGGATTCGTCAAATATATTAGCATGTCGTCGGCGTACAGGGAGACTCTGTCTTCCCAGTAGTCTCCCCATCGTATGCCTCGTAGTAGCTAAGAAGTCCTAATGACTGTGACCAATGGCTCTAGGACCAAGGCAAAAAGCAAAGGCGAGAGTGGGCATCCTTGCCTCGTTCCCTTAGCTAGTGAGATCTCTCAGGAGATGTGGCCATTTGCTGTCATGTGCGCCACCGGGCTCTCATATAAGAGTTTAATCCAAGCGATACATTTCGGACAGAAGCCCATGTGGGCCAAGACCGCAAAAAGGTATCGCCACTCTACCATGTCGAATGCCATTCTGGCATCCAATGATAGGACGGCTGCTGGTTTCGTCAATAATGGGGCTCGCGCCAGCGCTCCGAGTAGTCAACGGAGGTTGAGCGCCGTGCTCCTGTGTGGCATAAAGCCAGACTGGTCCGGATGTATTAACTGTGCAAGGTGAGTCGTCAGTCTGTTGGCCATCAGTTTCGCTAGGATCGTGGCTTCGGCATTAAGGAGGGATATTGGGCGATATGATCCACACTCCGTGGGCGGTTTGCCCGGCTTCGGGATCACTACTATTGTCGCCACACGTTGGTCAAGGGGCAGCATTCCTCGCTCCAAGCTATCTGTGTACATGCTCAGTAGGGGTGTACTCAATGATTCGGACATAGCCTTATACCATTCAATTGGTATCCCGTTGGGGCCCATTGCTTTACCTGGATGAAGTGCATTAATGGCTAGTTGTATCTCTTCCGATGTTAAATCAGTTTCTATCTCTTCTACTGCGTCTTGCGACAGAGTTCGAGTAGGTATCCCCTGGAGTGCCGCCGCTTCCTGCGTGATTTCTACCTCAGGGGTGTACACCTCCTGGAAGTAATCGGCCAGTGTTTCTACTATTACTGAGGAACGCTTGTGCAGCGCCCCGTCTGAGTCCCTCAACTGTAGTATAGTTCTGGTACCCCCCTTTTTCTTTTCTAACCAGGCCAAGAGCTTACCTGCCTTATCCCCTATGTCATAGACCCTATGTGCCGTCGCCGTTATGTTCTCTAGTGTCTTACGTCGTAGGTGGTCATTGTGTAGCCACTGACATAGCTGGAGCGTGTGCAGCATGTCCACTGTTGGCTCTGTCATATGGGCCTCATTTGCCTTGCTAAGTTTTGTTTCCAGTTCTAGCAGGTCTTTCTTTTGAGTGCGTTTGTGACCAGCTATAGTCGTGATCGCGTGTCCTCTCAAGACCGTCTTATAGGCTTCCCACAAGACCGAGGGTGACGCAACCAAAGCTTCATTCTCCGGGAAGTAATATTGGGTCGTCGTTTTTAGTTCCCTCCGTATATGCGGTACCTTGAGATATCCTGGGAATATTGGAAAAATGCGCTTACGAGTCTGTTCCGGGCTCGACAAAGTCAGTGTCAATGGGGAGTGGTCAGATATGCCCCTGGGCCTAATCTGTACGTCTTCTATGTTGAGGAGAACGCCTCCCGGTGCAGGAAAATAATCGATTCGAGACAGGCTATCATGGACAGCAGAGTAATAGGTGTAATGCTGATCGTCTGGGTGAAGCTGTCTCCAGAGGTCATTCGGGAGGGACCAGGGGTCTGTATTCGAACCAGGAATCTGTCCTGAGTGTTGTGTGCTACCGCGTTAAAGTTTCCCCCTATTATAAGGTCTCCCTCCAGGAGTTCCAGTAGGAATTTCCCCAGTTCCGGAACGGCAATTGCGTGGAGCGCTGGCGGGATATAAACGGACACTACGTTCAGCGGTTTACCTTCCCACTGTCCATGTGCCGCCGCGAAGCAGCCTTTATCGTCTGTTCTGGTGGACTGCAATATAAACTGTGACCATTTACGCATCAAGATGCCCGTCCCTCGTGACCCTGAGGTAAAATCCTAATGGACTATCATTTGATATCCCCGCCTATCCAGTGCTTGAGTAGCTGTACCCACCAAGTGTGTTTCTTGCAGCATAACCACGGCGGGGCTTAACCTCCTAATACCGTGCAGAACCAACCCCCTCTTAATCTTATCTCCCAACCCCCGCACATTCCAGGACATTAATTGGAGCGGTGCCACCAGTCCTACTCGAGACCCCCCCTATGGTGTTAGTCCGTGTGTCATGCGCCATTTCCAATGGGGATTGAAAGACCCGTCCGCATTGCTAACTGATACTGTTGCGCCAATCGTGTGCTGGTTAACCTGTCCTTACTTGTGGTTGTAGTGAGCTGCAGTATAAATTGGGATGACTTACGCATCAGTATACCCGTCCCCTGTGACCCTGAGGTGAATTCTGAATGGGCAATCATTCGGTATCCCGGTCTATCCAGTGCCTGGGTTGCCGAGCCCACCAAGTTTGTTTCCTGCAGCATAACCAAGGCTGGGCCATGTCTTCTAATACTCTGCAGGACCAGTTCCCGCTTAATCTTGTCCCCCAGCCCCCGCACATTCCAGGACATTAATTGGAGTGGCGGCAGAGGCCCTGTCTGGGAACACCCACCTATGGCGTCATCCTGTGTGTCATGCGTCATTACCTTCGTATTGTGAGAGACCTCCCTTCAGTACGGACTGATGCTGCTGCGCCCCTCGTGTGTTGGTGAAAGTGTCAGTATCTGCACACCACATCCAACCTTTCCTAGTCAAAGAACTAAAGAAAAGAAAAACAACCCCCCCAACTCCCCCCTTCCCTGCCTCCCTGCTATACGGACCTCGAACCGCCCGCCCCCCCAACTTAGCAGAGTGCTTAACCCATCCCCCACACAATATACTTGCTCGTTGGGGTGAAGGACTCTCCGGAGTCAGCGGCCCCTCTTCCCCTCCTCGGAGGTCCTCCGCCCAGTGTCCTCAGCAGTCCTTCAGGCAGTCAATACAATAAGGCTACATTACATTTACCGGGTGGCTATTGTTCCTCGTTTTCATCGGCGTCTATATTGTCTCTCACCAGCGATCGTTTCTCCATCACTCCTCCTGACGCCTGAGAGTTCGGGTGATGACCATTGTCTTGATTCCGCTGTGTCCTGTTCGATCGGCGAGGTTGATTGGCCGGTCTCCATCCATCTAGCCAGTCTTGGGCGATCTCCGGGGTGTCGAAGAACCAGGTCTTATTGTCCGCCACTATACGCAGTCTGGCCGGGAAGTGCATCGAATACGGAATATCCCTTTCCTAAGTTCTTTTTTCAACATAAAGAACGTTCTACGTCTGCGGGCGACCTCCGCTGTATAATCCGGGAAATAGGCCAGCGTAGAGTTCAGGATCTTGACTGGAGGAGAGATTTGCGCTGCCTGGGTCGTGGGGCCGCGCCCGGTTTCGGCCGTCCTCCTGGGACACGGTGTGCTCTCTCCACAGAAAAGAAGGTGGACAGGCCCTTGGGCTTCAGCTTGTTTTTAATCAGTTCCTCCACATAAAGGTCTGTTGCCCTAGTGCCCTCCGACTCCGGAAACCCAATTATTCGGACGTTGTTCCGCCTGGAGTGCCCTTCCTGATCATCCAGTCTTTCCCTCAGCGCCTTGTTTTCTGCTGACATTCACTCCACAGCTGTTTGTAGTTCTGACACATCCTCCACCAATGATTTTGTGACCACCTCCATGGAGCTGACCTTCTCTGACATTTTATGGAAGCCCGCCCTAATCAAAGTGATTTCGGTAGAGATCGAGCCCACCGTTGCCTGTACTTGCGTCAGCGCTCGCATGACGTCATCCAGTGTTGCCTTTTTCCCCCCTGCACCTTCTGCTGATTTGCCGGCAGGCGTTCTTCCATCTACTGGGGAGGAGGCGCCCTTGTCGTACGCATATTTATCTATGCGGGTCTGTGTAGTGCCACTTTTGGAGCCGCTGTGTATTCCCAGGTCTCAAGGGTTCCAGAGGCATGTCGCATGTGTTTGCGCTACTTCTGGCGCTGATCTCAGGGCTGAAGCGTTATCTGCGCGGTGGGTCCCGGTCTACTGTAGGTCTCAGTTGTGCTCAGGAGCCGCCCACTACTGTCCGGTGTATGCCAGTGCAAAGTGTCTATTTGGCCAGCTATCCAATGGCAGGGTGGGTATTCATGCGGGCTCACCTCGCGACTCCGGCCGGGTGATGGTCCTCCGGCGTCCGGCACTGCGGCAGCCGGTGACGTCTACGGTCGCCTCGGGTCCGCTCCCTGTGTGCTCGGCAGGTCAATGGTCCTCTCTCCGTTCTCATGCCCCTTTCCTCCGTCTTTGGACGCCGCCTCTCCCCTCAGCCTTAATCGCTACTCGGGGTCTTTTCCGGCTGGCCAGTCCTAAAATGGCGGTCCTTTTTGGGTGACAGTCGCTTTTCTAGGACACCAACTGCCCGCAGTCAGGCCCGCTTGGTCCCATCGGCACCATCGCCGCTTGTGCCCCGTCAGTTCTCTTCCCTGGGCGCTCCGGACCATGTTTACCCCGGATTCCCGAGTTGCCGCTGCTGAGTCGGACACTGTCCGGGCGCTTCCGGTGTGTCACATTCAGACCAGTGCCACTTCCGGCTGGGCTGCACTGGGAGGACACTCCCCGGCTCTTCTCAAGTTCCCAGGCCACAAGGGAGCGGAGTCTTCTCTTCGCCTCCCGGTGTCGGATTTACAACAGAGTTGCCGCCGTCTGTCCTGCCCGGTCCTGGGCGTCGAATCTCTCCGTTACAGAGCTTGGTGCAATCAGATTAATTGCCAGATTAATTGCCGGATTTAAGGAGAGGCCGCCTCAACTACGGAGCCTGTCCTTTACGCTGCCGCCATGGTTGGCTGCAAGCCACGCCCCAACTGGACATTTTTTAAGAAGAATACAGGAAATAGGGTGGCAAGATGATTACATCCTTATGACTTTAGACGTAACTGCGCTCTATACGAGCATCAATCATCTAGATGGTCTAAAGGCGACCCAACATTTCCTTAATTCCAGGCCACTAGACTGTATCGCCCATAACAAGATGTTGTTGAACATGATTGAAATATGTTTGGAGAACAACTTTTTCCTGTTCCAACAATCTTGATTTCAACAAATTAGGGGCGTGGCCATGGGATCCTGCTTCTCCCCCAGTTACGCATGTTTGCACATGGGACTGTGGTTGGAGCAGGCTCTCAGAACCCAACACTCCAAAACCATGACTGATCATGTAATCTGCCTCTTTAGGTACATAGATGACCATTTCCTTATTTGGAAGGGTGATGAGAGTTTGGCCTCTATATTTCTTGACGAACTCAACTGCAATACACTTAGTCACTTAATCTTCATTATACAACAACTATGGGCAAAACATCCATTTATTTTCAGGATGTTGAAGTCTTCATTTCAGATAGTACAATTCAAACAAAACTCCACTGCAAGACTACTGCGGTTACTACGCTGCTACACGCTTCCAGCCATCACCCTAAGCTCCTAATTCACAGCATCCCCTAAGGGGACATGTTGCGAATTAAGAGAATGTGTAGTAAGGAAGAAGATGTGAAGGAAGCATAGGCCATATGCCGTGTTCGTTTTCTCGCTAGAGGTTACTCTGACAAGACAATTAAGGCAGGCAGCTATTCAATGTACTAGCACAATGACTAGAGAGGAGGCACTCACTGTTATAAAGGCGAGTCCAACGTTAAAAAGTGAGCAACCGATTAGAATTATTTTAACCCCTTCGATGCTCATGACGGAATGGTTCCGTCATGAGCATCGGTTGAGCTGTGCTCATGACGGAACCATTCCGTCATGACCACACCCATTAACATTGGGGCCCAGCACTGGTGATAAATCTGAGCAGCAGCCAAAGTGTTAACTTACAACAAGCAATACTTTGCTATACACAACATCATGTCTAAACATAGGGCACTCATTAGAAATGATCTTGTCTTAAACATGGCAAATTGTGTATCTCCAACTATCACATAAAGAAAAGCGACCTCTATGCATAACAGCTTTGTTAGTAGCAGCCCTGAAGTCTTGAATAACACGAATTGGCTGAGCTCACGCACAGGATTGTTTAAATGTACATCGTGTAAGGCTTGTAAATATGGAACAAATACATCAACATATATGACACCTTTTAAAGACACAGCCATTCCAATATCGAAATATTTGACTTGCAAAACAGAGTATGCCATATATGTGCAGGAGTGCCCTTGTGGACTGAGATATGTAGGGAGTACAAAACTACAGGTCCACAAAACGGTGCTCCAGCACATGAGAGCCATTACCAACTGCGACAAGGCAGTTCCAGTCGCTAGACACTTCAATGACTGTCATCAACGAGATCTTAAACAGTTCAGGTTCTTTGTGATAGATGCAGTCATGCCTCTCCAAATAGGAGGCAATAGAGAAGCTATTCTTTGCAAACTTGAAACCCAATATATTCTAGACCTTGACATTAAATATCCAACAGGACTAAATTCCAGTGAAGATTTTTTTACTTGTCTATAAATATGGTTTTACCTGTACTATTGCTGCTAAATAAATCCTGAATCTAAAAGTGTCATTTATTTCCTTGGAATACTATATCATGATCAGCTGCTAAATTGTTATTTTTTACAATTTCTCTCTATTTAAAAATTGCTTTTGTTTTATAGGTAATATTATGTATATCTTTTTGCACATAATTGTATATTTGCACAGTTCAATAAGCACTGTAATTTTTTGCACTTTTTGCACTTTATAATGTCATCTATTCATTGCCCTCTTGGGCTCAATTGTCAGTTGTAAATAGCATATTTTTACATCTTTTACCTGAATTGACTAAGTCTGGGTAATATTGAGCCAAAATCACAATCAATTGAATCATTACACATGAGATACAACAACATGATTACGTCATGTTCACTATGCTATGCATGATGAGATTTCCCAGTCTTAGCAATTATGAAAGCAAGATAGGGATGAGATTGATAAATGGTTCTTCTTTTTAAACAAAATACAGTTTTTATGAAAAATGATGTCTATGATGACGCACAAAACGTAACTTGCACAATTTAGCACTGTCACTTTAAATACTTTGTCAACACTCGAAAGCGTGTCATGTGATCAAGGGCCGGGAAGGCCCGAAACGCGTCATGGCGGAGGTGCAGGGTCGACAATAAACTTCAATGCACTTTAAACCGGATCTGCTTTTGTCTTTTACAAGTTCAACAGCATTGGGAACGACGAGTCTGTTGCAGCCATATATATATATATATATATTCACAGAAAAAACCATAGGTTATACTCCATATATAGTTAGGAATTTGCATTTACAAAACCTTGAAAATTCAATGAAAAAACCATTGGTTTTAGGCCATATATAGTTAGGGATTTGCATTTAGAAAACCTTATTTTACTCGCATAAAACCATTGAAATTCCATATATAGTTATAAGCGCTAACTATATATCGCGCACCCGCAATCCACTGCTGATGATGTCACATATTACATCATTCATGACATGGTTAGTGACATCACTGATGACATCACTGATGACATCTCAAATGACATCACTGATTACAACATCCAGTGACTGTATGTTTCTGTAAAGTTAAAATATGTTTTACATATTGAAGAATGAGTGGATATATAAGTGTCTGGATGAAGGATTTACTAGGTGCATGACTGACTGATTGAGTGAGTGATTAAATGTGTCTCACTGAGTGCATGGGTTAGTGACTAAACTGTTTTAATTTGTGCATCATTATATCTGTTGTTCTACAAACTGCTGCATATGTTGATCAGTAGCTATATGAGTAACTGTATGGTTTATTGATTGGTTGTCCAAGTATTTGTATGGGAAACTGAGTGTGTGTGTATGGGTGGCTGGGAGGTGTGTGACTCTGTACATAGATGTGTGAGTAGTTGATTCACTATATGTATAGATTCAAAAGTGCATGTGGAAACAGCTGTATGGGCGGTTGACTGTGCATGAGTGTATTAGTGAGTGAATGGATATCTCAGTGCTACATGTCAAATTAAGTACATATGTAAAACACAGTACATGTGAGAGTTGACATCTATAAATAACTGTGCATAAGAGCTAGTGAATGTGTGAGTGGCTGTATGGATCATTGTGAACATGTATCAGAGATTGTATAAGAGAGTAAAGTAAATATGTGTTAGTATATGTTTGAATAAGTAAGGTGTGTATAACTGTATAGTTGAGAAAATAGAGGTGTGATTGATTTTTGGCATAACTGACTAGGTGTGTGAGTAACTCCATGGATGAGTGACTGTCTGTTTACACTGATTGTATCTAAGGTTATATTAGAGTCTGAAGAGGTTCATGGTATTATCACATGAATGATATCATCAGTGATGTGATCAGTCATGTCAAATGAGATGTTATCAGTGATGTCATCAGTGATGTCATTTGAGATGTCATCAGTGATGTCATCAGTGATGTCACTAACCATGTCATGAATGATGTAATATGTGACATCATCAGCAGTGGATTGCGGGTGCGCGATATATAGTTAGCGCTTATAACTATATATGGAATTTCAATGGTTTTATGCGAGTAAAATAAGGTTTTCTAAATGCAAATCCCTAACTATATATGGCCTAAAACCAATGGTTTTTTCATTGAATTTTCAAGGTTTTGTAAATGCAAATTCCTAACTATATATGGAGTATAACCTATGGTTTTTTCTGTGAATTTCAATGGTTTTTTAATAGCAAACATCAAAAGCTGTCAAATGTCAAGTACGTGATAGGTAAAAACGTTTTCGTGTTTATGCACGCTGATGTGCTTTGAACGCTTAGTAGTACTCTCTCTTTGCAGATAGTGAACGGTAGTTAACGCAGACCTTTACCCCTGTTGTAATCCGTCGTACCTGCTTGTCTCTCCATTTGATTGATTATTATCCAAGCATTTACTGTTTTACAATTGGTTCTCTTTGGATCATTCTCTATTTACAAACAAGCACAAAGTCGCAATACTCTGTTTAGTCTTTGCAGATAGTGAAAAATCGTGTAAAAAAATTAAAGTAATCGAGCAAAATCAGTAGACCACTAATTCGATCTCTTTTTAACCTCGGTAAAATACAAACATTAGGAATAACCCTTCATGAGAAATACGAAAATAGTGAAATGAATTGAGCTCCACACCATGAGGGCTGCAAAACAGCTCGACTCCGCCACCCACACCGCCCAAAATAACGGCAAACCCTATGCAAATATTATAAATATACACAACACACCACCAAAGAAACAGAATAAAACATTTTATTAAATAACTATTTACATAACTATTTTATACTTTTTATTGCCCGATCCGGCTAGCTCAATCGATCGAGCATGAAACTCATGCACTGATAACAAGCGTTGAGAGTTTGTAGAATGATGGCTTCAGATTTTCCACATACCGTGTAGTGGCGCGAACTGGCAGGGGGCGTTTGGATTCTACCCCTTCTCCAAATAAGATTTTCATACGTGAATGTTCGTTCATGCTTTTTGTCCCTGAGTTGCTTCCATGTCACTGCCTTACATAAATGGCATAAGTCTTGGTTATTGAGTGCCATACTTCAGAGTTCTAAGCAGTTCTTGTAACACTGTTTAAACCTTATTTGCACCTGCTGCAGCTTCACTATTCAAAGTAAGTGGGGTCCATTTGTGGACCTGACTGCATTGGAAAACAATGTGATACGGTGCCTCCCTAAACCGCTTGACGGAGGCCCCCGAGGGGCGGTGAGATGGCGCGGACTGAGAGGGGGCGCTTGGCTCCTGCCCCCTCCCCAAGTCGTGTTGCCCTGGTGAGGCCTGAGATCGCCCCCGGCATAGGCGGCCGGCTCCCGGGGTCCGGCGGAATTTTTTCCCTTTTGAAGAATCTTTCATTCTGGACCTTGTCCCACAATCCGTTTCACCTGAAGACACGTTGTCGTAGGGCGCCCCTTTACCGTTTTAGTTGCCATTCCGCCCGCTTTTGGTACTCTGTGCCTCTTCCGCCATTCAGCTGTTTACCGCTCGCTCTTGCGACTACAACGTCTCGCTCACCATGTAGTTGAGTTGCTCCCGCTCTTAAGATTTGACCGAACTTTTTGGACTGCTGAAAGTGGTGGAATTCCGACCGCTGGTTGGTGGAGACATTTTGACTATATTCTGCACCTGCATTGTCGCGTAATGCGTCATATGACGCGACGCGTTAGCGCACCCGGAAGTGCTCCGGTGCGCAAGGCGCAGCTTCCCGGAAACGATCCAGAGCGCGCCGCGCAGCGCGTAACATAAGCATAACAGGTCATGTGACTTGTTAATAAAACTTTTCATTGGTTCATTTTACTTTTCTTTTCCTAATTATGTAAGACTAGGTCATGTGACCTAAAAATAACACTTTTCATTGGATTAAAACATTTTTTTTCCCCAAACGATGAAAGCCCCACCTTGTTTCTGGATGTTTCAGACTGAAGCTGGCGTCACCATGAGAGCACCACCATCTCGTAGCTCCGTCGTGGCCATTCCGCAAGCAATCATGGCAGCCGCTCCCCACCGGAAGCCTGCGGGAGTCGAGGGCCCCCAAGACTTTTGTACAATCTTCAAGGCTGAGGGGACGCTTTCGAGAATGGAACCCAAGCCCTGGCAGACAAGCGTCCGAGTTCCAAGGTGTCCCAGGGCCATTTTACTGGACCAGGCCCAAATCCGAAGAGCCGGCCGCCATTTTAAGAGTCCTGTGGCAGCCGCCTACCGCTGCACCGCAAGAGTGGGAACAACTCAACTACATGGTGAGCGAGACGCTGTAGCCGTAAGAGCGGGCGGTAAACAGCTGAATGGCGGATGAGGCACAGTGTAGCAAAAGCGGGCGGAATGGCGACTGAAACGATAAAGGGGCGCCCCACTACAGCAGACAAGCCTCCGCCATGTGCTTCAAAACTGCATATGTATCTCGTGATATCAAGGTTGGGCAACCAGTACAGAACAAGCAGTTACGAGTCCCATTTACACCGGCGCCATTTTGGGCGCGGCCGGGCAGGTCCAGGATCTACTGAAACATAAAAAATGAGGCTGACGTCTCTGAAGCAGTTCACGAACAGCAGGACATAGCAAATAAACATGAACTCTCTAAAGCTGTTAACTCACTGCAGAACAAAACAAGTGAACCTGAAACCTCTGGAATAATTGTCGCTCAAAAGAACAACACACAAAACTCTGTAGAGCCTGAAGAAAAAAAAACAGAAGGGCACTGTAGTTTCAGACACACTTAACACTAATGACTAAACAAAGATATCGTCTGTTTATAAAGCAGTTATCATCTTGACAGAATTGACAAAGAAGTGTACAGACACCAATGCATCAGCATTCTCGGAGATAACATCTTAAGGAACAAAGAAAGACCTGTTCACTCTTGACACCCCAGGTGCTGTGTATATTGCACTATAGTGCTGCATCGAGAAAACGGGCAACCCTATTGATGTGGATTTTTCATTATTGCTTATTGTAAAGAAATGGCGACTCCCCCCTTTAGCAGATTAGCTAAATGTTTGCGTAATTTAGGCATAAAAGTTATATTATTGTTGTTGTTGTTGTTATCGTTATAGTTCTGGTTAATTTCAAAAAATGGTTAAATATATTTACAGTTTTTGTTGCGTTCGTTATATTTAAATATTAATAAACTTTTAAAATGTAACTGTCTTGGAGTACTATATTTTTTTAAAAAATCGGGTGAATGGGGCCTTGAATCGGGTTATTGTCATGTGTGGGCTTTGCAAGTGTACTGCTACAAGATCGGACATTTCAAACTCAAATGCACGTTCTTTTTCTTACCTTTCCGAAGCATGGAGCGCAATAGCAGGCAGAGAAAGGGTGATGCACGTGTTGAACACTGCCTGGCCTGCAAATTGCTGCCAGTGCCCCCCCGCCCGCTCCTGAAAGAGGACACACACACACCGCCGCCCCGAGTACTTCACAAATCTTTAAAAGACCATGCGCTTGTTCAATGGGAAGTGGATAACATGGCTAAGAGCATTGCTGACTAATGCTAAATTTTGGTGCCTAAAATGGCGGGCCAAGTCAACCTTGTTTATCGCTGGGCATGCTAGATCAGGACTATGCCAGAGATCCGGTAGACCAATCCTTCATGTGGGTTAACCACAAAATCTTCTTGCTTTTCAGTACATCCCAGTTTTCCCAGAATTCATTTTTGTAACAAACAAGTTCTGGCACGGACCATAGTCTTCTCCAATATATTAAGGGGCGCAATGCCATTACCTTCTCAATAGGGAGTAGCCCTAGGTACTTGCAAAGGGGTACAAGTGGAGTAGTCACTGGGAGACCCAATAAATTCCTAAAAAATGCATGTTCTACCTTCGCGAGGTTAGTGGATTTTTGGTGGCCCCAGGGTTCGGCCCATACAATGTGGCCGATCTGGCCTGTACATTGTAAATTTCGATAACAGGAGCAGCAGGCTTGAACTCAGACTCTCTCTGCAGTTTCTGGATCCCCCCTACCACTTTAGTTAACTTGAGTGCAGCCTTCGATATCTGAGAATCCCATCCCAAGTGATGCCCAGGTACTCGAAGGTCTTAACTCCCTCCAGTGGAATTCCACCCAGAAGGGGATTCGGGCGTGTTTCCCTGGGGGGATAGAAAATCATAAACTTAGTTTTATCTAAATTTATCTCCAGGCCCCCGGTTGCGCAAAAGTCAGCAAAGCCTTCCAAGTGTCGTCCGCGAACAACAAAGCGGGCTCCCGACCCGTAACTAACTTCGGTGCATCAATATACTTTGCTCTAAGGAGGTGGTTAATAAGCCCATTAATGTATAGGGAGAACAAGGTGGGGCCAGGACTCACCCCTGGCGCACCCCCTGGTTCACTGGAAAGCTGCTGACAATGCGCCGTATTTCCCGCACCTAACTTGCTCATAGGTACCAGTATGGAGCCTAATTAACACATTCAAAAGGTAAGGTGGTAAACCGAGATCCAGTAGTACACCCCATATTTTGCCCCTGGGGACCAGGTCGAACGCTGACTACAGGTCAACGAAGATCATGTAGAGGCTGCCACCCTCCACACTCACTGTTTTCCAGTATAAGACCTGGAGTCTAAATATCTAGTCCAGAGTCGATGTACTCATCCTGAAACCGGCCTGGTATGGGGTTAAAATCTCATTTTCCTCCATCCAGCACTGTACTCTATCTAAAATAATCCATCCAATCAATTTTTGGGTGACGTCTATCAGGTTGATTGGTCTATAATTAGACGGTTTGAGAGGACAGCCTTTTTTATAGATGAGGACTATTTCGGCACCGCGCCAGGTATCCGGGGCTTCCGTGCCTTTAAGTATGGCATTAAAAAGAACTCGTAGATATGGGACCCATATTTTCAGTTCAGACCGGAATAAGTCCCCTGGTAGCTTATCCAAACCGGGAGACTTGTTGGGTACCAATTTAAGAATGGCAGCTTCTATCTCCAAGTCATTGATCTCCCAGCCCCCCTCCAGTCGGTACTCGTGGAGGAGGCCTGAGAGTGGGATTACAGAGCCTTCCTCACTCAAGTGTGCATACAGCAATCCAAAATGTGCTTCCCAGGCTGCAGCAGATATATTTGGGTCAGTGGCCGTTTTGCCCACCATGCTCCCGCAACTAACAATTGTCCAAAAGAGTTTTGAGTATTTGGACTTGAGTGCCATTCTGAGATCTTCCCAATTATCAGTTTCCCACTCTTTCTTTTCTTTTTGAATGACCCGCTTATGGATAAGCTGGCATTGCTTTATCCTTGTCCTGCCCTTTGCTTTTACCACAGATATCAAATCTTTCTTTACTTTCCTACAATTAGCATTGTACCATGGATGGGCCGAAGCTGATTTTACCTGTTCACTTCCTTCTTGGTAAAAGACATCGAGTGTTTGAGGATTAACAGTTTATGTATTTCCAGAGGCTTATTCCCTAGTCCTGGGTACGGAGTAATTACCCCCATCCCACCCATCTCTCTTAGGAGAGACAAGACACTTTGATAAATATTGGCAAGTTTTCTTGGGGAACCTTGTATATGCGGCCATTTGACTATGTGCCTGTTGTTAGTTAGCAAGAGAGGACGGTCTAATAGGTTGGGCTCAGAAGCCGGATTAGACCGGCCCAAACTATCTAGTTTGAGCATCATAACAAGGGGGTTATGATCACTATCTTTCCTAGAATGGATCTGGAAATCCTGGACCATGTCCCACGTTCGGGTTTCCACCAGTATATAATCAAGGATGGGATTTTGTCCTTCTTTATTGAAGGTCATTCGGCCAGGTCTATCCAATGTTGTCCTCCTGTTACAGTCCCTGAGAGAGGACAAAGGCATAAGAGAATTAATTTGGAGCACCAAGGGTGTCCATTTTCTAACTACCAGAATCTGAGGATCTGGAATAGACCAGTGCTGGTCCTCATCATCAGAGAGGGGCTCAAACTGGCAGTTAAGGTCACCTCCCACAATTAGGGTGACTGCTGGAACAAGGGTTAAAATAAACTGCCTAAGTTGGTCGATGGCTCCAGACTCCTTCCCACTGTGGGTAGGCCGTGAATAGATATTTATTAGGGCAGTTTGTCTTTTATCTGGAAGTACTAGGAGGACACACTGCACATCGGGAGAAGTAGTTGGAATCTGTACTGCAGTAGAACCCAGGTGAATACCCACCCAGATGCTTAATCCCCCTGACATTCTTCCCCTGCCCTTCGTAGTTGCCATTGTGCTAAAGGTAGCGAACCCTCCCCTCTGTGTATCTTCCAGCGCCCAGGTCTCCTGAAATAAACAAAGATCGCATTTCTCTACAAAGGATCTCCAATCTGGGCACAACAGTTTATTCTTAATCCCGGCCAGGTTCCAGGAAAGGACTTTAATAGTTTCATTAGTCTCGCTCCCCAAGGATTCCTTTAATACTGTGTTGGAGCTATCATCCCAAACAAGCAGGCGTCAGTAGACTTCCCATTCCCTCTAGAAATAAGCCCCCTCGCCCTTGCCTCCCTATCGTCATTTCCGCCTACATCCAACGAGGATGCAGAACAACTAGCATCCTCCTGGATTGTTAATCCAGGCACTACACCAACCAAATTTGACCCAAGGCCCTTGGCCGTTCACATAATGGTCTCCCTAGCTAGTTCTCCTCCCTGGTAACTGGGTGAATTGGTGGAAGAAACGTTTAGCTCTTGGCTTTCTCTGGCTATGGGTAGGCCCTGCTCATCAGTGTCGGGGATAGGGATGGGCAGCACTTTCTCCGTCAGTCTATTTGGTCAAGGCTGCTAAATCTGTTACTCAGGGGAAGGAAGTCGCCTCTGGGGGGTAAATGTTTGCTTGCTTGGCTTAAACCCCAAAATCCTGGTTCCAGGAACTGTCCTCCTCTAAGATTGATAGGGGAAGCTGGATAAAAATACGTTAGGGGGAGGGAGAGGATTTGCGTTCCTGGACATACTGGGACCCAGTTGCAAATATAATCCACCACCCGACTGTCCCTAAAATTAATTACAACACAGTTTCACTTTTCACTATGGACAGCAGGGCTCACAATTCAGATCGAGTCGGGAGTGCAGATGATGCGGTCCAGTAGCCAAGAGACATTCTCTCATCGCTGGCTGGGCATAGGCTGAGCACCACACCTATCACTAATTCTATGAAGCTCAAGTTAATGCTACGTAGCTCTGAGCCCATCCTGACCGCTGCCTCTGGCCTACACTGTGCTCAGCAGGGCTCACAATTCAAATTCAGTGTTCATTCATTAATTTCAGAGTCCAGGACGCAACTAACAATAACATCCCTGAAATCTACATATTTCGATAGTGTATTCCATAAATGTTTAATCTTTTGTTCTATACACCTACACTGCGGTCACCAGAGATCACAATTTAAATTGAGACATGATCTTGTTAAGCGGAAGTGACTAAAAGCATTCCTCAATGTCTCTGCTGACTACTGCCTTCGACCTACACTGCTGATAGCAGGGTTTACAATTCACATTGAGTTGCAATTGCAGATGACGCAGACCAGTAGGCAACAGACATTGCTCCCAGTGAGGTTGGCCTGCACCAATCATCATCTCTGGCTGCACAGATGCTAAATGCTTCTGATGATCCTATCTCAGTGCAGCACAGCTCATGGACCCTTAACGATACAGTATTTTGTATATAATTTCACATCTGGTGCCCCTACCTCAATGTACCACAACTCATGGACCCTGTATGATAGAATTTTTTGTGTATTATTTCACATCTAGCGCCCCCTACCTTACTGCAATTATTAAGGAAGTGAGCAACCCGGAATACCCTTGAGGGCTTGGGTAAGTAAATATAGAAAGGTAAAGATGCCTTCAAGGGACTTTGTTCAATCTAAGTTTTGTTATTTAAAATTAATATGAGAAGAACCAATTTATCGTCCTTACAATGAGTGAATCAAAACTGATCAAATTGTGTTGTCAACATGAAACATATAAACAAAGACACAGGGTGTATACAAAAAAAGTGTGTTTATCAAATAATTCATTGAGAAAAATCAGCTTCATATACAGACAAATAAGCGAATAAGATTTTAGGACTGTGGGTACACATAAAAATTAATTGCTAAGTGACTCAACAGAACCTAAAAAACACCTATCCCAAAACACATTGAGTAAAACAAAGCAAGGGATGAAGTGCAAAGTCGACGTTTCGGTTTCTTAGCAGTTATTTGATGAAACCATCCTCAGGACTGTAATCAGTTCAGATCTGTATAGAAATATTGTAGTCTGTTTGCGGATTATCGTCATCCGCCAGAAGATCTTGGAAGGATCACAGTATCCTAGGGACCTGACTATCGAATGCGGAGATCGCTCATCCAAGTTGGATGTAGCGTCTGAACTTCACTCACATAGGGTTCACGTATTCATACACAGTAGAGTTCATCCAGTGTATGTTAGGTGAATTATTATCAAATTTCTGAGACAAATCAGGGGTCGATGCACATAATTTGCGCTTAAACGAGCCTGTGAGCAGTCAGAGATCCTGCGTGGCTTCACTTCGATGACACGCGTTATTGACTTCACCTCGCTGCATCTTAAGACACTGCAGGATCTCTGACTGCTCACAGGCTCGTTTAAGCGCAAATTATGTGCATCGACCCCTGATTTGTCTCAGAAATTTGATAATAATTCACCTAACATACACTGGATGAACTCTACTGTGTATGAATACGTGAACCCTATGTGAGTGAAGTTCAGACGCTACATCCAACTTGGATGAGCGATCTCCGCATTCGATAGTCAGGTCCCTAGGATACTGTGATCCTTCCAAGATCTTCTTGCGGATGACGATAATCCGCAAACAGACTACAATATTTCTATACAGATCTGAACTGATTACAGTCCTGAGGATGGTTTCATCAAATAACTGCTAAGAAACCGAAACGTCGACTTTGCACTTCATCCCTTGCTTTGTTTTACTCAATGTGTTTTGGGATAGGTGTTTTTTAGGTTCTGTTGAGTCACTTAGCAATTTATTTTTATGTGTACCCACAGTCCTAAAATCTTATTCGCTTATTTGTCTGTATATGAAGCTGATTTTTCTCAATGAATTATTTGATAAAAACACTTTTTTCGTATACACCCTGTGTCTTTGTTTATATGTTTCATGTTGACAACACAATTTGATCAGTTTTGATTCACTCATTGTAAGGACGATAAATTGGTTCTTCTCATATTAATTTTAAATAACAAAACTTAGATTGAACAAAGTCCCTTGAAGGCATCTTTACCTTTCTATTCCTACCTTACTGCAGCACAAATCATTGACCCTTTATGATTGAATCTCAGTGTCTGATCCAATGATTACTGTTGTACTTGCTGCCAGCACCAACCATTCACGGAGGGTTCGTATCGTATCGTATCGTAAGGGGTGCTTATATAGCGCACTGACACCATGGGTTTCCTGGCGCTGGTTGGAAGTAGAGGAGACAGAGAGACTAACCAGTTTGAGGGAAAAGCCAAGTTTTTAAAGATTTACGAAAGAGGATCAGAGAGTTAGAAATTTTAAGAGAAAGGGGGTTGACTTACACTCACCCGACATGCATCCAGCATAGACGTCACTGGACATGTGAGCCTGGTAATAAAAAGGAGTTGAGCGTACATGCCTGTACCCAGTTCCACATCTATCTCTGTCCATGTGTTCATTATGTATGCAACATGCTTACCCTGGGCCCTACCACTTTACATTGTGCCCTCAACAGCGTATGCAACCAACTTACCTTTGACAGTGGGGGAAAACTTTGGTTATGTATCTATGTCTCAGCCATTGTACCATTACGTATGTAAAGACAGGATTACTAGGGTACTGCAAGGAGAGTGTATAGTGAATTTATAAGTGCGTGGGGTTTGGCGGAGTGATTGTATAAGTACATATGTTGGCGCAGTCAAAGTCCGACAATTAGCTTGTCTCTAATAGGCTGCTCTCCATGTGCCAAAAACTGAAATTTGGGCTTTGCATGGCCCTATATTGCTACAGCTGCAACACTCCACTGAATGTCCAATAAACATTCATATCCACACTGATGTGTCATGTCCACCATCTTTCTTGTGTTAAACTATGGCTGAATGTAGGGTCAGTGATTCTTCATACCTTTCATGTTGACCATGTTGTGGGACTTGGCTCACAGAGTGACACATTGGCGCTTGCGGCCAGGGTGACGGCAACACTACAACACGGACACCTGCATCCAGTGTTGCTGATTTTTTAAGCATTTTCTAACTCAAAGGCAACCAAAAAGTAGCCCAAAGTAGCCAATATTGCTACTTTAAGGAAGGAGAGGCAGAGACAGCATCATGCAGGTGGTGAATGCATTGGAATTAATGTTGGCTGCCAAGTAAATATTTTTCTAATAAAGCACTTTGACATACTACTTTGCTGGAGCACTGTATATATATTCATAATCTGGCAACTGACACATGCCAAAATTTTACCGCACAACCAGGAAAAATATAGCCCAATTGTGCGTGATCTAGCCCAATCTTGCAACACTATCAACATCAGTTGATTCCTCATAGAGCTCACGACAGAGCCACGCCCATAGCTCAGGAGTTATTTTTCACAGCCTCAAGCAGGACTGGCATATGCCAGGCCAGCCCACTCTACTCACGCTTACAGGGATGGACAACAACGCTACATGGCCCAGATTTTCATTTTAGTGATCTGTTGGTCACACGTCTAGTTGTTAGTATGGCACAGCCACTCCCTCACATCTGGTATACCACACCACACCCATCCAGCACATGCGTCACAGGACACGTGACCCTACTAATAAAAAAGACCGGGCACACGTCCCCGGTGTTATGGACATCTCATATTGTGTGTGCCCTGTTGCACCGCAGTGCAGGCCTGAGCCCAACAGCCAGGGCGTACTGCTTATTACTGAGTTAGTGGCACTGCAAGGACTGAGCGGGTGTACAACCTGCAGTGGTGATAGGTGCACTAGTATGTCCTCTGCCATGGCGATATCAACACTCAGCACCAAATGTGAGACTTGTTGCCTTGCAGAGAGGATCTGCATGATGTGAAGGGTGCCCTGTCAGTGAAAAGGTGTACAGTGAGGCCTGGGTATACAGCAGCAGGCAGATAACTCTGGGCGACGGCAGTGGATGGGGTACAGCAGCCTGGATGCAGAAAGGTGGCACAGCAATTTAGGCATACACAGTTGTATATACTCTGCCATTACTAATTCTCTACTATGTTTCAGATGTGGGAGCTTGAGAGTTCCATTAGGTCCTGGCACGTGGTTGGAGACAGATTGGTGGCATAAAAGTGAGCTATGAAAGTTTGGTCCACAGTGTCTCCTCTCAGTGTCCCTCCTCAACTCTTCCTTTCTCCCCCTGACACTCTTTCTCTCGCTCTTCCTCTTACACTGTTTCTCTCTTGATCTCTCACTCTTCCTCTGTTTCTCTGTTCCTCTTTCTCACACTCTTTCTCTCTCTTTTCCTTTCTCTCAGTATTTCTCTCTTCGTCTTTTTCCCTCTTTCTCTCTCTCTTCCTCTCATTTTCTTTCTTTTTCTCGCTCTCTTCCTCTCACTCTCACTGTTTCTCTCTTTCTCTCTGTATTCTGCTCACTCTTTTGTTTTCTTTTTTTCTCTCTTCCTCTCTCTCACACTCTTTCTCTCTTTCTATCTTTCTCTTACTCTCTCTCTCACACTCTTTCTCTCTCGTTCTCTCACACTCTTTCTCTGTTTCTCTCTTCCTCTTTCCAACACTCTTTCTTTCTCTCTCTCTTCCTCTCTCTCACTTTCTCTCTCTTTGTCTCTCTCACTCTTTCTCTCTTTATCTTCCTCTCACTATTTCTTTCTTATTCTCTCTCTCTTACTCTCACTTTCACTGTTTCTCTCTTTCTCTCTGTATTCCTCTCACTCTTTCTTTCTCTCTCTCTTACTCTATCCTTTTACAAATGCATGACGCACAATCTTACCTTGCTTTTTATCCAACGGGCTGTGATTCACGAATCAACGCCCCCCCACAACACCACCAGAGCTGAACATGTGTAGAACCTGTGATGATGCGTGGCCATTCTGACAATGCCTGAGCAAGTCGTTTTGGCACATGGTGGACCCTCTTACACACACACCAGTGGTGTAAGGTGAGAAGAGAGACTTCTTTCCGCTTCAGCAGGCAGTCAATTCTGGGCGGTAGGAGTGGATAGTGTGCACCACCTTGGGCACACAGGTCCGCACACACACCTCCGGGCAGTGGAAGTGGATGTGGTGCATGAGCCTGAGTGCAGTTGTATGTACTCTTCAATTACTAATTCTATACTATCTTTCAGCTCAGGGTGCACTATGTCCCGGCACATGGTTGGAGGCACACTCATGGTACAAAGGTAAGCTCCGAAGATTTTCTCCAGTGTCAACACTCCCTCTCCCTCTCCATCTCTTCCTTTCTCTCCCTCACAATTTCTCTCTGTCTCTTACTCTCTCTCTCAATCCTTCTTTCTCTTTCTTCCTTATCTCACTGTTTCTCTCTTCCTCTTTCCAACACTCTTTCTTTCTCTCTCTCTTCCTCTCTCTCACTTTCTCTCTCTTTGTCTCTCTAACTCTTTCTCTCTTTATCTTCCTCTCACTATTTCTTTCTTATTCTCTCTCTCTTACTCTCACTTTCACTATTTCTCTCTTTCTCTCTGTATTCCTCTCACTCTTTCTTTCTCTCTCTCTTACTCTATCCTTTTACAAATGCATGACGCACAATCTTACCTTGCTTTTTATCCAACGGGCTGTGATTCACGAATCAACGCCCCCCCACAACACCACCAGAGCTGAACATGTGTAGAACCTGTGATGATGCGTGGCCATTCTGACAATGCCTGAGCAAGTCGTTTTGGCACATGGTGGACCCTCTTACACACACGCCAGTGGTGTAAGGTGAGAAGAGAGACTTCTTTCCGCTTCAGCAGGCAGTCAATTCTGGGCGGTAGGAGTGGATAGTGTGCACCACCTTGGGCACACAGGTCCGCACACACACCTCCGGGCAGTGGAAGTGGATGTGGTGCATGAGCCTGAGTGCAGTTGTATGTACTCTTCAATTACTAATTCTATACTATCTTTCAGCTCAGGGTGCACTATGTCCCGGCACATGGTTGGAGGCACACTCATGGTACAAAGGTAAGCTCCGAAGATTTTCTCCAGTGTCAACACTCCCTCTCCCTCTCCATCTCTTCCTTTCTCTCCCTCACAATTTTTCTCTGTCTCTTACTCTCTCTCTCAATCCTTCTTTCTCTTTCTTCCTTTATCTCACTCTTTCTTTCTCTCTCTCTCTTCCTCTTTCTCTCTCTCTCTCCCTCACACTCTCTCTCTCTTCCTTTCTCTCACACTTTCTCTATTTCTCTTTTCCTTGTATCTTACTCCTTCTCTCTTTCTCTCTCACAGTTTCTCTCATTTTATGTATTCCTCTCTCTCACTCCTTCTCTTTTTCTCTGTCTTCCTCTCTCTCACTCTTGCTCTCTTCCACTCTCTCACTCTTTCTCTCTTCCTCTCTCTCACACTATTTCTCTCTTTCTCTCTTCCTTGAATCTCACTCACTCTTTCTCTCTCTTACTCTTTATCTGTCTTCCTCTCTCTCTCACTCTTTCTTTCTTTCTCTCTCTCTGCCTCTCTCTCACTCCTTCTCTTTTTCCTTTGCTGGACGCATGATGCACCATCTTATCTTTCTTTTTGTCCTGCAGGCTGTGATTCACAAATGCTCCAGGGATGACACACCACAGCTGCATATAGTGTATCTTTTGTTGTATGTTTTAATACAATATTTAATATGTTAATCCATACATGACTAAGATTCTTATTTGTCCAACCTCGTAAGCATCTTCTTATTAATAATTAAAAATATTACTCAATTTTTTACGCTCCAGATTCCCTAACGTGACTGTCACAATTGTTTGTGGGGGTGTGGGTGAAGGGGGATGGTGGACAAGGAGGTCCTGCTGGGTGTTATTTAAGCAGTGTTGGATGTCTGACCTGCAAGATCGTTGCCTCCATTGCATCTGTTCTCAGAGACTTACATGCCAGCCGGCTGGCTCATAGATGAAGAGCTGAGAACCGACTTGCTGGCTCATAGAGGGAGAGCCGCAGCCCATCAGTTCGCAAAGGGAGAGCTGCAGGCCAGCTTGGAGAGGAACACCGGTGGGCCGATTGGTATAGGGAAAGGTGCGGGACGTCTGATTCCAAAGGGATACCTGCGGAACAGTCATATGGGGAGAGGGTGCATGAAGAGGGTATCTCGCAGAGAAAGACCTGTGGTATATTTCCAGTCTTGGCTCCACAGATACAACTGCGGGCCGGAGAACTCGCACCCAAAGAACTGTGAGCCGATAAGTGTTTTGCAGAGGGAGACTGGCGGGCCCAAGAAGGTTGTTGGAGGCATGCTGGTGATGTAGTAAGAGGGTGCGTTACCTGCTGATGTGCGGAGATGCAGCGTGAAAGGGATATCTGTCACAGACAGAGCTCCGGTATGTTTTCAGAAATGCTTCGGACAGATGCCAGCTGACAGACTGAATCACAAAATGGCTTTCCAATGCTCATATAGTGTGACTTATGAACAATTCGCACCCAGGCTCACAGAGGAACAACTGTGGCCATGGGCTCCACTTGCAGAGGTTGAACTACCGGCCATCCGCTCCCAAAGGAACAGCAGTGTAGTAGCTTACAGACGTAGAGGCACAGCACCGTGCTAGCTCGCAAAAGTAGAGAGCTGCGAGCTAACTGACTGGCTTCTAAAGCCATAGCTGCGAAGTGGTGATGTTGGGCAGAGGGAGCGTGAAAGTGTTATCTTCCTACTGATGTCCTTGAGTGGTAGTTGTGCTGTCTGGCGCTCACCTGTCTCTCCTTTATTGTTAATAAATCTTAAAAATTCACTGCAACCATATCATCATTACACAGAGCTCTGGTAGAATAAATTGACCCCGGGACCTTTCTTTTATATTTTCCCTCGATGCGAAGCATAAGATGGCTGCTAACACTTCCTTATTCGAGGTGTTAGCAGCCAATCAGAGGACACTTCCTGCTTTCAAGTGTTAGCAGCCAATCATAGCCAAGCTTGTGCTCTTAGTTAGGCACAAACCAAATATATATATATTTGTTTCCTTTAATATCTCAAAAACTACTGAATGGATTTACACCATTTCAACAAAAGCACGCTTTCTGGACTAAGAACTTTCTCCCTTCCAAAATTGGCATAATTCCGTTCAGCAGTTGAGAACACGTTTTGGAACCCCCCCTTTTTGCTCAGCCCCCCTTGACACAATCACCCCTAAACTTTCAAGTTAGGAATTGATCAAAAAAGAGAAACTTTTTGGAAAAGTTTGTAAACATTCGTCAAACTACGTCAAAGTAATAGGCACATGGAGGGCTGCAGGACAGGGGCTACACAACCCCCCTCCAACATGAGTGAAACCCAGGACTGCTGGGACCCCAGCAGGACCCTGCAGCCCCAGCAAGCCCACACTATTGTTTTTTTAAGAAAAGCCCCCGAGACCTAGCCCACCCTGGGTTCTCATTAAAATAAATGGCGGTAACCGGCAACCCCAGCGCAAATTGCGGCAAATTATTATTTTATATATAAATGCTTTCTTTGGCCCTGGGGTCCTTCTGTGACCCCGTAAGCATGCTTAGAGGGTCCGGGTGTTTCTACCCTAGCCCCTTATCATGTTTTATACCTTTGTTTCTCTGTTGTCTGGTGACTCGCTTCTATCGAGTCACAAGATGGCTGCCAACACTTCCTTGTTTGGAGTGTTGGCAGCCAATCACTGTGAAGCTGGTGCTCTGGACTTAGGCTCCCGCCCAGATATGAAAACTATTATTTTTCTAATTTCACAGCAACTACTGAACAGATTTATGCCATTTAAAAAAAAGTTCGCTTTCTGATCCAAGCACAACCTTTTTGTCGAATTTGGGGTAATTCCGTTCAGTAGTTTCGGCTGTAGCCTTGCACAAAGTTTCCTATAGGAAATTTATTTTTTGACTCTTATTTTTTGAATTTCTCAAAAACTACTGAACGATTTACACCATTTGAAAAAAGGTCGCTTTCTAAACCAAGCTCTACCCTTCTGTCAAATTTGGGGTAATTCCATTCAGCATCTCGGGCTATAGCTCGTTGCAAAATTTCCGATGGAAATTAACATGGGGAAAACAATCTTTGAAACCCCCCCTTTTTTTTCAGCCCCTGCTTGACGAATCACCCCCAAACTTTCAGGATAGGAGCTGACCTGGATAGGACTTTTTTGGGGGAGAATTTCACAAAGATTTGTCAAATGACACCCACGTTATTAGGGAATCAAAAAAATGCTTTTCCTATGAAAACTTGGTTGTAACTATAACTACCTACTGGCAGGCGCCAGTAGGTATATGTATATGTGTATATGTACATATATATATATATTCACTGAAAAAACCATAGGTTTCACACCATTTATAGTTAGCTGGAAATTTTACTGACATAAAACCATTGAAATTCCACGTTATAGTTAGTTGGACTCACTATAACTTGCGCACCTGCAATGCACTGCTGATGACGTCACATATTACATCACTCATGACATGGTCAGTGACATCACTCATGACATCACTGATGACACCATCCAGTGAATGTGTGTCTTTCTGAAAAATAAATATGTTTTATATATGTATATGTAAAGGTCGATGGAAGAATACATGTTTAAATAAGTGTCTTAATGGATGTTTTTTAAAAAAAATTGATTGGTTAACTGGCTTATTAAGTGTATCTTAGTGAATACATATATTAGTGAGAAATGTTGAAATATTTAAATATATGTATTAGTGTTTCACTTTGTGTATAAGTGGCTGCATGGGTTTGTGAGTACCTACATGTGTGTGTATATGGGTTATTAGATGTTGTTTTTAGTATCAGTATGAGTGTCTGTATGGTTTGGTGGGGGTATGACTTAGCACATAGATGCATCAATGACTGACTCTCTGTATGTGTTTTGAACACAACATATGTGCAGGACTGTATGGGTGGATGAGTGTGTATATGTGTGTCTTATTAAGTGAATGACTGTCTCACTAGTGTCTTTATCAGTAACTACATATGTTTTAATCTAGTATATGTGAATATTGATGTATATAAGTGAGTATATGTGAGAGTAAGAGATTGTAAGAGTTCCTGTTTAAATAAGTATGTGTTTCTATAAGTGATTGTTTAAGAGAGTAAGTATGTGTAAGTTTCCTTAGAAGTAAGGTGGTAGTGTGTGTATAGCTGTATATGCAAATAAATGGATGTTCAATAGTTTATTTGCATGTGTGAGTATGTGTGTGAGTAACTTTTGGATGACTGTCGGTGTGTAACAGGATGTATAGGTGTTTCACTACATATGATGAGTGAATATATGTATGAGTGACTATATAGAACTGTTGGTGAATCAGTGGATGTGTATATAGATGGTGGTATTACTGAATTGGTTATTGTAACTGGTATGGGTATGTCAATTTTTGTCACAAGGATGGTGTCATCAGTGATGTCAAGAGTGATGTCACTGACCATGTCATGAGTGATGTAATATGTGATGTCATCAGCAGTGCATTGCAGGCGCGCAAGTTATAGTGAGTCCAACTAACTATAACGTGGAATTTCAATGGTTTTATGTCAGTAAAATTTCCAGCTAACTATAACTGGTGTGAAACCTATGTTTTTTACGGTGAATTTAATAGGTTTTTTAAATGCTAATTCCTAACTATAACTGGTGTTAAACCTTTGGTTTTTTCAGTGAATTGCATAGGTTTTTTAAATGCTAATTCCTAACTATAACGAGTGTGAAACCTATGTTTTTTTCAGTGAATTTCAAAGGTTTTTTAAAAGCAAATTTCTATTGCTATGAAATGTAATATTTTTTAAAATAATGAATCCTATATTGTATATTTATGGAATACTATTTTTTTATGTATATTCATTTTTCTTTTTCTTTTTTTGCCCTGGAGCGCTCCCGGTGCGCGTACCAGGGCGCTCACCGATGAGTGCAGTATTCCGGCGCGCCCCGGTGCGCGTACTGGGGCGTGTCCCGGTAGCGCACCCAAAAAAAAAGAAAAAAAAATTATGAAGGAGTGAGCATGAAGAAAAGGGACAGAGAGAGTGGTGTTAAGAGAAACAGACCTTGAGGGAGGAACACAGAGGGACTGTGTAATAGATAGTAAGACAGAGAAAATGTGTTAGAGGAAGTAACTGAGAAAAGGAAAGACATTGGAAGTAACAGAGAGAAAGAACAGACAGAGTAAAGGAAGGAGTGACAGAAAGGGATTGAGTGATCCGGAAAAAAAAGGTAAGTGAGGGAGTGTAGGTGAGCAAGGAGACTGAAAGAAGTTTAATGTGGTAGGAAAGTAAGGAAAAGAGAAGTAAACATAGAGGATAAGAATAAGTGAGGGAAGCAGAGTAAGGAAACAGGGGTGAGGTAGGGTGAGAGAAAAGTAGTGAGGTTAAAGCAAAGGGTGATGACTAACTACATTTTTTTAGTCACACTTACCATATAATTAATGTAAACTTAATTGCATGTTTAAACTACACTTTGTATCTGGGAAAGACATGAGAAAAAATAAGTTATAATTAGTAAAATGTATATTTTAAAATAGAAGAGACATGTCAAGAGGTAAAAACATCATAAAAGTGTACTAAGAAATAAAGCAAGAGTGAAGGATACAGAAACGGAAATAAAGTAATGTAGAAGGACAAAAAGAGGGAAAAAGAAATAGAAGGAGAGCAAATTACGGTATACAACTGTTACAACAAAGTTTTTACAACGCACTACCATTACAACGCAGGCATTACCACGCATACCATTACAACGCATTGCACTGGGGGGCGCTCTAGGATAGGGAATAAGTATAATTTTATATCCAACACCTTCCCTAGTGTCCACGGGGACTGGAGTTGGAATATAAAATTATACTTACCACTATCCAGCACCTCTAAGCGCTATGCGTTGTAACGGTATTCGTTGTAAATACCGCGTTGTAATGGTATGCGTGGTAAAAGTATGCGTTGTAACGTCATACATCCGCAAATTACTGAAGGTAAGTAAGATACTAAAAGAATGTGAGATACCAAAACTAAATCAGGAAAGAGGGGTAAGTAAAAAAAAGGGGAATGAGTGAAAGGGGAAAGGAGTCTGATTGAGGATCCATTTACAAGAAAGAGGAATGGAAGATGACTGAGAGTGAGTGAAGGGGAGTCACTGAGTGAAGGGAGTGAGGTTAATATAGAAGGATAGAGGGAAAAAGAGTGAGTAAATAAGTGCGCAGAAGGACTAAGGGAAGCACTGAGTGAAGTGCAGTACAATGAGTGAAGAAAGGAAAAAGAGTAAAGGAGCAAAAGAAGGAAGGCGAGGGGAAGAGAACTAAAGCAGTGGTACTGAGAGAATGTGAGAAAGCTGAAAAGTGGTGCAAGGGAGAGAGGAAATGCAGACAGTTGAAATGGGATGGGGGTTGTGAAAGAAGTGGAGTAAAGGAACAGCGATGAAACAAAGTGAGAGAAAGGCAGTGTAAGTGAGTAAAGAGAGCAGAAAAAGGGTGGAAAAAGGAAAGTGAGTGCGAGACAATGGGAATACAATATAAATTACACAATACAAACTATAGAATAACTGGTACAACATGTTAGATAGTTTATTTTTGCTGTTCTCAGAATATATTGAATTTCACTAAAAACAGTGAGTTCAAACTATTCATCATATGACAGCGGGAAAAAAAACATATAAACTTACAAATCATATATGTACACTAATCTTTCATTCACTTACTTTTCCTTGAGGCCAAATAGTAGATCGTGAAGATCCTTTTTGTTGGAAAATACTCTGCTGTTCTTTTAAATTTCCATTTCATCGACTTTCTATATAAAAACTTTCCTTACGGCCAAATAGTGTCAGATATATGAGTATATTTTTACATTTCTCTAATTAAACTCTGAAATTATCGTTTACCCGAAGTTTTGAATGAAAAGCTCATATGACATTTTCACAATGTTTAAATATTCATATTCCCTTTTTTGATCACTCATGTTCAACATTTCCTATAATACTGATATCACGTACTATGAGATCCACTTACAGTACCTATATGAGAACTGGATTTTTTATATTACGTTGATCACTTTTACTCACAAAATCATTTTAAACATTAGACTAACTTTTATTAACTACTCCTGTCTTCATAGGCCAATTACCTTTACTTAATCTTTGGTTCTAAAAACACTAGGTAAGAATTTTTTAAGTCAAAAGGCAAACGTTGTTTATAAGTCAAATGAGAATCATTGCAGTAAGTCCAACCTTTTTGACATTTTAAATAAGCTGTACAATGCCCTGATGTTGTCGAAGGACCGTCATGATAAATAATAGCTACAGTTGCAAAGGTTCTTCCTGAAATTGATAACTGAGAAGCCACAACATTTTTGATACAAGTTGTCAATTTAGTTCCATCAGGTCTACAACGTTGGAAAACTAAAATGACATACTGACCATAAGTTTGAATAAATAATGTGGACAGCATTGGACACTTACATTGGGTACACACCATATTATGATCAGCTGCTTTAACTAGATTATTAAATGACACTGATTTGCAGTCTGGTAAAGTAAAATATATAAATCTTTCAGTGTCTATTCTAGTAGTACTTGATAAACTACAATTGTCGCAGTCATGCTGCCATTGATAAGAAAGGCTAAAAAGATTTTCTACATCTACACCTTCATCTTCTAAAACACCAAACAAATACATTAAAAATTCCTGACAATCCTGCTGAATGTTCTGTGAAAATTTATCTTGACCAGAACATATGTCTAAAATATTTTGAATTTCTGTTACACTTTCTATTTTTGCTCTATCACTGCTACATTTCTCAAACACAGAATTCAATAAACCGCAGAATCTTTGATCCCGATTTTAAACAATCTGTTCTTGTAAAGTTTGAAAAAAAAAAAAACAACATTAACCACTGCATTAGCATAGCAGTTGACACCAGAACTGTTTTCAAACTGAAATCCAACAACATTTTCATCAGAATCCTTTTTCTTTCTGTTTTTAATTATATTTTCATCTACTTTTTGTCTTTTTGCTACTACCTCACTACAATTATTCTCATTTCTTCTTTTTCGGCCTACCACACGTTTTTCAAACAGAGGATATTGTGGCAAATGTGAAGCATACTCACTTCTTAACCTATTGTATTCTTTAACACAATCCAGATCTGCACAAATCTTTGTCTCATCACACTTAATCAAGTACAATCCTGATAAAGTTCTGACTCGTGACAATGCCACATATGCCATACCCTCTTTAAACACAGAACTTCCAATGTTCACCAAAGCACTATCTACACTTAAACCTTGAGATTTATGAATTGTCAACGCATATGCCAAACAAACAGGAAACTGTTTTCGGCGAACATATAAGTCTTTTACAAGCAAAAATCTAGCAGAACAACAACTGATTTGTTGTTGCTCAATGCCATCAAATTTAATTTTTAAAAATTAAATTCCATCTCTATTTCTATAATTCACAAAATCAACAACAAGGCCCATTGCTCCATTTACCAGACCTCTTTCAACATTTAAATTCCTTCTCAAAATAATATGACAATTAAAACACACATTCAGAGTCTTTTCAAAACCAGCTGTTTTAGATATACCCTTCTCTAATGAATCCAATTTTGATTTCAAATTTTCTGACAAAATAATTGTTGCTCCCATATGCTCAATTTTATCTATTGCTTCTAGTTTCACAATCTCTTCATTTTCTAACTTTAACATTTTGTTGATGAAGATGGAACATTCTTGCAGAGTTGGCATCAAACATATTCCAGAGTTGTTCTCAGTAATTTTCTTAAAAATATTCTCTGGAAGAATGTTTTCATTTGGATACAAATTTGAAATTAATCGTTCATGTAAAGCTTCTTTCCCATGCTTGCTTACTTTTCCGATTCTGTTTCTTGTAGAATTTTTTTATAATCTTCATCCTTTGCCTGTCGCATATTTTGAAACAGTTCTGCATATTTGAAATGTAACCATATATTAACGTTTCCAATGCTTCCAAGGGACTTCCTGGTATCTTCATGTGTAAGCATTTTAAACACTGGTTGTCCTTTTATTGGAGTCAACTGCAATAGATCTCCAAAAACAATAATGTGTTTTCCTCCAAATAACACATCATACTCTGTTCTAAGAATGTCTTGCATTCTCAAATGCACAAAAGCAAGCATTAGATTTGAGACCATGCTTACTTCATCAATGATAAGAAGTTTCATTTTCTTCAGGACTCTGGAAACTTCAGAACACGCATCTCCATATAACTTGTTGTAATGCTATTTATTATCATGCTCAACTGGCAGCATCAGTAAACGATGTAGAGTAATCCCTTTCGTGTTATGTCCCTACCTGGGAGTTGAAAGTGACTGCACGCTGTGTTGGGGAGCCATCCACACGTCTTGCTGACCCAGGGACTGTCCTCTGCGTTCCTGCCTGCCGCTGCCCCTCGCCGCACCCGCTTCGCGGGTGCTGCTTCGCGGACCAAGGAGGGTCTGAGCAACTTGGAGGCGCTGGGCTTCTGAAGGCGCCGGGAGCAACACCAAACCGGCGTTGGCGCTGTAGCAGGGACTCGAAGATCCAGGAGTCCCTGCTCTCACAGCTGCGCGAGCGGACGCGCCTACCACCGGCCACGCCCCCCGCCTGCAACGCTCTCTGATTAACGCGCTGCCAAGCGCTCCGCGGGACGCGAGCGGGACGCCGAGCGAAGCCCGAGCAAAGGGCGGGCAGTCTGTGGCAGTCAGGGGCTGTCTGAGGCTGGGCTGGGCCACCCCCCTTTTTCTTCGACCTTTACGACTCTTATCCCCCTGAGTCTAACGGCAGGCTTCGGATCCACTATGTCCACCAGAAGCCTTGAGGGGTGGTGGAGCAAGTGTTATAGGGGGCCCTACGATGATTGGAACAATGGACAAATTCATCACCCGGGTGGCTAACGTCATTGAAAAGGAGATCGCAATGACGGAACGCCGCCTTTCACTAGACCTCCTTCCATCTAAGCGCTCCTCTTTGGGAACTGTGGCTCATGCTCTGTCGCCGCCTATGCCCACTGCCATCTTGCCTCAACCTGATGAGCAACACATTGCAGTGCTAGAGGCTGGACTAGATAGGATAGAAAGCCTCATATCACTTCCCTCCCCAGGTAGTCGCTGTATCGAGGCTATTGCTTCTGGCCCATCCCCATACACAGTCAGCCCTCCTGACAACAGGTCTTTCTCGGATCCTATTGTTCCTTCACCTCACACATTACCTCTTCCCCAGACTAGATCTCCGCGGGTCCATAGGAAAAGGAAAAGGGGAATCAACACTCGGAGGGGGAATTATTCCATGCTCCACAAGCGTTCTAGGACAAAGCTTAATAGGGGCACTACACACCAAGACGCTGGAGAGCAGGAACTCCCTAGGATTGCAGGTCCCCCCAGCATGCAGCCGAGCCCCTGACACCGTCCCTCTTGCCCCCAGCCACACCGGCTCTAGCAAACCAGGTTACATCTCTCGAGTCTCTCGAGAATTTGGTAAAATCTTTGTTTAACCCGTTACTTGAGCAAGTTAGGAGCCTGGGGGCTAGACTCGACAATTTTGAACAGGCCACTAGGGACAACTTTTTCTCCCTGAAAACCCTGCTGAAAGTGCAATCTAGGCCCACTGAATTCATCCCAGATAGGAATGTGGCTAAGGAGGTCCCAGTAGGCCAACCAAATAAAGTTCAGTCGACACTGCCGGCTAAAACACCGGCCATAGGGAAAGCCCCTACCCCAGTCACACTGTCCGGTGCGAAGCGGCCGGTGCCTAGTGAACTCACCCACGTAGCTCAGGTGCACGGCACTCCCCCCTCAGCAGTGACGGCACTTGTGCCGAACCCTGCCCAAAAGATCCCACAGAAGAAAGGGACTGGCCCAAGCGTCCACTCGGCAATTGCTGCGCCTGTTAAAACCAACGGAGCAGCACCCACCTCTAGGGCTACCAAACCAACCTCTTCACCCAAAAATCCGCCTCTGTCTAAAAACCCCTCCTTGCCAAAAAACCCTCCCCTAGCGGCCTCCGAGTATATTCCGCCACGCAAGTGCCCTCCGGTAAATCTCCCACCAGAATGTCACCCGTATGTTGTTGTCCTCACTAAAGTCCCCCTCCTAAAAGAATCACAAGAGGAAACACACCAGGCGCTGAAAAACAAAGTTATGTGCTGCCAGTCCAGTTGGAGCAGTTACAACACAAGACAGCGGTGATTCAGTCCTTTTCTGCAGATAAGTTGCATTACAACACAAGACAGCGGTGATTGCGTCCTTTTCTTCAGATAAGTTGCAATTGCTTTAATCAGAAAACATTTTCCTGTTCCCGCTTCTCCACTTACGTACAGTCGGACAGGTTTAAATGATGTACATGAGCACTCTTTTTCTCATGTCTGAATACATGTTCAATCTGTTCTGTGACTTCGTCATATATCTTTTTCTGCTCAATGTTTAGTTGCTTTACCAAATCTTCTAAGTTAACTACATCCTCTTGAGCTTGTTCCATAGCTCTTTCCACCTCATCCATGGCAGTGGCAGCTTCATTTTGGATAATTGGTCCTCCTAGTGGATCCTGACTCAATGAAATAGAACTCTGACTGTCTTGAGAACTGTCTCTAGCAATCTCTTCAGCAATTGTGGCTTCTTGCTGTATTTCTTTGTTCAACATTTGCAGATAATTTGGAAAAACAGGACATTCTATGGTATGTTTGGTTGCATTAAAAGAATCTTCATAACAGAGAAAATCTCCAAGTAGTTCCTCTTCTGTACGCCATGGCTTAAAGAGTTGCAAAAGAGCTAAACAGTAAAATTCTCTTTTGTCTGGAGATTCGCAACTCAATTTTTGATGATTAATCAAATGTCCTTTTCTCTGCTTCACAAGACATCCTTCATACCCAATGACAGCATATTTTCCATTATTGATTTCTGTGATGTTCCTCTTATAACTATAGTTTTGCAGAACTTCATACAAACAAGTGTTCTCAAGGTGAGTACTTCTATTTGGATAGTATGTATCCAACATGTTTGTCTTCAAAATATCTGTACTGTTTGGTTCTTTCTCTGCCAAATACTCAATTTCTTGTACAGATTTCAAAACTCGGTTTCGTGTTGCAGCAAGACCTAGACTCACCCAAATGATTGTTCTAGATTTGGCATAGAGACTTGCAGATGATAACCGATCAGAACATTCATATGCTCCAATTTCTCGATGCGATAACATCTTCAGACTGAAACTGTATAATTTTTTACTTACACTCTTTTCATGTGAAATGTCCTCCCACATTTCCTTCAGTTCTGTCTTTTCTTTTTTGTGATGTAAGACGTCACATATTGAGCCACAGCAATAGAGTTGTCAGCAACTAACTGATTATCCATGTTAGCATTCCACATGGACAAAATCACTGGGTTGTAGTCGTTAATATACTTGGACTCTTCATTTCTTTTTAAATTGTATGTATTGTTTGGTGATTTCCTCGTCACAGTATGTCGCAGAGAAGACATCAAATTATTTACTCTTCCTTTAGAAATAACTGGTCGTGGAAACTCGAAACGACATTTTGTGTAGAACTTGTCCTTGTTTCTGAATTTTCGACGACAGTACTTTCCACAACGATGGGATTGAAAGCCTAAAACTTGTTGCCTTAAATTGTTTTCTTCAGTAGTTTTCATAACAGCACATGTTGAATACTCTTCAATGAAACTTATCACTGTGTCATCCGAATCAGTTCCGAATTTGGGTGCATCTTTAATCCATAACAACATATGTATGTGAGGAGCACCTCTCGCTTGATACTCCTTCCTCCAAAAGAAATCCAAAACCTCTCCAAGGGGAGGATTTTTTTTGTTGGTAATAAAAGACATCATAGCTTCAAATCTATGATTGAAATATCTGCATACATTCACTGGATCCAAAGAACACAGTTCTCCAGGTGTTTTGAATCCTATATTTTGTATGTTTCCATTTGCCTCTCGTAGAAATTGAAGTAAGTTATTCCATGCATACTCAGCACAGCTAAGAGTGAGGAACCATGTAGGAGTTCCTAAGTTTTTAGCATACATTTCAATTCCCCATGACGACGGAACCAAACACTTGTTTGTACCACGCTGACATGCCATGAGATTGATTAGCTGAGATTCCAAATTACTGTCTTGCAGATTGACTTTCTCCATAAAGTCCCTTCCCGAAACATTTTGCAGTATATGGTTCACTGCATAAGAAATCCCAGACAAGTCACTTTCATACAGTAGATGAAACAAATACGGAATGCATTGACGAAACCTTGGATATTCAGCATATAATCTTAAAGTCCGGTATTCAGCTGCAGGAATTTGAACTGGTCGATCGTCATATCGTCCACCTCGACCTGTTGGAAATAACTGTGGAAAACACCGAGCTTCCAAACTTTCTTCCCATACACTAATGGGACTTCCTTTTGCTGCTTTTATTTGAAACAAGTCAATTGCATTCCCCATTACTTCTTTGGAATGCAAAGGATGAACAGTATAATGTTCATATATTTCTTCACTTCTAGACACATCAACTTTTTCAATTTGGCCAACTGAACAATCACTGTCTTCTTCTGTAGCTGTTTCTTCTGCTCCAACACATACATGTTTGTAGTACTCATTGTTTTTGACCAAATACAACGTTGCCTTTTTGACTTTCCTAACATCCACTAAATCTTGCCAGATTTTGTTACTCTTTGTAGGAACTCCATTAACTAGAATAACCAGAGGATCTTCTTCTACTCTTTCTACACCAATTGTATCAATATTTTTCTTGACATCTAGAGGCAAATAAACAACTCTTCCCTTTAATCCTCTTTGTAAATCGGAAGGAGGCAATTTCCCTATCTTAGGCTCCATGCGAACAATAGCCTGAAAAGGAGGGACACATTGAATCAAAATAGATTCATAAGTATTTAAATCCATCAATTCAGAAGGAATATCTACCAACTGAAGATTATTATGAACAGCTCTAGCAGGCATTCTGTTTTCATTTAATTTTTTAAAACAATAATTACAAATATGCTGATCAGAACTCAAATCAAAAGAATTCTCCACCAACAAATAAGTTACAAAATCCTGCCATTCACTATTGTTTTCCATTTCACTTTTTGCATATAAATCAACTAATCTAGCCTGAATCTTATAATGAGTCCGTCGACAACACACACAAGTAAAATTCGGCCTTTCACTTGATTTCACCTTAAACTTGGTAATCTCCTCGTCAAACTTTTCTGTACTTAACCCTTTCGATGCTCATGACGAGCTCAGCTCGTCATGATGCACAGTTGAGCTGTGCTGATGACGAGCTGAGCTCGTCATGACACCAGCAAAATGGCAATTTCCAGCACAGGAGGGGGAAAACGCCTAGCAGCCAAGGTGTTAAAATCTGTACATTGTCTTCCACATTACCATCTATTACTATATCCATTTCTACACTATCCTCTTTGTCCCCAAATTAACAAAACTCAATTTCTTCACAAATGCTCTTCACATCTAATTCAGATCCATGCAAAAGAGCACCGTTTAACTGTTTAAGCTTAAGTGCTGGACTTTTTGCATAATACAACCTTCTCACTAATTTCCTCACTTTATTATGATGCACTGCTAGCATCCTAAAATGATGAAAAACACTCTGATATACTCTTCTAGAAAGACAAGCCAGTGAATGCCCATGCAAACCTGTGTTTTCTCTCACTCTGCAAGGATCTAACTCTTCATTAGATCTTCATTTTATGTTTTACACTTTTCTTACTATATGTACGTAAGAAATTTCGAAGCAAATCAATTGAATCCTGTTGCACACTACAAATACTACTACACTTCCATGTGCACACTGGACCCTTAGTACTTCTCCCTAAAACTTCATCAGCTAACACCTCTTCTGCATCTCTGGAAACAAGTTTCTCTTTTTCCATCAGACAACCGTCTTTCACCTCATATGCTCGACCACTGGTGTCAACTGCATGCACCAAATCATTCTCCTGAAAGTAACTCTCCTCATTAAAAATTGGCTCAAAACTTGAACTATGCATCCATTCTCCTGAAAATACTTCACAAAAATTAGTCCGATTAATTATTCTTTTTATCTACTGTTCGATTTGAAAACATCAATTGCCTTGTTAAGTATACTAATTCTATTGAATACTAAAATAAATCATTTTTGTCTTAACTTCAATCTTCTCTACACTTTTGTTTTTCTTGCAGAAAGCAGCTCTCTGTGTACCTTTCTTCATATTTTTTACCAAATTTAAAACTACCCTATTATGAAACATTCATTTACGAATGTCCCTAAATTGGTTTTGTCTTCTATTACTATACATACTGTTCTCTCCTGGTCCAGTAGTAACACTTTTGGGGGGCCTCTCTTTCCTTTCAAAATTTGCTCTCTCCTTCTGTGTATTCTCTTTCTTATTAAAAAATTTTTTTGCTCTACATATGTTCTGAAAAAAAGACTTAGTTGTCTTACCAGGAGCTTTTTTTGTGTTATTTGAAGTACTTGTTGTAGGGGAGTGCTTTAATTCCGTTGCTGTTTTTGGTTTTTTCCGTGTGACATCTTTCCTTCTCCTCTGCCTTGAAGGCATATTACCAAAACTTTTGAATTGTTGATGTCAATCTGTGGTAAAGAAAATAATAACACATTATAGACCACTATTAGCAAACAACAAAGGAATGACAATAGGCAAAAGAAATAAACACAAGTTTACAACATTTCTACATGATTGCACATTTTACCTGTGTTTCCTCAGATTAGGAAGCAGTTTGTGCAGATGAGGTGAGGCCTGTCCAGAAGCGCAGAGGAGGTGAAGCCTGTCCAGGGGAGCAGAGATGGTGAGGCCTGTGTCTAAGAATGCAGTCGACTGGACTTCATGAAGCCACTCCCCCACTGCATTCTTAGAAACAGGCCTCACCTCCTTTGCACCCCTGGACAAGCTTCTCTCCCACCACACTCTTGAACACAGGCCTCACCTCCTCTGCTCCCCCGTACAAGCCTCACCTCATCTTCAACCCTAAACAGGCTTCACCTCATCTGCACCCCTGGACAGGCCTCACCTCATCTACACTATTTATTCCTTCTCAAAAATATAAAAGCCATCCATTTACCCCAAAATCGTTTTTTAAATAACATTTTACAAACACAGCACAGGTCCTATGTACAAGCATTCCATGTCACTAGTGAAACTTCTCAATTTTACATAAAGCAATTCCTCTATGCAGCAAAAATCAATTTACCAGATTAAGAAGCACATTAAGCTTTTTTATTCTTCCTTTCTGTCATATTTCTTGATAATACTTGAAAACAAATGTTAGTGCATAAAGAAATTGTATTTTGTAAAAAAGTGAGGTTTCAGTAGTATAATGAAATACTTGTACATATGACCTATGCTCTGTTTTTTAAATGTTATGTAAAAATTGATTTACAGCACATGAATTGCTTTTACATTATTCACAAGGTTTAGATACTGAGTACATGATTGCACATTTCACCTGTGTTTCCTCAGATTAGAAAGCAGATTGTGCAGATGAGGTGAGGCCTCTCCAGAAGCACAGAGGAGGTGAGGCCTGTCCAGGGGAACAGAGGTGGGGAGGCCTGTGTCTAAGAATGCAGTGGACTGGACTTCATGAAGCCTCTCCCCCACTGCATTCTTAGACACAAGCCTTGCCTCTTTTGCACCCCAGGACAGGCCTCTCTCCCACTACACTCTTGAACACAGGCCTTTCCTCCTCTGCACCCCTATACAAGCCTCACCTCATCTACAACCCTAAACAGGCTTCATCTCATCTGCACCCCTGGCAGGCCTCACCTCATCTACACTATTTATTCCTTCTCAAAAATGTAAAAAATAATCATTTGCCCCAAAATCGTTTTTCGCATCAGATTTAAGAAACACAGCACAGGTCCTATGTACAAGCATACAATTTCACTACTGAAACCTCACTATTTCACAAAACACAATTCCTCTATCTTGCATATATAATTTCAAGCATTTCCAAAAAACATGCCACAAACCAACAAGAAAGAATCTCAATCTGCTTCCTAATTTGAGGAAACGCAGGTGACATCAATCTAAAAGGTTCAAATATATTTATTTAATGAGGCAAACACTATTAATTTCTTCTCAAAAATATAAAAGCCATCCATTAACCCCAAAATCATTTTTTAAATAACATTTTACAAACACAGCACAGGTCCTATGTACAAGCATTCCATGTCACTAGTGAAACTTCTCAATTTTACATAAAGCAATTCCTCTATGCAGCAAAATCTTTTTACCAGATTAGGAAGCACATTAAGCTTTTTTATTTTTCCTTTGTGTCATATTTCTTGATAATATTCGGAAAAAAATGTTAATGCATAAAGAAATTGTATTTTGTAAAAAAGTGAGGTTTCAGGAGTATAATGAAATACTTGTACATATGACCTATGCTCTGTTTTTTAAATGTTATGTAAAAATTGATTTACAGCACATGATTTGCTTTTACATTATTTACAAGGTTTAGATACCGAGTACATGATTGCACGTTTCACCTGTGTTTTCTCAGATTAGAAAGCAGATTGTGCAGCTGAGGTGAGGCCTCTCCAGAAGCGCAGAGGAGGTGAGGCCTGTCCAGGGGAGCAGAGGTGGTGAGGCCTGTGTCTAAGAATGCAGTGGACTGGACTTCATGAAGCCTCTCCCCCACTGCATTCTTAGACACAAGCCTCACCTCCTTTGCACCCCAGGACAGGCTTCTCTCCCACTACACTCTTGAACACAGGCCTCGCCTCCTCTGCACCCCTATACAAGACTCACCTCATCTACAACCCTAAACAGGCTTCACCTCATCTGCACTATTTATTCCTTCTCAAAAATGTAAAAACCAATCATTTGCCCCAAAATCGTTTTTCGCATCACATTTAAGAAACACAGCACAGGTCCTATGTACAAGCATACAATTTCACTACTGAAACCTCACTATTTCAAAAAACACAATTTCTCTATCTTGCATATGTTAATATCAAGCATTTCCAAAAAACATGCCACAAACCAACAAGAAAGAATCTCAATTTGCTTCCTAATATGAGGTAACGCAGGTGACATCATTCTAAAAGGTTCAAATATATTTATTTAATGAGGCAAACACTATTAATTTCTTCTCAAAAATATAAAAGCCATCCATTTACCCCAAAATTGTTTTTTAAATAACATTTTACAAACACAGCACAGGTTCTATGTACAAGCATTCCATGTCACTAGTGAAACTTCTCAATTTTACATAAAGCAATTCCTCTATGCTCAAAATCTATTTACCAGATTAGGAAGCACATTAAGCTTTTTTATTCTTCCTTTGTGTCATATTTCTTGATAATACTTGGAAAATTTTTTTTAGTGCATAAAGAAATTGTATTTTGTAAAAAAGTGAGGTTTCAGTAGTATAATGAAATACGTGTACATATGACCTATGCTCTGTTTTTTAAATGTTATGTAAAAACTGATTTACAGCACATGAATTACTTTTATATTATTCACAAGGTTTAGATACTGTGTACATGACTGCACGTTTCACCTCTGTTTCCTCAGATTAGAAAGCAGATTGTGCAGATGAGGTGAGGCCTCTCCAGAAGCGCAGAGGAGGTGAGGCCTGTCCAGGGGAGCAGAGGTGGTGAGGCCTGTGTCTAAGAATGCAGTGGACTGGACTTCATGAAGACTCTCCCCAACTGCATTCTTAGACACAAGCCTCACCTCCTTTGCACCCCAGGACAGGCTTCTCTCCCACTACACTCTTGAACACAGGTCTCGTCTCCTCTGCACCCCTATACAAGTCTCTCCTCATCTGCAACCCTGAACAGACTTCACCTCATCTGCACCCCTGGACAGACCTCACCTCATCTACAGCCCTGGACAAGCATCACGTCATTGACACTATTTAATCCTTCTCAGCCCTCACACCTGCAGCCTCTTCCCGCAGCGGCCCGCCCCCCCGCCTGGTGCTGTATAAACTTTCGCAGCACCCGCTGCGTGGGTGCTACTCAAGGACAGTGTCGTGGGCTGACCTGTTGGGCGTTGTGCTGCTCCTGCTTTGGATCTCCGCTGTTTGAACCCCTGACGCCCAGGACGCGGCTCTGCAGAGGGAGCTGCTGCCGCTGGTGGTAGGACCGGCCCTCACCGACCACACCACTGCGGGACTGCGAGGCAGTCCTCACACCTGCAACCTCTTCCCACAGCGGCCCGCCCCCCCCGCCTGGTGCTGTATAAACTTTTGCAGCACCCGCTGTGCGGGTGCTACTCAAGGACAGTGTCGTGGGCTGACCTGTTGGGCGTTGTGCTGCTCCTGCTTTGGATCTCCGCTGTTTGAACCCCTGACGCCCAGGACGCGGCTCTGCAGAGGGAGCTGCTGCCGCTGGTGGTAGGACCCGCCCTCACCGACCACACCGCTGCGGGACTGCGAGGCAGTCCTCACACCTGCAGCCTCTTCCCACAGCGGACCGCCCCTCGCCTGGTGCTGTATAAACTTTCGCAGCACCCGCTGCGCGGGTGCTACTCAAGGACAGTGTCGTGGGCTGACCTGTTGGGCGTTGTGCTGCTCCTGCTTTGGATCTCCGCTGTTTGAACCCCTGATGCCCAGGACGCAGCTCTGCAGAGGGAGCTGCTGCCGCTGGTGGTAGGACCCGCCCTCACCGACCACACCGCTGTGGGACTGCGAGGCAGTCCTCACACCTGCAGCCTCTTCCCGCAGCGGCCCGCCTCCCCGCCTGGTGCTGTATAAACTTTCGCAGCACCCGCTGCGCGGGTGCTACTCAAGGACAGTGTCGTGGGCTGACCTGTTGGGCGTTGTGCTGCTCCTGCTTTGGATCTCAGCTGTTTGAACCCCTGACGCCCAGGACGCGGCTCTGCAGAGGGAGCTGCTGCCGCTGGTGGTAGGACCCGCCCTCACCGACCACACCGCTGCAGGACTGTGAGGCAGTCCTCACACCTGCAGCCTCTTCCCACAGCGGCCCGCCACCCCACCTGGTGCTGTATAAACTTTCGCAGCACCCGCTGCGCGGGTGCTACTCAAGGACAGTGTCGTTGGCTGACCTGTTGGGCGTTGTGCTGCTCCTGCTTTGGATCTCCGCTGTTTGAACCCCTGACGCCCAGGATGCGGCTCTGCAGAGGGAGCTGCTGCCGCTGGTGGTAGGACCCGCCCTCACCGACCACACCGCTGCGGGACTGCGAGGCAGTCCTCACACCTGCAGCCTCTTCCCGCAGCGGCCCGCCCCCCGCCTGGTGCTGTATAAACTTTCGCAGCACCCGCTGCGCGGGTGCTACTCAAGGACAGTGTCGTGGGCTGACCTGTTGGGCGTTGTGCTGCTCCTGCTTTGGATCTCCGCTGTTTGAACCCCTGACGCCCAGGACGAGGCTCTGCAGAGGGAGCTGCTGCCGCTGGTGGTAGGACCCGCCCTCACTGACCACACCGCTGTGGGACTGCGAGGCAGTCCTCACACCTGCAGCCTCTTCCCGCAGCGGCCCGCCCCCCTTTTCCCAGGAGTATAAAATCATCCTAACTGTCTCGCGCAGCGGCACGCGCGCGGGACTGAGCTCGGGGCGAAGCCCGGGCAAAGGGCGGGCCCTCTGAGTCCCTCGTAGGCCAGAGCAGGCTGGGCTGGGCCCACCCATTTACATCTGTAGCTCAGTGGTCCATGCTCCGGCAGGCGAATGGCTATGCTGGCAGAAGAGGAAACCCCTGGGAAAAGAGGAAGACTACGCAATGGGTCTTTGGACAACTACTTCCCTAAGGTTCTGTGTGAGGGTGATAAGGACTCTATTTTAGCTGAGCGCAGGGCTGAGCGGCGATGTTCAGTCGAGAGTATGAAAAACAGATCCCTTACTGACAGTACTCCTCTTGCTTTGACCCGGGAGGGAGGTGTACTAGACATGAGTGGGGAAAATGCTAGTCAAGAAGGTGTTCCCCTTCTGCTGCGCGATTGTACACCCACACCCTGCTTGCCCTCGGAACATATTGTAATTGTTTCCCCTACTCCTAGTCCCGGCCGTATCATTGTTACAGCCAAGCCTAGGAAGCCGAAACCCAAGCAATTAGTTGTTGCCCAGATTCACCGCCCACCACCAAGTAAAAAAAGGAGGAAATCAAGGGCGGCCCAAGGTAAAGCTAAAATCCCGCATTCTGACTTTGGTAAAGGGTTAAAAACTCCCATTCCAAATGAGAGTGTTCTAGTAGAGGGGCCGGATTTTCCACCAGCTGAAGCTCCACCGCCAAAAACCAGATCACATGAAGTAGTTACACAGGCCATGGATTCAGATAGTAATGTTGGGGTTGTAGCACCAGATATCCCATCTCCCCCCTCATTAATAGGGAACTTGGAATTTCTATTAAGATCTCTCCTCTTACCTATTAATGAGACCATTAAAAAGGTTGAAATTAGACTGACAATCCTGGAGACTGCTATAAATAGTATGGTCACTTTAACCAAAGCCCAGGGGAGCGGGTGGTGCATCCCACACCTTCAACTAGGTTACCAGCTACCAATGTTGCTAACACCCCAGTCGCCCCACCCCAGCCGACTAAACAGAAGTCACAGTCCCAGGGTAGGGCTGACCTCGGCTCCCAAAATCCACCCCCTCCTAAACACTTAAACACCCCAGTAACTGAAATGGGTGGTGACCCTAAAAGGCCAGTGTTAAAGGCCCCCACAAGTAATAAACGGTACAATCATGGGGAAGGTAGATATATTAGAGACCCACGGAAAAAGGTGCCGCAAGTGGAAATTCCCCCAGAAGCAGTGCCCTTTGTGGTAGTTTTGACCGGGGTCCCACCGTTAGCAGAAAGCAAGAAGGAGGGATATGCTGAATTAAAAAATAAAATCATTCACTGGTTGAGGACATATAGGCCCATAGCACATAATATAGATGGGGATATAGTCCATGTCAGGCGGATAACCTGGCTGGGCAGCAGACGTAAAGATATTGAAGGGGACTTAGTGGAGGTTAACTTTAGAGACCCTCGGGCAGTAGATTACATCTTAAACTGGCCACCTGGAAATAGGGACACTCGTATCATTCCTCGGGCCCTAACTTATTTCTATCCCAGGTCAGAGGCCTTTCCTCCTAAATACCAAAACAAGTTCCACTGTTATAGACCATCCCCTCCCTTACCATACAGCAACATTTATTCTCAGCATGGGCAGTACTCTGCCCTGGCTGCTGACCACTCTGCCTGGATTACAGTGCCCCATAGACACACAATGAACCACGACACTAGGATGGAACATCTAAGACCCTTTACCCCTCTGGACACTTATAATCGGTTTTCGCAGCTCTCCGGGCTGGAAGACTGCGATTGATGTTCACAGTCTAAGGGGGAGAGACCTGGTCAGTTAGGTGTGGAGGCTCCGCGATCAGGTGGCAGTAAAGATATATGGCAAGAGTGATCCCCTGTAGTTCAAACTGCCGCTACCACCAACACTATTGGGGCTCCATTGGTAGCCGTGAGTATGGTCAGCACGGTTAGCTGACCTGTACACCCTAAATCTTCTATTCGGGAGGTGGGTAGCTGCACGACCACGGTGGGTAATGATGGGGGGAGTAAGGGGGCCCATACCAAAGTGCCCAAGGGTCGACGGGTAATAAACCTGTTATCTTGGAATGTAGCGGGGTTAAAAAGGAAGCTGGATATACTGGAATGGCATACATTCATTGAGAAGTTCGATGTTTGCCTGTTTCAGGAAACCTGGAGCCTGCTACCCATAAACAAACCGGGTTACACCACCTATTTTTCCCCAGCAGTAAGCAGAGGGAAGGGCAGACCGGCGGGAGGCCTCACGGTCTGGAATAAAATTGATCTAGACTGGGATGTGACCCGCCACGACTCGGAGTGTAGTGATATACTTCACCTTTCTTCTAGGGGTCACACTGAGGGATGTAGGCTTGATCTATTCAACGTGTATGCCCGAGGGGCACCAGGGGATACCACCTCATCAACCTTATTATCTCTGGATTCAGCCTTAGCTAACTGCCCTCCTGCAGCGAAAATCATTGTGGGGTGGGATTTCAATTGTACGTTTGAACCCCTCCTCGGAGACGACCCCTTGGGTATTGAAGATGAAGATTCGAAATGGTCCATCCCAACCCTGTCCTTGCCTCCTATTAGAAAATGGTCTGCTAGGGCAATCCAAATCAATGCACTAACTAGGGATCACAAGCTAAGAGCTCTTAACGGTAGGACCACGTCCGACCGGGCAGGTGCACTGACCTTTAATAGGCTCACGGGGCCGTCCCGAATTGACTACATCCTAATGGATGTTAGTTTGTGGGCTGACCTAATTGATATGGAGGTGCTGCCAAGTCAGGATAGCGACCATAACCCCTTGTGTAGTAAGTTTAAGTGGGGTATCTCTAAAGATAGGAGGGTGAATGCCCCCACAAAGATAACTAAAGAGATTATCCCATACAACAATAACCGCAGATTGAAATGGGATAAGGCAAACCTGAAGGAGGACGATCTAGGGACCATTAAATCCCTTGTGGAGGGCCTGTACTCGGATCTGGAGGTTTGGGATTGTGAAAACCAGATTAGCATGAACCCTCACACTTCCCTTGACTCAGTTTATAAAGCCACAATTGAGCAAGTAAGCCACTTCTTTACCTCCAAAGGGAAAAGCCATAGGAAAAACATCACATCCCCCATCTCAAATAAACCTTGGTATTCGGACCAGTGCAAGGGCAAAAGGAAAAATCTGACAGAAGCCCTACTTTCAAGGGATCCTTTGCTAGTTAGAGCGGCTAGGAAGGAGTATCTGAAAGTATTAGCGCTGGCTAAACGCGAATGGGAGGAACAGCATTGGCAAGACCTAACTAATGCCGTGAGCAGGAGGAACCCGAACCTTTTTTGGGACTTAATTAACAGAGCTAGGCAAGGGAGATCGCAACCATTAGCAGCTCACATAACTAGCCAGCAATGGTTTAAACACTTTTTAGCCTTATATGGCGGTAATGAGGATATAAATAGCCCCTGGGTAGTCAGTTCTGGTGATGGGGATCCCACAGGGGTGGACGACCTCCCATTTACGGCCTCTGAAGTTGCAGTGGATATTAGACACCTAACCCCCAAGAAGGCGTCCGGTCCGGACGGGATCCCTTGGGCCAACCTAATCGCCACAATAATGAATTTGATTGTAAGGGGACACCCTGTCCCAGATTCTTGGAAGGGGGCTGAGGTGGTAACAGTGTTTAAGAAGGGGGCAAGAGATGACCCTGCCAATTACAGACCTATCAGTCTGATAGATGTAATCCAGAAAGTGGTTGGCATGGTCATTATCTCAAGGGTTGGCGATTGGATGGAGGAGGCTAGCATCCTCTCCCATTTCCAAGCAGGATTCCGAAGAAAGGTAGGCACGATGGACCAGGTCTTTCGCTTTTTTGTTATCCATTGGAAGACAGTTACCATAAAAAAGGCAGTTTATATATGGCCTTCATAGATCTTAAAACAGCTTTTGACCTGGTCCCTCGGGTTAAATTGTGGGAGATCCTAGGAGGGATGGGATTCCCCGGTAGACTCTTGAGTTTAATTGTAAAGCTCCACGAGGGGAATTATGCGAGGATCAGATGGGATACCCAGGGCCAGTTCACAGATAGGGTCCCTGTGAGGAGGGGAGTACGCCAGGGCTGTGTCATGGCCCGACTCTTTTCTCCCTGTTTGTGAATGGAGTGGTGGACCATCTGAAAGGGGAAAAGTCGGATGCCCCATCCCTGGCGGGGGAAAGAATCCCCACCCTACTCTTCGCCGACGACACCTTATTGATCTCCAAATCCCCAGTGGGTCTGCAAAAACTCTTGAATCGATTTAGCTCCTTTTGCACTAACAGAGGCTTAATCATCAACACCTCGAAAACTAAATTGATGGCATTCTCACCTTCCAAAAGATTTAAAAATAACTTTTCGCTTAATGGGGCCCCCCTGGAGATGGTCGACTCATTCGACTATCTAGGAGTTCGGATAAATAGTCGAATGACTTGGAAGGACCATCTGGCCAAAATGTTACTCGGTCACAAAAGAGTATCTTGGGTAACTCTGAGGGAGCTTCGTGAGTCAACTAGCAAACCTGTCTCCCCGGCCTTGGCGATTTATGAGGGCCAGATACTCCCGCGGCATTATATGGCTCTGAGCTCTGGGGGTTCGAAAATGTTTCAGAACTTTCCATAGCAGAAAATAAGTTCTTGAGGGAGGTGGTTGCTCTTCCCGCCTCTACTCCGCTGATCCCCCTGCGACTAGACTTGGGTAGACGAGCCCTTAAGGACTTGGTGAGGCTACGCGCATTGCTCTTCTGGGCCCGCTTAAGAAGGACTGAGGAGCTTGCTAAATATGCTGAAGGGTTGATGACCTTCTACTGCTCGACACTGGCAATAAAATTGGATGGCTGAACAATGTGAGAGACCTGGTTTTCAAACTAGGACTAAGAGATGCATGGGAGTCACAAATGCCGCCGCCCAAGCTAGTGATCAAGAAGCTATACTGGGATTGGGTACAGGGCGAGGCATTACGTGGATCGGGTGGGGGTTCACTTACTGATCGTTTTTTGGAATTCAAATGGGTGAGAAAATTGGAACCTTTCCTTGACCTGATAACCAAACCCCTAGACAGAGCGCTATATTTAAAACTAAGGTACGGGACCCTCCCGGGGCATGATTTTACCATGAGGTGGTCCAAATCTGGTGCCCCCTTGCGTTCGTGCCCCGGCTGTGCAGCACCTAAGGAGACTGTGGCCCACCTATTTTTTGCCTGTCCCGCCTACAAAGTGGCCCGGAAAATCTGGCTGAAACCTGTTTGTAGGGAGTTGGGCTTGAGGTGTCATAGACTGGCCTTACGTGTACTCTCTACCGATTCATCATCCACTGTCATGATATGCGGGGTGGCAAAATTTTTGAGTAGTGTTTGGCTGACGCGCTCACGGTTACTGCAGTTGTATTCTAGGTTACCAATTGATTGATGTATGTAACTGAAGATACCCTCACTTAATCTAGTGACTGTTGAGTATGCTTCATCTCAGGTTATATTAATTATGTTGCTATATTTTATCACTGTTTTTAGCGGGGGAATTGTATATTTATTGTGCATATGTACTCTTTTATGGTGAACAATTTTTACCGAATAAAGATTATTACTACTACTAAAATAGTTCTGGTGTCAACTGCTATGCTAATGTAGTGGTTAATGTTGTTTTTTTTCTTCAAACTTTACAAGAACAGATTGTTGAAAATCGGGATCAAAGATTGTGTGGTTTATTGAATTCTGCGTTTGAGAAATGTAGCAGTGATAGAGCAAAAATAGAAAGTGTAACAGAAATTCGAAATATTTTAGATATGTGTTCTGGTCAAGATAAATTTTCACAGAACATTCAGCAGGATTGTCAGGAATTTTTAATGTATATGTTTGGTGTTTTGGAAGATGAAGGTGTAGATGTAGATAATATTTTCATCCTTTCTTATCAATGGCAGCATGACTGCGACAATTGTAGTTCATCAAGTACTACTAGAATAGACACTGAAAGATTTATATATTATTACTTTACCTGACTGTAAATCAGTGTCATTTAAAAATCTAGTTACAGCAGCAGATCATAATATGGTATGGGTGAGGGTCGGGCCGACGACGGCAGCCCAAACTGCCAAGCCATGCCTTCCCTGGACCGGAAACAAGCATCCTGGGACCGGTTTCTGTTATTCCAGCCATCTTCAGCCCGGCTTGCTTGAATCCAGTGGCAAAGTGAGCAAGGGACTCACGTCTGAGCAACTCACACACCTACATCATTCCGAGTCCATAGGGTTTTTAATTGCAGACTGCATAGATTAGGAGGAAAGTATGACAGTACTAGTAGGACAAGTCACAAGTGAGGGTATCATATCTATATATTGGTGTGTTACACTATTGGCAGAATATTACAAACAAAAACTGTCTGCTACCCTGCAGCAGCAAGGGGAACCATGTGCCGTAAAACAGTACTCCCCTCACAAAACATTTCCATCATATGTAAACTATGAAAGTATGTATTCCCCTAACAAGTAAACTAATGAAAAAAATAACACAACACCTGACCCAACCCTCTCCCTAACCACAACCAATGTCAATCTGAGTCCAAGTCCATTCCATTGTCAATAAATAAACCCCAACTTTTCCCCAATGCCCACCTCCCACCCACCAAAAAATAAGACCTCCCCCTCCTCCTTCGTCAGAACCACCAGCCGCCGATGTTCGGTACGGATAGCATCCAGAGTAAAATGGTTCCACTACTATTGCAGGCTGGAGTGGGAATAGTATATCTATTATTCTAAGACTTTGATACTTCTGTTAAACGATATTGTTTAAATGTATGTAATATTATTATTTGTTTAATTTTTATGTATTATATATATGCATTTATGTGTGTGTATATATACTAAGATACACTTAATAAGCCAGTTAACCAATCATTTTTTTTTAAAAAAAACATCCATTTAGACACTTATTTAAAAATGTATTTTTCCATCGACCTTTACAAATACATATATAAAACATATTTATTTTACAGAAAGACACACATTCACTGCATGGTGTCATCAGTGATGTCATGAGTGATGTCACTGACCATGTCATGAGTGATGTAATATGTGACATCATCAGCAGTGCATTGCAGGCGCGCAAGTTATAGTGAGTCCAACTAACTATAACGTGGGAATTTCAATGGTTTTATGTCGGTAAAATTTCCAGCTAACTATAACTGGTGTGAAACCTATGTTTTTTTCAGTGAATTTAATAGGTTTTTTAAATGCAAATTTCTAACTATAACTGGTGTGAAACCTATGTTTTTTTCAGTGATATATATATATATATATATATATATAAATTCACTGAAAAAAAACATAGGTTTCACACCAGTCATAGTTAGCTGGAAATTTTACTGACATAAAACCAATGAAATTCCACGTAATAGTTAGTTGGACTCACTATAACTTGTGCGTGTAATGCACTGCTGATGACATCACATATTACATCACTCATGACATGGTCAGTGACATCACTCATGACATCACTGATGACATCATCCAGTGAATTCTGTGTCTTTCTGAATAATAAATATGTTTTATATATGTATATGTAAAGGTCGATGGAAGAATAAATGTTTGAATAAGTGTCTTAATGGATGTTTTAAAAAAAAAAATGATTGGTTAACTGGCTTATTAAGTGAATACATATATTAGCGAGTAATGTTTAAATATTTAAATATATGTATCAGTGTTTCACTTTGTGTATGAGTGGCTGCATGGGTTGGTGAGTAAGGTCAAATTGGAAGTTGGATCTCAGCATTCTTCTTGGTACTTCCTTGGACTGTCTGTCCATCCGTCAATCTTGGGTGCCTGCCTGGCAGATGCGGTTTGGTAAGGTAAGTGTGAGTTGTTTTTCCCAGTATAGCACAGGGTAAAGGCCAGCCTATAATTGTAAACGGAAAAACAAAAAGGATCTTGAACAATCAAGGAGAAAAGGAAATTTAAACTGCATAAATGAAAGAGGAGTGCAACAAGTAAACCTTCAGAGTCAGCATGGGTCAATCATGTCTACACCTTTTCCAGCAGTAACCTATAACAACAGGAGCAGGCCTGCCCACCCAACTTTCACTTAGATTAGATTTTGAGCCAGACTGCACTGAGCACACATACACAGCAATGTAGCATTTTCCAAATTATGTAACAAAATCAATGCACCACTGTCAGTCATACTAACACCCTCACCTCCAGCACTACACAGACATGTAGGTCTGCTTTCTTGTTGTTTACCTTGAAGGCCACTTCAGGAAATGCCCAAGTTATTCCATTAATCATCTCTGATCCCATTGACTGACTTCGAGTATGGTATGGTCATCATGTTGTCCAACTCTGTAGTATCCCGAGTGAGTCCAGAATCAAAAATGCAATAGATCGGCCTACAGAAGTACAATTCTTAACGTTGAACAACTAGAAGAGAAACATTGACTTGAATCACTTTTTTGTGTGTAGATTAAATGCTAGTAGACATCAGGCACAAAAAAACAAACACCAATTACTCAGTGTCAGCATGAAATGCAGGCCATCATCAGTTACCTGTTCTTTGGGGCACTCCCTCTAGGCTTGGAAAAGAGGAAAGGGATTTGTGGAGGCAGGCACAAATCTCACATTTGCAGTACTATTCTCCATCCAATGTCTGGCTTGAGGGAAATGGATTTAGGGCGAGTCAGGAGTCAGCACTCTGAGGAATGGACTTACTACTTCACTGTATGCATACAGTTGCAACTCCAATCCGGAAATAAAAGAGTAAGATGGAGGTGATGGGTTTGTTGTGATCCAAACCAGAAAGATAGTGAGACACATAAATAATAAAAATAAATAATATTCCTCAGCTATATCTTTTTGGGGGGCTTCTGTGGGGCATCAAAGCAAGAAAGAAAGTAACTAGAAAGCCTATTTTTCAGGGAAGTAGAGATTGTCCTCAAACTCTGGTGGTTCACCTAGGAGTAGGTCATCTGACATACAACTTCCATGACCCAAGTCTCCGTCATCATCTTCCTGGTGTGCTGCTTCAGGTATGGTGGAATCCAGTGGCATAAAGTGCTGGTTCATTTTGATCATGATAAACCTCTCCACGTTTTAGGGTGAAGGAGACTGGCCCTTCTCACTGTCAGAACAGCACCAGCAGCACTGACAATACGCTCAGAAGAGACAGGACACGCCAGATAGTTTATCACCAGCTTGCTGACCACTGGCCATTGGCACCTTTTCCCATACCAATACAGTAATGGGTTTTGAACAAATTAGACCTCTGTTGGGTCATCCAGATTGACCTGGACCATCCGCTAAATGCTGATGGGTGCTCCGCTTTGCCTGGCCTCTTTTGTCTTCGCCTCAGCACTGGACTTAAACCCTTGCTGTAAAAACCATTCCTGTGCCACTTTTGGGTCCGCTGCTCCTGTTCTTATTGCTGTTGTTGATATTGTTCTTGGTGTTGTTGGTGGTTTTGGCTGCTGTGAGCCAACTGCACTGCCCTCAAGCTCTGAAGTTGAACTTGAAGCCGGCTGCCCGGCAGTACTTGTTGTGCCCTGGAGTAGCGGCAGGCTTCCATAGCTATCCAAGTTTTGCAGATGGTAACATCCCCATCTGAAAAAGGAATGAAAGTGTGCAGCAATGGTTTGTACCATGGATCCAGAATTGTGGCACAAATGTAATGGTTGGGTAAAACAATGTCTCTTTGCACCCTTGTATTTTCAGATAAGCAGAGGTTTAAGCTTTCCCCAACTCATATACTTAGGGGTCCATTAGGATGACGGACGGATAAAGTCTGTCCGCCATACTGTCGGGGGCCGGTACCATCCGCCACAAGGGCGGAGGAACCGTGCCCCCAATTAGGATGCACCCGCCACAGTGGCGGGTGCATCCCGCATTTTTAACATCGCAGCGGACGGTGCTTAATGCACCGGCCGCCACAATGTGAAAAATGCTTGTTGTACGTTTCACAGCACAACATGACAGGCACCGCATGGGGCCTGCCATGTTGTGAGGGGAAACGCAGGGGGTACCATAGTAACCCTCAATGTGCACCCCCACTCCCCTTCACCCAGGGGCCCGCAACGGGCCCCCGAAGCAGGAACCGTATGCCTTTTTGTGGCGGCACCGCCACCATATCAGGCTTTTTCCGCCGCGGTAGCAAGGCGACCACGGCGGAAAAATGGAGGACGGTCTTCCCCTCCGCCAGGGCCTCCCCGCCATTGTAATATGGCGGGGGAAAGAAAGGTAGCGGACGGGCAAGGATGGCAGACGGATCGCCACCGCCTGCATGGCGGTGGCGATCCGTCCACCATCCTAATAGACCCCTTCGTTTTTTCCTCCACACCTGCGTACATTGGAGACACCCCCTTCAGCTGTTCTTGTAGCATGTGCAACAATGGGATGCATATATGACATTACAAAGTATACCATAACAATGCATACTTTTACATTGCAGTTTTTGCAATGCAATTACCATTACATCGCATGTTTTTAACAATGCATACCATTACAACGCTTGTTCATTGAAATATATTAAAACTACCATTAAAATGCACAATTAAACAACGCATACCATTACAACGCATAATAGATGTTCATTGTTTTTTACAAAAATGTCAGTAACTCAATATTCTTTTATCCATCCCCTGGGACAGGATGCAAGGGAAATAGGGGTTTTGGGCGGGGGAGAATATTAATACCCAGGTATTAATTTTAATCACCAGGTATTAATAAAGTACCTATCCATTAACATTCCTGGGTAGTAATACAAACACTAGTTACAGATATTATTTTAGCATTTAAAAAAAAGAAAATCACACTAATGTCACAGGCAAAAAGAGATTATGCATAAAATCAATTGTAAGCACATAAAATAACAGTCCTTCAACAATTTTTCTTACAAACCCAGACCTAGCAACTACTCAAAATGGCTGACATTCTGCGAAGAAACATCCAAACGAACATTTTTACACAAGACAATATACATATATATTGAGTCAATGTATGAATCACGTTAAAAAACGATTTCTAAAACAGATATTCTTATAATTACTTGTTTACCTCCCAAAAACGCATAAAAGAAGCTGTCCACCGTTGTGTGCTCAGTGGTAAACTGACTTCCACATTGACCACTCACAGCAGGAGTACCAGGAGAATTTTGCCAATTTATGAGTTGAAAACTGACATCTACAGATCCAAGTAAGTGTATGTTTAAAAATAAACAGTTTCCAAATAATTGCACCTTAATCTCAATTACTTATAATATATTTTTAACCTATTTACAGTATTTACTGAACAGGAAAAGCAGCCCCAAATGTAACTGAGTTTTTTGAAGTAAAAAAAGAGATAAACCAAAAAAAGAATATTACAATTTTCCTTTTGATATTAATAGAGATTGGACATGCAGCCACATCAAATACCTACCAAGAACAATCAAACCTTTACAGAATCAAATGTAAGTAAACAGTAAAAAAAATTCTGGAAAAATAATCTTTAATAATATAAGAAATAATATATTAGCAGGCTCAAGAAATATGCTCATGTAAAGTACTGGATGGTGATGGGGCAAATTTACTATTCCTACTCCGACCTATGCTTACCTCAGGGAATATACTGGATAGCTGTGGGGGCAAATTTACTATTCCTACTCTGACATTTGCTTACCTCAGGGAAAGTGCTGGGTAGTGGTAGAGGAAAATTTACTATTCCCACTCCGACAGGTGCTTGCCTCAGGGAAAGTTTTGGATGGTGGTGGGGGCAAATATAATAATCCTACCCCGACCTGTGCTTACCTCAGGGAAAGAGCTGGATGGTGGTGGGGCAAATTTACTATTCCTACTCCAACAGGTGCTTGCCCCAAGGAAAGTGTTGGATGGTGGTGAGGCAATTATTTTTATTCCTACTCCAACAGGTTCTTGCCTCAGGCAAAGTGTTGGATGATGGTGTTGGCAAATCTACTATTCCTACCCCGACAGGTGCTGGCCTCAGGGAAAGTGTTAAATGATGGTGGGGGCAAATTTACTATTCCTAGTCCCACAGGTGCATGCTTCAGAGAAAATGCTGGCTGGTGTTGGGGCCAATTGACTATTCCTACTCCAACAGGTGCTTGCTTCAGGGAAAGTGTTGGATGGACATGGTGGCAAATTGATTGTTTATAAATTAAATATTAAAAACGAAAACTGTAAATTTCACATTTTCATTTTTGTTCTTTGGCAAGCATTCAATCAATCAGTTTTTTTTCTTTACAATTCTCAACAGATAAAATCATATAAACCATAATGAGTAGAGGAACATATTCACAACCACAATAATCCAAGCAAGCCCTTCAACACTGAAGAAGCCAAATTATACAAGGTACAAATGATCCAACACCACAATTTCTCTTATACAGGCTTCAAGTAAAGCAAGATTTATTTTTAAAATGTATCACTGCATAAAAAAATGAGCCTCACAAATAAAAGCAAAATGACGTTTTTCAAGTACCTAAGCAGTAATCTATTTCATTACAGGCTATTTGCAAAACTAAGGGGCTCATTAGGATGGCGGGCGGACATCCTATCGGGAAATGGGACCGACCGCCATAAGGGCGGTGGTCCCGTGGGAGACATTAGGATGCGCCAATTCCTGTCATTGTGGTGAGCGGTGCACACAGCACCGCCCGCCACAATGCCAGGAAGGCATTTTGTGCACTTCCATGCCAAACACAGCAAGCACCACATGGTGTCTGCCATGTTGTGCATGGAACTGCTGGGGGATACCATAGGTACCCCCATGTGGACCCTCCACCCACCCAGGAGCCGTGGGGGCCCGCACAATCCCCCAATATCAAGAACGTGTTGCCACCACAAAAAGGCATGTCTCCGCCTGCATACAAATACGGATGGCGGTGTCCACCAGACACTGCCACCATATGAACTTCTTTTCCACCCTGTAGGCAATCGGGTGGATTGCCTACTGGCGGAAAACTGGCAAACGGTCTTCCTGTCCGCCGAGGTCACCCCTGCCATGGTAATGTGGCAGGGGGAAATTAGAAGTGGGCGGAGGTTTTTGGCACCCGTTATCCTAATGGGCCCCATATTATTTTCCAAGCAAAAAACATTTAACATTCCTTTACTTTTTTCAGAACAAACAACAATTGATAGATACATTTGAGAAAAAAAACATCTACACAAGAACTTTCCAACCACACAACAGAAAATCCTAAAAAAGGTAACCTTTTTCAACCTGTCAAGTTTATCCAAAATAAACTTTTTTTCAATCAAATGTATCAAAGCCATTGAGCGATGGCACAACTCTACAGGTAAACACATCGTATCTTCTATCAATTGTTGGAAATTTTGAAGAAGGAGCAAAGATTCCAAGAAATGAGAATTGCGCAATCATTAACTGGTAGTCTGAACCCACAAATTTCTAAAAGAATAACAGAAATGTCCGAGCCACTATTGGGTGCGATTCAACAATTTTCATTGATGCTGGCTTCAGACTACCTAGACAATACTGCACCCATCCTACATTTCTAATCTACACTAACTCCTAAACCACCTTAATTGCCTGTTTTGACAATTTCCCTTATTCAATAGGCATTTATCTAAAAGAATTCATATTATAAATTTGGATTTCTTACCTTCAATTGTCTTCTTTTTCAACTCTTTGACATGCGTACAATCCCACATTTCACCAAGAGTCATGAGCAGTCCTTTAATTCATAGGAAATAATCCATAATCCGTGGTGTAAGCCATGACCCGAGTTGAACTAACCACAATGAACACAGTTAGGCAAAGCCATTTTCCACAGCAAATATTGTGCTGAAAACTGTACTTTGCTCTCCTACAAAAAAAGTCCCAAAAAAGACTATTTGTTTGACAAAAAATGCAACAAGAAATGCATTGTTGCAATCCTCTCTCACTCGAGCCTCACAAAAGTAAAACCTTTTGGAAAAATCGCAACTAAAAAATCCATTATTGAAATCCTCTCTTGAAGGAAATCCAGCATAAGTCCCAAAAACCATTCATCCATCTTTTAAAAATGTCCCAAAAAGTATTTCTGCACTCCATGAAGTCGTTGTTCATGTTTATTCACCCTACCCAGAAAACCACAACAACGCAAAAACTTATGGGGTCATTAGGTTAATGGGGGTGGATCGCCACCGCCCTTATGACGGTGGCGATCCACCCGCTAAAAACCACTGCACTCTCTGCATTTACCTCCGCCACATTACCATGGTGGGAGGGACACCCGGTCGCAGAGTCGACCGGGCGGAAAAGCAGCTAACATGGTGGCGGTGTGTGGGAGACACTACCATCCATATTAGCATGAATGCAGATTTGTGCCTTTCCGTGGCGGCAATGCGTTTTTGCCATTGGGGGCCCGTAACGGGCCCCCAGGGATTCTGAGGGGTTGGGGTGCACATGGGATGTACCTATGGTACCCCTCTGCAGTTCCATGCACAACATGGCAGGCACCACGTGGTGCCTGCCACGTTGTGCATGGAAGTGCGCGACATGCTGAGAGCACCGCCCACCACATTGTCAGGAATGCAGGATGCGCTCGCCAGTGCGGAAGGCGCTTCCTAATGTCTGCAACGGGATAACCTTCACCAATGGCGGGTGGTCTCAATCCACAAAAGAATGACGGGCGGACAAATGACCCCCTGAATTTCTAAACACCTATTGCGTCAAAAAAAGATATATATATATTGTTTTATAACACTATTTTTTAGTAGAAAAAGTTATCATTCTTTTAAAATAATTCAATTAAACAAAACGTGTTATGAAAGCAATCAACCCAACGTGGGCCTACAACTGCTGCCTGTTTAGGAAAACATTTTCAAGTTAAAACATACAAAAATATCTAAATACAACTTCCCTAGTTCTTACTACCTCCCTCCTCTCTCCTTACAATAAACTATACCACCCTTAATCTATTTTTAATAATTTAAATTTGCCTTACCTGGACTCAGCTCTTCCTTGCTTCTGATCTGGACCGAGAAGATCCTTGCAATGATGAAACTTACATACAAGAGGCAATGTCATCTCTTTTCCGTGAATATGAAAGGACAACTTCTCTCATCCACTTCAATGGGAAACAACGGGTAAACCTACAAAGAAAAGAAAATTGTATGTTACAATACATTTAAAGATCCATGTTTATTTTGAAAAAAATAGTACAACTAATAAAGTATTTTTTCAACAGCATTATATATATTTTTTTAAATGTAATAAAAACCTACAATACAAATAATGTGTCAATTGATTGTTTTGTTAACTATTACATATATTATTGGTTAAATTTATGTGTTTATACATTTTATATGTCTATTTAAGCAAGCTCATGGTGTACATACATGCTTTTTTATTTTTGAAATATATTAATATACTTTTAAAAGATTATTCGTTTTATAAATTATATGAAAAAATGTATATTAATTTATTAATGATATGATATAATTATACCTTGATAACAAATCACCCCCTACCCAAAAACACCATGACTTTTTAATAATGAAAACTAATTTAACATTTTTACAATCAATCAACTTATATCTTAAGTAATAAATAATACTCAAGTATTGAAAGTATACCTGAATATTAATACACTTCCGCATCCGAAACTTAGTTTCCCATGCATCCCATCCCCGAGGATAGGTACAAAATACTTTTTCAATAATTTTAGAAAAAAATATTTTAACAATTATCTATCAGTAAATCTAAATAGCAATTAATTCTCAAGTATCTAAACTAATACCTGAGTATTAATACACTCCCCGATTCAAACACCCTTTTTTCCATGCATCCAGTCCCAGAGGATAAGTGCCACAGCCTTGTTTAGTAATTTAGAACAACATTTATTTTAAAATGTTCTATTACTGAAAATAAATATCAATTAATTCTCAAGTGTTAAAATCTATACCTGAGTATTATTCTTCTATATACTGACACTTGGGTTCAAGTTAAGCTGGGGGAGGGCAATTCCTTATCAAGGAAGATTAGAACATATAATGGTCTAAAGCAAGATTGTGCCTATTTAATTTATTCTTATCAGATCGTTCTCATCATTTGGATGTTGTTCCTAGGATGGGGGTTGCAAATTAGTTACCTCCAGTATGCCGATGACACAATTCTTCTGAGTCATACTCCTATCGACTTAAAAACACGCATTACTGCCTTTGATGACTATACACAACAGATGAGACCGTGGAGCTGACAAAGAGTTGGAGTTGTTTTTCTGTCACCTCCGCAATCAGGGTCTCATTTTCCTGCAGGCTGAACCTGGTTTCCCTCTTTCCCTTACCCTTGGTCTCTGGCTGGTCCTGCTGGCAGTTAGGGGGGTTAGGAGGGTTGTTGTCTCCTGCAGTACTGGTTCCAGGATGATCCATGTTGCCTCTAGGTTAGTATTTTTTTGTGCTCCCCTGACTTTTTGTAGTTTATTTTTCCTGCAAAGCATGAAAAAAGTGCCATTACTCTGAATAACGCGCATTTTCTGGCCACTGACTGGGCAGCTGTCACTTTTTTCACATTAGTGGCAAGATTTTTATTGCCATGACGTTGATCTTAACATCAATAATTCCCGTCGAGAGGAAACACTATCGCCATGTAGCCACGTTTTGAAAATACGTTGGTATCATGGTAATAGTTTTCAGCAGTACGCGGTGGTAAGAAAATTGCTGCTAACTAACACTACCTTTAGTCAGCGGCAATTCATGTACATATACCCCAATTCTTTGCTGACTTTTCAGGATGGTATGCCACCTGCTGAGGTGTAAATGACCTCCTCATTCTCTACCAGCCTTCGTTTTATGGCTGAAGGAAAACACCTGTGCTGTCTCCACTTAAGAGATAACCCCGTTGAAAGCCACCATTTCCTCCATGACTTAACTAATGGTCCAGGATATAGGTCATCTGAAGGACAGTAATGATGCATCCAGTGTCTTTGTCAATGCATTTTTTTTTATAAATTCCTCATAAGAATAGAAATGCTCTGAGGAGAGAATATATTATGCTTCTTGCTTCTTTGCTTACCTGCATAACCAAATGCACTGACATAGTAGATTATGCCCTGAATTAACATACCTCTAAACTGGATATGTGGTTGAGTAAACAAACTCCCCAGCACTGGCACAAGTTACTTTTTGTCGACAGCGATTGCCAAAACCATGGTCTGGTCTGTTTTGGTCAACCTAAGAGGAACAATTCAATTGCACTGCTGCCTCCATCTCCGGAAAGCCTTTCCTTGTGTCACAACATCCTCACCCTCAAGAACGTTTTGCCTCAAGGTGGCAGAAGGCAACACAATTCCTTTAGTAGGATTTGTTAAGCCATGCAATGCCACCTTGCGTGGTTCTGCATGAGATCCAGGGTAATGCAAGGTTTCGCAAATTGCTGCCTTGAATTACTCTGCGTTTAAAAGGTGTTCCATGGTTGGAGAATGGGCATTCCCATGCATTCACTGATGGATTTCTAGACATTCCCAGATTTGGGAACTTGGGAATATGTCAAAATGGTATGTCTTACCAACAGAAGCATTACAAGGAGACATATCTTTATTCTTCCTCATTATATCCTCTTTCCACGCGTGCAGCATTCGGCAACTCACATAGAGGAAAATGCCTTAAAGGATTCATTTTGTGCATCAAGGCATTTCTTCCTGCAAGAACGAAATCCTGCTTGTAATGCAAGCACTCTTGCACTGTGGTGAATGGATGCATGCGTTGGCACTAGGCAGCACTTTGTACATGGGCACAGGGAGAAAAGAGGAATGAGTTGTGTCTTAGGAGATAAGGCGCATTTGTGGTCTTTGCTGTCACACAGCACAGACAATTGTCTTTCTGCATTATGTTGCATGACAATTTGATAAATATGGCCCATAATGCCAAACTTTAACTCTCCTTTTTTCTGTCTCTCACCCTCAATAACTTCTCATTCATGTCTACTTGACTGATTCACTTAAACCTCTAATATGCCTGGACTTTGAACACTACTATGTAGCAACCCTGCAACTCTGAGGGCTACCAAGATACACCTCTTGGGACAATTCTTTCCAATTTGTGCAAAGCTGATTCTTCATCACACTTTCCTATTCTTTAGTGTAGGCATGATAATGGCCTGTTCTATTTTCATCCGTTGAGTAATTGTCACAACATGCATTTCAATTAATTTATATTGTTTACAGCTTTTAAATTCGGTAATAATATTCTACCAGCATACATATTCACAATTTAGGAACCAGAGTGAACGCTATGGTACTGAATAATTTCCCTAGTTAAATTGAATGCCACACTGAAATGCATTTTTTAAAGATGTGTGCAGTTGTAGAACACACACAATGCATCTTAGAGTTGTAGCCATCTTCTATACGAAGAGTCTTCAAATTATTCCTCTGTGAAATTATTGGGAAACGATGGGTTGGAAAATGCAGCTAAGGGTAATTAGAGGCACTGACAAATGGGAATATTATTTGCACCCTGGGGTAAGCAGCACCTTACTTTGCATGGTAACATGGACATAATACAACCGAGAAATGATTAAGAATACTAATAAATGGGCTCTTACCTCTGCCAGTTTTGCTTTTATGAGCTATGCTGTATATGCATTAGCCAGAATTTTATGTCCAGAAGGCCATTAGCGAATTTAGAAATAATTAAATTAACATTCTAGCAATTGGTTTTACACTTTCAGCGGTCGCATTTACTAAAGCATATATCAGCCATGAAAACGATCTTCCACAGCAGAAAAAGATTTTGCATTTCTTTTTATTATCACTGAACCGCATTGTAGTATTTTGCAGTACTTTAGCAGGTAAATACATGTTTTGCACACTGAAGACCAGGAATGTCATGTTTAAATATCTGTAGCATGTTCATATTTATAGCAAGCCGCTCGATTCTGCGTTTCTTCACCAAGGCCGTATTACACTCAGGGCACACTGTCCCTGTTTGTGCAGTGACGCACCTTTAGCAAGGTGCGTGGGGCACACAAAGGGACAGTAAGCCCTACCAAATAGAATATGTTGCCATCAGGGCAGCCTCAAACTCACAGCTGCCCAGGAGGCAATGCATTTTGTAAAAGGTGGGGTGGCTATTTAAAGTAGCCTCTCCACCTTTCACTGCTCAGGGTGTAGCCATCTTGCACTTCAAAGGGAGGACGGAGATCCCCTGGCAGGAAGTAAATGACCGCACCCATCTGTAGGAGATGTCTGGAGAGTCCATAGGCCTCTCATTTCCCCCTTGCAAAATTCACCCTTGTGTCGAACTTCTCTTCTTTATGTATGCGCCAAAGTTGATAATATGGTGTTGGTGTAGAGCTGAGAAGTATTTCCCTCATTTTCATGAGGCCATGCTATGGTAATGAGGGAACGCGCCCTTAAGAAAGCTGAATCGCTATATGTGCACTACTTAACAGAAAGGGCCAATTTTGTAAATCCACAGTACCCTGGCGGAGGCACAGAAAATGGCACACATAACGGGATAACAAGGAAATTTAAAAAAAGAAAAGGGTTGGGGAAAGAGAAGAAAAAAAAGTATCATATAGAATTGACTGATTGAAGATCTAGTACCAAAAACCCGTTAACCAAGAAAGTGTACAGTATAAAAATCGAAAAAAATATGTACAATAGCGAAAAAACTGAGAAAAGGGCAGAGGAAATAACATTACAGAGGATTGAAATTTTCAGAACGCTTACAATGAAAATGTTGTTTTGCAACATCAGTTAAATAATTGGTTTACTGCAACCAATATAAGTCACTATTGATATGAGGTTTACTTGAACGAACAAAAGCAATATCAAGTCTATGATAATGACAAACATTGTACCACCAAGCTTTAATTGAGATATTAGTTAAACATTTCCAATTAACGGCCTGATTTCGATCTCGTATGGAAAGCTATGCTTTCCGTACGACTTGTGTCAGGGGAGTCCGTCCGAACAAGTACGATGCATTTGAATGCATCCAGATACGATTTAGTTGGACTCCTGTTGACTTCAATGGGAGCCTGTGTACCGAACACGTACACAGGCTCCCATTGACGAAAGGGGTGGTTGGGGATCATTGTGTTCCCTGTGGTGGGCACCCCTTGGTGCCTGCCACACTGTGCATGGCCTGAAAGGGGGTCCCATGGGAACCCCAATGGGCATGATTCAAAGGGTTCGGGTGAAGGGAGGAATGCTGTGGACCCCCAAAGACCGATAACAGCAGCATTTTTGATCCGAGCAAAACGAATCATAAAGGCTGTCCAGAGGGCTCAATCTCTCCGTATGCCTTCCAGAACTGATTCAGTCAGTGCTAAGCATTTGCAGGCACCATACTGGTCGGAAACCAGGGCTCCAGATCGGCTTCGGCAAAAACAAATCCGATTCGGAGTCCTTCAACCAAGATCAGACTCAGGCCCAAAGTGTAATTTTTTGAAAAGCTAAAGTCAACATAAGATCAAATAAACCATTTATATACAAAAGAATCCTGCACCTACTATTTACTATTTTTCCAAATATGTTCTGTTCTGATTAAACACAAATAATGAATTTCAATACTGGATTAAAACATAATTTAGTTAGCGAGGTTTTCTTCCAGATTTCCAGACAAAGCCCTGAAGAAGTCTAGTGAAAAGAGACCAAAGGCCCGTTATGATGCCTGCCACTGTAGGGGAGCCAGGGACCGTCTGCTGAAGTCTCGGCGTTCACGCCATGTATATAAGGATGCACCCTCCACACACCCTTTACATTGTGGGTGGATATGCTGGCTGCAGGCCCACTTGCAGTGCAAATGGACTGTGCACGGCATTCCCATGCACTACATGGCAGGCACCATGTGGTGCCTGCCACGTAGTGCATAGCAATGAAGGAGGATACCATAGGTACCCCCCATGTGCACATATCACCCCCCAACACCATAGGGGCCCGAGACCACGAGACCACCATGTGAGACCACAAATCTTTCCATAACGCTCACTACCACACTCATCATAATATGGATGGTGTTGTCTCACAGACATCGCCACCATATTGTGATCTTTTTCCACCCAGTCAACAAGTCGACAGGTGGAAAACCGGCAGACGGTCGTTCCTTCCGCCGGGGTACCCGCGCCATACTAATATGGAGGGGGGAGATGGGTGGTGGGCGGAGGGAAATGTAGGGCCAATCGCCACAGCCATGCGGGCGTGGCGATCCAACCTACATTGTAATCAGCCCCTTAATGCATTGGCTACGTGGATGTGAATTATATTTTTGTATACTGTCAATAAAGAATTTTCAGCATGCGACATGTTTGAAGAAACTTTAATGAACTCGGGAAATCTGAAACAAAACCTCGCTAACTAAATATTGTTCGAATCCAGTGTTGCAATTCAAAAATTTTGTTTGATCCGAACAGACCATATTTGAAAAAATAATAGTGGGTGCAGATCTCTTTTGTTTATAAATGTATGGATTGTATCTTCTTATGGGGACACAGAAGGCTGTCTTCCCCTGATCAGTGCACCACTTTCCTTGATTGTACCCTACAATTTGATAGGCGCAGTATTGAGAGTCTAGGCCTATTTTTGTAAATCGTTTGATAAGATGAAATAAACCATGTTCATCCCACAACTTCTGTTAGACTGCCTAGAAAATGTATAGTGTATGACATGGAAGAGTGTACACTAAAAATGGTTGAAAGATAGGTCCAAACCGTCTTCCAAAAAGAAGCAGTAGGGGGGCAAACAAAAAGAAATGAAAAAATCAGCATGAAAATAATCACACAACCAACAAGTTTTTTATTTGTATGAGAATAATTAACAATAGAGGAGAGGAAGGTCATATAAAATGAACTGAGATTGTGAGGGAGAGGCAGTTCCAGAAACTTTTAATGCCCTTGATTAAATTGTGTTCCAGAAACGAATAGACCAAACACATCCCAACTCTTTTTCAACACTACGTTCTAGCTTAGGTTTAATTTGAGGGAGACCCGGAGATAAAAGATATTTATAAATAAGGGAGGCTTTAGGAACGAGTGTAAGTGTCCTAAGTAGCGAGTCTACTGTTGAAGCAGGTTCAACACACATAGGGAGCGTATAAAAAATGTAAAACTATTTCCATACAAATTGAAAATATTTGTCAAAAGCACATCTGAACATAACTTGAAAGTGAGGAAATGAGCACGGATTCACGCCATCAAATAAATCTTGGACCCAAACAATCCCCCCAAGTCTCCAAGATTTCCAGTATCAATACCTATTATCAATACTGATGAGACAATTATACCAAAGTGGAGAGTGCAAAAAATACTCTCAAGAGAGCATCTGTGAACTATAATGAGGTTTCAACAAAAAACATGTGTGTTTAAATAGTGACAAAGAAGAGATAGTGTTACTTGTAGAAAAAGTGAGAACTTCTTTTGTAGAGAAAGGCGCAAGCAAAGAGAGTTCAATTCAATTCAATTCAAATAACTTTATTCGATTGTAGACATTACAATCATAAAAGTACATTTCATCAACAAACAGTTAAAAACAATCCGGATGATTCATTTGACAAGTAAGGGGTCCAATAGACAATACAAGGGAAAAAGAGCAGCGGGCAACATGAGCATGAGCATTATTTAAAATACAATAAATACATAAATAATTTCATTATAAAAGATAAAAGTGCCCATTGCATTAGCAGCATAGTTATCCATCCATACTTTTCCTGAAGGTGATAGTTGATTTTAAAAAGTTACAGACAAATAAAGTGCAATCACAATTCAGCAGTTGTAGATAATAAAGTGCAGGTTTAATTTGTGCAAAGTTCAGTTTTTTGAGGCACGGTTTAAGATATAATTTTCGTGGTAAAGTATAGTAAGGGCAAATAAATAAAAAGTGTGCCAGATCTTGCGGAGACTTACCGTCGCAGCCACAAGCTGGCAACACCTCGCCCCGATGAGCCCAACTTGGAACCGCCAATAAGAGATGGAATAGGTCAAAGCGGAACCTTGTTAACAGAAAGCGTTCATAGCCAGTCATGTGCCATGACAAATAAGGTTCCATTTGTGGACAGGTTTTGAAAAGTAGGTGTTTCCTAACACTGTCCTTCTGTAGCTCAACCTCTTCCCTATCAGAACATCTGAGTGTTAACATAGCATTTTTTGCAAAGATAATATCAGGTTTCGTGATCAAGTTGGGAGCAAAAAACAGATCAGACCGGCCAATTGCCGACAGACAGTCCTTTATATACTTCAACCACGGAACTTTAAACCTACCATCAAGTGTTAGGGCTTCTTTAAATAAAGCTTGGGTGAGAGGTATATCTTTGTTGAGCCAGCAGTTCAACCAGTACAGTACCGGGTTCACTGCTATTCTGTCACTTAAATAGGGAACACCCAACTCCTCATGTACCAAAAAATTCCCAATACCCCTTGGTAGCCTCAGTATCTTCTTCAGAACATTATTTTCTGTGACCTCTAGGTCCCTTATCTTACAGTAGCCCAGAGCACACTTCCATAGCAGGCGACAGCAACACTTTTTGCCTGATATAGTTTGAGCAGGGCGGCCGTTGGGCAATTTCCAATTTTTTTCGCAAAGCCAAGAATGGCCGCATTGACACGTGTCGCCTCACCCTTCTTTTTGATGACTGCGGGACCCCAGGATAATTTATGATCTAAAAGGACTCCAAGGTATGAAAAGATGTTGGTGGTAGGGATTTTTTCCCCATTTATGCAGAAAGAATTAGTTTTCCGTGAACCCTGTCCTGTTTTCATGACGTAGGACTTAGAATTATTAATGCTTAGGCCACGGGACTCCATTAACTTAAAGAAGGAATTTAGTAGTTTCTGAAGGCCATTTGCTGTTCTAGAAATGAGTACAGCATCATCTGCATAAAGCATCACAGGAACCCCTTTGCGCTCTACAAAGGGGTAGTCAGCTTCAGTCTTTAGTAGATATTCCTCCAGTTCGTTGAGTTCAATATCAAGCCATAGGGTCAGGAAGGGGGAGGGGCTTGGTAGAAGACATGTAGAGGCCTTCCGTAAACAACAAGCTTCATTGTCGGCCCCAAAATCAGGTAAATCCTCCCATTAGACTTATGTTGCCTGAGATGCGATAAGATAATTATAGGCTTTTTGTTATTCCAGACAATAAAGAAAGAAAGAAAGAAAGAAGTGTATCTATTTATTTTAAAAAACATAAGTGGAATGTGAACCATGATTATAGACAAGATGTGTAATAAAACAGGAGTGATCATCATCAAATGACCCACAAAGAAAGAAAAAGAAGATTCCAAGAAGGGATATGTTTTCAACTCTATTAATACCTTCTTTCATTTGAACGGCAAGAGCACTCCTACACAATAATATAGATGCAGCATTGTCAGTAGTTAGTTTATTCAAATCAAATTTAGCTCGAAAAAGATTTTGCAATATGGAACTGGAAAATTGGCATTCTAGAAGCTTAATTTTGGCTAATAAAGATTTATGCTGATTTAAAACAAAATCAACAATAAGACCACGTACTGCAGCTTTAAAAATAACCCATCAAAGTTGAGGAGAGACATCTAAGACTATGTTAAACAAAAAAATTCATCCGCAAATGAACTTAATGAAGAAGAAAAGACTGAATCTAATAAAAGAGAATTATTAAACCTCCAACTTTTTGATTTTGGATATGATTGGAGTACCTCTAAATCTACAACAACTGGGACATGGTCAGAGATAACAATAGATTAAATAAAGGAAGAAATTAGATTTTTAGTTAATTATTCAGAAAAAAAGATATAGTCCAATCTAGTGATAAATCCATGAGGAGGGGAAAAGAAGAAGAAATCAGTCGCAACAGGATTACAAAACCTCCATGCATCAACCAAATGGCTCTGTGATATAGTGGAACAAAATTGTTTATGAGTTTTGTGAGGTATGAAGCAACCAAGAGACTGACAATCTATAAAGGGGTTGATAATCGGATTGCAATCATCACCTAAAATAAAACATGTATACTTATACTGAATATAACTTTTTGAAATAGTAGACCAAAACAAATAATCTGGTTTGGTTGGTCCATACACATGTAACACAGTTAGAGAAATACCATTAATAAGTAGCTTAACCAACAACCATCCACTGTCTGAATCTATTACTTGATAAAGAACTGTGCACTTCAACTTTTTACAACATTAAATAATCACCCCATTGTTCTTAGTAGTAGTAGGTGAAGCTAAGACCAAACTAACCCAGCTATGCTTAAGTTTTAAGCCCTCCGCCTCTGTAAGATGAGTTTCTTGTAAAATACCTAAGTCTGGATTATAGGAAGCCAAATGAGATAATATTCTCTGCCACTTCATAGGGTTAACAAAACCTTTTACATTCAAAGCAAGAGTATATAAAAATGCACGATCAACAATATTATAAGGAAAGGAAATAAAAGCAGAAAAAAGAGGAAAAATAAAAGGAATATGCAAGAGAGTCAGCAAAAATGGAGAAAGGGTTGAAAAGAAGAGTAAAAAAGAAATGAAAAGAGAACAATAGATAAAACAAGAAAAGATAGTACATGTCAAACTTGACAACTGAAATGCGCACCTTAAGAGGAAATCAGAAAAAAACCAAGAAGGGGTGACACACAAACAAATGCAACACAGCCAAGGAGGGAGAACGCACCACAGTGTGTCGCCATAAAGCAATTGAGAGAAAAGGGGATACAACAGGATTCTGGAGGATCTGCAAATGGTTTAGAAGAAAGACATACAATCTAACCATTGAAAAAACAACCTGCAAAGGTATAAATATATGATAAGAAACACATTATATCATACAATATGAGATATAGATAAAATTATAAAACTCAAGTTAATGAAGAAGAAGCAGCAATCTCCAACAAAGCCATCGAATGAGTATGAATCAATTACCGTAGGTCTGAAGGAACATCAAAATTAGAAGTACGTTTCTGAAAAGTAACTGTGAAGGTGCACGGATGAAACAAAACATATTTTGCACCCAAAGCACACAATGCAGGATGAAATTCAAGGAAATCCTTCTCTAGCTTAACCATAGCTGTAGAGACATCTTGAGACAGGTACAGTTGTGCACCAGAACATACAATTGTTTTTTTTTCATTTTGGCTGTATTAAGGACCTGAAGAAGATCAGTACATTTTGCAAATAAGATGATCCCCACGTGCAACCTGGTTGTAGTACAGAAAGAAGAAAAGTGAAGTCTCAATCTGTGAGCATGTTGGATATTTAGGTTGATAGCAGCAAGAAAATCCAGAAGGTTGAGAAAGAAGAAGTGAAGAAGGAGACAAGATCTTCGCTCTCAATATCCTCAGGAAGACCATTCGATGAAGATTATTGTGCCTATTTCTATTCTCAAGATTTTATGCAGATTTCTTTCAACAACAGAATGTCCTTATTCAAGATAACAATTTTAGTAGTCAAATATTGCATATCACTGGATTGCTGCTCCACCAAATATATTTAGGACTCCATGGACGAACATTTATCATCAAGGATATGAAGACGACTATTGGTTTCTTCAATAAATCAGTAGAGAGCACAAATTTTCTCCAAAACCATATCCAAAGACACAGGAGATACAGACTTCAGTGGAGAATAAGGGCTTGAGTTGTTTAGTAGCAACAGTGGGTGTCTGTGTCTTGGAAGACATAAGGGGTGAAATTGCAGAGTGAGAAGAGATGGATTGGGCCATATCCTGAGTGGTGAGGGGACAGTCCATTGAGGTCACAATAGAAGAAGGAACTGACACAGAAAATGATCTGCATGTCTTGTAGGTAAATCAAGTATGACTCCCCCAAAATGCACCACTATATGAATGACATAAAAAGTGTCCCAATGACTCCACAGAAAAGGAGAAGATGAGGCAAACAGGCATGAAATAACTTTATTCCTATTAACAAGTGCTTCAAAAGAGCCAAGTAATAAGTAAGGCATCAATAGTACCACAAAACCAGTGAAGCGCTGAGAAAATGTTGATATCCGGGCAAGATTCAAGGTGGTGGGCGTGAGGCAACAGGAAGGAAAACCTAGCTGAATATGATGTAAAAGACCAGTAAAAGAAGACTGCTGGCCTTCCCGTCAGAGGAAGTTCCACATAGCAGGAAAAGTCATTCAAATCTTGAAGCCGCTCTGACACCACAGGTAAATTAGCTGCAAAAGAAACAATTCATTTATGGAGTGCTAGGCAATGCAAACATTCACACCCAGTCACAAGGATCTCTGTTTAATCCATCATTCTTTTGTTCACCACATCACTCCAGTTTGGACCCAGCCATATGCAAATCAGTCTTGGCCCTGTTCCTTATGGGTACAGTCCGGCCTGAACTGTCAAACCAGGGGGGTGACACCTGGCCTGGTAGTTCAGGCTGGATTGTTCCCATGGGGCACAGGGTCAAGACTGATTTGCATATGGATAGGAATAAACTGGGGTGTCATGGTGAGCAAAAGAATGATGCATTTAACCCTGATCTCTTGACTGGGGGTTAATGTTTTGAATTGTTCTGCATTCCTTCCATCAACTGTGTGCCTTTGGCTTCCTCACCTTAAGTGCGCCGGTGGTGCCCAGACGTGGGTCCCAGGATCACTGTGCCACTGGATTCAAGCTGTCCTGGAAGAGGAGGGGTGAACCCCGAAAGCGCTACTAAGGTTCTTTTTTCCGGTCCAGGGAGGACCTGGCTTGGCAGTTCGGGCTGGACTGTTCCCAAGAGGCACAGGGTCAAGACTGATTTGTATATGGTCAGGTCTAAACTTAGGTGGCATGGTGAGCAAAAGAATGATGGATTTAACCCAGATCTATTTCTTAGCTGGGGGTGAATGTTTTAATTTGTCTTGTATTCCATCAACTGCGTGTCTTTTACAGGTAAAATGTCGTCACTCCCGGCGCAGGGAGGAGCTCCAATATCAGGCAGCATCTTGAGTGGCATCAAGCCACGCCTCCAAGGCAAGTCTTTCCTTGTTTTGGAGAAATTATTATGAAATATGAATGTTTTGCACAACTTTTAAGGCGATTTTACAGTGGCATATTAGAGAGTTTACATTTTTTGTTCAGTCTGCAAAGGTCAGAGTGCCTGTCTTTGATGAAATAGTGCAAATCTGCACCCTTGGGTGTACTGGCTGATATGGATGGACATTTATGACTTTTCAAACATTTGCAAAGAAGATAATCTGATTCACAAAGCCTTTTAGATACGTTAAGGCAGATTTCTCCTTTTATTGCAGTGCGGTGCATCGATCAAATTTGCTGCACAGCACTGTAGTGAGTAAAAAAGAGAAAACACCACAGAGTACTATATATTAAGATGAGACTGCTGCTACAGTTTTCCTGTGTGCGTGCTCATAAAGATTGCCCTGCATAGTCCACAGCCTCATAGAGATGATTGTGTGTTGCCTACCAAAGGATTTAGACTGGATGCATACATCTTTGGTCAAAAGGAATGTGTCTTGACAAACATAGATCCCATGCATTGTATTTGTGCTGTGAAGTTCTTATGAAGAAATGAAAAAAATGTTCCCTCTTAGAGCCGACTTTAAGAAGGCATTTGTTTTTTATGCAAACCCAGTTTGGCTATGTTAGTAGATCAGGTTTTGCGTCAAAAACTATGGATGTTTGGACTGTAACACCCCAACCACGGCCCCTTGAGGTAAAGTGATGTGATGTAAAGCAGCGCAAAGCAGTTTTTGGAACACCCCCACACTTAGCAGGTGAATGGCACTGCATTTCGCATTGTGGATTGTAATGGAGGAAAAGTGACAAAAGAAATAAATGTGCCTTGTAGTTTTCTTAAAATATTTCTTACATTCTTTCAAGAACATGTCTTTTAGCCAATACGATCTTTCAAACAAAACAAAATATTTATTTTCCTTTAATTTGCCGTTGAATTCATGGGAGTTTTAGATATTTTAAGGGACTTATGCCCAGATGCATCAAAGTACTTTTTTGCGATTCCTAATTTGCGAAAATTACCGAATCGCAAATTAGGAATCTCAAAATGGTATGCATCATTTTTTTCGCATTTTTTTGTGATTCGGTAAAAATCGCAATTTTTACCGAATCGCATAAAAAATGCGATTTTCAAATTGCGAATTCGCAATTCCCATTCATTCCTATGGGCTGAAATGCCCATAGGAATGAATGGGAATTGCGAATTCGCAATTTGTAAATCGGAATTTAACAAAGCATTTCAAGGGTGGAGAGGGGGGTCCAAATGACCCCCCCCTGGACCCATGAAATGCACTTTTACCTGTAAGTTACATACACACATGTCCTAAGGACATGTGTGTCTGTAACTTAACAGTTTAAAAAATGCATTTTTGTGCATTTTTAAACAGTTTTGCAAATTACCACGAGGTTCAACTTCGTGGTAATTTGCACTTGCAATTTGTAAAATCGCAAATGTTTTAAGAATGATGCATTGCATTTAAGGAATCGCAAATTTGCGATTCCTTAAAAGCAATCGCATTTTTGGAAATCGCTAAAAATTGCGATTTTCCAAAAATGCTTGATGCATCCCAGAAACCAATTTAGCAAGTGCAAACGGCCGATTTTTGCGATTCGCAACGTTTGCACTTCCTAAAAAGGTTGATGCATCTAGGCATTAGTGAATTTTGTTTTAATATGCATCTTCTGGAAATAATCCATAGTTGTTATTTTAATTGATAGTAATCTACAGAATAGCACATATTTCAAATGTTTATTTAGATTTTGTAGTTCAAACTAACCAACTAGCAATATGCTAAAATAAAACAATTGAATCATACTTTGATATACATCATTATTGTTTATTTTTCTCAGACATAACAGCACCACAATGACATATTTCAGTGTTTTCTTTCTCCCCAAATAACAACTTTTAAAATCACAGTCACATGATGACAATTAGAGATTCTGATTCCTAGTTTAGTCTTTGGTTATTAAAGAATCTGCTCCTGTTTAGAAGTTACTAGAATGTCCAAAGCATAGGAGAACTATGTTATGGTCGAATATATAGGCTTTGAAACTTAAGTAGGTTGACCTCACTTCCTGCTTTCCCTGAATGGATTACCACATTGGATTGTTTTATTGGATCCATTTCTTATATCCTTCAGTATCATTTTAATGCGCAAAGACGTTTAAAAAAGCATGTGAGGAATTCTGAATTGCAAGTGGTATATTGTTTTAAAATGCATGTTTCACCCGTACGATAGAGAATGATTATTACAAGAAATACTTCAACCCTTCTGGGCAGGGATAAATTACAAATAAGGGTGCATATCTTTTTTTGAGTAATTGACATTTTCTGGATTGTTGATCATCCATTTTTTGTATGATTGATCTGTTTCTGTATTTCAAGAGACCACTCCTATCAATACCTAAGTATCTTCTTGATGGATTTGTTAATATATCTATACTATATCATTATTGGAAACATTCACATATAATTCACTGTTCTAGTTTTCTCATTTTTAACAATCTTTTTAAAATGCCTGTTACTGCAAATAAGACACTTTTCAGAGGTATCTGGTGAAAACGTTATTTTGATCTGCTAGTGTAATGTTGTAAGCCCCTTTCTGTCATAGCACTTACTTTTTACATCACAAATATTTTCATTAATTTTAGGAAATTATACTGTGAATTAAATTCTCTCTTTCAAAAATGTAATGTAGGATTCCTGTCCAAACTAAAATCAGATCATCAATTAAATGTGTTAGTATTTTTAGTATCCATTCCAGTTGTCCTAATTCAATTTATGTTGTTCCTCAAATGTGTGTTATGAAAAACCATCAAAATACACATAATTACATATAGAACCTAGCATTTACGTGAAAATAATTTTAATAAAATATATATGTTAACATTTTATCAGAAACATTATCCAGTCATTTACTGGATGCTTTAGATGTTGATGCTCTACTGGTACAATTCCTTCTTGGTGTTATATGGAGACATAGATAGAAGTCACCACCAAAGTGCATACATTACCCTTTGCTCAAGAATATCATTGTTTAAAAGTTTATTACCATGCAATATTTTTTCCCGCTGGTATCACCTTCTTGATATGTTGCATAAATAAGCACCCCTCATACTAGATCCCAAATGTAAATACTCTGTTTCATTTCCCCAGGTGCTCCGCCTCATATAGACTGCAGTTTGCTTCCATTAACCTGGCGAACAAATAAGATATCTTTCTACCATATTTATGGTTTGTGCATCCTTTTAACTGTATATAGTAATCACTATGCATAGGTACAGGAATTTTACTTCTAAGATTATTCTCTGTGTTATGTTTTTGGAGTCACATCATTTAACTTGTTTTTTTATTATTCTCTTTAGATTAATTTTCATTAGGACTTCAAATATGAACACTTTTTTTTAATATGATATGGGAATGTAGTATCACACCGGATTTGTTGAAATTGATCTAAAATGCTTATGTTGTTACCTTGTACTATATGTAATATTGAAACCTGTATTAATTTTGAAATGTCAATATTCTATGTTGTAATTATATTTTGTACTATTTAATATTTCCAGCCTTGATGAAGTATCTGTGTGGGACGAAACACGTGTTGGCGCTTTACGTGCTGGGAGAATCTATTTTATGAAATTTGAATATCAATAAAGAAAATATTGAAGAAACTTAAAGTGGACTTTATTTGAATTCATCTTGGACTATTTGGACTCCCTTTATCCACTGGAATACTTGTTCTGTTCTTAATTCTACTCTCTATGACAATTAGAGTTTTATTTGCTAAGGGCTCATTACTTAAGCCCAGACTGAAATATCTGTGACTATTAGGAGTGCTGTAATCAGAATCTCAATGTTCAATAGTTCATGTGGCGTACACATTCTGTGTGTGCCTATAGCACCTTGAGGTAGTAGGTGCCTGGAGTTTCTTTAGCACCCACTCCATATTTAATTTTGTTTTGTTGTCTTTATATATATTGGGTATTATGTGCATGGCTAATAACTCTGTACTCTAAAGAATTGTGCGGACGTTTCCTTTGGGAACACTACTATCCGACTTTGCTGCATCTCCTAAGTGAGTCCTGCACTTCTTTTCCTCTGTACACGTGATCTGTGTAAAATGTCTTACCAGATATTATATTATTTTGATTATTTCATTTCAACCAATTTTATTAATAATATTGCAAAATGGCTAGCTTTTCAGACGATAGGGATAAACTTTTTAATGATATCTTTTCTGATAAGGGGAACCTGCAACAACAGTAGAGGAAAAACCTGTGGGTTTAAAGCAATTGTTTGTCAAACTGGAAAGGCTCCACAAGGTGGAACTTTCCAGATGGTGGGATCTGGCCACCTTAAAGAAATATTTGGAACTCAAACAAATCCCTAGGGGATTGCGTGTGATAATTTTTCCCACTTTTGAGGACCTTGATCCAGACCTTCTAAGTGAATGGGAACATTTAATATCTGGTTCCTCATTCGGGATGATTGACATTCTCATCCGACATGCTGAACGTAAAAGGGCTAAATTGTTAACTGAAATTGAAGCAACAGAAGAGGAGATCAAATTGCTTAATTTACCCGAAATCACAGAGAAAAACTAAAAGATTCTTAAGGGAATACTGAGTTCACATCAAACCTATATCAGAGACAAAAAAATTAGAAAGCTCAAAAGGGATGAAAATGATTATCGCAATGGAAGGATTTTTACCTTTGCCAAGAAATTGATGAAATCAAGCCTAGATCAGGTGTAGCCACTCTCCTAAACAAGAGAGCAGACGCCACTATATCAGCAAGTGACTCTGATCTTTCAAGTTGTGCTAGCGAGATCAGCAAGAATAGGAGTGAAGCCTCACTCATGACAATAGCCTCTGATAATACTGGCACAGGTTCAGCTGTTTTATTAGAGCTAGAGAGATTTCGCAAGGGAACCAAGTCGACTTACAGTCGAAAGAACACAGGAGGAAAAGAACAAGGAGGGGTGGGAGAAAAAACAGGAACAGACGAAAGCAAACGGGTAACAAGATCAGCATCATGTGTACAGAGGAAATAGTGGAAAATGATGACTATCTTGACAACATCCAAACCAAAAAATGCTCCTCTGGGTCTAGTGATGTTTCCATTATTAATCTGTCTTCAACTGTATTGAGTACTTTAGAGGAGAATGTTCTGAAAAAAGGATTGAATTTCTGTCCACTTACTAAACCTGATTTTGTTACATTACATATTGATCTTTTTAAATTTACACGCAGACTCAAATTAAAGAAATTTTTTGATGCAAACAAAAGATTGTCAACTATAACTCTTTTTACGGTGGCTGAAAGTGGTCAATCTATCAGGGATATACAATATGTACAAATGTTACTAGAGCTTGATGATAGTTTTGAGAACCCTCTAGGAATACAGGAAGTGATGGATGAACTAGGTATTGAAAGCAACCTTCAAACTAACAGTGGTCTTAGAAACAAATCTGTTTTTGTTCCTCAACTTCCACCTGATAACCTCATAGATTGCTTTTTTAAAGCAGTCACTGAGGAACTCTATAAACTCGAGGATAAACTAAAGTGGGTATCTCTCACTAAATGTGACAATCTTAATATTCAAGAAAGAACAGCTCTTAAACAACTCTCTAGCTACAATGATACGGTTTTGAAAGAAGCCGGCAAAGGGGGAAACATTGTCCCACTTAACAAAACTGACTATTTTGCAGAAATTTACAGGCAGCTTATGGATGTTAACTCCTATACCAAAATTGATCACAATCCTACACAGGAAGTCAACCAACGTTTGGACCGAATGCTAAGGTTTTGGCACAGTTCAGGGGTACTTTCTGATGTGGAAATTAAATATCTGTACAACCCTAAACCCATGGCGGCATATATTTACATCCTACCCAAGGTCCATAAAAGCACTACCAGGCCCCCAGGAAGACCAATAATATCAGGTATTGGTAGTGCAATAGAACATATCTCAGAATACATAGACATTACGCTACAACCTGTTGTACGCAATCTCCCATCTTTTATAGAAGACACAAAAGATCTTCTCAACAAACTAGAAAGTTTGGCCTGGATGGATGATGCTCTGCTGGTAACGTTAGACGTCTGTGCCCTATATACCAGAATTCCAGTTAACAAACGCATGGAGGCCTTGACCTACTTTCTTTCCAAACGTGATGCCACCTTGTATCATCATACTGAAATGGTTTGGGAATTTACCCGCTTTGCCCTAAATAACAACTTTTTCGTCCACAATAATACATGGTATCACCAACATTCAGGTGTAGCGATGGGGGCGAAATTTTCGCCTTCCTTCGCTAATATTTATATGGGATTCTTTGAAGAATTCCACATATGGAGACATGGTCCTCCTGCGTTATCTAACCACATCATATTTTGGTGTTGGTTTATAGATGACATTTTTCTGATATGGGGAGGGGATGAAACCTCACTTAATGAATTTGTAATGTATATAAACAATAATACATATAATCTGAGTTTTACTTCCAACTACAGTAAAAACAGCGTAGATTTCTTAGACGCCACCCTATATGTCAACAATGGAAGACTTGAGAGTAAACTATTCAGAAAGAGCACCGCCTGCATCTCGGTTTTGCATGCGAGTAGTGCCCACCCTACTTCCCAGATAACAGCCATTCCGTTTGGAGAAATGACTAGAATACGCCGCAATTGCACTTCTGAAAATGATTTTCAGCATGAGATAACTAATTTAAAGGAACGCTTCTCAGTAAGAGGATACGATAAGTCAGTACTGGATAAAGCACACAATCGTATCAACAAAATATCTAGATCAGAAACTTTAAAATGCAGAAAAAGACAAACAAAGAAAGAAGATAAAGTATCCTTTATCACACAATTCAATTCACACCGCAATCAGGTGTTTAGGACTATAAACAAACATTGGAAGATCCTTAAAATGGATCCTGATTTGGAGACATACTTAACAAACAAACCTAAAATTACCTATAGGAGAGGAAGAACCCTTAGAAACATCATAAGTCCTTCCATAGAAAGTAACAATGTCAAAACCGCTTCCACTAATATGTGGCTTCCCAATAAACCTAAGGGTTTTTTCAAATGCACCCAATGTTGTGTATGTCAGTTCGCTGACGACAAAAAGAACAGCCACGGCCGGTAGTAGGTGTAACTGCAGGGCGGTGACGTAGGGAGGGGGAGGGGCAGAGATGGGGGGATTTAATGTATGGATTACGGACTTTAACAGGTAAGTAAACATATAAACAAATAAAACGAATTTCGCTGCGCACACTGCATTGCATTTGGTGATGCAGTGCACACAACAAAATTCTTTTATGTATTGATATGTTTACTTACCTGTTAAAGTCCGTAATCCATACATTACAACCTCCCACCCTGCCCCTCCCCCTCCCTACGACACCGCCCTGCAGTTACACCTACTACCGGCCGTGGCTGAAAAAGAAGACCTTTAAATACAACACCCAACAAACTCACCACATTAACCAATTCATAAACTGTAATACCAAATTCACTGTATATTGCATTGTATGCCAATGAGGTCAGATTTATGTTGGAAGTTCTACTAGACCTCTCAAAGAAAGAATACAAGAACATATACGAGCAATTCGTAATTGTAACAAAAGCTATCCCTTGGCAGTTCACTATAATACGGCACATACAGAATCTGAAATACTTGCGATTAAATTTCATGGTATTGCTGAAGTTAAAGCTAACCCAGGAGGAGGTGATAGTGTGGCTGCATTGAGAAAATTGGAAACACAGTGGTTAATCAAATTAAGAGTAGTAGATAGAGGATTGAACACTGATCGTGAACTACATGTATTTCTTAAAGATTGATACTCTAATGTACATCTATATCTATCTTGTACTTTTGACTGTGATCCTATGATCAGTGTAGTGTACCCTAGTATCATGTACTCTGATCCTGCTCATTTCAAGTGTTCTTTCACTGTACAGTATGGGTATCGTTGTGTCCTGTACACATTACACAATCAGCTGGTATATTGATCCTTGGATATGGATTATTTAATAATAATCGCGTGTCCGTATGTAGTGGTACATGGATTGCTGTGTCTAATTTATTTTGATGTATTACAGCCACTCTAAGATGGCTGTCGAGTTTCTACTGAGATTCGAAAAAGATTACCATACTCCTTCAATCAGTTGCCATACTGAGTTATGATATCGATTGTTTAATAACAATCGCTTATCTTTGTGGATTTTTTGGACGTGTAATACTATATCGCGTTAAAGTGGCATATGGGATTTGTCTAATATATACTGTCAGGTTATAGACACTCTAAGATGGCCGCCGAGTTCCCTGGGACCACGAGTCACATTGCTATGTAGCCTGTCCTCTATTTCTGTGTCAAAAGACTGTGGCTTCTGCGTCACATGGTGGCCGGTTATACTCATTGATCAGTATATATAATGCCGTCCTCCCATGTGTACCGTTTGCTGTTGCGGGCTACTGACCATTCAGGAAGCGCTATCGTCGTTTTGCGGGTAAGCAGGAAAGTGAAACTTTAAGTGACTGATACTAGGTCTCTGTTAACTGTTGGCATTGATAGCTTCTAATGTTTGGGTTTACTCGTTCTTTCTAAATGTCCCTCTTAGATAGCAACTTATCATGGTTGCGAAAATGAACACTTTCTAAGTAGCGGTTGGTCGGGTTTTTACAATCCGGACCTCCTTGTAACATAGGATTCATCCCTACAAGCCCGTTTTTCACTTGCTAAGGTGAGTGCTGCTCACCACAATAGTGTCTTTTGCCGTATTTATGACTATTGGCTTACTTTCGATGATATACACTTTGCTAACTAAATATTTCAGCCTGATGACTTGCTCAAACATATGCAGTGTGCTACTAACGCTTATTAGCATATCAGTGTTTTCGTACAGGAGTTAGATATATCATACTACCATATATGTATCTTACTTTCCTACATTGGGTGGTGTGATGGTCTGCCCAACTGTGGTATTCAGTGATCAGAATGTTCTGCCTCTATATTCTAAAATCATTGTTGATAAATACTCTACGATTTACATATTGCTTACCTATATATCTTAGTCTGTCCTATACCTCAACTCATTTATTATGCCTTCGCTTATTAGTATATAAGCGTCTTTCCGAGGTTAATAGTGAGACTTACTATTATGATCCTATAACTGACAAGCATATATTCTATATATCGATGCACTCTAATTGGGTCTTGCCGCATTGGTGGTGTGCTGTTCTGCATTTTATGAGTGCTGTTTATAGACTATAATGGTTAGGCACACCATTTTGCTATGTGATTGCTTTATCACTATATACTCTTTTATCCACACTTTGCAATTGTGTTATGTACCATTTAGGATGTTTTGTTCGATGACAGATAACTATACTGGTTTCCCAGCTTTATAATATTAGTGGGAATTTCTAATTATATTGTCTTGTCTTATTTAGACCTATAATATACTTATCTCCTGATCCATGTACTTCTTCTTTCTTTTTTCCATTTGATCTATCTAGTCACATCGTTGTATTTGATGGATGTTGCGGTCTTTGATATATTTGGAACTACTTTGACGCTTTGTATGCAGGTCTATGCTCATCATGTTATGATTTCTGGTGATTATATTATTTACCAACCGCATATATGAAATCCAAATGCCTTCAGTGACCAATCATGTCACACACTTTATCACGTATCGAGTTTAGTGCTGCGCACCCGCTCTATTTCCATATGACATTAACTCCAACCACGGTGGTCACTATATTTGCTTAATCTCTGTGATTTTATTTTCCTTTTGACAATTTGTTTCTCCCACTGGTTTCACCTTCATGATATGTTGCATAAATAAGCACCCCTTATACTAGATCCCAAATGTAAATACTCTGTTTCATTTTCCCAGGTGCTCCGCCTCATATAGATTGCAGTTTGCTTCCATTAAGATGGCGAACAAATAAGATATCTTTAAAACATATTTATGGTTGGTGCATCCTTTTAACTGTATATAGTAATCACTATGCATAGGTACAGGAATTTTACTTCTAAGATTATTCTTGGTGTTATGTTTTTGGAGTCACATCATTTAATTTGTTTTTTTATTATTCTCTTTAGATTAATTTTCATTAGGACTGTAAATATGAACACTTTTTTTGAATATGATATGGGAATGTAGTATCACACCGGATTTGTTGAAATTGATCTAAAATGCTTATGTTGTTACCTTGTACTATATGTATTATTGAAACCTGTATTAATTTTGAAATGTCAATATTCTATGTTGTAATTATATTTTGTACTATTTAATATTTCCAGCCTTGATGAAGTCTCTGTGTGGGATGAATCACGTGTTGGCGATTTACGTGCTGGGAGAATCTATTTTATGAAATTTGAATATCAATAAAGAAAATATTGAAGAATCTTAAAGTGGACTTTATTTGAATTCATCTTGGACTATTTGGACCCCCTTTATCCACTGGAATACTTGTTCTGTTCTTAATTCTACTCTCTATGACAATTAGAGTTTTATTTGCTGAGGGCTCATTACTTAAGCCCAGACTGATATATCTGTGACTATTAGGAGTGCTGTAATTAGAATCTCAATTTTCAATAGTTCATGTTTCGTACACATTCTGTGTGTGCCTATAGCACCTTGAGGTAGTAGGTGCCTGGAGTTTCTTTAGCACCCACTGCATATTCAATTTTGTTTTGTTGTCTTTATATATATCGTGTATTATGTGCATGCCTAATAACACTGTACTTTGCTGCAATATTTTCTTATTCAAGCAATGACAACTATTACTATTATTACTTCTAATATGAGTAATACAAATCCGAATGTGTACTGTTTAATCAAATGATTATTAATTTAAATACATAACTTTATTTTGTAGCAGCATATATTGATTAACCTTGGCAAGACTTCTTAGTTCCTGGCCTATACCTCATTCTGTTACTTATACAAATAAAAATACAATATTGCCCATATCAGACATGGAGTATGCAAAAACTGTAATCTGAAAACACTTCCTAGCTGCAGAACTACACTTAACAATTTTTAGCTACACTCCTGCATAAATGATTAATTCTGCTACACGGTAATCCACAATTCAAACAAGGGCTTTTCTTCAGAGCTACATTCATAACACTTTCTTAAAAAGAAATTTCTATCTCAGAAAACTTGCTCTTTTTTTACCCGGTTCTCAAAAGTCCCATAACCTTTTATCGACACAGGTCTTCCATTACTTCCCCTACACTTCCACTGGCCTATTTGCCTCTGTCACTCTCTCCTTTGCTAAACAATTGTTTTTAAAAAGTTCTGAAAGTAAGATTCTTAGAAACTCTTAGGGCTCAATTACGGTTTTGCTAGGCAAGCATTCCTACCAACCCGGTCCCGGAATGCATTCCAAACAACCCGACTGCGAGCTGACCAATCAAGCAAAAACGATTCACTGCCTGTGAATTCTAACCAAAACGTCAGGAACGCAATCCCACTAACCGTATCGCCCGCAAACAAGCACAAAGCAACCGATTCATTCACAAATGTTATAGAAAAACAGTACGGGTAGGAATTAGACTTGTGTAACAAAAATAACACAGATAAGCAGCACCAACTGCAAAAAAATAAAATAAAATTGACACATCCACCAATCAACCTATATAAAGGTCCAAACACATTACCAGGATCTTTTGCTCAAACAGAACTGCAGCCAGGTATCAGGAGTCTGTCCACATTCACTGCTCCCTGCCTCTCTGCCACACACACACTCACACTTCACCCAACTCACAACTTGTACAGATTTCATTGTAAAGAAACCTTCAATACACACTTTTTCCATTCTCATACTCACCCTTGCCTTTACAGTCACCCTCACATTCCCCCTCACCCCCCACCATGGCCCCAAGGAAGCAGCAAAGGTCCTCAGATAAGGAGTTAAAATGCTTGTAGATTAAATACTCAGAGTAGAGCCACAGTTATTTGGGAACCTTGTCCAACAGACCCCCCTGTCCCAGAGAAATAGGATGTGGGAGAGGATAGTCGACAAAGTGAATGCTCAAGCACCTTACCTGAGCACAATGGATGACATCAGGAGTAGGTACTACGATGTATGAAGGAGGGTAAAAAACTGATGGCCGGAGAACACGCCCAGGTCCAGCAGGCTGGCATTCGCCCTCCTTTACCACCTAAATACTTTACTTCCTGGGAGGAGAAGGTGTGTGCCATTCTTCCACCGGAGTCTGTCCATGGAGTACCAGGAGCAAGCAAGCCTGGTGAGTATCTACTCAACCTGCCACTAATGTTACCAATTACATATCCACAGACATCACTGTCAAGGATACTGTTATACTAATGACTGTTAGCAAATTTACAACATTCTAGAGTAAATTTCCATGTGTTCTGTATGCCATATTGAAAACAAATATATCTACAATGGAATAGAACATTTACCAATTTCCAAACATGTATACAGTTCTTATAAACTCACTGCAAGGCTTTGTGCTCGAAAACACAAGTCATCAGCCAACTTGCCATCACATGTTCACTCACTCAAAGGAAATCTGAATCACAGGAAGGATGGTTGGGAAGGCTGGAAGGTGGGTGTGGGCACAGGCAATGTGGGAGTTGTAGTCACAGCAAAGAATACTCCTCCCACACAGCCCAACAGGCCCACCTGGAAGCATGCTTTCCTGATAGTGAGTGGAAAAGTACTGGGAAAATTGCTGACACTGAGGACGGGTGTGAGGAGCACAAGGCCATGAAGGGAGTTTGACTCAAAGCAAACAGCAGGCTCCAGTGTCAGCTATCTTGCCAGTACATTTCCACTCACCATCAGCTTTCATCGCAGGTGGGCTGTTTGATCTCGGTGGGAAGGTGTGTGTGGGACAGAGCCTGATGGGAGATGTAGTCAGTGCAAATTCTCCTCCTCCCTCATAGCCCAACAAGCTTACCTAGAACTGTGTTTCCCTGACAGTCATCGGGAATCTACTGGCAACATGTCTGACACTGCAGACTGGTGTTTGGATCTCAATGCACTGTTGGGAGTTGTGGTGAAATCAGACCCGGTCCCCAGTGACAGCCATCTTGCAGCACATTGCCACTCACTGTCGGGAGAGCAGAGTCCCAGGTAAGCTAGTTGGGATGGGAAGGAATGTGTGTGAAGGATAGATCCTGATGGGAGATGTAGTCAGGGCTAACAATCCTCCTCCCACCCAGCACAAACAGCCCTCCAGGAGCTGTGCTTACCTAACAGTGAGTGGAAATGTACTGACAGCAAAATGGCTGACACTGTGGACTGGTGTCTGGACCACAAGGCCCTGCTGGGAGTTGTGGACAAATAGACACCAGTCATCATTGTCAGACATTTTTCAAGTACATTCCTATTCACTGTCAGGGAAGGAGAGTTCCAAGTAGGAGTTTTGGTGTTGGGTGGTAAGGTGTATGTGGGACAAGGCCTGATGTGAGTTGTAGCCATTGCAAATACACATCCTCCCACCCAGTCCTGCCAACCTCTCTGTGCCTATGCTTACCTCCCAGTGAGGAGAAGTGCACTGGCAAGGTGGATGACACTATTTATTATATATAGTACCTACTGGCAGTCGCCAGTAGGTAGTTATAGTTAGGAAGTTGCTTCCATAGGAAAAGCGTTTTTTTCCTTTGCCAATATCTTTGGCACCGTTTGACTAAGTTTCACAACATTTTCAAAACTAATGGGGCACTGCGGTCAGCTTCTGTCTTTAAGGTTTCGGGGTCATTCGTCAAGCTGGGATGAGAAAGAAAGGGGGTCCAAATACGCGTTTTCTCCATGTTAATTTTAATCGAAAACTTTAGACAAAGCTACAAAGACAAAGCTGCTAAACGGAAATGCACCAAGTTTGGCAAAAGTGTAGCTCTGAGTTCAGAAAGCGTGCTTTTTTTCTAAACAGTGTAAATCCATTCAGTAGTTCCTGAGAAATTAAAAAATATCGATATTAGAGGGCTGAGGAGGATTCACAAACGCTCCCTAGCACAAGCTTCACTCTGATTGGCTGTCAACACTCCAAACCAAAATGTGTTGGCAGCCATTTTGTGACAAGAAAAAGGGTAAAAACTACAAGAGGGGGCAGGGTAGAAACACCCTGACTCCCTAGGCCTGCTCAGGGGGGCCTCTAAAAGCATTTTTTTTTTTAAAGTAAGGATTCGCGCTGGGTGCACAAATTCTGCCAAGAAAATTTTAAAAAATGAAGTGCGGTCTCCTGTGTTTTATTTTAATCAGCCTCCGGGTAGGCCAGGTCCCGGGGCAATATGCAAAATATACCGCCACCTTCCTGAGGCTTTTAATAAAATGCAATCGGGCTCCTGTCCCCACCCACGCTGCCCCAGGGACCACCAACTCCCATGGGCATTCAGATAATGTCGGAGCCTCATGGCCCCCCCTATCCCCATCCCCAGGGACCACCACCTCCCCTGGGCACTAATTATTTAAATGCTCCCTCCAGGAGCTCTAGATGCCTCTGGGGACTGCCATCCCCCAGGGCCGGCTCCAGCAATGTCCTGGGGTTCCCACTCCCTGGACATTGCAGTTTGCAATGGCAGGGCGGGAGCATGCTCTTATTGCACACTTCTGTTTTGCTTTATAGAAGCAAGAGCAGAAAACCTGCAGATTGTTTTTGTCCAAAAGCAATGCATGCTCCAGTGGGAGGTGGGGAGCCAGCTTGAACCATTGGGGCATTAGGTCTCCCCCTCAGTCCCCAACATAAGGCCAGGCCCTGTGCTAAACATATATATATATATATATTTTAAATAAGGCCGGGCACTGGGTTTGGGGCCCCCGGGTGAAAATTGGCCACTGGACAGGGTCCACGCCGCCCTCCTCCAAAAGTAATTCTTAAAAAAGCAGAGTAGGCCTTGGGGAAGGGGGTCACTCTCAAAAGCAGTACAAAAGGGGGTGGTAATGGACGGATCATCTGAACCAATCAAACGCTCACACCCAGTCAAAAGATCTGGGTTTAATCCATCACCGTTCTTTAACCCACTCTGCCACCCCTTTTCAGACTGATTTGCATATAGCCATGTCTGAACTGGGGTGGTGTGGAGTGCAAAAAAACGATGTACTGGGGTGAATGTATGACATTGTTCTGCATTCTGTCCATCAACTGTGGTTTTTGCATTTGTCACCCCGAGTGGGATGGGTATGCTCAGACGTGAGTCCCATGCTCTCCACACCACTGGATTCAAGCAAGCCGGGCTGAAGACGGCTGGAATGCCAGAAACCACTCCTCGGAAGCTTGTTTCCAGTCCAGGAAAGGCATGGCTTGGCAGTTCGGGCTGGACTGTTCCCATGAGGCACAGGGTCAGACTGATTTGCATATAGCCATGTCTGAACTGTGGTGGTGCAGTGTACAAAAAAACGTTGGATTTAGGCCCAGATCTCTGTACTGGGGTGAATGTATGACATTGTTCTGCATTCTGTCCATCAACTGTGGTTTTTGCATTTGTCACCCCGAGTGGGATAGGAATGCTCAGACGTGAGTCCCATGCTCTCCACACCACTGGATTCAAGCAAGCTGGGCTGAAGACGGCTGGAATGCCAGAAACTCGTCCTCAGAAGCTTGTTTCCGGTCCAAGGAAGGCATGGCTTGGCAGTTCGGCCTGGACTGTTCCCATTAAAAAACCCTTCCCAGCCATAGCTGCTTAAAGTGGGGGTGTATTACGCTCCTGCTACCAAGACATGTAAAACTTAAAAATGGATTCCAGCTTTTTTAATACAAAGTACCCCACCCTATGGGCTATATCCCGCCTACCTTATGGCTGACATATACGACAAAAGGGCTGTTTGACACTTGGCAAGCAAATATTGCTTAGTCAAATGAACAGTTTAGTCATTCAGGCTGCAGTGGCAGACCAGACACATTGTTTTAAGGGGCTACTTAGGTGGGGGGCAGAATGAGTACTTTAGGCCCAAAAGTAACATTGATGATGGTATACCTCTCCATAGAGGACTGAAAATGAATTAGATATGCCAAGCAGGTGTAAACCAATGTTACTATGTTTAGGGGAGTAAACAAACACTTTAGCACTGGTTAGCAGTGGTAAAGTGCTCAAAGTCATCAGGCTAACAAAAAAGAATTTCAGGTAAAAGCAGCGAGCATAGGCAGAATGTTTGTGGTAAGATAACTTTAACCCTGACACATCTAGCAGGAGCCAAAGGAGATCTTTGAGGTGTGTGAATGCATGAGTGTGGTGGGGTAATGTGAAACTGACTGCTGTGTTCTGTGCTTCTTGGAGTCTTTTAGTGAGTTGAACAATGATGCCTACATAGAGGACATTGCTGTAATGGAGCCTGCCGGTGATTAGGGGTTACATGGCAGATCTGCAGGTGTCCAGAATGAACTAATGAGGGAAATTCTGAGCAATCTGAGGGTGTGGAAGCAAGTAGAGGAAACCATGCACACCTGGTTGGATATATAGGTTTGGTTGGCAGCATCTTTACTTCTTATTGATCTAGAGCACAGCTTTAAATCACACACTCAGATTAACATTGTGCATTGCCAAATGTTGCAGAACCTACTTATTCCTGGGACCATGGAGATAACACCAAGTAAGGAACTTAGCAATATGTATGTACTTAGTTGTTTAATTGCTCTCAATCATTCCAGTTCATCACACACTTACCTTGCAAAACATATTGGCATGGCTCTATCCTTCCTCTTCTCTTAACAACGCCTGAAATCCCGTAATTCATCAGCATAATTACCTTTTGTCTACCGCTAAAAATATACCAATATTCTTTATTCTTTATTCAGACTGACATGGCAAAGTATTTTGATATCCTGCTGCACTGTCCCTGTGTGGCTAATACCAGTCCCACATATAGACAGTTCTAGTGGCAGGGGCGACTAAGGGCCATATGTATCAAAATGTCATTTTGCGGTTCTCAAATAGCAATTTTTTGCGATCGCTATTTGATAATCGCAAAATGCTATGTATGTAGGATTTGCAATAAATTTTGCGAATCCTACATATTCATTAATTGTGAATCTCAAATTGCGATTCGCAATTAAGGAATACCTACCCATTCATTACTAAGGGCCTAGAGGCCCATAGGAATGAATGGGAAGACATTCTCAATTTGCGATTAGCAATTTGCGAATCGCAAATTAAGAGTGCAATTTCAAAGGTGCAGGGGTGTCCAAAGTTGCACCCCTGAACTAATTATGGGTGCACATATGGGCACATACATGCCCTAAGGGCATGTATGTGCTTCATATAGCACTTTGAAAAATGCAAAAAAGGGCATTTGTCAAAGAAATCGCAAATTACCACCAACTTGAAGTTGGTGGTAATTCGCGATTCCTTAAGGCGAAATTGCACTTTTTTGGTGCGTCTTACATTACATTTAATGAATCGCAAAATTTGCCATTCCTTAAATGCAATTGGAAAATAAGGAATCGCAAATTTTGCGATTCCCTATTTTGCATGCAGATTTGCTACATGCATACCATGTAGCAAAAATGTGTTCGCAAACGCCAATATTCTGCGAATTTCGGTGTTTGCGAACGCATTTGTGCTTGATAAATATGGCCCTAAGTGTCTTGCTATCCTGAAATTATGCATACTACCTACCCTGTATCTCCATTCTCCACAACTCTACCTCCCACCGTTGCCTCTGTCAAGGGCATGCCAACCATTGATGGAACAGGCCTTAAGTTACAGCCATGAATGGTAATATCTATGAACACAGTATGGGGCCAGATGTCTTGCTATCCTAACATCACTCCTCACACTGCCTTCTTTCTTTCCTCACTTCCACCCCACAACAGTTTTATCCCTGTCATGGGGAATGCTAACCCTGTATCCCTATCTCCTATTCCATACTTCAGAACGTTTGTAACATACATTGTCATGTTCTGATGAGCAGTATTGTCAATACAACTGATTGGTGCATCTCTTCACATATTGCATCTGTGCCACTGTAAGCCCCTTACACCAGTAGGTGGTATTATAAACTTATGGGAAGTAGTCTGTTTGGCCTTCAGGCTGCCATCCGTAGATGCCAACAAATTCAGAAAGAAAAGGAGACTCTCACTCTCACCCTTCACAAGTGTTAGAGGAAGAGACTGCGCCAGGTTTCAATGATGCGTTTGCTCACCAACAATCAAAAACCCTTATCCAGCATTAACACCAGAAGTAGGATATGGACATTCGTGGCCTGTTGCTATGAATCTTCCTCTCTGGACACATCCAGTCTGTCAGCATGGTCCCTCACCTGTCAACACTACTCATTTCTTCCCCTATGTCCCGTTAATTGTCCTCCCCGAGTCCCACCCAGTTCAACATCCTCATGGCCTCCTTGCGAGCCCCCTCCACTTCCAAGGAGACAGCAGCGTCTCCCGTTCTTCCACACACATCTCTACCTATCAGAAAACATTCTCATTGCCCAAGGAAACGTCATCAATTGCATTTTCTATGTAGCAGAGTAGATGATGAGGAGGAACTGCCTTAAACTGCCTGGGACTTAACAGTGATTAAACTGAAGTGTGTCTCCAGTGAGCCTCTACATTAGGTTCTTTGAGTATCAACACAGCGGTGAAGGGCAAGAAGAGATTCAAACTTACAAATGATCTGCTACTTTTATGTCTCGGTTTATCATTGATATCAGGTTCTTCATGCGTTGATATTGTCTTAGGTCTACCATTAATAGCTTTTGATTATATTCAAGAAAGTAATATGTGTGTGCCCCTTGCTGCACGCTCCTGTTTCCTATTCACATCACTATGTGCAGGTTGATTTGTATATTGTAGGACGGTATATTCCTTCGTGAGGATATTTTAAATAATATATCTAGAGATCTAGTGATGAGCTGCATAATCCGTTTGTGTGTGGTTCTTTGTTTGTATTTATGCATATGTATTTACAAACCCATTTCCTGTGGCTTGTAGAAATATTAGATTTTGTTAATGGAGAGGTATAGGATATACTATTGTGTACATCAACTTTCCTATGTTAATTATAGTGAATCAGGCCCCCTTCTGTTAATAAGACTTTGCAAATTAATAATGTTTATGAGATGAATTTCAAACTTCACAAAAATGGGGAAAAATAATTGTTCACCTTTTGAATGCACATCAATAACATGGATGGAGCTTTAGCGCAAAATAAAAGTTAAATGTTGAATTCACGGGCCTCAAGTGTTCAATAATTTTGTGCTCGTTTTATAGAAGAAAAAGATTGCTCTTAAAAAGCACAAAGCATTCTTTCCAAAGCACATTGATATTTCTGAATTGCTTTGAACAGTGCAACGTTGTTAAAAATAAATTATATGTTGCCATTCTGCTATGAAGTGAATGGCTGCATTATCGTAAAATGTCTAGTTCTTTTATTGCGAAGGTATTGCTTCAGGCATGATTATTCATTTTTTTCAATTACTTTTCGTTATCCTGACTCCGTAGGTTTTGAGATTCTTGGATCTTGCCTTAGTGACACGTTTTATGATCCATACCGTGTCTCTACTTATAAAAATTACAGTCAGGACTATTTTGGTCGATTTTCAGGCACTAGATGTATTACACGTTCCATTGAACGACTTGGGGACATTTTCCCCATCAATACAATAAGGAGTGTGCGAGTTAACAAGATGCATGCATCAACACCTGTTTCTACACTTCATTGCACAATGTGGATGTGCCAGTGCTTGAGTTAAGAGCAAGCATCTGTTAAAATATATATGTGCGACCAGTTAATGAAGAAGTATTAATGCGAGAGCATGAGGGAATTTGTACTTGTTAGTGGAACAAATTGCACTTATTTGGACATTTCTCAAATTTACTTAAATACATTTGCAGGCAAATTGCAGTGGGAGCAGCATATACTTGCAAGTAGTTATAAAAAGCACAGATCAGCTCTAGTTTGCTACTGTTCAATGAATGATGACATTGATAACTTAACAGCTACCCCAGCACTCAAATGTTCAGAAATTGCTCTCTTTCGTACTGAGGATATGGCATTGTTCTTAAGCCAATGTTTGATCAGGGTCTCCCCTAGATCGAATTCCCAGTAGGGTGTTCTACAAACTCAGGGGCATATGTACAAGGGAAGTGGCGGAGCGGGTCGTTAGCCTCCTTGGCTTAAAAACAAGCTTCACCACTTCTGAAACGCAGGGCTGCACCATATTTACAGGAATATGGTGCAGCCCTGCATTTCCCCTTTCACTGGCACTACGTTTAGCAGCTTAGCCCCAACACAGTCACCTTTGCACCATAGTGCAAGGGTGTCTGTGTTCAGGGAAAGATTTTTTATGTTCAGGAAGGTCCCCCTTCCTGCACATAAACACTAATTTAAAAAAAAATGCTGTTTTGTAACTTCTATGCAGCACATACAGAAGTTGCCAAACAGCATTTAAAATGATTGTTTATGTGCTGGAAGGGGGACAGTCCTGTACATAAACAATCATTGATCTTTTGCTGTTTTCATTTGTTGGTGTACAGCGCAGCACATATGAAAACAGCAAAAACGAGGATAATTTAAACATGTCTCCTCACTTTGCAAGGTTAAAACTAGGTTTTCCCTGATCTTCATTTTGACGCTGCCTCCAATATACGCCTCCCTTGTAAATAGGAAGAAGCATCAGAAACAATGGGTGTTGTGGTGGACTGGCCACTACAACACCCATTGCCCTCCCCTTTCACTGTAAGCATAGCGTGAAAGGGGGCCTTATTTACAAGGCACCGTTAAGCCACGTTAAGTGGCTTATTGCTGCCTTGTAATAATGTGAAGCCCTTATTTCCACAGGAACGGTGCAAAAAGTGATGTTCCCTTGGCAATAGGGGCTTGTACATATGCCCCTCAGTATCACTGGTTATACCACTGTCTTGGATATAATCTATTGCTGTCAATTGATAGAATTTTTCCTAAATTTTTCCGTCAAATTATTTTTCTATATCTGTGCTTCCAACATTTGCCAAAATATTGAATTCTTGGTTTGGCAAACAATTGACTTTCTGTCTAGGATCTAATATCATCTTAGGTGATCCCCATGTTGGGTTCTTCTCTAACTGAAGGAAAGAACTAGTCCTGAAGATCCATGGCTGGCTCACAGATGAAAACTTCTTTATGTCACTGATTTTTTTTAGCTCTCTGGAGAAATCAGAACCATCAACCATTGCAGTCTGAAGCATTTGTCATCCTTTTTTTAAACTGTAGATCTCAACAAGTGGTCTTTGGTTAACAATTGCTGGTGTCAAAACTATGGAGTTCCTCAGGGTTCATTTTTGTCTACATATTTGTTTAATGTTTACTTGTCAGCTCTTGGGGGTCTCGTTTGTTGAGGCAAGATCTGTACTCTAATTCCAACTTCACTCAGCTCATTTATAAGTTGAGTGTCCCAGTCACAACCACTTTTTTCCTTGCAGAACAGTCTATCAGGCATATGTTGGGGTTGAGCCTAAATCTCTCTAATTAAACAAAGATAAAACTTAGCTTCACATGGTAAGACTCAGTGCTACACCACTTTTTCAGTCACTATGGCCATCTACCTGTGGCACCTGTGCACTCCCTTCGCTGACTCTGTCAAAGTTATTGGGGTCAACATTGATGCTGTCCTTCAAATGATTGCCCAAGTTGATTCCGTTAAATCGTCTTGCACCTTCTATCTTCTGCAGGTTTACACAATGTTGCCCTTTTAAACTAATGAGGGCAAGATTAAATTAGTCTTTGATATTGTGTTTTCTGTGGCTGCCCTAAACACTAGAACATCTTCAGTGTTATTTTTTATAAAGCTTTGGAATATATATTTGTAGGATGCTGGCTCTCTATATATTGCCCTGAAAACGAAGTAACGCTCCATTTGTGGTAGTGTGGGCGAGTAATTAGGCTTATCACAGGGTAGTGATAAGCATGTGCTGTACTCTCAGTGGCAGTAAATGAGACACACACTCAAGAATAAATTCAAGACTAATTTATAAAAATAACACCGATGTTTATGTAATTTTTCAAACCAATTAATTTGTTCTACAGTGAGTACTTTTTCAGTTATGAAATTTTCAAGTTGGCAAAATAAATTCATTTATTAAACAATTAAGCATGATTGAAGTCAATAGGAGAAAAGGGAAAAATGCATATAAATTCATTTGAAGGTTCACCTTCAGAATTTAAAGTTGGTAGCATGGCCATGCCCAATGTTCCACCAGTGGAATCTCAGGAGCAACCCAGACTTGCCCGGCGCAGGGTGCTGAGGTTGTTGGTAGCTGGTGCACTATGAAGTAGGGGCCACCTGAAAACACACTGCACAACGTAATTTAAAGGTAAGTCTGAGGGGTCCTACTGGAGTGAGCAGGATGCAAGGACCTCAGGACAATGGGAGCACAGCTGGTTCATCCGGACACAGGCCATGTGGGCTGGGAGGAGACTAGTTAGGTCAATGGGTCGCATGCATCAAGATGTCCTTGTGGTCAGGGGAAGGCAGCGTGGAGAGGTGATATAAGGACAGCTGGTCTACTCACTAAGTGGTTCTCATTGGTCTAGATGTCCCTCAATGGGTGCTTAATTCCTGGTCAGTTAGAGTCCAAATTGGACTCTTTGTCTCGGTCAGTGCTGTAGAGAGTCCAGTACCCCAGCATTTGTTGCGACATGGCTCTGGTAGGTCCTGGTGTCTCCAAACGTAGTAAGACTGATTTGACCTGAGCTGGTGTACTACTTTTGACTTGAGTGCTGTGTCAGAGTCACAAGGGACAGCAAGTTGGGAAGCGGTACATCCACTCCAAGGGAGTTCTTTGATGATTTGTAGGAGGCTTGAGGATCTTTGTGGCTCTTACAGGCCTAATCATTGCAGGAGGAGACAGCACTCCATGATTGCTGAGTCCTAAAGGCAGCAGGCAGGGTTTAGTGCCAATTTTCTGAAGCAGGGCTTCAAGTCCTTGGGAAGTAGTTCTTCTTTGCATTTTTCTTCGCTGTGGCTGTCAGATCTAAGTTTAGGATGCCACTTAAATACAAAATGTAGGGGTGTTAAAGGGGAGACCGGTAGTAGCTAATGGGCTGCCTACTTTTACGGGCCTACATCTTCTAAGTGACAACTTCTGTGAGAGGTGACACAACCCTCATCCTAATTGGCCAATTCTCCTTCAACAAGATGGAGGGAAATGAAAAGTAGGGTCCATATCACCTGCCCCACCTTAGAGGTTCTGCTGGTTGAATGGAGACCCATCTCTTAATTTATCTAATTCTCCTGCTTGTCATCCTGCAAAATGTGGTGACGGAAAGGGGGGGTTGGCAACCTCCACTTGCTGATGTGATGCTAATGATGCATCCCAAATGCAAAAATACCGGTCACAAAGGGGTAGATTCTGAGAATCTGCCCGTTTGCGACCGGTTTTTGCTTTGATGCCTGTTGGCCATAATGACCATACAGACCAAAAATAGATATATAATAATTTTCCTACAGTCAAAGATGGCTTTTCTAGTTTGATAGTTCTGCAATATTTGTTTTCCATTGAAAGCAACGGATTGCCTTTTTTAATTTCTATAGAAATGTGACACTTTGGAGGCTCTATGTACACTATGAAAATGTTAAGCTATTATAGGGGTTTTGACTTTTAAATAGCATTCCTACCATATGATACATAGTGGGGGGAACTGTTAAATGAATTGGGTATGCTCACCTATACAGAAAACAATTGGACTGATTCCCATGTCACCATTTAATGTGGAATATTGGCACATGTTTCAAACTAAATTTCAGCAAACAAGCCATAATAAATGAAATGTAGATATTAGGTCTGTGGCTAGCACTTCAGGCTGCATATACATATTATACAATGAGGGACAATCTACAACAAAAGTCTATAAATGTTTTCTGCATTTATGTTCAGGGCTGTGCAAACTGATACCTTAAAGAAGATACCCTTTGCTCAAGGTGAAAAGATCATGGCTCTCTCCCTGAGATCTATCTTGGAAGCATCCACATTAGCAAGTATTCCTAATGTATTTCTCCTGGTGCAATTGGTCTCAAAACAAAGAATGTAGGATATATAACTTGAGTATGGCCCTATACTCATATAATAGTGGGTTTTTCAATATCAACAGGTGTTATCACAAGCTTGGCATGTTCTACCCAAAACTAAGTGGAAGATAATGTTCTGTATTGATGATTTTGTGGAAGCGGCAGTGGGCATGAAACATAAATATTCTGTTGCTTGTGCTGTAGTACAGGAGTTTTCGAAAGATGGGTAATTATAAGTTATACAGACTGACTCTAAGGTTTTACTTGTTTCTGCTGCACAAACAGCGCTGGTACATTCTAGGTATATATGAATACAAGTACTGGTGAGGGTGGAGCCTAAACCTAGTTGGGAAGTTGGCACCCGTGACTGCGACAGAAAGGTAGATTACATATGCTTTCCCAGTGTTTAATTTGGACTGGCTGTTGCAGGGGTGCCCACGAGCACTGACCGTTACCTATTTTTCATAATGAGACTTTTGCTGAAAGCAGAGAGACAAAAACATAAAAAGGGGAAAGAAAGAGGAAGACAAATATGGAAAAACAGTGAACCAGGAAGAAGGCAGTAACGGAAAAGAATGTGCACGAGTTAAGGGAAAGGGGTGACTGGTGCTGGACGAAATAGGCATGATGTGGAATCAAGAATACGTAGCAATGCTATGCAGCATCCCCAATATTCATAGTGCCACCTACTGGATTTGAGCAAAACTTTGGGCACCAGCACTTACTGTTTTACAAATTAAGCACTGCGGCAAACTGCATCACGTATCACTTTTGGTTGCCCGGAAGTGGGACGTTGGTGGTGGAGGCTGTGACTAGAAGTTGCTGTGTCTATGAGAGGTGTTCTACCCTGGGGAGCTGACCAGACCGACAGCATCAGAACCGTCAGGCGTGTGGTCTGGATGAGATTATTCTGTTGCTCTGCTGGAGGTGTGTGGCACACCGGTAGCTGCAGGAAGCAGAGCATGTCTGCACTATGAAGCAGGAGCATGAAACCACCACAGGCCTGCACTGTGCATGTTCCTGGTCAAAGCTCTGAGCTACAGTCGCTAATACATATTATCATCTCTCACTCAAGTGCAAAATGCTCTCAGGTAGGTGCATTGCTCTCAGAGCAGTGAACAGCAGCTTCATGCATTGAACACATGGAGAGCTCTGGATCACATGCTCTAAGGCTGCCTCCCCCAGCACACATGCTTTGGAAGGTGGTTTGCACTGTTTTGAAACCGGAGGCCTAGCCACAAAACTTTCCTGGATGTCTTTCAAAATTATGACCAAAAGACGCTGTGAAAAGGGAGTACCTCACAGAAGAGGTGAGGTAAGGGAGCTCAGGGCCTCCAAACACAATGTTACTAAGTGCAATGTCTCTTTTTAAAGCTATATATAGACTGATAATAACTCTAATACTCAAACTAAATGGCATGTTTGTTTCAATTAATCTCATTTGAATTTGCACTGCTCTCATTCCCTTTTCCAATGTTATTGTTCAATCACTCCACTTCCTTCTTCCTCAGTCTCTAGTGTGTGGATGCACACTTTTTGTTACGGGAACACTTTTAAAATCTATATTTAATCAATTTGTGGGTTCTTCCATCTCTTTCATTTTTCTTGCTCAGATAAGAAGCAATTGAGATGTGCCTGTTGATTTGTTAAACCCTGCTCGCGCTTGCAATTATAGACTGCATGCCACCCACAAAGCTGAAAACACCAATAACCCACTTGACATCCTTCAGTTAACTGTGACATAGTGGACTTTCCACAACATATAGGACAAAAGACCAGCTGACTAGTATGGTCTTAAATTGAGGTGCAAACCCATGGGGAACCATAGTGTTTATTGAACAGTGAACTGCTCAACGGAGATCCACATGATGTGCTGACATTCAGTGAAACAAAGAGATAGACCTTTCAAGTGGGGATAGCATGTAATCCAGACCTAAAAAAAATAAAAAGGCATCTAATTTTCAACATTGGCTTTCTTACATTCCTTTGGGATAGGGACTGTAGAACATCCAATAGTTGCTACTGTCATGCTGCTTCACTTCAGCCACAGTCTTGCATGGAATCTCCCATAATGCATCTGTTCAGGGTCCATTAAATAAACCTTTGCCACCATGTGCTAATTTTCTGGTACATGAGAGTCAGCAGTGCTGGTTGAGCATGTGGGTGGGGCAAGTAGAGTAAGTGGGTGGAGCTACTGGTAGAAGAGGGTGGAGCCAAGAGAAGTGGGCCTGGCCTCCTACAGAAAAATCGAGCACCTGCACTTCATATTTTACAAATGAAGCACTGGTGTCTTAACCCCTTCGACGCTCATGACTAGCTCGGCTCGTCAGGAGTTACGCCTGTCGTACGCTCATGACGAGCTGAGCTTGTAATGAACCGCTGTTTTTTTTAAAACTCAGCGCACAGCGGGAAAACACGTAGCGCGCATGGTGTTAAAGGATTAGTCAGGTAATACTTCACAGTTGTTTTGAAAGAGTGTTCTGAACTATGAATGCACTTGGATAAATAATGCAGCTAGAAGAATTAAACATTCGATTTTACCAGATAGATTAGTTACTAGTGCTTAATTTGAACAGGTTTTTGCCGGTGCTTGACATTTGTGGGCTACCAGCACATATTTTAGAGGACCAGCGCTTATTTTTCCATATCAGATAATTACTGAGTGCAAGAGAGATTAAAAAAACACAGATCAAAAGAGGAGGAAGATGCTGACGGCAAAACAAGTCACAAAGGGAGAAAGCATGAACCTGCAATAGTCGACAAAAAGAAGAAAGGGGTGTTGGGCAGTGCACTAAATACTGCAAGCTTTGGTATTAAGCACTGATGTTTAATTGCATTGGCTTCTGAGCAGAACGTCCAGCACCATTACTCCTTCTTTCACAAATTAAGCACTGTTAGCTACTATTTACCACTATTGTTCTCCTAAGGCAAATAGGAATAAGACTGGCCATTGAATTGGATAAAAAAATAGTTCTCACTACATAGTGAAGAATGTCCAAGGACAGCTCTCTCTTTTATGATTTTTACTCGCATTAAAATATTACCCGTATTCATCCATTTACAGTCATAATTTTCCTGTCCAGTTTAAGATAAAAATCGGCTGAAAAACAAGTTAGAAATATATTATCTTGTAAAAGCGATGAGTATACCATTGCATTGCACAGCAGCTAAAGCAATAAAATATCAATGAAATGTTTGCCTTGGGATATAAAATCGTGGCAATGTCTGCTTCTGTAAAAATAGGAGACATTCAAGTCATTGGACAAAATAAGTGTCTGACAACGGTGATTTATTTAATACAAATAGGATAGCATACCGAAAAACACTTTTTAGCTTTTTATTCTTTTTATTTGGTTTTCAGTACAACAATCACAATAATACACAATAAGCTAAGAATCAGGAGAATGCTTTATCATGCATCAATAAAGATCAATATTAAAACATTTAATACATCTAGTACCAGGCAGAATCTTGTTATATTTGTTTAACAAAAGCATTCTTTTTTAGAAAATCTTTTGGAACTGACTAATATTCCTCATGGGCGTGTCCTATGCCATCCATAGTTCAGTTATCAAGGAGCGGACTGCAAGCTCTATTTGAAACCACCACCTACATTTGGCAATAGGGGTTATACCTAGTTGTTTAGAATATCCTAGTAATACGAGTAAAATATCCGGGGACACAGTTTTCTCTGTGGATTTGCGGGTGTAGCAAAGTATGGAAGTCCAAAAGTCATGAATTTTTGGCCCATGGTAAGACTAATTGTTTTGTTTTTAAATGTTCCCCTGGTAGTGTATTCTGTGGTTAAAAAAGGCCTAGCTCTATTGATTGGAAGTCGCCACAACTCCCCCATCACCCGAAATTTCACTGTGGTTGGCAAAGGCTAAAAGCAAATCCATTCACAGAGAAGAGTCAAGTGGGCTCCGTAAGCGACCAGTTCCAGAGGCCCGAGACAACATTAGACAACAATCGAATTATCCCAAATGATGATACATTGACCCCTTAGAAGAGACGGGCACACATGTACTCATCTTTGCATTACTCATGGGCACGACCCGTGGCACTCTCATAAACTTCATGTTGAGAAAAAAAAAATTCTCAAAAGAGTACTGCATGTTTTTAGACTTTTTCAAACTGTTTTTGGAACATAATAGAAATTACGATGGCCCTGGCCTTTAATAATGTAAATTGTTAGTACTTTTGTTGCAAAGTCTGCTTGAAACCTATTTATGATAACCATTATTTTTTATTTCTGCTGATAAACATATGACAATAACCATGAAGTAATAATAAAGAATTCAGGGAGCTCGTGATTTTACATAAACTGAATGTCCAGTAACAGAATTCCATGTAAAAATGCTTCATGCTCCTTTCCCCTGAAGCTGTGCTCATGCATGCCCACACGCCAATCAGGAGAGGCATCCAATTGGAGTGAGGAAAGCTGCAGCAGAGCGCACTCAACAGACTGAACAGGACTGGGGAGGCTTTAACCCCTCCGAGCAGACCTCCTTCTGCAGCCTCTACGGACCTTGACCCTTGCAGTGAAAGGGGTTCTGAGATCCTGCACACCCCTACCATAACAGCTGCTGTCCCTGGAGTAGTATCTCTGAGCTCACCGTGGGAGCTTCATGAGAGCTCCTCAGTGCACGTGGGTGCTGCAACTTGATGCTGGTTTGTAGTAGCAGTGTCTACTAGATCCGGACCGGACTAGAAGCAGAATCAGACCTCACCAACAAAGCAAGCAGGTATCCAATAGCCAAAAACAAATGACCAGGCCAATAGCGGTGAGGGTAGTGGCCCTATAATTCAGTTATAATCACCGTAATCACAACTCCTATGGCCTTGGTGTGTGAAGGTGAAGGTGGAGGTCAGAAAGACTAGGGGGAGGAGGTAAGTGGTTGCTGTTACTGTTGATATTGATGCTGCATTGTATTTAAGGTTTATCCCACAACATTTTGCTGCCCAAATGACATGGCTCTGTGGGTGTTTCTTCCTGGCTTTATTCTTGACTGCACCCCATTTCGGCGAAATACTACCATCTAGTCCCTTTGGTCCATGAAAGCTACACTTGTCTTATCCGTTGGCAGAGTTGTACTGTTAGATATGGAAAGCGGAAGACGAACCTCACGGCGACAGCCCCTAACACTACAATGGATAGCTTTCTCCAATCAGCAGAAGCATGTTAAATAAAGAAATAGAACTAGCAAAAATAAGTTATCCCTGTCCTCTACCTCTAGTCCTACCCCCTCCCCAGCGCCAACGGAGTTAGGGGGAGATATGACTGTTACCGTTGCTGATAGTGAGTTCTACTACCCTGAATGTGAGACTGTTAACCCGAGTCCAGTTCTGATGTCGACTTTTGGACACCAGGAAATAGACACACAGCCACTGGGTCAGATTGGTCAGACTGATGGCAAGGGAGCCAAGAAGAAATCCTAAGCAGGGATGGAGAAAAGAGGGAGAGGAACGAAAAATCTGCAATCTCCGCCCTAATACGCCTCAAGGAGACCATATTTGAGAGAGATGGGCGGGTCTGCATGGACGACACTTCCGGTCTCGTGACCGCAGTTCCGCCCGAGCCATGCCCGGGAAAAGAGTGATGCCTTTCTACGACCAGGCATACTCAAGGTGAAGGCGGGATTGGAAATCTACCACTCCTACATCCTCTTCACTAATCAGAGTCAGGCGGCCAGGCATACCTGTATGATAGGGGCTGCAGGAACACCGGATCCCACATGGGTGAAAACAAGCATGACAAAATTTCCGCCAATTACCTACTTTAAAACACTATATAAACCCTGCACTCTCCATGACCATCCATCGACGGGGAGGAGAGACGGAGGCAGCTAGGTTTGACAATGGAATGCGCACCTTCACACAGTAAGAGTATGATTGAATGTGTGTGTGGATGCGCTTGATATACTTGATGAGAGCACTCCTCTTTTCCTAAACATCTTTGTGACTCTCAATCTGACAAGCACACTTTGGTTATGTCTTCCACCCCTTTTTACAGTGTGACTAGAGGGGCCTTCCCCCACCCCTCCCATTAAGAAAGTGGTTAAGAATTCTTGGGGAAGATATGAGAGAGATCATCTTTCAAAGTATTTTTTTTAAAGAGTGTGCGCACATATGATTGACACATGTCATGCACTTTTGAACCACGTGCACTAAGTAGTGTGGTACTGGACAAGTTCTTGTAAGGGACCAGTGATCACCTACATGTCATGTTTGTGTTTTCTTGTTCCTTTCTCCTACTGGCTAGACTTGGAGGCATTTATCATTCGTTGATAAAGATGGAGCCCGCTGTAAGACAGGTCCTGATGAATGCCACGTACCCTTATGGGACACAAGGCAGGAACATGTTGACAATATATATTACAGTGAGGGGATAATTTATTCCCTAGGTCACTGTACACCTTTTTTAATACCATGCAGTTGCATAGCCTAATAAAATTTATTCTGACAACTGTAATGGTTTTTAAATCATATTCACGGACCCCCACTTAGTTTAGAAGTGAATCCCTGTCATCAGGTGTATGGCCGCCCACTACCAAACCAAGCTATTAGAGGGCAAAGACGGCCAATGATGAAGCATGACACCATGGAGTGTGTGAGGCCAGTCCTTCACTTCAGGTCACTTTACTAGGGGCAGCCCCACTTGTGTTTAACATTATGTGTTGGGGGCTGGCTAGCTCCTAGCGCCCTGTGACTCTAGTTCCCTCCCCCGGTTATACACTAGGGCTAGTGTAGTTTATATTTTATGTTCCTTCCCTGTTGTCTAAAAGTATACGCTCACATCTCACCACAGCTTTGGGCCCTGTATTAACAAGATTGTACAAAATTGAAGAGGCTATTGTGGAAGTGAGGCAATCTCTGGGGGGATAGTAGTAACACTGTAGTACAATCAGTTTCAATGAGTGAAGGTTGTGGTAAGCACACACTAGAGGAACAGGCATCTAATGAGCCTACAATAATGGGGTCCTGTTCACTGAGGGGAGCCACATAAAATGCTCTAGAGAAACCAACTCACTCCACAATAGGTGGGCAATGCATGGATTGTATGAGGGAGAGCTGTCCACCTAACAACTTCAAAAGATCTGTAGGTCACATGTAGGAAAAAAAACATCAGGAGAGGGAGGTAGAGTATAGAAGTAGGATTCTTACTCCACAGGCACAGTTACATAAACAAAGGGAATTCTACTTGCAGTGAATGGGGAAAGTGTCACCCACAGGGGTGTGGGGGCACTCAGTGTTTTGTAAAATACCCCTCACACACCAAAAGGCCCCTTGGTGTCATGCTTCATCATAGGGGTCTTCACACCCCTCTAACGGGATGCGGCGTGCTACGACCTACGACTACACGGGAGCACTGATAGTATGGTCTATGTGTGGTGCATGTGGTGTACGTGGTAGGGGTATTAATGTGAGTGGTGGGATATGGTGAAGGATTAAAAAGTACCTGGCTCCTGGGTGTATAGGAAAAAACTTTATTCACAACCCCAGGCTGGTACTGTCATTGGACATAGTGGAGTAAGTCGTGACGCATATTGGTCTTTTATTTTCACCTTTTTTTGGTGGTCTGTCTTCCAGGAGTGCCTCCCTATGATTGTTTTTGGCCCTTTTCATAGCTTTGTCGATAATCCTGATAGGATATTGTCTCTGTATCAATTTCTTTTTCAAGTCACCAGCTTGTGATCTGAATTCGGTAAGTTCTGTGCAATTGCGTCTCAACCGCAAAAATTGTCCGTACGGCAAATTCTCCCTCAAATGTCTAGGATGAAAACTATCATACCTCAGAAGGCAATTTCTCGCCGTTGGTTTAAAATGGGTGGTACTCTTGAGTCTACCCCTTCTGCGTAGATATTGAGATCCAAGAAGACCATGGATTGATTTGAGCTTTTAACAATGAGTATGACCAAAGTGTTTTAAACAACTTTATGTGTGTTATCTATGTTGTATGTTTTGTCTGTCACTTTCCTTTACAGGGCAATTGCGCCAATGGTGTTCCAGGTGACTGCACCTGTATGAGCCACCCTATTAGGGTAACCATATCCATTTTTCTTTTTTCTTTTTTCAGGTCATGCAATGCATGTGTCCTGAGCCAAAAACCGCTGTAGGCACATTATAGCCTATAATCTTTTATTAAAACACTAAAAATAGTCCTTCACTTTTTTTTATTTACACTAAAGTAATAGAGATACGTGAGTAAGGTGGGGAAGTTGTGCCCCCGTCCTGAAGAAGGAGCATATGCTCCGAAACATGTCGACGCACACCTGAGGTACTGTCCATAGTCACGACAGAGAACTATCTCGCACTGCACTTCTTTTAACAGTACCAGCCCGGGGTTGTGAATAAAGTTTTTTCCTATACACCCACGAGCCAGGTACTTTTTAATCCTTCACCATATCCCAACACTCACATTAATACCCCTACCACGTACACCACATGCACCACACATAGTCCATACTATCAGTGCTCCCGCGTAGTCGTAGGTCGTAGCACGCCGCATCCCGTTAAAGGGGTGCGAAGACCCCTATGATGAAGCCTGACACCCAGGGGCCTTTTGGGGTGTGAGGGGTATTTTACAAAACACTGAGTGCCCCCACACCCCTGTGGGTGACACTTTCCCCATTTACTGCGAGTAGGATTCCCTTTGTTTAGGTCACATGCAGGAGTCATGTGTACCCCTAAACCCAGTGGGCAACATTCCATAAGGCCCACTTTTTTTCCTTTGTTACCGACTTTGCAACTACCCCCACAAGCTACCCCGTATGTGATGATCTGAAAGGGTTTACCACCACTAAGCTAATACACAAGTGAAGATAATGACTAACTTATGAACAAAGTTGTCCAATGGTTTAACACCAAACCGTAATGGTATGCACTTTCGCAGATCAATCCAAAAACCAGATCACATGGTTTGAATTTTTTAAAGTGATGTATTCATTTTAAAGACAGACAAGTTACAAAGGACATATTGTCTACGATCCATTTCTCAAGTCAACTACCCACGCTCATTGAGGCCCTACCTCAGGGTTTCTCCTGTAGGTTACAGAGAACCGTGTCTATTGTCCCTGTCCCTGCCATTTCCCCCCAGCAACTCCCCACGTAGGTTACAATACATAATAGTTTCTCTACCATCTCGCCCTTGGACTCTCACGATTGACCTTCCAACCAAGCTCTTTTCCCCTGCAAAATCCCGAAAAACAGCAATTGTCATAACATCAAAACTTCCAGCCTAACTGAAGCTAAGGAGCCTAGGGAGCCAAGTGGGACAATAGTAACAACACAAAATATTTCTGCCATTGCCAGGAAAATGGAGACAGATGACTGGTAAACTGGTAAACTATTATGACACCCACGCATATCATGTGCTTCCAAGAAACATGGTCACTAATTATTATAGAACAGGATGGCTTTGTAGCTTTTAATTCCCCACCAAGCCTACGAATAGTGGTAGGTCTAAGGGGGGTTTGGTGACTTTTGTATCAACAAGCTTAGCCCAAGTAATTAAGAAGAGCTTTTTACTGTCCCCTTATTGTAAGTTTGTCTCTTTCACATTGGGCATCAATTTGGCCATCACTGTTGTAAATGTTCATAATAATGTATTTGATTCATCAATGGTGAAGGTGATCAAAGCACTTTAAACAGATTTTTAGCTTCACATTGACCAGAAGCATTTTATGACATGGGCAAGAGACTTCAACATTTCAGTATGGCTTAGTTCGTCTAAACGTGTATGTGGGCACCATGACCTTGGGAGGAACACCATACCATATTTTTTACATAGCCCATATGGTTTAGCACTTCAGCTGCTCACCTACATTTATGAGAACAAGCAATGGATGTAATATTGACCACATTCTTATTACAGATTCCAATAAGAGAAATATACTAGATTTTTAGGGTACGGTCTAACTATATTAGTGATCACAATCCAGCGATCCTAAATTTGAATCTCAACCTCCCAAAGATCCCGGAATCAGGGACAAATGTTAATTTGGGGCAGGTGGGTAGGAATAGTGTTGCGATTAAATTGGCATGTGCCAACCTTGGTCATTTCTCAAAGATTCAGGTGGCAAAGAACCTGGTCCAAATGCTAAATAAGTTTGCGCATGAAAATAACTATAGGGAGACACAGGATGCCAATATAATAATATTGAATTCCATTAACCGGTCACTGACAACGATGGTTAAATCTCATAGGAATGAAGGGAATGGATGGTTTGACGAGGAATGCACAAAGGCATGGAACTTGATGATCAAAATTTCAGAGCAACACCCCAAAGAAACAAAGGCAGCTGAAGTGGATTATTATAATTTTATAAAATCTTGGAAATCTAGGACAAAATCCCATCAACAGGAGGCTTGGGTGAACTTGTTGCAGGCCTGCTAAACCACACATAGCATTCTGTTTTGGAGAACCATAAATGACCATTTGTTTACCAAGGGACTGGCCCTGATCTAGAATCTGTGATCACTCCGGCCCAATGGGCTGACCCTTTTTACAGGTATGTTCCAGATGAAGGAGGCCTCTGCACTTGGTCAGCCAAACATCCCACTGGTATAACATTCACCTTAGATGATGTTGTTAGGGCCATTAACAGGAGCACAAAGAAAAGGCTGCAGGACTGGAGGGTGTTCAAATGGGATCTATGACAGAATTTCGACTACAAAAATATCGACCTACAAGAATATCGAGTCAACAATATCGAGGGCAAAAATATCGACATCCTATCTACAACATGGTAAGTACAAAAATATCGAAAAAAAAATATCGATGTAAAAAATATCGATGTTAAAAATATCGTTTTTTTTTTAATATAGAAATGTAAAATTAAGTCTATAAGACTAATAAATAAAAGAAACATATTTAAAAGTATCTAATAATATTTAAAAGTAATAAATAATACATATATTAAGAATACATTAATTAAATATATACAGTAAATATGTAATATATATACACTGAACAATAAGTATTAATAATTATTTTACGAATTTATAAATTAATTAAATATATTCTAATTTACTAACACATTTACAAACATAAAAGAGTAACATAAATAAAATGTAAGTAATATAAAAAATAAAATAAATATTTGATATTTTAACAATTAATTAAATAAAACGTTGGATAGCATAAGGCTAAAAATTTCTATTCCTACTCCAGAGAGTACAACAGTAGGGAAAACTGACCCTGAACTCAAAAAACACCCCTTTACCCAAGAACTGAAACTGACCCTGAACCCTAAAAATACCCCTTTACCCAAAAACTGAAAACTGACCCTGAACCCTAAAAATACCCCTTTACCCAAGAACTGAAAACTGACCCTGAACCCAAAAAATACCCCCTTACCCAAAAACTGAAAACTGACCCTGAACCCTAAAAATACCCCTTTACCCAAGAACTGAAAACTGACCCAGAACCCTAAAAATACCCCTTTACCCAAGAACTGAAAACTGACCCAGAACCCAAAAAATACCCCTTTACCCAAAAACTGAAAACTGACCCTGAACCCAAAAAATACCCCTTTACCCAAGAACTGAAAACTGACCCTGAACCCAAAAAATACCCCTTTACCCAAAAACTGAAAACTGACCCTGAACCCTAAAAATACCCCTTTACCCAAAAACTGAAAACTGACCCTGAACACAAAAAATACCCCTTTACCCAAGAACTGAAAACTGACCCTGAACCAAAAAATACCCCCTTACCCAAAAACTGAAAACTGACCCTGAACCCTAAAAATACCCCTTTACCCATAAACTGAAAACTGACCCTGAAACCAAAAAATACCCCTTACCCAAAAACTGAAAACTGACCCTGAAACCTAAAAATACCCCTTTACCCATAAACTGAAAACTGACCCTGAAACCAAAAAATACCCCCTTACCCAAAAACTGAAAACTGACCCTGAACTCTAAAAATACCCCTTTACCCATAAACTGAAAACTGACCCTAAACCCTAAAATAAACCCTTTACCCAAAAACTCAAAACTGACCCTAAACACTAAAAATACTCCTTTACCCAAAATTAATTAATATTATTTCATTAGCAATTAATTATTAATGAACAATAACAAAATAAGTAAATATATTAGCAAATTTGCTGTAATTATTATAATTTAATAATTAATATTATTTTTTCCCAATTAATTAATTAACAGTAATTAAAATTATATATCAATAAATTACTCTAATTAATGTAACTAATTAATATTATTTAATTACCAATTAATTAATAATGTTAAATATGTACAAAATAATAATAATTAATTAACTAATTAATATTAATTATTTCCCAATAAATTAAATATACATTTATAAAAACATATATTAATTAATTAATTATTATTAACTTACTCCCCACCCCATTCCCCTATAAACCCACATCCCGCTACAGAAAATATATATCAATTAATCAATTAATTATTTTCCCAATTAATCAATATTAATTAGCAATTAATTATAATTAAATAATCCTACTAATTATTAATCAACTTACCATAATTAAATTACTTCCCACCCTATTCCCCTATAAACCCACAACCCGCTACAGAACATATATATATCAATTAATAAATTAATTAAAATTATTTTCCTATTATTTTCACATAATTACCAATTAATTATAATTAATTAATTAATCCTACTAATTACTAAACAATTTACCATAATTAAATTACTTCCCACCCTATTCCCCTATAAACCCACAACCCGCTCCGGTACAAAAACATAAAATTTACTTATAAAATTATTTATTATTATATAAAATTTATACACATATAATAGTAATTATTTTAAATACTTAAATTAAACATATAACACATACATAATAAAAAACTATACAATAATACAAATATCGATATTAATGTCATCGAAATTAGTAACATCGATATATATGCTATCGATATTACTTACTTCGATATTACTTACATCGATATTAAGTATTTCGATATTACTTACCTTGGGTCGATATTCTGTCCTACGATATTCTTGCCTTCGATATTATGCACCTTCGATATTTCAGACTCGATATTATGGTAGGTCGATATTTACAAATCGATATTTTGACTGTGTACCGTTCAAATGGATGTATATAGACCCAAGGCCAACTTATGCAGCAGGATCTGGTTATGTACATCCTGTTTGGTCAACCTCCTTAATCAAACCCATTTTTAAGAGGGGCTCTAGAAACTACTCGAAATGTTACTTGCCCATCTCATTGCTCTACTCTTCCAACACATTGTTGGGGTGAGCCTTGTTACAGAGATTGGAACTATGGGCTGAAGAGAACATAATTCTCTCTAGTGCCCAGTGTGGGTTTAGGAAAGGTTTGAGGACAGGTGAGCAATCGCTCAACTTGACTCTATGAATGGGGAAGTACACCCAAGCCATGGTCAAGTCACTGTATATAAGTTGCATTGAACTTAGCAGTGCCTTTTAATTAGTTGATCACAAAAAGCACTGGGAAAAAAAGACGAAAAGGAGATTATTTAATTGTCAGCCCATTTGTATAATCATCCAGAGACAAAAGTATGATTTGGAATTCATGGTTAACTAGATGAACCTTTTGACATAAGGAGAGGGGTTTGACAGGGGTGTGTACTGGGGCCCTTCCTCTTATTTGTATACATTAACGCCCCAAGCAGTAGGTGCAGATACCCCCTGTATTGGTAGGAGGCAGGATCCGATACTTCAGTATGATGACAATGCAGTAATTGTAGCACATACCCCGAAAAGTCTGCAGCTTTTAATAAATTCCTTTACAGATTTTATGGGAAGGATGTAATAAAAATTGTCAATTAACCTTTACAATGAGTTGTGGTAAAGCAGGAGGGAAACAACACACCTTTTTTTATTGAAGGGAGTAAGCTACAAAATAGTAACACCTTCATCTACCTGGGGATCCAGTGTTCATCTAAACTGGACTGGAAGTGCCATTGGGAGATCTGCATTTCCAACATGATCAGAATTAATGAAGGGTTGATGAGTTTTGCCTCTATGTTAGACAATAAATTATAATGTTAAAACAATTTCAGCTGCAATGCATGTCACAGGGATCTGGGCTATAGGGGAGAAGAACAGAAAGTACCTTTTTAAGAAAACCCATGTCATTACCCTGCTCTATCCTGGCATTCATTGTGCATTTGGAGTTGGTTGTTGATTTCCTCTCGGATATCCTTGAAATTGAGCCCCTACTATTGTGGCGATCTGTTTGGTACAAACAAGGAACTTCTTTCACCAAAATAATTCTTAATGACTGTATGGGCCAAGATATGATGAATAGAATCCTGTGGTTATGGAATATTAAACAGGCACTGTTGGGTTTGGAGCAGACAGAGATGGATCCACTGCGCTCGTGAAAGTCAAGGATGAGGGTCATCACCCGCGTTGCATTGCAATAACGGTAGGGAGTCGCAGAATGAGAGGACACAGCCCTCTGTACATCTCGTGCCAGGGGAGCAGCAGGGCTAATGTGAGTAAGGGTAAGGCAGAGGGTAGTCGTGAGTGTGTCTGCACCCCAGGGTGACTGCAAGACCACCCACACGAGAACGCAGTCACTTCCACTTTTGTGGCAGTTTCTGATGTCTTCTGGACGTCGGGTGGGAAATCTGTCACCGGCACAGGGCCAGTCTGGTCAGGCTTGCAAGCCTACGCAGAAAGACTTGCAGCGGGAAATGAGGTGCCACTCTTTAATGCTCCTCATTCCCGAGATCACTGTTTCATTCAGGGCCCCACGGCAGTCTAATCCTGCAGCCGCGGGTGCTCGCAATCTAGAATCCACCCTGCGTCTAATATGCTGCACTGCAGGAGCTTCCCGATCCCTTATGTGTAAATGTAAATGTAAATGTAAATGTGTGTGTACTTGTAAAGCGCATTGTGACTCCATTGGAGTATTCTGGCGCTGAAAGACCACTGGGGAACCCATCCTGATTTTCCCTTTGAGATGGTCCTTTTCTGGGTATCTCCAAGGTGAAACCAGGCATCACCGGCGTCTGTGGGGGGCCGTTGTAGAGATGAGGCAAGCTTAATGCCCAGAGTTGCCGAGTGTGTTCCCTGAGAATTATCGAGTCCATTGACCCGGGTCCACGACCCTGCCGCGCCGGGAATTGAACCCTGGTCCCGAGCCATTCTCTGCTTACGGGTCTGCCGCCTCTAACCAGTGAGCCACACCACTCCACTATAGGAGCTGGCGATGGCCAAGGGTCTAGGGCTCACCAACTTTTGGAAAGACTTACTATTCTCAAGTGCTACGCAGACACAGGGCACCTTATGGCCATTCGGCCTTGCCGCAAGGAAAAGACGCTGGCATGGGGAATGCGGCCCCCAGGTAGGGTCTGCCGTCTGCTGCACCGCCCAGAGGTGAGGCACTTCCCAGACCACAAAGTCACTTGCCAGGCGAGTGCGTTAGCACTGCAGTTGTGGGCCCTCACTCATCATTCGCCCCCACCTCTTCTCTCCAACAGGCAGGATACATGGGTCAGTAGAGGGTCCAAGGCTCACCAGACTTCGATGGGTTCTGTTAATTCCAGGCGCACTGTAATCCCAGGGGGCCCAACATTAATCTGGGCCGTGTCACAAATATAGACCGCTGCTCAATGTAAGTGGTTGTCGGGTGGACTCCTACACTTTCCAGGGATAAGGTGCCCCACAGTCCTCTGTGCCATACAATGGGCAGGGGAAGCGGCAGCCATCCGACCTCCTCGGCAGTGAGTGGCCACGTACCACACAGGCTGCAGCAGATCTGGGTAGTTAGCCTGCGATCAGGCCCCTACACACCACAGGTCACGTGACGCGCAGGGGTCCCTTGAGTGAGCTGACCATAAAAAAAAATTCCGCCTGCTCATGAATTTTCGAATTTTTTGCAGTTTCGTGAGATTCCCGGATTGAGAAATTGACGAAAATCCGCAAATTTCGCGAGCATAGCGGAGTTTTGGCCCATGCTTAGATGTGATTTGTGACATGAAGTTACTAATAGAATACCTAGACCAGTGCTCTTGCCCAGACCCCCTGCTCAATATACTTCTATACATACAGTACACACCAACACAGAGGTGCCCCGTCCTCTATCGTACATGCTCCTCAACTGTAGATCAGCAGTACAACACGCCACAGAGATTGCTGAAGTTATACTCGCGGAAGAAATAGACAGCGCATTCCTCATAGAATCCTGGCTCGATGATCATTCTACCCTCATCCTAGACCTTCTCACCCCTCCCGGCTACAATATTATCAGACATGACAGACCGATCAAAACTGGTGGCGCCCTAGCTATCATTCATAAAGAAGGAATACAATTTACCAGATTAAAATCCACAGAATACCTGACTCTGGAGTACCTAGGTGTTGAACTTACAGTCAAAGGCACCACGATCATCAAATTTCACACCATCTACCATCCTCCTGGGGAATGTACCCTCTTCGCTGAAGAACTAACTGACCTAATAGCTAATTTCTCCCTAACAGACACGGAAGATGTGTTCCTGGATGACTTTAATATCCACTGGAACAGCCCAGAAGACACTACAACCCAGAACCTCTCTAAACTGCTTGAAATTACCAACCTCAAACAACTCCGCAATTAACCAACACACATCAAAGGAGCAACTCTGGATACGATCATCACGAAAAATGAACTGGTCTCTTTGAGATCGATTTCTCCCATTGACTGGTTTGACCACCACCTCATACTGTTTAACATTGACACACATGTTAGAAACCAACCTATACAGCCTGACAAAGCAAAGCACTGGACCAGGAACATCCAAGGAGTCCCCATAACCAAACTGGAATCCAGGATTCATGCCCATCTACTACCCCAGCCCTCCAATATGATGGCTGATGACCTCACAGCCCACTTTAATTTCACAATGACAGAGGTGTTAGATCAAGTAGCACCACTCAAAGTCAAACATTTGAAACCTATCAAATCTAAACCTTGGTTCAACATGGATCCTAACAACTAAAGAGGACAACTCAGACAATAAGAAAGGACTTGCAGACTATACCCTTTGACTCTTAACCTAGCGCAACTAAGATCAACCCAGTTGTGATACAAAAAACACATTTTTTAAAGAAAAGGCCACTTTCTTCGTCAGCCAACTAGACCGGACGAAGAATAGACCTGGAGAACTCTTCAACATTGTCAAAAGTCAAACAAACGGCACACCCCACAAAAATAAAAGCCACCAAATATCAATGCAAAGAAATCGCCAGCATCTTCACAGATAAAGCCACAACAATTGACCAATCCATCATCCAAACCTCAAATCCTCCCACCCTCACAACTTGCCCTCCTTTAGCCACCCTTGACCAAACAGATTGAAATCATACCATGGACAACCAGGCCCGCTTCCAACTGGAAAATGACACTAATTGGTCAAACTTCTAACTCATGCCAGAAATCAAAGCCTTCAATATAATTGCAAGCTGGAAGCCTACTTCACTCACTATGGAACCCCTCCCATCCTCAATAGTAAAAAAACTCAACCACAACATTAGCCCTTTCTGGACAAAAATCCTCAACTCCTCTCTCACATCAGGTTGTGTCCCAGTCGCCCTTCAGCTAGGAGAAATGACACCTATACCCAAGAAATCAGGGACCGGCCCAAACGAGCTCAGCAACCTCAGACCTATCTCCAACCTTCTGTTCCTAGTTAAATCATTGGAGAAGTGCGTTCTCCAACAACTTAACAAACATATTGATGACTTCAACGTCCTGGACACCTTTCAGTTGGGTTTCAGGAAAGGTTGAAGCACTGAAACAGCGATGCTCAACATTGCTGATGATATCCACAGAGCCTTAGATGAAAGTGAAGCCTGTCTCCACATCCTTATTGACTTATCAGCGGCATTTAACACAATAAACCATTGAGCTTTACTTGAGACTCTGAAGAGGCACTTTGGCATTAATGGCAGAGTACTACAATGGTTTACGTCTTTCCCTCAGCACCGTTCGCAACAGATTAAAATCAACTCCTGCCTCTCTGTCAAACTGGAGTCAAACTGGAGTCCCGCCAGGATCGATCCTCCCATCATCCCTCTTGAATCTCTTCATGGAGCCCCTTGCAATTATTCTGAAACAAGCAGGGGTTTAATACCACCTATATGCAGGTGGTATTAAATCCCTGCTAACACACAAATATACTACAAAATCAAATCACCCAATAACATCAGACATCTCAACGTCACGCTAACCAAGATCCAAACCTGGTTTAACGAAAAACCATTTAAAACTGAACTCAGACAAAACTGAACTGATTCTGTTCTCTCCGAAAAGTAACCACTGACCAATTCAAAACTGGCTCAAGGAGCTTGGTGCTCTCAATTGCTCCCTCGGCCTATCCAACTCGGTAAAGTCACTAGGCATTAACTGGAACAAGAACTTGTCAATGAAGGACCACATCAAGAACTCAGCAAAAAGTGTGCTTTACTCTCTAAAACACATCAAGAAATGTAAACCTTTCATTCCTCAAGATGATCTCAAGAATATTGTACAATCCCTAGTCCTTTCTAAACTGGACTATGGAAACACAATCCTAACAGGGTCAATAAAAGCTCACCTAGCCCCACCAAGGTTAGTCCTTAACATGGCAGCTCGACTCATAACTGATGTAAAAAGATTTGAACATATCTCACCAACCCTCAACGCTCTCAACTGGCTTCCCATGGAAGGTAGATGTATTTACAAACTGGCCTGCATCACACACAAGGCTCTTCAGGCCCAAACCCCCAACTACCTAAACAGCAAACTAGTAAAAGCAGGAAAACCCCGAACTCTGAGAAGCACCAACTCACTTCTTCTCATCCCTCCGAAACTGAAAAAGAAAACAACCCAGTGCCGGTCCTTCTCTGGTAACATACCAAGGTTGTGGAACGCACTCCCTACTGACCTCAGATGCATCCCTCCTTCTCTTGCTTCAAAAAGGACCTGAAAATCCTTCTATTCAACCAATACTTTACGACCAAGTCAACCAACCTAGGCATCAATAACCTAATGTACTAGCCCCTCACTCTGACCTTCAAGGATGGTGATTATCTGACTGTGTCAACCACCTGCGTCTTTCGCCCCACACTGGATACATAAGTTATATGTCTTTGTTTATATCTTTATGCATCCTCATGTCCTGCTATGTTAGGCAATTTTGCATGCCCTTTGTGTATGTAAGGCGCTCTGATACCCACTGGTCTAGCTAGTGCTATTTAAAACTTTATAGAAAAAGTGGTGGGCAGTGAAATAAATGATTAAAACTGGTACTTAATGAAGGGAGTGCTCTTCCAGGGATAAAAACCTATGGCAGTGAGTGCTACCTCTGGGTTTGAAAGGAACCTTGGTAGTCTGGTGGTGATGAGACTACATAGATGTGTCTCCTACTGTCTCATGGGAGGGAACTAACTATGGTCACTCTTTCACAAATGTATTGACATGTTTTGCGCTTTTACTCGTCATGAGGATCTGTAGTTCTTCATCAGGACAAAAAAACACATATAGTAGACAAACTACCCCACACTGAGTTGGTGAACCTAGGTGCTACCTACTGTCTGTGTGTTATTCCAGGTCTGACCTAAGTTTGGCAAAATTATGGCAACATCAGATGGCGCGGAGGAGCCCTGTTGAAGCATGCTATAGCTTCAGTGTGCGGACTGCGTGTCAGCACCTACCCGTCTCCATATCCCCGGGAGTAAATGAAAACAATGTCAAAAAAACTCAGTTTTACCCATATGGCTATCATTTGATTTGATCGATTCATGCATGATGCTTGTATATTATTCCATTTTATTCATATTATATGTTTTATTTTAACTGTCTTGGCACTGTGTGAATATTGTTTTTTAGGAGATGTATGTTTTTTAGAATACTGGAAATAATATATTGTAATATTGTTTGCTTTTATGGCTCACAAAACTAGTGGCTCACAAAACTAGTGCCCAAAAAAGCTTTTCTGCCTCACTGAACTGAGCATACCTCTGTCTAATTATCATTTAGTTTATTGTACAACTTTAATTGAAAGGCCTTTCCCCTTCTTTTTCCGTGCACTGGCTGGCCAATAAAGGAAAATAATGGAGCCTCCTATGGAGCTATCTGGGGCCTCAAATATAAGAATAAAAAGGGTATTGTTAATTAAAGAAGAAAAAAAGGAAAAATAAATTTGCGGGCTTCAGTTGCACAAGTCTTCGACTTCCCAATTTGCTGTCAGGCAGTTTAGATTCAGCCCTTTCATCTCCTTCCACAAATAGGAATTCCATCATATTTTTGGATTAAGAGTTACTTTTTTACATTTTGCTAGATGCAGCTTTAGCTTTCTTGCAGTGCTTTCATTATCAATACACAGACAAAGGAGCACTGGGTCAGCCACCTTAGTTATTGACTGTTGTGAGAATATTTTACATGCTGATCAGCCTAAATTACCTTCTAATGGCCAATGACTAGAAACAACATAAGCCCAGTCAACATACTTAATCTCCTGATGTAAATGTTCATCACTATTATTCCTATCAATATGCTGGGTCTTTTTATTCTTCTGCACCATTTAGCATTAAAATTTGTGAAGAAAAAAAATGGTTATCTGCAAAACTGAGTGTATGGGTATTTTCTCTCAAGGCAAGCGTACAGAGGTCCAAAGGTTCTTCTCCGGCAGGTGAAAAATCTGAATGTAGTATCTCATTACTCAATAATCTACTTTTCAGGATATAGTACAGTGAGGGAAAAGCTAGTATCTGAAAGAAGGATCTAATTAAAGAATGACCTCTGTATGGCTCTGAATTCTGAAGTCTCAGTGGGATGCCACAAATTTAAATTGTGCCCAATAAGGAGACAGACAACTTTATGAATCCTATCACTTTGCACAAACACACATGATGTCATATGTAGGGATACCAGTGCTACCTAAGGGTCATAATATGAGTTTGGCAGTCTTCCTGCAGCACCACCAACACCGGACTGGCAGAAGAAACTCCAAGCCTGTGATGCGCACAACCACCGACCGGATTCAGAGTTGAATCCAGGGAGGGCAGGCAGTGCTGCAGCGGTCTCATGGCGCAGCTGTGTTAGGCTCATAGAAGAGCCTTAACAGCAGACCGCTGTTGGGACAGCACCTGAAACATAGTGTTGTCTGACAGTGCTAAACATAGTGTTGTCTAACAGTGCTTCCACGTAGTCGTAGGTCGCAACACGCCCCATCCCACAGCCAGGCGGGAAGACCCCTATGATGAAGCATGACACCAAGGGCCCTTTTGGTGTGTGAGGGGTATTTAAGCAAACACTGTGTGCCTCCACATCTGGATGAGTAACACATTTCCGTGAACACAGTCTGATCTATGTGGTGGATTCTTTTGATTTAAATACTAAGTACTAGAGGAGGGCGTATCTGCCCTAGTGTCCGCATACAACACTACCTCTTCACTCCCTCGCCTTGTTATATAAAGTCATTTTGTGAAGCCAGCCAGTGTGCTTTTGACATAGGCCTGCATTGTCTGTCTTCCCTTTCTTGTTGTTGTGGCCTGGCCATGTGGCTGGTGGCTATTTTGTGGAGAAAGCCAGTGTGTTTTTGCTATAGGCCTGCATTGTCTGTATTCTCTTTATTGTTGTTGTGGCCTGTCGACCATTTTGTGAAAGTAGCCAGTGTGCTGCATTAGGCCTGCAAGCCTTCTTTGTGGTGGCCATGCCTTGTTGTTTTTTTGCATGCAATCTTTTCCTCTTTTACTCAGCAAAAAAATGTAGCACAGTTCATTACATTTTCCAAAACATTTGCAATATTATTGATTTGAATTGATTTACTATGTGGCAGAAAGAAGGGGAACAGAAGTGGTGGTGGAATGATGGCTGCTCCGGCGGGCACCAAATATAGGAACAGGATGCACACCTGTTTATTAATTCTTGCAGAAATTCTATCATTGATACATTCATGCAGACTAGTGAGTGCCAAGCCCAAATACACTCTTTGAATATCAGACCATAACACTGGGGCGACATCTCACCCCATCCAGTCGCACAGCTTAGTTGTGCCAATCTCAGCAATTCATTTAAAAACGTACTCCATTTTCATCTTTCTACTCATTCATTTTACTCATTGTTCTTGGTTATAATATACTTTGATTCCACAAGCAGAGTGATCATGCAACTTTCTAAGTTTCTGGTGCTCCCACTGTGCCCATCCGGCCTCTTTGAAAGAACACGATATAAGCATTTCTTTATTCAGGGCAGTATTTATTTCATCAAACCCAATGCATTTCGTGCTAAAAAGCACTCCTTCATGGGTCACTACAATCAATAAAAACAATCTCCAATTAATACAATCACTGTTGTTGCTCTTTTGTTTTATACTCAAACATTTAACAACGTTATGCGCAAAACAATCATTTTGTTTAAATAAACAAGACTCTTCCTTTTTGCCAAAGCATCAACAGCTTACTTCTTAAACTTAAGACATGAAATACACACCCATCGTTCCCTCCTGCTTGAATCAATCACTCCCAACATGCTGTTACCACCCTCATTCATCCCCGTTTTCAAAACAGTCTCAGTGCTGCATGTCCCACTAAGCACCTCTCCCTATTTGTTTAGTTAGCTAAACCCTTTACCGAACATAATATGTTCGATCCATGCGTCCCCTTTTAGTAGCTTTTTGCTGAACATCTGTTCTACACTATTCATTTAAGTTTACTTCCCTTGAGAACATTTTTTAGTACAAGCTGTAAACATACCTGTCCTGAGCTGTTAAAAACATTCAGTCCTCCGAGCGTCTTCTACCCGATCTTTACTGCGCCCCTCCCTTCCTCTCACCTAAAACCCTTCATTCTCCCCACCCACTCTTCATGCTGATTCAGGCTCCAGCAGGCACTCATTTAACTGTGGCGATGGTATGGTGGTGAGATGGTTATTGCGTTGAAATACCACCTCCTCAACCATTTGAATAGAAAAACCTCAAAAAAACATTCCAGGCAAGTAAAGATGAGACAAACACCACTACAGAGGAGTAAAATAGTTCCTTATTCTCTTTTGCAAGGATTACATTGTTCTTCAAGTATTATATTGTTCGTTCTTCAACCTTGGCTTTGCTACTAACTGCCATTTAATTTTTTTTTTACATTCTCTTATTCCACTCTTCACCATTGAAATTACCCATCCAACCATATAGCCAACCATCCAAAGTTTTAAACATGGCTCCCTTTCTCACTCTACTCTCATGATCTCAAGTATAAACCTTTCAGCAACATACATTTGTCATTTGACATTTACCCACCCATGTGGCCTTAAGTTTATTTCAATCAAAAGAAACCACCACAGGATTCTAATAAACCGCTCAGTCAGATATCCTTTCCCACATACACTTTCACCCACCCAGGCAAGCTTCGTTCCTACCATCAGCAACCTATAGTACTATTTATGCATCCAGTCCTTCCTTTCTTCCACTCATGCATCCTTCACTTTCAGTCATATATAATACATTTCATCCAATCTTTCCCCTTCCAACCTTCCCTTTTTCAACAACCCATAGTTCAAGGTCTTGTTCATGAAACGTTTTCTGCTAAGTTGAAGATAGGAGCCGTCATTAGTTACTCTGCTCAACTTCAACTCCTGCTGTTATGTTGACCTGTTGTTCACAAGTCAACAAGACTGAACCTTTACAGTGAGCTGATAATTATAAATATTTGTCAATAATAAGCAAGCAATATGACTTACCACCGCCTGCCACTGCTGCTGGCTCACCCCCTTCTGCTGCTGCATCTGCAGACTGACTGGCGCCATCTGTGCTTGCCCCAGCGCTGGTGGTTAGTGCGGCAAAAAAAAAGACGACACATTTCTTAGATGCCAGATACACCTCCTGCTATTAATTATTTTATAGCAAAATAAAAAAAACACCACACACATCATTCACTGCAATTTGGAAACATTACAGACAGAATCTTCTATAAAAAAATATCAGGATGGGCATTTTTTCGTTCGAAAGTTTTTAAAAAGCCTGAACTCAAGGCCAGAGACCAGCTGTTAAGGAGAGGTTGGAGCTATTGATTGATTAGTCGGATGTTTTGAGAAAAAATAGGTATGGCCTTGGTTGGCTAATGCAATGGGGCTGTCCTCCTCGTACTTCCTACCACACATGGTGCTCAGTTATCAGTTCACCAACTGCTGCTAATAATACTAGGTCTAGCTAATAAAAAGACACAACTTTGGGGTGTCCAACGTGTTTTAGTGATTATAAGCATTCTCAAATATTACATGTGTAGAATACCTTATTTGGGCAATGGGCATAAAATCTGCACAGCAGAGGAGTAGTAGCACTATGTAACCAATGGGTTCTCTGAGTCTTAGAGTACCACCACTAGGCAGTCCACAAAAGGGTAGAGGTAAAGCTAACTAAAACAGCAGACGAAAGGAAGCTACAGCAGATACAGACTAGAGACAGTTTGACGTAGAGAAACTTGAAATATGGAATATAAGTAAAGAGGATAATGCGGGGATTACAAGAATTTAGAAATGGATACATCAAAGAGGATTTGGATGAATAATATATAAATGGGTAGACATCAAATTATTCAAAAAGGAGCATAAAAATTTGGGGAATAAATATATTAATGTTAACACCAGGAGGACTTACTGGGGCCAGCAGAGCCATCGGCCGAGGAACTCTGGGAGGCACCTCCAGCTCCAGACGCTTACCCACCTCAGACTTCTTCTTGCCCCTGGATGCTGATGTAAAACATAAAGACAAAAAAAGTGTTATAAGAAATAATATTTCCCCAAAATGTATTTGACAAGCACAGGCAATCGCAATAACATTGAACTTTTCTAAAACAGATCAACTAGTAGTAGTATATCGCTGACTGTCCTATCCTATAAAACATTTTCAAAACCTACCTACCTAGTCCATTCCTATTCCAAATTGTGTAAAATGCATTTTGGAAGTACTAATAATAAAGAGCAACAAATCATGATGTTTCTTGTTTGCTTCTTCTCAAATCTTATTCACAATCTCTCAGTCTCAAGTCAACCCCCTTTGATGGGCCAGTGCACTAATCACTAAGGACCATATTATAATGATTACAATGATGTTGGGTGGATGCCATTGAGGTTCTTCAACCGCCCGGCCTTAGGTTGGCACTGCCGTCATGACAACCACACTAGTCTGCTACGAATCAATGCGATCGCCCATCGGCCATAGTGCGGTCGCAAACCTCAATGGAATGTCAATGGAAGCTTGTGTTGCAGGCGAAAAAGGTCTGCAGCACAAGCTTCCATTGAAAAATAAATATTGTTGTTCACAAACATCTCAGCACCGTCTGTGTCGAATTGGCATGCACCATGCTGTTACAACATTACAAATAACTAATTACAGAACGTCTTACATAATCATCACTAATTCCATCAACCTAAATAAATGGCAACAAGTATGATTCAATAATTAGGTTGGGTGGGTAGCGCCAAGTAAGCTAACACCTGTCTAGAATACCAGATTATTACATAATATTTGAAAACTTAACTTTCCTGCATGTAAGCAGCATGTATGCTATTATTTGGGAAAAAATATATATTAGCTATATAATAGAACACAGGTAATAAAAAATAATAACAATTTTAAGAATGACTGACCTAGACCCGCAACCTCAACTCCTAGCAGGTCCAGCAGGTCCTGCTCTCTGTCCCGGATGTTAGACCAGCGGTGCGCTAACTGCTGATGGGTGTGCTGAACCCCAGAGCAGCAGTAAACTGCCGGGCGCACCCTCGCCCAGCGCTGCTGACACTCCCGCGTTCTGTACCCGGACCCAGGCCTGCTGCCAGGGTGGAGGGGAGATGGCGCTGGATTTTAAATACCAGTGCGGTTACCTCCACCTCATAAAACAGGGCATGGGGCTGCACCCTTGCCTGGAACCGCCTTCCGCAAGGAAGATGGCCATGCCTTGGTGCGTCCATGTCTGCATGGGGCTGGGGGAAAAGAGAGAAAAAAGATATGGGGAAAAAGAAGGAAGAACTGGGTAGTAATAAGGAAGTAGGAAAGCTAAAAAAATTAGTATCAAACTCACCAAAAACACACAATAAAGTAGAAAAAAACACAAATACACACTTAGAAAGACAAAGGGTAAGATAATAAATAATAAAGATGGGTAAAAAAGTTTTTTAAGCCAAGGATTACAGAGATTAAGGATAGATGAAAAAGTAGGCCCGAGCACCACAAACAGAGTAAGAAAAAAGAAGGCCTCGCCCATGTGCAACCGCCTGGTGCACTTCGCTCAATATTTCCACCCGAAATAGCGTGAAATAACTCGAAATAGCACAGTGGAGTGCTTTTGCATCTTCACAGAGTTTTGCGTGACTCCGCTACGTGAACTACGCCTATGCTTACTGATGAGCCCTACATCTTCACCTGCAACAGGACTAGCAAATAATCCTAGATTGCTGGCCTCTTGTTCAGAGCCACATGGACATAAAATGCTTCCACCATCACACTCACACCTAGACTTAGTCTGAGTGAGTTTTGAGCCCCCAAGAGTTGTCCCACCAGTCCTGGACCTTTGGTTGTGGTGCTAAAGGTACCCAGGTGGGCAATTCTGAAATCTGAGGACTTAGAAAACTTTTGGTCAAAAACTGCTCTGAGAACCAAGGGGAGACCCGGACCAACCTGCTTCTCTATCCTCCTGAGGTGCATTGCTGGTCTGATTGACCTCGCTGCTTCTCCAACTACATTTTTCTATGCAGCAGCAAATCCATTTCAGCAGTTCTTCATCAATTATGTATTAAGAGAAAACAGTAACCTTAGTCTTAGCTTAGTCTTCTTGCTAATCTCAAGGGATGAAAATTCAATTAGATTAATTGCTATATGATAATCCATCCAGATCTGACTCTGTAATTAATTAGTGAGTGAGAACCAGTTTACTTCATTCATCAGACCTGATCCGCCTGTATGTAATTCATATTTTTTGTGCAAGGAGGAGGAAGGCATTTTTATTGCCCTTCCAAATATGTTGCTCATTCACTGACTCTGTATTACTGTCCATTTAAAAAGTTCTCCTTCATGTTGAAATTCCTGGAATTGTGCTAATATTTTTAAAGTTAGAACATTTGTTTTATTTCAAGATTCTAATGATTGTCTTCCATCTGCTAATGCCTAGGCATTGTTTACCACACATACCTACCTGCATTGGTCAAAACAAAAATGTGTTTAGAAAGGTGGATACCCCAGCACAATGGTGTGACATAAAGGTAGAAGAGGGCTTGCTAATGTTAGCATGTACTGATCCATCCTACAAAGTATTTCTACATTTGAATGCAAGTCTAGGAAGAGGTACTTTCTTGTCCTTTTTTTCCTCAATTGAAGCTTAATATATTTGACCCTGTCATAGAGTTGTACATCAAAACTTAAACTAGACATTCATTATACAGTTTAGTTATTTTGGGCTTGAAAACATTCATGTATATTACGTTTCACTCTCTATAAAGCTCTCTTTTCAGCCTTTCTACATTAACTTCTCCCCTCTAGATTGTATTTTATTACAAGACCATAGATTATATTTTGGATTAACTCCTTGCCTTTAATCAAATAGCAGCCAAGGTAATCAAATCACTGTTTCTAAGAAACACTAGGGAACTATTATAAGATGAAGTAACAATGCTGTATTACCAATAAATTGTCACATAACTGATAAACAACTTTTTCAGTTTCAATAGGGGATTTTTTTTTCCAATTCAAAAGTCACCTGTTGGGTCTTTCTTCAGTATCCTCGTGCCTCACAATAATTATAGACTAATAGTGGCTCAGTTAGGAGCCCAAGGGATAAGATTGATTGTCTATTTAGACGATTTTCCCCCTTAAGACCTAAGAAAAATATATTTTTCATTCTCTAGTGTCAGACTACCTTGAATTGTTAAAAAATCTATAGGGTAGTCCTCTTTGATACATTTACACCAGATAGACGTATTGGGTGTTCTTATTTGTTCAGAGAAATCTGTAAAACAGATTCGTCATGGAAGTGTTACAAGGATAAAGAAGGAAAGTCAACAGTTTATAAAAAAGTTACATCTTTCTCTTAACACCTTGGGGCCTACTCGTTTCTGCATTATCAAACTTAGATTAGAAATATGTCACCTACAAGAAGGCCTTTATTATAAAGATACAATATGCTTAGATCAGGAGTTCGATTCAGAAATTCACTTGTATCTGGAGTTCCTGCACTATCCATGCATACAAGAGAAGGGTGGTTTCCTCTTCTGGCTCAGATCTTGTATTAGAATACATTGCACATCAGACAGGTTGGGTGCAAGATGTGGTTTGTACTTGACTGGAGGCACATGGTCAAAGGAGGAGTATTCTCTGCAAATACATTTTTTAGATAAGGTTGTAGTCTTCCTTACAATTCAGAGCTTTGCAAAAGACAAACCAAGTCTTTCCATCGTTCACCCCTAATCTTTTTCCTTTTAATCTGTGATCTGTGTGGATGATTTTCTGGTCTCTGCGCACTTTTTCCCTGTGTCCCCATACAATTTGTTCTGCCTTTGGATCCTAGCTGAGGGGGCTGCTCCTGTTGCTGGGGCCAGGAGGACCGCCACTTGGACTGTCTCCCTGCCTGGAGACCCAGTGAACTGGCTCTGGGCCCAGCCTTGCCCCCTGCCTGCCTCCAGACCTTGCTGGAGCTTTGCTGTTGCCTTCAGCGCTGAGAGGGCTTTTCCTTTACCCCTTAAGCGCTTGGGAGCGCTGTGGATTGCCTCTAGCGCTAGAGAGCGCTTTATTCTACTCATTGCGCTTGAGAGCGCTTTTTCTGCCCAGCCGCTTCCCACCCGGCATTTGCAGGCGTTCATTATCTATGTACGAGTGCCCACCTCGTTTATTATTGCCAAAGCGCTCGGGGCACTGTTATTCTTTGCCAGGCGGCTGCCACGCCGTATTTGCCCATTTCATTTAATTATTTTAAATGCCGGTGCCCACCCGGCATTGCCCCGTGTTCACCGCCGCAAGCCTGAGTCTCCCCAGCCTCTGTGAAGCCTGCCCCCAGCATCACGAGCAGCGCCGCTCTAAGATTGGCCGCAGCCCCAGTGCCAGCGCCGCGCTCGGAATGGCCGAAGGAAGGCCGAAGGAGCAGGAAGCAGTCTGTGTGTGCTGCCGGGGCTCCCGAGTGAGGGGAGAGCCCTGGACCTCTGCCTCAGCCAGGAGGAGAGCCGACTGAGCGCCAGGATGCCGCCGGAGCCCCGAGGAGAAGGAGCTCCCGTCCAGCGTCCCTGAGCAGCCGGTGAGTGTGGGTGGGCCTCGTTGGTGCTCCTGGGCGGCCCCCATTGTTTCTTTGAGCCCCGAGAGGCTCCAGGCATCCTGGGGGTCACAGAGCGGCCCCGGAAGGCAGCGGGCCGCTCCGACGTGCACAGTCCCCTTCTGAGTCCACGAGGGACTCCAACGAATCCCGCATTTGTGATTAGGAGCCCCGAGGCTCCTGGGGGCAATTGGTGATTTACGTGCCCGAGAAGCTCCCGCCACTATTTGATTCAGAGCCCGAGAGGCTCACAGTCCCCCCTTGTTCTAGAGCCCCCAGAAAGGCTCCCGGTGCCATATTTGTTTTAGAGCCCAGAAAAGGCTCTTAGGGGACACAAGTTATGGTTAGAGCCCCAAGGCTCCCACGCAGTATTTGCCCTCAACCTTGTTCTTGAGCCCACGAGGCTCCAACGTTGGCATCATCTGGGATTTACAACTGTCCAGCACTTAGTGGACGGTTGCTAAGTTTAGGCTTGTGTTCTGTGCTGCCTGCGCAGCCTTCCCTGACATTTGGACTCAGGGCATTTCAACCCTTACAAGGTCAGTTGGCCTGAGGGACAGTTCTAGTGTTGTGCTATATGCACCCTGCGCATTGTGATTTACTGCTTATGTGATTCCTGCGCAAATGTTCTACCTGCACCTCTGAATGTGTTTTAATCCCTCATGTGCAATGTGTTTATGTTTTATCCCCTTTGCTAAAAGTGACCTGCTTAGAGGATTGTTGATGTCCCATTACCTTTGCTAAAAGTGACCTGCTTAGGTGTTTTATGTTTTATCCCCTTTGCTAAAAGTGACCTGCTTAGAGGATTGTTTATGTTTTATTACCTTTGCTAAATGTGACCCGCTTAGGTGATTGTTTAGGTTTCCTTCCCTTTGCTAAAAGTGACCTGCTTAGGTGATGGTTTTCCTTCTATAGGTCCTGATATTAAGGTCCTAGTTCCCTGCGTGATTTTCCTACAGTGTTTAGGGTTGCATAGGAGGTATTTACCCTTACCAGTGATTACTGGTTGTGTGCTACATTTACTATTTTAATGCTATAGTCATTATATGTTTATGTGCTAAGTGTTATACCTACAAGTATTATTTCTAACAAGTGCCTACCCCTGACAGTGGTCCACGTGGCCCTGTCCTGTACATAATCATTTTAAATTCTGCCCGTGCCTGTTGGCACATTGTAAAGTGTGTGTGTGTTATCTAATGTGTTTCTACTATAATACAAAGGCTATTTTTTATATAACCTTGTGTGGAGTTTCCTTTGTGGTGGTCCTTGGGTGTTGTTGCTGGGTGCGCGCGCAAACACTTTACACATCGCCTACGAGATTAGCCTTGCTGCTCGCATCACGTTACCTAGAGGGTGAGCAGGGGTTATCTTGGTGTGTAACTCCCTTGCCCTGACCTTAGACATGGTGGTCTCTGACTGACTTTGGCGTGAGCCTTGGCCAGCCCGCGGTCCCGGGTCTAACAGACACTATTTCAGCAGTTGACAGAATTAGTCAAACACTTCTGGGAGTTATGTTTACAATGAACGTGTTCAATTCACGTATTTTCCAGGCATTATGAACACAATTGCTGATTATTGTTCCTGACATCTTCAAGAATCAGGTGATTGGTGAGGTTATACTTCAATCTTCGGAAAACTTTATTCCAGATTTGGACTTTTTACAATATATCTCTTTTCATGTTCATAAAAGAACCAAAACGAATCCACTGTCTATTTATTACACCCATTTTTCTTTACAACCTAAACTATGTGGGAAATTGCTTAAAAGTGTAGAAAGACAGCAAATCTCACCATTTGCTCTTCAGTCCAACTCATTATTTCATTCAGGTCTTCCCCCACCTTAGATTGTTGGAATAAATGAGGCATGATTTTAGCAGGCATTTATATCATTGCCTTTGAAATACACTCTACAAGAGGACTGATTGCTTCAAAATCAGTTTGGGCTGGATCTGGTTTATAGATCAGCGCAGTGGTGTAAAGTTTTCACTTTTGAGACCTTTTACTATAATCCTATTCCTCACATTGCTAATTTTGTTGTAGCTCTGATTTGAACAAGCACAATAGGAGTCTCAGATCTTGTAATAAAAGGGGCATATTCATAGCTTCAGTGAAATCTTGATTTTAACAAAGACATGGAGGCTAATGTAATCCCACCTTTGTTTGTCATTTATAAATCCTAACATTTGTTGCCTCAGTGTCAGATTCAAGGCTCCATCAACAGAATATGGAGGAATATTTCTTCCTAGGAAATAGCTATATTTCTGTCTGTTTCACGGATCATTTCCATCAAGAACCATTTCCTTTTTTTAATTATTATTTTTATTAGAGGTTCTTTCGAATTACACATGATACAACACCTCACATTTATCAACAATGCTATGTGGGATTCATCATACCGTCATATAGCAGTGTAGTAATGCAGTACAGAACAGCATGTCCCTCATAAATGGGCCCATGTAGGGTGGATGTTCCCCCTTTTTGCACTGGTAACTGGACAGAGATATCACATTTAGGCAGACCCTTCTCCATCCCCCTTTATGTCTCTGCCTAGTACTGGAGACAAAGAGCACCACACTTTACAGAATTTCTTGGGGCAACCTCTTGCCTTATATGTCACTTTCTCAGCCAGCATAGGTCCATACCAGCTTTCCGCTTCTTGGGGGCAGGTGGTTCAGGAGCCTCCTAGTTCCTGGCCACATCTCTAGTGCTACCATGAACCCCAAATTGCTAAAGATGAGTTCACACCTGGGCACAACGATTTCCGTGGGTATCCCCAGTAGGATGAATTTGGGGTTTATGGGCAGGCTTGCTCCCAGTACTCTCTTAAGTTCCTCCTATATTATATCACAATATGCATGTATTGCAGAGCAGGACCCCTTTGTTTGCAGAAAGAATCAATTCTCATCTCCACATCTTAGACAGTTAGGAGTCTCTGCACTACCAAATCTATGGAGACAAGCCCTGTCGTAGTATACCCTATGCAGGAGCTTACATTGAATTAATTGTAAGCAGGACTTGATCACCACTTACCTTTGGTGCATCAGAGCTATTTCTCAATCTGTATTATCTAATTCACCCACTGCACCTTTCCATATCACCTTTAGTTTCCTTAGGGTATCAGGGATATTGCTAAGGATCACCTTCTGCATCTAGGAGACCGTTTTCCCAGCCATCTCACCCTGGCGCTAAGATACATTGTATGCAATATCATGTGCCCTGCCACCATAGTGCCACAAGGACCACGTTACCATAAAAGAGTTAAGCTCTGGGAAATAGCCAGGTTTTTAATTCCCTTCTCAACTCCCTTCTCAAAAGTCCTGCATCTGCCTCAGATCAGTTGGGAGACTATTCCAGAGCCACGCTGCAGCAAAACTGAAAGCTCTACCCCCCGATTTTACACTTGTAATACTGGGAACTTTTACCAGGTTAGCTGAGGAGGAGTGGAGACTACGGGTGGGGACATATCAGCTAAACTTGCTCTGCAGGGGTCTGGGCCCAGTCCCATGTAGTGCCTTAAAAACGATACAGAGTGACTTAAATTGAATCCCCTGGAATACAGGGAGCCAATGCAGCTCCGCCAAAGTCACAGATGTGGATGACCGTCGAGGTCTCGATAGGGCAAACTTTGCCACTACATTCTGATTTCTCTGTAGTCTCCCAATCATATACCTTGGGGACTCCAGCAGCAGGGCATTGCCATTGTCCAGACGACTCAGGATTACACTCCTTACTACTTTCTTTCGTACCTGGGTTGGTAACAACGGAAGAATCTTCATGAGTACTCTGATGAGAGAAAAACTGTTCCCACAATCTTGTTTACATGGGTTTCCGGGTTCAGCTTATTGTTGAAGGTAATTCCTAAATTACATACAGTTTCAACGGGTATGAGAGGTATATCCGTGGGGATGGGCCAAAAGCCCATTGGGAATGAGAAGGCACTTTACATGCTGCACGGCATAGTATCTCCGTTTTATCACCGTTGAATTACAAAGAGTTGTTTCTCAGCCAGTGCACCGTATTTTGCATGCAGGCATGAAAATTTGCTAGTGAGACCGTCTGATCTCCTTCCAGCAATAAAATGAGCTGTGTGTCCTCAGCATAATTCAGAAGGCTGACATTATAAGACTTGATAACAGTGATCAAAGGACTCCTATAGGTGTTAAATAGGATTGGGCTAATTGCGGAACCCTGGGGTACCCCATGCCAAATATCAACAAAGTTCGATTGGTAGGGGGGGTGAGCCACTACCTTACATCTATTTACCAGGTAAGATTGAAACCATTTCAGGGCGACACCCACTACCCCTACTCTCTCCAGTCTTGCTAGAAGGACTGCATGATTGACCGTGTCGAATGCGGCAGACAGGTCCAATAGAATCAGTATAGCCGATTGTCCCCTGTCTGCTCGCATTCAGAGATCATCCAAAGTGGTCACCAGAGCAGTGACCAGGCGCTCTGTGATCTTCACTAGATAGGTTAGGAGAGAGATGGCAAGCTGGGTAAAGCGTGGATTTTTTCAGAAGAGGTGTTACTATTGCTTGCTTGCCGCTTAGTGGTACCATCCCGCTACTCAAGTATTGACTGCACGGGTGTTGAAGTATCGGTAAGAGTTCAGATCCTAATTCCTTCTAGATTTCATGAGGGAGGGGTTTCATAGGGGAACCAAAGGAAACTCCTAAGGCTACATTATTAAACTCCTCATCTGAGGGAAGATCAAAAACGATCTAGGAAGACCACCTGATCTGCTGACTTAGCCCCACCATCCCAACTCTCTTGCTTCCTTGGTGATAACCTACCACCTGTCCCACCAGAGATGATCAGGTCATCCATTTTCAGCCTTTCAAAGATTTTGCTTATCTTATCCTTAAAAAAGGTGGCTTAACTGTCACATAACTCCTGGGTAGGGAGAATCTTGTTTTTAGTACAATTTGGACTGGCAATATCCTTCACAATTTTTAAAAATACTCTTAGTACTATTGGGTGCCTTCAGAATAAATTCTACATAGTATTCTGCTTTTGCAGTCACTATAGCCTTTTTATGGCTAACTATTTTCTCCGTTCAAAAGGCTCTATTTGTTTCTGCGGACATTTTTGCCCTTTTTCACAAGCTTTTTAGGCCCCTACCTAAAAAGCTTCTTTCCAGCCTGGGATTGACCATCTCAAACTGAACCAGGTTAAGCCCATTGTGATGGAATTTTTTCCATCAAAGATCAGATCAAAAATATGTCCCCCCTTGTGAGCACTTTCTGTGACCCGCTGTGATAAATTCAGGTTCTCGCAGAATTTTAGATGATTATTTTACCCATAATCCAAACTTTCATTGGCCCACAGGTTAAAGTCTTCTAGAATAATCAATCTAGCATGGGTGAGTGCGATGTTACCAAACAAATATATGATGTTACTTAGCTAGCAGACTATTACTTAGCAAGTTTTAACAACAATGTTTGTACATGGCAAATACCATTCCTATGCAAGATTTACCTGCGCATGCTTTTAGTTCGCAAACACATTTAAAAGCACTAAATATGCATTGACTTCACAGTATATTACTAAGTATACAACTTCTACGCATTGTTTACTCTTTTACCCTTACCCTCATACACTACATTTCCCTACACTACCCAAACACCACTACACTACCCTAAAACACTTCCCTACACTACATAAACACAACTCTAAAACCAAAAAGACAACCCCCTGCATGACCACTACCCTAAACCCATTACACTACTCTACACTTCATAAACACAACCCTACAACCTAAAAGATAACGCCCTGCATGACCACTAGACTAAACCCAAATACACTACTCGACACTATACAAACACAACCCTACAACTTAAAAGACAACCCCCTGCACGACCACTACCCTAAACCCAAATGCACTACTCTACACTACATAAACACAAACCTCAAACCTAAAAGACAACCCTGTACGACCACTACCCTAAACCCAAATACACTACTCTACACTACATAAACACAACCCTCAAAGCTAAAAGACAACCCCTTGCACAACCACTACCCTAAAACTAAATACACTACTCTACACCACATAAACACAACCCTAAAACCTAAAAGACACCCCCTGCATGCCCAGAAAACTACACGGCCCTACTTACCTCATTCTCCTCATGCTCCCTCGCTTCATTGTGCTTCTTTTCTTCCCTACACTACACAACCACCTCAACACTACCCTAAACCCAAATACACTACTCTACACTACACAAACACAACCCTACAACCTAAGACAACCTCCTGCACGACCGCTACCCTAAACCAAAATACACTAATCTACACTACATAAACACAACTCTAAAACCTAAAAGACAAACCCCTGCATGACCACTACCCTAAACCCAAATACACTACTCTACACTACATAAACACAACCCTACAACCTAAAAGACAACCCCCTGCACGACCACTACCCTAAACCCAAATACACTACTCTACACTACATAAACACAACCCTCAAACCTAAAAGACAACCACCTGTATGACCACTACCCTAAATCCAAATACACTACTCTTCACCACATAAACACAACCCTAAAACCTAAAAGACAACCCCCTGCATGACCCCAAAAACTACACTGCAATACTTACCTCATTCTCCTCATGCTCCCTCGCTTCACCGAGCTTCCTTTCTTCTACTGCTTCAGCAAAGTAAATGACTTTGCTAAGTAACGATATATGCGAAGTAGGAGCATGCGAACTTAAAGCATGCAAAGTAAAAGATTCTGCTAAGTAAAAAATGGGTAGTAATGGTAAGTCGTAGTAGTGGCCGCAAAGTAATGGTAGATTACCTACCAAACAAGTCAGCCAAATCCTGCTGATGTTGAAGGCTTACTGCCCCAGGGGGCCTGTAGCATACAAATCAGCAAGTGTCCATGTTGGTCTTTTAAAGAGAAACCCAGCATTTCAGTGACTGTCACTTTATCAATATCCATTTGTGAGATACCCAAATCTTCTTAAAAATGATTCCAATGCCCCTCCCTCTACCACTTGGTCTTGGCTTGTGGAACTCTTTGAAGCCCGGTGGACAAGTCAAGCCCAACTCCAAGACATCCAAGTTATGTGTTTCCAATAGTAATTGAATCACCAAATGATGCTTTGGCAACCACCTCACATTACGCAGGCGGCATATCAAGGAGTCCCTCTTGACAAAATGCATCTCCGAGCCCGAAGTCCTTTCCCACTTGAATTCTCCCCCCTGCCTCCCTGGTCACCTATAGCCCTCAATTGGTCACATGTATAGCTATAGTATGGCTCTATGGGGAATGGCAGGGATAACCCCCAAATCACCCTAATTCTTGAGACTGGGTTTTTGTAGAGAAGATCTATCCAGGCAAAGAACTTGGGGCCAAACACAAACGTAACTAACATTTGTTTAAGGAAAGGCCAATGGACACCATCAAACACCTTTTCAGCATCTAATGGTGGGATTATGTGAGGTTCATTCCTGTTTCAAACAGTCTCAAGCCAGTTGTAAAGTCGGTGTAGGTTGAGCCTGATTGATCTTTTAAGCATAAAGCCAAACTGATGAAGGTGTATTAAGTTACAAATCACCGGTATGAGTTTGATGGCGGATATAATAGCTAGGATTTTCATTTCAATGTTAAGGAGGAAGAACTTCACTTCCTTGTTGGCTAGCCAGATTTATTAATCACTATTAAGTTAGTGCTACAGAGGTCTAGCGGGAGAGCCCCTATCTCCTTAGCTTCACTGAACATCTTGATCAAGTATGGGATGATATAAGTTTAGTTATACCATTTGGGCCTGGGATTTTCACAGTCTTTAAGTTGCCAATAACTGCCAATACTTTTGATAGGCCTACATCTTCTTCAAAGGTCTGTCGGTCTTCTTCTGACAGGGTTGATATTGATATCTCACCCAAGTAAGTGTCCATTTAGGTGGCGTCTGTCAAGGGCTGGGTCTGGTAAAAGGCTGTATAATATCCTGCGAACTTGGGTGTGACACAAGATGCCTCGTCTACTCTATTAATCTCAGTCACCCATCTAGTCTCGGTCTCCTTTCTACCCAGCCAAGCCAACAGTTGCCCGCTTTATCTAGGGGTTCATACAAACAATGTTGTGTGGATAAGATCATGGCCCTAACTTCTAGATGTGCCATTGACAAGAACCAATTCTTATGCTGAATCTCACTAGAGACTTGCAAAAAATTCTGATGACTTTTATGATTGATCTAATTGTTGTCCTATGTTCCATTATTCCTGATCAGTTCTCACAACAAAATTTGACCTGTTACTCTCTGTCAAAGTGGTAATGGGTTTTATGAATATTCACTCGACCATAGTTAATTGATCTTGCAGTTGTTCCCTACTGTTTCATGCAAACTGTTGTTTGCTTATCTTAGATGCTATTTGATTAAAGGCAAGATGAGAATGCTTGATACCTGACGCTATCTTTGTTAGGGGCAAATCAAATTGGAAAGGAAAGTATGCACAATGCAAAACATAATCATATGCATGCAGAAATTATCTTCTCTGGTTCACTATATCAGAATCCATCACTGACTATTGCAGCAAGAAATCCAACCAACCTCATATGTAGCGCCATTTCACAATGGTAGGTTGCTTCTAGGAGGTCAGGCTTATTTGCTGCAATGCTGCTGATTCAAGAAGCATGGGAAGGAAGGTGCTCTTGCTTGTCAGAAAATGGTTGCAAATGACTAGAGTGGGCAAGCAGGCACATTATTTACTCTATTACCTACTGTGTCTCACATGTGGTATTCAGAGGCTGCTTTAAAATGGAATACTAACTGATGTGGACAATCAGCTAAATAGAGGATAGCCCACCTTTGTGCTTTTGGATAATTTACTTTATAAAATAATTACAAACAGGCCAGATAAAATGTAATGTGATAGCTCTGTAGGGGAAGTCTGAGCAAGGGAAACTCCACTTGATGATACGATGCTGTTAGTGACCTTGGAGAAAAGGGAATAGGAGATTAACGAAACAGTTTGTAATGACTGACACTTAACTAATAAAATGTGTATGGATCTCACTAAATCTGTCCTTAGAAGATACAAAGGTGCTCCTTCTAGGTTTCAGGATATGTGTGTAATAATTACAGTATCTAGTAAGTTATTTTACACCGGATTCGGTTTTTATCGGGTGGCGAAAATAAAACCTTTATTTACTAATGCAGATTGGAACGAAACATACCATCACGGTTCCATGTTTACTACATGTTTTCCTTGTTTTACAACCATTTCACCCAGACAAATTAGAACGGCATTTCCTGGTGAAATGTGTCCATGGAAAAATGTAGGGGTGTGATATCAATGACATGCAGTTAGTTCCCGAAAATCTCAGAATCTTCATTCATACGCAAACCCCTGTTTTGGAACAGCTAACACTATTTTGATGAGAACTTAACAACCTCATGTAGAGAAAAGTATTGGTAGGCAACTGGGTAGATAAGATAAAACGACATACATTAATAAATCTGTGCCTGCATTTAGTACATTTCTTTTAAGTTTAAAAATTGTTTTATTGAACATGAAATTACTTATATTGAAATAGTACAAAGCGATCAAACAATAGAAATAAAGAAAGAGATGAAAAACAAAGGGAGAGGCATAATGACTTACAGTCAGATTATCTATCAAATATACATGTTAGAATAAATATGAAGTAATGCTTGATAGAAAGGATTCATATGATCAGGAGAAGGAAGTCAAGGAGGCTGTAGAACTCCCTGGATATGAAGTAGGGGGAGAATGTTGTGATGGCAGAACAATCAAGGAACTGAGTAACAGGTGTCCAAAGGGCCTTTAATTTTAAAACAAGAGATAACGGTTGTAGTTGCAGTATCCAATCAGTGATTGTGACAAACTGCATACCATCATGCTTTAGAAGATACTTGTGTAAAGTCTTTCCAATTATGACGTTTTTGTTGAAAAGCAAGTGTTAATAACAGGTCTAGTACCTGCATGTTAAATGAATTATTGACCTAGATTTCGGATACACTACTTAAGAATACATTGGAAATAGAAAAAGGAATAGTACTCTGGAAAATAGTATTAATTTAACTCCAAACTTGTGACCAGAATGTAGAGGCAAGGGGACAAATAAAAAATGTGTTTTTCAAGTCAGCTTGTGGTACGGAACAAGTACAACAATTTCCTGAGATTGCCTGATTAATTTTATGAAGGGTGCCTGGTGCCATAAAAAGTCTGTTGTAAATGAAAAAAGGTTTTTATGTTGTACTGCCCGCACAGGAGGATTCAATTCAAGGTGGGCATAGATAAATTTATGGAGAGGTATTGCTCTCATGCAAGTTCAGTCTTAGACTTGGATCTAAAAGTGGGAGCATCAAGTAAATGGGAATAAATAAGGGAAGTCTTAGAACACATAGGTAAAATAGTAGCCAATTGTGCAGGTGATGGAGCACTAGAAGACGGAATGGATTTGAAGTGGTTATATGCTTGAATTATAGCCTCTTTTAGAAGAAGAACTTTGGCACAGAAACTAGAAAGTAGTTGAAAGAGTTCCTGAATTAGACTAAAATTAACAAGTGACTCCCAATCAAATAATTGATGAGCCCAAATCAGTCCTTCAGCTCTCCAGGAGTGCCAATAAATAGGATGTTTTTTCACTTGAATACATTTGGTATTCCAAATAGTAGAGTTAAAAAATGAGCGTAGGTCTGTGGGTGAGTAGGAAATTAAAAAAGTGAATCATTTGCAGGTATTATTAATAATAGCGGCAGATATTTTTCAAGGTTTTCGCATGAAAGTCAGGAATTCTGAAAATGATTAAGGGAATAAAAAACTTGTTCCCAATGAACTCATAACAGAGTGTATAACGAGGAGGGTGTAATCCAATGATAAGACAGACGCAAAAGGTAAGATTTATGATACTTGGGGAAATCAGGAAAGTTGACTAAAGACATTTTATTAATACAAAGGAATGGAGATTGTATTATATGTTTTTTTGTAGTTTTTAAGAGGGACTTGTAAGGGAATATTGGAAAGAGTTAAACGCATGATAAGAACCAGCATCTTCTTTATGGTGTCAAGATGACCCCACCAAGACAGGTATAGAGGATCCCATTTACTAGTTAGAGAAGAGATTGTCTGAATGCAAGTGTCTATGTTGATAGAAATGGAAGAGGTGTGGTAGTAGGAGAATTGGAGACGAAGAAATGTCAGTTTTTGGATTGCTTTTTGAAATGAGAAGAATAAAAATCAAGACTAAGGTTAATTTTATTAAAGGGCAAAATTGTGCATATGTTAGGATTCAACTAATAGCTGGAGACAGATGAATAAGACGCAAAGCAGGGACTCAAGAATAAAGTTAAGACATAAATAGCAAAATGTCATCAGCATACACAGCCAATTTAACCTGTTGTGCCAAAAATGGTTCTAATGCTAGGCTAAAAAGAAAGGGGACAAAGGAAAACTCCTCTGTTAAGGCTAAAATAAGAAGGCATCAAACCCTTAACTCAAATGGCCGCCTTGTGGGAAGTGGAGAGGAGAGAAATTAAAGACATGATTTTAGTACAAAACCAACAAAGTGTGAAATAATAAGACCATGTGACATGATCAAAACCCTTTTTGGCATATAAGGCTATAACTGCTAAAGAATAAGGGAAATTGGAGACCTAGAAATAATCTAAAAAAACAAACAAGTACTATCCGAAAGATATCTGCCCTTGACAAAACCAGATTTTCCTTGTCCCAGAAGATGACGAAGAAGCGGTTCCAGACGGAAAGCTAATGTTTTAGAGACAATCTTTAAATCCAAGTTAATTTAAGAGATGGGTCAGTAATTTTTACAAAACTGTGGATTCTTGACTTCTTCAGACATTTGAAGTCATCAAGAAATAAGCCAGAAGATGTAACCAAATTAGCAAAGGAATGAATTAACAATCGAAGGGGGATATTAACAAAGAATAGGTGTTAGCCTTCATGGATTAACGCCTCACTTTTCCACTTCAGGAACATAAGGCTGTACCATATTTACAAGCATATGGTACAGCCTTGCATTTCACCCTGTGCTGGTGCTAAACTTAGCAGTGTAGCGTCAATGCAGGCTCCTTTGCACCATAATGCAAGGGTGTCTGCGTGCAGGGGAAGATTGCTTATGTACATGAAGGTCCCCCTTCCTGCACATAAACAATCTTGAAATGCCATTTTGTCACTGTGTCAATGTGTGCTGCACAAGGCAGCACAAAGGGAAAAAGCAAAAGCAAGGAGAAAGGAAGCATTTCTCCTCATTTTGCCAAGTTAAGACCACGTTTTCCCTGGTCTTAATTTTGGCTCTGCCTTCTATTTACGCTGCCCTTTTAAATAGGGGGCAGCATCAAAATCAATGGGTGTTGCAGTGGATTGCCCACCACAACACCCACTGCCATCCCCTTTAACTCTAAGCACAGCGTGAAAATTGTGCTTATTTATTCACAAATATTTACAACAAGGGGTGGTGAGGGACAGAGTCTCTGAATTAAGCAGAAAGCTCTCACCCAGTCAAGAGATCAGGGCTAGATCCAACACCGTTTTTTAGCTCACTGCACCATCCCAGTTTCAGAACCTGGCTGTATGCAAATTAGTCTGTTCCTGTCCCAGTGCATGATGGGAACAGGGCAAACCAAACTACAAAAGCCAATTCTTACACTGGGAAGGAAACAAGCTCCCGGGGACCGGTTTCTGGCATTACAGCCGTCTTCGGCCCGGTTTGCTTGAATCCTGATGGTGCAATGAGCAAGGGTCTCACATCTGAGAATACCCTTCCACGCTTAGGGTGGACAAAAATATTTACAACAAGGGGTGGTGAGGGACAGAGTCTCTGAATTAAGCAGAAAGCTCTCACCCAGTCAAGAGATCAGGGCTAGATCCAACACCGTTTTTTAGCTCACTGCACCATCCCAGTTTCAGAACCTGGCTGTATGCAAATTAGTCTGTTCCTGTCCCAGTGCATGATGGGAACAGGGCAAACCAAACTACAAAAGCCAATTCTTACACTGGGAAGGAAACAAGCTCCCGGGGACCGGTTTCTGGCATTACAGCCGTCTTCGGCCCGGTTTGCTTGAATCCTGATGGTGCAATGAGCAAGGGTCTCACATCTGAGAATACCCTTCCACGCTTAGGGTGGACAAAAATATTTACAACAAGGGGTGGTGAGGGACAGAGTCTCTGAATTAGGCAGAAAGCTCTCACCCAGTCAAGAGATCAGGGCTAGATCCAACACCGTTTTTTAGCTCACTGCACCATCCCAGTTTCAGAACCTGGCTGTATGCAAATTAGTCTGTTCCTGTCCCAGTGCATGATGGGAACAGGGCAAACCAAACTACAAAAGCCAATTCTTACACTGGGAAGGAAACAAGCTCCCGGGGACCGGTTTCTGGCAGAAATGCCAGAAACCGGTCCCCGGTAGCTTGTCTCCTTTCTGGTGAAGAATTGGCTTGGTAGTTTAGTCTGCCCTGTTCCCATGATGCACTGGGCCAGGGACAGACTGATTTGCATATAGCCAGGTTCTGAGCTGGGATGGGGCAGTGAGATAAATAACGGTGATGGATCAAGCCCTGATCTTTGGACTGGGTAAGAGTGGTCTGTTTAACTCAGACACTCTGTTCATCACCACCCCCTTTTCTAAATTATTTATTCACAAGGCAGCGTTAAGCCAAGATAAGTGGCTTAACGGTGCCTTGTAAATAAGGAGAAGTCCCTATTGCTATGGAAACTTCATAAAAAGGGACGTTTTCGTGGTGTTAGGGGCTTGTAAATATGCTCCAAAGTTTTGGGAGAAGTAATGTGGAAAACTGCATATGCATTTCAGCCGTAAAACCATCCGGCCCTAAGCCATTGTCTTTTTTTAAGGGAAAGCAATGCAAACTAAAGTTATGTTTGAGTATTGTCTGTCTCCAAGGATGAGATGTCAGCTTGAGAGGTAGCAGACTTAGAAATAAAGGACAGATAACTTAATATTGCAGGATCTGAGGGTTGACATTCTGGTATAAAGATTCAGGTACAATTGCTGGAATTGAGATAGAATATCCTAGTCCCTGTGGTGAGAAGAGCCAGTATCATCAATAATTGACTCAATTAATAATTTGTGTATGTTTAATTTTAAGAACGTAAGTTGGTAACATTCCAGATTTGTTTTGGCCTCCATATACTTAGCGCTATATTTGAGAAGGTAGGAAGCAGCGTTATAAGTATATACTTTATTCAATTGAAGTTTTGCTTAACCCCTTCGATGCTGATGACGGCCCCCAGCCATCATGCATCACGGTGGGCGTGTGCTGATGACGGCTGGTGGCCGTCATGAACCCGCCCACTTCAAAAAACGCCACACAGGCGCAGAATCGCGGCCGCGCCCTAGGGGTTAATTTGGTTGATTTAGAGATTGTTGGGAATGGGACATATAGGCAGAATGCTCTAAGGGTTTAATTTCATTAAGAACTTGTTCACACTACTATTAAGTCTCATTTTAGAAACCAAATTAATTATGACATCATGGGCTAAGGCTTAAAATGCAACCCATACAATATGAAAGGGAACATTTCTCATCTGATTGAAAAGGAAAAAATCCTGGGGAAAAGTAGTAAAAGAAGAGGTGAAGGAGTAGTCTATTAATAATGAATTGTTTAATCTCCACCATTTAAGAAGAGTGGAATTTGGCAGGATGTCTAATTGCACAGAAACCGGGGCAAGATCGGTGATCAATATGGAACCAATATGCACTGAATGTAAGAATTGAGTTAGTTGGTGTGAAACAAATACAGAGTCAATTCAAGATTGTATATGATGTACTGGGGAAAACATTTATACTCCCTTAAAGTTGGGCTGCATAGTCACCAGGCATCCGTAAAGTAGTGTCTTTGAAAAGCTTTTGCAAAAGTTTTTTGTTCTTTGTTTGAAATGTAATGGGATGAGAAATGTCTGTCAAGAAAAGGGTCAGCAGATAAGTTGCAATCATCAGCCAGAACTAGATTGTCATCAGGATATTGCAAAAGCTTCTGTGAAATTAGAGACCAAAATTGACAATTAGGTGCAATAGTCATATTGAAAAGAACAACTGGAATCTTATCAATATACACTTTAAGTAATAGCCATCCCACCACCTCAACATTTTCCTTTGAAACTAACTGAACTTTTAAAGATTTATTAGACAATATTACAGCTCAATGATTTTTCCCCATAGAAGGGAAAAATAATGATTTTAGCCAACCACCCCCCCATTCTGCAATTGCATAGATATCCTAAAGATGAGATCCCTGCAAAAAAGCTATGTGTGTTAGGCTTTGAGCGAGTGAGATCATCTCTTTTAATTTGGGAATTCAAACCTTCGACATTCCAAGAAACCATTGTCAAAATCAGAGAATAATTGAAAAAGAATATAGCAAAACCACATAAGTCGTAGAGGTACAAACGTACAAACGTCCTAGAAGAGATAACAAAAGGTACAAGACCCAACATAAGAAAGGAAGAAAGAAAAAGAAAGGAGAGGAAAAGAAAAGGAAACAATAAACCCAAAGAGAGAAAAAGAAAACACCTAACACTAGTACAGCATAAACAGGACAAACAACAAGAAAGGGTAACATGCCTTGCAAAAACTTGATGAAGGTGTAGGAAAGGCCATATGGAAAAGACATCGCGTCTAATTCACAAGGGGCTACATGGCGCAGGAGGGATGGTACGACAAGCAACAGGGAACAAAGACAACCACAACATAGAAATAACACCTTTAAGGAAAAAAATGAACAATTTATAATTACCTTCAAGTGTTATACTGCCACCATGCTGCACAGCTCCACCTGACTGTTCCCGTGTCCTGAGCCCAGCTGCCGCTGCTGACTGTGTTTGAGGCCCACCTCCACCCGCAGGCTGCCACCGGCACCTCATCCCTGGTGGCCAAGTGGTAGGCTGTAGGTTCTGCTCATTGTATTGCATTTATTGTAATAGTACTGTGTTTTGATTTCATTTGCTTATATTGGTTTCTATCGGTTTTATTGTAATTATGCTGTGTTTGTATTCATTTGCTTCTATTGGTTCCTATCGTTTTTTCTTCCCTTCTGTACTTTACTGTGCCCTTTTGCCTTCTGTTTCCCTCGCCATTCCTCCCTCCTGCTTTCCCGCCACTGCGTCCCCTGTGGCCCACTCCTCGCTTGCCCATTCGTCCGATCCCACCTCCCAGCTTCTCCTCCCTCCCACCTCCCTTTCTTATGGCAGCTGTTGTACGGCCGCGTACAGCAGGCGCGCCACTGGAACACCGAAGGCACGACTAAGGCAAGACTGTCTGCGCCCGTCCATGCCTGGATCACACCCAGCACCAGAACCCCTGGTCCCCGCGACCGCCAAGACACCCGACACAGCTAAGATGCCAGCACCCTCCACACACTCAACACTGGACAATCACACACCTGCTTCCTAGCCTCCCGGAAGCGCACCCAAGGACCCTTCCCCTGCCGGAACTGCAGCTTCACCAGCATCTGACCCGCCAACCCACCCACCGGGAAAACCCCAACTACCTCAGATGTATTCTCCTCCACACCCGCTTTGCCACGCACACACGCCATTGAACTCTGGGACCTACTCTACTTAACCTCCCCAGACGTCGCCTTCCTGACGGAGACCTGGCTGAAGCCCCCCTTGGCAACTGACATCGCCATAGCCATCCCTTTCGGCTACAAGATCACCCGCAGGGACCACACCAACAGAACAGGAGATAGAATTGTCATCGTCCACAGGAACACTCTCAGAGTTGCCTCGACCAAAACAGATGACACCCTCAGCACCGCCGAACATCTGCGCTTCCAGATCCACACCGATCCCAACACCAACCTCAGAGAAACCCTCATCTACAGACCCCCCTGGACTCCGACCACAGTTCAGCGACTCCATCGCCAACTTCATCAGTTCACATGCCCTCACCTCCATGGACTACATCCTCCTCAGGGACCTGAACTTCCACCAACTCCGCCACCCTGATTGACAAACTCAGACTCAGACAACTCGTCAAAACACCCACTCACTCCGCTGGCCACATGCTTGACCCCATCTTCTCCGCAAGCTCCCACTTCTCCTTCAACCACACCACCGAATTCCACTGGACCGACCATCACTGCATCCACTTCACCTTCTGGAAACCGCCCACGCACCACTGCACACAACGGATCCCCCGCCGCTGCTGGAGCAAAGTCACCGAAGACCAGCTAAATACCACCCCCCTCGCCTGGAGCCCACCCACCTATCCCAACACCGCCACCCACAACCTCAGACAGTGGATCGACGGCTGCGCCAATACTATCAAGAAACCCTCCAACAGTCACACCAGCAAGAAAGCCAGCTGGTTCACTGAAGACCTCCAGGCCTCCAAGCAAACCTGCCGAAAGCTAGAGAAGAAATGGCACTGTGAACAGACAAGGACCTCAAGAACTTCTTGCCCATGTGCTTGCTCCTGTTCTAAGCGAAGGCCATCGAGAAGGCTGTCAAAAGACAACTGACCCACTACCTCGAGGAGAACAGCGTTCTGCACCTGTCCCAGTCCGGGTTCCGAAGCAACCACAGTATCAAAACTGCCCTCATCGCCGCCTGGGATGACATGAGGTTCCTGCTAGACAACAGAGAAACCGCCTTCAACACGGTCTTTCACCGCACCCCATGCACCCCATGCACACTCCTCCACTCCGCTGGGATCCAATAGAAGGCCCTGGACTGGACCACCTCCTTCCTCTCCGACAGAACCCGGAGCATTCGCCTCCCCCCTTTCCGCTCCTAAGCCACCGAGATCATCTGTGGCGTACCCCAGGGCTCATCCCTCAGCCCAACACTATTCAACATCTAAATTGCACTGCTCACCCACTTCGCACAACTGCATGACCTCAACATTGTTTCCAACGCCAATGACACCCATCTGATCCTCTCCCTCACCTAGGACCCCACATCACCAAAACCAACCTCCACGAAGGAATGAAAGCTGTCACTGAGTGGATGGAGAACAGCCGACTGAAGCTAAACTCGGACAAGACAGAATTCCTCATCCTCGGATCCACCCCCTTGACCTGGGATGACTCCTGGTGGCCACCCACACTGGGAACAGCTCCAACACCCACCGAACACACAGCCAACTTAGGGGTTCATCCTCGACTCTATCCTCTCCATGACCAAGCAGGTCAACTCAACGCCATCTTGTCCTCCTGCTTCAACACCCTCAGCATGCTCTGCAATATCTACAGATAGATCCCCACCGAAACAAGAAGTGCGGTCACCCAGGCCCTCGTCAGCAGCAGGTTGGACTACCAAAACGACCTCCATGCAGGAGCCTCGGCCAAACTCCTGAAATTACTTCAAAGCATTCAGAACGCCTCTGCACGACTGATCCTCGAAATCACTCGCCGCAGCCACATCACACGCCACCTAAAAGACCTGCACTGGCTCCCCATCAACAAGAGGTTCACCTTCAAGCTCCTCACCCATGCACACAAGGCACTCCACAACACCGGACCAGCATACCTCAACAGACGACTCAGCTTCTACACCCCCAACCGCCAGCTCTGCTCCGCCGACCTCGCCTGCGCCACAGTCCCGCGCATCCGAAGAGCGACCTCCGGCAGCAGATCATTCTCCCACCTCGCTGCCAAGACCTGGAACACCCTCCCCATTCCCCCTATGGCAGACCCAGGACCTGTTGACCTTCAGAAGACTTCTCAAGACCTGGCAATTCGAGCTGTAGCAGCATCCTCCCCCAGCGTCTTGAGACCCTCACGATTAATTTGTGCACTTTACAAATGTTCTGATTGATTGTTTGATTGATACTAGAACTACAAAACTCATCAACAGTAATAACATAATATAGTCTTGTAATGGCAAAAAATTAACAAGCAAACTCAACAACAAAATACAGTCACGTTGTAGAAGTTGAGGGGAACAACATCCATAATGTCCGCTTTGCAAGAAGTAAGGAAATCCCTCAAATGAGATGAGTCCTCAAAGGTTGTTGGTTTATTGTTATGGGCAACTTTAAAAAGGCAGAGATGGAAAAGTCCAAAGTGGGCTCCTATTGAATGGAGCGCAGGTCTTATACACAAAAGTATTTTTCCTGTCTTCTGTATTCTTGGCATAGTCCAGGGAAATATATATATAGCATGCCCTGGCCATGAAATCTGTTCAAGACATCAAACAGCAGAAATAACTGGAGGTGAAGCATTCAAAGTAGGGCTACCCAATTTGCTCTGTCTGAATGTTTAATTGTGTACTTTTTGGTAATTGATGCAAAAAAGTTTTGAAAACGAGATGGAGTCTGCCCCTTCTGAGCCTTTGGGAAGACAATAAATACACAGGTCATTCCTCCGATTTCGATTTTCAAAGTCTTTGACCTGTCTATGTGAAGAAGAAACCTGCTGCTGCAGGGAGTTCACTTTACAAGACGTGTTGTGGAACGTGTTTTATTTGTTGTTCTGCCAAAGACAGACGTTCTTCCATGAGTGGCGATCTATCACTGAGAAACTGTAGATTGGCATGAGTGTCTGACATACAAAGGCCTAGAGCTCTACTTTCCTCTAAAAAAATGTCTAGAGAAACCCCAGGTAAAGACTTTGTAGGCAAAAGTGGGTCCTTTAGAAGCCTATTAACTTGTGCCTTACTGACATGGGTTTGAGATGGCAGGGTATTTGAGACATAAGAAGAAACTGAACCAGACTGTTCATTTGAAGCAGAATTCTCCATTGCAATAGGTACTAGAAGTGCTGGCAAGCGACTTTGTGATTTGCCCACTGAAGACTTAAATGAAGGTCGAAAATCCTTTGACCAGTTTGTATATTGGAGTCACACAAAATGGGAGTAAGAACACACTCAGAGCAAAACAATTATTCCTCCAGCACACAGTAACGTATGCAGCAAATAGAAATATCAAAGCAAACATGCCAGTGAAAAGAAGACCCAGAATAAATACTGAAATTCCATCAAAAATAGCTTGAAACTATTTTCCTACAGTATCAATGCCTAATTAGTGCCTTTAACTGAAGAAAATCGTCTTTAAATGAGGAAAATCACTTACGAGAAGAAAATACCTATAAGAGAGAAATAAAATCCCTTTAAATGAGGAGGCAAGGGGCGTGGCCAAGATGGCGGGCTGAGTGGTCGCACTCGTTATGAGCTCCGCCGGCCCTGGGCCCTTAACTTGCTGAAATTGCACTGATCTCCCCCCCAAGACGCTGCACTCGGCGAGGCAACGGAGTAGAACCCCGGTGGGGCTACCAGAGCAACGCGACCGCCTGTACCGGCGGCTGAACGGTCCCAGACCCGGAGCCTTTGCCGGGAGCAGGAGAGGCCCGGAGCGCGGGCCGGAGGTGGAGCCAGAACTTGCCCTATAACGGACGTCCACCTTGGTGAGCACAGCGAAGCTGCCGATTTTGCCCCCCGATCCCGGTCATTACCACTCGACCCTGATGCAATTCTCGAGGGCTTGAGTCGCTTGCCCCCGGAGGCGGGGCGACAGGGGAGCAGGCCTCAGGGCCGGACGCTACGCAAGGCTGTGGCTTGGGCCTGTACCCCGGACCTCGAAGACGCCGGAGGACGCTGGGAGTGGTGGCAGCCCATCAACCCATCAGCTGTACTCATTGGGTGCGGTGCTGCGCCCCCGGATCTGCGGGGCCCCACGAGGAGTCGAGGGGCCTGGTGACGCCGCTGGGGGAGGATCCCCCAGGTGAGGCCGAGGCTGCAGCCTACGTCTCCTGGAGCCCCACAGGAGCAGAGGCTGGGGAACCTAGCTGCCTGCTGCGGGGGGGCTCAGCCGCCTGCGTGATCCTGGAACCGGCCCCTCTCACGGTGCCGAACCCTGGGCGGACGACGCCTCGGAGAGGCCCGGGACTGAGGCGCTCGGTGTGGTGATGCCCACACAGGCCTGACGGAGGTGCGGTGGCACACTGGACGGTAGGCACAGACTCCCCTGCCCATATTACGGGGAAGCCTATATCGGGCCGGTTCGAGAAGGGCCCCCCCGTGGAGCAGGAGACCTGGAGCACGCGCCTGCGGTGCTGGCCGTGGAGGAGGTGAGAACAGGGCTAGGCCGGTCAGGCCTGGGGACACTGGTGGACAACCAGTCCCCGGAGTGAGCAGACCACAGCCCGCTTCATAGCTTATCGGAGAAGGTCTATCGGTGGTGCGGACTGATGCACTGAATCATTGGTGGTGCGGTGTGGGGGAACGACGGCTCGGTTTGAGGCGTGGGCCAGTGGTTAGACGAGAGCCCCACAGACCGTTCGAGAAGGCACCTCAGCGGACAAAATGGCGAACAACAGAGGGACCAAGAAGGGGGAGCGCACAGTGCCGGACATGTTGGGCAGGAGCAATGTGAGACAAGATAGGGGACAGCCGTCACCGAGCCACCCGGGTGGCTCCCAGGGGGCAAGTGGAGGGGAGCCACCGGTCACGAGATCCTTCTTTAAATCCCTCTTCAGTTCATTGCGGGATGATTTTCAAACGCTCAAGCAGGAAGTGGCAGGTGAGGTCCGAGAGATACGAAGGGAGGGTGACGGCCTCGGAGATAGAGTGACCACGGTGGAGGACGCTGGCCATGCCAGGGACGAGGAGATCACACAATTACAGCAGGAGGTTATCTGGCTGCGGGACCAGCATCTTGATCTTCAGTCGCACGCCGAGGACCTTAAAAACCGCTCCAGGAGGAACAACATCCGAGTCTGGGGAGTTCCTTCCCGGGAAGAAGGGGAAGACGTAGCTGCGTACCTAGGGGATTTATTTAGAGAGGTTCTGGGTGAATCTGCCGATTTTCCCATCCGGATCGATTGAGAGCACAGAGTGGGCCTGCAGCGCCGGTCCTCGGCGCCTCCTCCTGACATTCTGGCCTTCCTACCGGACTATCCACTGAAAGAGCGAATACTTCGCGAGGCACGGAGGAGGTCATCCTTGGAATTTCGGGGTCACCGGGTGGCTCTTTACCAGGATCTGGCAGCAACCACCCTGCAGAAACGCAAGGCCTTTAAAATTGAAACTGACTTTCTTCGGGAGCATGGCACTCAGTACTCCTGGGGACACCCTTTCCGCCTCATTTTCCGGTGGAATGGGACTCTACATCAGCTGCGTTCCCTTCAGGATACGTGTGGGGTGCTGGGGATCACTGCTACAGATGACGGAAAACACACGCCTCGCCAGCGCCGCATCACTAGAGATGGATGGCAGACAATCCCTGGCCGGCGGTCTTCTGCTTCCTCAACGCGGCCAGACTCGCCTACTGTAAATGCGGACTTGGACAATGCAGCGCGAGATGGGGCCAGTGTCACAGCAGCGAGTGAAGTGGCGCTGACAGCTTGAGTGAACTCCGGGGGGAGATCGACATCGCCATAACTGTAATGCAGGTTTGAGGGTCCGGGGGGGGGAACGGGGAAGTGCGTGGTGGCCGGACGTCCACTTTTGTGACTTTCCACAGGCTTGTCCGTTGCGGACCAGACGGGGACAATGGGTTTTTGGGGTTCTTTGGGGGTCCGAAGGGGAGGGGTCGGGGTTGTTGAGCCAGTCCCAGTTGCGGGTTGGGACTGGGGTCAGTTGGGAAGTTGGGGAGGAAGGGGGAAGGTTTGGCAGGACCAGGAGGAGAGGGGGTTGGGCAGGGGGGTGGGATCCGGGAGTTGGAGGGGGGGTGAGGGCCGTCCAGTGCACAGTGGGGTTCCTAGTCATTCAGGCAATATATGTGCTTTTTGGTTTGCTTAGACATGACTGCTGCAAATACAGCTCTGACTTTCTCTTTGATTGACTTGAGAGTGGGGGAGGGGAGGGGAGGGGAGGGGAGGGTTGTCCAGTACACATGGTGGTTCCTAGATTTCCAGACTCTATGCATGCTTCCTAGTTTGCCCGGACATATTTGCTACACATACAATTGCGCTTTATTCATTGCTCTGTTGCCTCTAATACAATGCAGCACCCCTGCCCTCTCCGCCCTGCTGGTGTGGGGTCTTGATGCTTTCTACTACACCTTTTCACATGCCCCCTGACACTTGTAAGGTCGTGACCCTGAATGTCCGGGGTTTGAATAATCCTGTTAAGAGACGGGCTGTGCTTTCGCTTCTGGAGAACGCCCAAGTGGATATCTGTCTTCTCCAGGAGACGCATTTACTGCCGCAGGACACGCACAGGCTCCGTTCTCATAAGTTCCCGTCACAGTTCTTCTCCTCTTGCACCACTAAAACAGCTGGGGTGTCGATACTGGTGGCCCGACACTTTAGGGGAGAGATCCTCCACAAATTCACCGAGCAGAAAGGTAGGCTGTTAGCATATCGGTTCAAGATAGGGGGTCTTCTATTTACGATCGGGTCCCTATATAGCCCTAATGAACGGCAAGATTGTTTCTTGCAGGCTGCGATCGAGGACATTACCTCTTCCCAGGACAGACATATCATACTCGGGGGAAACTTCAACATGGTCTTTGACTCCGCACTGGATAGGTCGGCGCCACGCTCCCCGCAGGTGGGGGAATTCTCCGCTGACCGTAGGGCTCAGTTGGAGGAGGTGGACCTCCTTGATCTGTGGCGACACATGCACCCCGCAGATAAGGACTACTCATACTATTCCCACGCACACAAGACGTATGCGAGGCTGGACCACCTTTTAGTTACCTCCCCGGTTAGGGCGCTGGCCTCGGGTCGGAGATAGGTGTGATCTCCCTTCGGACCATGCCCCAGTTGAGGCCACGTTGTGTATGCCTCCGGCGGTTCCTCGTCCTAGGACGTGGCGCCTCCGCGATACGCTGCTGCACAGGAAGGAGGTAGTGGACCGCATCGAGAAGGCGATTCGGGAATATCAATCCCATAATGATAACTTTGACACCAGCCTCGCCACGCAGTGGGCAGCGCTGAAGGCTGTTATTCGAGGGGAATTTTTAGCGATCTCCTCGGCTGACAATAAGGAGCGGCAGGCCAAGAGAGATGAACTTACGGATCGGGTTCGAGAACTTGAGCAGATACATCGTAGGACGGGGGCTCCTAGGATTTGGCGGCAGCTCAAGGAAGCAAGGAAGCTCCTGGCGGCCCTAGACCTCGACCGGGCAGAGTATGCTGCACTGCGGCTGCGTCACACTTTTTACACTGGAGGGGACCGTTGTGGCAAACTGCTAGCCAACAGGCTCCGGGTGACACGTCAGAACCAACTGGTTAAGGAGATCTCCAACCAGGCGGGGACGGTGGAGACGGAGGACGCTCATATAGCGGCCGTCTTCCGCGGTTTTTACAAGGATCTTTATGCAGGGGAGCCCCCAGACGAGATGGCAATGGCCGCTTACTTGGATTCGGTCGCACTGCCTTCTCTTGACCCTTTGCAGGCGGAACATTTAGATAAATGAGGAGGCAACTCAGAAGGAAGAAGATGGCTTTAAGTAATGGAAATGGCTTTAATGGAGGAGCTTGTCAGTCATTTTCTAAGGGAAAGTGACCTCTTAAATATCTCCCCACAGCTTGAAAAACATGTGTAGCAACTGCTACACACTACCCGTCATTATCGGGCCACAAAGGGAAAAATAAAGGGAGGGGGCCGCCATCACACGGCGGACATCTGCGCCGCTGTCCTGCGCTTCAAGAAGATGCACCATCTTCAGCGTGCAGTAAACCAAGCCTGTCTATTTAGTAAATTTCAAGTAAACATTTGACACATGTAATGCAACTACAACACATGTACCATACACCTTGCAAAAGAGAAATGCATGTTACTCTTTCTTTTCATTGATCTTGGTATCAAACTCACAGAACCTACAAGGCTATTCAACCTACTATAATCTTTTTTTTTTCCTATCTCCCGGATGAGGCATTTAGGACTAATATTAGCAATGATCTAACTTTAATTTCAAAAGATCAACATATTATGCCTAATAACAGTAAAAGTTTTATGAGAGCTGAGAAATAACTCACATTTGCCAACCAGACTCAAAATATGAACAAGCAAAACAATTTAACAGGGTATATTGTGGAAGGCCAGGATAACTATATTGACTAGATAAGTACTGAGTGACAATATCTGTGTTGTAAATCAACATCATATGAATGTGTTAATGTTACAAGTCTATTCAGAGTGAAAAACACTCATTGTCATCCAGTAAAACATTTGTTGATGGATAATCTGAAATGCTCTATATTTTAGAATTGCTATTTTATTTCTTCCGAAAAATACGAGAAACACTAAACATCCTTCTAACTTTTGTTGAAGTTGATCAACCAGGAAAGTATTATTATTTATGCAATAAAAGCATTACACTTCAAAAATATAATTTGTATATTTTTGCCAAATGTTATATTACCTTTCTCAAATGAACATTAATGCGTGTGGCCTACGCCTAGGTAAATAGCTTGCCATAGTACTTTAAATATTGCCTGCTGAGTTGCCATTAGTATGGTGGAGCTTGAGACAGTGTAGTTATTAACTCCAATTACAATATCCAGTTTAGACTATTTGCAGTCAGGGATGTCGAACAATGTAGTTGTGAGTATTTCATAGTCGATACTTTTGTTGCCGTGCTACCTGCCCAGGTGAATTGCACAGTATTCCAAGATAAATAAGGGCATATTTATATAGGTTTTGTGTCACCCTTGCATCATGAAAGGGAGCACAAGGGTGATGCAAAACCCAAGTTGGATTGATCAAGCAACACAAGGCCACCTTGTGTGGTCCTGAATGGCTTGATAAATACAGAGCAATGCAACTCAGCACAGATCAATGCTTTGCATCACTCTGCCCTAGTATGGGTGTTCCATGGGTAAGGCAAGGGTGTTTCCATGTATACACTCATGGATTCAGGAGCATTCCCAGATTTAACATTACTGGTAGATCTGGAATTGCATCAGAATGGTACACCTTCGCTGGTGAGGCGTAATGAGGAGAAATATCTGTATTTCTTCTCTTTACTCCCTCTTTCTATGTGTTGTAGCACACTTGAAAGGAGGAATGAAAATGCCTCAGGGGATTTTTTTTTTGTTCAGGAAGGTGTCACTTTCTGCACAAAAACAATCCTGCTTACAACACCGGCACCCATGCACCATGGTGAAAGGGTACCTGAATTGACGCTAGGCAGCCCATTGTGCACCAGTGCTGGGAAATAACAGGTATATTGTTATGCATGGCACATTATTGCCCTTTTCTATCATGCATCGCAGCAAGAGGATTTGCTGCGCTGTGTGATATCTTTGTAAATATACCCAATATTTGGTTGCCTTAACAAATAAACTGAAATGGCACAAATTGGTTTTGAATTATGTATCCACTTTTGCCACGAGGAATAGTAATTAGTAATCCATTTACATATACCTATATTATTAGAGTAGGCAGATGGTGTTTTTCATCACTTTCCTTGGTCCAGATTCTTGCTTGGAACTAAAGCTATTCGTTTATTCCTTAAGTAATCAACCAATATGTCTTTTGTGTGTGCCTTTAACATAGAAAACTTGCATATTTAAGATTATGGCCACCTGCTACATATTCCCAACTAGTCATTTTTCTAAATAGCCAAAAATTACCCTACATAAGTCAGGGCCATTGAAATATACCCTATAGATATTAGGAACCCATGGAATTGGATGCCATGGTGTTGATTGGATATGGCTCATGTCACAAATATTACAATAAAGTTCATCTGTGCAGTACAATCGGAGAAACGTGACATCCTATCTCCATTAGAGCATTGCCTGATATGTAGGAAGCACCATTGTTTGTTTTACAAACAATCTACAGATGAGCATATTTTAAGTTTAGTAACAGCCTGGCAAATAATGACAAGTTAAAACATGAGCAGAGTGTGGGGGGCACACATCTTGCTTTGATGCATTTAAGGGCCAGATGTATCAAGATACACTTTTGCGATTCTCAAATAGCGATTTTTAAGGAATCGCTATTTGAGAATTGCAAAATGGTATGTAAGTAGAAATTTGCAATTTTTTTTAGCGATTTCCTAAAATTCCTTAATTTCGATTAGCAAATTGCTAATTGCAATTAAGGAATAATTTCCCATTCATTTCTATGGGCCTGGAGGCCCATTGGAATGAATGCGAAATTATTATGAATTTGCGATCCGCAATTTGCTAATCGCAAATTGAGAATAATTTCAAGGGTGCAAGGGTGTTCAAAGGAAAACCCTGTTGCACCCCTGAAATAAGCATGGGTGCACATGTGGTGCACATACATGCCCTAAGGGCATGTAGGTGCATCACATAACACTTTGAAAAATGAGCATTTTTCAAGAAATTCGCAAATTACCACCAACTTGTAGTTGGTGGTAATTTGCGATTTTTTTGCATCATACATTGCATTTTTGCATCATACATTGCATCATACATTGCATTTAAGGAATCACAAATTTTGTGATTCCTAATTTTGCACTGAAATTTGCTACATACATACCATTTTGCTCAAATGAGTTCGCATATACTGTGAAATTCGGCGTTTGCCAACCCATTTGAGCTTCATACAGCTGGCCCATAGAAACAAACTCCAGATCTGAATGAAACAAATTATCAACACAAAAAAACTTTCAGGTTTTCACCGGAATGATATCATTCCTTAAATCAGTTATACGCAGATACACAATAGAGACTGATGCCCCAAAACTTGTTTGTGGATATGCAGCATGATGCCTGAAAAATAATTGTGTTGCTCTAAGTGGCATTTATTTGCACAGTGCCAAATGTATTATTTTTCAATGGTGAGGATGAAATGGCTTGTGCAAATGCCAACAATTCTGCACACCCGTTGTGTCACACAAATATTAACTAGCATTGTGTAAACCAACTGTGCACCAGAATGTCCACAAAAATGCAAGAAACTGCTTATAGATTTGGAGAACACCAGAGATGATACCAGGACCACCAACATTGCTAAATCATTTAGACAGGGCCTACAGGAAAATATTGAGATCAGGAAGCCCAAACCAGGGAAAACAAGTGGAGGATGATGAACTTTGGAGTTGGAGTTTCTCCTAGCTTGAGAGCAGACGCTTCCCCTGCTGATATCCATTTGAAAGATCGTTTTTTAAAATAATTGACCTACCTTGCACATTTTTAGAAATACTTGCTGCTAGTTTTTAAAATATTCTATCGTGTTCAAATGTGTATTTGTGCTGTGCTTGGGAATTGAATTGGAGGGTGGGGCTGAGGGCTACTACCGGGGATTGAACCGTGGACAGATTGCTCGAGGCGGTTTTGCTGAGACACCATTTTCCTCCTGCAGGGCGGTCTAGTCGCTCTGGAGGGGATAAAGAGGGATGCTGCGCCAATGCGCTAGACCCTAACTTGAGAGCAGACGCTTCCCCTGCTGATATCCATTTGAAAGATTGTTTTTTCAAATACTTGACCTACCTTGCACATTTTCAGAACTACTTCCTACTAGTTTTAGAAATATTCTATTGTGTTCACTTGTGTATTTGTGCTGTGCTTGGGAATTGAATTGGAGGGTGGAGCTGACGGCTACAACCCGGGAATTCAACTGTGGGCAGATTGCTCGAGGCGGTACGGCTGAGACGCCATTTTTCCTCCTGCAGGGCGGTTTAGTCGCTCTGGCGGTAATAAAGAGGGAAGCTGCGCTAGCGCCAAAGGAAAGCCCATTTGCACCCGTCAGCATCCCGGAAGCGCCTGGCGCTGGAGGTGCTGCTCGTGCATTAGGAGATCACCATGGTAGGACCTTACTGAGGCATAGATATAGCAGAGATAGCTTGATGAAGATTGAAAACCGTAGTGAATGCCTGCCTTTTATGAAGCTAACGGCTGACTGGGAGCATTTGAGATGTGACATCTGTAAATGGAATGCGGTTTGCTCTGGGAAAGAGGGAAGGGTCTCAGGGGAAAAGGACTATGCCCCAAGACTACAAACATCCTCGTCCGTTTTTGGGGAGGAAAGGCTTAAGGCTATGCTTATTAATGGATCACTGAAACAATATCGAGGTCAAGAATATCGAGTTACAAAAATATCGAGGTAAAAATATAGAATACCAAAATATCGACCTCCTATCTCCAAACATGTAAGTACAAAAATATCGAAACAAAAATATCGATGTTAAAAATATCTTTAGTGAAAATATCACATTTTTTAAAATGCTTTAAAAAATAAAAAATGAATGAAATAAATATAACTAACTTAAACATACTTAAAATACTTAAGTAACCTTAAAATTAATGTAAGTTAAAAAAAATACAAATTAATTTGTTAATACATATATATATATATAAACGTAATATTAATAAAATAATTACAATATTTTTACCGTAGGATAGCGGAAAGTGTAACATTTACTTTAACCACTCCAGTGAGTGAAACAGTAGGGAAAGCGTTGGATAGCGTAGGGGTAAAAATTACTATTCCAACTCCAGGGAGTGCAACAGTAGGGAAAGCGTTGGATACCTTAGGGGTAAATATTACTATTCCCATTCCAGAGAGTGCAACAGTAGAGAAAGCGTTGGATAGCGTAGGAGTAAAAATTACTATTCCCAATCCAGAGAGTTCAACAGTACAGATTCCGTTGGATAGCGTCGGGGTAAAAATTACTATTCCCACTCCAGAGAGTGCAACAGTAGGGAAAACGTTGGATAACGTTGGGGTAAAAATTATAATTCCCACTCCACAGAGTGCAACAGTAGGGAAAGCGTTGGATAGCGTAGGGGTAAAAATTACTATTCCCACTCCAGAGAGTGCAACAGTAGGGAAAGCGTTGGATAGCGGGAGGGTTAAAATGACTATTCCCACTCCAGAGAGTACAACAGTAGGGAAAGCGTTGGATAGCGTAGGGGTAAAAATTACTATTCCCACTCCAGAGAGTGCAACAGTAGAGAAAGTGTTGGATAGCGTAGGGGTAAAAATTACTATTCCCACTCCACAGAGTGCAACAGTAGGGAAAGTGTTGGATAGCGTAGGGGTAAAAATGACTATTCCCACTCCAAAGAGTGCAACAGTAGGAAAAGCATTGAATAGCGTAGGGGTAAAAATTACTATTCCCACTCCAGAAAGTGCAACAGTAGGGAAAGCGTTGGATAGCGGGAGGGTTAAAATTACTATTCTCACTCCAGAGAGTGCAACAGTAGGGAAAGCGTTGGATAGCGTAGGGATAAAAATTACTATCCCACTCCAGAGAGTGCAACAGTAGAGAAAGCGTTGGATAGCGTAGGGGTGAAAATTACTATTCCCACTCCAGAGAGTGCAACAGTAGGGAAAGCGATGGATAGCGTAGGGGTAAAAATTACTATTCCCACTCCACAGAGAGCAACAGTAGGGAAAGCGTTGGATCGCGTAGGGGTAAAAATTACTATTCCCACTCCAAAGAGTGCAACAGTAGGGAAAGAGTTGGATAGCATCGGGGTAAACATTATTATTCCCACTCCAGAAAGTGCAACAGTAGGGAAAGTGTTGGATAGCTGGAGGGTTAAAATTTCTATTCCCACTCTAGAGAGTGCAACAGTAGGGAAAGTGTTGGATAGCGTAGAGGTAAAAATTACTATTCCGACTAGAGTGAGTGCAACAGTAGGGATAGCGTTGGATAGCGTAGGGGTAAAAATTACTATTCCCACTCTAAAGAGTGCAACAGTAGTGAAAGCGTTGGATAGCGTAGGAGTAAAAATTACTATTCCCACTCTAGTGAGTGCAACAGTAGAGAAAACGTTGGATAGCGCTAGGGGTTAAAATTACTATTCCTACTCCAGAAAGTGCAACAGTAGGGAAAGCGTTGGAAAGCGGGAGCGTTAAAATGAATATACCCACTCCAAAGAGTGCACCAGTAGGGAAAGCATTGGATAGCGTAGGGGTAAAAACTTACTATTCCCACTCCAGTGAGTGCAACAGTAGGGAAAGCGTTGAATAGGGTAGGGGTAAAAATGAGTATTCCCACTCCAACAGTGGGGAAAGTGTTGGATAGTGTAGGGGTAAAAATTACTATACCCACTCCAAAAAGTGCAACAGTAGGGAAAGCATTAGATAGCGTAGCAGTAAAAATTACTATTCCCACTCCAAAGAATGCAACAGTAGGGAAAGCGTTGGATAGCGTGGGAGTTAAAATTACTATTCCCACTCCAAAGAGTGCAACAGTAGGGAAAGCAATGGACAGCGTAGGGGTAAACATTACTATTCACACTCCAGAGAGTGTAACAGTAGTGAAAGTAAATACTTCATATATAAATACAAATAAATTAAATAATAATACCAAATACAAATTAATTAAAAGTAATTAACAATGTTATATAATATAATAATTAATCAATTAAAAATACAAAAAAATAAATATTACAAGTAATTACCTATTAATACAAATTATTTACCAATTAACAATTAATTAATTACAATTAAACCATTATTCAAAATTACAACACAACCAATAAATAAATAACAACATTTATTTATTTACAATTAAATTACTTCCCACCCTATTCCCCTATAAACCCACAACCCGCTACAGAAAATAAATTAATACAATTAACATAATTAACAATTAAACTATTAAATACAATGAATTAACAATTATATTTTAATGAATTACCAATTAAAATGTATATATCAATTAATTCCAAATAAATAAAAATAAATAAATATAAAAATTTAATTAATTAGAATTAAATTACTTCCCACCCTATTCCCCTATTAACCCACAACCCGCTACAGAAAATACATTAATACAATTTACATAATTATCAATCAATCAATTAATTAAAATTAATTACCAATTATATTTTAAGTAATTACCAATTAAAAATTTAAATATCAATTAATTTAAAATAAATACCAATAAATACATTTAAATAATTATATTTAAATTACTTCCCACCCTATTCCCCTATAAACCCACAACCTGCTACAGAAAATACATTAATACAATTAACATAATTATCAATTAATCAATTAATTCAAATAATTAACAATTATATTTTAATTAATCACCAATTAATTATTAATTAACAATTACTACAAAATAAATACCAATAATATAATTTTACATATTTAATTAATTATAATTAAATTACTTCCCACCCTATTCCCCTATAAACCCACAACCCGCTACAGAATTATATTACACAAAAATTAAATACCATAAAATTAATTAATTAAATTAAATTATAAAATAAATATAAACTTTTCACACCTATACTAACATAAAAATACTTTAAAAAACTTAATATTAACTTACTTACCTCAAATTCGATATTTTTGTTGTCTATATTCTGTCTATTCTATATTTTTGTTGTCTATATTCTGTCCATTCTATAGTTTGGTTTTTCTATATTCTGTCATTCTATATTTTTGTTGTCTATATTCTGTCCATTCGATATTTTGTCCATTCTATATTTTTTATTCGATATTTATGCTATTCTATTCGATATTTTTGTAGTCTATATTCTGTCCATTCGATATTGTGTCCATTCTATATTTTTAACTCGATATTAATGTAACTCGATATTAAAAACTCGATATTCCGACTGTATACCCTTATTAATGCCAGATCTGTAAAGAAACATGAATCCCAAATCTTTGATGTACTTGTTGAAGCCAAGCCGGACATTTTGTTTATTAGCGAGATTTGGCTCCACGAGGGCTCTAACCCCACAATAGCGAATGCCATACCCCCAAATTATAGGATAATTAGGAATGACAGATTGGGCAATAGAGGGGGAGGCGTAGCAATTATATTCAAAAACTCCCTCCCTTGCTCATCGATTCCTATCATGGGTCTTGAGGGTGCTGAAGGTTTAGGCTTTCTTCTATCCATCTCTGCCCATCAGTCCATTGCTGGGGTTCTGATCTATAGACCTCCTGGGCCGGCAGGACGCTTTTTAGAGTCTATAGAACCTATTGCCACGAGATTCAGCCAATGTCTGATACTTGGAGATTTTAATCTCCATTTTGACCAAACTGATGACCCAGAACCCAAGAAGCTATGTGAATGCTTAGAAAGTTTTAATATGGGAGCGTATGTAACATCCCCCACCCATGAAAAGGGGCATACACTGGATCAGATCTACTCCACATGTAAAATTACTCTTGACGATCCCCTTCCTATCATATGGTCTGACCATTGTGAGTTAACGTTTCATTTGGAGAAAGTTACCCCTATGACGCTAGTCAAGGTTGGGAAAGAAGTTAAAGAGTCCAGGTCTTTTAATTCTATTACACCTGAGGCTTTGATTAGCATATTGAACTCCCATCCGATTCCTGGGGATGGGTCTCTTGAAGATATTACATCCAGTCTAGAGGAGTGGCTGCAGAATTGGGCACTGTATCTTTCCCCGCCTAGGGTACCCAAAACATCCAGAGATAACGTCTTTGCCTCTTGGTTCACAGAAGCCTGAAGAAAAGCAAGAGTGCCTGTAAATGTTTGGAACGTCTGTGGAGGAAAGGTTTTGATTCTAATAGCAAACAGACATATAAATTGACACTTAAAGCCCATTATCTTAAGGTACTTGAGGAGAAAAAAAGGTACCTGGCCACAAAAATTAATTTAGCCAGTAATAGGAGTAGAGAGCTTTTTAGGATTGTAAAAGACTTTGTTTCACCCTCAGCTACCCAAAGACCTTTTGCTCCGACCTTCGAATGGGCCACTCAGATTGCGGCTTTCTTTCATAACAAGATTAAGGCCATCCAAGAGGCCTTTGACTTGCCGGTTGTTGTGAATCAAAATAGTCTTTTTCAGAAGGAAGATCTTAGGGAAGATTTATTGCTGGAGATTCCTGTTATGACCTTGGATACCTCACTGGCTATTATGAAGACATTAAAATATGGATCCCCTATAGATCCCTGTCTAGCCAAGACAATAGCCGGTGTTGCGGAAGTGTTAAACCCCGCGGTGAATAAAGCCCTGAATCTTTCTTTGTCTAGCGGTCAGGTCCCAGCCAGATGGAAAGTGAGTAAAATTATTCCTCTTCTGAAGAAGCCGTCTGCGGATCCTTTGGTGGCCACTAACTATAGGCCTATTACATTGCTCCCTTTCTCTGCAAAAACCTTTGAGAAGCACATAAACAAGGTAATCACTAAGTTTATTGAGGACACCAATGTCCTGCACCCCAGCCAATCGGGCTTCAGGGCTAATTATAGCACGGAGACCGCTCTGTTGGAGGTCTCAGAAAATATTAAAGGTACGCTGGATCGAGGGGGTAAAGCAGTTTTGATACTGCTGGACTTCTCGGCAGCTTTTGATACAGTGCCCCATGGAGGACTGTGGGATTGGGGGCACAGCTTTAAGGTGATTCTCTTCCTTTATGAAGCACCGTCAGTAGGCGGTTTGGACACCTCCCTTTACAATGGACATCCCTGCACTGAGTGTGGGAGTGCCCCAGGGCTCAGTGTTGAGCCCTACTCTTTTTAATATTTATATGTCGCCCTTGGCGCCGCTGGCTGAGAGCTTAGGGGCCAAAGTTCTCACTTATGCCGATGATTCACAACTGCTGTTCACTTATGAAAAAGGGGAGCCCTTTGATGAAAACCAAATACATCTATGCTTAAAGGCTGTGTTTAATTGGTTCCGGGAAAACCAGTTATCTTGCAATTCCTCTAAAATGGAAATTATCTTTTTTGGTCACACACCAGCAGATGAATGGCGAAAATGGTGACCATCGGATCAACCGGCTCCTGTAGGCCCTGTCACAACAGTTAAGAACTTGGGAGTGATGATGGACTCTGATCTCTCCATGAAGACACAGGTGCAGTCAGTGGCTTAAACGTGTTTTAGGATGTTAAAAATTATGAGGAATTTTTTAGCGTTGTTACCAGTGGCCCATAGAAAGACAGTGGTCCAGGCCCTGATAATGTCTAGGCTGGATTATGCTAATGTACTTTATTTGGGCTTTCCTGAGTACTTATTAAACTGTCTTCAGATTGTCCAGAATTCTGCCGTTCAAGCAGTTTCTATGGCGGGACCCAGAACCCACATGACGAACCATTTGACATTACACCACTGGTTATCAGTAAGAAACAGAGTGGTCTTTAAGGCACTTGTGTTGGCCTTCAAGGCGCTGAATAACAGTGAGGCCCAGTACATCAGGAAAAGAATTGCACCCTTTTACCCTGTCAGGGCCCTGAGATAATCTACCGAACATTTGCTTCAGGTGCCTAAATTCAGCCGGACCAGGAGGGGCGGTCGCTCCTTCCAGGTGGTAGTGAGCAGAATATGGAACAGGCTCCCGCTGTCTTTAAGACAAGAAGGAGACCTTTTGAGCTAAGGTTTTTTGCTTAAACTTTCTTAGCGACGGGATACTCTTCGGAGTAGCCGTGTGCTTGTATAAATACCCTATAACATTAACATTAACAGTGATTCAGTAGACAGCAAGACAAATTGATGGCGCAATCAAATATTAACCTTTCAAAAAATGCCCTGAGGGACAACATTCTGAAAAAAATTGATGCTAATAACACCAACTAAAATGACTATGACTGTCGATGATATAAATAAACAACGAAGCGCATCACCAAAATAAGGATGGCCAAAAACAGGAAGGCAGGAAAGACCAGGTGAGACACCAATGAACATCTATCTGCAGTGGCTGAACAGCTGGCTACTGCCATAGAGCAAGAATTAATAAGTAGACTGACAGACTAAGTCACAGCTGACTTTGAGCAACAGGCAAGCCCGGGAAAGCAAATCAACACACATACACACATATAAAGGGCGCAGTAAAGGGCACTAACGGGCAGATAAAAAGGGTTTTAACATTTGTAAAACCTCTGATTTGGGTAGTCAGAGGGTTTGCTAAAAGCCCTTTTTAAATGTGTAAGTCCATTTATTGATTTGGAAAAGGTTTAAAAAATTGTTAAATTAGTTTAGGAAACCACACTGAATCGGTATTTGGAAGGGAAGTAATTAAGGGCTGCCCTTTGAAATACTGATTCCTTATGATATGCATTAATATGCTGCAACCAAAATGTGGTTGCAAGCATTATATTTTACTGACTACACAAAGGTATTGGTAACATATTCGCAAATTGGAAGCAATACCCACGAGACTCCATCCACTTAGTGAATGTTTAAACAAAAAAATCTATGATAGACTGTGGCCTTTGGGACCACTGTTTACTCATAAAAAAAGTTTGTGATATGATCTACTTTTTAAACACATACCATTTTCCTAGCTAAATAAAATAAATATTGCAGTATTTAAAAGAAATCATGAATGTAGTGGTGTGCTGAGCCCAGTGGGCTACCATCCCTATGATGGCAACATTTTCATAGTGAGTCAGAATTTGAGACATACTCCATAAATAAATAGGTAGGTCAGACTCTGACCCATTGAGATTCAGATTTTTTAGAACCAACCTATCAGTATATAGGTCGGTTCTTAAAAATTGCACAGGTATTTTGTGACCATACATTAATATATATGGCATCAAGATCCTTTCTAGTCAGACGCAAATATCTGATCCAAAACTCCAAGTCCCATTACATACCATACCACAGATCCTGTAGTTGAGGACAGCGCTCTAGTGAAGAGTTTGGGAACAAGCTCTTGAGTGCCTGGCTCACAGTGCTCTATGCACCTGTGTGCATTTCCACTTACGGGGTGATCAAATTGGTCTGTCTTTCAATTCGGCAAGTATACTTAGGAATTCAGGCAGGTAAAAGACTGTACTAAAGAGAAGTCTCCAACCTAGTAAGTGGATTTTTCACTGATCAGTTCTAGATTCTGCTTGCTTGTTTTATGGCTCAATTTGTGCCTCATCCCTAATTGGAAAAAGCTACAAGCTTCTATTACTTGTCAGCGCATCTGTACTGATGACTCTAAGGTCATAACCTCTGTTACAAGAGATGTATTATTCTCTGAGTTAGATGCTGTGATGCTTGTCAATGGTTTGGGGGTTACTCTACACACTGTGCTCTAGCCTGGCCCTTTGTGATTTATTGTGAGTGTCTACAAAGACATTACTATACTTTCTTGTCTGAATACAGATGTAGAGCTGTACTAATGTTTATTTTCTTTTAGAACCTTTCTGCTTGGTTATGGAGAGAAAATTAGTACATAGACTATGGGCTCCATTAGGATGGCGGGCGGTGGCACCACCGTGGTGGTGGCGGGGCGGAAAACAAGCTTTTTCCGCCTGCGAGCTGCGGAACACACGTCCACAACATTAGGATAGGTAAACCCAGGTCATTTCCCGTCCGCCGCGGCACGCCGCGCACCGCCATCAAACAGCGCCCGCCAGCGCGGCGGCGGCAGCCAATCGAAAGTCTCCGCCACGCCCGATGACGTCCGGCCCGTCCGACACATTAGGATGGGCCAAACAAGCAGACGCACCGCAGCGGGGACACCGCAGAGCTGAAGCAGGCGGAAAGTCGACAGCGGAGCACGGACGCCAAGCCCCGACATGAACCCCATGGACCCAGCCCTCCACATGCATCCGGTCATGTACTTGCTGCAACACTATCGCCAGATGGGCCAACGCGGACGCCGCCGCAGGTACGCCACTACACATATGCATCGCACAACACACATGCCGACAAAGTGCCCCAGCACCACACTGGCATCCTGCTAGGGGACACAACACATCCAAATGGGCACCCACACATCACCTACCTCACTACAAGGCATTCCACACCATCCGGAACACAGAACGTCCGCCAACCTGCAGGAACACCCCGGTCACGGTCACGTCACCGCCGCGGTCGACACATGCGCACAATGTCGAAGGCAGGGACACACCAAGGCATGGGCAGGTCACCTACATCACACAAACACGCCACCCCAGACCACACTGCACACCAGCCGAGATAGCCACAGGCCAGGTACCAATCCTGTACACCCCCATGCACACCAAGAAGCACAGCAACAAGAACCACAATACACAAACACTGCAACACACAACCAGGGACACAGGCACTGCAGGAGTGGCTGCCAATGAACACACAACACCAGTGCACTCCCCATAGCCCACACAATTGCAAAAATGCATCCATACAGGCCAAGACAAAACCAAAAACAGCCCTACAACTCCTGGTACACACATGTGTGCCTCACACCATACAGGGGTACACATACATACACCACCAACCAAGACCCTTCACACTGCAGACCTCTTCCACACCCAACACCACACATGCCATGTAAGCCATGCCACCTGGACTAAGGGCCAACACAAGATGACCATACACATACACGCCTCGGCACACAGAAAGGAAAACACACACATACTCCATGCCATCACACACAGCTACAAAACCACTGAACAGCTGCACACCCTGTGCTGCCAGTGTCCTCCCAAGGTGACCTGTGAACAGTGTATGCAGCAATAGCAAATCCCCAACAGGAATGTAGCAGTGTCTGTGACATAGCCAGTACAGAGTACAACATCAGCTGGGCCAGAATGGACTGAATAGGCCGTCACCCCTGTATGAAAATAAGATGGCCACAAAGAGGCTAGCAAAGTATAACTGAGCAACAGAGCATGGTAAACTGTCAAGCAAATGCAAACAAGGAAATGAAATCAATCAGCAACAAGACTGAGAAAACACACACCAGAAGTTTCAATATTTATTCATATACTGCACAGATGTAGCAAAACAACATTAGTAGACAACAGCAAGCCACACAACCATGTACTAATGGCAGAGACTATGCATAGGTCATACAATAACAGGAACGGCAGAGTCCATGGCAGGGGAGACAGCAAGTACATGAGAAGCTGCACAGGGGACAGCACAGCACATCAGAGCAACAGGCCCAGAGTCCTTGGCAGGGGAGACAACAAGTACATGAGAGGCTGCACAGGGGACAGCACAGCACATCAGAGCAACAGGCCCAGAGTCCTTGGCAGGGGAGAGCACAGCACATCAGAGCAACAGGCCCAGAGTCCTTGGCAGGGGAGAGCACAGCACATCAGAGCAACAGGCCCAGAGTCCTTGGCAGGGGAGACAGCAAGTACATGAGAGGCTGCACAGGGGACAGCACAGCACATCAGAGCAACAGGCCGCGAGTCCTTGGCAGGGGAGAGCACAGCACATCAGAGCAACAGGCCCAGAGTCCTTGGCAGGGGAGACAGCAAGTACATGTGAGGCTGCACAGGGGAGAGCACAGCACATCAGAGCAACAGGCCCAGAGTCCTTGGCAGGGGAGAGCACAGCACATCAGAGCAACAGGCCCAGAGTCCTTAGCAGGGGACAGCACAGCACATCAGAGCAACAGGCCCAGAGTCCTTGGCAGGGGAGAGCACAGCACATCAGAGCAACAGGCCCAGAGTCCTTGGCAGGGGAGAGCACAGAACATCAGAGCAACAGGCCCAGAGTCCTTGGCAGGGGAGACAGCAAGTACATGAGAGGCTGCACAGGGGACAGCACAGCACATAAGAGCAACAGGCCCAGAGTCCTTGGCAGGGGAGAGCACAGCACATCAGAGCAACAGGCCCAGAGTCCTTGGCAGGGGAGACAGCAAGTACATGAGAGGCTGCACAGGGGAGAGCACAGCACATCAGAGCAACAGGCCCAGAGTCCTTGGCAGGGGAGAGCACAGCACATCAGAGCAACAGGCCCAGAGTCCTTGGCAGGGGAGACAGCAAGTACATGAGAGGCTGCACAGGGGAGAGCACAGCACATCAGAGCAACAGGCCCAGAGTCCTTGGCAGGGGAGAGCACAGCACATCAGAGCAACAGGCCCAGAGTCCTTGGCAGGGGAGAGCACAGCACATCAGAGCAACAGGCCCAGAGTCCTTGGCAGGGGAGACAGCAAGTACATGAGAGGCTGCACATGGGAGAGCACAGCACACCAGAGCAACAGGCCCAGAGTCCTTGGCAGGGGAGAGCACAGCACATCAGAGCAACAGGCCCAGAGTCCTTGGCAGGGGAGACAGCAAGTACATGAGAGGCTGCACAGGGGACAGCACAGCACATCAGAGCAACAGGCCCAGAGTCCTTAGCAGGGGAGACATCAAGTACATGAGAGGCTGCACAGGGGAGAGCCCAGCACATCAGAGCAACAGGCCCAGAGTCCTTGGCAGGGGAGAGCACAGCACATCAGAGCAACAGGCCCAGAGTCCTTGGCAGGGGAGACAGCAAGTACATGAGAGGCTGCACAGGGGACAGCACAGCACATCAGAGCAACAGGCCCAGAGTCCTTGGCAGGGGAGAGCACAGCACATCAGAGCAACAGGCCCAGAGTCCTTGGCAGGGGAGACAGCAAGTACATGAGAGGCTGCACAGGGGAGAGCACAGCACATCAGAGCAACAGGCCCAGAGTCCTTGGCAGGGGAGAGCACAGCACATCAGAGCAACAGGCCCAGAGTCCTTGGCAGGGGAGACAGCAAGTACATGAAGGCTGCACAGGGGAGAGCACAGCACATCAGAGCAACAGGCCCAGAGTCCTTGGCAGGGGAGAGCACAGCACATCAGAGCAACAGGCCCAGAGTCCTTGGCAGGGGAGAGCACAGCACATCAGAGCAACAGGCCCAGAGTCCTTGGCAGGGGAGACAGCAAGTACATGAGAGGCTGCACATGGGAGAGCACAGCACACCAGAGCAACAGGCCCAGAGTCCTTGGCAGGGGAGAGCACAGCACATCAGAGCAACAGGCCCAGAGTCCTTGGCAGGGGAGACAGCAAGTACATGGGAGGCTGCACAGGGGACAGCACAGCACATCAGAGCAACAGGCCCAGAGTCCTTGGCAGGGGAGACAGCAAGTACATGAGAGGCTGCACAGGGGAGAGCACAGCACATCAGAGCAACAGGCCCAGAGTCCTTGGCAGGGGAGAGCACAGCACATCAGAGCAACAGGCCCAGAGTCCTTGGCAGGGGAGACAGCAAGTACATGAGAGGCTGCACAGGGGACAGCACAGCACAGCAGAGCAACAGGCCCAGAGTCCTTGGCAGGGGAGACAGCAAGTACATGAGAGGCTGCACAGGGGACAGCACAGCACATCAGAGCAACAGGCCCAGAGTCCTTGACAGGGGACAGCACAGCACATCAGAGCAACAGGCCCAGAGTCCTTGGCAGTGAAGAGCACAGCACATCAGAGCAACAGGCCCAGAGTCCTTGGCAGGGGAGACAGCAAGTACATGAGAGGCTGCACAGGGGAGAGCACAGCACATCAGAGCAACAGGGTTAGCAACACACCCAGGCTGCAAGCAATGGTCCTGAGGAGCACACCTGTGTGTGGCACAAGCATAAGAGGGTGTTGTCAACTCACTCCAGGCTGTCATGTGAACTGTGACCTGGCTGTGTGTCATGGACAGCAGGACTATTCGACTGGTGTGCCAGAGGGCCATGTGATGTGGCAATTACAGAGGGCCTGCAAGGTGGAGGGCTGTGTGGACCAGGTGGCACCGTGGCACATGGAGGTGGAGTCATGCACACCCTTGACACAGTGTGGGTGGGAGAGGTTGGAGGGGTGCCCTTCCACTTTTTTGGTACATGAAATGGCTTCCCTGTCTTGGGGTTGATGGGAAATGGAGATGGCAGAATAGGCACACACACCAACTGTGGCACATCAGGGGCACACACTGGCACTCCCTCGGGTGATGTGCTTGATCCTGCATCACGCTTTGGCTGGCTACGCCTCCGGACCACCCTACCCTCTCTGGAAGGTGTCCCCCTGACAGTGACCACCTTACCACTATCCCCAGGGGTGTTGTCCGCAGTGCCCTCCTGTCCCTCTTTGCCAGGGCTGGTCACAACACTGGGATTCCCTGCCTTTACCATTGGGCTGGTCACAACAGGGCTCTCCTCTGCCCCAATGATTGGGCTTGTCCCAACAGGGCCCTCCTCCACATGCCTCAAGGTACTTTTCTTTGGTGTCGATGTGGTGGGTGGGTGTGTCCCTGTGCTCTCCCCAGGTGTAGCCATGACATGCCACACATCCTCTGTGGACATCGCTGAGTCATGATCTTGTGATGGCTCTGCAGCATGTGAGGTAGATGATTTGGACAATGATTTAGTGGCCTTACTTTTCTGTGACTTCGCCTTGTCCGTGCATAATGGGGGGGCACTGGTCTTCTTCTGGGATGGAGTCTGTGGACGGGATTGTTTGCTTTGTGTTTGACCTGTGCTCCTAGTGTTGTACCGTTTAGTAGACGTAGGTCCCAAGTGGACAATGTCTTCTGATGTGTCCCCTGAATGTGTGAACGTCACTGGCACCTGAGCTGCAATGGAACCATGTGCCTGTTGTAGGCCTGTTGTGACTGTGGCTGACAATGACTGGACTGTGCGGTGAAGCCCACCCACGTCAGAGTGTATGCCCTCCATGAAAGCTAGAACCTGGCCTAATTTGTTATCGTGGGCGCTGAAGGCATTGAGCAGGGCGGACTGGCCCAGGCAAAGTTGGCGCAGGAGCTCTACGCACTCTGCACTGAGGGCAGCAGGGGGGACAGGTGCAGGGGCAGCGGTGCCATGTCTGAATGTCACACCTCCCCTCTTAGTAACACGGATACGGGCAGCACCAGAGGAAGTGGATGGGAGGCTGGGCACTGGCCGCTGGGTGTCAGATGCTGTGGCACACTCCACATGCCCTGTGCCTGCAGAAAGGGATGCATCCCCGCCGGCCTCAGATGAAGTGGTACTTTGTGTCTCAGCTACAGATTCCTCATGCATACTCCTGTCACCCTCAGGAGCGCTGGTGTTCTCAGTGTCACTTGGCTCAGTCCCACTTGCCTCCGCTGCCGCTGTCGTGCTGGTCTCGCCAACACTTGTCTCAGGATCATGTACCGCTGTGTTGTCTTGCGAATATGCATTTGTGAGACAAACAGGTTTGTGTAAGTGTCATCATCTGTACACAACACAGCTGATCAATACTGCACAACTTTGATACAGGGGGGATGGTGGTAGTTGTTGTACAGGCCTCCCTCCCTTCCACACACTCCCAGTGAAGCTGGCTACCAACCTGTTAGTCTGTTTGTCAAACAGTGCAATGGCTGACACATGCTGCTGGGTGGGGGAGGCCTCCATGTTGCTCAACTTTGATACAGGGGGGATGGTGGTAGTTGTTGTACAGGTCTCCCTCCCTTCCACACACTCCCAGTGAAGCTGGCTACCAACCTGTTAGTCTGTTTGTCAAACAGTGCAATGGCTGACACATGCTGCTGGGTGGGGGAGGCCTCCATGTTGCTCAACTTTGATACAGGGGGGATGGTGGTAGTTGTTGTACAGGCCTCCCTCCCTTCCACACACTCCCATACAAGATGGCTACCAACCTGTTAGTCTGTTTGTCAAACAGTGCAATGGCTGACACATGATGCTGGGTGGGGGAGGCCTCCATGATGCTGTAGTTTGATACAGGGGAGATGGTGGGAGTAGTAGTGCAGGCCTCCCTCCCTTCCACACACTCCCAGTGAAGCTGGCTACCAACCTGTAGGTCTGTTTGACAAACAGTACATTGGCTGACACATGCTGCTGGGTGGGGGAGGCCTCCATGATGCTGTAGTTTGATACAGGGGGATGGTGGGAGTAGTAGTGCAGGCCTCCCTCCCTTCCACACACTCCCAGTGAAGCTGGCTACCAACCTGTAGGTCTGTTTGACAAACAGTACATTGGCTGACAAATGCTGCTGGGTGGGGGAGGCCTCCATGATGCACAACGTTGATACAGGGGGGATGGTGGTAGTTGTTGTACAGGCCTCCCTCCCTTCCACACACTCCCATACAAGATGGCTACCAACCTGTGAGTCTGTTTGTCAAACAGTGCAATGGCTGACACATGCTGCTGGGTGGGGGAGGCCTCCATGTTGCTCAACTTTGATACAGGGGGGATGGTTGGAGTAGTTGGACAGACCTCCCTCGCCCATACAGGCCTCCTAAGCAGGGTGGCTGGCTACATGTTGGGTGGGGATGGACATTCAAATGTTGTTTGGGTATTGCAAGGTGCTAATTGTCATTGTGGTGTGGGACTTTTGTGTGTACTTACCAGCCTCCGTTTCCCCGGCTACTCCTGTGAAAGTCTCAGGTAGAAGGATGGCAAGCACCTTTTCCTCCCATGGTGTGAATGTCTTTTGTGGGGTGGAGGGCTACTGCCAGACACGTTTGCCAGCGTCCAGTTCTTGCTCCTCTTCTCCTTCACCACCCTCTTCAGATCATGCCACCGCTTCTGGATCTCCTTTTTGGATCTTGGGGCGGCACCTACTGCATTCACTCTTTGGACTATCCTTTCCCACATTTTAGTCCTGGTGGCTAATGGTGTCTGTTGGACCAGGCTGCCAAATAGTTGTGGCTCTACTCTAACAATCTCATTGACCATGACTGTCAACTCAGTGTCGGTGAATTTTGGCATTTTTTGTGCTGCCATGGTGTGGGGGGGTTGAGGTGTTTGTGGGTGCAAGGATGTGTGGGTGCAGGGGTGTGGTGATGATGTGTGTGGGGTGTTGTGTAGTGGGGGGTTGTTTGTGATGGTGGTGGTGTGGGTGGTTGGTGGATGGGTGGGTGTGCTGTGGTCTTTTGCCTCTTCTGTCAGATGTGGTGTATGGCCTTGTCTTCTGGAGTGATGCAAAGGATTGTGGTCAGTGCTGGGGGTGGCTTTATACTCAGCTGTGTGGGTGTGTCCAATGGAATTTAGGTGGTCAGGTGTGTGGTGGGAGTGGCTCTGTGTATTAATTTCGGTATTTATGTTTCTGTGTATGTGTATTTTATATTTTGGGTGCAGGGCTATTTTGTTTGTGCAGTGTTAGGCATGACTGCGGTCTTTTCACATCGTCCGCCATGTTTATCATGTTCGTCCGTAGTGGTGGCTTTGCTGATACTTGTCCGCCATTTTTCCGATTCACTTCAGGGTGCGTCCGCTGCGGTCGGTGTGGGCGGTTCCGGCCGCAACACCCTCGGAGTTATCATAATTTCCTGTGCGGTGTCTCCGATGGACCTGTGGACGGTTTTGTGTTCTCTGCTGCATTTCCGGCCGCCGCGGTCGGAGTTTTGCCATCACCGCACGCGTCGGGCGGTTATATTTAGGCAGCGACCGCCGCGGTCGGTTTTTCGTGGCGGGTGATCCTAATTCGCATGCCGGTTTTGCCGCGGTCATGGCGGGCGGTTATTTTCCGCCTCCGTGGTGGTCGGGGTGCTTTTCCGCACGCTATCCTAATGGGCCCCTATGTGTATTGGTTGTTTTCTCTCTTGATCTGATATGCTAGTATGTATTTCTAATAAATCAAGCCAGTCTGCGATTTTTTCCAATATTAATTAAAATCAGGTTAGTCCTAATTTAATATGTACGCATTCAGTCATTATCGTAGAGAAATTAAAGCCAGACCCCAATAAAAATAATCATCATAATTACCTAATACTTTTTTTATTCTTAAAGGATATAATAATAAAAGTGATTACTTAAGTAATTATATATGATAGGGAAATATCAATATAAAAGTGACTTTATAACTATCAGTGAGAGGGATACAGCTATATGTGAAAGCAGAGAGTGTAGTTGTTCAGACCATTACATTGAGTAATTATCTGAAGTTAGTGAAGTGAAATCTTCTTAAAGATGTGCTCCTTTTTTCTTTGTAGACTTTCCCTTAGACGATGTTGGCCAAGAAATATCAAGCACAAGGATTTGGCTGTCTTTCTCTACCGTAAAATCCCATTAAACTTTCCCCTTCACTCACAGGACTGTTACTTTTACTAATTTCCGGCACATTTTCATGCAAGAGTGGAGAGATGGAGTGATGCAGCCAAGCATTTGAGCAAGGTCAACTAACTGAAGGCTGGTGTTTAATTTAATTCAGTTTGTGAAAATAAGACCAGCCCATGTATTTCGCTCACACCTCAATGGTATGAATCCATATGATTTTACCTTATCCTGTTTACCTAAATGATTCAAGAGGTACATAAAGAAAATAAGGTGTTACAAAGGGAATATGCCAACTCACAAGACACTACTAATACACCAACCCAAAGAATTAATCAAAATATAAGCATTAGTTACCCTGACCACAGGGTTTAATCTGTGGGCTTTACCTCCTCCCATTAATCCTCAACTCTGCACTATTTTTCGACTTTCTTCATCATCTTTATCTTCTTTGCATTCAAATAATGTGGATCCTACTACAATAAGAGCACAGACTGTTCCAGTAGTGATATCTCCAGGAACTACACTGGTACCTCATGAAAGATGTTATTGTAGATACACTTACAAATTTGAAGATCATTTTCAGCTACAAAAACGTTGTTGACCTAGTGCCATTTAGAGTGAATAATCTAAAGTAGTGTTTGTGTTATCCTGTCTTGGAGGAGTGGCAGCATAGTGGTCAATACGCTTGTTAAACTTTTAAACAAATATTTAAGAAACTGTTTGCAAAACCTTCTTTCGGTCAATCAGTAGATAATGACCTACTGATATTAATACAAGGGAATCACATTTCTCCATATTTAATTATCTTGTTGCTGAGGGAAAGTTGGCAGAAGAGAAAAGAGCCTCCCTCCTTTAAAGGTTAATAATGATTAAAGGATCTTTTAGCTCAAATATTTGACCTTCCATAATCCTGTTCTGAGTTTATAGATTAAGCAATTTAATTGAATTAGCATGACTGAGAGAGGCGGGTTTCACACAAGTGCGTCCCGCACTATTGTGTTTACAACAGTTGGGTAGTGCTAAGGTGATCTTTGGGGTCGCAAGCTTTCTTGTTGCTGCTATGCGTAACAATTTATCAAAACAACAAGTGGTCCTGAGCATACAAGAATAAGGAAAAAATTATATATATAGATCACAATGGAATTCTATATAGTTCAGGATTCCTTGACCAGCCGGCCAAGGAATATTTATTGGTTCAATAAGTTTATGATCTCAAAAATACAGCAAATAACCCAAGGAGTAAGGGTTATATTGGGGCACAGTCCTGTGCCATACAGAGAGAGGGAAGGCAAGAGGGTAAAGGTAAGTGAGGAAAGTTATCAGGCAAACAAAGTGAGCTAGCAGGTCACTGGTATTAGATATACATTAGCAGTGTATCCTGGAGTCATTCATACACACAATAATATCATAAAAGTACATGTATGAATTACTCTAAGGTCGACGTTTCGATCCCCAGCTCAAGTATCACGGGATCATCATCAGGACAAGAAAAATAATAATTTTGCCTGAACACAATTATTTATAACACCTGTTTTTGAGAAGAAATGAAAAAGGAGGAAAAACAAAGATATACATAGTCATTGTTTGTATAGTCAGAGCTCACAATGTAACAACAGACTTTGCATTCGGAAACGCAGTGGTCGGTGTTGCCATGAGGCGTGAGTATTCCGTGCCAAACCTCTGAAATTCATGCAATTTCTGTGAGTGGTCATCCGTATTGAAGTGGAGTGTTAGTGATGGATACTCATTGGACTTGTGAGTCAAGGTGATTAGGGGACTATAAGTAAGCCGTGAACAAGTGAGGCTTGTGTTGGTGGAAAATTCCAGTCTTTGGGGGCGAATTGTGGGGGCTTATGGCGCTTGTAAGCCGGGGGAACCTACCAGGTTGGTGGCTTGAGGTAGGATTAGCTTCAATTTTGGAAGGTCCTTTTTGGGTGCGCCCACCTGATTCCTTCTGTTGACAATAAATGGTATTAATACCGGTGTTAGAACTCAGGGGCGAAGGGGAACTTATTGTTAAATGAGCCTGGGTACCTTAGTGGGTGAACCGTTCTTCGAGATGCGGTTAGGTTGGGATTCTGTAGAAGCGCCGGTTTAGGTTTAATGGTAAAGCCCAATCTAAAAATAAAAATGTTACATAATCTTACTGAGTGCACGCTGTTGCGTGAGCGTACGTTTTAGGTATTGCCACGGTGGGGAGCTGAAGGGATTACCTTCTAGGTTGTTAGGTAGAGTGACACCGGAATCACGGGTCTTGAATTTATTCAGTTAGGGAAGTCTGCACCTCTGCATTTATTTGCTGTGAGGCGGATAAGAGAAAGCAGGAATTACATTAGTTAAATTGTACTAATGACTTCATGGAGTATCAAGTAAGTTGCAGTTACCATAGTATGGTGAGGAATATCATGGTTTAGCATAGGTCCGATTCAGTTACTGGAGATGCAGTCTATTATATGTAGTTGGAGCCCGATGCGCTGGCCAACCTATGTGAGGAAAAGGGGAAGAAAACAATTAACTCGGAGGTGAAGTAAGGAGTTCTGGGAGGCGCCTGGGATTCGCGCTATATTACTGGATGCCTTCAGGGCAGGGTCGCCGTCCTCACGCGTCTTGGAATAGCGCCGGGTGAGGGTGTGCGTCCAGGCAAATAACTGGTCCGCTGCAGGTTGAATTTAACAAAGATGAGAAGGGTGTTAGATTTAGGCATTTTTACAAATTGTTGGCGTTCTGATCGGATTAAAAGCAGAGATTCGGCGAGCTTACCGGTGGGAGATAGCAATTCTCCGAAGACGCCGGTCACTGGGGCTGCTCTCAGTGGAACGCTTCCGTGCGCTTTGGATCGGCCCTGATTATTGGATGGGACAGAGACCATGTGGTTAGGGAGGGTGCGCTGTGATTGGCTTGTCACAAGTCATGTGACGGGGGGAGCCGCAAGCCATGTTGGCTTAATTGTCCATGAAGGCGGACATTTTGGGCTGGGTAACGCACATTAATGTTAGGGAAATGATGCCCATTGAACGAATTTAGAGGCATAAGTTTTGGACAGTTATTAGAAGAATAAGGACAGGGTAGCAGTGGGGGATAATGGTAAAAAAGGTTAGAAAGGTGCCGAAAAAGTGCTCGAATCGTGAATAACATTTTTGTGAACATTAGTTTCAGAAAACCTTGGAGTTACATCTAGTGTCAACAATACATGGATAAAATTATACTTTGCATAATGTACACAGCAAATTGTCTTTTCAGAGTTACGGGAGTTCTGGGCCAAAGTCAAGTGGTTGAAGGTGGTTAACCAGCTTACAGCAGGGTTGTCCAGTCCTCACTTCTGTTTAACCCTGTGTGGATGGTATCAAATTGAATGATTGTCTTAAGTTCCTCTCGGTTGAGGAGTTGAGCCAAGTTGCCCCCTCTTTGTGGGAGTTTCACTGTTTTCAGCACTGTCCACTTGATATCATCCACAGTGTGTTTCAGTTCTGTGTAATGTTCAATGAGCGGTGCGTTTGGAGTCCCACAGCGTATCCGGCATCTGTGCTGGCCAATGCGAGTTTTTATTTTCTGAGTAGTTTGGCCGACGTACATTTTCGGACAAGGGCATAGGATGGCAACAACGACATTATTGCTCTTGCAATTAGTGAAGCTTTTCATGGTCACTGTCACATTGTTATGGCTGAAATTGCGTGCCTCAATAGTAAATTCACACATCGTGCAGCAGCCACACTTAACGTGCCCAAGGATAGGAGGGAGGCCCCAGTTGATTTCAATTGTGGTGTATGGGGTAGGAGCTGGTAATGCTGCTCTTATGAGATGGTCTCTTAGATTTTTGCTTTTCTTAAAAGCAAATACAGGCCTCTCTAAATGAATTGGGCCTGCATTTAAGGTGGGCCAATGCTTGAGAATAGATTGCCGGATTTTGTTGGAAACAGGGGAGAAGGTGGTTACACACACTATCCGTTCGGTTTTGTCCCTTATTTTTGGTGTCAGGAGGGCTTCACGGGGGCAGTACCAGGCCCTTTTAGTGGCTGTTTTAATCAATCTCTTCGGGTAGCCGCGTGCCCTCAATTTACTCGAAAGCACGTCTGCTTCCCTGAAGTAATCGTCTTTAACTGAGCAATTTCTTCTGATTCGTAGAAACTGGGAGTAGGGTAGGGAATCTTTTAATGCCCTTGGATGGTTGCTTTGATAGCTCAACAGTGTGTTGCGTTCCGTTGGTTTGCGGAAAAGGCGTGTCAGTAGTTCATTTTCATGATGAAAGATGGTCAGGTCTAGGAAGGCTATCTGGTTTTTATCATGAGTCAAAGTGAAATTCAAGCCGGCACAGTTGTTGTTAAGCCAGTGATTAAAGGAATGCAGTGAGGGTATGTCCTGGTTCCATATGAGGAAGATAGCGTCTATATACCGACGCCATAAGCAAATCCCTGTGTAGAAGGGATTGCTTTCTGTCAGGATGTTACTAGTCTCCAAGGCATCCATAAATAGAATTGCCAAATTGGGGGCAAAAATAGCCCCCATGGAAGTGCCCTTTACTTGTTGGTAGTAAGTGTTGTCAAACATAAAATAGAGTAGAGCCGCTGTTTGTGGAATGTTTGTGTAAAGCGACTCCACGTCCATTGAACATCACCCTTTTGACCCAACAATTCATACCCTATGTACAATGGACCTGGAGTCGCTTTACACAAACATTCCACAAACAGCGGCTCTACTGGTCATCCAAAAAACCTTAGATTCCCATCCTCGTCCTCACAGGGTTCCCTCGATCTTCATCCTACAGCTCCTTGAACTTTGCCTCACTAGAAACTATTTTATGTTTGACAACACTTACTACCAACAAGTAAAGGGCACTTCCATGGGGGCTATTTTTGCCCCCAATTTGGCAATTCTATTCATGGATGCCTTGGAGACTAGTAACATCCTGACAGAAAGCAATCCCTTCTACACAGGGATTTGCTTATGGCGTCGGTATATAGACGCTATCTTCCTCATATGGAACCAGGACATACCCTCACTGCATTCCTTTAATCACTGGCTTAACAACAACTGTGCCAGCTTGAATTTCACTTTGACTCATGATAAAAACCAGATAGCCTTCCTAGACCTGACCATCTTTCATCATGAAAATGAACTACTGACACGCCTTTTCCGCAAACCAACGGAACGCAACACACTGTTGAGCTATCAAAGCAACCATCCAAGGGCATTAAAAGATTCCCTACCCTACTCCCAGTTTCTACGAATCAGAAGAAATTGCTCAGTTAAAGAAGATTACTTCAGGGAAGCAGACGTGCTTTCGAGTAAATTGAGGGCACGCGGCTACCCGAAGAGATTGATTAAAACAGCCACTAAAAGGGCCTGGTACTGCCCCCGTGAAGTACTCCTGACACCAAAAATAAGGGACAAAACCAAACGGATAGCGTGTGTAACCACCTTCTCCCCTGTTTCCAACAAAATCCGGCAATCTATTCTCAAGCATTGGCCCACCTTAAATGCAGGCCCAATTCATTTAGAGAGACCTGTATTTGCTTTTAAGAAAAGCAAAAATCTAAGAGACCATCTCATAAGAGCAGCATTACCAGCTCCTACCCCATCCACCACAATTGAAATCAACTGGGGCCTCCCTCCTATCCTTGGGCACGTTAAGTGTGGCTGCTGCACGATGTGTGAATTTACTATTGAGGCACGCAATTTCAGCCATAACAATGTGACAGTGACCATGAAAAGCTTCACTAATTGCAATAGCAATAATGTCATTTATGCCATCCTATGCCCTTGTCCGAAAATGTACGTTGGCCAAACTACTCAGAAAATAAAAACTCGCATTGGCCAGCACAGAAGCCGGATACGCTGTGGGACTCCAAACGCACCGCTCGTTGAACATTACACAGAACTGAAACACACTGTGGATGATATCAAGTGGACAGTGCTGAAAACAGTGAAACTCCCACAAAGAGGGGGCAACTTGGCTCAACTCCTCAACCGAGAGGAACTTAAGACAATCATTCAATTTGATACCATCCACACAGGGTTAAACAGAAGTGAGGACGGGACAACCCTGCTGTAAGCTGGTTAACCACCTTCAACCACTTGACTTTGGTCCAGAACCCCCGTTACTCTGAAAAGACAATTTGCTCTGTACATTATGCAAAGTATAATTTTATCAATGTATTGTTGACACTAGATGTAACTCCAAGGTTTTCTGAAACTAATGTTCACAAAAATGTTATTCACGATTCGAGCACTTTTTCGGCACCTTTCTAACCTTTTTTACCATTATCCCCCACTGCTACCCTGTCCTTATGCTTCTAATAACTGTCCAAAACTTATGCCTCTAAATTCGTTCAATGGGCATCATTTCCCTAACATTAATGTGCGTTACCCAGCCCAAAATGTCCGCCTTCGTGGACAATGAAGCCAACATGGCTTGCGGCTCCCCCCGTCACATGACTTGTGACAAGCCAATCACAGCGCACCCTCCCTAACCACATGGTCTCCGTCCCATCCAATAATCAGGGCCGATCCAAAGTGCACGGAAGCGTTCCACTGAGAGCAGCCCCAGTGACCGGCGTCTTCGGAGAATTGCTATCTCCCACCGGTAAGCTCGCCGAATCTCTGCTTTTAATCCGATCAGAATGCCAACAATTTGTAAAAATGCCTAAATCTAACACCCTTCTCATCTTTGTTAAATTCAACCTGCAGCGGACCAGTTATTTGCCTGGCCGCACCCCCTCACCTGGCGCTATTCCAAGACGCGTGAGGACGGCGACCCTGCCCTGAAGGCATCCGGTAATATAGCGCGAATCCCAGGCGCCTCCCAGAACTCCTTACTTCACCTCCGAGTTAATTGTTTTCTTCCCCTTTTCCTCACATAGGTTGGCCAGCGCATCGGGCTCCAACTACATATAATAGACTGCATCTCCAGTAACTGAATCGGACCTATGCTAAACCATGATATTCCTCACCATACTATGGTAACTGCACCTTACTCGATACTCCATGAAGTCATTAGTACAATTTAACTAATGTAATTCCTGCTTTCTCTTATCCGCCTCACAGCAAATAAATGCAGAGGTGCAGACGTCCCTAACTGAATAAATTCAAGACCCGTGATTTCGGTGTCACTCTACCTAACAACCTAGAAGGTAATCCCTTCAGCTCCCCACCGTGGCAATACCTAAAACGTACGCTCACGCAACAGCGTGCACTCAGTAAGATTATGTAACATCTTTATTTTTAGATTGGGCTTTACCATTAAACCTAAACCGGCGCTTCTACAGAATCCCAACCTAACCGCATCTCGAAGAACGGTTCACCCACTAAGGTATCCAGGCTCATTTAACAATAAGTTCCCCTTCGCCCCTGAGTTCTAACACCGGTATTAATACCATTTATTGTCAACAGAACGAATCAGGTGGGCGCCCCAAAAAGGACCTTCCAAAATTGAAGCTAATCCTACCTCAAGCCACCAACCTGGTTGGTTCCCCCCGGCTTACAAGCGCCATAAGCCCCCACAATTCACCCCCAAAGACTGGAATTTTCCACCAACACAAGCCTCACTTGTTCACGGCTTACTTATAGTCCCCTAATCACCTTGACTCACAAGTCCAATGAGTACCCATCACTAACACTCCACTTCAATACGGATGACCACTCACAGAAATTGCATGAATTTCAGAGGTTTGGCACGGAATACTCACGCCTCATGGCAACACCGACCACTGCGTTTCCGAATGCAAAGTCTGTTGTTACATTGTGAGCTCTGACTATACAAACAATGACTATGTATATCTTTGTTTTTCCTCCTTTTTCATGTCTTCTCAAAAACAGGTGTTATAAATAATTGTGTTCAGGCAAAATTATTATTTTTCTTGTCCTGATGATGATCCCGTGATACTTGAGCTGGGGATCGAAACGTCGACCTTAGAGTAATTCATACATGTACTTTTATGATATTATTGTGTGTATGAATGACTCCAGGATACACTGCTAATGTATATCTAATACCAGTGACCTGCTAGTTCACTTTGTTTGCCTGATAACTTTCCTCACTTACCTTTACCCTCTTGCCTTCCCTCTCTCTGTATGGCACAGGACTGTGCCCCAATATAACCCTTACTCCTTGGGTTATTTGTTGTATTTTTGAGATCATAAACTTATTAAACCAATAAATATTCCTTGGCCGGCTGGTCAAGGAATCCTGAACTATATAGAATTCCATTGTGATCTATATATATCATTTTTTCCTTATTCTTGTATGCTCAGGACCACTTGTTGTTTTGATAAATACTTGCCACCCATGGTCCCGAGTGATTTAATGGGTTCCCCTTGTCCTCCTTGATGCTATGCGTAACAAGGCACAAAGGTCGGTTGAAGGGCAATCTCGAGGGGAGATATCGTTTTAATTAACTTTTATCCATTTGTATGAGGTGTCTTTTTAATATTTGAATCATTTTTAATAGTACATTTATGAAAATGAACTGACTTTTTTATATATGAATTGTCTGGTTTTTTTTGTAAAATGTTTTGTGATTGCTTTTATGATTTTAATTAATCGAATAAAGCTGATTTGACAAAAAAAAATTGAATTAGCATTTGCAAGAAGGCAAAGTAGAAAATGGAAAGTTACAATTAAAGAGACTAATCTCTAAAAAAAATAAGTCTGAAAGCTGATGGGGTCTGGGTAATGTTGAACCAATACAGATTGGAAGTGTTTAGGGTTCAATTTCATGTGAGGAAAAAAAGAGTGGTGAAAAAATCAAAGTGTCTATTTAAATCATGGGAGAATAGACATTTTCTTATGGATTATTCTACAAAACCTAAGGTGGTGATGAGATCTTCAACATCCTCTCAAAAATATTTGAGAAATTAGGGACCTTAGTTACGAAAGAGACACTAAAACTGACTTTAGAAGAAAGGACCTATCATCATTTTTTGAATCTTCTTGCTACTTTTATACAATCTAGTTATTGATTCATAAACCAGGGTGTTTCTTTACTCCTCATTATGTTTAGTCCCGGGTGGAGCTCGTGGAATTTCACTCCGCAGAATTCCACAGAGTCGTCAAAAAACTCTGTTGAATTTTGTGGAGTTCCACGAGTGGGCAGAGTTACCCTCTATGTAGGACCATCCCTGTCACTTTATGAAAGATTTAGGCCTTTTTCTATACACTTCGCTGTCTTGAATGCATTGAATCTCCAGACCCGGCTGTGGAGGAAGCAGGAGTCTTGGGCGTCCCATTCATATAGGGTCCACCTCATCTATCAAGGGCCTTGATAAAACTGCTGGGACACAAGCCAAGACTCCTTGGACCCAGTAAGTAGTGTAATCGACCCTGCCCTTTCCAACACAAGGTCACAGTTTCACCTCACAGACCTGGAACATGCCTCAGGTACAATCTATATTTTAAGGGGAAGATGAACTGCCTTACATTACCCAGAGGTACCCTGACAGTCCCCAGACAGTGGCTGCACTGCTGCCCTAACCATTGACCCAGAAGTTGCATCACTAGCACCAAACCTCCTTTGACTGTCAACTGACCTGCCTCACTGCTTCACCAGCACTTTATGACACCACCATCCTGTGACAAAAAAAACGCCCTACTGACAATACCTTGACCCCCATCTCAGTCCCCCCTCATGGTTGAGAAACTTATCAAAGATTAACACAGATGAGTTAGAAGAGAAAATATCCTCCCTCCTGCCCATCTCCCCGGAAGGCATCTCTACTGAAGAACTCACATACCACTACAACAGTACCATGTCCTCCATCCTTGACAAACTAGCCCCCTTGAAACTGAAAAAACCCAGGAACATACCCTCCAGATCCAGATTCAGCAAGGACATTATTGAGGTAAGAAGGCAACTCAGAGCCTCTGAACGTCTCAGGAGGAAGAACCCCACCTCCAGCCGTTACAAGGAACTCAGAACAGCAAGAGGAAAGTACAAGCACCATATCAATAACTAAAAATCCAACTTTTTCTGCACCGCACAGGACAAAGCCAAAAACAGACCAAGAGAACTCTTTGACATCATCAAAAAACAAACGTCCATGCCAGCGACATCCCTCGTCCAGCCCTCAAAAACCCTATGTGACAACTTCGCCAACTTCTTTAACGAAAAAAATCACCATGATCGAACTTTCACTGGACATTAACCTCCTTCCCCCCGACAAAGACTGCTCTCCAACAAGTGAAACTATCACGAAAAGGCAACTGGCAACAACCTGGTCTTCCTTCGACCCCATATCAGAATCGGAGATCCTCAATTTTATCTCCTCCTCCAAGCCATCATCTCACAATCTCGACCCCATACCCTCTCAAATGGTCAAAGAGCTTAAACTCTCCCTGGCTCCACTTTGGTGCAAAATCATAAACAGTTCCCTAAAAACTGGCACCATACCAAATTGCTCTAAAGTCGGCCAAGTCACTCCTCTTCTGAAGAAACCAGGCTTAGACTCAACCGGCCTGAATAATTTCAGACCTATCTCCAATCTCCCATTCCTTGCCAAAATCCTAGAAAAATGTGTTCTCTGTCAACTGAACAAACATATTGACAACATTAATTTGCTTGACCACCACCAATCAGGCTTCAAAAAAGGCTACAGCACCGAAACTGCAATCCTCAACATCATGGACGACATCTTTAACTCCCTCAACTCAGACCACTGCTGTCTCCTCATCCTCCTAAACTCGTCAGCTACTTTTCACACTGTAGACCATAGTCTTCTCATCAAAGCTCCCAAAGAGCGGGTAGGTGCAGACGAAGTGGTCCTCCAATGGTTCTCCTCCTTCTTCAAAAACCACTCCCAAAGAGTAAAAATCAAATCCTTTGCCTCCGAACTCCTACCAGTAAACAGAGGCGTTCCTCAAGGCTCCATTCTCTCCCTTCAACTGTTCAACATATATATGGAACCCCTCACCTCCATTCTGAAAAAAACAAACATCCCTTTTCATCTATATGCAGATGACACACAGATCTACTTGGAAACGTCCTTCTTTAATGACATTCTAAGACTCAACAACGCTCTCAGAGAAATCTAAGAATGGCTATCAACAAACCACCTCAAACTCAATCAGGGAAAAACCGAGTTCCTCCTCATTTCCAACAATGAAGAAAACCTTCAAATCATTGAATGGTTGAAAGCTATTGATGCCCTCAATGGAAATCTCACCATGGCAACCTCGGTAAAATCACTGGGAATCACCCTTGACCACAAACTATCCATGGCCAATCACATCAAGAACTCTGCCAAGAGCGCCTTCCTCAATCTGAAGCTCCTCAACAAAATCAAACCCCACATTCCTCCTACTGACCTCAAACAAGCCACCCAATCCCTGGTGTTGTCCAGACTGGACTATGGAAACACAGTCCTCTCCGGTACAGCTTGCTACCACCTAGCCCCTCTCAAAACCACCCTCAATGCAGCAGCAAGAATGGTCACCGGAATCCAGAAATTTGACCATATATCTCCCACACTCAGAGATCTAAAATGGCTCCCAGTCGAAATGCGGGCCAGCTTCAGAACTGCCTGCCTCACACACAAAGCCCTGCACCCAGAGAAACCGGAATACCTAGCCTCCAAACTCAAGAAAGCTGTGCAAGCAAGAATCCTCAGGAGTTCCAACTCCTTCCTTCTCATTCCCCTGAAAACGCGTAAACAAAAGACTGCTGCCCGCTCTTTTGCAGGAAACGCTCCAAAAAACTGGAACCCCATCCCAGTCGACATCAGAACCACCCCCCTCCTTTCCAAAATTCAAAAGCCTCCTAAAAACCCTCTACCTCAACCGCGCCTTCTCGAACGCAATTACATGACGCTCTTGCCTCCTCCAGGCACCGGCAGTCACCTGACAGCGCGCCCCAACCGGGCAGCCTTCAGACATCGCATAACCACTACCTACCTCATGCCCTCTCTCTGAACTCTCAGCCCGTGGGTCGGCAGCACAATGAGAACATTTTCCAGCATTAGACGTGCCTTCCCTAGGCTTTGAGACTACCCTACCTCTTGACCCCTTTTCCTCAATCCCACTCCTCGGATCCCTCGACCTCTCTACCTCAGTGCCACACCTCTGACGCTCAGCAGAAGTGCAAAGTTTCTTTTTGAACTTTTTCTGTATTTTCCTTCCATGCCTTTGTCCTGTATTTTGTCTCCTTTTTAATCAAGTTGTAAAGAACTCCGATACCCGCGGGTCTGGATAGCGCAATAGAAATCCTCTAAATAAATAAGTAAATAATGAATAAATAAATGTTCTTTTCCCCAATTCTTGTGACCCTGCAGGCTCATTGATCTATTTGGTTGGCACACCCGGCAACCATCAGTCAGGTGGCATGGTGAGCAAAAAAAATGGATTTAACCCAGATCTCTTGACTGGGGGTGAATGTATGGTTTATTCAGTATTCGGTCCATCATTTGTTTGCATAGCACATTGTCTCTGTGCAGCATTTCTTGAATGTATGTGCAGCCTGCAGGGCAACTACGCTGGCTACATGGGCCAGGCAGCCCACCAACATGGTTGGCAGCAATACGGTACATTTACTGCTTAGCTATAAATCTCGATAACACCTAAACTGCTTCAAGACAATTAAATAGAGCTGAGCACATGACAGCAAACTTTTCTTCAATGGCAATTCGCCGAGTTTTTTTACTGAACTCCGTGCTCCAAGAGGGGTGTGTAGTGACAAAAATGCCATGTACTCCACCAGCGGAGCGGAGTTCACCACCCAACCCTAGTTATGTTGTCAATATCTCTGAATGTGAAAGGACAGGTAAACAGTTCTGTTGTGATTAGTAGTGCTGAAGATTTGCAAGATATATACAAATGTATGTCCATTTCGTCCTCTCAGTTCTATAGGTTTTTGGATGTATTTGACGAGAAGAAAGTCACAGCCCCCCCCCCCATTAGGAATTTTATAGTCAGGTTAATTTGCAACCCAAGGCTAAAATTCCTTTCAGTAGAAATTATCCATTTACAGAAAGGAAAGATGGGGCCTGATTGGTGGATGAAATACTTTGTCACAAATGTGATTGAATTCTGTCTGCCGTATTACAAGTACATTATTTTCAATGGCGATTGTAATAGATTGGATGACACATATCTCACCTTTGTGATTGAGTATCCTATCTACCAAATTCTAAATCTAGTTTCCAGATTTCTCTGACACTCAGTTGCCTTTTTTTCCCCGATGAGAGGAAAAAATGTGAGCCTTAAACTGAGTGACAAAAAAGAGTCAGTATCCACTTTCATTATCATTTGTTTTAATAGCTCAAGTCAAAAATATCACAATTTACTCAAAATTTGACCTAAGGCAAGCATATCACGTAATCACCCTAAAGGAGAAATATACGTGGAAAAATGCCTTCTGAACAAAATGTAGTTTGTAAGATTATTATATTATGTCCTTAGGGTTTTGTAATGCACTACAGTTTTTTCACTATTATCAATAAAAGACTGAAGGACGTTTTCAAAATGTGTGCACTAGCATGTTCCAAAAAGCATGTTCCAAAAAGCCGAACCTCTACCCTGGACAGACCATGGGGTGGTGCGGTTCGCCATTCTTATTCCTCAGGCTAAAACAGTGACAGGTGAGGGGCAAACTAGCAGTATGTGTAGGCCATGGAAAAACATCAAAGCAAATGACTTGGAGGAGTTGCTTCTTGCCTCTGACCCGGCCCGACCGACAGACGTAAGCATAGCTTCTTCCGAATATACAGACTGGATTGATCATGCTTGCCTTAAGTTGGCACCCCCTAAACGATGTCGACCCGCTAGGTCAGTGCCATCAGCCCCCTGGTACTCGGACGTCCTTAGAGATGCCAAAATAGTATGCAAAAAGCTAGAACGGATTTGGAGGTCCACCTATTCGGAGCATGACAAGGAAAAGCTTAAAGCCGGCCAAAGGGCCTATAAAGACGAGATCAGGCAAGCTAAGAGGGCATATTTTACGGAGCGTATTGAGAAGGCTAAGAACTCCTCAAAAGAACTTTTTGATACTGTCACCAGTCTGGCCTCTCCTAAGGCGGTGATGGTCCCGCCTAATCTAGAACTCTGTGAGTCCTTAGCAAAGTTCTTTCAGAATAAAGTTCAGGTGATATTTACCTCTCTTGAACCTCAGGTGGCTCAGAGCCTCCTTGACACTCCCCTTAGGAAGTCCCATGCGGGATCCACGGGGGCTACTTTCTCAACCTTTAAACCTGTGGAGGCAGAGGAAGTAGCAAAACTGTTGCTAGCCACCAAATCTGGTTCACCTTACGATCCTTGCCCCACTTCTATTGCTAAACTGGCGGTTGGCCCTATTGCGAACCAACTGGCAGGGATTTTCAACTTAATGTTTGAAAAAGGCAACTTCCCTACGATCTGGAAACGGGCCTCAATCAGCCCGCTCCTCAAAAAACCCTCCCTTGATATTGCGGACCCCAACAGCTATAGACCAATATCCAGGTTGCCACTGCCTGCGAAATTGGTTGAGAAAATTATGAACTCCCAACTCTGTTCTTTCCTGCGTAATTCTAAAGGTCTAGACTCAGCACAACATGGTTTTAGAGAGGGTCATAGCACTGAGACGGCTCTGATTAAGTCCACAGAGGAGATCCGGAAGGTGCTTGACGAAGGGGGTCAGGCAGTGCTGATTCTTTTAGACCTGTCAGCAGCCTTCGATACCGTCCACCATGCATTGTTACTAGATCGGTTGGAGGGCTGCGGGGTTCGCGGCCAAGCACTCAAGCTCCTGGAGGCCTTCTTAACTGAGCGGGTACAAGTGGTGGCCATGGGGGAGTATGAATCAAGACCTTTCGAGCTCCCGGGGGGGGTCCCGCAGGGATCCTCCCTGAGCCCCACTTTATTCAACATCTACGTAGCCGCTCTTGCCCCTGTAATCAGATCCTTCGGGTTCGAGTTAACATCATACGCCGATGACACCCAGATTGTGGTCTCGGTGCTCCCGGGGACTGAGAGGGAGGTGGCAGGCAGGTTTCAGGATTGCATGTCGGCAGTCAGCTCTTGGATGGCAAAAAGCTGTTTAAAATTGAACTCATCAAAGACTGAGGTGATCATTTTTGGCCCAAGTACTAATCTTTGGAGCCCTAACTGGTGGCCCACTGATATGGGGGCCCCTCCTATCCCTGTTACAAAGGTGAAGAATTTGGGGGTCGTTATTGATAACCTTCTCACCTTTAAACCCCAAGTCAATGCGCTGAGTTCCTCAGTACATTACATTCTGAGAATTATCAGAAAGGTTCTACCGTACCTTCCTGAGGGCTGTAGAAAGACGGTGGTGACAGCCCTCGTTCTATCACGCATTGACTATTGTAATAGTCTTTTTCTCGAGGCACAACAGGGAGTGCTCAACAAGCTTCAAGTTTTACAAAATGCGGCTGCCCGCTTGATTGGGGGTTTGCCTAAGTTTTCCTCAGTCTCTAAGGAGTTGGATAAACTGCACTGGCTTCCGGTACGGAAACGAATTAGGTTCAAGGCCCTTTGTATTGTCTTTAAGGCACTGCATGGCCTTGGCCCAGTGTTCCTTCAAGATCTTTTTCAGTGGTATAGACCAGGTAGACAACTGAGGTCGGCCAGTCTGGGGCTGGTTAAAACCACCCGAATCAAGAGGGCACGCTGGGGTGGTAGGAGCTTTGTCAGGGGAGCTGCGATGGCGTGGAACTCCCTCCCTCTCTCCCTCAAACTCAATACAAATCTCCTGGCATTCAGGAAGGATTTAAAAACATGGCTTTTCTCCCAATAAGTACCTAGACTTTCGCTTCTCTGGAACTATCACTTCAGCGCCAGGACGCCGACCGGTATCAGTGCGCTCTATAAGTGTAAAAAATAAATAAATAAATAAATAAATAAATAGCAACTTTGGATAACATTCCCTTTTATTCTCAATCTGAAGGAGATCATATCAAGCAAAGGTGGGCAATTTGACATGAATTGTGATATAATATTTGCACGCTATAAGCAAAACGTGTTTCTCACACTATAAACGTTGAATTTGGGGGATTTATTTTGAATTCATATCGTATCTAAATGGATAAAAAAAAAGTAAAAGCAGTTCTACAATGGCAAGCTCCAAGAAATATTAAAGAATTCCAGAGATTTTTGGGGATTTGCTATTGTGTTAGTGTAGATTCATAAAACAATTGTTTGATAGTAGTCCTATATATGCAGTAAACTTTGTATGCACCCATGAGGCATAATTAGCGCTTCAAGATTTGAAAGAAAATTTTTCCAACACGCTGTTTCATGACCATTTGTTGCAGATGTAGACTGTTCACAGGTAACTGTCAATGGAGTACTGTTACAACCAGATATATGCAATGGATATTCTGCATTCTGTGGCATAGTTTCAAAGGTTTCCTCTGATTCTGGGTAAATCACTGAATCTCCCTGTGCCTAACAAAAAAAAAGAAAGTGTCCTCTTGTAACACAACTGGTGCTATGTAAATCGCTCTGATACCCGGTACCTTTGGGTCAAGTTCAACACCCCTGATTTTCTTTCTTTTTACTCCAAGGGCATTGGCCAATTCTCCATCTGATGATACCCGTATTGTGGCCGTATGACATCTGATGGTGGGGGCAAGGCAGGGACTACTGCTGTGCCCGCCTGGACTGAAGCATGCTCCTCTGCTCGCAGGTTGGGCCCGCTGTGAGTGCATCTCCTGGACTGCCATGGGCCGGATGCAGAGCCTGATGACACTGAGAAGAACATTTCTTGCACTGAAGAGCCCCGGCTGACCATCTGTTGCTGCTGCCCTGTTTGGGGAGGGGTGGGGTCTGCAGTGTGGGCTCGCCTGCCTGCCTGGTGGGGCGCCATGGTTTTGGCTCCTTGGAGGCACTATCACTTGAGCGTCGCCAATCTGTGCAGGACTTGGGGGACAGCTCGACTGTGCCCTTCCTCTTCCCAGGAAAAAGAGTAGCTGTGGTGGGAACCTGGGGTCCAGCTGGGGTGGAGGTTGTTGAACCTAATGTCCGATCTGGCTCTGGTAGCACCAGAGGGGTTGGGCCGGTCCTAGGCACTTACTAATGTGGGAGGCTACTGTAGGCCTAAGGGGCAGGCTTTGAGGCCTGTGGCATTGGGGAGACACCCTCAATTAAATATCAAGCATATGTCCCCCTTATACCTCTGCTGTAGGGAGGCTATTCCTATTGGTCCCGCCTAATGGTACCTGGTGCATTCGCTGTCACAAGGGGCAGTGGAGCTGGGGGCTCTGTCCCTTAGTTCCCCTCAGGAGGCTTGGCTGCAATTGGATGGTGCTGCCTGATGAGACACTATATAAATATGCCTGCTGGAGAGAACTTATTGGAGAAGCCATTTCCATCAGATAAAGACAGCTGTGCGGTTCTTTAGACGTCTTTTTGGCCTGCCGCTACCTTACCAGAGAGGGCCAGGGAGAGAGGAAGCCTGGAAAGTGAATGGGATTGTGACCCCCTATTTGCTGCAAATTGTTGAATTTATCATTTATTATGGACCTCAGTTTTCCTTGAACAGTAGCAGATGCACCCTGTGTTTCTGCACTGAGAGTTTCTGCGATTACCTTCACTTGCTACAAACTGCGCACCAGCACCACTCACTCTCAGGAGTGATCTGCATCTAGTGCCTGCTCTCTCTACCATTTCCTCTACAGTGGGTCGGAATCATGAGATAAGGAGCCGGATACATAATGACCTGCCTGTTCTCCACTTTGATGACATGGGCAAATCTGATCCTAAGCAGCCTAAACTGGGTCTTGAGGCCAGCAAATACTTTATTTGTAAAGTGGAAGAAGACTCTACTATGGCAGCAAAGCTGAAACACAGGCTCTCTGCAGAAGCTGTTGATACAGATGAATACCAGCCTTCCATGTATAGACTCCAAAATACTGAAAATAGATCAACTGGTGGGCTGACTCGACAGACTGCAGGAACGTCTTGTCAAACAAGAGACAACAATTACTGATTCTGAGCAACGCTCACTTCATTAGAGTTGGACTAAACCACTTTGACCACTGAATTTGAGAAGCTGTGGACTGAACTCTTAATTGTAGCTTCATGGAATGAAGACTTGGAGGCCCACTCCTGGCGCAACAATCTACGCCTAGTGGACATTCCAGAATCCACTAACATTGGGTGGATGGAAACTTTCATCGAGTATTTGTTAGGACTGTCTAGGACTATGTCTGGAACACAGCCAGGGACTTGAGCAAGGACTACTGGCAGGGGGGAAAAATAAGCAGAAAGAGCAGTACATCAGTGCCCAGGATCACACAGGAAGTCTGAGATAAAAAGGGATTCAAAGGTGAAGCCTGCACAAGGGAAAAAGATGGTTAAGACTCAGAAAGGACAGGAACTCATGAGGCGATTTAGCATTCAGTCTAACAATGCTTAGGATGGAAGTGCAAGATACATATGAATATATAACAACATTCACAATATAGGCAATGTGTGGTAAAACACTCAGGAGCTCCACACATCAAGACTGAAGCTCAGTAATTTCCTCACCCACAATTGCTGTTACAGATACCGGCTGCAAATACCGACATTTAGGCTATACATGTAGAGGCAGGGTCAGTGGAGGTGATAACTAATGTAATGTTATAAATGTAACTCAAGACAATGCTCACAGTGGACAAGAAACACCACCAATGTTTTCAGCTGTGTCCACGGAACCTGGTGATCAAACAGGAAAGTGCAAGGTGGTGACAGAGCAAGGGTGTAGAACTAAATACACAGCCACAATAGAAAAGTAGCTAGCAAGGAGGAGCAAAGAAGAGAACACAAAAGGAACACCAAGCAGACGGTGTGAAAAAAAACACAAGGATACTGGAAGCTAAGATAGATTTAGATGGAAGAATACAGCGCCGGACGCTATGTTCTAGTGAAAAGCATTTATATCGATGTGGAGATTTACATTCTTTAATTTCTACAAACTGTGCCAAATGTTTTAATTGAGAGCAGTGTTCTACATCCAAGTCGAAGCTTATTCTTGGAGTCAAGTTCTATAAAAAGAGCTTCAAATGTGCTGGTGTCCAAGATTTTAAATGTGCAACCGTGCAATGGGACAGTTTTAGGCCAATACTAAGTTTTCTATTAAAGTATATTGTGACGACTCATTTCTAAAAGTCTCCATTTTTAAAATATTCCTTAAGGATCCTGAGTCGGCATGTAAGAGATTATATACCCATCTCATTATGGTAGAAATGGCTCTGACGTAAGAGCTAACTAAAGATAACTCTAATCGTAATGCTTGGACTGGAACTAATTTGATTACTTTTACCATTAAGCATAATAAGTTCACTTCTCTCAGTTTTAATGGTTGCCAAGTATTTATCAAGATATATTCTAGGGTGTAAGATAAAATAGGAGGTACTTTCATGCAGTAAACCGCAAGTAACGATTAAAAATGTCTATTCCCAGAGGAAGAATACAACTGCTGTAGTGCCCCAACGTGGGCATCTGCCTTAAGCCCTATATGCTTAAATGGGAGGAGTTCTACAAAGTTTGCGGAAAAAAGTTGCCCAAAGTTAGTGTATTCTTTAATGACCGCCAAAGACTCTCCACCTAATGTCCAATAAAAATGGAAAAAATTATTTTTTCCTCTGAAAGAAGCCACTTTAGTTAGAGAGGTATTGGAACCAAGAAATGTTCTTCTGCATAGCAGTTTAGTACATTTCAATTTCTTTGGAGGCCTTTTGGTGTGAGCTCTAAATACAACATCATTGGAATACATTAAAATATGAACATTACTAAATGCTATTTTTGGCAGAAAATGTATAATTTGTAAAAAAAAACACTCTGGAAGATCACTTATGTAGAGAGGAAATAAAATAGGGGCCAAAAGCCAAGCTTGCTTTAATCCATTCAACTGAGGTATTAATAGAGTTAATCCTTTTTCTTTCCCCATTTGGACTCTCACCATGTTGATGTATGTAATGATATAATTATTGTGAGTAGGTCGTTGGGTATTCCTAACCTCTCTAACTTCTATCATAGTGTTGCTCTATCTACACTGTCGAAAGCAGTAGTAAAATCGACAAAAACACAGTAGACAACCTGCTATTTCGACACTACATAGTTGTCTATGATTGTCTATAGAGCCCCAATATTGTCACTTACCGCATGTTTTGGGTGAAAGCCGGCCTATGTCATAGGGATCGCTCCTCTAGAAAATCCCAAATTTTCAGATGGTCCAGGACCAGTAAAGATATTCTCGATTGCATCCAACAGGGCAATATGTCGATAGTTGTTGGGCATTAACCTGGAGCCTATATTTAGAATAGGAAACACAATCCTCCACAGCCATGATTTTGGAAAGTTTCCGGTGGAAAAACTATGGGAATATAGGCTAACAAAATATTGTCTCCACTCTTCAGAGTTATTTTAGAGAACTTAAATCAGGATTTTATCTAGTCCTATTGCTGAAGAAAATATTGCAGTCTTGATCAAATGTGCTATTTGCTTAGCTATTAGCGCTAAAACATCTTGATTATTTGTTCCATTGCTGTAGATAAGTTAGCTTTATTTTTCGAAAATTCTGTGGGTTTGGTTGGTATAACACATATGTGTATCTTTCCCCAGTCAGGTGATGATACTGGAGATGCTTTTAGGGGTTTCCTTGTACCCATTTCTTTAGCAGCTATACTCCAAAATTCTTTGCTTTTTTGCATTTTACTGCAATTTGGATCTCAACCCAGTTTCTATCTTTTAGATTTAGAAGTTTTTTCACCTTTTTCCTTTGTTGCACTTTTTTCAGCTTTGCAATTTATTTCTGTCTTATCCAAGAGTAATTTTGAAATTGCAATCTAATCAGTCAATTTAATTTTAATGTTTTGTAATCTGAACTCTTTACTTTTGGATATGTCTTGCACTTATCTTACCCGATTGATAATTCCTGAAGAGTAGCCATGACCGTGGACTCAGTATCTCCACAGCTTCTTATAGGATCCACTATGTTCCAACAAGAATGTAATTCAAAGAATTATTGCAGTATTCATTTTGTTAATTCCATTAGAATTGCATTTTATCTGCTCCTGTTTTCATTCTACTTCCAATCATCTGGGTTAGGGACCACAGAAGAGCAGATTGCATTAAAACTTCTATTCCTAAATACAAAATTGCATGATCACTTTCTTGTGTACTTTTGATATTCAATGATTGCACTTTTGTGAAGAGATCACAGCTACAAATCATATAGTCTAGAATTGCGGAACTATAAGTACCTTTTCTCATATAGGCAGCTGGTTCTCACCCTCTACTCTTCCATTTAGTATGACTCCATTCATTGCAGTCACTGAAGTAAGAAGTCATTTCCCCTTTTATCTGCTTTTACCTTTGTTGGAAATAAAGCTAATGGGGTAGACAAATCTTCCTTTTGTGCATGAATCCCCGATTTGGGCAGCAGTGCATTTGAGATTTTCCATTAAAGTCCCTTAATTTTATTATTGAGATATACCTTTCAGATTCTATAACTAGTTCTATTTTTTCAATTGTTTTTATCATTAAGGAACCATTTGAGGGTCTTGGGGGGATGAAAATGTTAAACATTAGCAGATCATGTTGGTATCCAGACTTTCTTTCCAAAGCTTGATGTTGATGCATTAGACATTCAGGAGGAACATGTTGACTGCTTCCAAGTCCCAGTGAATTTCTTCCCTTAAGAGAATTGCAAGGCCTCCTTTCTCACTGCCTGTGTCTGAATATCGTACATAAAGTAATATTTTTGGATTAAGGTTTCCAAAGCCCATGTTTCTTGAAGGGTCACTATTGCTGGAGAGTTTTCCAGGATTAGGGCTAACTTTTCCGAGTCTTTCAACGCAATGTTCCAAGATACAATTTTCAGACTTCTGCTTTAAAAAGGAGAATATTTGCCTTACCCTGTTTGTTGCTATTCAGATAGCTGGAAATCCAAGACCAAGATTTTTCTCGGATTGTGTCACTGCTTTTGTTTGAGTTGTAATTCCAAATTCATCACTCTCCATCTTTTATAGAGATTTTTAAAGTTCCTTCAGGTACATACGTTAGAGCCCCGGGAACAGGAAATATTTGATTATGATGAGATATCTAGGTGTCATTCTTCTCTTGTGGGGTTTTGTGCTGTATTGCATTCGATGGATTTAGGCCCCGATCTTTGTACTGGGGTGAATGTAAGACATTATTCTGCATTCTGTCCATCAACTGTGTTTTTTGCAATTTTCACCCCGAGTGGGCTGGGTATGCTCAGACGTGAGTCCCAGGCTCTCCACATCACTGGAGTCAAGCTATCCAGGCTGAAGAAGGCTGACAGCCAGAAACCGGTCCTTGGATGCTTGATTCCGGTCTGGGAAAGACATGGCTTGGTAGTTCGGGCTGGACTGTTCCCATGAGGCACAGGGTCAAGGCTGATTTGCATATAGCCAGTGTCTGACCTAGGGTGGTGTGGAGTGCAAAGAAACGATGGATTTAGGCCCAGATCTTTGTACTGGGGTGAATGTAAGACATTGTTCTGCATTCTGTACATCAACTGTGTTTTTTGCAATTTTCACCCCGAGTGGGCTGGGTATGCTCAGACGTGAGTCCCAGGCTCTCCACATCACTGGAGTCAAGCTATCCAGGCTGAAGAAGGCTGATAGCCAGAAACTGGTCCTTGGATGCTTGATTCCGGTCTGGGAAAGACGTGGCTTGGTAGTTTGGGCTGGACTGTTCCCATGAGGCACAGGGTCAAGGCTGATTTGCATATAGTCAGTGTCTGACCTAGGGTGGTGTGGAGTGCAAAAAAACGATTGATTTAGGCCCAGATCTTTGTACTGGGGTGAATGTAAGACATTGTTCTGCATTCTGTCCATCAACTGTGTTTTTTGCAATTTTCACCCCGAGTGGGCTGGGTATGCTCAGACGTGAGTCCCAGGCTCTCCACATCACTGGAGTCAAGCTATTCAGGCTTACAGTATTACATTCAGTAGCGGCCCGTAGTGGGATGGCGGCCAGGTGTTGACGTGGGGAGGGGGAGGTGCAGAGTGGGTGGTAGTAAAATACTGATTTCGGCCGATTAGAAGTAATTAAACATAAAAATAAATAAAACACATTTTGTTGCGTGCGCTGCATCGCATTTGGCGATGCAGCGCGCTCAACAAAATGTGTTTATATGCTTACTTCTCTGTTTTTTTTCTCTTTTTGTTCACTAAGTATTTGATTATTCCCATTTGCGTTTCCAGAATCTGATCAAAATTGTCCATGTGATTGTCTGAAAGAGCCAGTATTGATTCCAAAATCCTCTGTAATGTAAATAAAGCACTAGGTACTGGATCTTGTCTAGTGGGGTTTGCAGAGCGTTGAATAACAGAAATTCTGGAGACTGAGAGAAGTTTTCCACTAAATCAGAAATATGACTTGGTTTACTATTAAATAGTTGAAGTGTTTCCTTTCTTGTTTTAGGTACATCTAAAGGAAGGCCAGGATTATAGTTTATATCTGGTAACGTAAAATCTGTATCTGATATTAAAAGTAATACCTCCTCTGCTATTTGAAGCTTTGATTCCAGAAGCTCCCTATGCTCTACAGCTGTTATATATTGAATTGCCTGTTTTCTTTCTAGTTCTTCATTAAGATGCAAAATATTATTGTCCTTTAATTTCTCAGGTTCTATATTCAGGTCATTTTTTTGTTCCTGTGATTTTCCATATTTAGCTACTGTTGTTGGTTTGCTTGTTTTGGGAAAATTGGGGAAAAAAATTGCTATTTCTATACTTCTCGACACTGCTCCAATATGGGGTGCTTTGCACTTACTCTTTCTGGATTGATCTTGTACGCAATAATGTACAGGTGGTCAAAGAGCCCAGAGGTATTATTGTTGCAGGTTGCTATAGATAATATATTAGCCCCCCAACTGCTGCTTAAATGCTCCATTCTTCTACCTAAAGCTACAGGCAGGTCCTCAGGTGGGCCCCAGCTCTAGCAGGGCCCCTCCTCGGCATGCCTGGGTCTCTGGAACCGTGGCTGCCTGCAACAGCGACCGCAAAAACACTTCCTGTGATACACAAAACTCCCTTTCCCCTTACTGGTGAGTCTTGCCTGGCTGTTCTAAATTTGCTGAAGGAGGAGGTCGACCTACCATCCTTCAAAGTTCTTTAGGCTTTTTAAACTACTCAAATTCTGTCGGAGGGGACCAGGCTATTAAAAATAAGCTGGACAGGGAGATTAAGTAAACTGATTCCAGGATGGTACAATCTTAAATGCCTTGAAGGCCTTAGTTGCTATTCCCTTTACCCCTAACCACTGCTCCTTTTAAAGTTTCTCCACCTCTACCCTTTAAACTCTGACACAGGCAGCACTGTAACCAACCCTGCAGAGGGGCAGCAAAGTGGAAGCAGAACAGGAGTAATGCGGGAGCAGGGAATGGGAGCAGGGTAGTAGCAGAGTAAGGATAGCAATAGATCCAAGGTAGGGCTGACAGTAGAGCAAAACAAAAGTGAGACGGACCCGAACTGTGTCGGTCCCCCAGAGTGTGCGCCACACCGGCCGAATGCCGGCCACTTCTGCACTACCGTGAGGTGCTGCGGCCCTGGCTTCACCCATTCGTTTGGTTCCTCAATACACATCTGGTCTCACTGACTCACGGGCGCAAAAAATGCCTTCTGGATTTCTCTCTTCTAGGTTGCTCTCTTCCCGAGTTCTCCCCTGAGGACGACCATGCCAAACATACTAGCAGCGCCTCATCCCCTATGTCCAGCTCGCAGAGGCTGCATGGCCGCTTCCAGTACACTGCTTCACCGCTGCACAACCGTGCGTCTACCGCACTTTCCTAACTTGTCACTTCCTTTCCCAGTAAACCGCAAACACAGGCACTGCAGTGGAAGCTAAGACTACTGGAACAGGAAGACAGCCTCACTTCAGCAGGGCTCGATCCCGAACCACTTGAAAGCCGATCAAGTCCTTCCTATCATTAAAAAAGCCATCGCTGGACCCCCCTTCCCCCGACAACTTCAGACCTATCTCAATATCCCTCTGTTAGCTAAAGTGTTAGAAACATGTGTCTAACAGCAACTAAGTCAGCACATTAATAAGTTCCACCGATTGGACAACTTTCAATCTGGTTTCAGACGGGGGCACAGCACGGAAACCACTATGCTCCACATAGTGGATGATGCCCTCCAAGCCCTTGACCAAGGCAAAACCTGCTTTCTAATCCTCCTAGATCTATCCTCCGATACGGTCAGCCATGATAAACTACTCGAAAATCTTAATCTCAGGATGGGGCTTGATGGCTTTGTCCAAGAATGATTTAGGTCCTTCCCACATAACCGATCTGAGAGATTCCTCATTAACGGCAACCTATCAGCACCCACGCCAGTCACAGTCGGTGTCCCCCAAGGTTCAACCTTATCACCCAACCTCTTTAACCTTGACTTACAACCACTCACTGAAGTTCTTTGTACCACCAACATCTCCTACCACATGTACGCGGACAACACCCAAATATACATCAATATTACATTAATTGAGGAGATCATTACCCTGAACGAGACCCTGAAACTAACTGTCCAATGGCTAGCCGCTAACCAACTGAAACTCAATGCAAAGAAAACCAAATTTATCCTGATCTCCCCCTCTAAAGCAAACCCGGAGATCAAGACTTGGGTCAAAGCCAACACAGCCTTAAATTCCCCATCGACCATTGTGATCCTTGGGCATACTCCTAGACAGTAACATGCGTGACCACATTAACTCAATGGCTAAATCAGCCAGATTCCACCTGAGCTACTTATGGAAGCTAAAACCCTTCATAGATGCTATACACTTAAAAATGGCAGTCCAAGCACTAGTCATATCGAGAATGGATTATGGGTGTTCCACCCTCACTGGTTTACCCAATATTTCTCTAGTTCCTCTAAAAGCCTGCCTCAATGCTGCTGCAAGATTACTTACAGGCATCAGGAAACTTGACCACATCTCTCCACATTTGAAAGCATTAAACTGGCTCCCTATGGAGGCTAGAATAAAGCTGAAAATTGCATGCATTACTCACAAGGCCCCCTACACAAACTCCCCTGCCTGTTTGGCGCAGAAACTGGTGATGTCTGAAGGAACTAGGAACTCCCGGTCCGCTAGAAACCTCTTTCTCTAACCTGTTTGTTTTCAGAAAAAAAGAACCTACAATAGGGCATTCTACGAAGCAGCACCAAGAATTTGGAACTCTCTCCCGTCTGACATCCGAAAAATCCCCTCTCTATCACGCTTCAAGAAGGAGACCAAAACCTTCCTCTTGGGCAAACTCCTAGGCCAATAACATGCTTGCATCTACCACAGTGTGTCTACCGAATCCATAACTATCGCCTCTTCTGCAGTTTACCAACTCGCCCTGATATGTAATTGTTGGGGCTCTAGTTTTTGTTTTAACTGGTCCCATTATAACTGTATCCTATGCACCTCAGCTACCCTACCCCTCCCCAAACTTTGTATGTCTCTAAACTTGAGACTATGTTGCTTTGTTATGTTGATTTGTTTACTTGTAACTGTGTAAAGCGCTCTGATACCCTCAAGGGTCAAGTTTGCGCTCTATAAAACATTAAAATGAATAAATAAATAGAAACTAGAACAAAAGGTAAATGGAAAAAAGCAGGGACTGGTTAAAGGTAAATACAGAAGGAGAGAGACTACAAGGGAGTACTAAAATAGTACTGGTTCAGGAATCAAGGAAATAGGAATAGCTAAGACTCAGGAGTCAAGGTCCCTCTGAAGGGAGTGCTGGTTCAGTAACAATGATATCACTAGCTCTGGAACCAAGGAATCTGGGAAGCATTGCAAGCAGTGTGAATTCAGGAACATGGAATAACTATCACTCTAGAATTTAAGTAGCACTGGCAGGCAGTGCTAGTTCTGGAAACAGGAAACAGCTACAGCTCAACAAACAAGGAGTTGAGTGAGCACTGCAAGCAGTGCAAAGAAGGAACAAAGCAAACACAAGAAGATGATGGACGGAGCACTGAAACTTTTCAGACACTGACCCTAAGTCACAGATCTGAGTTGAATATATCATTGTTCTTTAGCTCACTTCGCTACCCCATTTCAGATCTGACTATATGCAATTCAGTGTTAACCCTGTGCAGCATGGGAACAGTCTAGCCAAAACTGCCAAGTCATTTCTTCCCAGGATCGGAAACAGTCATCCTGGGACTGGTTTTAGGGTAACACCCCTCATCAGCCAGGCTAGCTTGAATCAAGTGAGATTTTACAGGGCTGGATCCTTGAGTAGCACAAAACTTTTCTCTGCTTACCTGCCCCGATCATGCATGACTAATGTTGCCGAGCCTCCTTATATATAGATTTCCCCAGTTGACCCTTCGTGTCTGATATTCGTAACTCCCTTGATTGGATCTGTGTAGTTCATTCCTTCTAAGACTCTTAATCAGTATCTGACTGCCAGCTCAGCAATGTGCATCTTTGCAACCTTCTATTCTCTCCTTGAATCAATCAATCAATCATATCATTTGTAAAGCGCACTAGTCACCCGTGAGGGTCTCAAGGCACTGGGGTGGGGAATGCTGCTACTGCTCGAAAAGCCAGGTCTTGAGGTGTTTTCTGAAGGTTAGCAGGTATTTGGTCTGCTGTAGATGGATGGGGAGGGTGTTCCAGATCTTGGCGGCGAGGTGGGAGAACGATCTGAAGCCGGAGGTTGCTCTTCCGAAGCAGGGGACTGTGGTGATGACGAGGTTGGCAGAGCAGAACTGGTGGGTGGAGGCGTAGAAGCTGAGTCGTATGTTGAGGTACGTTGGTCCGGTGTTGTGGAGTGCCTTGTGTTCAAGGGTGAGGAACTTGAAGGTTATCCTCTTGTTGACCGGAAGCCAGTGCAGGTCTCTCAGGTGGGGTGTGATGTGGCTGTGGCTAGGGATATCGAGGATCAGGCGTGCAGAGGCGTTCTGGATGCGTTGGAGCTGTCTCAGGAGTTTGGCCGATGCTCCTGCGTAGAGGGCGCTTCCGTAGTCCAACCTGTCGCTGATGAGGGCCTGGGTGACCGTTCTTCTCATTTCAGTGGGGATCCTGCGGAGCATGCGGAAGGTGTTGAAGCAGGAGGAGGAGACGGCATTGACCTGTTTAGTCATAGAGAGGGTGGAGTTGAGGATGACCCCTAGGTTTCGTGCATGGTCAGTGGGCGTTTGGTCGGTTCCCAATGCGGTCGGCCACCAGGAGTTGTCCCAGGCCAAAGGGGTGGGGATGAGGACCTCCGTCTTGTTCGAGTTCAGCTTCAGTCGGCTGTTCCTCATCCATTCAGCAACGGCCTTCATTCCTTCATGAAGGTTGGTTTTGGTGGTGTGGGGGTCCTTGGTGAGGGAGAGGATCAGCTGGGTGTCACCAGTGTAGGAGATGAGGTTGAGGTCGATGCCGACGGGCGACATGGGTGAGCGGTGCCATGAAGATGTTAAACAGAGTTGGACTGAGGGATGAGCCCTGGGGTACGCTGCAGATGATCTCGGTTGCTTCGGAGCAGAAGAGGGGAAGGTGCACTCCCTGTGTTCTGCCGGAGAGGAAGGAGGTGGTCCAGTCCAGGGCCTTCTCTTGGATCCGGGCATCGCGGAGGCGTTTCCGTCTGTGGTGACAGACCGTGTTGAAGGCGGCTGACAGGTCCAGGAGGATGAGGGCCGCCATTTCTCTATTGTCCAGCAGGGACTTGATGTCATCGGTGGCGGCGATGAGGGCAGTCTCAGTTCTGTGGTTGCTGCGGAACCCGGACTGGGAAGGGTCTAGGGTGTTGTTCTCCTTGAGGTAGCAGGTCAGTTGTTCGTTGACCTTTGCCGGGAACGGGAGCAGGGTTGGGCCGGAATTTCTTGAGGTCCTAGGGGTCCGCCTTGGGTTTCTTTAGTAAGGAGTTGATCTAAGCGTGCTTCCAGCTCTTCGGGAAGGTTGCTGTCTTGAAGGAGATGTTGATGACTTTCCGGAGATGGGGTGCAACAGTTGTGCTGGCTTTGTTGAAGATGTGGTGTGGGCATGGGTCTGAAGGAGGTCCGGAGTGGATGGTGTTCATGCTCTTGATGGTCTCGTCTTGTTGATGTTGGTCCAGGAGAGCAGACGGTTGGTGCGGATGGTGGTTGTGGGGGCGGAGGTCTCATTGGTTGTCGGGGCGATTGTGGCGTTGAAGCTGTGTTGGATGTCTGCAATCTTGCGGTGGAAGAAGGTGGCCAGCGATTCTCACGGGACTTGCGAGGGTGGGACGTCATTGGTGTTGGAGCTGAGGTTGGAGTGTTCCTTCACGATGTTGAAGAGCTCTTTGCTGTTGTGCTCTTTGTTGTCTAGGCGGTCTTTGAATTAGGCCCTTTTGGCGGATCTGATGAGGTGATGGTGTCTGCGGGTGGCGTTCTTGTGGGCTGCGTGGCTTTCTAAAGTTCGTTCACGGAGCCAGATCTTCTCCAGCTTTCGGAAGGTTTGCTTGGAGGCCCAGAGGTCTTCAGTGAACCAGCTGGCTTTCTTGTTGGTGTGACTGTTGGAGGGTTTCTTAATCGGGGCAAGGGTATTGGTGCAGTCGTTGATCCACTGTCTGAGGTTGGGGGCGGTGGTGTCAGGATCGGTGGGGTTGGCGGGTAGGCTCTGGGCAAGGGTGATGGTTAGCTGGTCTTCGGTGACTTTTCTCCAGCAGCGGCTAGGCATCTGTTGGGTGAGGTAGTGCGTGGTGGGCTTCTTGAAGGTGAAGTGGATGCGGCGATGGTCTGTCCAGTGGAGTTCGGTGGTGTGGTTGAAGGAGAAGTGGGGGGTTGCGGAGAAGATGGGGTCACATGGACTGGGGTGGTGATTATTAGGCAATCAGATCTTTCCCTTTTTGCTTCAGTAGGCGGTGTGGCTGACTAGAGTGAGCTCCCCCCAGTGCATTCTATGTTGCTAATCTTACTTTTTTCTCCCTTTGTTCTAGTTTCTATTTGTGTATTCATTAATGTCAGGGGTGATCAGTGTAGGCGACAGGAGGTTGAAGGTGGGTTGCTGCTTGTTGTTCTGCTTATTTTCTGTTCTTCTGCATTGGCTGCTAACTTGCTGCTCTCGCATACAGGTTCGGGTTTGGGTCTGAGTGGGAGAAGAGGCACTCTATGAAAACAATTAGACCTTGTTGGTCCCTTGGGCTGATCTGTGTATCACATTTTATGCCCTCTCTATGAATTCACCTGTTCCTAAAAACATAGAGGTCAACCTTATTACATGGAACAAGCATGGTTTAAGCCATCTGTTCAAAAAGAGGAGTATTATCATATTAAACAGGACACAATATTCATATTGCTTTGCTGCAGGAGACCCACCTAAAGCTGCAGGCACAAAATAATTTAGCGGTGCTGCTTATGGGGTTTATGCACATTACTCCACCTCTGCTTGGAGAGTGGTCCTCCTAGTGAGGAGAGGCCTTCTAGTCTGTATTAAAGGAGGTCTCTTATTTGCAGGGAAGATCCTAGAACTGGTCCTGCACAGAAAAAACACTTCACAATTATCAGCACATCCTATCCCAATGTAGATGACCTGGTCTTTGTTTGGACGGTTTGGAAGCACTGTTTAACCTCACCTCCTGGCAGTACTCTCTCAGACGGAGAAATTAATCTGGTACTTGATTGCACCTTAGACAGCTCCAATCCCACCACCAGGACACACAACGAGCTGCAACAAGCACACCGCCTGATCTTATGTAAGCCAATGATTTACTAGACTTTGAGAGGGTCCATCATCCACCACTCAGGAAAGCACAAATACCTCTACTGTTCATGAATCCCAGGCTTGACTAGACTAGAATACCCAATAGGTACCCCTGACATTTATGGCTGGATCTCACAGATTGAGCATTTGCATAGAATCTTATCAGATCATTTCCCAGTTCTCCTAACCCTATATCCCTGCCTCCAAACATACAGCCTTTGCGTCAACCCTCTCCCCATGCACAACTGAACCTGGTGTTCCATTCAGATATCCAATAAGACATAATTGATTTTTTTGCAAATAATTAGGGTTTGAAAGATCTGGTGAGAACGGTCTGGGAGTCATTTAAAGTGTACATATGAGGAACATGCATGTCCAAGGAGTTCTCCGTCTGGAAATATCTTCAGTGTCAGCTGGAAACACTCAAGCTCTGCCTTCACCAGACTGAAAGCACCCTTAAGACTTACTATCAACCAGGTCTCTGGCAGAAATCCAGAATACCCTGGTGAAATATACTGCTCTGGCGGAAACTCAGTTCAAACACTCATATAAATATGATACTGCGTGACACATGGTGAAGGTGAGAGGCCTGGCCAGATGCTAGATCATGTACTGCGGCACCGTAGTGGCCCTCCCGTTGTGACTCAGCTAAACTGTGATGATGGTACTGTGATCCTTGACACTTAGTGTCACATGCAGGAATTTTCAGCGTACTACACGCAGCTATATTTCTCTCACTACTTGCATGCCCAGAGGGCTTTACCACGTACTTGAGCTGCCTTATACTGGCTTGGGGAGAGGAATCCTGTAGATCGCTGAGCCCACAACTCTTGATGAGGTGACTGAAGCCACTGCTCCCATCCCTCATTTTGCCGGAAGAGGCTGGATTTATTCCTAATTGATCTATACCCTAATAATCTCCAGACTCTTTTTGTCCTTTTGCACTAATTACGTTCGGATGAGAAAACAGTGGTGGTCTTCCTTGACACCACTTAAACTTTTGATCCTTTGGTTTTGCGGTCCTGCAAATATTTGGAATTCTTGACCCTTATCTGCGGTTAATTAAGCTTCTTTATTTAGCCTCTTAATCCTGGTCTGGGTCAATAGTTTAATGTCTGATCCTGTCACTATTGGTTGGGGCACCGGGCAGGGCTGTCCCAAACCCCCCTATTATAGAGGGGGGATAATATTATATCACTCTATGCAGATGACACCACACTCTATTTGAGCAACCTGGGTGAGAACCTAGCCTCTGTCATTTGCAAATTCTCCTTGTTCAGAGTGGTGTTGGGCATAGTCATAAACTGGACTAAGTCCTTCATCTTCCCTCTTACCCTAGTCCATCATTGCCATCTTCCCTTTATCTGTGCCTTAAATACTTGGGAATTCAAGTCAGTGTAATCAAATTGACAGCCAAACAAGGTTTAAGGTTGGATAAATCTACCTTTCTCTGATGGGGCATGTTGACATAATGAAAATGATTGTTCTTTCAAAGCTGCTTTACCTGTTAATGAACATCCTTATTCTTCCTCCTGATCACTTTTTACACATCTTTCCCTCTCTCATGATACGTCTTGCCTGGTTGGGTAGGCAGCCTCGGTAAAGGTTCAAAAAGCTAACACTACATTACAAATGGGGAGGTTGTGTAGCTCCAGATTTAGAGCTTTACTTTCTATGCATGTAAGAATCTTTCATGCAATACTGGCTATTACACCCTCCTACCTGTCTCACCCCGCCCATGAACATAATGAAAGAAAGAAACAATAGCCATTATTAAGCTGAATTCACCACATGCTTCTAACTAGACCTTATGAATGAAACATGGAGATCCACTTTTTAATTCCACCATTAAATGGTTTATTTCACCGTTTTCTCTAAGTTAATTTTATCCCCCAAAATTTTTTTGTGCATATATATTCATATAATACAAATAAACGGACTATGTACATTAAATACAATACATTTACACTGGACACCTATACCCTCTAAATGTACACCATCATACGTACCCCTCACAAATTTGGCCAAACACTAGTCTCACACACTCTCACACCATAAATACACCGGGGAAGTGCGGATCAGGTTCGCTGTTGTGTAACCCACAACCTGGTCATCAATATTGCTACTCCCAATGTCAATAAAAATACTATATACAATATATTCCAAAAACAATGTAGATATGATTTGCTATAGTCACAACAAAACAATAAGGGCCAGATGTAGGTAAATCCTGATTACCGACTCCTAAATACCGACTCATACCGAATTGGTATTTTAAATTTCAAAAAACTGGATCTAGGTAAAAATTCGGTAAAAATTACCTATTCGGTATCAGTCGGAAAAAGAAATCGGTATTTACCGAATCGGCATTTTCCGAATCGGTAAATACCGATTCGGTAATACCCATTCATTCCTATGGTCCCCCTTGTCCATAGGAATGAATCGGAATTTCCGAATTGGTATTTACTGATTCGGTAAAATACCAAATCGGTAAATACCAAATCGGTAAATACCAAATCGGTAATATGAAAAAGAACCCATGTGAGCCTGTGAACCAATCAGGAAAATCCTACAACACCCCACAACAAAGCTACAGAGGATCCAACCAATCAGATGCAACCACCCCTCTCCAGTACCTGGGTGTGGCCACACCCATGCAGGTGCAGAGCAACTGAACTGTTTGCAGAGCAAGAGGAAACAGAGAGGAGCAGGCTTCCCTGAGCATACCTGATCACCAGAATGGAGTCCCAGGATGGGCAGAAGGATGCAGCAGAGCGCACGAGGAAAATAAAATTCAGCCCAGCAGATCTGCAGGTGCTTGTAGAAGAGGTGGTCAAGCACCACACCCACATTTTTGGTAAACAGTCTCTGCATGTTGCAGAGTCTGTGAAACATAATACATGGCTTGACATCCAGACAAAGGTCAATGCCATTGGGGTGTCGCCCAGGGAGATTGATGACCTCAAGAAAAGATGGAACGATCAGCGTATCATCACAAAGAAAAAACTTGCTGCACAAAGAAAGGAAGCTGGAGCCACAGGTGGAGGAAAAAACAGAGCACCAAGACTAACAGACCTGAAGTAATCAGGGTTCCCAAGGCCTACATGCTCCGTAGATAACCCACTTACATTCAAGAACTGTTGGCACGGAAACTGTAAAATTCAATGAACAAGTTTATTAAGACCCCATGGGGTGGTGGTACACTCATACAGCACCCTTCGGTAATGCAAGAGGTATCACACCGAACATCGGTGTGACTCGGTCTTTTATACAGTTTACAGGTAATAAAAGACAGGCGGCACAAAGTTACAAGGCATTATGTACATATATGGTCATGTTTTGGAACACAGCCAGCTCATGGGAGGGGGTACAACTGCGCTGGTCAGTTTTGCGGCACATTCCTGAGGGGTGACTGGTCAGTAGGGACTGCGCATGTACGAGCTTGACCAGTACTAAAAATAGCCTGTTGCTGGGCAAACTCTAGTGGTCAGTGGTACGGACAACGGACTAAAGGGCACGCTTGCCACGAGGCCGCTTATGATCTAAGATGGCCGCCGTAACATTCAAAATGGCGTTTCCGTGTATAGCCGAGTTAAGCAAGAAAACGTGTAGTTTCAGCTAATCGCTAACGCGGCCATGTCAATTACGACAGACCTTGAGGAGCTGGTGGAATCCACCCTGGAGCCAGAAAGCATCCATGGAATTGGGGATGCAGATAGCTCTGCCAGAGCTGCAAAGAAGCAAGGTAAGATGCATGGACAGTAATCCCCACCCATTTACCTGTCCCCCTTCCCCACTGTGTGTGTAAGCATAACACTCCAGAGCAGGTGTTACTGATGTCCAGCAATGCATCATGGGAGACGTAGTCATAGGTACCTACATTCAATGCAGTCACCATAGAATTCTGCAAGGCATGCCACACAGTACTTCGAGAAGCTGATGTAGACTAGGCAATTGTGTGATAGAAATGTAATTTAATCATGACACACAGGTGAACAACACCACTGACTCAATGTCCATATCTGTCCACAGGAGAGTCCTCACGCAGTACAGCTCCAGAAAGGGAGGAGAGGGCACCAACAACTGAGAGGAGGGAAAAGAAGAAAGAAAGAGCAGGTCACAGCCCTGTTGAGAAAGACAACACCACAGCGCAGGAAGCCACAACACTTGAGCGACCCACAACACCACAGCCTCCGTCACCTCTGTTGTTTGGGACACAAGAGTTGGAACCAGCAGAACTTTCCACTACACCAACAACACAGTCATCTGTGCAGGAAAGGGCAAGGAGGTGTGACGTGCCCCCTCTGAGGATCCAGCAAACCTCAGATGAGGAGGATGAGGAGGATGAGGAGGGTGAAATGCAAAGTAATCCACCTGTGGCTGACAAGGCTAGGCAGCAGAGTACTGCTGGCCAGTTTCCTTGGCTGAAGGGCACGGGAGAGAGGTGAAGGCCAGGAAGGAGAGGGGGTCTTTTGTGGACTAGAGGCCACCATGGTAAAGGTGCAGCGCCTGCAGGCGAAGGCAATGTTGGCAGTGCACAGGCAGGTGCACAGTATCAATTGCAAAATATCCAACATTGACCATGGAATTGGCAACATGGCTGGGAGTATGCAGGCAATTGAAAAGGGGATGACAGACATCACACAGTACATGAGTGTTCTCTGTGACAAATTGGATAGAGACCACTCAGAGCGGCGAATGGAGTGCAAGTGTATGCGGCAGCAGTCAAAAGCCCTGAACCGCTTTGCCACAGCAACCTCACTGCTGTGCCGGTGTTCTGTCACGATGCAGATGTAATTGTGCACTGCTGCACAGATTTGTCAAGGGGGATGGGGAAAGTCACCTCTGCCATGGAGCAGATGCTCACAAACCAGGCAGGGACTGCTGGAGACACAGGTGTCGATGAAACTGAAGAGTCCACCAGCAGGAGTGGCTTCAGCACTCCTGTCCCTGAGATGCGTCGGAGCGGCAGGTGCCAAATGTCAGACCCAGGCACCACCGGAAGTGTTGAGACCCAGCCTCGTGCATCCCGCACTGTAGTGGGTGGGCGCAAACATTAAAAATTGCCTCAAGCCCCAGGAGAGGTCACAGTGAGGAGAACTGCAACCACCCAGTCATGGACACAGACATTGTAGGACCATGGTGTTGAATCTTTAACATGCTGTAGTGACAATTAAACTACATACTTCACATACTACTCGTGTCTGTGTCTCCTTACTTACTTAGAAATATCGACGTGTGATCTCTAACTATCTCAATCTCCCATCTGTTGCTGCTGCTCCTGTTGCATGGGGCTCCACCTGTTCTTGGTCATCATCAATATCCTTGTGATGTGTGAGCTCCACCTCTGTGCCTTCCTTGGTGGCAAGATTGTGCAACATGGCACAGGTCGCTATCATCTTGCAGCACAGGATGGAGTATACTGGCATGTACCTCCACTCTTGTGGAGGCAGGGGAACCTGCTCTTGAGGACTCCAAATATGCGCTCCACTACGTTGCGAGTAGACCTGGGAGCCACATTATAATGCCTCTCACTCCTGGTAGTTGGATTGAGGTAGGGTGTGAGCACAAAGGACTACAGGGCATATGCACTATCGCCTTGGTTGAAATGAAAGGTACATTAGTTACATACTCATGATACATTCATCTGCTATGACTATCAGGGTGTGTCACAGTTATTTACCTAGCAGGTATTGTTCCAAACTCTCCAGCAACAAGGCGTGTGTATATCCCACTGTTCTGGAATATGTACGAGTCGTGGGTACTCCCAGGGAATGTAGCCTCAATGTCTGTAATGATGTTGCCAGCATTGCATATCACCTGCACATTGATGGACTGGGTTGACTTACTGTTCCTGTATATGTGTTCAGTGGCTGCAGGTGGACAGAGTGGAATGTGGGTGCCATCTATGCAGCCTATCACGTGAGGGAAGTGTGCCAGTTGATACATATCAGTTTTGGTCTTGGTAAAATCCGCAGGTGTGTCAGGGAACCGGATTTAATGATGCATTCTCTGCATCAAGGCCTCAAGGAAGTTCTGGAAAAAATGGGACAGGCAGCTCTGGGACACACCACCAACTGCAGCTATCACATTCTGGTAGCTCCCAGAGGCAAGCAGGTGTAGGCTACATAGCACCTGTACATGGGGTGGGATGGCGTGCGCCCTTGGTGTTGGGTGATCCAGGTGTGGGTGGAGGTCCCCAATCAAGTCCAGGATGGTTCTGGGGTGTAGCCTGTACGTCTACAGTATCTCTGGCTCAGTCAGTTGGAAGGGCGTTATCCTCTGCCTGTACACCTGCTCCTCCCTTCTCCATATCCTCTCTCCTGCTGCCTGTAGCCGTAGCCGCCTTGCTATGACGTAGAATAGGGAAAGCACGCTGGGGAGGCAAGTCCTTCTCCCATCAAGCAGCAAAGCTATGGAACACCCTGCCATACAAATTTACACTAATTATTCTGCCATATTCATAACAAATATACAGCACCCACCGGTGCTCAACTGCCTACCTTAATTCCTCAATGAACCAAACAGCTCTTTGGTAAAATTATTCATGTGCCAGCATTCTAAAAACACGTATCAATCTCTAGTGTATCCTCAGGATTTCACACTTCAAAACGGAGGTATATGTAGAATCTACTCATCGATTCATAACTGGACATCAACTCCTAATTATTTAGCAGACAACCACATTTAATCAATAAACAATGGTCGTATGTTGGTGACAACGCAACGCTCTTGGAGTAGATGGTACTGTCGACGTTTCGGTCTAATGTGCAGTCGTCATGTAGACCATCATCAGGACAAAACAATTTGTTGCTGGAGAAAAACCCCTGAAATATCTGAAGAGGCTTTCTTAGAATATCAATAAGGAAAAGAACCTCCAAGGGGATGGAAATCTGCGGTGCTATGTATCGCCTCTAAATTATGAAAGGTATTAAAAACCAACTGGTAGTTGACAGGGGAAGGCTTACCTTTGGTGTCTAAGCTGCCCCAAACACGAGCAGTAGACTAGTTGTGTCCGTATATTTTACTCAAACTCTGCGGTCAAAAGAAACCCAATAAATGGCCTGATGACGGAATCTGTCACTCGATTATTTTAAAGAAGAGGAAAAACATTGGCTCGCCAAATTCCCTCAAATTTACCTTCGATTGGATATCGGGCGTAATCCTTCATTACTCGGCTCAATTTCCGCAATGAGTTGTGGGAGAAGCATGGGGCATGTTGTGTTTAAATTACGTGACCAATCCCGGCTCTAGAAGAGCAACCACGTGATGATATAATTTGTTAAACTACCCAAGCTCATGGGAAATGTAGTATTTCATTTGCGCTGTTACTCAGTCATCATGGCAACACAACTTTATTAGTCCTCTTTTTGTCCCTACTCAAAGCGCAATTATTAATTCATGTTGCATTACATTATAACAGGCTAACGCTGTGCAGGTCGAAACAGTAAAAATACCACAACTATTTTTTGCAGCAATCATCTCTGCATTAGACACAAACATTTGTCTAACACATCAATTCTCCATGAACAACCCTCGATAGGGGACTCTGACTGGAAATGATTTGTGGGAGAAGCTGTTCACTGAACTACCCTGAATCGTGGGAAGTGTAGTATTTCATATGCACTGTCGCTCCGTCGTCCTGGCAGCCCTACCTCAAGCAGACACATTTATTAATCCTCTTATTGTCCCTATTCAAAATGCAGTGAATAATTCATATTACATTACATTATGACAGACTCACGCAGTACAGGTTACGACAGTAGAAGAATGGCTGACTGAAAAAGGTCAAACACTAATTTCTTCTGCAGTATTAACACAGACATTTAATGGGAACCCACCATGTCAATTCCTCATGAACCGTCCTCAATAGTGGGCTCTACCTCACTATCTTTTGAAACCCAACTGTGTCGCACAGAGACCAATTTTGCATGTGAAAATCAGAACCGCTGTTGGAACCACACTTAACCTGCCAACATGACAGAATTTCATGGCTGTGCTGTGGGATCATGCTCATGATTTTAATAATTCAGAGACCTCATTGAGGCCATGGATGGCTGTATTGAATGTAATTATTAATAGTGCCTCACGCTGACTTAGCTTTGCCTCCAAATCACCACCTATGGGGTCATTCTCGATTTTTGAGATGACCGTCCATTTCAAATCTATCTTTTTGTGGCCTTTATATGCCCAATGGTTCACCAGAGGGGCAGCATTCACCACGTTTCTCCTCAACCTGGATTTGTGCTGTGTAATTTCTTGGCGCACTGCCTGACTTGTTTTTCCAACAAAAAGTTTGGGACACGGGCACAGGACTCCATATACAACATTTTTTTATTTACAATTAGTTAACGTTTCGTGTTTCCAATGGATCCCCTCAAACGCGAAGACTGATCCCTCTATTGCCTGATCACAACACGTGCAGGTTCCACATTTATGGTGGCCCACAACTGGTGCCAGCCCAATCCTACTTCTCAAGGTAGTTCCTTGCGCACTAGGGATGGCAGCCCATACAATGTGGTTTGCAACACTTTTTTCTTTTTTAAAATCAAATAGAGGAGGCTGCGATAGTATGCTGTCCAGATTTTTCACCAGATGCCAATTCTGAACGATAATCTTCCTCAACTGATGGTTATTAGGGCAAAACGTGGTGACACATTCCATCCTTTTCAATTCAGATTTGGATTTCTTTTCTAGTAGAGTTTCTCATGGCACCAACCATGCTCGTCGTAGCGCGTGCTTAAGTAACTTCTTTGGGTAGCCTCTGTCTAATAGACGGTCCATGAGATTATTACATGGATGAAATATTCATCCTTGAATGAACAATTCCGCCGAATCCTAAGGAATTGCCCAAAGGGCAAATTCTGCATCAAACTTTTGGGATGATTACTGGTGTAGTGAAGCACTTTAATCCTGTCTGTTGATTTACGAAACAATGTTGTTACTAGTCTACCTTCTGAAGCATATACTTGAACATCCAAAAAGGTGATCAACTTATTACAGGAATTACAACCGAACTTGATATCACTAGTTCTGGCGTTCAACCATTTGCAGAAATCGTTCAACTGGTCCTGTGATCCTGTCCAAATCAGGAAAACGTCATCGATATAACGCATCCAATCGGTGAAATGATTATTGTTGTAAAAAAAACTTTTCTTCGTACAGGCCCATAACTAATACTGCCAACTCTGGGGCAAAGGGATAGGACATGGCCACTCCCATTATTTGATAAAAAAATTCAGATCCAAAAGCAAAATAATTCTTTTGTAAAGCAAATTTGGGCAGTTCTAAAATGAAACTGGTCGGCTCTCTTATTGGTGGTTGCTCCCTAGTATCCAGGAAGTATGTCAAGGTTTCCAATGCCTGTTCCTGAGGGATTTGAGTGTAAAGGGAGACGACATCCATTGTCACCATCAACTGCTTAGTGTTGTCATATTCAACTGTGGACAATCTGTTTAAGAAAGCTGTAGTGTCTTTCAGATGTGCAGGAATCTCATGGATAACGGGCTTTAAAATGTATTTGGCAATTGGTTCAGTCAAAGACAAAAATTAAGGTGTCCTTGGGTATCGCAACTGTTGCTCATATAAAGCACTCTGATATCTGATCCCTTCGGGTCACATTTGTGCTATATAAAACTCCGGAATAAAAAAGCTTGTGGCTTTTATGAAGAGGTGATTGCACCTGTCTAAGAAATTCCTCTGGTTCATTTGGAGCATGGAAGGGTGCCCCACAGTAATGACCGTGGAGCCCTTATCTGTATATAGTCTCAGGCTCTATATATAACTAGTGGGGATCTCACACAATATGTTATATGCTATATTTTTCTCAAACAGTATAATTTGTGAAAACTTGGCATGAAAATGTTTTATGACAGGTCTAATTCTGTACAATCTGTTATCATCTAAATTGTCCTGAGAGCAATGTAGCAGAATTATCATTGAAATGCAGCATATGCTGCAGAATCAAATACTTATCACTCATCATGACTTTTATAAAGCTGGGTGTTGTCCGAACAGTATAAGTCAAACAGTAAGGCTATACAGTTGGTCTGTGTGTTATTTCCATTACATTTTTTCAACTCCATAAATTAAGCTGGAGTCCTCATGTGTGCTGTAGAATTTTATGCCAGATATCCTCCCTGCTCCCTCAGAAACAATTTGGCACTCACACCTGTTTGCTGCAAAATTTCCTAAAAGAATTTGGCATACAGAAAAATATTGAACTAGATAATAAGCATCAACTTACATCAAACATCTGTGGTAAATAGGGGAGTTTGAGGTTGAACTCTAGTGGGAGGCTGCCAAATATGTACTATCTATGTGCTCACTGAGGTAGCTGCCTACACCTCTGACTGGGATACCCTGCCACTGCCTCTCAACAGAACCTTTGGTACCCCTGCCCCCCCCCCCCTTACACACTGATGACCTTCATGTGGTGGTGTGAAGGATATCAACAGGTCATAACTTGCGTTTACAAGGTTAAAGGCTTAACACTGTTGTAGTTCTTGGCTGTTTACTCAAAGAAAAGAAATCTGTTCAGACGACGGACCCTTTTTGCCCATCATCCCTTTTGGGTCTGCATGCTCTGTTTGGCTGCAAGAGAAATATTTCTCTTGTTCCTGCCATTTCAGGAAGTAGGGCAAAGTCCCTGCATGCTAAAAAAGAAAATCAAATGGCATGGGCATGTAAGTGGGCAGGAGAAGCACACCTGAATACCAAAGCCATAGTTGGAACCCCAAGAATGGGCCGGCATTATTTAATTGGAAACAAAATTACACAACTCAGGGGGTCACATTTTGGTATAGGAGGTAATCCGCTACTTAAAATGGAGGCCAGGGCCCACTACTCCTGTCTTGGTATCACAGAACTAGGCTTCCAGAAAATGATTTGCAGACTGGGAAAGCTTCATGCATGAGTATTGCGAACACATGGTATGCTTCATTAACCCATGCCTCATCAGCCAGGGATTCATGGTCATGGACTCAGAGCCACAGACCCCTGGAAGGAGAGGCATGGGTCAAGGAAGGTTGCACTGGGTATGTGAATGCCCGGCTTGACACTTACCCGGGTTTGCAGTACTAATCTAAGGTCAGCAATAGCAAACAAAATGTTAAAAAATATATACAAAATAGGGCTTGGCCAAATACCAACTCTCTGGGCAAACCTTATGTTGTGGTATTTTATGTTATATTATTGGCATTTATATAGTGTGCTAATCACTAAATGAAGCCAGTCCTTGTAGTTTACTCAAAAAACCAAGTCTTTAGCCTCTTGTGAAATTGAAGAAGAGAGGAGGAGGCTTTGATGTGTTGTGCGAGGTTACTTGAGGCTTTAGGGTCCAGGTACAAGAAGAAGAAGCCCCCTCCTCTGCTTTTGTGTATACACTGAGTGCAAGCCAGTGAAAGACCAGTAGATCATGGGATTCTGGATGGTGTGGTTGAGGAGTTTAATGTGTGTGCTGCTTGTGGATCGGGGGCCAGTGGAATTCCTTAAGGTGTGTTGTAATGTGGGCTCAGCATGTGAGGTTGTGGACTGATCTGGCTGCTTAGTTTTGGATGGTCTGCAGTATTCTTGTGAGCTCATTGGTATGCAACAAGTTTTTGTGCAGCTCTGCTTAGGACCTAAGTGATAAATATGCCCATGTAATTCACTGAAAAACAGTTACAACTGAGTTATGTTACTTTCTAGCACAAATGAGCAACACCATTGAAATTTCCCAGTTAGGGTTTGCAATGCACACATTGGCGCCATAGATCACGTAACCCAATCTGCAAAAAATACTATATAAAACACTAAACATACATTTTAAAATAGCACAGAAATAAGACTGACTATCAAGACCAAATCCTAGTGGGTGATATTAGTTACAGCTTCTGTTGTGTGCATTGCATGCCATAAGTGGGAATGCTCCTGATGGGTCTGAATCACAAATTTGGGTATTTTCTCATAAAGGCAGATAACGACTTATCGTGTTCTTCATAATTTTGTAAAGGAATAGTAGGAGTTCAATAGGATGACAATTACTTAGCAATGAACTGATGCACTGATTTTTGGTGGAAAGGAAAGCAATGAAAACATTTTACTCTGTCTAAGGAATGAAGACAGTTGGTTTGAAGTATTGCAGAGTTCAGGCGACATAAGTCATTTCATTAATGGGCTATCTAGTAGGGAGCATTACTTAATAATATAAATAATACGTTGGAGTGGTGTCAATGAAAAAGGCAAAATTGCTAATATTTCAGACTGTTCTTAGGGGAGAGGAACTTAGAAAGAAGAAGGCAGGAGCAGAAGTATCAAAATTAAAGCAGATTTTCTCAATTGTTTCTGAAAAATGTTGGAAACAGAGGTACAATATTTAAATGAAGACACAATTATTGTTAGTTTACTAATTTGAACACTTAGTTCAAAGAGCTGCAAGCTGATTCATTTCCAAAAACATAGAATTTGGTTCACAAATGTAAATTTACATGTATAGATCTACGCATACGTAAATCTACTGTAATACCTTGGTGTCCATCTTTTTGCTATTCATTATTTCCAAGTGGAGATGTATTCCTAAATGTAGACTTAAATGTCTACCACTAGAGCGAACATCTACATCAATGAGGTGGAAACTACTGCTACCTAAAAGGAGACTTCTGAATGGAAAGGAACAGGCAAATGTTATACACATGACCCAAGTTCCACACACCTGATGCTCATTGGCTTAAAACAGATAAATACAACACAAATGCTAGGCTATGACCTCTTTCCCTGACCCTGCAGCTACTAGAAAACACATCCATGTTCCATGATGAAGGCTAAAATACTCAACATGCAGAGAAATTTAATTGAGGAAGAGGCAGACCATATAAGTAAGTTTGTCGTAAAATGCAGTGGAGCTCAGATGTCAGCTTTGTTGCAGGAGATGGCATACTCTGTAAATGCAGCAACATAGGAGGCAGGCACACTGGGGGACATTAAGAAGAAATGGAATGAAGACAATGTGAATGAAGGGGAAGTTATTTAGGATTCAAGTGACATAAGCTGTTCCTGGAGGTCCACATGGCTCCTGCCTCATTCCCCTTGAGGAGTCTGTCCTCTGCAAAGTGCACCCTAACCTGCCATATGGCCTACCTGTTGCAGACACCCATACCATAAGGGCCAGTAGGAGCTACATCCAATTTCAGTCACTAAATGTTATGCAACTATCACCAAGTTTGTCCTTCCACCACCCAATACTGCCGTCCAGACATCACACGCATATAACCCGTATACATTGAGTCTGACACAAACTATTATAATGGGGGCCTTATAATGAACTATATATATATTCAAACACCCTCTTCCGAAAAAGAGGATTAGGCCACAGCAGGGGAGCCATTTGGAACCAGCTTTATTGAAGTAACACCATTCCTGGTGAATTAATTTCGGCGTATGTGTGCCTTCTTCAGCGCTGGAGGTGTTAGTGAGGATGCAGGCGCTAATGATAGGTATAAATACCCAGCCCCATCCTAAGTGCTCAGTACTCTCCTCCAGGTGTAGTCCATTAGCCTATGCCTCCCATTGGACGCCCGGTTCATGGCGTCTACAGGTCCCAGAATGCTGTGTTTTATACAGGTAGGCATTGCAGGGGTGGAGGAGGGTATGGGCTCATGTAAAAACTAAAACCCTCAAAGTCAAGTGTCCCACAAGTTCGCTGGTTTCTCTGGTCCCCTTGCCACAGCAACCTTCAAGATGTAGGGATCAATACAGCGGGAGCAAGGTAGGACATCCGCCTCGCCCGACGTGCCGTCAAGGACTGCATCACCGCTCCATATCCACCCGGGCTCGAAGGTGGGCCTTAGAGATTCCAATACCCTGGATGCTGCGAAGATTCCTCCGAGGCAGAGACCAGTGAGGCTAAGGCCAACTTGGTGCTGCAGGGGCCTCGTAGGCGCGGCAGTGGACACCGCGCAAAAAATATCCAAAAACCCTCCTCCGAAAAAGAGACGAGGCCACAGTAGGGGAGCCATTTGGAACCAGCTTTGTTGAGGTAACACCATTCCTGGTGAATGCATTTCGGCGTATGTATGCCTTCTTCAGCGCCTGAGGTGTTAGTGAGGATGCAAGCACTAATGATAGGTATTAATACCCCGCCCCATCCTAAGTGCTCAATACTCTCTTCGCCCTCTTCCACGTGTAGTCCATTAGCCTATTCCTCCCGTTGGACGCCCGGTTCATGGCGCCTACAGGTCCCAGAATGCTGTGTTTTATACTGGTAGGCATTGCAGGGGTGGAGGAGTGTATGGGCTGATGTAAAAACTTGAACCCTCAAAGTCAAAGTGTCCCCCAAGTTTGCTAGTTCCTCTGGTAACCTTACCGCAGCAACGTTCAAGCTGTAGGGATCATTACAGCGGGGGCAAGGTAGGACATCCGCCTCGCCCGACGTGCCGTCAATGACTGCATCACCGCTCCATATCCTCCCGGGCTCGAAGGTGGGCCTTAGAGATTCCAGTACCCTGGATGCTGCGAAGATTACGCCGAGGCAGAGACCAGTCAGTCTAAGGCCTACTTGGTGCTGCGGGGGCCTCGTAGGCGCAGCACTGGACACTGCACTGAAAATATCCAAACACCCTCCTCCGAAAAAGAGACAAGGCCGCAGCAGGGGAGCCATTTGGAACCAGCTTTATGGGAGGTAACACCATTCCTGGCAAATGCATTTCGGCGTATGTGTGCCTTCTTCAGCACCTGAGGTGTTAGTGAGAATGCAGGCACTAATGATAGGTATAAATACCCCGCCCCATCCTAAGTGCTCAATACTCTCTCCGCCCTCTTCCAGGTGTAGTCCATTACCCTATGCCTCCCGTTGGACGCCCGGTTCATGGTGCCTACAGGTCACAGAATGCTGTGTTTTATACTGGTAGGCATTGCAGGGGTGGAGGAGGGTGTGGGCTGATTTAAAAACTAAATCCCTCAAAGTCAAAGTGTCCGCAAGTTTGCTAGTTCCTCTGGTCCACTTACCGCAGCAACCTTCAAGCTGTACGGATCATTACAGCGGGGGGAAGGTAGGACATCCGCCTCGCCCGACCTGCAGTCAATGACTGCATCACCGCTCCATATCCTCCCGGGCTCGAAGGTGGGCCTTAGAGATTCCAGTACCCTGGATGCTGCGAAGATTCAGCTGAGTCAGAGACCAGTGAGTCTGAGGCCAACTTGGCGCTACGGGGGCCTCGTAGGCACGGCACTGGACACTGTGCTGAAAATATCCAAACACCCTCCTCCGAAAAAGAGTCGAGGCCACAGCAGGGGAGCCATTTGTAACGAGCTTTATTGAGGTAACACCATTCCTGGCGAATGCATTTCGGCGTATGTATGCCTTCTTCAGCGCCTGAGGTGTTAGTGAGGATGCAGGCGCTAATGATAGGTATAAATACCCCGCCCCATCCTAAGTGCTCAATACTCTCTCCGCCCTCTTCCAGGTGTAGTCCATTAGCCTATGCCTACCGTTGGACGCCAGGTTCATGGCGCCTACAGGTCCCAGAATGCTGTGTTTTATACTGGTAAGCATTGCAGGGGTGGAGGAGGGTATGATGTGCTGATGTAAAAATTAAAACCCTCAAAGTCAAAGTGTCCCGCAAGTTTGCTAGTTCCTCTGGTCCCCTTACCGCATCAACCTTCAAGCTGTAGGGATCATTACAACGGAGGCAAGGTAGGACATCCGCCTCGCCTGACGTGGCGTCAATGACTGCATCACCTCTCCATATCCTCCCGGGCTCGAAGGTGGGCCTTAGAGATTCCAGTACCCTGGATGCTGCGAAGATTCCACAGAGGCAGAGACCAGTGAGTCTAAGGCCTACTTGGTGCTGCGCGGGCCTCGTAGGCGCGGTACTGGACACCGCGCTGAAAATATCCAAACACCCTCCTCCGAAAAAGAGACGGAGCTTAGCAGGGGAGCCATTTGGAACCAGCTTTATTGAGGTAACACCATTCCTGGTGAATGCATTTCGGCGTATGTGTGCCTTCTTCAGCGCCTGAGGTGTTAGTGAGGATGCAGGCACAAATGATAGGTATAAATACCCCGCCCCATCCTAAGTACTCAATACCTTCTCCGCCCTCTTCCAGGTGTAGTCCATTACCCTATGCCTCGCGTTGGACGCCCGGTTCATGGCGCCTACAGGTCACAGAATGCTGTGTTTTATACTGGTAGGCATTGCAGGGGTGGAGGAGGGTATGGGCTGATGTAAAAACTAAAACCCTCAAAGTCAAAGTGTCCCGCAAGTTCCTCTGGTCCACTTACTGCAGCAACCTTCAAGCTGTACGGATCATTACAGCGGGGGGAAGGTAGGACATCCGCCTCGCCCGACCTGCAGTAAATGACTGCATCACCGCTCCATATCCTCCCGGGCTCGAAGGTGGGCCTTAGAGATTCCTGTACCCTGGATGCTGCGAAGATTCAGCTGAGGCAGAGACCAGTGAGTCTAAGGCCAACTTGGCGCTATGGGGGCCTCGTAGGCGCGGCACTGGACACTGTGCTGAAAATATCCAAACACCCTCCTCCGAAAAAGAGACGAGGCCACAGCAGGGGAGCCATTTGTAACGAGCTTTATTGAGGTAACACCATTCCTGGCGAATGCATTTCGGGGTATGTGTGCCTTCTTCAGCGCCTGAGGTGTTAGTGAGGATGCAGGCGCTAATGATAGGTATAAATACCCCGCCCCATCCTAAGTGCTCAATACTCTCTCCGCCCTCTTCCAGGTGTAGTCCATTAGCCTATGCCTCCCGTTGGACGCCAGGTTCATGGCCCCTACAGGTCCCAGAATGCTGTGTTTTATACTGGTAGGCATTGCAGGGATGGAGGAGGGTATGATGTGCTGATGTAAAAATTAAAACTCTCAAAGTCAAAGTGTCCGGCAAGTTTGCTAGTTCCTCTGGTCCCCTTACCGCATCAACCTTCAAGCTGTAAGGATCATTACAGCGGGGGCAAGGTAGGACATCTGCCTCGCCCGACCTGCCGTCAATGACTGCATCACCACTCCATATCCTCCCGGGCTCGAAGGTGGGCCTTAGAGATTCCGGTACCCTGAATGCTGTGAAGATTCCGCTGAGGCAGAGACCAGTGAGTCTAAGGCCAACTTGGTGCTGCGCGGGGCTCGTAGGCCCGGCACTGTACACCGCGCTGAAAATATCCAAACACCCTCCTCGGAAAAAGAGACGAGGCCACAGCAGCGGAGCCATTTGGAACCAGCTTTATTGAGGTAATACCATTCCTGGCGAATGCATTTCAGCGTATGTGTGCCTTCTTCAGCGCCTGAGGTGTTAGTGAGGATGCAAGTGCTAATGATAGGTATAAATACCCCGCCCCATCCTAAGTGCTCAATACTCTCTCCGCCCTCTTCCAGGTGTAGTCCATTAGCCTATGCCTCCCATTTGACGCCTGGTTCATGGCGCCTACAGTTCCCAGAATGCTGTGTTTTATTGTGGTAGGCATTGCAGGGGTGGAGGAGGGTATGGGCTGATGTAAAAACGAAAACCCTCAAAGTCAAAGTGTCCCGCAAGTTTGCTAGTTCCTCTGGTCTCCGTACCGCAGCAACCTTCAAGCTGTAGGGATCATTACAGCAGGAGCAAGGTAGGACATCCGCCTCGTCCGACGTGCCGTCAATGACTGCATCACCGCTCCATATCCTCACGGGCTCGAAGGTGGACCTTAGAGATTCCTGTACCCTGGATGCTGCGAAGAATCTGCCTATGCAGAGACCAGTGAGTCTAAGGCCAACTTGGTGCTGCGGGGGCCTCGTAGGCGCCGCACTGGACACCGCGCTGAAAATATCCAAACACCCTCCTCCGAAAAAGAGACAAGCCCACAGCAGGGGAGCCATTTGGAACCAGCTTTATTGAGGTAACACCATTCCTGGCAAATGCATTTCGGCGTATGTGTGCCTTCTTCAGCGCCTGAGGTGTTAGTGAGGATGCAGGCGCAAATGATAGGTATAAATACCCCGCCCCATCCTAAGTGCTCAATACTCTCTCCGCCCTCTTCCAGGTGTAGTCCATTAGCCTATGCCTCCCGTTGGACGCCTGGTTCATGGCGCCTACAGTTCCCAGAATGCTGTGTTTTATACTGGTAGGCATTGCAGGGGTGGAGGAGGGTATGGGCTGATGTAAAAACGAAAACCCTAAAAGTCAAAGTGTCCCGCAAGTTTGCTAATTCCTCTGGTCTCCTTACCGCAGCAACCTTCAAGCTGTAGGGATCATTACAGCGGGGGCAAGGTAGGACATCCGCCTCGCCCGACGTGCCGTCAATGGCTGCATCACCGCTCCATATCCTCCAGGGCTCGAAGGTGGGCCTTAGAGATTCCAGTACCCTGGATTCTGCGAAGATTCTGCTGAGGCAGAGACCAGTGAGTCTATGGCCAACTTGGTGCTGCGGGGGCCTTGTAGGTGCGGCACTGGACAGCGCTCTGAAAATATCCAAACACCCTCCTCCGAAAAAGAGACGAGCCCACAGCAGGGAAGCCATTTGGAACCAGCTTTATTGAGGTAACACCATTCCTGATGAATGCATTTCGGTGTATGTGTGACTTCTACAGCGCCTGAGGTGTTAGTGAGAATGCAGGCAGTAATGAAAGGTATAAATACCCCGCCCCATCCTAAGTGCTCAAAACTCTCTCCACCCTCTTCCAGGTGTAGTCCATTAGCCTATGGCTCCCGTTGGACGCCCGGTTCATGGCGCCTACAGGTCCCAGAATGCTGTGTTTTATTGTGGTAGGCATTGCAGGGGTGGAGGAGGGAATGGGCTGATGTAAATACTAAAACCCTCAAAGTCAAAATGTCCCGCAAGTTTGCTAGTTCCTCCGGTCACCTTACCGCAGCAACCTTCAAGCTGTAGGGATCATTACAGCGGGGGCAAGGTAGGACATCTGCCTCGCCCGTCGTGCCGTCAATGACTGCATCACCACTCCATATCCTCCCGAGCTCGAAGGTGGGCCTTAGAGATTCCAGTACCCTGGATGCTGCGAATATTCCGCCGAGGCAGAGACCAGTGAGTCTAAGGCCAACTTGGTGCTGTGGGGGCCTCGTAGGCGCGGCACTGGACACCGCGCTGAAAATATCCAAACACCCTCCTCCGAAAAAGAGACGAGGCCACAGCAGGGGAGCCATTTGGAACCAGCTTTATTGAGGTAATACCATTCCAGGCGAATGCATTTCAGCGTATGAGTGCCTTCTTCAGCGCCTGAGGTGTTAGTGAGGATGCAGGTGCTAATGATAGGTATAAATACCCCACCCCATCCTAAGTGCTCAATACTCTCTCCACCCTCTTCCACTTGTAGTCCATTAGCCTATGCCACCCGTTAGACGCCCGGTTCATGGCGCCACACGTCCCAGAATACCGTCCCATCCTAAGTGCTCAATACTCTCTCCGCGCTCTTCCAGGTGTAGTACATTAGCCTAAGCATCCCGTTGGACGCCGGGTTCATGACGCCTACAGGTCCCAGAATGCTGTGTTTTATACTGGTAGGCATTGCGGGGGTGAAGGAGGGTATGGGCTGATGTAAACACGAAACCCTCAAAGTCAAAGTGTCCCGCAAGTTCGCTAGTTCCTCTGGTCCCCTTACCGCAGCAACCTTCAAGCTGTAGGGATCATTACAGGGGGGGCAAGGTAGGACATCCGCCTTGCCCGACGTGCCGTCAATGGCTGCATCACCGCTCCATATCCTCCAGGGCTCAATGGTGGGCCTTAGAGATTCCAGTACCCTGGATTCTGCGAAGATTCTGCTGAGGCAGAGACCAGTGAGTGTATGGCCAACTTGGTGCTGTGGGGGCCTTGTAGGTGCGGCACTGGACACCGCTCTGAAAATATCCAAACACCCTCCTCCGAAAAAGAGACGAGCCCAAAGCAGGGAAGCCATTTGGAACCAGCTTTATTGAGGTAACACCATTCCTGATGAATGCATTTCGGCGTATGTGTGCCTTCTACAGCGCCTGAGGTGTTAGTGAGAATGCAGGCAGTAATGAAAAGTATAAATACCCCGCCCCATCCTAAGTGCTCAGAACTCTCTCCACCCTCTTCCAGGTGTAGTCCATTAGCCTATGGCTCCCGTTGGACGCCCGGTTCATGGCGCCTACAGGTCCCAGAATGCTGTGTTTTATTGTGGTAGGCATTACAGGGGTGGAGGAGGGTATGGGCTGATGTAAATACTAAAAACCTCAAAGTCAAAATGTCCCGCAAGTTCGCTAGTTCCTCTGGTCACCTTACCGCAGCAACCTTCAAGCTGTAGGGATCATTACAGCGGGGGCAAGGTAGGACATCTGCCTCGCCCGACGTGCCGTCAATGACTGCATCACCACTCCATATCCTCCCGGGCTCGAAGGTGGGCCTTAGAGATTCCAGTACCCTGGATGCTTCTAATATTCAGCCGAGTCAGAGACCAGTGAGTCTAAGGCCAACTTGGTGCTGTGGGGGCCTCGTAGGCGAGGCACTGGACACCGCGCTGAAAATATCCAAACACCCTCCTCCGAAAAAGAGACGAGGCCACAGCAGGGGAGCCATTTGGAACCAGCTTTATTGAGGTAACACCATTCCTGGTGAATGCACTTCGGCGTATGTGTGCCTTCTTCAGCGCCTGAGGTGTTAGTGAGGATGCAGGCGCAAATGATAGGTATAAATACCCCTCCCCATCCTAAGTGCTCAATACTCTCTCCGCCCTCTTCCAGGTGTAGTCCATTACCCTATGCCTCCCGTTGGACGCCCGGTTCATGGCGCCTACAGGTCACAGAATGCTGTGTTTTATACTGGTAGGCATTGCAGGGGTGGAGGAGGGTATGGGCTGATGCAAAAACTAAAACCCTCAAAGTCAAAATGTCCCGCAAGTTCGCTAGTTCCTCTGGTCACCTTACCGCAGCAACCTTCAAGCTGTAGGGATCATTACAGCGGGGGCAAGGTAGGACATCTGCCTCGCCTGACGTGCCGTCAATGACTGCATCACCACTCCATATCCTCCCGGGCTCGAAGGTGGGCCTTAGAGATTCCAGTACCCTGGATGCTGCTAATATTCAGCCGAGTCAGAGACCAGTGAGTCTAAGGCCAACTTGGTGCTGTGGGGGCCTCGTAGGCGAGGCAGTGGACACCGCGCTGAAAATATCCAAACACCCTCCTCCGAAAAAGAGACGAGGCCACAGCAGGGGAGCCATTTGGAACCAGCTTTATTGATGTAACACCATTCCTGGTGAATGCATTTCGGCGTATGTGTGCCTTCTTCAGCGCCTGAGGTGTTAGTGAGGATGCAGGCGCAAATGATAGGTATAAATACCCCGCCCCATCCTAAGTGCTCAATACTCTCTCCGCCCTCTTCCAGGTGTAGTCCATGACCCTATGCCTCCCGTTGGACGCCCGGTTCATGGCGCCTACAGGTCACAGAATGCTGTGTTTTATACTGGTAGGCATTGCAGGGGTGGAGGAGGGTATGGGCTGATGTAAAAACTAAAACCCTCAAAGTCAAAGTGTCCCGCAAGTTCCTCTGGTCCACTTACCGCAGCAACCTTCAAGCTGTACGGATCATTACAGCGGGGGGGAGGTAGGACATCCGCCTCGCCCGACCTGCAGTCAATGACTGCATCACCGCTCCATATCCTCCCGGGCTCGAAGGTGGGCCTTAGAGATTCCTGTACCCTGGATGCTGCGAAGATTCAGCTGAGGCAGAGACCAGTGAGTCTAAGGCCAACTTGGCGCTACGGGGGCCTCGTAGGCGCGGCACTGGACACTGTGCTGAAAATATCCAAACACCCTCCTCCGAAAAAGAGACGAGGCCACAGCAGGGGAGCCATTTGTAACGAGCTTTATTGAGGTAACACCTTTCCTGGCGAATGCATTTCGGGGTATGTGTGCCTTCTTCAGCGCCTGAGGTGTTAGTGAGGATGCAGGCGCTAATGATAGGTATAAATACCCCGCCCCATCCTAAGTGCTCAATACTCTCTCCGCCCTCTTCGAGGTGTAGTCCATTAGCCTATGCCTCCCGTTGGACGCCAGGTTCATGGCGCCTACAGGTCCCAGAATGCTGTGTTTTATACTGGTAGGCATTGCAGGGATGGAGGAGGGTATGATGTGCTGATGTAAAAATTAAAACCCTCAAAGTCAAAGTGTCCCGCAAGTTTGCTAGTTCCTCTGGTCCCCTTACCGCATCAACCTTCAAGCTGTAGGGATCATTACAGCGGGGGCAAGGTAGGACATCCGCCTCGCCTGACATGGCGCCAATGACTGCATCACCTCTCCATATCCTCCCGACTCGAAAGTGGGCTTTAGAGATTCCAGTACCCTGGATGCTGCGAAGATTCCGCCGAGGCAGAGACCAGTGAGTCTAAGGCCTACTTGGTGCTGCGCGGGCCTCGTAGGCGCGGCACTGGACACCGCGCTGAAAATATCCAAACACCCTCTTCCGCAAAAGAGACGAGGCCACAGCAGGGGAGCCATTTGGAACCAGCTTTATTGAGGTAACACCATTCCTGGTGAATGCATTTCGGCGTATGTGTGCCTTCTTCAGCGCCTGAGGTGTTAGTGAGGATGCAGGCGCTAATGATAGGTATAAATACCCTGTCCCTTCCTAAGTGCTCAATACTTTCTCCGCCCTCTTCCAGGTATAGTCCATTAGCCTAAGCCTGCCGTTGGACGCCGGGTTCATGGCGCCTACAGGTCCCACAATGCTGTGTTTTATACTCGTAGGCATTGCAGTGGTGAATGAGGGTATGGGCTGATGTAAAAACTAAAACCCTCAAAGTCAAAGTGTCCCGCAAGTTCGCTAGTTCCTCTGGTCCCCTTACCGCAGCAACCTTCAAGCTGTAGGGATCATTACAGCGGGGGCAAGGTAGGACATCCGCCTCGCCCGGCGTGCCATCAATGACTGCATCACCGCTCCATATCCTCCAGGGCTTGAAGGTGGGCCTTAGAGATTCCAGTACCCTGGATGCTGCGACGATTCCGCTGAGGCAGAGACCAGTGAGTCTAAGGCCAACTTGGTGCTTTGGAGGCCTGGTAGGTGCGGCACTGGACACCGCGCTGAAAATATCCAAACACCCTCCCCCGAAAAAGAGATGAGCCCACAGCAGGGGAGCCATTTAGTACCAGCTTTATTGAGGTAACACCATTCCTGATGAATGCATTTCGGCGTATGTGTGCCTTCTTCAGCACCTGAGGTGTTAGTGAGAATGCTGGCGGTAATGATAGGTATAAATACCCCGCCCCATCCTAAGTGCTCAAAAGTCTCTCCACCCTCTTCCAGGTGTCGTCCATTAGCCTATGCCTCCCGTTGGACGCCCGGTTCATGGCGCCTACAAGTCCCAGAATGCTGTGTTTTATTGTGGTAGGCATTGCAGGGGTGGAGGAGGGTATGGGCTGATGTAAAAACTAAAACCCTCAAAGTTAAAATGTCAAGCAAGTTCGCTAGTTCCTCTGGTCACCTTACCGCAGCAACCTTCAAGCTGTAAGGATCATTACAGCGGGGGCAAGGTAGGACATCTGCCTCGCCCGACCTGCCGTCAATGACTGCATCACCACTCCATATCCTCCCGGGCTCGAAGGTGGGCCTTAGAGATTCCAGTACCCTGGATGCTGCGAAGATTCCGCCGAGGCAGAGACCAGTGAGTCTAAGGCCAACTTGGTGCTGTGGGGGCCTTGTAGGTGCGGCACTGGACACCACTCTTAAAATATCCAAACACCCTCCTCCGAAAAAGAGACGAGGCCACAGCAGGGGAGCCATTTGGAACCAGCTTTATTGAAGTAATACCATTCCAGGCGAATGCATTTCAGCGTATGTGTGCCTTCTTCAGCGCCTGAGGTGTTAGTGAGGATGCAGGTGCTAATGATAGGTATAAATACCCCACCCCATCCTAAGTGCTCAATACTCTCTCCACCCTCTTCCACTTGTAGTCCATTAGCCTATGCCACCCGTTAGACGCCCGGTTCATGGCGCCACACGTCCCAGAATACCGTGTTTTATACTGATAGGCATTGCAGGGGTGGAGGAGGATATGGGCTGATGTAAAAACTAAAATCCTCAAAGTCAAAGTGTCCCGCAAGTTCGTTAGTCCTTCTGGTCCCCTTACCGCAGCAATCTTCAAGCTGTAGGGATCATTACAGAAGGGGCAAGGTAGGACATCCGCCTCGCCCGACGTGATGTCAATGACTGCATCACCGCCCCATATCCTCCAGGGCTCGAAGGTGGGCCTTAGAGATTCCAGTACCCAGGATGCTGCAAAGATTCCGCCGAGGCAGAGACCAGTGAGTCTAATGCCAACTTGGTGCTGCGGGGGCCTCGTAGGCGCGGTACTGGACACTGCGCAGAAAATATCAAAACACCCTCCTCCGAAAAAGAGATGAGGCCACAGCAGGGGAGCCATTTGGAAATCAGCTTTATTGAGGTAACACCATTCCTGGTGAATGCATTTCGGCGTATGTGTGCCTTCTTCAGCGCCTGAGGTGTTAGTGAGGATGCAGGCGCTAATGATAGGTATAAATACCCTGTCCCTTCCTAAGTGCTCAATACTCTCTCCGCCCTCTTCCAGGTATAGTCCATTAGCCTAAGCCTCCCGTTGGACGCCGGGTTCATGGCGCCTACAGGTCCCAGAATGCTGTGTTTTATACTGGTAAGCCTTGCAGGGGTGGAGGAGGGTATGGGCTGTTGTAAAAACGAAATCCCTCAAAGTCAAAGTGTCCCGCAAGTTTGCTAGTTCCTCTGGTCTCCTTACCGCAGCAACCTTCAAGCTGTAGGGATCATTACAGCGGGGGCAAGGTAGGACATCCGCCTCGCTGACGTGCCGTCAAAGACTGCATCACCGCTCCATATCCTCCCGGGCTCGAAGGTGGGCCTTAGAGATTCCTGTACCCTGGATGCTGCGAAGATTCCGCCAAGGCAGAGACCAGTGAGTCTAAGGCCAACTTTTTGCTGCGGGGGCCTCGTAGGCGCGGCACTGGACACCGCGCTGAAAATATCCAAACACCCTCCTCCGAAATATAGACGAGCTCACAGCAGGGGAGCCATTTGGAACCAGCTTTATTGAAGTAACACCATTCCTGATGAATGCATTTCGGCATATGTGTGCCTTCTTCAGCGCCTGAGGTGTTAGTGAGAATGCAGGCGGTAATGATAGATATAAATATCCCGTCCCATCCTAAGTGCTCAATACTCTCTCCGCCCTCTTCCAGGTGTAGTACATTAGCCTAAGCATCCCGTTGGACGCCGGGTTCATGACGCCTACAGGTCCCAGAATGCTGTGTTTTATACTGGTAGGCATTGCAGGGGTGAAGGAGGGTATGGGCTGATGTAAAAACGAAAACCCTCAAAGTCAAAGTGTCCCGCAAGTTCGCTAGTTCCTCTGGTCCCCTTACCGCAGCAACCTTCAAGCTGTAGGGATCATTACAGGGGGGGCAAGGTAGGACATCTGCCTCGCCTGACGTGCCGTCAATGGCTGCATCACCGCTCCATGTCCTCCAGCGCTCGAAGGTGGGCCTTAGAGATTCCAGTACCATGGATTCTGCGAAGATTCTGCTGAGGCAGAGACCAATGAGTCTATGGCCAACTTAGTGCTGTGGGGGCCTTGTAGGTACGGCACTGGACACCGCTCTGAAAATATCCAAACACCCTCCTCCGAAAAAGAGACGAGTCCATAGCAGGGAAGCCATTTGGAACCAGCTTTATTGAGGTAACACCATTCCTGATGAATGCATTTCGGCGTATGTGTGCCTTCTACAGCGCCTGAGGTGTTAGTGAGAATGCAGGCAGTAATGAAAAGTATAAATACCCCGCCCCATCCTAAGTGCTCAAAACTCTCTCCACCCTCTTCCAGGTGTAGTCCATTAGCCTAAGGCTCCCGTTGGACGCCCGGTTCATGGCGCCTACAGGTCCCAGAATGCTGTGTTTTATTGTGGTAGGCATTGCAGGGGTGGAGGAGGGTATGGGCTGATGTAAATACTAAAACCCTCAAAGTCAAAATGTCCCGCAATTTCGCTAGTTCCTCTGGTCACCTTACCGCAGCAACCTTCAAGCTGTAGGGATCATTACAGCGGGGGCAAGGTAGGACATCTGCCTCGCCCGACGTGCCGTCAATGACTGCATCACCACTCCATATCCTCCCGGGCTCGAAGGTGGGCCTTAGAGATTCCAGTACCCTGGATGCTGAGAATATTCCGCCGAGGCAGAGACCAGTGAGTCTAAGGCCAACTTGGTGCTGTGGGGGCCTCGTAGGCGCGGCACTGGACACCGCGCTGAAAATATCCAAACACCCTCCTCCGAAAAACAGACGAGGCCACAGCAGGGGAGCCATTTGGAACCAGCTTTATTGAGGTTATACAATTCCAGGCCAATGCATTTCAGCGTATGTGTGCCTTCTTCAGCGCCTGAGGTGTTAGTGAGGATGCAGGTGCTAATGATAGGTATAAATACCCCACCCCATCCTAAGTGCTCAATACTCTCTCCGCCCTCTTCCACGTGTAGTCCATTAACCTATGCCACCCGTTAGACGCCCGGTTCATGGCGCCACACGTCCCAGAATACTGTGTTTTATACTGATAGGCATTGTAGGGGTGGAGGAGGGTATGGGCTGATGTTAAAACTAAAATCCTCAAAGTCAAAGTGTCCCTCAAGTTCGTTAGTTCTTCTGGTCCCCTTACCGCAGCAACCTTCAAGCTGTAGGGATCATTACGGAAGGGGCAAGGTAGGAGATCCGCCTTGCCCGACCTGCAGTCAATGTTTGCATCACCGCTCCATATCCTCCAGGGCTCGAAGGTGGGCCTTAGAGATTCCAGTTATCTGGATGCTGCTAAGATTCCACTGAGGCAGAGACCAGTGAGTCTAAGGCAAACTTGGCGCTACGGGGGCCTCGTAGGCGCAGCACTGGACACTGTGCTGAAAATATCCAAACACCCTCCTCCGAAAAAGAGACAAGGCCACAGCAGGGGAGCCATTTGGAACCAGTTTTTTTGAGGTAACACCATTCCTGGCGAATGCATTTCAGCGTATGTGTGCCTTCTTCAGCGCCTGAGGTGTTAGTGAGAATGCAGGTGCTAATGATAGGTATAAATACCCCGCCCCATCCGAAGTGCTCAAAACTCTCTCCACCCTCTTCAAGGTGTAGTCCATTAGCCTATGCCTCCCCGTTGGACGCCCGGTTCATGTGCCTACAGGTCCCAGAATGTTGTGTTTTATAGTGGTAGGCATTGCAGGGGTGGAGGAGGGTATGGGCTGATGTAAAAACTAAAACCCTCAAAGTCAAAATGTCCCGCAAGTTCGCTAGTTCCTCTGGTCACCTTACCGCAGCAACCTTCAAGCTGTAGGGATCATCACAGCGGGGCAAGGTAGGACATCTGCTTCGCCCGACGTGCCGTCAATGACTGCATCACCGCTCCATATCCTCCCGGGCTCGAAGGTGGGCCTTAGAGATTCCAGAACCCTGGATGCTGCGAAGATTCCGCTGAGGCAGAGACCAGTGAGTCTAAGGCCAACTTGGTGCTGCGGGGGAATCGTAGGCGTGGCACTGGACACCGCGCTGAAAATATCCAAACACCCTCCTCCGAAAAAGAGACGAGGCCACAGCAGGGGAGCCATATGGAACCAGCTTTATTGAGGTAACACCATTCCTGTCAAATGCATTTCGGCGTTTGTGTGCCTTCTTCAGTGCCTGAGGTGTTAGTGAGGATGCAGGCGCTAATGATAGGTATAAATACCCCGCCCCATCCTAAGTGCTCAATACTCTCTCCGCCCTCTTCCAGGTGTAGTCCATTAGCCTATGCCTCCCGTTGGATGCCCGGTTCATGGCGCCTACATGTCCCAGAATGCTGTGTTTTATACTGGTAGGCATTGCAGGGGTGGAGGAGGGTATGGGCTGATGTAAAAACTAAGGGGCATATTACCAAGCATGAGCCAAAAATATCGCTCAGCTTGGTTAGCGGCCGAAATTATATCGCCGAGCATCCACGATTTTTATCGCTTAGGAGCCTTGATATTATCAAGGTTTATATACTAAGAGATAAAAATCAGTTGAAATGCATGAATATCGCTGTAAAGTCAGCGATGTTCATGCATTATCGAGCAAATGCTCTTAGCCATGTTATCCACCTACCATTGGATAACATGGCTAAGAACTGCTCAGGGGCAGGTGTTAGCTTTTGGAGATATTCGCGCTTAGCGCGAATATCTCCAAAAGTTGGTAATAGGAGATAGCGATGTTAGCGACTGTTTCCAGTCGCTTACATCTTGGCACGTCCACTTTGCATATCATTAGTGATTAATATCACTGACATGCAAAGTGGGGCCCAAGATGGTCGCTATCTCCTACTAGCTGTCGCTAACTGGTGTTAGCGACAGCTAGGTAATAAGGAGATAAAATTATCTCCGCTTTCTTGGCTTTTAAACCCAAAAAAGCGGAGATAAACCCCCTTGATAATATACCCCACAAACCCTCAAAGTCAAAGTGTCCCGCAAGTTTGCTAGTTCCTCTGGTCTCCTTACCGCAGTAACATTCAAGCTGTAGGGATCATTGCAGCGGGGGCAAGGTAGGACATCCGCCTCGCCCGACGTGCCGTCAATGACTGCATCACCGCTCCATATCCTCCCGGGCTCGAAGGTGGGCCTTAGAGATTCCAGTACCCTAGATGCTGCGAAGATTCCGCCGAGGCAGAGACCAGTGAGTCTAAGGCCAACTTGGTGCTGCGGGGACCTCGTAGGCGCAGCACTGGACACCGCGCTGAAAATATCCAAACACCCTCCTCCGAAAAAGAGACGAGGCCACAGCAGGGGAGCTACTACTAAAGTGAGAAAAATCCTAATTTTAAGACTTTCGGTATTCACAGAAGGCATTTAAGAGTCCTAAAGTTAGGACTCCTAGCTTCTGTGAATACCGAAATGAGTAAGTGCCTTCTGTGAATACCAAAATGAGTAAGTGCCTTCTGTGAATACCAAAATGGTAGTAAGTTTAGGATATTGACTTAAGTGAGGTCTGTGAATCAGGCCCGAAGTGTTGGCAACCATCAAGAAAACAGAAAAAGAAACACAAAAACCGCAAGAAGGGGGCAGGGTAGAAACACCCTGACCCTCTAGGCCTGGTTAGGGGTTCCCACAAGGACCCCCAAGGCCCAAAAACAAATTTTTAAATCGCGGGATACGCATAGGTACGCATACCCTGCCGATAAAACAAAAAAAGCATATATGTATTTTTTTGTTTAATGCCCCTGGCGGTGCCAAATCCCAGGGGCATTTTTGTTTATTTTAATGGGGGCCCACAGGTACACCCCAGCCCAGGGAACCGCCACCCCCGGGGCTTTCTCGTTATATATGCGGGGGGCTCACGGCCCCCCCGCAGCCCCGGGGACCACCACCCCCAGCGCTTCTTTTTTTTAAAAAAAATACAAAAAAAACCTGTTAGGGGGGACTCAAGCCCCCCCACCCGCCCGGTGGACCGCCACCTCCCTGGGGCGCTATTATTTAAAATAGGGGGGTCCGTGACAGAACTTTAAACTGGTAGGAGGGGGGCCGTGTGGCCCCCCTTCTGGATCCCTTGATGGCCCTGGGACCGCCACCCCCCAGGGCTGGCTACTGCAGTGTCCCGGGGTGCCTACCACCCGGGACACTGCTGTTTGCTATGGTAGGGTGGGAGCCTCACGGCTCCCGCCCTACCATAGCAAACTGCTTTGGTTTTTGAAAGAGAGAGCAGGAAACCTGCTCTCTCTTTTCAAAACCAAAGCGGGTTGCTTTTCTCCATGGGGAGCAGCATTTTAGCTGCTCCCTGCTCCCCATGCAGAAAAGCAATGCCAGCTCTCACAGGATGCGGGGAGCCAGCAGGGACGGTGGGGGCTTGGGGGACTTTGTGTATAAGTAGCTGCATGGGTTGGTGAGTAGCTACATGAGTGACTATATGGGTTATTAGTTGGGTTTTTGAGTGTCTGAGTGTCTGTATGGTTCAGTGAGGGGTATTACTTAGTGCATAGATGCATGAATGAGTGACTCACTGTTTGTGTGTGTTGCAGACAGCCTGTGTGCAGGACTGTATAGGTGGATGAGTGGGTGTGTTAGTGAGTGAATGACAGGCACGGCCCGTGACTGGCGTGCCACCGGGCGGTAACGTGGGGTGGGGGAGGGGCAGGGGTGGGTGTTGTAAAATGTGGGAAATTAACAATTTAAGGTAAGTACCGGAAAAAAAACAAATTTCATTACGCATGCTGCGTCGCCAAATGTGATGCAGCGAGCGCAACAAAGTTCGTTTTCTTTTACTTTTTCAGTACTTATCTTAAATCGTCCGTTTCCCGCATTTTACAACACCCTACCCTTCCACTCCCCCGGCCCACGTCACCGCCCGGTGGAACGCCCATCACGAGCCGTGCCTGGTGAATGACTGTCTCAATAGTGTCTTTATGAGTAACTACATATGTTTTAAGCTAGTATATGTGAGTATTGGTGTATATACGTGAGTATATGTGAGAGTGAGAGATTGGAAGTGTTCCTGTACAAATAAGTAGGTGTTTCTATAAGTGATTGTTTAAGAGATTAAGTATGTGTACATTTTTGAAGAAGTAAGTGTGGTAGTGTGTGTGTGTATAATTATATATGCAAATAAATGGATATTTGATACTTTGTTTGCATGTGTGACTATGTGTGTGAGTAACTCTATGGTAGAGTGGCAGTGTGTAACAGGATGTATAGGTGTATGAGTACATATGATGAGTGAGTAAAGGTATGAGTGACTGTATACGGACTGTTGGTGAATGAGTGGATGTTTGAGCAGATCTTGGAATTACTGACTAGGTGTGTTGTAACTGGTATTGGCATGTCCATTGTTTTGAAAATGTTAGTTTGTATTTTTGAGTATGGGTATAAAAAATTATATGAGGGTGAGAGGAGGTCTGCCACTCTATCACAAGGATGATGTCATCAGTGATGTCATCAGTGATGTCATTTGAGATGTCATGAGTGATGTCATGAGTGATGTCACTGACTATGTCATGAGTGTATGTGACGCCATCAGCAGTGCATTGTGGGCGTGCGAGTTATAGTTAGCTGAACTAACTATAACGGGGGAATTTATATGGTTTTGTACCAGTGAAATGTCCAACGATAATGTCCCTGAAACCTATGGTTTCTTCAGTGAATAACTAAGATTTTTTAAATGCTAATTTCTAACTATAAAGTCTCTGAAACCAATGTTTTTTTCAGTGAATTACAAAGATTTTTTGAATGCTAATTTCTAACTATAACGTCTCTGAAACCTATGTTTTTTAAATGCTAATTTTTAAGTGTAATAGTAGTTTTACCTATTTTTTGTACTGTTTTTCTACAGTTTTTTAACTATTTATTTATAAATATTTTATTCATTAAATAACATTTTATATTTTTTTGAAAATTGCAAAAAAAATAAAAAAAATAAAACTGATTTAGGGCTAGATGTAGGTAGAATAGATTTACCGATTTTTAATTACCGAATTTTACCGATTCGGTAATTAAAAATCGGTAAATCTAAGGGGTGGGTATGTAGGTATTCCAGATGTGCTGGAATACCGATTCGGAGGAATTCGGTATTTACCGATTCGGTAAATACCGAATCGGTAATGCCCATTGATTCCTATGGGCTTTGAAGCCCATAGGAATGAATGGGCATTACCGATTCGGTATTTACCGAATCAGTAAATACCGAATTTCACAAGGGTGCAGGGGGTGTCACTTTGACACCCTCTGGCACCCCAAAAAGAGGCATGTGCGCCATGTGGCACACAGACATGCCCTAAGGGCATGTCTGTCTGTCACATGGCTAGGTGTGCATGCACACATGTGCATGCACCCCTGAATTCGGTATTTTAACACCCAATTGGATTGGGTGGTAAAATACCGAATTTGTAGGGCCTTTGGGACTCAGAAGAGTCCCATCTACATCTGGGAATTACCGAATCGGTAAAAATACCGATTCGGTATTTTACAGATTCTGTAAATTTACCGATTCTGTAAATTTACAGAATCTGTAAAATCTGGCCCCCTACATCTCAAGATGCCAAATACCGGTCGGAAACGGCCGAATTCGTCCGTTTCCGACCGGTATTTGCCACCGACATTGGGACCTTAATATTTCATTTTTTTGTTTAATATATTTATATTATTTTCTTTTTTTTTTTTAATTCAAAAAAGTTTTCTGATGCGCGCACCCAAAGCGTACACATGGTGGGTGTGCAGATTCTAGCCACTATTTTCGAAAAGTCGTGAAGGATCCGCTGTAACGGCTGCATGTATTTCAGTTGTATCATATACATTTAATATCATGTGATGTGCACGATTGGTATGCGACCAGTCTGCGACTGCTGCTCCCGCGCATTTGCGACACATGCGCATTACGGTACGTGACGCTTGCGCTGTGGCGGGTCCTGTGTGACATCATATACGTGCTGGGGTGTGCTGGGTGCGCGACTTGTGCTAATTTTGTTTTGTTCTAAAATTATATGTATGAGTCTTTAATATACATATTAGGGCAAGAGATTATCTACGATATTCATACAAATAATATATTTGTACTTATAATAAACTTATATTATTTTTAAATATATTTTCAGGAAGTCGTGTCGGGTGCGTGCTTCATGAGCGCAGACTGTGCGCAACCCATGTGACATAAAAAGATTTCATTGGTCCATAACATTTCCCACTGTAATTCATAAAGGACCCCATCCATTTTAATAATTCTTGTTGGAGCATCTTTAGAGGGAAATCTCTTTTCCTACAAGAACCCTTTTTGCTTATTTTTTTTCTCCAAAAATATCAAACAAAATGGCATCTGGACAGCAGAAGCAGCAGGAGGAAGTATCTTCTGAAGAAGAATTCTTTCAGGAGGTACAACGTCCACAAAGGCGGAATCTGTTGTGTGGAAATTCTTCATTTTTCCACCTGGAGAGAAAAAAGTAAAACCGAGTCCTGTCAAGAGGCAGTGAAAAGAAATACTCTTGTGGCCCTGCTTCTATGTACAAGCAACTCCGGATCACACATCCTCCCAATCTTGCTCGGGAGGAATTGCGGCCAGCTGCTTTGAACCCCTCACTTGCTGTGGCAAGTACGTCTCTGTACTGGAGTGAATGTATGACATTGTTCTGCATTCTGTCCATCAACTGTTGTTTTTGCATTTGTCACCCTGAGTGGGACGGGTATGCTCAGACGTGAGTCATGTGCTCTCCATGCCACTGGAATCAAGCTATTGAGGCTGATGAGGGTGAAAGCCTGAAACCGGACCTAGGATGCTTGTTTCCAGTCCAGGGAGGACCTGGCTTGGCAGTTTGAACTGGATTGTTCCCATGGTGCACAGGGTCAAGACTGATTTGCATATGGCTGGGTTCAAACTGGAATGGCATGGTGAGTAACAAAACAATGGGTTTAGGGCCAGATCTCTGTATGGGGTGAATGTATCATATTGTTCTGCATATTGTCCATCAACTGTTGTTTTTGCATTTGTCACCCCGAGTGGGACGGGTATGCTCAGACGTTAGTCCCATGCTCTCGATGCCACTGCAATCAAGCTATTCTGGCTGATGAGGGCTGAAAGCCCGAAACCTGTCCTAGGATGCTTGTTTCCAGTCCAGGGAGGACCTGGCTTAGCATTTCGGGCTGGACTGTTCCGATGGGGCACAAAGTCAAGACTGTTTTGCATATGGATGGGTTCGAACTGGAATGGCATGGTGAGGAAAAAAACGATGGATTTAGGCCCAGATCTCTGTACTGGGGTGAATATATGACATTGTTCTGCATTCTGTCATCAACTTTTGTTTTTGCACAATGTCATTTCAGCATATATTGCCCAGTGACCGCCATAATTGTATGTTAGTCAATGTGACTTATTCATAATAAACATACTTAGGATTGCAAACATCAAAATAAACAATGGAATACACATTACGTTAAAATGAAAGGCTATCTGCCATATTAATCTGGGCACGTTGCATTTTATAATGGTTCTTACACGAAAAAGAAAAAAAAGGGGTGTTAATATACACACAGTATCACTAAATACATTTCTAGCGATTATAGTTCCATTCCATTCACAGCTCATTTGAGATGTCATGAGTGATTTCATGAGTGATGTAACTTACCATGTCATGAATGATGTAATGTCTGAGGTCATTAGCAGTACATTGCGAGGGTGTAAGTTATAGTTAGCTCAGGTAACTGTAACTGCTGAATTTCACTGGTTGTGTGTGAGTAAAATCTGAGTCTAACTATAATGTCCATGTAATCTTTGTTTTTTTCAGCAAATTTCTAGTTTTTATTAAAGTTAAGTAGATGCATATCACAATGGATGGTGGGGGCTGGAAGCAGGGCCTGGCATTATGCTGCCCCCACCCAAGATTGCTTCTCCTGCCTTCCCTCCTCCTAGCCATCACTCCTCCTAGCCATCCCTTGTCCAAGTCCATATCCCTGCTCCCTTATTTGCAGCCCTGTGTGGCTGTTGTTCTGCCCCTGGCCTTACCGCCTTCTCTGAACAGTTTGCTTGCTACCCCATTCACGTCCTCCCTATCCTCTGTTGTCTGAATCCATCGACTAGCCTCCTCCCTCCTGCCATGCATGGTCTGATGTGCTGTCACTGCCCTCCACTTAGCATGATGTACCAGTCCACTCCTCCTGCTCTCCATTGCCCAATTCTATGCCCCATCATTGACCTCCTGCTTAGCCTCTGTGCTTAGATTGCTGCCCCCTTTTCTCCTTCCCCCTGCCCTCCAACGTCTGTGTGCATGCCCCTGCTCCATCCTTTTTTGCCCACCATGTTCAATGGACCTGCCACTCCTATCTACTCTGAGTGTTCTGTTGAGCTGCCACTCCCCTCCCACCTGCCTAGCATTGTCAGATGACTGTAACCTGTCCCAGCCACCTCCACTCTGCCTGTCCACATTCCATGCCCCTATTCCCTTCCTCCTGTCCCTCCATGGTCCATTTTACTGCTGCCCCCTTCTGCTCTCCTTGGTCTGTTGTGCTGCAACTGCTGACCGCCCAGACTCACATCCCTCACGCTGCTCCCAGCCCCACTGAAGCCTCCATCTGGTATCGTAGCGCTACACCGAGTAACTCGCTCTTGCCTGCCTGAACACTCGAAGGCACATCAGCGCTTACCTAACGGCCTAGATTAGATTAAAATTCGGCTACAGTACTTTATACCGCTTAATTACCTGTTTTACTCGCTATTGCCAAGTTAATTGCAATCGAGGTGCTAGACTGACATAGAGCGCGATTTTAGAATTTTTACTTGCTTAGTTGTGGTTAGATCGTCTGTATCCCCAATCCTGCTTCGGTGTTTGTCTTGCAGCCATTTCTGTTGTTGTTGTTGTGCCCCCCTGGCCGGATATCCTCCACGCAACCGCCTCCCAGCTGCTCCTCCCTCGCCCCTCCCCTTCCACTATCCACATATGACAGATGCCTCTGCGTGCAGCGTTTACGCGCAGCGGTCGCGCCCCATGCGCGCCGAAGGTGCGCCAAAAGTAAGCCCGTCTACGCCCGTCCGCGCCTGGACCACGCCCTGCGCCAGACCCCCTGGTCCCCGCCGTACCCAGCCCACTAGATTCACATATGATGCCGCAACTCTCCTCGCCCTCAACCCCGGACGTACACCACAATGCTGCGAAGCCACCCCAGGACGTACCCACGGCCCATTCGCCTGTCACACCTGCAAGTTCACCTGCTTCAGGACCCTCACCAAATCCACTTCCTCCAAACATTGCTCCGACTCTAACCACCTGAAGTGCATCCTGCTGAACACCCGCTCGGTCCACAGACACACCACAGAACTCTGGGACCTACTCGACACTGCGTCACCGGACATCGCCTTCCTTACAGAAACATGGATGCACACATCATCAGCACCCGACATCTCTATAGCCATACCGGACGCTTACAAGATCATCCGAAAAGACCGCACCAACCAAACAGGAGGAGGCATCGCCATCATCCATAGGAACACCATCAAAATCACGACCAGCTTCGACGATAATCTTGCAACCGCCGAACATCTCCACTTCCAGATCCACACCGACCCTAGGACCACACTTAGAGGCACCCTCATCTAAAGGCTGACATCACTGACTTCATCAGCCCACATACCCTCACCTCCGAGAACTACATTCTATTATGAGACCTCAACTTCCACCTTGAAAACAAACACGACAGCAACACCAACTCCCTTCTGGACAACCTGGCCAATCTTGGACTCAAACAACTTTTTGACACCCCCACCCATGTAGCCGGACACACGCTCGACCCTATCTTCACCTCCAGCAAGCACATTTCCTTCGACCGCACCACAGCTCTCCATTGGACGGACCACAACTGCTTTCACTTTAGCTACAAAACCACCTTGACCCACAACCGCCCACAACCTATTCCTCGGAGAAACTGGAACAAAATCACATCCGACCAACTCCTCACATCACTCAACCAAAACCCTCCCACCCTCTCATTGGACCCAAACCAAGTGGCCCCCAAACTCAAGCAATGGATCACCCACAGCGCTGACGAATTAGCACCCATGAAAAAGCACCAGATCAATTCAGGCAGAAAAAGGCTCCCTGGTTCAATGATGACCTTAAAAAAATCAAAGAAGCTATGCCGCACCCTAGAGAAAACATGGAGAAAAACCCAACCACGACAACATGGCCACCCTCAAGGCAGCCACCCGCAAACACCACCAACTGATCCGATCCACCAAGAAATCAGCATTCAAGGATCGTCTCGACAACAACGCCCACAATAGCAAGGAACTTTTCAACATCGTCAAAGAATTCACCAACCCCGCCGCAGCACCTAACGACATCACTCCCTCCCAAGACCTCTGCGATGCGTTATCCTCCTTCTTCTACAACAAAATTGCTGACATTCACAACAGCTTTGAGAACACTCCCTGCGAACAACCCTCCCCACCCCCCTCAGATCCTACACCGTCAACTAACAACCTCAGCGCCTGGAACCCAATTACCACCGAAGACACCATCCGCCTAATGAATTCCATCCACTCTGGTTCGCCAACCGACCCCTGCCCCCACCACATTTTCAACAAAGCTGACTCCATCATCGCACCCCATCTCCGTGATGTCATCAACTGCTCGTTCAACTCTGCCACCTTCCCAGAAAGCTGGAAACATGCCAAACTCAGCGCCCTCTTGAAGAAACCCACAGCAGACCCCTCTGAACTTAAAAACTACCGACCCATATCCCTCCTCCCCTTCCCTGACAAACTCATTGAGAAAGCCGTCAACAGCCAGCTCACCGCCTTCCTTGAATCCAACAACTCCCTTGATCCCTCTCAGTCTGGATTTCGAGCCAAACACAGCATCGAGACCGCCCTCATCGCAGCAACAGACGACATCCGAACACTACTGGATAACGGAGAAACAGTGGCCCTCATTCTACTCGACCTCTCCGCCGCTTTCGACACAGTCTGCCACAGCACCCTTATACAGCGCCTCAGCAACATCGGCATACAAGGAAAAGCCTTGGACTGGATCATCTCATTCCTCGCCGGGAGAACTCAAAGAGTCCGACTTCCCCCATTTAACTCAGAGGCCACTGAAGTCATCTGTGGAGTACCACAAGGATCATCACTCAGTCCCACCCTCTTCAACATTTACATGAGTCCACTCGCCTCCATCGCGCGTCAATACAACCTTAACATCATCACTTACGCCGACGACACCCAGTTAATCCTTTCCCTCACCAAAGACCCTAACACCGCCAAAACCAATCTTCACGAAGGCATGAAAGATGTAGCCGAATGGATGAAACATAGCCGCCTAAAGCTCAACTCAGACAAAACGGAGGTGCTGATCCTAGGATCTTCCCCCTCTGCCTGGGACGACTCTTGGTGGCCTTCCGCTCTGGGCACAGCACCCACACCGACAGACCACGCACGCAACCTGGGCTTCATCCTAGACTCCTCTCTCTCGATGTCCAGACAAGTCAACGCAGTCTCATCCTCCTGCTTCAACGTACTTCGTATTCTCAAAAAGATCTTCCACTGGATCCCCCTCGAAACAAGAAAGACTGTCACCCACGCACTGGTCACGATTCGACTGGATTATGGTAGCACACTATATGCCGGAATCACAGCAAAATTACAGAAAAAACTCCAACGCATCCAAAACGCATCAGCGAGACTCATATTGGACATCCCTCGCCAAGATCACATCACCGGACACCTAAAAGACCTCCACTGGCTTCCCGTCAACAAGAGAATTACATTCCGTCTTCTCACCCACGCACACAAGGCCCTCTACAAACTAGGACTCGAATGCCTCAACACTCGACTGTCCTTCTACACACCCACCCGTCAACTAAGATCATCCAATCAAGCCCTCGCCGCAGGCCCGAGCATCCGAAAATCCACCATAGGTGGCAGATCCTTCTCCTTCCTGGCGGCCAAGACCTGGAACTCACTCCCCACTCACCTCCGCCTTACTCCAAACCACATCTCCTTCAGAAAAGAACTTAAAACCTGGCTATTCGACAAAAATTGAACCCCCCTTCCCCAAGCGCCTTGAGACCCTCTGGGTGAGTAGTGCGCTATACAAATCCCTGAACTTGAACTTGAACTCCTCCTGCCTGCCCCGCGTGGTCTGTTGTGAGGCCCCTTCCCATGAACTCTCTAGTCTGTGTCCAGGTCCTGACCCTCCCTTCTATCCTCCATGGTCCTTTGTGCATGCCCCTGCACCCTCCTTCTTGCCCATCATAGCCATTGTGCTACCACTAACCCTCCCGCTTGCCTTGCATGGTCTTCTGTGCTGCCATGGCCCCTTCTACCTTCCCTGTGTGGTCAGCTAGCTGCCCCTGACCCCCTCCCACCTTCGTCCATGATCTGTGTGTATGCCATTATAGTCTTAGTGTTGCTCTTCATGGTGTGTCTTGCTACTAGTGCCCATCCTGCCTGACTCTCTTGGTCATCTTGCTGCTCTTGCCCTGCCCCCTTGCCCCCAGCCCTCTGTTTACATGTGTAGACCTCTATTCCCTCCCTCCTGGATTGTCTGTTCCATTGTAATGCCCCTGATCTATCCCTCCTGCCCTTTATGGTCTGTTATTCTGCAGCTTTCTCTCCTGTCTGTCCATAATGGTCAGCGGGCTACCATTGCCTATTTCCCCTCTGTTCTCTGTTGTCCATGTGCATGGTCCTGTCCCCTCCTTATTGCTTTCTATGGATTGTTGTGCTGCACTACAGTCCCGCATGCCCTTTGTGGTGTATTGTGCTGCTGCAAACCCTGACCTGCCCTGTTGGGTCAGTTTGATGCACCTCTCCATGTACCTCCTGTTATCTGTTATCCAAGTCCATGTCCCTACCCCAATTCCTCCTGCCTTCCATGATCCAATGTACCATACTTGCTAATATTTTGAACTTGGTAAGTAAGATTTTGAAAAACAACTTGGGTATTGATTTTCCCCTTTGACTTACATTGAAAAAGAAAAGTTTATAAACAGGAGACAGATCAAATAAAGCCCATTTGGGTTTAAAAACATTGGATGTTTCCTGGCTGAAATGGGTCTGTTGGCATGTATGGTTGTACTACCACTGCCTCTTCCTTCTGCCCACAATGGTCTATTATATTGCCACAGCCTCTCTTGTCAGTCCTGTATTGTTGGTTTGTTGCCCCTGCCCCCTTTTCCACTGCCCTCCATAGTCTGTTGTGCTGCCACTGCCCTTCCTGCCTACCCAGTGTGGTCAAATTGTTGCCTCTGGACCCTCCTACCTGCCTTCAATTTTCAGAGTCTGTGCCCCTGGCCTCTGCCTCTCAACAGTATCCTAATGAACAACTAGATTGCTAACATTCTATATTTATTACAAAAGTGTGGAACGCCTGACGTCATCTTGATGTAATCACAACTGAAATACCTAGAGCATTTCCGTTAGAAATTACATATATGAGAGGGTCTTATTTGCATCAAAGTTATGATTAGTGCTCTAAAAACTAAAATGAGAACATATTTTTTCTGAGTTTTCAAATAGCGACAAAGCACTAGTAAATTATTTGTTATCTTTATGTTTTTTTATCCAGTTGACCACTTGATTAAATGTTGCACTTAGGGGAGAGGATGTGGTGTTACTTCCAGAGCTGCAGACTTTGGAACTGGGGAACCAGGCTGGAGTTTCTGCTTCAGCTCGTCATTCTGTGATTCTGGTCAAATTACTTAATCTTACCATGTCTACAACCAAAATGAATTTGTTCTTGTGTGATGTAATCAATGCTCATGTAAATCAATCCAATACCTGACAAGTCTGCACTATATAAAACTGCAAAAACACAAAAAATAAAAAGTGTTTAGCACAATTCTGTCATTGGGCTACATGTGGGCTACATCTGGGTGATATTTGTGCTTCATTTGGGATTTTTGTGTCTAGTGACCATCTTGGGAGATTTATTTGTTATGAAGTTTCCTAATTTCCTCATTTACTGCAGTCTTATCAGTAGGAAATGCTTTCAGTTTTTTTTAATTTTGATTCCATTAGGAAGGTATTCAGATATGTCACACATTTGCCATAAATTCTGAATGTTAGCATTATAGTTGCTCATTAGATCACTGTATTAAAGCTACTGTTCCCCACGGAAGTCTGCTGCTGGTATTAAAAGTGCATGTTTCAGTCTGCATGTCAGAATTTTTTTAATAAAATAGAAGAGGATTTGAGAGGTCACTCAAAATGTGCCCTAATTTATCTTTCTTCAGCACTAATCATACTTTCTATGGCAAAATGAACCCCCTCATTGTGTTCCTTTTTAAATTAAATGTTATAAGTGTTACCAGTTTATTCCAATCAAGATGGCTTCATGTGTGCCATACTTTTGTCATAAATAAGACGGTAAGCGCTCTAGTTGTTCCTAATTACACTTTGAGACATTCTGTCATTGAGCTATAAGGTGGGCGACAGCTGGATGATATTTGTGCTACATTTGGGCTCTTGTCTCTGGTGGCCATCTTGGGAGACTTATTTGTTATGAAGTTTCCTAATTTCCTCATTTACTGCAGTCTCCTCAGTAGGAAATACTTTCAGTTTTTAGGTCTCCCCTATGCAGCGCATGCGCTACAATAGGAAAAAGACCTATAGAACTTGCTTCGGCTTTTCAGCCAAAAATATGCATGCATTGCATTGCTTTCAATGGCAATGCATGCACGTTTGGCGATTTCCTTGTGGGAGCGAGCTTTGGCAACATATGTATGCTCGCTCCTGCAAGGGAATCTCTGTGTGTTCTCTCGCACACCCCCCACCCCTCCCACTACAGTACTGTTTCACTTTTGCGGCCGCGGGTCACATTTGTGTTTCGGCGCTTGTTTAATTAAAGAGTGTGCCAAAAACAATGGGTCTTTGCTCACGCCAGAATAAAAATTGCAACTGTACCGTTCTGCGGCCCAGAGCCAGTTAGAGGCTTGGCTCGAGTGGGGTTGGAGCTGTTCTTGGTTCACGAGCCTCTGTTTTAATCATCACCTAGCGAGCCACAGGTATTCAGACAGGAAATGGCGGTGATGTTCTGTGTTTGGCGGGGCAACCGCTGGGTGCCTCCTTCTCTGCGCTTGTTTTCTCGGGAAGTTGCCCGGAGGCCTCGGTCCTGTCTGCTCTGATTCTTTTTCCCTGGCTTCCACACAGGCTTCTGCGGGAGCCCTGGAGTGAGGGCGCCCACCGTGTGGAGCTTCCTTCTAGCCATTTATAACTAATGTGGCCTAGAAGGGCTGCCTCGGATTAACGAGGATCGGTATCCCTTACAACAACATTACATTCCTTGTTGGGTATGCCTTGTTTTGTTACCAGGTTTTTATAAATCGATTAATTGACCCCTTTCTTACCACTTTTGGCTGCAGACATGCGCATCTGAGGTTTGGTTTTGCTCTCAAAAGAGCTTAGGAATCCAAAATATTTCTTGTTTCCTACTGTACAGCAGGAGAAGGGCTTTGCCAAGTATTCTCTAAGCCCAAAAGCACCTGGAGTCTCTCTAGCATGTTTTACTGAGAATGTCTGACTTCATTCTCACGTGACTGAGAAAGATAATGTGAATTTACAGAAAATATGCTCTCAGTTTAGCTTATAGATCACCTTCCAAACCTCTGTGGGAAAAACATGAGAAAATAGTTTTCTCTCAAACATGAGTCATGATATCCCAGCAGAAGGCTTTTTCACATGGTAAAATCACTTTAGAACACACCACAATTCCTAAAATGAGTACGGTACCATCAACAAATGATTTATAATGTGACTAAAGTCTTAAAAATTCTATTAACTGCAGTGCTTTTTAATGAGGTGCTTTCATGTATATTGGTCCCAGGATGGCTGCCAACACTTCTTGGATGAAAGTGCTGACAGCCAACCAGATCTCACGAAGAGATGTGTGGTTAACAAAAAGGCACGACTCTGAACCAGGGCTACCTTTTTGCCAAATTTGGTGTAATCCCGTTCAGCAGTTCGGGCTTTAGCTGCGACTAAAGGTTCCTATGGAAAATTGCATGGGGAAAACACGTTTTGGTACCCCCCTTTTTTCTCGGGCCCCACTTGACGAATCACCCTGAGACTTTCAGGATAGGAGCGGACCGGAGCTGGACAAAAGTTTTGAAAATTGCATGAAGATTCATCATAGTTAGTGTGACATTTCACTCGTACAAAACCAGAGAAATTTGAACGTTATAGTTAGTGGAGTTAACTATAACTCACGACCCTGCAATGCACTGCTGATGACATCACATATTACATCACTCATGACATGGTCAGTGACATCACTGAAGACGTCACTTGATGAAATCTCAAAATACATCACTGATGACATCCAGTAAATGAGTGTTGCTGTAAAGTTTAAATATATTTTATATATGTTATTGCCAAGGTGTATTGAAAAATGAGTTGGTGTATAAGTGTCTGGGTGGAGGATGTATTAGGTGTGTGACGGACTGTATAAGTGACTGATTAATTGTGTCTTACTGAATACATGGGTTATACTGAGTGATTGTCTGTATCAGTCTCTCTGTTGTTATGTAAGCTGCTGCATGGATTGATGAGTAGGTAAATGACTGTCTATTTGGGTTACTTATTGGTTGCATGAGTATCTGTATGGGTGCCTCAGTGTTTGTGTGTGTTGGTGGGTGGGGGTATGTGACTTTCTGCCTACATGTGTGAGTGGATAATTCACTGAGTGTATAGGTTCAATAGTGCATGTGGAAATAGCTGTATATGTGAGTGAGTGTGTGTATCAGTGTGTTGGTGAGTGAATGTATGTCTCAGTGATATATGTGTGAGCAACTACATATGTGAAAGGCAGTATATGTGAGTGTTGGAGTATCTAAATGACTATATGTGAGAGTGAGTAATTGTGAGAGTGGCTGTATAAATGAGTGTGTGCTTGTGTCAGTAATTGTATAAGACAGTAAGTATATGTTAGTATCTGTATGAATAGGTTAGATAATGAATGTATAACTGTATAGGTGAATAAATGGCGGGGTTATTGATTCTTTACATGACTAGCTAGGTGTGTCAATAACTCTATGGATGAGTGACCGTATATGAGTGTTTGTATAGGTGTATGAGTACATATAATAGTGCTGTATTTTTTGAGTGACTGCATGGATGTATGACGTTACAACGCATACTTTTACAACGCCTACCTTTACAACGCAATTTTTACACCGCAACATCCATTATAACGCATACCATTACAACGCATGCCATTACAGCAAATTCTTTGAAACTACCTTTACAACGCATTCCACTACAACGCATACTACATTTACAACGCATACTATTACAACCCATAACATTACATTGCATGTAAGGTAAGTATTGGATAGTGCAGGGGTAATAATTACTATTCTAACTCCAGGGGGTGCAACAGTAGGGTAAGTGTTGGATAGTGTAGGGGTAAAAATTACTATTCTAACTCCAGGGGGTGCAACAGTAGGGTAAGTGTTGGATAGTGTACGGGTAAAAATTACTATTCTAACTCCAGAAGGTGCAACATTAGGGTAAGTGTTGGATAGTGTAAGGGTACTATGTGTTGTAATGCTATGCGTTGTAGTGGTGTGCATTGTAGTGTCATGCGTTGTAATGGTTGCATTGTAAATGCATGCGTTGTAATGGATGTTGCGTTGTAAAAGTTTCGTTGTAATGGTAGTGCGGTGTAAGAGTTGCGTTGTAAAGGTTGTTTCCCGACTGCAGGTATGAGTAACTGTATGGTTGAATGAATGAATGTGTGTGTATAGCTAGGAATTAGTCAGTGGGTATATAGTAACTGCTATTGGCTTCTCTATGGTTTCAAAAGTGGTAGTCTGTATTTTAGAGTGGGTGTATCAAAGGTTATATTAGGGTGTGAGGAGGTGCATCAGATTATCACATGGATGATGTCATCAGTGATGTCATCAGTGAAGTCAATAGCGATGTCATCAGTGATGCCATCAGTGATGTCACTGACCATGTCATGAGTGATGTAATATGTGACGTCATCAGCAGTGTTCAAGTTTAAGTTCAAGGAAAGCGTAATTCTGCTGCTATTTAAGACAGACATAAAAGCACATGATAATTATAGGAAATTACATTTCATAATATTTACAGCAAAGTATGAGTCAAAACACAATCTATTTTTTATTAAAACATGGTGTGACCATTACAAATCCATGGTAATTCTGGGGCATATTACCAACAACTAGCGATAATTATCGCTATGTTGGTTTAGCGGCGATATTTTTATCGCCGAGCTGAGGCGATTTTTATCGCTTAGGAACCTTGCTATTATCAAGGTTTATCTCCTAAGCGATAAAAATCACCCGAAAAGCATGAATATCGCTGAAAGCTCAGCGATATTCATGCATTATCGAGCTAATGCTCTTAGCCATGTTATCCACCTACCATTGGCTAACATGTCTAAGAACTGCTCAGGGGCAGGTGTTAGCTTTTGGAGATATTCACGCTTAGCGTGAATATCTCCAAAAGTTGTTAATAGGAGATAGCGATGTTAGCGACTGTTTCCAGTCGCTAAAATCTTGGCACGCCCACTTTGCATGTCATTAGTATCATTAGTGATAAATATCACTGACATGCAAAGCGGGACCCAAGATGGTCGCTATCTCCTACTAGCTGTCGCTAACTGGTGTTAGCGACAGCTAGGTAATAGGGAGATAATTTTATCTCCGTTTTCTTGGCTTTTAAAGCCAAAAAAGCGGAGATCAACCCCGTTGATAATATGCCCCCTTGTTCCTAGAATAAAGCACCTCTTTTAAAAACTGTACTAATCTCCATGCTATGTGCTCATTTTCCAATAACTGGAGTAAAAATATGGCTTGACGGCATTGCCTAAGTCCTGAATTTAAAACTTTCCTTGGGTCTAAATAAAATTTGCAAAACAGGACTACATGCATAGTAGACTGCTCAGAAGTTTTATCGCAATAAAAAATTGCGGGACCAGTTATTTGCTTTCGGCAAATACACTAGTCTGTGTATATTTCCCAGTCTGAGTCTTGTTAAAAGGAATATATCAAAGGTTCCAGGTAAGAATGATAGATAAGGCTCCATCCCTAAGTTTGTATGCATCAGTTGATGTTGCCTCACAGTAGTATTTCTCTAGGGATTCTGTCTACCTGGACGCTGTTGCTGTTCCTGATTGCTTCACAGGACTCAGCCTTTCAACCTCTACTGGAAGGCGGACTGCAAGTTTTTACGAGGGAGTGGAACCAGCAGGGCTGCGAGCACGTTGCTGGCGCAGGACTACCTGTCCCAGGAGCGCCAGCAACCACCCCCAATTGGGACCAGCTGGGGCGCTCTCCCTGCCGGCTCCTCCCTCGCTCTAGGCGCACTGAAAAACTCTTTGCCTCAGCCTACCTGCGGATTCTGTCTACCTGGACGCTGTTGCTGTTCCTGATTGCTTCACAGGACTCAGCCTTTCAACCTCTACTGGAAGGCGGACTGCAAGTTTTTACGAGGGAGTGGAACCAGCAGGGCTGCGAGCACGTTGCTGGCGCAGGACTACCTGTCCCAGGAGCGCCAGCAACCACCCCCAATTGGGACCTGCTGGGGCGCTCTCCCTGCCGGCTCCTCCCTCCTCCCCCTACAGTTCAGTTGGCTTATCTGTAAGTGAAGAGCCCCGCTACGCGGGAGGGCGCCGGGAGAAGCCCCGGACAAGGGCGGGACCGACTGTGACCAACAGAGACAGATAGAGGCTGGGCTGGGCCACATCCCTTTAGTTTCCCATTTGTCCAGATTGTGGTAGTATCCAGTATCTCTTTTATTGTTGCTAATTCATTGGACTCTATCGTGATCCACAGTTGTCCACTCCCCTCTCTTACAAAATGACTACTAAGAAATTAAGATCCGGGCGAGTGGTAGTTGGTAGAGCTTGTACTAAAACAAAATCCAACCCTTTGCGAAATAGAAATGGCCCAGCTCTACAAGTAAAGAGTACATGCCAATTATATTCTTTATGGGATAAGGGTAAAGATAAAGTGGATCGAGAAGAGGTCCTTATCGAGGATACTATTATTAGCACTAAAGAACAGATCCAAGATCCCCATATTAATAGAAGAGATAGTGCTTTACTGGGTGTTACCGCCCCTCTTCATTCCGATGTTTTAATTCATAAGAACCAAGAACATGATACAGTTTTCATTCCTGAAGCCCAAAATACGGCAACAAAAGTGGTAGATCAAGGTTCCCCAGTAATAGCTATAGTTCATAACTCCTCCCTCGTTTTAAACAACGATCAAAAAAGGTGTCCTAGTTCGTCTACCCCACTGCATATCCCTCTAGAGGACTATACCCTCCCTGATCTTGAGCCCCAGAGAGTATTAATTCAGAATCTTATCTCTCAACAGGATACTATGGCCACTCCTGTGTTACATCTCTTTAGTAGCACACCCTCAAAAAATTCTGACTTTTCCACCCCTGAAATGAACTTTCTCGTTAGCCCTTCCCAAAATCAACTCCAAGATAATGAACGTCAAAATTTATATGTACGAGAAAATAATGTAATCTCTGATTCTTTAACTACTCTAGAGCGCCTTATTTCATCTATATTAACGCTTTTCGAAAAACTAGTAAATGGGTCAGATAACGTATTTGATACGGTAACCTTGATCCTAAAGGCCCTCTTGAGTAATCATACAGGATTAAAAGATACTTCTTACCCAAAAATAATAACTTCTCCAAAAGATTTAACTAAGGAAGAACATAATGAAATAAAGGATAAAATAACTAGTGATCTATCTACCAAGTCCGCTCCCATGTATAAGATAAATACGGACTATATAGTTCCGATTCCATCTCTCACCCAAGGGAACGAGATCCCAATTAAAAACAATTGTGCTGTTCCTATTAGTCAAGAGATCAAGTTATCTCCATCCATGGAGTCTAATACCTTACCCCCCATTTTTCCCATTTTTTTCCCCCAAACTATTAAAGAAACACCAAATCAACCGGCTTTATCGGATAAAGTTTCTCTATTAGAAGAGAACAAATCCGAAATAATAGTATCAAAAAAACAACGATGTAAAAAAAGAAAACCAAATCGTAGATTTTACAAAAAGAGGCAACGGAAAATTATTTTTGAAAATGATAAAGATTCTCCAGTGAATGATTCCAATCTTGTGGATTTGGATCCTAACTTATCTCATGAACAAGTGGTAAGTCCAAAGGTGATTTCCACAGTAGTACAACAAGAATTATTTTGCCATATAAATCAGCAATATCCTGATGCTCAGCGTACTTCTTTACATGATCAAAATTTAATACCCGCCCTTGATTTAATTCCAAGAGTGACTCTTAATCCCTTGGCTATCCCATTTTCACAAGTAGTTGCAACTGAAACCACATCTAACACAGGCACTAAGACAAGTGAAAATGTAGATACTCTCTTTCTTGATTTTATTCCCATCTTTGATCCAGATCTTATTTTAAATAGATCCGCTTTAGTTAAGTGTTTTCAGGAAATAGAGAGTTTAAAACTGATACAATCGGTAGACATAGATGTTGTAACACTAATAAATTCGAAAAATGGAAAGATAGCACGTGTAAAATTCTACTCTAAATTGGTACTAAATCACATTTTACAGTGGGTAGAAGAATTTCAAATAAGAGGAATCGATGTCGATCCTTTTATACCTGTCAAAATAGACGGCCAAAATTGCCAAAGGTTGTTAACTAATCAGGGTCCAAATGCATATCTCTCAGGCAGTCTCCCAGTTAAGACTGAAGAGTTGAAAATACGTATATTAAAAAATAAGCGGCAGGTGACAGTTAATAACCCGCTTCCGATAAAACAAGTTAGGGTAAAAGACGCAGATTTCGAGTGGAGTTGGCTACCCGCTATTCTCTCAGATAAATCTGGTCTTACATCTAGAATAAATTCAGATTTTTAGCGATAACCTAAAAATAATATCATGGAACATTGCTGGATTAACCCAGAGTTCGGAAAAGTTGTTATTTTTAAACTCTTTAGATGCAGATATCATCTGCTTACAGGAAACCTGGATGATAGGGACTTTGCCGGCTGTGAAAGACTATTATGTGTTGGACAGTAATGCCACTCCTTCTGTAAGAGGTCGAGCGAAAGGTGGGTTAGCTTGTTTGTTATCAAACAAAGTTAAATGGAACTATACCCACTTTATTGATCCGAATAAACTATTTCAGGCGATCACCTTAACAAATCTTGTTAATGATGGCTCCAATAAATCAGTCATAATAATAAATGCTTATGTACCGCCTGACCTAACTCACAATAGCGGAATTAGAAAGATCTGTTCCTTTATACTCAATTCACAGGAATCCAGTCCCGCCCCCTATATTATTTTGGTGGGTGACTTAAATGGTAAAATATCCAACGGAGCATTAGAGTTATTTAGAAATAAAGTAAAGGAGGAAATGTTCCAGATACCTAAGGCTATATTCCCAAAGAATATAAAAACAAATAAAAGAGGGAAATTAATCCTGGAGAGTTTAATCGAGGCAGATTGTATCATAGTCAATGGAAGGTTTCCTTCAGATAGCCCTGCCCACCTAACACATAAATCAGGGAATGGTGGTTCAATTTTGGACTATGTAATAGTCGATAGCACTTTTTTTAGCTCTCTGAAGGATTTGGCAGTATTAGTTACAGATCTTAGTGATCATAATGTTTTAATGGTAAAATTAAACGTATCATCTTCTCAAAGAGATTTATGGAAGATTGGGGATGATCTTTTGAATTTCAATATTAAAAAAAGGAAGTGTCACTGGAACTCCGGGACTATTAAAAACCTGACCAATTTATTAGAACATACGGTAGATAACATAACCGTATGGGAAGGCAGAGAGCTACGTTGCTTTACGTCATTCCTGCAAACCTTAAAACTAAAAGCCCAAAAGCCTTTTTCTGTTAAGAAAACGCCCAAAATTCCCTTTGATCTTCGTAATCTAAATAGAGAAATAAACAAACTGGTCAGGGCCCAATATCTTTTCCCCACTTTAGACCGTAGACAAAAAATTTTACTTCTGAGGCGAAGAAGAAATAGGTTGAAGGTTAGACTAAAACGTGGAGAAAGAAGATGCGCTTTGGTGTAAACTTCGTGAAGCAGTTAAGAGTGGCCAATCTAAGACCTTTTGGTCACTGATCGGGGAGGGATGTGGGGTAAGATCCAGACCCTCCCCTATATCAATAAATGAGCAAACCTGGGTAGATTTTGTTCAGAGTTTATACAGCAGTAATGGTGAGGAGTTTGACTCTAATAAATTGCAGGAAGACTTATTCCCTTACGATCCTCCTTCTGAATTAGAAATTGCCGATGCAATTAAAACTCTTCGCTCGTCTGGTGCACTAGGACCAGATGAAATACCAATTTCAGTATTGAAAGCCCATAGTACCCTATGGGGAAAAATTTTATATCCAGTCTTTAAAGCTTGCTATACCAATGGCATTGTCCCATATTCTTGGAAAGGGAGTTTGTTAATCCCTATTTACAAAAAGGGCGTTAGGGATTTACCCCAAAATTATAGACAAATAGCACTCCTAGATGCCATAGGCAAGGTTTTCACCAAATGTTTATTGAACTCCATAAATGACTGGGTGACTATGTTCGCAATTCTCCCACTAGAGCAGACCGGTTTCAGAAAACAACACGGTACCCTGGATAATCTTACCGCTCTACAAATTTTGGTTGAAAAATACGTCACAGTCCGTAGAGGAGGTATTTATGGAGCTTTTATCGACTTCTCTACGGCCTTTGACAAAGTGGATAGAGTTTTGCTTTGGAGTAAGTTAACAAAGTTAGGGATGCCCCCCAGCTTACTGAAATTAGTTATCGCTCTTCACACAGACACCTGGTGCAGAGTTTTAATGGGTGGTGAGAGAGGACTTTCTAGGATAATACCTACAAATAATGGGCTTAAACAGGGCTGCCTATTGGCGCCCCTTTTATTCTCTTTATACATTGCTGATCTTCCCAAAGTCATATTATCCATTAGCAATGGTATTGCACCTTTATTAGGGGGATCACCCATCGCATGCTTAATGTATGCTGATGATATCTTAATTCTGGATCTCACCCCAAAGGGATTGAATCATCGTCTAAAAGCTTTGAACTCCTGATCAGAATCTCATTTTTTAAAAATTAATAGTTCAAAAAGCAAAATAATGTGCTTCTGTGGAAGGAGAAAACCTAAATACGATGATTATTACTGGTCCGTCGGGGGTGAAAGACTAGAAGTAGTTAAATCCTATCCCTTTCTCGGGAAGATAGTCACGAGCAATCTATCCGAAAAATCCCACATTGAGAACAGTAGTAGGAAAGCTCTTGCTCAGGGGAAGAGTCTCATTTCTTTATATAAAGCAACAGGTAGGAGGCACTTCTCTATATTGCTCGAGGTTTATCGGGCAAAAATTCCCGCATCCCTAATCTACGGATTGGAAATAGTGGATATGGCGTGCTGGAAATTTTTAGATTCTATTGAGGGAAGCATTTTACGTAATCTAGCCTCAGTAAATACTGCAAGTTCTACGTCTTCGTTAAGACAAGAATTTGGCCTGCGCAGTGCATGGTCTCAGGCAGTCGCGAGTGTGGCGTGTTGGGTTTTTAATATAGCTGAAGGAAAGCCAGGCACTCTGAGGTTCCAAATAAAGAATGAGTTACTGGGCACCTATAATGTCCATTCTTCCATCGTAAGGAACTTCAGACAGGCAATCATTCTATTACAGTTAGATGAACAAAGTTTTTTCTCATCATCAACTGCCCAATTAAAGTTATCCTTAAAGATCACGTCTTGGGAGTTGAGCTTTAGAGTAGATAGTAGGACTCGTAAAGACAAGCGAGGAATGTTTCCTTATGGCAACTTGTGTGAAATTAAAAAACTTCAGCCATACTTAGGTTGGAATCTTCCCCATGCAGTTAGGCGATTTATTCTTTTGTTAAGATATGATTTACTTCCATTGAACTGCCTTTTGTCAAAATGGCATGGCGGTATTGATATTTGTGATTTTTGTAAACTAAATTCCCAGGATTTATACCATGTTGTTTTTGTTTGTCCAGCCCTTATGGTATACAGGCGCAAATGGTTAAAACCTTTGTGTTTTCAGTTGGGAATTTTCACCGCGTATGATTTTATTGTAGCCATGTTTGATCCCCCAAATGAAATGTTTTGTTTTAAATTGTTTTCTTTCTTTAAATGTTTTTTAACATTGTATTAATATTTACATCCATTTATGTAACTATAGCCGTTTTTCTTTTCTGATAAACTGTTATGTGGATCTCTTAAGAGTTCCGTCATCATAAATAAATAAACTTGAAACTTGAAACTAGTATTTCTCTGAAGTTTCCCCAACCATTCTAATTGTTTACAGTAAATGAAGGCCCTCTTTTTTTAAACTCTTTTTGGGAATGTCCATCATAGATGTGGGATTTAGAAAATATTCTGGGTGACCCAGATCATTCATAAAATCATGGACATATTTAATCCACAGAATCAATAAAGCCCCCTGTAACTTCAAAGTATTTCTTTAGGATCTCCTTATTTAGCTTTGTCTGATCCTTCCACCAACCTCTATGCCACAAGAGTATTGGCTCTAGTTTTGCACGATCATCTATATAATGAAGTCCCAGCTCTTCGTGACATATAAATGCAGAAGTACCAGGCGGTACGGAAAGAATTTGCCTTAGGAAAATATTTTCAACTATTTGTAGTGGAGAAGCGTCTGCAAAACCCCACACCCCAGCCCCGTAAGTTGCTATGGTAATACATTTTGCTTTACATATTTGTAACAGTTTTGGGGTGGTTTCCTACCTAGTTTTTTTGACAAAAATTACTCGAGCTGAAGTGGATCTAGAAAATACCAATTTTTTAGGCGCTAGGGTAGCAGCCCATGAGTCATGCTGATTGAAAAGTACACCTAAGTAGGAAACGAAATTTGTGGATGTTAAGTTCTTCCCGTCTATGTACATTTCTCTCATCTTCTGAATCCCTTGCCTACATCTCATGACGTAGGTCTTATCTATGTTCATTTTAAGACCTAAGTCCATCATAAATACACTAAAACTATCCAGGACTCTCTGGAGGCCGATTTGAGTACGTGCCATCAGTACGACATCATCCGCATAAAGGACTGTGGGAATTGGTCGGCCTCCTACTTTAGAAAAGTCTTTGCCTTGCAGTAGCAATGCTCCTTCAAGTCCATTTATGTAGAGATTAAAAAGAAAATGGGCCAAGACGCAGCCTTGTCTGACCCTTCTCCCAATAGGAAAAGCTTAAGGGCATTCACCCTTCAGACCATACAGGACACTAGCAGTGGCTCCACTATACAGACACCTTAAAACCATAATGATTTGTGGGTTAACGCCTACCATCTCCAGGACCTCCCACAACTCATTATGTCTATTTGAATCAAAGGCTGTGGTAAGGTACACGAAGGTCTAAAAAAGAGTTCCTTTTTTGCTCTATTATACTTGCCAATCAGGATTGAGAGGTATAAACTCTGTTCAATTGTGCCAAGACCAGCGCGGAATCCATACTGCAGGTCTGATATTATATGTCTATCCTCCGCCCAGTCTAGAAGGTGCTCCAGGATGATCCTCCCTGTCACATTAACTATTGAATCCAGGAGGGAGATTGGTCGATAACACCCTGGATCTTGACGGTCACCCTTTTAAAAAACTGGAATTAATATTGATTGCGCCCAGGTCTGAGGGAGAGTGGACTTTATACTAGCATTAATAACCTGAGTTAAGATTGGTCCCCACAAAGAAACATTGGATTTAAACATATTGACAGGGACCCCATCGGGTCCAGGGGCTTTACCGCCCAGGCTATTGGCCAGAGCCCAATTTTCCTCTTCCAAGGTGACTTCCAAGTCAACCCGGTCACTGGGAATTGTAATTCAATCATCAGGTTACCATCAGGGATTTCTCTGCTCATTATACATTATAAATGGCTAATCCATGTTTCTTTCGCAATTGCTATTTCAACAGAAGGATCAATACTAGGGGATAATAAGAGAGTCCTCAGAACCTTCCAGAATGCGATGTTATCTTTCTGCTGAGCCGCACTATGTAATAAATCCCAGTCTTCATTTCGCAAAATGTGTTTTCTTTCTTTCACTGCCCCTCTATAGTCTATTCTAGCTTGCTTAATTATGGACTGTGATCTGGGCTTTTTATGCAGTTCCCTTTTTAGGTTGGTATATGCCCTGGTGCATTTTCCATTAAACCAGCCGGTAGATTTCACTTTTTTACTAAATTGCATTGTTAGCTCATTTTTAACCTCCCTGGTAAATATCATTAACAGAATTCACAATTGCTGCATCAGATGCAACATCACTCAGGCAGATATCCTCCGCGGGCTTAGAATTCACTATCACGTTTTGAATCAACATATCCACATCCACATTATCCCACTTTAGTGAATAGCCATTAGTTTTATTCAATGCTACATTATCCAACAATTTGGATTGTTGCCTGGGCTTATTAGAGCTATAAGTGGGTAGCTTGAGCTTTATAAAGGAGGAAAGTGATCACTTATAGCAATATCACCCACCTCAAAAGAAAATACCAAGTGCGCATGGTAACTTGAAGTCAGTTTAAAACCAATTGTGGTTGCAAACTCTCTCCCATTAAAGGTAGGGGGCATGCAGAATGGTTTGGCCAGTAATTCATTGGCATAGCAAAGATTCAATTTAAACATGAGCTCATTAAATAAATCCCCCGCTTTCGAGTGATTGAAATGAGAACTGTTGTCTTCTTCAGTAATCAAACCACACATTCTGTCATCAGTATAATTGCATGAACCACAGTTGAAGTCTCCCATCAGCAGAATCATAGTATCTTTAGCATTCCCATTGAATATATCTTTGACGACCTCCATAATGTTCTTTACTACTGGTCCTAGACCATCTTGCGGAGCGTTGTTGTATACATTTATCAAAAGAAGGTGATGGGTTGCATTTAATGTTAATTCTAATAATCAGCAGTGCATTGCGGGGGCACGAGTTATAGTTAGCTCTACTAACTATAATGTTCGAACTATGACGTCCCTGAAACCTATGGTTTTTTCAGTGAATTTCTAAGGTTTTTAAAATGCTAATTTCTAACCATAATGTCCCTGAAACCTATGTTTTTTTCAGTGAAGTTCAATGATTTTTTAAATGCTCATTTCTAATTATAATGTTCATTAAACATTTAGGGCCCCATTATGATGTCGGGCGGATCGCTATGGTGGCGGTGGCGATCCGCCCGACAAAAATGCCCGCCCGCCACCCTTTCCCCCCCGCCACATTACAATGGCGGGGGGGGACCGCAGCGGTGGCAAACACCGCCCGCCACTTTTCCGCCCCGGCCGCCTTGCGGCCAGGGGGGAAAACGAGTAACATGCAGGCGGTGTCTGTCAGACACCGCCCGCATTATTACTATGGTCATTTTTAGATGCCTTTCCGCGGCGCCGCTGCCGCAACGGAAAGGCATGCGGTCTTCACTCTGGGGGCCCCCTGCGGGCCCCCAGAGTGAAGTACAGGTGGGGGGGTGCACATGGGGGGTACCTGTGGTACCCCCCTTCATTTTAATTTGCAAAGCGACAGGCACCGCGCGGTGCCTGCCGCTTTGCAAATGAAAATGTGAAAGTGCATTTTCAGCATTGTGGCGGGCGGTGCAGAGAGCACCGCCCGCCACAATGCTGAAAATACAGGATGTGCCCGCCACTGTGGCGGGCACATCCTAATGGTGTGTGCAGGACCCCCGCCCTTAGGGCGGGCGGTCCCGATTTCCGACAGGATGGCGGGCGGGCAAAGCCCGCCCGCCATCCTAATGGGGCCCATAGTTGTTACAGTGATTTTAAATTATCATTCCATTCTCAACTTGGGGAAAACAGCCGATATCGCCAGTTTTTCCGCAATAGATTCCGCAAAAAAAAGCTGCACAAATGAGAGCAACATCTAATGCTAATAATATGCAGAGTAGACATTTCCGTGCAAAAATAACACGAAAACTTCACTTCCCGATATTTTCAACAAGCAGCCAAATATGCGGTGCGATCCAAAACAGGTGATAAGCCACGTTAGCAGTAGGAATCTATCATCTGCCTTTTACTGGTGTAAAGCAGGACGACTACCTACAGTGTGAAAAGGAGCCCAGCCCAGAATCACATCTGAATACCAACATATGTCATAGAGCTACTGAATATGCACCTCTGATACCCAAGAAGGCCTCAACAAACACTGCCACCACCCTCAGGACCTCCCCCCTGGACCACCCCCCTACTACCACTGAGGCAGCGCACAAACGGACAGCAGACTTCCAAAAATGGCATGGCCCCTCAGCCACACAATAGCTAAATGATGGGAGATGTGGCAACTGAACATGTGTGAAGGACGCAAGTCACCCACCAATAATAATGCACACAATACCAAGTGTAGCGGTGAAGTGCTGAACAGACCTCACTAAGCACAGCATAAACCTGTCCATGTGGACATATACTGCTGATGCTTGTAGTGTTGTGGACAGTAGATGCAACCATGTTACCGCAGGGAGTGGGGAAGATCTCGGTCATGTGCCTGTGTCGTGGTCCCTGTAAGTGGCAGCACAGTGGCAGGTCCAACGTAAGCCACTCCAGCGTAGAGGTGTGAATAAATAGGCGGGGGCTCTGGGCATGGTTCACTTCTGTGAAGGCCAACGTGTCTGCCAGAACAGCAGCCCTCACCCTGCCATATGACCGCAGCCATGACAGCGAGCCTCCTCAACAAATACCCCCAGCGAACCCAGCGGCACAGCACTGCAGAGTTATGTCCGTGCAGACTACTGCCTTCGATGTACAGCGCAGAAATCAATTGTGCCCACTGTGATATCACAATGTCACATGCGCTGTTTTAGCCACTCACTGTAAATAGTCTGCACCTTATGCACAGTGCGCCAACTACGCTGTTCTCCTTTCACTTGCGTCGCCACCTGCACTATTTATTCACGTTTGTTGCCCCAAGTTCCTTGTGGTTGTCATTCCATTCTATGCAGTGCTGTTCTTAACTGTGTATATCCGATCTTGAAACAAATGTTACCACATAAAGAGGAATAATTACTTTTGACTTAAAAAATGAGTAATCTCCTTCTTGCCCACCCAAGTAATGCTATGTGCATGCTATCTATAATTGTCTACTAACTTTCACCTTTCAGGACACTGTGTTCTAATTGTATTGTACATATGTTGGCGCAGCCTATCCCAGAGCACGAGCTTGGCTCTAATTGCCTGCCCTTCATGTGCCAAAAACGGAAACTTCAACTTTGCATAGCCCTGTATTGCTACAGCTGCAACACTCCACTGAATGTGCAATAAACATTCATATCCACACAGATGTGTCATGTCGACCATCTTTCATGTGTGGAATTATGGATGAATGTAGGGTCAGTGACTCCCGGTACCTTCCATGTTGGCCACGTTGTGGGACTTGGGTAACAGAGTGACACATTGGTGCTTGCGACCTGGGTGACGGCAGCACTACAACAGGGATACCTGCATCAGTTGATTCCTCATACAACCCAGGACGAAACCACGCCCATAGCTCCAGAGTCATTCTTCACAGCCTCACGCAGCACTGGCATAAGCCTGGCCAGCCCAGCCCACACCCACTTAAGCTTACAGGGAGTGATGACAACGATACATGGCTCACGTTTTCATTGCAGTGATCTGCTGGCCACAGGCCTAGTTGACAGTACACCACAGCCAGTCCCTCACAGCTGGTATACACCCTCACCACACCCATCCAGCACAGGCATCACAGGACAAGTGACCCTGCCAATAAAAAAGACTGGGCGCACGTGCTCCACACCTGTAAAGACTTGCTGGCACCAGATGCACTGTGGCAGGAAGAGGCACACCGCCACGGGACAGTGACTTTCGGGCCACTGAGGTAAGGCACCGTAAGTGCTGAGCAGGTTGCGATGATGCCCCGTCCTGGTGGTCCAGACAGGTCAGCTTTTGTGTGCCCTGCTGGACAGCAGTGTAGGCCTAAGCCATCAAGCAGAGGGGGCCTACCGCCAAGTGGCATGGCCTTGCTGGTCACAGAGTGCTACTGTAAGAGCTGAGCGGGTGTGCAGGCTGCGATGATGAGTGGTCTCGATACACCATCCTAGCATTCAAGACCCCATTTGAATTGTGAGCTCCGCTAGACTGTGTGTATGCCACAGATGGGGAGGTTGCTTCGCCACGTGGTGGACCCTCTTCGACACACAGCAGTGGCGAAAGGTGAGCAGTGAGGTCTGGGTGCGCAGGAGTGGGCAGTCACCTCTGGGTGGTGAGAGTGGATGGTGTGCAGCAGCGTGGGTGTGCAGGGGCGGGACAGCGATAAAAGCATGTGCAGTTGTATGAACTCTGCCATTACTGATTCTATACTATGTTTCAGATGAGTGAGCTGGAGGGTAGCAGTATGTCCCGGCACGTGGTGGGAGAGACACCAGTGGCGGAAAGGTGAGCAGTGAGGCCTGGATGCACAGGGGCGGGCAGTCACCTCTGGGAAGTGGGAGTGGATGGTATGCAACAGCCTGGGTGTGTAGGGGTGGGACAGGAATGAAGGCTTGTGCAGGCGTATGCACTCTGTCATTACTGATTCTATACTATGTTTCAGATGAGTGAGCTTGACTGCTGCAGTATGCCCCGGCACATGGTTGGAGACACACCAGTGGTGGAAAGGTGAGCTTTGAGGGTTTTATCTGGAGTGTCTGCACTGCCTCTCCCTCACCATCTCTTCCTTTCTCTCTCTCACACTCTTTCTCTCTCTCCCTCTTTCTCTCTCTCTTCCTCTCTCTCACTCTTTCTCTCTATATTCATCCCTCACTCTTTCTTTCTTTGTCTCTTCCTCTCTCTCACTCTTTCTCTCTCTCTCTTCCTCTCTCTTTCTCCCTGTCTTCCTCTCTCACTCTTTCTTTCTTTACCTCTATCTTCCTCTTTCTCACTCTTTCTCTCTTGCTCTCTCCTTTGATGGGTACGCACAATCTTATCTTGCTTTTTGTCTTGCAGGCTGTGATTAACAGACTGTAGACCCCCCGACACGGACCCCCTTCGACACACGACGGTGGCATAAGGTGAGCAGTGAGGCCTGGGTGCGCATGGGTGGGCAGTCACCTCTGGGTGGTGGGAGTGGATGGTATGCAGCAGCTTGGGTGCACAGGGGCAGTACAGTGATAAAAGCGTGTGCAGTCATATGTACTCTGTCATTACTGACTCTATACTTTGTTTCAGATGAGTGAGCTGGGGGGCAGCAGTATACCCCGGCACATAGTTTGAGACACACCGGTGGCAGAAAGGTGAGCTCTGAGGGTTTTGTCTGCAGTGTCGGAACTTACTCTCCCTCTCTATCTCTTGCTTTCTCTCTCTCACACTCTTTCTCTCTCTTCCTCTCTCTCTCACTCTTTCTCTCT